>NC_089221.1:126726003-128052979 GCF_963924675.1 Phocoena phocoena | reverse complement strand
AAAACCCTCCCTGACTTCACCCACTGACCCAGGCTCTGCCATTCCCGATAAGCTTCTATTTCGTAACACTCCTCAGTTGTCATAGAAAAACTTCAGCAGTATATTTTTACAACTTTTTATTTTTTTTATTTTTTTTGGGGGTCGTTTGTGTCTCCATTACAAATTTTAAGATTTTTTTGTTCTAGTTCCATAAAAAATGCCATTGGTAATTTGATAGGGATTGCATTGAATCTGTAGATTGCTTTGTGTAGTATAGTCATTTTCACAATATTGATTCTTCCAATCCAAGAACATGGTATATCTCTCCATCTGTTGGTATCATCTTTAATTTCCTTCATCAGTGTCTTATAGTTTTCTGCATACAGGTCTTTTGTCTCCCTAGGTAGGTTTATTCCTAGGTATTTTGTTCTTTTTGTTGCAATGGTAAATGGGAGTGTTTCCTTAATTTCTCTTTCAGATTTTTCATCATCAGTGTATAGGAATGCAAGAGATTTCTGTGCATTAATTTTGTATCCTGCAACTTTACCAAATTTATTGATTAGCTTTAGTAGTTTTCTGGTGGCATTTTTAGGATTCTCTTTGTATAGTATCATGTCATCCGCAAACAGTGACAGTTTTGGCTAGGACTTCCAAAACTATGTTGAATAATAGTGGTGAGAGTGGACATCCTTGTCTTGTTCCTGATCTTAGAGGAAATGCTTTCAGTTTTTCGCCATTGAGAATGATGTTTGCTGTGGGTTTGTCGTATATGGCCTTTATTATGTTGATGTAGGTTCCCTCTATGCCCACTTTCTGGAGAGTTTTTATCATAAATGGGTGTTGAATTTTGTCAAAAGCTTTTTCTGCATCTATTGAGATGATCATATAGTTTTGTTTTGCGTTACGTGGGCCTCTCACTGTTGTGGCCTCTCTCGTTGCGGAGCACAGCCTCCAGATGCGCAGGCTCAGCGGCCATGGCTCACGGGCCCAGCCGCTCCACGGCACGTGGGATCTTCCCAGACCGGGGCACGAACCCGTGTCCCCTGCATCGGCAGGCGGACTCTCAACCACTGCACCACCAGGGAAGCCCAATCATATAGTTTTTATTCTTCAGGTTGTTAATATGGTGTATCACATTAATTGATTTGTGTATATTGAAGAATCCTTGCATCCCTGGGATAAATCCCACTTGATCATGGTGTATGATCCTTTTAATGTGTTGTTGGATTCTGTTTGCTAGTATTTTGTTGAGGATTTTTGCATCTATATTCATCGGTGATATTGGTCTGTAATTTTCTTTTTTTGTAGTATCTTTGTCTGGTTTTGATATCAGGGTAATGGTGGCCTCATAGAATGAGTCTGGGAGTGTTCCTTCCTCTGCAATTTTTTGGAAGAGTTTGAGAAGGATGGGTGTTAGCTCTTCTCTAAATGTTTGATTGAATTCACCTGTGAAGCCATCTGGTCCTGGACTTTTGTTTTTTGGAAGATTTTAAATCACAGTTTCAATTATATTACTTGTGATTGGTCTGTTCATATTTTCTATTTCTTCCTGGTTCAGTCTTGGAAGGTTATACCTTTCTAAGAATTTGTCCATTTCTTCCAGGTTGTCCATTTTATTGGCATAGAGTTGCTTGTAGTAGTCTCTTAGGATGCTTTGTATTTCTGCAGTGTCTGTTGTAACTTCTCCTTTTTCATTTCTAATTTTATTGAATTGAGTCCTCTCCCTCTTTTTCTTGATGAGTCTGGCTAAAGGTGTATCAATTTTGTTTATCTTCTCAAAGAACCAGCTTTTAGTTTTATTGATCTTTGCTATTGTTTTCTTTGTTTCTATTTCATTTATTTCTGCTCTGATCTTTATGATTTCTTTCTTTCTGCTAACTTTGGGTTTTGTTTGTTCTTCTTTCTCTGGTTCCTTTAGATGTAAGGCTAGATTGTTTATTTGAGATTTTTCTTGTTTCATGAGGTAGGCTTGTACAGCTATAAACTTCCCTCTTAGAACTGCTTTTGCTGCAACCCATAGGTTTTGGATCGTCGTGTTTTCATTGTCATTTGTCTTTAGATTTTTTTAAATTTCCTCTTTGATTTCTTCAGTGATCTCTTGGTTATTTAGTAACGTATTGTTTAGCCTCCATGTGTTTGTGTTTTTTACTTTTTTTTCCCTGTAATTCATTTCTAATCTCATAGCGTTGTGGTCAGAAAAGATGCTTGATATGATTTCAGTTTTCTTAAATTTACTGAGGCTTGATTTGTGACCCAAGATGTGATCTATCCTGGAGAATGTTCTGTGCGCACTTGACAAGAAAGTGTAATCTGCTGTTTTTGGATGGAATGTCCTATAAATATCAATTAAATCTGTCTGGTCTATTGTGTCATTTAAAGCTTCTGTTTCCTTATTTATTTTCATTTTGGATGATCTGTCCATTGGTGTAAGTAAGGAGTTAAAGTCTCCCACTATTATTGTGTTACTGTCAATTTCCTCTTTTATAGCTGTTAGCAGTTGCCTTATGTATTGAGGTACTTCTATGTTGGGTGCATATATATTTATAGTTGTTATATCTTCTTCTTGGATTGATCCCTTGATCATTATGTAGTGTTCTTCCTTGTCTCTTGTAACCTTCTTTATTTTAAAGTCTATTTTGTCTGATATGAGTATAGCTACTCCAGCTTTCTTTTGATTTCCATTTGCATGGAATATCTTTTTTCATCCCCTCACTTTCAGTCTGTATGTGTCCCTAGGCCTGAAGTGGGTCTCTTGTAGACAGCATATAGATGGGTCTTGTTTTTGTATCCATTCAGCAAGCCTGTGTCTTTTGGTTGGAGCATTTAATCCATTCACATTTAAGGTAATTATCGATATGTATGTTCCTATGACCATTTGCTTAATTGTTTTGGGTTTGTTTTTATAGGTCCTTTTCTTCTCTTGTGTTTCCCACTTAGAGAAGTTCGTTTAGCATTTGTTGTAGAGCTGGTTTGGTGGTGCTGAATTCTCTTAGCTTTTGCTTGTCTGTAAAGCTTTTGATTTCTCCATGGAATCTGAATGAGATCCTTGACGGGTAGAGTAATCTTGGTTGTAGGTTCTTCCCTTTCATCACTTTAAGTATATCATGCCACTCCCTTCTGGCTTTTAGAGTTTCTGTGGAGAAATCAGCTGTTAACCTTATGGGAGTTCCCTTGTATGTTATTTTTCCCTTGCTGCTTTCAATAATTTTTCTTTGCCTTTAATTTTTGCCAGTTTGATTACTATGTGTCTTGGCGTGTTTCTCCTTGGCTTTATCCTATATGGGACTCTCTGTGCTTCCTGGACTTGGGTGACTATTTCCTTTCCCATGTTAAGGAAGTTTTTGACTATAATCTCTTCAAATATTTTCTCGGGTCCTTCCTCTCTCTCTTCTCCTTCTGGGACCCCTGTAATGCGAATGTTGTTGTGTTTAATGTTGTCCCAGAAGTCTCTTAGGCTGTCTTCATTTCTTTTCGTTCTTTTTTCTTTATTCTGTTCCGCAGCAGTGAATTCCACCATTCTGTCTTCCCGGTCACTTATGTGTTTTTCTGCCTCAGTTATTCTGCTATTGATTCCTTGTAGTGTATTTTTCATTTCAGTTATTGTATTGTTCATCTCTGTTTGTTTGTTCTTTAATTCTTCTAGGTCTTTGTTAAACATTTCTTGCATCTTCTCGATCTTTGCCTCCATTCCTTTTCCGAGGTCCTGGATCATCTTCACTATCATTATTCTGAATTCTTTTTCTGGAAGGTTGCCTATCTCTACTTCATGTAGTTGTTTTTCTGGGGTTTTATCTTGTTCCTTCATCTGGTACATAGCCCTCTGCCTTTTCATCTTGTCTACCTTTCTGTGAATGTGGTTTTTGTTCCACAGGCTGCAGGATTGTAGTTCTTCTTGCTTCCCTACAACTTTTTATTTTGAAAAAACTTTAAAGTGGCAAAAATAATAGAGTCCCCATATACCCTTCACCTAGATTTCAATAATGTTAACATCTTACCCAAACAGAGCACAGTGATCAAAACCAAGTAATTAACACTGGTGAAATCCTATTTCTGGTCCTTTTTCTAATCCAGCATCCAATCCAAGTTCTCACAATTTCTATATTCTCTTCTAATCTGTGACTGTTCCTCAGTCTTCCCTTATTGTTCATGGCCCTGATGCTTTTGAAGACAACTAGCCAGTTATTTTGTATTGTTTCTCAATTTAGGTTTGTGTGATCTTTCTTTTTTTTTTTTTACATCTTTATTGGAGTATAATTGCTTTACAATGGTGTGTTAGTTTCTGCTTTATAACAAAGTGAATCAGTTATACATATACATATGTTCCCATATCTCTTCCCTCTTGCGTCTCCCTCCCTCCCACCCTCCCTATCCCACCCCTCTAGGTGGTCACAAAGCACCGAGCGGATCTCCCTGTGCTATGCGACTGCTTCCCACTAGCTATCTACCTTACGTTTGGTAGTGTATATATGTCCATGCCTCTCTCTCGCTTTGTCACAGCTTACCCTTCCCATATCCTCAAGTCCATTCTCTAGTATGTCTGTGTCTTTATTCCTGTCTTACCCCTAGGTTCTTCATGACATTTTTTTTCTTAAATTCCATATATATGTGTTAGCATACGGTATTTGTCTTTCTCTTTCTGACTTACTTCACTCTGTATGACAGACTCTAGGTCTATCCACCTCACTACAAAAAGCTCAATTGCGTTTCTTTTTATGGCTGAGTAATATTCCATTGTATATATGTGCCACATCTTCTTTATCCATTCATCCGATGACGGACACTTAGGTTGTTTCCATCGCCGGGCTATTGTAAATAGAGCTGCAATGAACATTTTGGTACATGACTCTTTTTGAATTATGGTTTTCTCAGGGTATATGCCCAGTGGTGGGATTGCTGGGTCATATGGTAGTTCTATTTGTAGTTCTTTAAGGAACCTCCATACTGTTCTCCATGTGTGATCTTTCTTGTGATGAAATTGAGATTATACGTTTTGGGCAATACCAGAGAAGTGTCACTGTCCTTTATCAGTGCACCATATTGGGAAGTGCACAATGTCAGTATGCCTTACTGGTGATGTTAAATTTGATCAGTTGGTTAAGTGGTGTCTGCCAGGTTTCTCCACTATATTTTTCCCCTTTGTAATTGTATCCTGTAAGGAGATATCTTGAGACCATGCAAAATCCTGCTTCTCATCATACGTTTATCCAATAATTTTAGCACACATAGATGTTTCTTGTCTGCAACAATTCTTACAATGGCATTTGCCTAATGACGTTTTTTTTCCCATTTTTGCCATTTCTTCTACATTTAATTGGGATTTTGTTGTGTATGGACTCAAGGATGTTTATTCAATGGATTATAACCCATTACTGTCAATATTTCTTTTCTTGCCTCAAGTTGTCCAAGATTTGGCCACTGAGAGCTCAGGTTGGTTCCTGTGTCCGTTCAATATGCCCCTATGCTCTCAGTGTCCATAATATTCATTTTCTCAATCCTAATATACACATGAAATACTTTCAAAATTGCTAACTGCTACTCCTGTGAAAAAACTAATTGACTAATTAGAGTACATTCAGTATTTGTGTGCAGTTCCTTTTTTCTGTTGCTTTATAGTACCCCATCAAAATACTGTAATTTTATTTTTTCCCCACCCACTTCAGTGTGGTTGTATTATTTGAAATGGGTTTTCATTTGAAATAGGTTTTGTTAGTTTGTATTCCATGTTAAATTTCCCTTATCTCCTGGTTGATTTTAATCATGATTTGGGAATCAGAAACATTATATGGTTGTAAGAGTCAGATACACAAAAAGATATACTCAGAAGCATCCCATCCTCTTCATCCTTTATAAACTGTTATCATTGCCCTCTTCTTTCCACTCTCTGTAAGTAAGCAATTCATTAGTTCCTGGCTCATTTTTCCTTATGTACAAATGAGCAGACACACGTCTATTTTTCTTACACTCTTTTCTTACATGACAAGTAACACTGACAAATTCCCCTCAAGGACTGAATCAGTTTGCATTCCTACCAGCTGTGTATGAGAGGACCTGTTTCCACACAGCCTTGCCTGGTGGGTTGTGGTGGTGTACTTATTTTTTACTAACCCAAGAAATGACAAATGTTATGTCAATATTGTTTCAATTTACATTTTTCTGACCTTGAAGTGAGTTTCAACATTTTTTTTCATGTTTAAGGGTCATTTTTATACCTTTGTGTGAGAGTTTGTCTGTTCAATTCTTTTCCCAGTTTTTCTATCAGGTTTTTGATCCCTTGACAATTCTTTTTTTTGGGGGGGGGGTAGGAGTTTATTTATTTATTTTTGCTGTGTTGGGTCTTCGTTTCTGTGCGAGGGCTTTCTCTGGTTGTGGCAAGCAGGGGCCACTCTTCATCGCGGCGCGCGGGCCTCTCACTATCGCGGCCTCTCCTGTTGCGGAGCACAGGCTCCAGATGCACAGGCTCAGTAGTTGTGGCTCACGGGCCTAGTTGTTCCGCGGCACGTGGGATCTTCCCAGACCAGGGCTTGAACCCGTGTCCCCTGCATTAGCAGGCAGATTCTCAACCACTGCGCCACCAGGGAAGCCCCGACAATTCTTTATGGTAGGAATATTATTACCCTTTTATCTATGATATGTGCTGTAAATATTTTCTTCCAGTCTTTTGACTGGTGTTTCTTGCCAAGCAATTTTTTTTTCATATGTAGTCAAATGTATCAGTCTTTATTGCCTCTGGATGTTTCACCCATGTTTCCTTTTAGTATTTGTATGGTTTCATTTTTAACACTTAGACCCTGGATTCACTTGGAGTTTATTCTTGCATATGGCATTAAGTATAGATCTAATTTCAACTTTCTCCAAATGGCTTTCCATTTGGCTCAGCACCATTTATTAAAAAGTTCACTTTTCCCTGTGATTTGAGATTCTCACCATCTCCCCACACAACCTCTCACTGCCCCCCACCAAGACTTGGAGGAGCATCTGAGCCGAGAGCATGGCATGGCACACAAAGACTAACCGAACTATCGAGCTTCCTTCCGTGCAAGGATGCAACTGGGAGAATAATGCTCAACTCAAAGATTCAGGAGGGGGAAAAAAAGGGCTGGAGAGGTCACAGTGTGATGGGAAGGCAAAAAAACAACCAAGGAAGCTGGATGGTGATGAGACAGAATGAAGCTGAGATAACAAGCACAGGAGACAGAAACAGAAGAGTCAGTCCCTGGCATCGCCTCAGCTCACCTGTCCCACTGCCACAAACTCTTCTGGCAGAAACAGTCCAGAAAACAAGCTCCGGAAATCCCAAGATGTCACTCCAGTCAGAATGGGCATCATCAAAAAATCTACAAACAATAAATGCTGGAGAGGGTGTGGAGAAAAGGGAACCCTCTTGCACTGTTGGTGAGAATGTAAATTGACACAGCCACTATGGAGAACAGTAAGGAAGTTCCTTTAAAAACTAAAAATAGAACTACCATACAACACAGCAATCCCACTACTGGGCATATACCCTGAGAAAACCATAATTCAAAAACAGACATGTACCACAATGTTCATTGCAGCTCTATTTACAATCGCCAGGACATGGAAGCAACCTAAGTGTCCATCAACAGATGAATGGATAAAGATGTGGCACATATATACAATGGAATATTACTCAGCCATAAAAAGGAACGAAATTGAGTTATTTGTAGTGAGGTGGATGGACCTAGAGTCTGTCATACAGAGTGAAGTAAGTCAGAAAGAGAAAGACAAATACCGTGTGCTAACACATATATATGGAATCTAAAAAACAAAAAAAGGTTCTGAAGAACCTAGGGGCAGGACAGGAATAAAGACGCAGGCGTAGAGAATGGACTTGAGGACACAGGGAGGGGGAAGGGGAAGCTGGGACGAAGTGAGAGAGTGGCATGGACATATATACTCTACCAAATGTAAAATAGATAGCTAGTGGGAAGCAGCTGCACAACACAGGGAGATCAGCTCGGTGCTTTGTGACCACCTAGAGGGGTGGGATAGGGAGGGTGGGAGGGAGGGAGATGCAAGAGGGAAGAGATATGGGAACATATGTATAATTGATTCACTTTGTTATAAAGCAGAAACTAACACACCATTGTAAAGCAATCATACTCCAATAGAGATGTTTTAAAAAAAAAAAAGAAATCCTGAGATGTGATCAATGAGAGAATATGCAGCCACAACGAAGGAGGAATTCACCTCAAGTTAAAAAGATTTATTACAATTCTAGCCTTCATGTGAGCCCAGAACCCGGGGCTGGTCATGAGTGATTAAGTTGTCATGAGAGGACAGGACAGTGAACAAAGCCAGGCACGTGACATGAGTCCACCTCTCTTCGCTGGATCCCTGCTCCACAGAGTGGCTGCTGGCGGGTCCGCCTGTTCAGCCTCTGCCCCACTCACCCTGACAGTGCTCCAAGGCCAGGGCAGGCAGCCTCGTGATCCCTGAGCTCACAGCTCTGAGGCCGCCTCCACTCCCCCAGCACTGGAGGAGCATCTAGGGTCAGGCACTATGGCTTTGACCCAATGGAGGGAGACACAGTGGTGGAGGAGTTGTCTCAAGGTTAAAAGGACAAGGCATGCATGTTCTTATATCCAAGGCCACGAACTGGCCACCCATGAGCCAACCAGATTTCCCCAGTGACAAGTCTGTTTGGCCCCTTCTGCCTGCTCAGTATTTAAAAAAATAATTCGTTGCCAATATTTAAAAATTGATTTCATATAAAAGTCTGGATTTCTGGCTTCTCGAGTGAAAAAGAAATTGAGAATATTTGGCAATGCTGGGCCCATACTCTCCTGTGGTACTCACTAGCTATAGCTAGATAGCAGCTGTCCCTACGGACCAGATGTGCCCTTCCCAACTCACCCCACTCCCCACATCCCTGATTATACCCCCAGCTCGAGACTGGGCAGCAGCTGCCTCAGATCAGTTATGTTATACAAAGGAAAAAATGGAAGATGTGCCAGCAAACAACACGTTCCTCGTGGTCTCATCACGTACTGATGTCTTGCGCTTTGCCCTGCAGGTACCTGAGTTCGCAGACTATCTTAAACACAGAGCATTCTCAGATATCTCTCCCATCACATGCCCTGCCTCTCCAGGATACACTGTGCCCCACTGTTAACTGGGCAAGTCTAGAAAAGAATACTAAATCATAGACGTTAATGGAGGAACAGACTGAGATCGACTCCTTCAGACCCTTCGTTATAAGAGCGGGGTGGGAGTAAAATGAAAACTGTTAGTACACTCACTCTGCTTTTAGGTCAGCGATGCACACAAAAAATCAATGAGAAAAATCATAAAGGTACTTCAGGAGACCAAGACTGGGTCAGCCTGAACGTGGGGGTCACAAAACGTGTTAGCCCCCTTCCTTGACCATTTAGAAAATGAGTTGAGCTCTTAGAGAGAAAGCCATGGGGGTGAGGAGGAAAATGCAGTGGCCAGCCCAGTAAATGTCCTGGGTTGTCAAAAACCACCAGGCTCGGGGCTTTCCTGGTGGTGCAATGGTTGAGAGTCCGCCTGCCAATGCAGGGGATACGGGTTCGTGCCCCGGTCCGGGAAGATCCAACAGGCAGAGCAGCTGGGCCCGTGAGCCATGGCCGCTGAGCCTGCGCGTCCAGAGCTTGTGCTCCGCAACGGGAGAGGCCACAACAGTGAGAGGCCTGTGTACCGCAAAACAAAAAAACAAAACAAAAAAAACCACGAGGCTCATTCTCCTTTAGGTTAGGGCTGCTGGCCCACACCTAAAAATTTTGTAGGTGGCATAAAATGACTTTCAGCGGGGGAGTGTCATCATTGTAGAAAGGGGCTTGAGAAAGGACAGAGAGTAGAATCTGGCCTTGGCCAACGTAAGACAGAAGAAGAGGATGCCTTCCTACATCCCCTTCATTCTGCTGTGGCAGGTGCCACCTTATTTGCCCTTGAGGGAGGCGGAGATTTTGACACAGCCCAGATGCTCCCCGTTGATGCTTAGGATGATCTTCAAGCGGTAGTTCCCACTGCTGAGCCAGCTGGGCAGCTCCAGGTCAGGCAGGAAGAAGTCAGACTTGGGAAGTGAGTAGGTACCCTGTGGGAAAGGCAGTGGACCACAGGTCAGTGAGAGCCTACAGATGGGACTCTCTCCTGGAGTGACCTCTAGGATTGCAGCTGCAAACCGCCCCTCCTCCCACTCTCCTAAGAGCCAGGTAGAGCATAGAATGTGACAGCAAAAGGACACCAGAGGTCAGATCGAGCTTCAGGTCTCCCATTCACAGTTGGATAAACCGAGGCCCCCAAAAGATAAGTGATTCAGGATAGATCATATCAATTTACACCCACAGACATCCAGGTCTGCAAGAGAATGTCTCCAAACCCCATGTCTCTACTCTAGTCACGGTGGGAATGCTCTCCCCTCCCTATACTTACTCGTTTGAAGGGACAGTGACAGGGAAGCCCATAGGTATGCAGGGGTTCTGGGCAGGGATTCTCATCGGGAGTTAACACTTCAAGCACATTACAGAAGTTCTCGTAGGTGCAGCTGCCAAGTTGCTCCACACATGGGACTTTGACCCAAAAGCCAGGCATTTCCTTCTCCAGAGTTAGTACCACCTGGTGAGAGAGTTGGAGAAAGTGTAAAATTCCAAGGCAAACATACCAGTTCCTCTGCCTCTTTAAAAGGTCAGCCTTTTATTTTAACAAGAGTTTTTAATTGGATGGGCTCTGGGTGATATTCTGATCGAGAAATGACAGTATTGTGGCACGTGCTCCAACACTATCCTTTCCTGTGCCCGTGGCTGACATTAATAATCAAATGTAACATTTTTCCCCCTGCACTGAACCACAGTCCTATAATTCTTTAGGTAGTCACTACCCATTGGTTGAAGTTGAAATGCACTTGTCATCTCACTGCTAATTGGCTAACTGTGGCACTGCTTCTAGACTTTCCTTCTCAGCCCAATCTTGGCTTCAGAACCTTTTCCTTCAGAGGACTTCAGGCAGCTACCACCAACTGATTGGAGTTGGTTACCAAGATGAAACCCATCTGCTATTCTTGGATCCTATTTTCTCTGTACAGCCATAGAAGACAGAACTGAAAACAATAGGAATTTACAGAGGGATCATTCTGGGATTGCTATTAGGAAGATCTTAACAATCATAGCAAAGTTACAACAGATGGAACTACCTCAAGAAGAGATGGGCTGCCTGGACCCTGTTGCGGAAGCTACTAAAGGACTCCTGCACCCAGAGAGAAGCTGGATGGGGAGACCTGTGAGTACTTCACACCTCTGTGCTGCCAAGATTCTGCTCCTGTTCTGGAGGTGGGGGCTGACCAGTTATGCATGGCACGGGCTAAGCATTCACTACGTGTTAGCTGCCTAAGAGCCAAATGAGTGGTGCCTTAGGGACCATGATCGTATCCCCCCAAAGGTGTCAGGGAAAAGTGTAGGGAAAGGGCAGGAGGAAGTCTGATTCTCTGTGGGTGTAATGGCAGGAAACCACTCTCAGTTGTAACATCACAGCATTCTATGAATCCCAGCCCCCAAGCTCACTTGATTCAGGGCTTTTGTTTCTAAGAGACAAATCCTGGATGGGCACTATTCCCCTTGAGCCTGCTGGGCTCAGGCTGGCTCCCCAGGCTGTGGACTCAGTCCTCCAACTGCCCCAGGTGTCAGGATCCAGGTCCAGGAGGAAGGGATAAGTCTGCGCAGCCTGTATCCTGAGTGGACAAACTCAAATTTGCCTCATCCCACTCTGCTGACCCACATGTTATTCCCCACCCCAAGTCATGCACGGTCCCCTCCCAGCCCTCCTGTCTCCTCTCCTGCCAAACCTGCTTCAACCCCTTTGCCTAGAAAGAGCTGAGGGCCTGGAGTAGAATGCTACTTTGGCCACTTCCTACTCTTGTGCCCTTGGGGAATTTCTTCTGTCTCCATTCCCTTATCTCCAAAATGGGACATTTTAAGAGTGTCTGCCTCTCTCACAAGGTCCCACTGAGTGAGACAATGCCTGTCAAACACTTAGCATAGTGCCTGAAATCCAAAAATTACTTCCTGCTGGACTTCTCCCCTCCATACCCCTCCTTGTTTTGCTAACACCCCAATGAAAATGGTTGAGCCAGTTCTGCCCTGAACAAGAAAGAACACCCAGCTGAGGGGACCAGCGGGGACCAAGTCCTGCCTGGGCTCCTCCCACCACACTGGAAGCCTGTGGGGCTGCATCCACCAGGAGCCAGGCCTCCCCCAGCCAGGACAAGCACAGCACAGGAGGTACTCAGCGGGGGCACCCCGAACTTAAGGCAACAGCCATGCCTGCCATTTGGGGATTAAAACCATGGCTGATTTTCCAGTCCTTGTTCTCAGGCTACTTGTTCATATGGCTCAGAAGAGCAAGCAGGGGGAGTTCCCTGGGCGGTCCAGTGGTTAGGACTTGGTGCTTTCACTGCCATAGGCCTGAGTTCAATCCCTGGTTGGGGAACTAAGATCCCACAAGACGTGTGGCGTGGGCAAAAAAAAAAAAAAAAAATTCAAGCAAAGCTGAGTAATAAAGGACCATCAATCCCTCTACTCCAGGACTACCTTAGCACCTCCACAGCTCAACCTAAATAAACCCCTGTGTCATGGGACCTGGTTCCACAAGACAGAGGCACTGACGGGTAATGGAATCATGATCCCTGTACCCACCAGGGTGCTTGGGCAAGTCCCTTCCCCCCCTCAGGCCTCTGCTCCTCCATCTTGACCATCTTGACCATGGAGTATTTGGATCTCATGATCTTGAAGCGACCTACCAGTTCTGACATCCTAAGAGTCCAAGTTTCTTGCAAGTTGAAAACAATGACTTTTCTCTTGGCCTCTAGCTCAGGGCTAGGCACACAAGGCTCTAGATAAAGACCCACTGATAGGGGCTTCCTTGGTGGTGTAGTGGTTAAGAATCCACCTGCCAGTGCAGGGGACACAGGTTCGAGCCCTGGTCCAGGAAGATCCCATATGCTGTGGGGCAACTAAGCCTGTGCGCCACAACTACTGAGCCTGTGCTGTAGAGCCCACGAGCCACAACTAATGAGCCTGTATGCCACAACTATTGAAGCCCACGTTCCTAGAGCCTGTGCTCCACAACAAGAGAAGCCACTGCAATAAGAAGCACATGCACCGCAACGAAGAGTAGCCCCCGCTCGCTGCAACTAGAGAAAGCCCACACACAGCAACAAAGACCCAATGCAGCCAAAAAAAAAAGACCCACTGTTAGCAACTGACTTGAAGGGGAGACATTTTGATGAGATCAGGGAAGGGGCAGTTATATCTCAATCACAGGGCTCAGGCAGGGGCATTGCAGGTACAGGACTTTAGAGGGAAAAAAAAAGGTAAACCATCAGGGCTGAAAGCTATGTGTCTAAAAGCCTGAAATAAGTGTACGTGCCAAATGTGGTAGCAATTTACGATTCCTGAGGATGGGGAAACCAAGGTCTCAGAGGCTGGAACTTGAGAGCTCAAAGAAGGGAGTTGTAAATTATGCCAAATCCTGTGGAACACATCAAAAGAAAAAGGCGTTCCTGTACAGACTCTAACCTTGCCCATGGCTCACAGAATCTGGCGCATCCAACTTCTAAAAATTGTAACTGGCATCAAGTCCATCCAGGTTCCAAATGGGACTTTTTTTTCCTCTTAATTTTTTGTTTAATTGATTTAATTTATTTATTTTTGGCTGTGTTGAGTCTTCATTGCTGCACGTGGGCTTTCTCTAGTTGTGGCGAGCGGGGGCTACTCTTCGTTGCAGTGCCCGGGCTTCTCTGCAGTGGCTTCTCTTGTTGCAGAGTTTGGGCTCCAGGCACGCAGATTCTTAACCACTGTGCCACCAGGGAAGCCCCAAATGGGACTTTTGATTGAAGAGATTTCACTTCAGCAAGGTCAGAAGAGGAGGAGGCTTCTCTCCTGCCACTAACAGGTGCGTAGCCTGGACCAGTCACTCCTCTCTGGGCCCCAGTAACAAGGAGAGAAGCCATTAACCTTAAGAGCCCTTCAGGCTCATACAGTGCTTGCATCCTAGCAGCTCTCCTGAGGGGCGGGGTTCTTTGCTGTCACGGGGTAAGTCCTGGCATACTCCCCTGCTAAAATTCCAAGCACTAATTCCACCTCCCTGCCAGAAAGAGCTCAGGAATAGGAAACATTAGACAGATAAGGACACCAGCCTTGAATGCTGACCTGGGGCAAGTTGCATCCTTCTCTGAGCTTCAGTGTCCCTTATCTGTAAAAGGAGACTCATCATCTTTTCTCCTACCCAAGTGGTGAGAGGCTTTCATTTAATAGCTAGTATGCACATACCCTAATAAGATAAAGGAACCAAATCAAAACTATATACATAAGAGAAATGTAGGAGGAAGCGAAGGGGCAGTGGGAATCTGAGTCCAATTTTAAAAAGCTCAATGGCCCAAATCTGTGACAGGTAATAAAGTACAGACTGATGATGGTTCAACTTACAATTTTTCAACTTTACGATGGTACAGAAACAATACACATTCAGTAGAAACTGTACTTCCTGTTATGAATTGTGATCTTTTTCAGGGCTAGCAATATGTAGTACCATTCTCTCTGGTGATGCTGGGCAGTGACAGGAAGCCACAGCTTCCAATCAACCATGCGATCACGAGGGTAAACAACTTAAACCATTCTGTACCCAGACAACCATTCTGGTTTTCACTTTCAGTACAGTATTCAATATTCAACACCTTATCATAAAATAGGCTTTGTGTTAAATGATTTTGCCCAACTGTAGGCTAATGTACATGTTCTGAGTGTGGTTAAGGTAGGCGAGGCTAAGCTGCGATGTTTCGTAGGTTAGGTGTATTAAATGCATTTTCGACTTAACGAGATTTTTCAACTTATGCTAGGTTCACTGGGACGTAAGTTGAGGAAGATCTATAATAGAAAATGGGTGGCGAGGGGGAACCCATCTTAATGGCCTATAAAGAAGCCAGAAAAAGGCTGGGGGAAGAAAAAGGAGTTCACCAGCTTTTTCCTTCCAAGTCAGTTGTACTGCATCAGTGTTCTTGGAAACGTCTGCAGTTTGCATGGCAGTGGCAGAAGAGCAAGCATGATGGCCAGCTCGCTAAAGAGCGCTTTGCTCCAGACTCAGTGGAGGTAGTGTAGAAATGTGACCCTGGTAGAAAATCACTTGAAGAACAGCTAAAGAAAATGCAGTGACCTAGCCTGGAGAAGACTTGGGAAGAGGTGCTGGGCAAAGCAAAGCCTGAGAGCTGCTTGCACGTACAGGACTCTGTCTGGGTCAAAGAAGCCACAGGAAGAGATTGATACTAACGGAAATATTAACAAGGGCTAACATGTACCGAGCTGGTCTTGTGTGCCAGGCCCTGTGCAAGGAACTATCCATGTTATTAACTCAGTAATCGCTCAGAGAAATGTATGAGGTAGGGGCTGTGATTAACCAAGTCAAAGGGTAGTTTCAGGTACACAGATTCCAAATCAGAAATCCTTTTAAAGAGTCAAAAGGAAACTGGTACCAGAAGAGATCTGCACCAGGACAGGCTGAAGGCATATAAGAATACAGTATATGTCACAACTACTAAGCCCACATGCTCTGGAGCCCGCGTGCCACAACTAGAGAGAAGCCCCGCGCCCTGCAATGATGAGCCTGCATGCCGCAACTAAGACCTGATGCAGCCAAATAAATATTAAAAAAAATATATATGGTATAAAGGTAGCGATGCAAACCAGTGAGGAAAGGACTACAATATATGGAGTTGCAATGGATACACAGAAAGTTTCTATTGTTCTGTATGAAAACATGCAAATACCCACCCCCAAAGCAGGCAACAGGCATGAATGAACTGGTTATTCCTAAACAAAAACACAAAAGGCAAATAAACTTATGAAAGGACATTTAACAAATCTATGCTTCTTTTGCTGCTCTGGGATTCCAGGATTCCAAAATGATTCAGTTCCCTGAGCATACATGCCTCAGGGCCCTCCCTCTGGCCCATAGCACCTTCCCTCCAGCACCTCCCTGAACCTGCCCACCCCTGGGCTCACCTTCAGAGGATCTTTGAGGTATGCAGTGGTCCTGACCTCAGCACTGACGGTCATGTTCCCAGGAATGACAATGGGGTCAGGTTCCACAGTCAGGCTGTTGATCACCACAGGGTCCTTCCCTTCATCGCAGTTATCCCAGGAAAAGCTACTGAGCTGGGAGAGCTAAGGACAATAAGGCAGCAAGAAAAGTAGAGAAAAGAAAAGTTGACAAAAGGAACAGTCACAGGTTAGAAGGATTAACAGAGCAGCTTACTGACAGTGTGCCCATCGGCGAGGTACCTGCCCTCTATGAGCTTCATCTGCAACTCCACATCTGTAAACCTGGAATAACATCGGTCCTACCCATTTCATAGGCAGGACTAGACTAAAAGACAATCTCCCAAAAGTGTGCCGTGAACTATAGAGCACAGAATCACAGACCTTGGACTTCAAAATAGGAGACTAACCATATCCACCTTTGGTAGATATCTTCTCTGATCTCTCACCTCCCTGCTCTCCACTCCTCTCCAACTAGTCTCGGCATCTCCTTAGAGGGAGGCTTTTGGAGGATTCGGCTTTGCAGCCCACGTCCAGAACCTTATCCACGTCACAGCCCAGGCCCAATCCAGGGCCAGGAACGATAGGGAACACAAAATACAGTGGGAAACATAACAACATCTAACACCCTACCCTCAAGGAGGCACAATTAGCCCAGGGAGGGACTAGGACACACCTGAAAAGATCCCCAGTGGGCCATCTGTTGATGAGCAATCCCTAGTGAACAAACTTGCACAATCCTAACCAGTGCTCGCTTTTTTTTTTTTTTTTTTTTTTTTGCAGTATGCGGGCCTCTCACTGTTGTGGCCTCTCCCGTTGCGGAGCACAGGCTCCGGACGCGCAGGCTCAGCGGCCATGGCTCACGGGCCCAGCCGCTCCGCGGCATGTGGGGTCTTCCCAGACCGGGGCACGAACCCGTGTCCCCTGCATCAGCAGGTGGACTCTCAACCACTGCGCCACCAGGGAAGCCCTAACCAGTGCTTTCTTAACTCCCATTGCGCATGCCCTGCCCTGTCCCACACCCCACGTCCTTCCCCTCCCCTCTGCTGAGCCATATCTCCTCCTCTTCCTCAACATCCCCCAAGAGGTCTCCTGATTCCTGATTCCACCATCGCGTCCAACTACACATGACCACTGACTCCCCACTCCCACAGAACCCTGTCTATGATCTTTAACACTTCCTATACCATGTAGACTCTGCCCACCCACTCACACCTTTCCCAGCCCCCTGAAGGCCACCTGCGAGAGACCTTCAGCATTCCCACCACGCACATCCCATCTTAGAAGGAAAACCTGCCAGTACCATGTCCCCAAGTTGACCCCCGTCATCAACACAGCCACAGGTAGATGGGCCAAAAGAGAATACTTAACCCAGGCCAGGCGGACAGATTCTCTCTGCCTCCAATTTGGGAAGTGAGACAGAGGCAAAATCATTCAGAGGACTTTGGGCTTTGAGCTGTCATGGGGTCATAAGCTTTAAGTCAGAGCCAGAACACCTAGACTCATGACCAAGCCAAAGGGACAAGAACTAAGGGCTCTGCTGGTCTGTGGAAAAGAGAACAGAGTCGCCCCCTGCCTCCGGCCCCCTATCTAAATAGGCAGTGAGGGGGGACAGCCAGGGGCATGGTTTTAGACTAAGATATAGGTAAATCAAGGCTTTAGTTGGCAGACATGGCTTGAAATCATAGCTCGACCCCCATATCATGTGACTCTACAGGCCAACTTCTCCTTTGGAGCTGCAACTTCCACATCTTTTAAGTGCAGTCATTTCTACTTCCCTCCCAGACCTGGTGCGAGGGTGAGAGCATGTACATAAAGCTCATGACACAATGCCAGGCACAAAGCATGAGCCAGCTCCCTAAATGACAGCCATTAGACATCCCAGCCGCTACTTCCTGCCATTAGTTCCACGAGATTCCTAGTATACCTGGAATAAACTTCCCTTTACTTGAGCTTCTTGAAATGGGCTTCTGTCCCTTGGAATGAAGCATTGGGCCATGACTAAGAAAGGCCTGATTCATCCCTGCATTCCCCACAGCCCCTTAGACAGGGTAGGTACCAACAAATGTTTCCTTCAACATTCATTCCGCAGATATTTATGAAACAGTGATCACAGGCCTGGGGCCAAGGGCTGTTCATAGAGGTAAACAATTAGAAATGTGCCTGCCCTTCGGTGAGGAGCTTACAGTCCAATGTAAATAACTATTACCCACTATGATCTCTGGGTGCCATAAAAGAAACAAACAGAGGGTCGTGTTGAGAGTAACAAGACTCACTTAAATAGGGCGATGAGGAAGTTATAATCCTGCAGGATGAGGAGTCAGCCATGCAAGTACTGAAAGAATGCTCAGGCAGAGGGAACATGGGCAAAGGCCCCACACCGGGAAGATGCTCAGCTGCTCTGGGCCCTGCAAGGCCAGTGGGCTAGATGTAGTGGATGAGTCACCCAAGTAAGCTTAGAGGGGTGGCAGGGTCATTTAATTCCTGCCAGACCTCATAGGTCATCCTCAGGAGGCTGGATTTCCTATATGTGCAATGGAACGCCATTGCAGGAGAGGGCCACGCTCTGGTTTACGGTTGAGAATGGACTGCAGAAGGTTAAGTTTAGAACACGGGAGATCAATTAGAAGGCCACTATCAAATGAAAGCATGCCTGGGATTAAGAGTTGGGCTGGAGGGTGGGTAGGAGGACTAGCCATTTTCTAGAGCTGCTTTCACAAATTCCAAGGCAGCCTGATTCACAGCGAGGATTGATTCCAGGCTGGAGGAAGTGTCCAGAGTACCCCACTCCTCCTGCCCTCAGGCTCTGGGGAGACTTGACAAGGTGGTTTCTCGATGGCTGACTAGAGGCTTCTGTCGCAGTGAATTCTGCAGCTGAGTCCAGGCTCATCCGGAAAAGGAGGCATGATGTGTTAGCACTGCCCACTAAGGGCAGGCCTGCCACCAAATATTTGTCATCCCAGCCTGGGCTAACACGTGGGAAGATGCAACGTATGGCAGAGGGCAAAGGCACAGCTGTGGAGGCAGAAATATGCGTCCAAATCACAGACCTGGATTAAAACCATACCTCAGCCACTCTCACTAGCTGAGAACATGCGTCAGTTGACCCCTCTTGAGGCTCAATTTCCTCATATATTAAATGGGCATAACTATATCTTCTCACAGGGCTACTGTAAGAGTGAGAAGTTTGTATACAGAAAGTACAGGTCACAACTCCTCAACATTGTCACGGCCATGAAAACACAAGTCTGAGAAACTGTCACAGACCAGAGGAGACTGGGGAGACAGGACAACACATGCAATGTGGTGCCCGAGACTGGATCCTGGAACAGAAAGAGGATGTTAACGGGAAAACTGGTAGAATTCAAACAAAGTCTAGAGTTTAGCTAGTGGTAATGTACCTAAGCTGGTTTCTCAGTCTTGACAAATGTACCATGGTAATACAAAATGTTAACATTAGGGGAAACTGAGTGAGGAGTGTGTGGGAACTCTGTACTGTCTTTGCAACTTTTCTGTAAGTCTAAAAGTACTCCCCTAAAAATGTTCATTAGGGAAATAATGAGCAAAGCACCTGGCTCAACACATAGCACATAGTATGTGCATAATAAATGACATTAGACAGTTATCAGAGAGTCTATTAAGTACCTATTTTGCACCCAGCCTGGGGCTAGACATTCTCCCCTTTTATCTAAGGATCACCACAGCCCAGGGGCATGAGACTGGGTTAATGCTTTTGGAGGAACTGGAACTCCCGGTTTCCTGATGCTCAAACACTCACTATCACCCCACAGCCTTCATGTGGCCCAGGGTTTCAGCGTAAGGGTTCCGAATCACATGAGCCCAGAGAAGACCCGGTGATAGCAGATGAGAATGGAAAGTGCCCCTTGCTGTGTAATCTCAGATGAGTCCCCTATCCTCTATGGGGCTGGGTAAGGTGGGTGAACTCCCTGATGTCTCATGGCCTGTCTAAAGCTGCCAACATAAGACCCTCTGGTCTGGGACGGCATCCACAGCCAAGACGTGTAGGAGAGCGGGGATGTAGGACTGGTTCCAGACTTAGCCACACCACCTCATAGTGGTCAGACCTGGAGCCAAGAGAAACGTTCTCAACCTACACTCAGGGACTAACTGTGAACCCTCTGGGCCAATAAGGCCAAGAGTTCTTTGCTCCTCCATTCAATAGGCAAAATAGACTCCTTGCCCCTGGGGCAGGGTGAGGCCGAGCCCACTGGCTTCTATCACTTTATGAGTTAAAGATATAAGAGGTTTTCCATCCACGGAAGCATTTCCCTTCACCCACAACCATCAAAGAAAGGCAGGTTGGCACTATCCAGCCCATTGTACAGATAAGGAGACCAAGGCTTAAGGAACCCAAATGCCACTCCCATGGATTAGAGACAGGGGAGGAATCAGAAGCCAAACCTCCTAGTACTATCCCACTTTCCCTCACACCAACCTGTTCCTGGCTCTGACAAATATTTCCAAGGAGGTTGGCAGGAGGGGACCTAGGCTGGGCCTCTCTCTTTGACTGCTGCCAGAGATACCAAGTGTCTGGCCCCCAGGTATGCAGCAAAGAGGCCATGGAACTAGGCTTCTCTATTTCTCAGAATGACAGAACTTCCCCTTCCCCAGGGTCTGGAGCACAGGGTGTCTGAGAAGATAAGGAAGAAGCTTGTAGGCTGTTGCCTCTGCATGCCTCGCACCCAGGAGCAGGGCTGCACCTTCGTCGCCAGAGGAGCAAGTATGGACCTTCTGGCCTGAAAAGCCTCTCAAACCCACCCACCCACGAGGAGGAGCAGCGCCTCAGAGCAGTACAGAGGGGAGGGGAAAGGTTCCAGGCATTTTCATGGCGGAAAAGAGAGGGCACGTAAACGGGGCTGCGTCTCTGGGCCTGGGATTAGAGCCTTGGTCTTGCAGTTCCGTAAAATTTCACTCAGACGTTTGGAAAGAGGACAGGAGTACAGACGGGACTGAGATTAACCCTTCCAAAACAGTCTGGAGCAGAGCAAAGCCTTACAGCCCACCCCTCTGTACAGATGGGGAAACTGAAACCCGCAGAGAGCAAAGGACCCACTCAGAGTCCCACAGTTAGTGACTTTGGGAGGCTCTGCTGCAAAGAAGTAATTCTAGAGACCGGAGAGGCCACCCCCATATCCCACCCCAGCCCGCACATCCCGAGCTGGGCTGGGATGCTGGAAGCAGCCTCCTAAAGGATAGGATGCTCACCCGGTTCGAGAAGACGCGTGCAGCTGCCGCTGGGCCGGCGAGAAGCAAGCCCAGGGAGATGAGGAGAGGGGCCTGCATCAGAGGGTTCATCGCAAAGGGTGAGTCCTCACCGGGTTAACTACAAGGTTCGTGGAGGCGACGACGCCTTTAAATGCCTGCCCGTATTGGTTACGCAAAGCTGTGCATCGCTATGCAAAGCTGAGTGCGGCCACTTCCCCGTGCGTCCCGCCCCCTCCGGATCTGAGATTTCGGGGCCGGGGATTGGACAGAGCTCTCCCGGATCCGCCCCCCCAAAGGTTCCTCCTTTAGCCCCGCACTTCGCCCGTGGGCGACAGGCCCCGCCTTCAGTGGCGAAGGCAGAGCCTGAGGAGAAAAGGGGCGGGTCGAGTACGGGGCGGGGCGGGGCCGGAGCGCGAGGGAGGGGCGGGGCTGTTGTTTCTGATCTCACGCTGTGAACCGTCACTGCTGGATGGGCCGTCATGTTTTCGTTCGCCCAAGTCCTTCTTGACAAAAATATCATGCTCCCTGTCGATACTACGCTTCCCCTTAGCTGTGTTACAAATCACTGTGTCTTTTAAATAATTATTATAATGATAATGATAATTTTTAGTAAGTGCTTTAATGCATGCCAAGCGCTGTTAAGCACAACGAGGGAATCCATTTTTTGGTCCCACTTTACCACTGAGGAAACATACATGATAAGGCAGGTTAGCTTTGCCAAGGTCACACAGCTAAGAAGTGATAGAGCAAGGATTCTGCTTATATATACCTCATCAGCCAAGATTTCCCTAAGCTACTACACTTCGTAGTTGAGGTTTAATTTTTTTTAAAAGCAATAGGGACCCTATTCCTGCCAAATTACCACTAGATTGTAAACCCCACAAGGGGTGGAACCATGACTTCTGGTCACTAGTAATGTGACACATAATAGGCAATCTTTGTTGAGTAAATGAACGCATTAACAGAATTTAAAACAACCTAATCATCTTTTAAAAGAAATTTTTAATTTTGGAATTAATTTTAGATTACAGAAAAGTTGCAAAAATAGTGCAAAACTCTCTCCTAGTTTCCCCATTGTTAACATTAAGATATAAGGGTATTTTTTATAAAAACTAGGAACCAGCATTGATGTATTAACTAAGCTCTAGGCTTTACCTGATCTTTTAATATGCTTTTCTAATTGCACACCTTCCTCCCATTCTGATAATCCCTTCCCTCTCTCATCTAGCACAACCTCTTCATTATACACAAGTCCATTTTGAGGCCCCCTGAGTGAGAGGACTTGTCCAATGGCACATAGCAGAAGCAAAACTAGAACTCACTTCTCCTGAGGCTGTTCCCTCAGAGGTATAAGAGGTGTCAAACTAATGAAAGGGTGCATGCAATCAAGCACACATCTCGGTAGAAGGTTGCTGCTAGTCACAAAGAACAGATATCTTAGTCAGTGGTTTTAGTGCTTTTCTAATTACAGGAAGATGCAAGAATCGGGTTCATAAAAATTCTTCCTGAACATATCTAAATATCTAAGACCTGTTCTGTCAGTTTTCCCAGAGCACAGAGTGTCTCATCCTAATCTCCTCCCTGAACCCCTTTCAGGCTGCACTGTAGGTAGAACTGGATGGTGGGCAACATTCTTTGTTTTACTCTTTACTTGCGGATTGCTTTTCTTGAATAGACCCTAGTTTTTGTGGAGGTGGGATAGGGTTATAGGAATGGGGGCAGGGCCTTTATTTTGTCAATTCCAAACTCCCTAACTATCCCTTCTGTTCACCCTTCCCCACTGGTAACAATAAGTTCATTTCCTAAGTCTGTGAGTCTGTTTCTGTTTGGTAAATAAGTTCATTTGTATCGTTTCTTTTTAGATTCCGCATATCCTTTGATATTTCTCTTTCTCTGTCTGACTTAACTTCATTCAGTATGACTGACAATCTCCATGTCATCCATGTTGCTGCAAATGGCATTATTTCATTCTTTTTAATGGCTGAGTAATATTCCATTGTGTATATGTATAAGGTGAAAGGTTAATCAGCAACTACCTGCATGATCGGCTGGACACCCAGCTAATGATGTTTCTAGTCCTTGAAGTAGAACGGCTCCAGTATGTTCAGTTATCAACAGGAAACAGTGGCCCCCTTGCAAGGGTTACTAACCCAAAGAGCTGGGTGGGGGGGAGGCTCCAACAGTCCCCCTGGCAACTAAGGAGCCCTTCTGACGTCATGCCCCCTGTAACTAATAGCCTCCTCCTCCCCTGTGTAGCGGAGATTGCCGCTGTGCCCTGCCAGCTGCCATCCGTACACAGTGGGGGGTCGTTCCAGGACATTTGCCTCTGACTTGCAAGATTCCCTGTCCAATAGTTGATGCCTCTGTCCCTGACTCCCTCTGGGTTCTTTCTTCAGTCTCATGGCTGGGCGACTGCAAGGACTGCAGGACTTCGGGGTGCAGCCCTACATCATTTCCTCCCAGCTCCTAAAGTCTCCATTCTCTCAGCCTCAGGCACGCTCCTTCACACAAGAAGTCGATGGTCTTGGGCAGTAAAAGGTCAAATCTCCTGGCCACTTAGGAGAACCCCTCAATGAGGGGGCACATCCCTTGGGAATCAGAGTGCCTGACATCTCCATCTGGAGGGCTTTGGAGGAGATTGTGCAAAGCCAGAGACACAGTGACTGGAAACCAAGACCATAAGGAAGATGCAAGAAAGAACAGGACAGTAGCTTGTTCAGAGTGCTTGCTTCCAGTCAGGCAGACCCAGGCTTGTCTTGTAAGAGCCTGAGCTGGGGCCTTAACCTCTCTGGGCTCAGTTTCCTCATTTGCAAAACAAGGATTAATAATAATAATAATAACAACAACAAGCTATTCACTCATTCAAAAAATATTTATAGATTCAAGTCAGATAAAATAAAGGCCCTGCCCCTATTCCTATAACCCTACCCTACCTCCACAAAAACTAGGGTCTATTCAAGAAAAGCAATCCGCAAGTAAAGAGTAAAACAAAGAATGTTGCCCACCATCCAGTTCTACCTACAGTGCGGCCTGAAAGGGGTTCAGGGAGGAGATTAGGATGAGACACTGTGCTTTGGGAAAACTGATATAACAGGCCTTTAGATAGTTAGATATGTTCAGGAGGACTTTTTATGAACCTGATTCTTGCATCTTCCTGTAATTAGAAAAGCAGTATAACCATTGACTAAGATATCTGTTTCTTGTGACTAGCAGCAACCTTCTACCGAGATGTGTGCTTGACTGCATGAACACTTTCACCAGAATTACACATATACTGACCTCTCCCCCAACTCCCTCCACCTCTTCAGAGCAGTTCCTCAGGACTGAGAGGCTGTCTCCTCAGCTACAGTCCTCAGTAAGTCCCCAAAGAAAACTGAAACTCACAACTCTCATTTTTGGGTTTGTTTGATTGGTTGTTTTTTTTTTCTTAGTTGATAAGACAAACAAAATACTATCCAAGAGTATTAATACCCAAAGACAAGAAATCAGGTTAAAGTAATACAAAGTGCAGGTGGTCAGTATTCTTGAGTCTAATAACTCTCAGACCATCTGGGAGAAATAGAAACATCTGGGAGAAGAGCCATTGTAAAATTTTAAATGGTCCAGACCATCAGGCCATCATTCTTAGCCAGGACTGCACACTGCACTTCTCTGCAGAGCGTTTACAATTCCCAGTCGCCAGGCCATACTCCAGACCAACTACACCTAAATCTCTGGAGGTGAGACCCAAGGTTGGTTGTTTTTTTTTTTTTTTAATCCCAGACGATTCAAATGTATGACCAAGGTTGACATAAAGCACCTGGCATACAATAGACTCACACATACATAAAAGTGGCAATTACGGGACTTCCCTGGTGTTCCAGTGGTTAAGACTCCACGCTTCCACTGCAAGGGGCGCAGGTTCGATCCCTGGTCGGGAACTAAGATCCCGCATGCTGCATGGTGCGGCCAAAAAAAACCAAACAAACAAAAGTGGCAATTACTAAAACAAGACCATTATCCTTGAAGAACCCACATTTTAGGAGTGATGGGTTGCAACTTGAAAGTTGTTGCCACTCTAATGTTCATCATCATGGGCTTCCTGGAGGAGCAACTGGGTCTGAGCCCTGGAATAACACGGCTCAGGATGACCTCCCAGCCTTACTTGTGTGTGGTTGGAGACCCAGTGTGAGCGTAAAGCCTGGTGTGGGAAGTGCCCTTGTTGCTGAACCCAAAGGTCACGCACCTGACACACAGTGAGGCCAAACAAACCGAAACACTGGAGTGTGGAGCTGAGAAAGTTTTATTGCAGGGCCAAGCAAGGTGAATAGGCAGCGCCTGCTCAAAAGACCAGAACCTCCCAGTGGTTTTCAGGGAATAGTTTTTAAAGGCAACATTTGGGTGCCGGCTGCAGGGTGCATGACTTTCTTCTGATTGGTCGGTAGTGAGGTCACAGGGTGGTGTCCCAGGAATCTCAACCATCAGCCTCCTGGCTCCGACCAGTCTGGGTTCTCAGCATGTCCTCACCATCCTCATCTGGGTGGGAGCCTTAGTTCTTGCAGAGCAACTCAAAGACATGTGTCAGATTGTTGTGTACATCCCCTGAGAAGCTAGGACTCTGTTTCGTCACTGAACTACTTTTTGTTGGCGCTTTTCCTTTGTGTTTGCACTCCCTCACTTCCCTGATTAGTAGCTGCTTGAATCTGCTCTTTGGAACTCAGGGAAGGTCTAGGAGACTAAAACCCTTTTTCTACAAACAAGAAACGGGGGACATGGAAAGGTTGTTGTACCCGGGAGTGTCCCGCAGGGTCCTGCTCAATTTCAGATTTAGTGAGGAATGCTTACCACCTCAAATGCATGTGAAGACGTCACAGACAGCAACACAAGCCTCAAATATCATTTGTTTGTCTATGTGGTATTTCTTAGAATTTTTACTTTTTTTTTTAATTGAAGTATAGTTGGTTTACAATGTGTTAGTTTCTGATTCAGAAACTATATACATATAGTGATTCAGATGTATATACATATATATGTATGTATTCTTTTTCAGATTCTTTTCCATTATAGATTATTACAAGACATTGAATATAGTTCCCTGTGCTATACAGTAGGACCTTGTTATTTACCTATTTTATAGACAGTAGTGTGTGTAGTTGGTTTTTACTTGGTTGTCAGTGTATAATAAAAGCAGGTGATTTCTCATTAAATTATGGACTTCCAGCTTTCCTGAAAAACTCAGAGAATCTGGAAACACTGGCCTGCATTTCTACAGGGCAACAGTCTATTGAAGCTGAGTTGTCACTGATGGGATTCTGCAGCCTCCAACAGCCCCTACAAGCTGTGCATCTCTCACTTTTGTTACTGCCTGGTCTCTGTGGGTTTCAATCCCCAATTTAGCCTGGACCTCTGGTTTTAAAATCTTAACTCTTTTTGTTATTAAAGGGTTTTTTTTTTTTTTTTGCGGTACGTGGGCCTCTCACTGCTGCGGCCTCTCCCGTTGCGGAGCACAGGCTCCGGACGCGCAGGCCCAGCAGCCATGGCCCACGGGCCCAGCCGCTCCGCGGCATGTGGGATCCTCCCGGACCGGGGCACAAACCCACGTTCCCCGCATCGGCAGGCGGACTCTCAACCACTGCGCCACCAGGGAAGCCCTAAAGGGTATTTTTTATTTATTAAAAAAAATTATTTACTTACTTTATTTATTTTTGTATGCATTGGGTCTTCTTTGCTGCGTGCGGGCTTTCCCTAATTGCGGTGAGCGGGGGCTACTCTTCGTTGCGGTGCGCGGGCTTCTCATTGCGGTGGCTTCTCTTGTTGTGGAGCATGGGCTCTAGAGCACCGGCTCAGTAGTTGTGGTGCACGGGCTTAGTTGCTCCGCGGCATGTGGGATCTTCCCGGACCAGGGCTCAAACCCATGTCCCTTGCACTGGCAGGCATATTCTTAACCACTGCACCACCAGGGAAGCCCAAGGGTAATTTTTAAAAACAAGGTAAAACCATAACTCTTGTACAGATATGAAATGAGCATGCAGTAGTGATTTTATTTTTAACTCCTTCAATGAGGGAAACTGTGAGATGTTACAACCAGTGCAAAGGAGAGTTCAAAGAACAAACACAAGTATGGATCAGGAATATTGAGATAAAAGTAGAAATGGAGGCAAAATCGGCCTCTTCCATAGTGGGGGAGGGAAGTCAATTTAACCTCCACAGGACAAAAATGAAATGTCTATAGGCAAAGATTATTTTCTATTGTTATGGGTTACCTACAATTTCAGATGTAGATAACCTTCAATGACAGACACAGAGTCTGCATAGAACCAGAAGTAGATATGTAGAAGGGTATGCTTTAGACAATGAAGAGTTTTCCATTGAAGTCAAAAATTTTCTCTCAGTGGTAATGGTATTTCTTTTTTTATATATAAATGTATTTATTTATTTATGGCTGCATTGGGTCTTTGTTGCTGTGTGCGGGCTTTCTCTAGTTGTGGCTAACGGGGGCTACTCTTCATTGCGGTGCACGGGCTTCTCATTGTGGTGGCTTCTCTTGTTGTGGAGCACGGGCTCTAGCCGCACAGGTTTCAGTCATTGTGGCACACGGGCTCAGTAGTTGTGGCTCGTGGGCTCTAGAGCACAGGCTCAGTAGTTGTGGCACACGGGCTTAGTTGCTCCGCGGCATGTGGGATCTTCCCGGACCAGGGCTCGAACCCATGTCCCCTGCATTGGCAGGCGGATTCTAAACCACTGCACCACCAAGGAAGCCAAGGTAATGGTATTTCTGACTTAAACAATGCCTTTAACCTTACCGGGCCTCAGTTTCCCCATTTGTAAGAAGGTCCGATTAAACTAGATGACCTCCAAGTTCCCTTTCAACTTTGAGAGTCTGTCTACATAGTAGAAAACTGGAAGAAACACTAGAAGTTATTTCAATCTCCTCTGACTAGCCCATTTTAGAGATCAAGAAATTGAAGCCCAGAGAGGGACAGACCTTGCCGAAGGCCACCCAGCTGAAATGGGATGAGAATCCAGGTTTCTGGCCTCTTGGCTCAGGGCCACACCCCTGGGCAGAATTGCAAAGCTAATAAGAGCACGAACCCCTTTCTCACCTCACCCTTCTGAAACCTGAGAGCAGCTGGAGGCCTGACAGTGCCTTGGGGAGCAGGGGTTGGACTGGTTGGGCAGGCCCAGCAGGGCTGGGGAAGGTGCCAAGGGAGGGCCCAGGGTGGGAAGCCCCACCCAAATTTGCATTGCCTTGATACCCCCAGATTTTCATCTCCTTAGAGCCTTTGCCTGGAGCTGTGATTCTCAATGCTGGTTACACACTGGAATCACCTCGAGAGCTTTATTTTTATTTATTTATTTAATTTAAAAATTTTGGGCTGCATTAGGTTTTCATTGCTGCGCTCGGGCTTTCTCTAGTTGCAGCAAGTGGGGACTACTCTTCGTTGTGGTGCGCAGGCTTCTCATTGCTGTGGCTTCTCTTTTTGCGGAGCACGGGCTCTAGGCGCGTGGGCTTCAGTAGTTGTGGCATGTGGGCTCAGTAGTTGTGGCTCGCGGGCTCTAGAGCGCAGACTCCGTTGTTGTGGCGCATGGGCTTAGTTGCTCTGCGGCACGTGGGATCTTCCCGGACCAGGGCTCGAACCCGTGTCCCCTGCATTGGCAGGCGATTCTTAACCACTGCGCCACCAGGGATGTCCCTAAATCCTTCTTTTAAATGGCTGTAGCACCTGGAGAGCTTTAAACAAATCACCTGGGAGCCCAGGCCCAGACTGCTGCCCATGGTGGGACACATGCAGCAACATTTTTTAAAGTAACCCCCAGAGGATTCCAAGGTGCAGCCAACTTGGAGAACTACTGGACTAAAGCAGCTTTTCTCTAGTGGTAATACACATGCAAAACACCTGGGATCTCATTAAAATGTCCTGGGCAGAGCCCAAGAATTTGCCTTTCTAAGAAACTGATGATGAGGCCAAGGCTGTTACCCAGAAGACCACAGAGTAGCAAGGGTCAGTACCAGACACTGTCTCCACCACTGAGTTGCAGGGTTGGGATACAGATGGAGTCGCTATTTCCTTCTAAGGAAGGCATCTGGTGAACTTTCCCCTTCTCCTCTGTTTACTGAAACCCAGCAGAAAGGACAAAGCCTCAGCTGTTCGCAGGTTCTCACTCTACACCTCATTGCCCTACTGCTTGTACAGGCAGGATGGATTCCATGATGTCTGAAGGTCAGTCCATATGCAGCATCCTTTGGTTCTGTGAAGTGTCTAGCTTCAGTGAGTTTATCAAGGAGAGCTGGGTGAATCCAAGCAGGCTGTCCTGAAGCCTGTTCTTTGAACAGGTCTGCTCAACCTTTGCTACCCTTCCTCCTGATTCCTTCCCTGCCCCTTGGCTTGTCTCCAAAGTGGTGCTAAAGATAATTTAGCCCGTTGCGGAGCACAGGCTCCGGACCCGCAGGCTCAGCGGCCATGGCTCACAGGCCTAGCCGCTCTGCGGCATGTGGGATATTCCCGGACCGGGGCACAAACGCGTGTCCCCTGCATCGGCAGGCGGACTCTCAACCACTGCGCCACCAGGGAAGCCCGACCCTGACTGTTTTTGCCAGTAAATTTTCAACCAAGGACAATCCTACTGACTTATCAGGAAGGAGGGCAATACTTAAGAACCTTACTTGTCTGATGACTCCCACCAGGGGTGGGGTTAAGGGGGAGGGTATGAGGATCTTGTGCTTTCTGAGGGCTTGGGACCTGGACTCAGGGACGGGCTCACAATGCGCTGGCAACAGATTTCAGCCGGGCAGCACCACGGTCAAAGCTCCTTCATGGGGACCTTGACAGTTGAAACCGAGTCCGCCTAAAACTGAGTTCCCTCTCTATCCAAAACTTTATTCCCTTTCTTGTCCCCTCTGACCTCAAGGCTGTGCTAACTGAACACTAATCAGCTAGAGTCAGATAACTAAAATTGCAGTTGTCGATAACATGTTAGCATTTGCTGGGCAGAGCAGTGCCAATGTCCCGACCCTAGGCTGTAAAACTGAATCTGCCAGCACGCAGAGTACTCACTCGTATTGCTCCAGGTGCCTCGCACAACTGCAAGGCTTGGCAGAAATGTGAGGGCGTCAGCCGCCACCTGTAGTTACGTATATTCTGCCAGCAGGGGGCGACAGCTACCCAATTCGGGCTTCTTGTTTCCTGACACACTGGCCCAGTGTGGACAGACCCGATATTTCAAGAGAAGCTGGAAATCCAGATTTTTATGTGAATGTTTCAAATCGTTAAGGACTGGGCAGCGAATTAAGATCCTAATGAAAGACGGTATGAGTCTGCAGGACAGATGTATCCTAAAGAACCCCAGTGGGCACTCTCTGAAGTTTTGAGTGTGGGATCCTGAATTCATTCAAAAATGCCAGCGCTTTACATCATTCGTCAAACGCCCGCATTTGACATGTGGGGAGACTGAGGTTCAAAGAAAAAAGGGACTTGCCCAGCTTTGTTAGGGCAGAGCCGAGAGTTGGAGTCGGGCGTCCTGATTTCTGGTCCAGGTCTTCTTGCGGTGGGAAGCTTTCCCACCAGAACCCTGGGGTCCTCAGCGACACAAGATTCTATAGCTCCGGCAAGGGCGGGCTCCAAGAGCTGGTCCTGCCCAGGGGAGCCCTGACGGGGCTGGGGAGGTCGCCAAAGCCCAAGGGCAGGAGGGGGAGCCAGAGTTTATTTTTAGCTGCCTAGAATGTGCTTCTAAGCCTTATTTAGACATCAGGCGGCAGGGTGAGCTGGAGGCAGCAGGAGGGGGGAGGAGGAGATGGCTGCCTCCCCCTCCCCGGGCTCCTCTTACAACTGCTCTTCCCTGCCTACCCCTTATCATCCTTTCTGGGGGCTCTGGGGCTGCTCTAAATAGCAGCCCTTGCTGGCATGGGCGCTGTCCTGCTCCGGCTGGCTGGCTGGCTTCCTCCTCCACCTCCACCCCTTTCTCCCCATTCCCCACAGTCCCACAGAGAAATAGAACTCCAGGGTCCTAGAATGTTTTCATCTTCTGCGGTCACAGATCCCTCTGAGAAGCTGTAGTAATTTACCGCAGTGGCTTAGAGCTTATTTTGTGGAGTCTCGTGGACCTGGGTTCGACTCCAGTATATGACCCTAAGCAAGTCCTTACACTCCCCAAACCCAAGGTTCCACTTTAGTACAGTGGAAATGGTAACCCCTCCAACCTCCCTCGTGGTTCCTGAAGATTAAATGTGATAAAATATGTACAGACCTTAGCTTGCTGTAACAAATCCTCAGTAAATGATGGCAATAGTGATTAAAGCTACAGACCCTCTACCCAGAAAAAAACTGAACTGCTCATACATGCAGAGTTGTTAATGTAATTTCAGGAGGTTCAGGTAGCCTCTGAGGCCTGCTGATCCCAGTCCAACTTCGGACCCAATCCAGCTAATTCATCCATTCATTCATTTGTTCAACGAACCTTTGCTGGGAATGTTCTGGTGGTCCAGTGGTTAGGACTCCACGCTTCCACTGCTGGGGGCCGGGTTCAGTCCCTGGTCAGGGAATTAAGATCCCGCAAGCTGGGCTTCCCTGGTGGCGCAGTGGTTGGGAGTCCGCCTGCCGATGCGGGGAACGTGGGTTTGTGCCCCGGTCCCGGAGGGTCCCACGTGCCGCGGAGTGGCTGGGCCCGTGGGCCATGGCCGCTAGGCCTGCGTGTCCGGAGCCTGTGCTCCACAGCGGGAGAGGCCACAGGAGTGAGAGGCAAAAAAAAAAAAAAAAAAAAGATCCCGCAAGCTGTGTGGTACGGCCAAAATATATATGTATATATACTGTAGGAGTTTGTTAAATTTACAAAAACAAAACAAACAAAAAACAAATCTTTGCTAGTGCTTACTCCATGCCAGGCACTGGGTAAAGTGTGGGGTGGGGAGATGTGAGGCCAGAGAAGTGAATGTATGTGAATTATCCAGGGTCAAAATGCAAATCGATAGCAAGCCAAGGATCAGAATGAAAGTCTCTCTCTTTTCTAAAACAACTTTCTTGAGGTATAAATGATATATAAAAAAAACCTGTACGTATTTAACATATATGATTGGATGAGTTTGGACATATGCATGCACCCCTGATACCATCACCACAGGCAAGGTAATAGACATGGCCATCACTTCTGAGAGTTTCCTTGTGCCCCTTTGTTTTTTGGTTTCGTTTTTGTGGTAAGAACACAAAACATGAGATCCACTCTCTTAACAAGTGTTTCAGAGCACAATACTTTAGTATCGTTAACTGCAGACCCTATGTTGTACCACAGATCTCTAGAACCACCTTTCTCTGCTTCTCTGAGACTCTTTGAGATACAAGTGGAATCATGCAGTATCCTTCTGTGCCTGGTTTATTTCACTTAGCATAATGTCCTCCAGGTTCAGCCATGTTGTCACAAGTGGCAGAATTTCTCTCTTTTTAAAGGCTAACTAAACTTTGGTTGTATGCATACAACCATTTATCTGTCAGTGGACATTTGGGTGTTTCCATATCTTGGCTTTTGTTAATAATGTTTCAGTGAACATTGGGAGTGCAGATAACTCTTCATGGTCCTGATTTCAGTTCTTTTGGCTATATACCCAGAAGTGAGACTGCTGGATCATATTACCATATTTTTTAATTTTTTGAGAACTGTCCATACTGTTTTCCATAGCGACTGTACCATTTTACATTCCCATCAACATGTACTAGAATGAAAGTCTCTTGAATGCCAATCTTTTTTTTTTTTTTTTTTTGCGGTACGCGGGCCTCTCCCTGTTGCGGCCTCTCCCGCTGCGGAGCACAGGCTCCGGACGCACAGGCTCAGCGCCCATGGCCCACGGGCCCAGCTGCTCCGCGGCATGTAGGATCTTCCCGGACCGGGGCACGAACCCGTGTCCCCTGCATCGGCAGGCGGACTCTCAACCACAGCGCCAGCAGGGAAAACCCTTGAATGCCAATCTTGATTCCTTTGAGGAAGAACTACTGTCTCTGAAGGGGGGACCACAATAAATACCCCTTCCAGTCACAATCACAGTGAATCTGAGCACCCATTCCCTCAGGACCCCTATCTCAGCAGGCCCTTGCAGTACTTTCTCCAACATGCCCTATCAATGTTAGCCTCTCCTTGCATACCTCCCACAATGGGGACCTCACTTCCTGTCAAGCCAGACCCCTGAATCTTGGACCAGTTGGAAGGTCTTCTTCCCCAAGGAGCTGGACCCCACATTCCTGGGCTACGCTACCCACTAGTTCTGGTTTTCCAGGACAGCTCGGAACACTGTTCATCTTCAAGTGCTCTGGATGCAAAAGTGTCCTAAGGAAGGAAGAGTGGAAATGGGGTGACCTGGAGATCTGATCTCCTTCCACCTTGCCCATCTTCCAAGCCCTGCCTGAACTCGGGCTCTCCCAGCAATCCAAGTTCCGAGGCTCCCTCCCTCTGCAGCTACTTCTTTAAGAAGTACCACAGAGGCTGATCCTTGCTACTGTCCTTGGATCCTGTCCAAGGCGCTGATTTAAAAGGTATTGCAACGTTTTTTCAAAAACAAACATGTGTTGAAACCCAAGGCCAAGAGGAAGGGAAACTGCCCACTGCCTACCCCACAGCACCCAAGCTCCGCTGCCTCCTTTGCAGTACCTGCCTCATTACCATGGTATCTCAGGCTGGGAGCCCAGTGGGGGCAGGGCCAGAGGTGGACCTGGGGGCTGCAGGCCTTCTGGACCGAAGTGCCTTTAGGAACCGCTCCAGTTCCCTCCTGAACCATTCCGGGAGATGTTTGACGGCTCCAGGAGAGAGCTTTCTGTCTGCCCTCCACCTGAGTCCCCAGAGTGACCGTGAATAACGCCAATCTGATTGTGCCATTCCCACTGCCCACAGGATAAAGTAAGAACGTCCGAGAAAACCATAATTCAAAAAGACTCATGTACCACAATGCTCCTTGCAGCTCTATTTACAGTAGTCAGGACATGGAAGCAACCTAAGTGTCCATCAACAGATGAATGAGTAAAGAAGATGTGGCACATATATACAATGGAATATTACTCAGCCATAAAAAGAAACGAAATTGAGTTATTTGTAGTGAGGTGGATGGACCTAGAGTCTGTCCTACAGAGTGAAGTAAGTCAGCAAGAGAAAAACAAATACCGTATGCTAACACATATATATGGAATCTAAAAAACAAACAAAAAAAATGGTCAGAAGAACCTAGGGGCAAGATGAGAATACAGACGCAGACCTACTAGAGAATGGACTTGAGGATACGGAGAGGGGGAAGGGTAAGCTGGGACAAAGTGAGAGAGTGGCATGGACATATATACACTACCAAATGTAAAATAGATAGCTAGTGGGAAGCAGCTGCATAGCACAGGGAGATCAGCTTGGTGCTTTGTGACCACCTAGAGGGGTGAGATAGGGAAGGTGGGAGGGAGGGAGATGCAAGAGGGAAGAGATATGGGGATCTATGTATATGTATAGCTGATTCACTTTGTTATACAGCAGAGACTAACACACCATTGTAAAGCAATTATACTCCAATAAAGATGTTAAAAAAAAAAAAGAATGTCTTGGTCAGGGACCTCCCTGGCGGTCCAGTGGTTAAGACTCTGCGCTTGCACTGCAGGGGTCATAGGTTCATTCCCTGGTAGGGGAACTAAGATCCCACATGCGGCGTGAGAAGGGCCTTCGAGGCTGTCCTGTCCATCTGTGTCCCTCTCCTTCCCTAATCTCACCCAGTACTCCAGCCACACAGAGCGGCTGAGCCCCCCTAAAAACCAATGCAGTACTGCTCACTGGGCACGCATGTTCTCTCCACTTTCTTTTTTTTTAAATTTTATACATATATGTATACATAAGTATGTATGTGTATGTGTGTGTATATATATATATATATAGCAAAATGATCAGCACGATGATGTAAGTTAACACAGTCATCCCCTCACAGAGTTACACTTCCCCACTTTCTTGACAAGAAGAATCCTGGCCTCAATCTACACAGCCCAGGTCAACCATCACATCCCTGAGGAAGCCTGCCCTTCCCTTTCCTCCCAGATAGAGTTCGTTACTCCTTTTGCTTCCATGGTATTTTTCTGTACCTCTTGTTACATTATTTGTCTACCTAAACCAGAAGCTATGTAACGTCCTGCAAATATTTTGTTTCGCTTGCATGATGGCATGTGTGTGTGTGTGTGTGTGTGTGTGTGTGTGTGTGTGTGTGTGTGAGAGAGAGAGAGAGAGAGAGAGAGAGAGAGAGAGAGAGGCAAATTTTACATTTAAAAAAACCCCCAGATTTCTAATTTCTCTTGACAAATCGGAAGGTCAGGCCAGCTTGGAGTTTCATTTCCTTCTAACAACCATCTACCACAACACATCCACTTGTGCTCCTTTTAGAGGGGTATGTGGCCCCAGTTTAACCCCACCCCTGTCTTATGCCCTCTTCTCATTTACGTACCTACCCAGCCTTGTAGACAGTTAGGTTTTAAGCCTTGGAGCTCGATCATGCTTCTCATGTGTTCTGTTCCCATTTACAAATATCCCGCCTCCTTGTCCCCATAAACCGTTTAGCTGTCCTAGAAATTCCAATATGTTGGCAAAGAGTAAATGAATAGAATCAGGTCAATAAAGAATATAAATGTCACAAATTCCTTTGTTAGATCATGTGCTCCAATTTTTGACTTGGAAAACAGTCCCTGCCTCACCATCTTCCAACTCTCACTCCAGTTAGTTCCCTGTGGGTAAGATGCTCCCATTGGAGTGGAGCAAGGAAGGTGGCATCAGGGCAGGAAACAAGAGTTTTCCAGAAAGGAGAGGTTTAGGGCAGTTATCTGTTCAAAAAGGGTTGCTTAAATTTTGATTACATAGCAAATGATATAGGTGGGAAAATATTCATTTTCAAATGAGATGGGCTGGTGGAAACTGGGATTGCACTAAAAATATACAGTAAGTTTGTTTGGAACCGCATGGAATTGAGAACGTGATGTTGGGTGGGAACGTGCGGAAGGTGCAAACAGTCTGGGGCATACAGGAGGGGACAGGTAGATGGCCGACTTCCAGGCAGACAAGTCAATATCCATCCTTGATATAGGCCCGGAAAGCTCAGCTTGTGTTGAAGTCCTGCTCATTCAATTACATTTTAAAAACTTTTTGATACTTATTTATTTGGCTGTGCTGGGTCTTAGTTGTGGCATGTGGGATCTTCGTTGCGGTATGCGAACTCTTAGTTGCGGCATGTGGATCTAGTTCCCTGACCAGGGATAGAGCCCGGGCCCCCTGCATTGGGAGCATGGAGCCTTAGCCACTGGAGCATCAGGGAAGTCCCATGATTCAATTACATCTAAACGAACAAGCTGATCATCAGGGGACTCTATCTGGAAGGACTCACCCTTAGTCCCTAGATGTGAGATGGCTCAGGGCCTGGCTCAGAACCCATGGAACAGTACTCTGTGTGTCACAGGAAGGGCACGGTTAGGAGTGGCCTGGAAACCAGACACTCAGCCCAGCCAAGGATGTCTCAAACACGGAAAATGGGGCTTACTGGAGACTCACTGAGCCCAGGACCTCACTCCATCTCTCATCTCTGTGCCCATTAAAAAATGGATGACAGGGACTTCGCTGGTGGTGCAGTGGTTAAGAATCCGCCTACGAATGCAGGGCATGCGGGTTCGATCCCTCGTCCGGGAAGATCCCACATGCCGTGGAGCAACTAAACCCATGTGCCACAGCTACTGAGCCTGCGTTCTAGAGCCCATGCGCCACAACTACTGAACTCGCGCGCCACAACTACTGAAACCCGCACGCCTAGAGCCTGTGCTCCGCAACAAGAGAAGCCACAGCAATGAGAAGCCCGCGCACCACAACGAAGAGTAGCCCCCACTCGCTGCAACTAGAGAAAGCCCGTGTGCAGCAACGAAGACCCAACAGCCAAAAATAAATAAAATTAATTTTTTTTTTTTTTTTTTTTTTTGCGGTATGCGGGCCTCTCACTGCTGTGGCCCCTCCCGTTGCGTAGCACAGACTCCGGAGGCACAGGCTCAGCGGCCACAGCTCACGGGCCCAGCCGCTCCGTGGCATGTGGGATCTTCCCAGACCGGGGCACGAACCCGTGTCCCCTGCATCGGCAGGCGGACTCTCAACCACTGTGCCACCAGGGAAGCCCTAAAATTAATTTTTTTTTAATGGCTGGCAGGAGGACATAACAGTTGAAAGTAGCTCAAACATAAGCACACATCAGAATTACCTGGAGGACTCATAAAACACAGATTCCTGGGCCCCATACCCAGTGTTTCTGAGGCAGCTCGTCTGGGGTGGAGCCCCCAAATTTGCATTTCTAACCATTTCCAAGAGATGCTGATCCCCAGACCACATTTTGAGAACTACTGATGTAAAGAAATGTTTACTAGCAGCCTCCAGACCCTAGAGCCCACTTAAAGAGGTGATGTGTAATTTTCCCTAGAATCCCTAGGTGATGCTCTGTACCCTCCTAGTCTGCATCACCACAGAAGCTCCTTGAAGACCTCCATCCAAACTTCATCGAGCAGAGAAAGCATTAACGAATGATTGGTGGCATGAATTCACTCTTGGTATAAAGAAAGTGGTAGAGTGAATCTTGCCGCCTCTCCCAAGGCAGCCCCAAGACTCAAGCCACAGGTCTTCTGGGAAAATAGGCAGGGATGGCTTCTTGCTAATTAGCATTACTCACACTCAATTCTCCTTTCCAAGGCCCTCCCTATTAATTCAGTTCAACACAATTCGATATAATTAATGTAATAATTTGATTCCCTGGTGAGATAACCTACCACAACAACTGGAGCAATAAGCTTCAAATTTTATTGTGAAAATTCCTCAGACTCAGCCCTCCAAGGCCTGACTCAATAGATGGGAAAAGGATCCAGATGATTCTGAAGCACATGAGCCTGCCCATTCCCTGAGAAACACTCCAATAGAAGCCTAAGAACTCGACAATTTTAGGTCCCCTCTCATTTCCTTCTCTTACATATATTTCCAGGAGGAAGTTGTCAAAACCAACATTTCCATCAAGAGTCTGGCAAATCCAGGATAACTTTCTCAGCAGAGCCTCGTGTCCCACTTCCAGAACTGAAGCTGGGGTACATACAGTATCTCCAAGAGTAAATTATTCTAATTAAATTCAATATAACAAATGTTAATTAGTGACCTATGAATTGGTTAGAAATTGCATTCTGCTGCTAGTGACAGAATCTCAGTGGCAGTGATCTCAGTGGCGGTGGCTTAAACAAATTTGTTGTTTATTCTATTACGTGAAAATATTAGGAAGTGGTTGATCAAAGCTGGGACTGGGGTCTTCCCTGGTGGCGCAGTGGTTGAGAGTCCACCTGCCGATGCAGGGGACACGGGTTCGTGCCCCGGTCCGGGAAGATCCCACATGCCACGGAGCGGCTGGGCCCGTGAGCCGTGGCCACTGAGCCTGCGCGTCCGGAGCCTGTGCTCCGCAACGGGAGAGGCCACAGCAGTGAGAGGCCCGCGAACCGCAAAAAAAAAAAAAAAGCTGGGACTGGGGCTCCATCAGTTCATCAGAGATCAAGGTTCCTTCCACCTTCTTGCTCAGGGTAATAAAATGGCTGTATTCCATCATGTCTGTATTCCAGGCAGGAAAAGCAGGGGCAAGAAAAGGGGGAGACCTGCTCCCAGCTGAGTCATTCTTCTGTTAAATGTTGTCCTGGAAGTCCCAACCAGTAATGCCCCCTTACATATCACTGAGCACCCATTGATGCAAGTGAAGCTGAGGAAGTAGCACACCCCTGACCCAGAGACTATCAGGATTCCATCACTAAGGAAGAGAGAAGAATGGAAGTTGAGTAAAGTGACTGGAAGTCTCTGCCATGACCTACTAAGGACCAGGCGGCATAAGGAGGCAGGCGGCAGAGCTGTGTAACCCGTAGTCCATTAGGGAGGACTCACAGAGCACACAAACAAGTAAAAGAGTTGTAGAACAGGTGCTGCAGGGCTTTTGTCAGGAGAGGGCACTTGAGTTGTTTCCTGATGTACAGGTAGAATGGTAACTCACACAGGTGGATAGTAAAGAAAGTTCCTCTGGGCAGACAACATGTTTGGGAAACAATTGGGCTCAGTCAGAACCCACACAGAGAAAGCTTTCAGGGCTAGAATGATGTTTAGTGACCACTGCACTGAGAGGTTCTTAACCTGGGATCCACACACAGCCCCACTGTGTGGGCTGCAGGGAGCCCTGAAATTCCTGAAATTCTAGGCGAAACTTTTTATGTGTGAGTATATTGTACTTTTCATATGAAAGATGTTCAAGATAATTCCAATATTGTTCTTTCCAATCTTTCCCCCAAATTGCTCACCCCATCCTCCACTTTTGTCCCTTTACACACAACTTAGTCACCAACACTAATTCCTCCTTTTTCCCCAACTCCCCAACCTCCACCCTCTACCCTGACTTGACCCATGCTGTTCCTCCCTCTTGTGATTACTCCTTCCTGCTTCTCCTCTTCCCCCTAGATATGGAAAGATAGGTAGTGATTTCCCCATCACTGGAAGTATTCAAACATAGACTGCACAAATACAGTAGGAAAGGTAATTACAGAAGGGAAATTATAAAAGAGATTTATCTGAGTTAGAAGCAACAGAAGTGAAGCATCAGATCCCATCCCAGCCTGAGATTCTAGGATTCCTTTTGCCATGAATGGCTTTTGGCTTTAGTATTTCTCCAGGAAGTCTTCCTTTCCCATCCCCATCCACCACTGTCTCTTATGTCCTTTTAATGCTAATACTTCCTGCATGCAATATGCAAATTGACATTTGCTTTATAACCTGTTTTTGTAAGTTTCCCATCTTTTCCTATGTATAGGTCTAATGTCAAGAAAATAGATTATAACTAATTCAAGACAAGAACTGAGTCTTCACTGTCCTTGCCCATAGGGTGACCAACTGTCCCAGTGTGCCTAGGACTGAGGAGTTTCCTGAGACATGGGACTTTCAGTGCTGCAAGTGGGGAAATCCTGAGCAGACCAGGATGAGTTAGTTACCCTACTTGCCCAAGAAATGGGCACATCATAGTACCTGCTTGTTGATTGCTAACTGTGGTAGACATTTCTGCTGTTCACCAGTATTTCTGGTTCTCTTCTCCTTCTGGGCACACATTACACTTCTCCATCCCCTTGAAGTTGTGCATGACCATGCGACTTGCTTTAGCCAATAAAATGTGAGTGGACTTAATGTGTGTCACTCCTGAGTGGAAGAATTTAAGACCCCATGCACCATTCTCCATACACTGTCTTCTCTTGGCCTGGCAAACCCTGATGCCATGGAGTTGGGATGGCTGCATCTTAGAATGGTGTCGGATATCTCTGTGAAGCAGAGCCCTCGGCCTCCCCATGCTAGATGGGTCGTGTGAGCAAAACTTAGCTTCACTCATAAGTTGCTGAGATTTGCATGTTTTTCATCACTGCAGCAAAACCTTACCTAACCTGACTGGCACGACCACCACCAGAAATCTCATTAGCAACTTATTTAAACTCAAGTTCCTAAAGCAAAAAAAAAAAAACTCCTTAGGGTTTTTTCTCAGGTGGAACTTCAAAGCACATAACCAAAAAGCCAGTTGTGTGAACATAAGAAATCTGAGCCTGGTCTCCCAGGAAGCTTAAAGAAGCCGGAGGCAAGAGCTCCTGAGGACAGAGTCTCTGGGAACAGAATTTGCCTTCCTGGTTCCTACCCACCAGCCCAAGTTACTGATTCCAACTGCTGACATTAAAAGTCCAGATCATTTTAGAAAGTTCAACTCTTCGATGTTCAGATGGGAAACTCTCCAAAAAGAGAAACAACAGGTTCAGGATCACCCAAGACATTACTGGTTATGATCTCCCTACACATTTTTGGCCCTGTTTGTCCTTTACATTGCTTTCCTACCTAGTTCATCACAATCATTGTCTATTTCCTTGGGATTTCACATCCTTACCCACTTGATGGTGAAAAACTAGTCTCAATCTTATGCCTGGGTTTAAAAACATATATATTTTTTAAATTTATTTATTTTTGGTTGCATTGGGTCTTCGTTGCTGCACGGTGTGTGGGCTTCTCACTGCAGTGGCTTCTAGTTGTGGCACGTGGGCTCAGTAGTTGTGGCACACGGGCTTAGTTGCTCCGCGGCACGTGGGATCTTCCCGTACCAGGGCTTGAACCCGTGTCCCCTGCATTGGCAGGCGGATTCTTAACCACTGCGCCACCAGGGAAGCCCTAAAAACATATTTTTTAGAGAACATTTTTCTTATTATGACAATAATTTTCTTCTTATAATAGTAGAAGTGTATACTCATTTTTTTTTAACATAAGAAAATGAATATCCAAAATCTCACCCTCATGTAGAGGTAATCACTATTAACACTTTTAAAAAATAAATTTGTTACATTTTATGACATTTAAAAACTTCATCCTCATCAGTATTTTAGCAGGTTACATGATATTCTATTTTTATGGATATATCATAATTTTTTTTTAAATTTATTTATTTATGGCTGTGTTGGGTCTTCGTTTCTGTGCAAGGGCTTTCTCCTGTTGTGGCAAGTGGGGGCCACTCTTCATCGCTGTGTGCGGGCCTCTCACTATCTTGGCCTCTCTTGTTGCGGAGCACAGGCTCCAGACGCGCAGGCTCAGTAGTTGTGGCTCACGGGCCTAGTTGCTCCGCGGCATGTGGGATCTTCCCAAACCAGGGCTCGAACCTGTGTCCCTTGCACTGGCAGGCAGATTCCCAACCACTGCGCCACCAGGGAAGCCCCTATATCATAATTTTTTTAACCAAGCTCCTTTTCTTGGATATTTACTTTGTTCTGGTTTTTTGCTTGTTTGTTAGTTTGGGTTTTTAGTAACTCATGAGCACTGTTTCATAATCATTGTTAATTTAAGTAGATACTCTTTCCTCATTACCTGTTCAGCGCGTCCTACAGCAGTGGTTCTCACACATAAGCATGGCTCAGGATCACTGGGAGGGCTTAGGAAGCTAGAGATTGCTGAGCCCCATCACCAGAGTTTAGGATCTGTAGGTCTGGGTGGGGTCTGAGAATTTGTATTTCTATCAAATGTTTCTGGTACTGCTTATGCTGTTGATTTGGGGGCCATACCTTGTGAACCACCGTCTTATTCTTCTTCCCAATAACCTCCTATCACCTGTGTCCTCAGTTTCCTTTCTTTGAACCTGCTGCAATTGGGTTTTTACTCTGTGGAGGGGGAAGTTCTGTAGTGGTCTCACATTCTTTTCCCTTTCAAGACTGTAAGTCCCTTTCATCAGCACATCTTTCCAAGTGGTACACACTCACACTGATTTTCAAAGTTAGGTGTCTTTTTCCTGCATTGCCACTCCCAGAAACCTCAGCTAGTAACAAAGCAAGGGTAAACAAAAGTTCTTTTTCCCAGACTCTGACATTTTACATCCCTTATTCTCCCTGCATCTGCCTGTCTGCCTCACAAAGTTGTGATGGGCAACATCGATTCAAAATGGATAGAGTAGAATATTACAGGTGTTTGTGAGCTGGAAGGAGCTGTGGACCCAGAAGTGGGGAGGCATTACAATTAAACTTCCCATTATTATGTATTTGTAGGGAAATGGTTGGAAGCTTAGGTTCTGGAGTTAGAACTGGATTTTTATCTGGGCTCTGATACTTACTAGCTTTGTGAGCTTAGGCAAATCACATCTCGGAGCCTGATTTTCCTCACCTGTAAAATGGAGGAACTAATACCTTTGTTGCAAGGAGATTGCAAGAAATCGAAATTATATGTGCAAAGAAGCCGGGACAGAAACAACTCAATAAATGGTAGCTGTTGTGTTTACTAAATAATTGTTTTAATTTTTTTTTTTTTTCCCCTGGCCTTTTCTCTGCTGCGGGCCTGGAAAGGAATCCATTGATCGTAGGGATCTTTTCGGCCCTGGCCCGAGTTTTCTATCATTTACAAAGATTCTGGTCACCTGCTCAGGCGGCGGCTCCGCGCGCCCCGCCGGCTTCGCTGAGGCCCTGATTTTCGAGTATTTACGGCGCGCGGCCGTCCTAGCTCCCGCTCAAGTCTGCGCTTCCAGGTTCAGTCTCAGGGTCTCGCCGGCAGCCCCGGCCGGCGGGCGCGGAGCCGGCAGCGGGGCCAGAACGGCAGGGTCCTCTGGGGGCCCCGGAGTTGGGAGGCGGCGTCCGGGAGTTCCCCGAGGAGGATGGGCTGCGGACACAGCAGGCTGAGCTGCTGCAAACCCCCCAAAAAGGTAAAGGGCGCCGGCGGAGAAGTTTGTCTTCGGAGGGGAAGGAGGGTGCGGAACCACTCCGCCTCAGGGGACCCTCGGCGCCCCGGGTTCCCCCGGGTCGACCGGGGATGCCGGACGCAGAACAGCTAGAGGCCGGCGCGGAGGGAGGCGGGGAAGACTCGGCCGGGCGGCGCTCTCTCCCTCACGGCCCTGGGCTCAGCCGCGCGGGGCAGCCGAGTTTACAAACACGGCCCCAGGGCCCGGGAAGGGCGGCTGATTCCGGCTGGCGGGCTGGGGAAATGTCTAGTGCCTATGGCAGGTGCCTTTTCCTTCGGTCTGGGGCTGCTCGCTGTGTGGCCGTGGACATGTGACTTGACCTCTCTGGGCCTTGGGTTTTCCCACCTTTAAGAGGCAGATTATCTCTAGGGCCGCTACTCGCACGCAGAGTGGTCCACGGCTTTACATCATCGGCATCACCTGGGATCTGTTAGAAATGCAGAATCTCTGGCTGTGCCCCAGACTTACTAAAATAGAACCTTTTAACAAGATGCCCAGGTGATTACAAGTTTGAGAAGTGCTGGTTTAGAGCCTTTTCAGGCCCCGGAGCCGGTGCATGTGGGCTGTCCTAAGGGTAGCTGGGAGGGGCCAACGAGGGGGGGGGGAGATTTACAGCCTTCTGCTCCCCTTCCCTCCCTTCCTGTCCCTCCCCCAAGGGGCCTCCGAGCTGGGGCAGGGCCCAGGAGACTCTACTCGGGTTTCTTGCAGTGGGACCAGCTGCCCCTTGGGTTCTGACAAGCCCAGAAGGTCAGAGTCTGGAACCAGAGGACAACCTGAGGCACAGAGAGGGAAGGGAGGACCCTCAAGTCCTGACCCTTTTTCCTACGACTGCCTGCCCACCAGCCAGGTGGGAATACGTGGTCCTATAAACTTGATGATCAGTCCCCTGAGACCTCAAGAGCCCCCCCCCCCCCACACACACACACGTACACACACACCCTGTGACACTATTTAGTCATTTTTCATTGAACTTGAGTGTCTGCTGCCTTGCCTGTGCTTGAGCACAAGCTTTTCTACTTATTGAGAATGCAGGACTGTCCCCAACCTGGGTGATTCTATTTCCTGCCCTGTGCCTAGTCCAGGGAGAAGAGTTTCTGTGCCCAGTACAGTACCTCCTCCGCTTTCCTTGCTCTTCCTTTATTCCCAGTTCAAAAAACCTCACCGAGCTCTGACCCAGAAACCCTCCTGTCTTCCCTGGCTCCAACAGGGAAACTGAGGCTTGCCTCCATCAGTGGAAGCAGAGGCTGGCTGATGGGATGATGCGCACATAAACCTGAGCCTGGCTTGAGACTTAGAACAAACTGGTGATAGGTGGACATGATCCTCAGTGTTAATCCTAGCTCTGCCACAAGCATCCTGTGTGACCCCAAGTAAGCCATTAGCACTCTCTGGGCCTCAGTTTCTCCCTCTATATGGAGACGGAGGGCAATGAGTAGGACGATTTCTAAGAGTCTGAGAATCTGTGTTCTCTGCACCTGTGTTCTCTGCTCTCTTAGTCTGCAAAGTGGGCCAAGGGTGAATTCCATCTACACAGTGGTGGGAGGAGACTGGAGGAGGAGCCCTGTTCCAGGCCTTGACTCTTCCATAGTCCAGAAGAGGAGACCACAGTGAGCATGGGTTCCCCTGCCTCGTGGCCTTTCTGAAAGCCTCGCCAGCTGTCCCTGTCTGTCCCTGGCACAGCCTGAACTGGACCCCCTGTCTCAAGCTGTGAAGGGCAAGTGAAGTCAGCAGAGACTTTCCCTGTGGGAAAGGGCCTTGGGTACCACCTGGGCTGATGCACCCAACATACAGATGGGAGGTTAAAGCCTGGAGAAGGAGGGGTCTTGACTGAGGTCACAGAGCAACTTAGAGTAGAGCCCAGGTGTCCAGTCCCCTAGCCCAGTGTTCTTTGTCTCTGCCCCTACTCGGTGCTCCCAGTGGCTTCTTGTTGATTCCAAAGCCCTTTGGCATTTAAAGCCTTTACCCTGTTGCCTCAGAGCAGCCTGGCTTTTCTTCCTGCCCCAGCAGTGCCAGGCCCCTGCCCCTGAGTGGCAGGATTTATAAGCTGATTTTGTTTAAAGTTCACGCCCGTTTCCATCCCTTCGTGCTGTGCTCCTGCCCAGTTTCTCATCCAAGTGCCAACCCCTAGAAGGCGTGAGCTTCCGAGCTCATCCCCAGTAGGCTCTCAGCCCCCTGGGGGGGAGGGGGCCTCTGAGGATGGGATGTACAAAAATGAGCTCAGACCGCAGGAGGCTCAGGTCACGACAACAGTGACTCACCCTGAGTGGCAGTTGACAGAATACTTTCACATCCTGCCGACTTCACGGCAGCCTGGAAGCCAGGCTGAGCTGCCGAATCTTCCCCACTTTATAGGGGAGGACACTGAGGTTCAAGGGAGGAGTGATGCCCCATAGCCAGTTGGTGGCCAAGCTTTGCAGTGGGGCCTGGTTTTCTGCCCTCCCCGGCTAGTGCCCACTGCCCCGCACAGAGCCCAGAGCAGGTGCTACATAAATATTTGAGTGAGTGAATGAGGGCCACATGAGAGCCAGACTAGGGGTTAGCCCAGGGTGCAGCAGGAGTATCTCATCCAGCTTTGGGAGACACAGGAAGGCGTCTTGGATGAGGGCTGAGCACGCCTTGGCTGAGTGTTGAAGGTTCGGTAGGAGTTACCCAGTCGAGGTAGAAAGGTCAGTCTGAGCAGCCGCTGAGCCTGAGAGGCAGAGTGACAGTGCTGGTTGTGGAGAGTGGGCGTGGCCAGCTGTGAGGAATGAGGCCGGCGCTCTCAGCGGGGACTTCGCTGGCTAGGGACAGGGGCTTGACCACTAGGACTTCTCAAGGTCCCTCCAGGGGCCAGGCCCTGAGGGCTTGCTGAGTCCTGTGGTCAACAGTGCCTGGTGGCCTTAGCTGACCAGCTGTCCTAGATCCCACTGAGAGGCCTGACCTGGGGCTGTTACTGGGACTTTTGGGGAAAGTTGAAATCCTGGTGAAAAAATGAGTGAGGATCCCTAAGCAGGCTGGATGTGGATACCGAAGAACCACCTGCATTGTGTGGTCCTTCCAAAACCCTTTTTGGCGGAGACTGTGGCTGATGTGGCCACATCCCTGGGAGGATTTGGGAGAAGGCCGGACATAAAGGGGAAGGGCCGAGGAAGCAAGCCCATGGACTTGCCTGTAGGAGTGACATGGAGAGTACGCAGGGGCCTTCCATCCCCAACGGGTTACCCGTCTGGGCCCAAGGTGGGGAGGGACAGCTAGTGCCTCATGGTCAGTCCCCTGTATGTGTGCCTGGTACCCCCAGGGCTTCAGCTCTGGCGCCACAGCTCTGAGCAGCGCATCAGAGACCCTGGCTCAGCACTGCTCCCGGAGACATGCCTCGCGCAGCAGGTTCTCTGTGGTCAGTAGCCCTTCAGGAGGGTTTCCATGTAGCAGGCCAGGTGAGAGGCAGAGATGCAGAAGTGAACACCATGGGAGAGCCTGGCATGGGCACAGCTAATTCTGAAACAAAACCATAGACACTAGTGACATGGACTTTAGAACTGGGTCCACATATTCATTTATTAACTCAGCTATCTGACTCTGGGCCAGGTGCCACTTCAGTCCTGGCTCCGTCGTGGATCCATTAAGTGACCGTGGAAGGGACTTGGCTTTTCCGTGCCTCAGTTTCCTCATCTGTAAAATACGTGTGATGTTAGCTCCTGAGTCATAGGGTTCTAAGATTAGATGAAAGAATGCATGTAATAGAGCCCCTGATACACCAACTGGTAAGTGGCACACCCTCGATAAGATAGAATGTGGGTGAGGACATCACCGCCTGGATTGTACCCAAGGAAAGCAAACAGGGTTGCGGAAGACAGGGGGACGTTAATGTTCTTGGCAGGCTGTTGGGTTAGGAAGATGAAGCCTGGAGCCTGGCCACTGCCTTCCAACCTCTGAAGTGTTGTCAAGAGGCACGGGCACAGAGCACGGCCTTGTACTCTGGTTTCGGGAGGCAGAGTTGTGGCCAATGAGGGGAAGCTAAAGGGAGCCAGATTCTACTTCTCACCAGGAAGAAGGGTAGTGAGTTCCCCATCCTAGAGTAGTTCAACCAGAGGTCAGCTGCGATTGTGGCAAAAATAGAAGAGGGGACGCAAGCCTCGGACGAGGAAGCACTTAGGATTCCACTCGAGACATCTCATTATTGTGATTACTATAATGTTTGAGGCAAAATTTCAGAATTTAGAAAAGTATAAAGAAGTTTTAAAGTAGTTTTTAATCTCACCATGAAGAGGTAGCCTCTGTGTACATTTCAGTGGCATTCTTTCTACTGTTTTCCTCCATGTATGATATATGTGAATGTGACTGTTTTTGCAGAATTGGGAAAATATTTTATCTTATTTATTTGATATATATTCATTTGTTTTTTGGCTGCGTCGGGTCTTGGTTGCAGCGTGTGGGCTTCTCTCTAGTTGTGGCGCGAGGGCTCCTGAGCTCGTGGGCTCTGTAGTTGTAGCGCGGGGGCTTAGTTGCCCCACGGCGTGTGGGATCTTAGTTCCCCGACCAGGGATCGAACCCGCGTCCCCTGCATTGGAAGGTGGATTCTTAACCACTGCACTGCCAGGGAAGTCCCTGGGAATATATTTTAAATGATTATATTCTAGTTACTTAATATTTTGTTGGGGGCGTTCTCCCATGTTAAATAGTCCGCGGAAATGTGATTTTTAATGGCCACCTAATGTTCTGTGGCTTATTTAACCAGTTTGGACACTTGGTTATTTACACTCCCCACTGCTACCCACCCTTGTGTTTTCATCCTAAGCTGGGAGACTGTGCCTTTTTGTCAGAGGGGAGAGATTGGGGGAGGGAGGGCCTCCAGGGAGAGATGTCATCTTGGCTGGGTTTTGAAGGTGAATGGGGGCCAGACGCTTGTGTCAGGGTGAATGGGGTACACAAGAGGCAGGGCCCCTGACACCTGGTCGGTAGGAGCAGGGCAAATCTGACCTTTGAACTTGCTTTGCTGAGTGTGGGACAGAGGGTCTACGAAAGGAAACTGCCTTTCCCTGGCACTGAGTCCTCTGTCCCAAACATTGTAGGGACGTGGCTGTATATGTGGCCTCTGAGCTTTGCCCAACCCCCAAAATGATGCCCCCCCAACCAGAAAAATCATCCTAGTTAAAGTCAATACAGGCTTCCATATGACCTCTGACAACCTTGTGAGGTTCAGTGCCAGATTTCTATGTTATAAAGAGACATCTGTGCCCTGTGACCTGAAACCCATCAGAATAATTCCTAATAAATCCTTGCCTTGGACACACAACCTTTGGTAACACACTTTCTGCACATGTACATGTTTTTTAATTCTGTTCCTTTGTAGCTGAATTCCCAATCAGCTAGCATAGGTCCCTGAGAGCCTGAGGTGCCCCCAGGCACCTCAGGATTTCCATTGCTGCCTCAGTTGGGTGTTGAGTTTGGGGCCCATGCTCCACGTCATCACTTGTGTTTTTTTATTATAAAAAGGGCCGAAAAGATAAAACTTCAAATTGTTCGTCCGGAAACAGGATGCCATATAAGTCAAGGTGGTGACACTCCTGGTAGGAGGGGCTGCCACTAGACATCTCAGTGTTCATAGGTTGGCTGGTAAGCGAAGGTCTGAAATCTACCTGAAAAAGAGTTCCAAGAGACCTCAGTATAACATTCATGAGTGTTCATGTTCAAAAACCAAACTTGGAAAAAGTTGGGTAGCCCCCATAAAAGGAAGAGTCTGATGGATGGCCTGAGTCCTGGCTCTGACATCTCGGGGTGCACTTGGGTTTCCCCCCTCAAGGCCTGCACTTTGTCCTCTCAGTGTCCTCCACCCTCGGAGCACTGTGAGCCATCCCGGATGACTGATCGACCAGGGACTGGGCCAGGAAGGGAGCAGGACCTGCAGGTGGGTGCAGGGGGAGCTCCCGGGGCCCCACCCCAGGCAGAGAGAAGGAGAGAGAGAAAATGAGAAATTCCACCTATCTTTAGCATAGATAGATCTAAATCTATCCATCCCCCGAAGACAAGCCATCGACTTCTCACCAGGTAAATGTGAATCCTTAAAAATCATTTATCTTGTGTCACTTTATTTTCAAATCTGAATCTTCCAGAACATCTAGGCCAAATGCCTCACAATACATCCATCCCACACCCATGCTTTCCCCCCAGATACATGATGTACAAACTGACCTACTTCCAGTTTTCCTTCCTCCCCAGCAGAGAAGTTCTTTTTCAGTGTACAACGAATCTTGTCATTTTCCACCGCCCCGTGCAACCCTACCCCCTGCCGTCTCCTTGAGAAAACAGCTTTGACATCAGAAAAGTTATGTGTAATGGATTTTTTTATGTTTGTTTATTTGTGGCCGTGCCACGCGGCATGCGGGATCATAATTCCCTGACCAGGGATCAAACCCGTACCCCCTACAGTGGAAGCACAGAGTCTTAACCACTGGACCGCCAGGGAAGTCCCTTTAATGGGTTGATTAGTGTCCCTACCCAAACTCATGTACACCCAGAACCTATGAGTATGACCTTATTTGAAACAGGGTTTTTGCCAATGTAATCAGTTAAGATGAGGTCATACTGGATGATGGTGGGCCCTAATCCAAGGACTGGTGTCCTTGTAAGAAGAGGGAACTTTGGACACAGATACACGGGGAGAAGGCCATGTGATGACAGAAGCAGAGACTGGAGTGATGCAGCTCCAAGCCAAGGAACGCCAAGGATTGCTGACAACCACTGGAAGCTAGGAGAGAGGGATGGAACAGAAACTCCCTCAGAGCCTCCAGAAGGACCCAACCCACCTGATACCTTGGTTTGGGACTTCTAGCCTTCAGAACTGGAAGAGAATAAATTTCTGTTGTTTTAAGTCACCAACGTCGTGGTGATTTGTTACAGCAGCCCTAGGGAACATATATTTTAAGGTTAATTACTCCCCACCCTCTCTCACCCCTCCCCCACCTTGCCACCAGTAGAAATGGGCAGGAAGAGCCCAGTGCCTCCCCTTTGGAACCATGGCTTGGCAGAAAGGTAGGGAGCACTGCAAACAAGGAGGTGCTTGGACAAGGCCCAAATGCTGTTGGACACCAGCTGCAGTACCTGCAGAGGAAAGCACACTGGGCCGGGGGTCAGGAGTGGGTCCCACTCCTGCCTCTGTCACTAACTTGCTGTGTGATCTCAGCTGGTTCTGTCCCCGGGCCTTGATCTCCCCACCAGTAAAATGATCGCCATGGCTGCTTTTAGGTTCCAAGAGAGGTATTTATTCTGCCTGTTGTTGTTCATTGTACACAAGTCAAACGTGAGTACACTATTGTTTGAAAAATTCTAAGAATTTAGGCAAAACTGAAGCTCCCCCTCCTTGAGTGCAATAATTCTAGTCCTTTCTCTAGAGATGATGACTGACTGCCATCAGTGTGCGCCTTTCTAGGTAGTTTTTCCTGTGCATTTACGTACAGTAGAAATAGTTTATTTTGCCTATTCATATTCTACCAAATGGCTTTCCACTGTTGTCGGTAAATTCCTACTTGGTTTTTTTAAACATATGAGTGGCACTGCCTAGTGTTATATACCTTAGTGTATTGAGCTGGTGCCCTGTTGTGGATATGAGCCTGGTTTCCAGCGTTTCCCTGTTACAAGTGACCCCGCCCTGAGCACCCTGGAGGAGCCACTGTCCTCGCTAATGGGTGCCGGTCTCTGCTGGCCGTGCTATGGCAGGGTGGGGGTGCTTTGCCGCGTGTACCTTGCGAGGTGGCTGCTGGGCTCTGTCATCTTCTGCTCCAGGCACTGCAGCGCCCCCTTTTACATCCTCTCCACAGGAGCTGCTCAAGAACAGAGGGTGGTATGAAGGGTTCAGGACACCCCCCAGACCCTCCTGAGAAATGCCCCTCCTTCCTTGTCCTGCAGAGAAGCCCTCTCCATGCAGCGGCTGACAGCTGAGTGTGTCCAACTGTCAGCTCTGCCGTGCCTGGAGCCAGCGAGCGTGACAGGACTGATAGAGGATGAGGTGTCAGGGTGACCTCACTCTGCCCCTTCTTTTCAACCCACAGCATACCAAAACCAGAAGGGCCCTGATGTATCCCATTGCCCAACTCCATGCCAGAGAGAGGAGGAAACAGAAGCCCAGAGAGGGGAGGGTGCTTCCCCAAGGTCACACAGCAAGCAAGTAGCAAGTCAGGGGCCTGACTCTGGACTCCGACTGGGGAGTTTGCCATTGGGTTGCTGAGACAGGTGGATATCCAGCCGTGTACATCCCTTCCCCCGCTGTGGCCACTGACACTGTTTTCTGTCCCACTCCTTTAGGGTCCTTCTGCCTGGCGGACTGACCCAAATGCTGGATATGGTACCGAGTGCTTCTGCCAGCTCCAGGCGCTCTCAGGCGAGCAGAGCTGGCAGACCCCCTGGGAGGCTGATACGGGACAGGAAAAGGTGGGCTCTAGGGAGGAAGAAAGGGGATGTGGTATACTGGAAACCCTTTCCCAGGCCTCAGCCTCTCCATCTGTGAATGAGGGGTTGGGCCCTGCACTCACTGTCTGCCATGGGTGGGCTCAGCAGGTGCGCGGGAGGGAAGTGGTTCTGTCCTCCCCTGAGATCTCTTTCGTCAGCTGGTCAGATGGGAGGGATGGAGGCCACATCCGCCCCTGACTTGGGGTGTTCTAGGGGCATTGCAGGTATTCAGAGAATAGGCGGGGCCTCCTGACACAGCTGAGAGGTACTGGCTGGTGCTCCTACCTTTCGTTCGGTTGCGTGGTCACGTCGGTATGTCCCCAGGCAGGCACTGGCTGATGCTGACGCCGTCATGTGTAAAATGAACAAGTTGAAGTAAATCTTTGGCGTCCCTGGCCGCGTGAAAGTGAAATCACATTCAGGCATTGCTTTGGCAAAATACTTCTGCCCATCTTAGAGATGGGGAAGCTGAGGCCTGTGATTATGGTGTTCTTACATCCGAGGCTCTGTACTTTGGGTGTGAACGCTAACATTTCTCACCAGCCCTGAACATTTAGGTCCTGCCTCTCCCCCACCCGAAGTCCTGGAGGGGCCCCTTGGGCCTCCGCCTCCACAGGCCGCCGCCGCCACCTCCTTCCTGCCTCTACCCTCAGCCAATGGGCTCTGCTGTGGTTGTTCAGATCCCGAAACCACGCTGAGTTCTGACACCGGAAAGGCAGCTCTGATACTGCAGAGGGTTGTGACATGAGTCCCTTGAGGCTCAGAATCCCCTAATCGTTTGGCTACTTGGATCAATCTGGCGCGTGCACGAAGGACGCGGAAGGGGCTCCGCCTCGAGTCTGGATTCCCTTTAGGGCTCTGCTCCCTGCTTTGTGGCCTCTGACAAGCACTGCTCACCTCCCCTCTGGGCCTCAGTTTTTCCATCTGGAAATAGGAGGTGAGGATTGGAATAAACTGTCTCCAGGGGCCCTTCCATCCCTGTCTTCTGGGTCCCAGTAAGCCTTCCTCAGCGAAGGTGGGTGTGACAGAACTATGCAGCCAAGGGAAGCCAGGGCTGTGGTTTATGGGGTTGGCAGAGGAGCTTGGTGAACTCTTAAGCGTCCTTTGATTACTAAATTCTCGAAGCTAAGCAGGATTAATGAGGCCATAAATCACACCATTCAATCAGAAATACACAATGCCTAAAGGCCCATGAAGAAGATGGAGTGATGGTCCCTAAAGCAAGGTTAGACCAAGTGTCTTCAGGAAAGGCCAAGCCAGCCTCAGGGCTTGGCTTCCATCCTAGCGGGATTCCCAAGGGAAGGAATAGCTGGGAAGTTTCTATCCAAGTTGCTTCTGCCTTCCTCATTCTTTCCTGATGAGGCTCGGAATTTGAGGGAAGTGAGGAGTCTATCCTGGACACTTCAGTATGAGACTATGAAAATTCACCCCAAAGTACTGCAACCTGAATAATACTCAACAGAGCCCCCTGGGACTCTGTTAATGTTGGTGGGTTTTACGTGCCGCCTGCACTAGCTAAACACTTGATGCTTACCAGAGGTCTTGTTGAACATCAGGGATATTTTATAGAATTATTGATGGTTGGAGTTGAGGGCCCTCTGAGATCACTCAGTCAGTCCAACCTGCAAAATGAAGTTTGCCTCTTCTTGTATGCTACCAGTGACAGAGAGCTCACTACCACCACCCCACCCTCCAATAAGGCAGCCTATCTCTATTTGGGACAGTTCTGAGATTCTTCATATTGCACTTGAAACTTCTAGTCTTTGGACACCATCTTGCCCTTCAAGGCTGTGGACTACACACCAGCAGCTTCTACCTCATGGCAGTCCTGCAGAGGTTTGAAGACGGAGTCCAGAGTTTTTTCTTTTTGTTTTTGTTTTTTGCCTATTCTCGAGGCTGATAACTACTGTTAACAGTCCCTCCTGTCACTTGGTTTGAATCTCCTACTACATCCTGTCAGCTACTCTTGCACACCTTCCATTTGGTCAGTTTACCCTCCAAAATGCAAGCATATTCGAGAGGGTCTCACCAGGCCCAGTCCGAGCTTGCCTGGTTTCCTCATGGCTCTGGGCCCTGTCCTCATGCTCTGCCTGGACCCTGTCTGCTTTCGGAGCCGTGTTCTACCGCGGACCAGGTTTGCTTCTGGTTGACCCCAGAGCAGAGCTCTGGTCTGCTTGACAGCAAGGAGCTGGGCCCCAGAACGGTGCATGTCACCAAGATAGAGGGGCCCTGTTTCCAGCCCTCTTAGTTGAAGGGCTGCCCTGGAGCCCAGAAGGACTGAGGAGAACATCTGTTCCAACCCTGACCCATCACAGATAGGTCCAGAGAGGGGACAGCACTTCCCTCAAGTCACACAGTGAAGCTGGAACCTGGGTCTCCTGGCCTCTCCCCCAGTCCTGGGTTCTCCCTCTATCCCATGCTGCCAGCTGCCACCTCATAGCTTTCTTCGCCCAAGTTTCCATTGACACAGGAAGCTGCCATCCTTCTTCCAGAGCTCAGACCGGATGCCCCTCCCAGTCTGAGGCCTGCCCCACTCTGCTTTTGGAAGGGAAAATTTTTGTGGCCCCCTCCCAGCTCCTGTCCTCTCCCACTGCAGGGTGAACTCTGCTCCATGACCTCTGAGGAGGAAGTAGCCAAGGCCCCACCGTGGGAATTTTCCATGCAGTAGTTGCTTATCGATTCCCGCTCAGCTCCGGGCTGTGTGTCCTCAGGCTTTGGCGAGCCTCACAATCACCTGGATGGGTTGGTAGATCAGAGCTTCCCCGCACACACACACCACCCTCGGATGCTGTAGGTCTAGAACTGGGCCTGGGAGCTGTGTTAAGCAAGGACTTCAGGTGGTTCTAATACAGGAGACCCTCTATTAGGCCTGGAAATTCCTAGAAATATTGTTCTGGGCATCATAACAGATACTGGGGCAAATCCAAAGTCGATTTCAAAAATGGTCCCTGTCCTCAGGGAGCCCCTTGGACTAGCAGAAGTACAGGTAACTGGGTAGCTACTCACATAGGTGTCTGAACAGGCCCTGGAGCGTAGCGCTGATAGGAGCTAACTCAGCCCTGGGGAGAGACCAAGTAGAAATAATATATGAGCGGGGCCTGGAAGCCTGAGAAATTATTGACCATGTGTCATGCTGGGATGGTCTTGAACACACGGTTGTGCATCTTGCGGCCAGGAGCACAGTAGGTTGTTTTGGTTTGGTCTTGGCCTAGCAAATTGGTCAACATGAAAAAAAATTTTTTTAATTAAAGAAAAAAAAAGACACTAGTCCATGTAGACAAGGTTGTAGTGAAACTGGCCTTCTGTGTGTTATTAGTGGGTGAGTTAATTGATAGAACTTTCTGGAGAGTAGAGCCAGTAATTTTATTTTATTATTATTATTTTTTAATCTTATATATATATATTTTTTAATTTTTATTTATTTTTGGCTGCATTGGGTCTTCATTGCTGCACGCGGGCTTTCTCTAGTTGAGGCAAGCGGGGGCTACTCTTCATTGCGGTGCCTGGGCTTCTCATTGTGGTGACTTCTCTTGTTGCAGAGCACAGGCAGAGCCAGTAATTTTAGATGTGTGAAAAATTTTATAAATCAGTATGTTCTCTAAAGCATGATTTGGAAATTAAAAAATGGAAATAATGTATATATTCAACAGTGGATTTTATTTTTCGGCTGTGGCATGCGGGATCTTAGTTCCCCAGCCAGGGATCGAACCTGTGCTCCCTGCATTGGGAGCGCGGAGTCTTAACCACTGGACCACCAGGGAAGTCCCTCAACTTTTTTTCCCTCAATGTGAAAAAAAAAAAGATGTGGATATTTTTTTCACATCTGGATTTATGTTTATTCACATGTGGGAGGGAATAACATTTTACAGTTAGATCACAAATATCAGAAAGCTACTCAAAGTGGGAGCTTCATAGAAATGTTAGAGAGTGGAAGGAGATACATGAAGGCATTATTTTTTTTAAAAAGCAAATTCTTTGCGGTCAACATATTCTTGCAAACTATTTTGAAAATGAAACACTCAATTAGATATTGAGTAATATTAATGATTTAAAACCAGTGGAGGTTGTATGGATTAAAAAACCATTCAACTGTGGTTTATTGATTAAATGATTAAATTCACCTGTAAGGATGTCATACTCAAGTCATTAAAATTAATATATTTACAGAATATTTAATGCCATGTAGTAAATGCTCATATTTGAAAAAGTAAGATGTAAGAAAGTATATATAATATTCCAATAATGAATAAATATGTATTATTTATTACCACTATAATTGGAAAAAGATGTTTACCAATATTTAAATATTAAGAAAATGGAGAGAACAGTAGAGTGAGGACAGATTATGAGTCTTGAATGTCATTCTGAAGGAGTTATTCTGGGGGCAGGGGTGCCATCAGGATCTGGAGACTCAAGCACAAGGCCATGTCCTGCCTAAGGTCTGGAAGCTGTTAGTGGAGAAGAGTTTTCCACCTTCTGTGGTGGTTATTTGGGAGAAGACAGTTTCTCATGAGCTTTATGAACTTTTGTCAGGCAACCTGAGGCCAACGGCAGCCCAGAAGATCTAGGAAAGCACTGTGCGTCTTTGCTCTTGCCGTGCTTTTCAAACATAATGTGATAACTGTCATAATGCCATGTTTGAGATCTTAGAATATGCCAGACGTTATAGGTGCCTTATCTCATCTAATCCTTAAAATAACCTCCTGAGGAAACCAAGGCTTGGAGAGGCCATGTAGTCACACGGTGTTGGATTTAGTATTTGAATCCAGATCTGGGTGATTTTAGACTCCCACAGTTCTTAACCATACTGTTCTGGTCTCTACTGTTCTGAGACCTTGTTCTTATGCTGATTTTGACATCGAGGTCCCATTAGACAGTGTCTTACCTCCCCAGCTCCAGTTTCCTCCCTTGTAATAACCCTTGCCTCTCAGTACGGTTGAGAGGATCTGAAATCAGACACTCAGAGTTTGAACGCCATGGGCGTCGTTGGGTGAAACTAAGACCTCCTCACCTCCACTTCACAAAGGAGGAAGTGGGAGTCCGGAGGAGGAAGGAGACTTGTCCAAATTTGTGGAAAAGCCAAGACTGGAATTCTGGAAATCTCACTCTCATAAAAAAGTTGACCAGATTAGTGTAACCAGTGGTGGCAACAGGGACAAGACAACCGTTGATGTTTATCTCCCTCCTTCCTCCGGCCCAGGGTGGAGAGGCTGCCTCCTGTCATTTCCCCAGAATCCTGTGTTGACAGCTTGTGCCTGGGCCAGGCGTCCCCTCTCCCATGGGCAGGAGGGCGGAGACTTCACAGGGTGGGTGGAGGGAGGGTGACAGGCGTGCCAGCCACTGAGCAGATGTGGGGACCAGGGCCTGGGGGAAGCACTGTGCCTTGCTCAGTTTGCCGGGATTTCACGCAGCACCAGGCCCTGTGCCAGGCACTGTGGGGCAGGAGCAGAATGTTCTAGAAGCCTTCCCTTCTCTTCCTTCCTCAACCGGAAGTATGCTTTCTAGCAGCATTTCATTCATTCTCAAGTTCAGGAAATTGTTAATAATTTTTATTTTAGTAATCTATTATTACAGAAAAAAGTAAAGCTTTTCCTTTACAATGATAATTCACAATTGAATGCTTTCGTAGCCTTTTCACAGGCTGACTTATTGAAGTGATTTTGAAAATGGGGCCTAGGCACTTTCCTGGTGGCGCAGTGGTTAAGAATCCGCCTGCCAATGCAGGGGTCACGGATTTGAGCCCCGGTCTGGGAAAATCCCACATGCTGTGGAGCAACTAAGCCTATGCACCACAACTACTGAAGCCCGCGCACCTAGAGCCCGTGCTCTGCAACAAGAGAAGCCACTGCAATGAGAAGCCCGCACGCTGCAACAAAGAGTAGCCCCCACTCACCGCAACCAGAGAAAGCCCGCGTGCAGCAACGAAGACCCAATGCAGCCAAAAATAAATAAATTTTAATTAATAAAAATAAAATGGGGCCTAGAATATCTTTTTTTTTAAATCAGAACACTTTTTCAAGGTATAGTTGAGAAGTAACATTAATTTCAGGTGTACAACCTAAGGATTCAATATTTATATACATTGTGAAATGATCACAATAAGTCTAGCTAACATCCTAGAGCATTTTGAAAAGTATACAAAATAGCTTAAATTTTTTTTCTACCCCAGATCCTGGTCCAGTGGCCAGTGCCAGACTTTGACCAACTTTTCACCTCTCTGGGGTGAAATGAGAAAATTAAAGGTGTGAATGTGTGTGTAATGTTGAGTAAGATGTTACTTCACCTTTCCTGGAAGAACTGTCTTGAGCTTTCCTTAATATACTTTGGAAGGTTAAAATGTCTTCTGTTTTATGAAATGATAGTGATAGTCTGCAAAAAATTTTTGTCAGCATCCTTTCTTGTCAACCCATATCAATTCTCCTATTTCAAAATATTATTTATGGAAACTGAAATCTGGGAGCCACTGACACTGCCTTGTGGTACAGAAGGCCCTTTTGCCTCAGTTCTCTCCTATGATCAGATTCAACCCACACTGGCCAAGGTTGGTTAAAGTGCCCACTAGGTATGGCTCAAATACTTGACTCTGCCAGTTGTCCCCTGATTTACCTTGATGGACTCCTCACCTGCCTCAGCCTTGTCATCTTTAAATTGGGGGGCATTCGAATTTCCCAGGGTCCTTCTAAAGATTACCTGAGATAGTATAGATAAGACAGCATAGTGCCTGGTACATCCTGGCTGCAGTATCTCACCCCCATCTGTCACGTTAAGTAACGCTGTCTCCTTATAGTTGGGGAAACAGCCCTTCTAGCAGAGAAGAAGCATAGTAAAACATGGCTCGAACTTTGAGGCTCTGCTTTCAATACAGGGAAGTTGGCTGGAAGTTGTGGTAGCCACAAGCCCCGAGAGGGAAGGGGAATTGTCTCTGAACTGGGAGTTAGGAAGTTTTAGGACACCTAAAGGCCATAACTGGGGTGAGGGTAATAGCAGAAGGTCTGGCCAAGTCCCTAGAGAAGGAAGATAAGGGCAGAGAGGTGCCCATGGTTGGTGGCCAAGGAATCTAAGGAGAGACCAACCAGCATCAAACTCCCCGCGGAGGGTTTCCCTGGCCAAGATGAGAAATTCTGCTCTGAGAACCCTTTCCCCACAGAGGGAGTGCTCCCTCGGTATGGTGAGGAAGGAAGCTAAGTGAACTGGGCCTAGAGCCGGGTTTGGCACGACTGGAATTCCTGTCTTGCCTTTAGAAGAATCTTACCATAGCATCCATCCTCACACTGACCTCCTACCTTCTCCTTCTTCCTCACTGTTGTCTCATCTCTTCCAGAGGTGCCAAGGACCAGATCAGCCTCCCAAACCAGAGCTGCAGGAACTGGGTCCCCTCAATGGTGACACAGGTGAGTAGGCAGCCCTGTAAATGCCCTCCCTGACATCTATGAGATTTCCTACTTTATAATCAACAGACATGATATGGCTATTTAATTATCTCACATGATTTTACTTAGGTTACATTAATAGGAGTATCATGTCTAAAATCAGGGAGGTGATAGTTCTTCCCTGTTCCCGACTATTCATACCACACCTGGAGTGCTGAGTTCATTTCTGGAAAATACATTTTCAGAGGAATCCAGAACAATTGGAGAGAGTACAATGGAGAAAGATGAGGCTGGTGAGGAATCTGGAAACCATGTCTTGAAGGAACAGTTAAAGAAACAGAGGATGTTGCAATAAACACAACAGTTCTCTCCAAGTGACTGAAGTGCCCTCATGGAGAAGAAAGATGAGGCTTGTTCAGTGACCCAGAGATCAGTACTAGGGCCTCAATGTAGCAGAAACAGGCTGGCAGAATTCAGTTCAATCTCAAAGGATTTTTCATGTGGTTGTTGGTTTAACATCATCAGAGGTACTTCATAATAGGATGAGCTCTCCATCTCTGAAAGTGTTTCATTAATACCTGGAGGCTGTCAGGGATATTGTAGATGAAGTTCAAGTACCAGATAAGCAACTGGGTCAGAATTCAGAGGTTCTCCAATCTGAATGTACATAAGAATTACCTGGGGTGGGTGATTTTCAAAAGTACAGATTCTGGGGCCTCACCACAGGCCAACTAAATAAGGATCTCTGGGATCGGGGCTGAAGACTCTGCATTGTTAGTGATGATAAATCTTTTTAATAAGCTTCTCCCCAGTTGGGGCCAGTCTGGTACTGCTGACCAACGTTTGGGACCCCGAGCCAGATGATTTATGAGAGCTGATCATGACCACTGCCTCCACCCAGGACCCAGGGCTCAGACTTCCTATCTGATGGACTGACCACAGCCTGTTTCCTCACATTTCTCGTCATATCTTGTACCCAACCTGGCCTATGAAGTTCTGTAGTAATATTACTACTACATTTCCTTTTATTTATTTACTTATGGCTGTGTTGGGTCTTCATTGCTGCTCACGGGCTTTCTCTAGTTGCAGTGAGCAGGGGCTACTCTTCGATGCAGTGAGCTGGCTTCTCATTGCAATGGCTTCTCTCAGAGCACGGGCTCTAGGTGCGCAGGCTTCAGAAGTTGTGGCACGTGGGCTCAGTAGTTGTGGCTCGCAGGCTCTAGAGCACAGGCTCAGTAGTTGTGGCGCACACGGACTTTGTTGCTCCGTGGCATGTGGGATCTTCCCGGACCAGGGATCGAACCCGTGTCCCCTGCATTGGCAGGAGGATTCTTAACCACTGTGCCACCAGCGAAGTCCCTATTACTACTACATTTATAATAATGCTAACAGTGCTAGTATTAGCCTCCAATGCTTGTCATGAACACTGAGGAATATTTAGAGAACATTTAGTGAACAATGAAGAGTACTTACTGAGCACCTCCAAATGCCTGGCACTACACTTAGTGCTTTTTAAAATTCATTCGTTGTGATTTTTAGATTCTACATATAAGTGGTAACATACAGTATTGGTCTTTCTCTGACTTAGTGCACTAAGCATAATACCCTCTAGGTCCATCCATGTTGTTGCAAATGGCAGAATTTCATTCTTTTTTATGGCTGAGTAATACTCCTTTACATGTATATACTGCATCTACTTTATCCATTCATGTGTTGATGGACACTTAGGTTGCTTCCACGTGTTGGCTATTGTACAATTACTGCTTTTTATGCATAAGGTGGTAGAACAAGGTGGTAGTTCAGAATGTTTGCTGTGGAATCACATCGTGTAGGTTCACAGTCCTTTATCCCGATTGTGAACTGGGTAATCTTGCGTAGGTTGCATGATTTCTTTGTCCCTCAGTTCCCTCATCCGTGACATGGGGATAATCACAGTGCCCACCACTCTGGGTGGTTGTGAGGATTCAGTGAGTAATACCTGTGAGATACTTGGAACAGAGTTGGGCGTGTTTCTGAGCATGGTAAGCGCTCTTTATTGTTTACCTGCTGTTGTTATTTTTATCGCCCTTGTTTTCTGACTTAACTATCTCAATAGCCCCCATGAGGTAGGTATTATCATTATCCTGATTTAATTGAAGCCCCGAGAGGGTGGGTCCCTGCCTTAGGTGAGACCCAGAGCCTGTTGGACTCAGAGTGGCATCACCAGGCCTGTTTGGGGGTTTCCTGTTTGCGTCTCCTCACTGTTCACAGCAGCCTCTCTGCCCTCCGCTTCGGGGGATGCTGAAGGTGAGGGGTCACACACTCAGACACAGGGCCCAGCAGGTAACGTGTGTGACCAGGTGGCCCCTTACACGCGTCCTCTGTGAGCAAAGGGCAGAGCCACATCCTGGACGGAGGGGAAGGCAGCTGCCCTCAGCCCAGCTCCTGCTTTGACACTAAGGCACACACCGCCACTTCTTTGGCTTCTTCAAGATAAGTTGGAAATCTGTCGTATTAAGTAAAATCTGCCCAGTTATTAAGCATCAGCCACTATTTGTTTTTAATTTAGATATTGGGTAGAGCAGCGTCCCCAACCTTTTTGGTACCAGGGACCGTTTTCGTGGAAGACAATTTTTCCAAGGACTGGGGCATGACGGGGGCGGGGGGATGGTTTTGAGATCACTCAAGTGCATTACTTTTATTGTGCACTTTATTTCTATTATTATTACATCAGCTCCATTTCCGATCATCGGGCATTAGATCCCGGTGGTTGGGGACCCCTGGGGTAGAGCAAATAGCACCTTTATGGGCTGAACATGTCCCGTGAGTTACCGGCTCTGCTATAGATCCCAGGGGCAAAATGAGACCCCTGGCTTCTGCACTTTATGAAGGAGGGTCTCCAAAGCCAGGGAGATTTAAGGAGCTGCCCCTGGAGGTTGATCCCCGAGCTGAGACCATTCTTGAGGAGGAGACAGGCTCCCCAGCCCTTAGCTTGAGCCTCATACACCCTCTCTGCTGGGCCTGGTCCCAGCCTCTGCTCTGTGATTGTTTTTTTCCTCCCTCACCTATAGCCACAACTGTCCATCTCTGTGCATCTGAGGAGGCTGGGCAGCACCAGAAGGCTCTCACCAGAATTCTCCAGCAACACGAAGAGGACAAGAAGAAATGGGCACAGAAGGTAAGGCCTAGCCCCTCTCTTTTCCTCCTGCTCTGCTGACCATGTTAAATCCCAGAGTGAGGCCACCTTTTGTTCTTATTGTTGGTGTAAGTATCTCCTACTTGTTTTGCCGGGAAGAGAGTCCTTTATCTGTTGAACAAATATTTGTAACTGCTGGCATATAATTCATTATATTCAGTCTATGCAATAAAAGGTGGGGAAACACTAACATAACAAAGGGCTTCCTGCCCTCAGTGGCATCAGGATTAGAAGATTCCAAAATCCCTTTCCACCTGGTAAATCTCTGGGAACCCCCTTCTAAGCCCTAAAGAGGGCAAAGTCAGCCACACCTGCTATGTCTTGGCGGCCTTGTGCCCTCTCTGCGCACATGTCATTCCCATCACTCCGATCAGCGGGTAGGACTCTGATCACCAACCTCCAAAAGGCTCCAGTGTCGGTGAGTGAATAAGTGAGGCTGCCCTGAACCTACTCAATCTCATCCTGCTCTGGACCCTCCGCCCGCAGGTGGAGAAGGAGAGGGAACTAGAGCTTGGAGAGAAACTGAATGAACAGCGAAGAGTCCTGGAGGGAGAGCACGCGGAGGCCCTGAGAGGTAAGGACAAGATGCACTTGGGAGGGTGTGGAAAGGACTCCTTCTGTTCCACCAGCTGAGTTCACACGGCACTCCCACTGTCCCCTCCCTCCCAGCTCTGGTCCATAAGCAGTTGGTCACTTCAGGGCTGGAGTTTGCAGCGTCCTTCGACTTGTCCTTTCAGGCATGTAAAATCTGACCCCATCCTTTGTTTTACCTTAGTTGAGAGGTGGTTTTCCTTTCCATTTTAAAAGCAATTTGTATTCATTACAGGAAATTTGGAAAACCTTGACAAATAGGAGAATTTAAAAATATCTGTTTTCCTTCCCCACAATGATGACGGCTCTTACAATTTATGGTTAGGTTGATTCTTTTTTTCAAGTAACTTTCTTTCCTTTTACATGTGATGTGCTCATCAAAGAAAATTTAGAATGTATGGATTAAACAAAAAGATCTTACAGCATAATGGTTGGATCTCAGACTCTGCAAATGGTCTCTGGGTTTGAATCCCAGCTTCACCATTTACCAGCTGTGTAACCTTGAAGAAGTGAGTTAACCCTTGTTCATAGGGTCTTTATGAGAATCAAACAATTTAATTTATAGTTAGTTAGATAGATAGATAGGTAGATGAAGGAATCTAGAACAGTCCCTGATAGTTCACAAGATACTTAGCAAGTATTTATTAGTATATTTTTATTACTGAGAAAATTTAAATTGTGTATAATTCCACCCAGAACTAATCACTGCTACCCCTTTGATATAGATCCCTTTTACTTCTTTTGTGTGTATTTACCTAGAATATATATTTACGTAGAATATATATCTGTGTGCCCACACACACTTTGGGGGGAGGAGATAAATGGATTTTTTCACTTTGAACTGTATTAACATCTTGTCATTAAACTCCTGTAGCACAGTTTTAGTAACTACGTAGCATTCCAGTGTGTACCCTCGCTCATTTAACTGAGCCCCTCTGGTTAGGCATTTCGGCAGTTTCAAACTTTTGCCATTGTTTATAATAGCAGTGATTCTTACACAGTGAACCTCATTTTGTAAAATCTTTGCCACACTCATGATTTTATCATTAGAATAACATCCTAGTAGGGTTGGTATGGCAAAGTTTATGTACATATATCTTTTAGTTTGGTAAAATACACATAAGATTTACCATTAGTGACATTTACTCCATTCACAGTGCCCTGCAACCATCACCACTGTCCACTTCCAGAACTCTCTCATCCCAAAGGCAAACCCCATACCCACTAAGCAGTCACTCCCAAACCCCACCCTCACCCTTCCAACCCCCCAGCAACTATCAGTCTGCTCTGAGTCTCATGGCTGTGCCACCGCGGACACTCATGTAAATGGAATCATACAACCCCTACATCTGGCTTCCTTCACCCAGCATAACATTTCCAAGGCTCATCCATGCCGCAGTGTGCATTTGCACTCCATTCCTTTTTCTCCCCCCATTTTAAAAATTATTCCATCCCTTCTTGTGGCTGAATAATATTCCATTGCCTGGGCACCCCACACTCTCTTATCCATTCACCAGTTGATGGGTACCTGGGCTATGAACCAGTGCCACCAGTACAAGCACCTGCTTGAACACCTGCTTTCAGTTCCCCTGGGTGTACGCTTAGGAGCAGAACTGCTGGGTCACATGGTAATTCTATGCTTAACTTTTTGAGAAACCACCAAACTGTTTTCCACAGTGGCTGCACCACTTTTCAGTTCCAACATCATTGCACAAGGGTTCCAATTGCACCACATCCTTGCCAACACTTGTTAGTTTCCATTGTTGTTGCTATTATTATTATTGCCATCCTAGTGAGTGCAAAGTGGTATCTCATCATGGTTTTGATTTGCATCTCCCTAATGACTAATTTTTCTGAGCATCTTTTCATGTGCATGTTGGCCATTTGTATAGCTTCTTCGGGGAAGGTTATCTAGATTTTTTTTTTTTCTGCTGTACGCGGGCCTCTCACTGTTGTGGCCTCTCCCGTTGCAGAGCACAGGCTCTAGACGCGCAGGCTCAGCGGCCATGGCTCACGGGCCCAGCCGCTCCGCGGCATTTGGGATCCTCCTGGACCGGGGCCCAAACCCATGTCCCCTGCATCGGCAGGCGGACTCTCAACCACTGCGCCACCAGGGAAGCCCTATCTAGATTTTTGATACTATTGAAATTGACCTTGAAAATGTTAAGCCAATTTTTCTTTAATCATCAGTATTTGTATGACTTTCCCCCAGAGTTATTTATCTTTTTAAAAACACAGTTAAGATTATTTTATATGTAAAATTTTATATCTTGTTCTTTTTATTTAACATTGTATCAAACATGTTTCCAAGTAATTCTTCTGCTACTAAAATGTAAAATCTAGACCACTGCATACATGGTTTTCCTTATTTCCTGTGAGTCTAGACATATAGATTTTTAACTGTTGTAAGTAACACTGCACTACACGTGTTTTGCGTAAAGATGTGCCCACATTTTACATTATATCCTTAGATTCCCAGAAATGGAATAACTAGAACAGAGGTCTGAACAATTTTAAGAATCTTGAAACATATTGCAACATTAGCGCAATTTTGAAATAGAATTGAAGCCCTTGCCCTGGGAATTTGAAGGGTTGCATTTTAATACTAATACACCCCGTGAAACTGGGTCTGTCACTGGACCTTAGTTCACTTTCTGTATCTCTAAACCCTACCTTGAATCTCCTTTCAGTATGTGTATCTCTAAAATCTTCCTTCCCTCCCTCTCAAGGCTATTATGGGAAAAGAACTTTCTTCTCCAAGCAGAGCATTGCTTTGATATTAATTTTAGCATTGTAAATATATTGATAAGAAAATTTTCCTACGTAACAACCCCAGAGGGGAAGGGACTGCCTGTCTCGAGTTCTTCCCATCAGTCAGAATTCTTTCATAGTTACTTTCAAATTGCTTGGCACCAATTAGGTGCTGCCTAAGTGTGTATTAAATGAATGACTAAAAGCACAGCATGGGGGAAGTATAACTGGGAGAGGCTAGTGGTGGTTATTCACATTTGATAACCTTGTTGTCTTTTATTTTCTATTTTTGTTTTTATTTTTTAATTATTATACATTAAAATTGACTTTCTGATATACAGTTTCATAAACTTTAACACATGTGTAGATTCATACAACCATCACCATAATCCAATATAGAACAGTTCCATCACCCCCAAAACACTCTCTCAGGCTGCCCATTTGTATTCACATCTTCTCCCACCCCAACCCCTGACAACCACTGATCTGTTCTCCACCACTATGGTTTTGTCTTTTTGAGGCTGTTAGAGAAACAATATAATTTTTAACATTGTCTTCTTTCCCTCATCATGATTGCTTTGAGAGTCATCCAAGTGGCTGGGTGTATCAATAGTACCTTCTTTTTCATGGCTGAGTTGTGATCTAGTGTTCACTCATCCCCTTGTCCCTGGGGGGACAGGTCGTTTCCAACTTGAGGCAATTATGAATAGAGCTCTTCTAAACATTTGTGTACAGGTCTCTGTGTGTTCTTAAGTTTCTTGGGTAAACACTTAGGAGTGGAATGGATATGATAAATGTATGTTCAGCTTTATGACACATGACTAAACTGCTTTCCTAAGGGACCATCATTTTACATTCCCATCAGCAATGGATGAGTTCCACTGTTCCTTTTCACCAACACTTGTCAATACTTTTTATTTTTTGCTGTTCTAATAAATAAGCAGTGATGACTCACTGTGGGTGTTATTTGCATTTCAGTAATGACTAATCATGTAGAACATCGCTTCTTGTGTTTATTTGCTGTCTGTATAACTTCTTTGGTAAAATGTCTGTTCAAATCCTTTGCCCATTTTAATTAGCTTGTTTGTTCTTACTGTAGAGTTTTGGTTTTTTTTAACATCTTTATTGGAGTATAATTGCTTTACAATGGTGTGTTAGTTTCTGCTTTATAACAAAGTGAATCAGTTATACATATACATATGTTCCCATATCTCTTCCCTCTTGCATCTCCCTCCCTCCCACCCTCCCTATCCCACCCCTCTAGGTGGTCACAAAGCACCAAGCGGATCTCCCTGTGCTATGTGGCTGCTTCCCACTAGCTATCTATTTTACGTTTGGTAGCGTATATATGTCCATGCCACTCTCTCACTTTGTCACAGCTTACCCTTCCCCCTCCCCATATCCTCAAGTCCATTCTCTAGTAGGTCTGTGTCTTTATTCCCGTCTTACCCCTAGGTTCTTCATGACCTTTTTTTTTTTCTTAGATTCCATATATATGTGTTAGCAGCATACGGTATTTGTTTTTCTCTGACTTACTTCACTCTGTATGACAGACTCTAGGTCCATCCACCTCACTACAAATAACTCAATATCGTTTCTTTTTATGGCTGAGAAATATTCCATTGTATATATGTGCCACATCTTCTTTATCCATTTATCCGATGATGGACACTTAGGTTGCTTCCACGTCCTGGCTATTGTAAATAGAGCTGCAATGAACATTTTGGTACATGACTCTTTTTGAATTATGGTTTTCTCAGGGTATATGACCAGTAGTGAGATTGCTGGGTCGTATGGTAGTTCTATTTTTAGTTTTTTAAGGAACCTCCATACTGTTCTCATAGTGGCTTTATCAATTTACATTCCCACCAACAGTGTAGGAGGGTTCCCTTTTCTCCACACCCTCTCCAGCATTTATTGTTTGTAGGTTTTTTGATGATGGCCATTCTGACCGGTGTGAGTTGATACCTCATTGTAGTTTTGATTTGCATTTCTCTAATGATTAATGATGTTGAGCATTCTTTCATGTGTTTGTTGGCCATCTGTATGTCTTCTTTGGAGAAATGTCTATTTAGGTCTTCTGCCCATTTTTGGATTGGGTTGTTTGTTTTTTTGTTATTGAGCTGCTTGTAAATCTTGGAGATTAATCTTTGTCAGTTGCTTCATTTGCAAATATTTTCTCCTATTCTGAGGGTTATCTTTTGGTTTTGTTTATGGTTTCCTATGCTGTGGAAAAGCTTTTAAGTTTCATTAGGTCCCATTTGTTTTTATTTCCATTTCTCTAGGAAGTGGGTCAAAAAGGATCTTGCTGTGATTTATGTCATAGAGTGTTCTGCCTACGTTTTCCTCTAAGAGTTTGATACTGTCTGGCCTTACATTTAGGTCTTTAATTCATTTTGAGTTTATTTTTGTGTATGGTGTTAGGGAGTGTTCTAATTTCATAAACATTTGTGTACAGGTCTCTGTGTGTTCTTTAGTTTCTTGGGTAAACACCTAGGAGTGGAATGGATATCATAAATGTATGTTCAGTTTTATGAGAAATAACTAAACTGCTTTCCTAAGGGACCATCATTTTACATTCCCATCAGCGATGGATGAGTTCCACTGTTCCTTTTCACCAACACTTGTCAATACTTTTTATTTTTTGCTGTTCTAATAAACAAGCATGATGACTCACTGTGGGTGTAATTTGCATTTCAGTAATGACTAATCATGTAGAACATCTCTTCATGTGTTTATTTGCTGTCTGTATAACCTCTTTGGTAAAATGCCTGTTCAAATCCTTTGCCCATTTTAAGTAGCTTGTATGTTCTTACTGTAGAGTTTTGAGAGAGATTTATATATTTTGGATACAAGTCCTCTGTATTTGCAAAATATTTTCTCCTAGTCTGTGTGGGTGTTTTGGTTTTGTTTTGTTTTCTTTTCTTTTTCATTCTCTTAATGGCTTTCACAAAGCAAAGCTTTAACTTTGATAAATTCCAAAGTTATTTTTTCTTTTATCAATTATGCTTTTGGTGTCATATCTAAGAACTCTTTGATGAACTCTAGGTAACAAAGATCTTCTATGTTTTCTCCCAAAAGCTATATGGTTTTAAGTTTTACATTTAGGTCTATGATCCATATAATCATGTGATTTTTCTTTATACTGTCAACATGGTAGATTGCATTGATTTGAGTTTTCAAATTTTGGACTTGTGTTACAAAACCCCACTTGGTCTTTTTATATATTGCTGAATTTGATTTGCTAATATTTTACTGAAGATGTTTGTTTCTATGTTCATAAGGGCTACTGGTCTGTAGTTTTTTCTTGTACCATCTGTCTGGTTTTAGTATCAGGGTAAAGCTTGCCTCGTGGAATGAGTTGGGAAATGCTCCTTCCACTTCTATCGCTAAAAGAGATTGTATAGAGTTGGTACTTTATAATTTTTAAATATTCAGTAGAATTTGTCAGAGAAACCTAAAGATTCAAACAGATACTTGACCAAAGAGGATATACAGACAGCAAATAAACACAAGAAAAGATGGGCTTGGACATTTCCTTTCCAGAAAGTATTTAAGTACAGATTTAACTTCAATAGTTAGAGGAATGTCCAGGTTATGTATTTTTTCTTGGATGAGTTTTGGAAGTTTGTAGTTTTTCAGTAATTGGTACTCTTTATCTAAGTTGTCAAGTTTATGTGCGTAGGAATTGTTCATAGTGGTCCCTTAGTATTGTTTTAAATATCTTCTGTATCTATAATGCTATCCCCTCTTAAGTTTCTGTAATTGGTAATCTGTGCATTTAATTTTTTTTCTCTGTCAGTCTTGCTTGAGGTTTATCAATTTTATTAATCCTTTCCAAGAATCAGCTTTCGGTTCCATTGATTTCTTTTTTCTATTTTTCTATTTTCAATCTCACTGACTTCTCTTTTTATTTCCTTCCTCCTGCTTGCTTGCTTTGTATCTAGTTAGCTCTTTTTTTTTCTAGTTTCTTAAACTAGAAGTTTATTGATTTGAGACCTATCTCCTTTTCTAACATAAGCACTTGGTGCTATAAATTTCCCCCTCAGCACTGCATTATCTGCATCCTACAAATTGATGTTTTATATTTTTATTTTTGTTCAGTCCAAAATATATTCAGGGGAGATTACCTTGAGACTTCCTCTTTGGCTCACTGAATATTTAGAAGTGTATTTCCTTCCAAGTGTTTGGACATTTTCTAGTTCTCTTTACTGGTTTCCAGTTTGATTCCATTATGGTCAGAGAACACAGTTTGTATTTCATTTCTTTTATAATATTTTTCAGCTTGTTTTATGATTCAGGATATGGTCTATCTTGTGAAAGTTTCATGTGCACTTGGAAAGAATGTGTATTGAGTATTTTATAAATGAATCAATTAAAACAAGTCACTGACAGTATTGTTCAGTTTATATTTTTACTGTCTGTCTACCTTTTCTATCAAATACTGAGGAGTGTTGACGTCTTCAACTGTAATTCTGTATTTGTTTCTCCTTTCAGTTCTGTCAGTTTTTGCTTCATGTAATTTGAAGAATGACTGTTCATGTATAAATATTTAAGGTTTGTTATGTCTTCCTGGAGAATGGACCCCTTTATCATGATGTAGTGTACATCTTCATCCCTGAGAATCTACCGTATTCTTTTTTTTTTTAATTTAATTTACTTATTTTTTGGTGGTGCCAGGTCTTAGTCGCAGCAGGAGGGCTCTTTAGTTGTGGCTCACCAGCTCCTTAGTTGCAGCTCGCAGGCTCCTTAGTTGCGGCATGCATGTAAGATCTAGTTCCCTGACCAGGGATCGAACCCGCATCCCCTGCAGTGGGAGGTGGATTCTTAACCACTGCACCACCAGGGAAGTCCCGAGAATCTTCCTTATTCTTAAATGTTTCTTTTCCATTCTTACTTTTAACCCACCTATGACATATTTAACGTAGGTTTTTGTAGGGACCCTGGTGGTCCAGTGGTTACAACTCTGTGCTTTCACAGCTGAGGGCATGGGTTCGATCCCTGGTCGGGGAACTAAGATCCTGTGAGCCTCACGGCACGGCCAAAAACAAACAAAAAAAGTAGGTGTTATATCATGTCAATAGCACATAGTTGGGGTTTCTTTTATTTGGAGTGTTTAGGCAGTTTAATGTTGTTATTGATATGGATGTCGTTTTGGTGTTTGTCTTCTGTTTGTTCTGTTTTTTATCCTCTATTTTCCCTTCCCTGCTTTCTTCTGGAGTATCTGAACATTTTTTAGTATTCATTTTTAACTTACCTATTCTCTCTCTTTTTTTTTTTTTTAGATGTTGGGGGTAGGAGTTTATTAATTAATTAATTTTTGCTGTGTTGGGTCTTCGTTTCTGTGCGAGGGCTTTCCGTAGTTGTGGCAAGTGGGGACACTCTTCGTCGCAGTGCGCGGGCCTCTCACTATCGCGGCCTCTCTTGTTGCGGAGCACAGGCTCCAGGCAGGCTCAGTAGTTGTGGCTTACGGGCCTAGTTGCTCCGCGGCATGTGGGATCCTCCCAGACCAGGGCTTGAACCCGTGTCCCCTGCATTAGCAGGCAGATTCTCAACCAATTTGCCACCAGGGAAGCCCCCCTATTCTCTTTTACTGTATCTCTTTGTGTATGTATATATGTGTGTATATATGTATTAGTGATTGCACTAAGAATTACAATATGTTTAACAGTCCACTTAGAATTAATATCTTACCAGTTCAAGTGGAATGTACAAACCTTATCATCATATAGGTCTATCATCTCTCCTTTTTGTTGTACTTAGTCTTATGTATTACATCTGCATACACTGAATACCCCATCAGACAATGTTATAATTTTTGCTTTTACCCATCATATTTTAAAGAGCTCAAAGGAAAAAGAATAGTCTATTACATTTACCCAGGTGTTTACCAGTTCTGTTGTTCTTCCTAAATTCCTGAAGTTTCAAGTTGCCCTCTGGTACCATTTGCCTTCTATTTAAAGAAATTCCTTGAGCAGTTCTTTTAGAGCAGGTCCATTGGTGATGAATTTTTAGTGTTTCTTCATCTAGAATGTATTTATTTCACCTTCTTTCCTGAAGGATATTTTTACTGAAGATAGGATTCTTGATTTACGGTTCTTTCATTTCAGCAGTTTTAAAATGTTCTTATGCCTTCTAGTCTCTAAGCTTTCTAATGAGAAATCCATAACTCATTCAAACTTACTTCTTCTATGTAGTGCACCATTTTTCTTTGATTCTGTTCCAGATTTTTTATTAGTTTTTTTAACAACTTTATTGGAGTATAATTGCTTTACAATGGTGTGTTAGTTTCTGCTTTATAACAAAGTGAATCAGCTATACATATACATATATCCCCATATCTCCTCCCTCTTGCATCTCCCTCCCAGCCTCCCTATTACACTCTAGGTGGTCACAAAGCACTGAGCTGATCTCCCTGTGCTATGCAGCTGTTTCCCATTAGCTATCTGTTTTACATTTGGTAGTATATATATGTCCATGCCACTCTCTCGCTTTGTCCCACCTTCCCCTTCCCCCTCCTCAAGTCCATTCTCTACATCTGCGTCTTTATTCCTGTCCTGCCCCTAGGTTCTTCATAACCTTTTTTTTTACATTCCATATATATGTGTTAGCATACGGTATTTGTTTTTCTCTTTGACTTACTTCACTCTGTATGAGTCTCTAGGTCCATCCACCTTGCTACAAATAACTCAATTTCGTTTCTTTTTATGGCTGATTGTTATTCGTTTTTAAAAATGATACGTCTGAGTGTGGATTTCGTTGGGTTTACTTTGATGTTCAGTGAGCATCTTTAATCTGTAGGATTATGTTTTGCCAAATTTGGGAAGCATTCAACCATTCCTTCCTATAGTTTTTCTGCGCTGCATCCTTTCTGAGTCTTTGACTCAAATGTCAGATATCCTGGGATTATCTTTCGGGTTCCTGAGGCTCTGTCCATTTTTTTCCAATATTTTTTTCACTTTCTTTCAGATTGGGTAATTTCTATTGATCTTCAAAAGTTCACTAGCTCTTTTTTATGTCATTTCTGTTCTTCTATTGAGCCCACCAAGTGAGTTTTTTACTTCATTTTTTGGTTGTAAAATTCCCTCCTTTTTTTTTTTTTTTTTAAGAAGATGTTGGGGGTAGGAGTTTATTAATTTATTTATTTATTTTTGGCTGTGTTGGGTCTTTGTTTCTGTGTGAGGGCTTTCTCTAGTTGTGACAAGCGGGGGCCACTCTTCATCGCAGTGCGCGGGCCTCTCACTATGGCGGCCTCTCTTGTTGCGGAGCACAGGCTCCAGACGCGCAGGCTCAGTAGTTGTGGCTCACGGGCCTAGTCGCTCCGCGGCATGTGGGATCCTCCCAGACCAGGGCTCGAACCCGTGTCCCCTGCATTAACAGGCAGACTCTCAACCACTGCACCACCAGGGAAGCCCCCTCCTAGTTTTAATGTTTGATTACACTTTCTAGTTTTCCATCGTTTTGAAGAGTGTTCACCCTTATTTCAGAGCATTTGTATAGTGGCTTCCTTAAAGTCCCTTAATAATTCCAATATCTGTGGCACCTCACTGTTGGCATCTGTTGAATGTCTTTTCTCAGGAGGATTGAGATTTTCCCACTTCTTTGTATGCTGAGTACTGAGAAGTGCAAGCTGAGCAATTTTGTATTGCATTCTGGAGACATTGGATGTTTGAATACATCAGATTCTGGGTCTTGTTTAAATTAAATGTACTGGTTGAGTGGTACTTTGAATTCTGATCTTCTTGCCCAGTCTGCCTGCTACCGTTTACCTTTCAGAGTCTGAAAATAGTTGTTCCATTCATTCTGTCCTGGTTTTTTTTTTTTTTTTTTTTTTGCGGTACACGGGCCTCTCACTGCTGTGGCCTCCCCCGCTGCGGAGCACAGGCTCCGGACGCGCAGGCTCAGCGGCCACGGCTCACGGGCGCAGCCGCTCCGCGGCACGTGGGATCCTCCCGGACCGGGGCACGAACCCGTGTCCCCCGCATCGGCAGGCGGACTCCCAACCACTGCGCCGCCAGGGAAGCCCCTGTCCTGGTTTTATAGCTAAATTCAGTAGACTGCATGGAGTGTGCTTCCTCCATCTTACCTGGAAACAAACCTGTCTTGATAGGCCAATTAATTAAGCCCATAATTTATGAAAATTAAGCCTGTGGTTTTTATATAGCTGATCTTATCCATTTTTGACAGCTCGATCACATTTATGTTACTGAACATTCTTTTCCTTGTGTCACTGCCCACTGTGACACAGGCCCCTTATATACCTGGGCCTTTGGCTGTACTACACTTTCCTGTTGTCTGTCCTATTTCCCATCCCACCCAGTGACTAGTCATTTCCCTCTTATCTTCTTTCAGCCAAGAGAAGGTTGGAATTTTCCAAAAGGAACTTTGTAGAGGAGGCAGGATGAAAAGTAAACTCTGTGAATTTGGAGAGTGATAAGTCCAGCTCTGCACAGCACTGCCCAGCCTGGAGAGAGCCCTTGCATGTCCTTTTCTCACCCCTTAGAGACAACTAGGCCAGGCTTATTTTGACCCATTTCACAACTGAGTCAACAGGAGTTTTAGGTATTTCAAGTGATCTCCTCCAGGTTTCTCAGTTTTAGAGAAGCAGAATTAGGACCAGGTAGATTTCCTGGCCCCAAATCTAATGTACTTACTGTAGTTTTGTGCCACAGTTTGACAACAAATGAGTCAATGATTTTGTGATTTGGCTAACCCGACTTATAGAACATTGGCCCTGTGCATTTTCCACAGCATGCTGTGGCCTGAGATTAACAGCCTGCCCCAGATCTTTGGATCTTCCCCTCAGCCAGGTGTGGGTGGCACCCACAATCTGGTAGGGTTCACAGTTCTTCCCAGGATCTCATTTGTTTCCCCTTCCATGAGCTTCTATTAAATATCTACTATAGTTCTGGTACATCCCCAAGCCCATGAGATAGGAGGAGGAATAAAAGCATCCTCAGACTCCTGGTCCCCATGATCCCAGGGGGTCACCTGGGCTCTCTGAAGCTCATGGGGCCTGTCGGACAGCTTTAGGGTGAAGTGTCAGGGATCTGAGCTCACAGTGGTCTCCTTTCCCTCCAGTCCTCCAGGCCTCCCATGAGCAGGATAAAGAAGCCCTTACCCACTCCTTCCAGGAGGCCAAGGCGGCCCTGCAGGTGAGACGGGTTGGGCCATGTCAGTCTCTGTGATGTGGCCACCACACTATTATATTAGCTCAGGAGGACTTGGTCTGAGATAAGGGTTGGCCTGTTTTTCAAGGACCGCTGGGAGCATCTTGGAGACTTCATGGGCCTGGTACCACAGTGTGATTAGAGCGATGGGTGGATGCACAGGGACCTGTGGAAGCAGGAGAGGAGGTGTCCGACCCAATCTGGCTGGTCAGGGACTTCCAAGAGGGATTGAGATCTAAGCTGGAGTCTGAGGGTGGGTTAGAATTTTTCAGATGAAGAAGGGTAGGAAGAGTGCCTTCGGTAGGAAAAATAAAAAGTGTTTAAAGCCATGGAGGAAAGGGAAAAAATATAGAGTACCTGTGGAACTGAAACAAGTCCAAGATGACTGGGTATAGAGTATAAGTGGGAGATAGCTGAGGCCAGAGAGGGAGGCAAGGACCAAAAGGCGGGAGTCTGTGAGCCATAGTAAGGGGGTGCACTACCCTAAAGGCAATGGGCAAGGTTCGGGTGGAAGAAACCCTTGGCAGGGGAGCAGTATGGAGACAGGAATGCACCTGGCAGCTGGAAGAGTGATGTGATGTTGGCTGCAGGAGAAGGCGTGTAGAGGGAGCAGTGAGAGAAGAGAAAGGGCAAGGACACCGAGGCCGGTTTGCGTGTATTTTGAATGCCAGACTACCACCGGCCTTAAACACCCTGACATCGTCCCCAAGGGCATGGAGAGGTGGGGCTGTGTGTTTCGGGCAGTGGTTGAAGTAGCTAGAGCCTGCACTGTCGGGCAGAGCAACAGACTGAAGAACCCAATACTGACCCCTCTCTGTGGGGTGGAGAAGTCCACCTCCAGCCTTATGGGCCAGGGTTTCATCATCTCCATCCCACTCCCTTCTCCAGGAGACCACTGACAGACTGACCGCACAGCTGGAGGCCTTCCAGGCCAAGGTGAAGAGGGTAGAGGAGTCCATCCTAAGCCAAGACTACAAGAAGCACATCCAGGTAGGCAGCAGTTCACCCGCAGCTTCTCCTTCCATCTCCAGGGTGGTCCAGGTCTGGGCAACAGGAAAGGCCAGTCCCTCTTCAAGGACAGGGCTCAGACCTGACACTCTTTCCTTCACAAGGGTCTGGAAGAAACAGTGTCCCCATGTCACTGAGGGGGAAGGTAAGGTTCAGAGAGAGGCATATGGGATGGTCAAGTGCTCAGGCTCTGGACACAGAACTAGGTGCAAAGAGCAAACCTACCACTTAGCACAAGCGACTTGACGTCTGTGAACCACGGTGTCCCCATCTGTGATGGTGTGAGCACAACATGCACTATTGAATAGAGTGAGATAAAGCGCATTAAGCACTTTCCATGGGCCAGGAGAGGGAGGTGACTTGTGAGAGTCAGAGCTGGGGGCAGAGTGGGTAGGAGGGAGGCCGCCCGTGCCCCGCTGCCCCCTCTGCCGGATGGTCTGCTGAGATCGCTCTGTGCTCCTGTCTAGGAGTACGGGAGCCCCAGCCAGTTCTGGGAGCAGGAGCTGGAGAGCTTACACTTCGTCATCGAGATGAAGAACGAGCGAATCCACGAGCTAGACAAGCGGCTCATCCTCATGGAGACAGTGGTCCGTGGCTGGCGGCGGCTGGTGGGGGATGGTAGCGGGGGCAGCTCATGCTTCTACTTTCTGGGCACTTACTCTGTCAGGTGTGCAGAGGGAAGGCACTTTGAGGAGGGCCCAGCCTGGTCCATACCAGCTGTGACCTGCCACCTGTGCTGGCCCTTGAGCCGCTGAGGCTGGTCTGGGTCCAACAGTGCCTCCTTGTCATCCGGGTCCTATACATTTCTTGACTGCTCATGTTGCTGTCACTTGGGTGACGCTGGGCAGGTAGCCGGGCTAATCAGGAGGGGCTGGCAGATGTCACAGGTCGGGCAGGGGCTGAGGAAGGAGTCAAGGCTGAAAAAAAAAAGTCAGACAGATTTGGAAAGCCAGAGTCAGCAAGGACAGACCTGGGCAGTGGTGGGCATCGGGGACACAGGTGGCTTTGTCTCCAGGAGAAGGGAGGCCTTGGGAACCTAGGGTTGAATCCAAACGGATTATGTTACGTTGTCCTGGAAGAAGTTCCCTGTCCTCTTGTGTGGCGCACAACGTAAATTTTAAATCAGACCATCTCAGAGCTTCCCTATAAATTTTTTTCAACCATTTCTGTGGAATAGCATAACAGGTACACCTACATTTTTATACATTAGATACTTCTGACTTTTGGAGAACCAAAATACTCTTGTGAACTGATGGAGATTTTAAATAGTAGTGGCGCTCTTCCTTTTTTAATACTCATCTGGCAAAGTGAAAAGCTGGCAGTCCTGTGTTCATGCCTTAGCTGCATTGTTCCAAGTAATCTTACTGCTTCACGAAATGTGACATTTGGTCTCAAGTAAATCAGTGTTTTCAGTGAGCACAGATAAGAGGGAGGTGACAGCACACATTGTGTCGAGTGAGGTTGGTGGCTTTCTGAGCTCGCTCTTATTTGTCACAGAAAGAAAAAAACCTGCTGTTGGAGGAGAAAATCACCACCCTGCAGCAGGAGAACGAGGACCTCCATGCCCGAGGCCGCAACCAGATGGCTGTGTCCAGGTAGCTGCTCCCACCCCCCCTCCTCCCATCCCCACCGCTTCTTTTGTGAACTTCCAGTTGGGAGAGTCTCCAAGAGGCCCTGGGAATGGATTGACGTGGGCCCAGGCCGGTCTGGGGAATGCGGCTTCTCTTTGCTTGGGGGTCAGCAAAGGGAAATCCCACAGGACCGGCTCTGCCCGGAAACAGAAGTCACAGGGCTGATTAATATCTGTTTGTCTCCATCCTGGCTAAGTGGGCTTCATGGGAAAGCCCAATCCAGGAAGAAGGAACAGGAAGCGTAGGGTTCAAGAGGCCAAATGAATGAATGAATCGGTTGTAAGGGATCCGTAAATAAGAGCTAAGATCATGTGTCAGATGTAATTTGTTGACTACACATTATCTCATCTAATCCTCGTAATTACTCTAACAGCCAGTCCTGTTATCGTTCCCATTTTACAAATTCACCGAGAGTGAATACCTTGTCCAGAGTTACACGTCTCAGTGGTGGAGCAGATCTGAACCCAGAGCTGTCTGCTAAACTTCAGACAAGCCTAGAATGGGACACTAGGGCCGTCTGTTCAGTTCCCCCAACTGGTTCAGAGGCTGAGAAAAGGCCAGGGTGGGAGTGGGGCTTGGGGGGGGCGGTGTCTGAGGGCCACACTCCTTGGTCAACAGCTTTTTTTTTTCAACAGACCAACAAATTACATCCGACACGTGATCTTAGTTCTCATTTACGGATCCCTTACAACTGATTCATTCATTCTTTGGGCCTCTTGAACCCTAAGCTTCCTTTCCTTCTTCCTGGATTGGGCTTTCCCATGGAGCCCACTTAGCCAGGATGGAGACAAACAGAGTTGCCTTTTGGGACAGGCAGACGGGGCGGTGGGCCCCCCGGGGAAGGCTTCCTGGAGAAGTGGGCTGGTCACCGCAGTTGATGGAGACCCCGAGGGGCGGTTCCCTGCAGGCAACCCTGGGCTCTGTCTGTGTCCACAGGCAGCTCTCTGAGGACCTGCTTCTCGCCCGAGAGGCCCTGGAGAAGGAGTCGCAGTTGCGCCGGCAGCTCCAGCAGGAGAAGGAGCAGCTGCTGTACCGGGTCCTCGGGGCCGACGCCTCCCCCGCCTTCCCGCTGGCCTCTCTCACCCCCACTGAGGTCTCCTACCTCGCCACATAGCGCCTGGACCGCCGGGATGCTGTGGTCACAGCTTTCTCTTGAGGACTTGGCAGAGAAAACAGCAGGGGCCTCTTGTCCCTAGGAGGGGACAAGGGTGGGAGTGAGATGGGGAGCCAGGATGTGCGGCCAGTCAGCCCTGGGGGCTTGGGCCGCGTAGACTCACCCTCGGGGCTTCGGAGGCCCCTCAAGTTGGCGCAGGGGACAAGCAAGAAGAGCCCTTTCCTCCCTCCCCTTCTGTCTGTTCAGATCGGGGGGTTCTGAGGCCTTCCCCAGGGGCAGCCATGCCATATTGGTCATCTGACCAAGAGGAGACAACCCACTGGTCCTCACTTCCCACAGCCATCCCCCCAAGCCCCACTCCCGCCCCGGCCTTTTCTCAGCCTCTGAACCGGTTGGGGGAACTGAACAGACGGCCCTAGTGTCCCATTCTAGGCTTGTCTGAAGTTTAGACTAGGGGCTGGGGGGCAGGGGAGGACAGGGGCCACATGCTGTGAATCAAACTGGGGAGGGTGAGTGGCTGGGAGGGGGGCACTGGAGGCCCTGCCGACTGGGCAGTGAATCGGGCATGGCACCGGTCCCAGGCCCAGAATCCGGTCAGTCTAGGGGTTACCGGCAGAGCTGCTGCTCCTGGACCGGGCAAGGCTCACTGCCCTGCACTCCCGGTCCCTCGGCCTCAGTGCCATCAGGACACGGGGGCCACCTAGTGGATCTAAATACCCTCGACAGCCAGAGCTGGAACCTCATTCCTGTACTGATGAGGAAACCAAGGCGGGGGGTGGGACCAGCAGAGCCAGGACTAGGGCCTCACCTGTCATCCAGGTTTCACCTTATCATACTTTTTCTTCCTCCCCAGGCTCTGGGAGGTCATGTCTGAGACTTGGTCTTTCTCCTCCTTGCTCTGACTGCCCCCCACGCTTACCAGTGCTCTCTTTCATTCCTGCTCTCCACTTAATTCCTTCTACCACCCCTGACCCCAAGGCCCACGGATCCTGGCCCTCAGCCTCCCCGTCAGTGCAAAGGGGTGGCTCAAATAACTAACCCCAGCAGGCCTGTCCAATCCTGACTGTCTGTGGATTCAAGATTCTTCTCAGGAAGTGTTGGGTCATCTGGAACCAATAACAATCCCACCCCTGTATAAGCATTTTAATTATAAGCATTTTAATTAAATGCTTTCATACACACCTCTCTCCTTGATCTGCAAAAGATCCTCAAAGCAGGTTCTTACCCAGCTTTAGCAGAGAGCAAACTGAGATCACAGGAGCCAATGGGCCACGCCTGGGGTCCCCCAGCCCCCCGGACCATCACGTAGGAAAAGTCAACTCACAGGAACTGAGGTTTCCTCTGTCATCCCAGACTGCCTTCTTCATTCCCCCAGATGTGGGCTTCATCCATTTCTAGTTCTAGGGGTTCAGATGTGACTCTGTTTCTTCAGCCCTGGGCAAACAGGTTTTCCAGGAGCCTTGGGGACAGCTCTGGAGTGAAACACACACATACTTCTTCCTATAACTTTTCCCAAAGGCTGACTAGGATAGGCTAGTTCATTGGACGTTAATGGTCACAACCAAGAAAAGAATGGGTAGCCAAGTAATTTGGGAAACTCTAGGTTCACTCAAGTTAAACAGCTCTGCAAACCGCAGGATTTCTCAGAGCCTTTAAGATGCTAACATGCACTGCAAACTCCCAAGGAGGAAGCAAAGCGTCCAGCATCTCCTAAACATCTTTGACCAAGTTTCTCCCCCAACCTGAGCACTTCAGGCTGCAGAATGCACTTTAGAAAACATCGTTCTAATTGAGAGAGTTGAGGGCTGGAGAAGGGGCAGATTGTGGGAAGTGGGGTTTCCCTCATGCAGCCCGTGGGGGTTGTGAGGAGGTGAACCGAGGTCCTACCCTCACCCTGGGGCAGGCAAGCTATGGAAACTAAAAAACACGTGATAGGGCTTCCCTGGTGGCCCAGTGGTTGAGAGTCCACCTGCCGATCCAGGGGACACAGGTTCATGCCCTGGTCTGGGAAGATCCCACATGCCGCGGAGCGGCTGGGCCTGTGAGCCATGGCCACCGAGCCTGCGCATCCGGAGCCTGTGCTCCGCAATGGGAGAGGCCACGACAGTGAGAGGCCCACGTACCACAAAAAAAACAAAAACAAACAAAAAAAAACACGTGATACTGCCTTGATTTGGCCCCTGTTTTTCTGGGAGAGGGTGGAGGTGGGTCCTTACTCAAGGCCTCTGCTAGGGGCAGGGATCCTTGAGGAGTAAGTCCTGGGGCCTGGGGGGACTCACCAGCAGTTCTGGGCTCCTCCTCAGGTACTGGGGCCCCACGGGCCCTGGCTTTGCTCAGGCTTGGCATAAAGGCTGGCTGTCAGAATAGGGTGAGGCCTGGAGTGAGGCCATGAGGCTGAAACAAGAGGTGAAAGCAGTGATGGGCTGGCAGAGTATAGGGGGTGAACGTGAAGGTTCTTTCTGCTCTGCCAGGGGCACCTCCTTGGCATCGAAACCACCGAGGTTCATACGGTCACCTACCCCTGCTTCTACCTCCTGCTCTACACCTGGATGCCAGGGAGCGAGGGAACACAAGGACACGGGTGGTAGCTGTCCCTGGGCCCTGAAAGTGCATGGCCTGGCACGTGTCAATGCCAGCATCCCCGGCCCAGGTCTCTTCCACATATAGGGTGTTCCCTGCATCCTACCTGGCTTTCCTGGCATACCTGTCCACATCGCCATGGGCCTGCTCACTGACATCAGCGGGCGGATCCAGCTGTAGAGACAAAAAAACCTGTCCATCAGCTGCCCCAGGTGCCATCTCTGACTGGGGCACAGTGGGCAGGTTAGAGGCACAATGTACCCCTTCAGGGAAAGGAGGAGTGACTTGGCCAAGGTCACACCTCAGTGTTAGAGCACCTGAAAGGCCAGGTTCTCTGCGGAAAAACAAGCTGTTCAAGTCCCTGGGGGGAAGCTGGGGTCTCCTCCCCGACTCAAGGAGCAGCAGGAGGTAACGGCACTTTCCGGTGTGGGTTTTATTGCCCTCTGCTTCTGTGGGGATGTTAAGGGGTGTTCCCTCCGCAGAGCGGGGGCAAAATTGTTTGGTAAATAGTCAAGCAAAGTGAAACTGGGGAGACTCAGACCACTGAGTCTAACACATGTCCCTGTATGTTTTGAAGCTCCAAGGCAAATGCTTTTAAGAGGCAGTGTTTTCCCAAGAACGCTTTTTTTTTTGGGAGAAGGGGGTGGTATGATTTTTTTGGTTTTCTGACATTCCGAGGAACATGTCTGTGGAAATGCCGGCCTAGCAAAGCCAGTGTCTCCCAGGCACCGGGGTGTTCTTTTCCCTTTGTTGGGTCTCAAGTTTCCACTTTTGACAAGTGGGAGAATGATACCTCACTCTCTCTACTTCCTAAGGCCTCCGGGGGACTCACCTTCAAGTCTCTGCACCTCAAATTCCGGCCCCTCCAGGAAGGTCTTTTAAGAATTCCTGAAGTCCGCGTGGTTGGTAGCCTACTGCTTATTAGCATAGTTCTTCTTGAGATGTTTGAGGTTATGGGTTAAGTTCCTTGAGAGAAAAGATCACCACCACCACCACCTGGGGAAGGTCTGGGCCCACATGGGTTGGTCACGAAACAGTTACTAATGCATTTAGTCCATTTCCTATCACATACACACCCAGCCACAGGGCATGAGCATTTGTTCGAGACCCATTTTCATGGGATTTGGGCCACTTTGGTCTCAGCTTGAGTGTCACCTCAGAAGACTCCCTGACCACTATCTCATTAGACCCTCTCACACTGTATCCTCGATAGAGCACTTAGTACTGTGTAGATGAGCGTGTTTGCTCATCTCCCACTTCTTCCTCCCCATTTGGACTGTGAGCTTGCAAAGTGGGGGGAGCCATCTTTCTCTTTAATTCGTCATTGTAGTCTCAGCACCTAGTTCAGTGTCTGCTCTGTGGTGGGTGCTCAATAATTGTCAAACAAATTAAAACAAATTATATATTTTTATACGATAAGCTGATAAGTAGTTCTACTTGACAAATGAGGAAACTGACGCCCAGAAAAGGAAGTGACTTCCCCAAGGTCACTCAAAGCAGCAGTGTCAGAGTTGGGACTAGAATGCAGATTGCTCAGATTCCCAGTCAAGCCATGTCTCCCTCTGGCTCCTGGCCCTGATCCCAAGCCTTCACTCCCACGCCCCTGCCCCGATACACCACCACCACATACACACTCTGCCTCCTCTTACCTTCTGCCCTGGATATTCCCAACTCAAGTCCACAGCCACCTCTGGCTCACTCAGAACTGTGCAGATCACACTGAAGTTCTCTCCCAGTCGTACTAATGTTGCTGAAGCTTGGATGGTGGGTTCGGGTGACAAAGAAGGGTCTGCCATGGAGAGAAGGGGAGAGAAATGGGGACACATATGTTGAATTATTGTTAGAATGGCTGGAGTGAAGGTCTGGGTCAGAGTCTGAACAAGATGGCTGCGCAAGAGGACATGGAGCTCACGTCCCTCCCACAAACACATCAAAAATACATCTACGGGGCTTCGCTGGTGGCACAGTGGTAGAGAATCTGCAGGGGACACGGGTTGGAGCCCTGGTCTGGGAAGATCCCACATGCCGTGGAGCAACAAGGCCCATGAGCCACAACTACTGAGTCTGTGCGTCTGGAGCCTGTGCTCCGCAACAAGAGAGGCCGTGATAGTGAGAGGCCCGTGCACCGCGACGAAGAGTGACCCCCACTTGCGGCAACTAGAGAAAGCCCTCGCACAGAAACGAAGACCCAACACAGCCATAAATAAATTTTTTAAAAAATTAAAAAAAAATACATCTACGTGTGCAACAAGTCTCTCAGAATACTAACTGGAAACTGGAAGAGTTCCTGTATAACCAAGGCTATGAAAAGATTCCTGCAGAATCGGGTAGGATGGGAAGAAAAGCATTGGGTCAGCACCTGTGAGCCTGGGAGGGGACTAAGGTAAATCAGAGAGGTGGATGCTCGCCCTGGAGAGTGAGTAGGTTGAGCCACATACTGGGTGTCCCAGTCCTGGGGTCCTACACGGAGGGGACAAGCCCTCTTGGCTGCTTGGAGAACCAGTGGGACAGACAGAAATGCTGGCAAAGCCAGGCCTCCACTCATGAGGAGTACAGGGCTACCAGCCTGCCAACAGACAGGGTGGAGAGGTCTACCCTAGCAGCAACTGCCTCGCCACAATCCCCAACCTGAGCTGAGCGAACACCCTGGCCCCACTCGCTCCACACCACGGCCTGGCGCTGGATCTAGGAAAGCCGGACCTGGGAAAAGACTATCTAGGGATGCAGAGGTGACCTGGGGGCCTGGGGTGTGGTCCAGGTGGGGCAGCAGTGGCCACTGCTGGCGCTCACTTAAACAGCACCACAGAAGCAGCCCAGACTTCTGACTGCAGCACAGCCACTTCAGTTCCCGCCACCACAAGGCCACCATCCCCAGCAGCAGCCTAGTGAACGCTCCAGCTCCACCCACCCCGTACCACAGCCTTGCACTAGATCCGGGACAGACGAACACAACGGGAGCGACGCGATCATGGGCTGGGTCTGAATGGAGCAGCAGTCACCTACACAGGCAGTGCATCAGACCCCTGTAAGCACGGGAGCCCCACTTGTTTCAGCGTTACCTCCTTTGGCACAAAGGCCCCAGTGCAGGGAGGAGGAAAACACACTTAAAAGGCAACAGAGCCAGCTTGAGCCTGACCCTCAAGTCATCTACTCCATCAACTTGGGAGCGGGCCCCACCCAACAGGCCTATGACCACCACTGAGCAGACAGAGAGTCCCACCTCACACCCTGTGCAGGCTCTGGCTTCTCCAATACCAATCACACCCCTTCTCAAGGTCATAGTGGTCAGCACACCCTGAGGAAAGATGTGGCTGGTGTCCACATCAAATCCAGCCCTCACACTGAAGACACTGGCACACACAGTCTACATAAGGATGCCCCCACATAAAAACACCACTTTGAGACCACAATAAGTAACTGTTTTGCCTAAATGCATACAGAGAGAAAGTTAAATAAAATGAAAAGGCAGAGGAACTACTCCCAATTTAAAGAGCAAGAGAAAACCCTTGAAAAAATAATGAAAGAGATAAATCAGACTACCAGACAATGAGTTCAAAAAGTTGGTAATAAAAATGCAAACTGAGTTAAGAGGATTGATCTATGCACAGATCATTTTAATAAGGAACTAGAAACTATAAAGACCCAATCAAAAATAGATAATTCCGTCTCTGAGATTAAAAGCAATCTAAAAGCAATGAATAGCAGACTAAATGACACAGAGCTCCTAAGTGATCGGAAGACAGAATAATGCAAATCACCTAATCAGAACAGCAGGCAGAAAGATAAGTGAGAAGAAAAGAAAGAAAGAAAGAAAAAAAGAGAAAGAGAGAGAGGGGGAGGGAGGGAGGGAGGGAGGGGGAAAGAGAGAAAGGGAGGGGGGAGGGAGGGAGGGAGAGAGAAAGAAAGAAAGAGAAAGGAAGGAAGGGAGGGAGGGAGGCAGAAAGGAAGGAAGAAATATGCAAGATCTATGGGATAATATAAAATGTGCTAACATTCACATTACAGGGGTTCCAGAGAAGAAGAAGGGAGAGAAGGGGATCAAAAATATATTTGAAGAAATTATGCCTGAAAACTTCCCAAGCCTTAAAAAACAGATATCCAGGTACAGAAAGAACAGAGAGTCCCAAACAAGATGAAATCAAACAGACCCACACCAAAATATATCATAATCAAAACAGCAAAAGTTAAAGAGAATTCTAAAGGCAGCAAGAGGAAAAACAAAGATTCATATACAAAGGAACTCCATAAGGCTATCAGCTGCTTTCTCTGCAGAAACTTTGCAAGCCAGAAGGGAGTGGCATGACATATTCAAAGTCCTAAAAGGGAAAACGCTGCAACCTAGGATACTCTACCCAATAAGACTATCATTTAGAATAGAAGGTGAAACTAAGAATTTCTCAGACAAGCAAACACTAAAAGAATTCATCAATACTAAACCTACCCTAAAAGAAATGTTGAAGGGTCTTCACTAAATGGAAAAGTAGTAAGACTCGGCAGGAAAGGGAAAATCCCAATAAGAAAAGCAAATATAAAGATCAAAGATCACTTTAATAAGCCAGTACTTAGATCAAAAAAACTTTTAAAGCAACTACAACTAAAACAAACAGTAAATAGTTAAGGATGAAGATGTAAAATATGACATCAAGAGCAAAATGTGGGGAGGGGGAGTAAAAATATAGACCTTTTCAAATGTGTTTGAACTTAAATGATTATCAATTTAAACTAGATCATGGTAACCACAAATCAAAAATCTATAATAGATACACAAACCAAGTAGAAAGGAACTCAAGCATACTACAAAAGAAAATTAAACCACAATGAGGGAATTCCCTGGTGGTCCAGTGGTTAGGACTCTGTGCTTTCACTGCCAAGGGAAACTAAGATCCCACAAGCCATGTGGTTTGGCCTAAATAAATAAACAAACAAACCACAATGGGAGAAACAAAAAGAAGAAATGAACAAAGAACTACAAAAACAACTGGAAAACAAGGAATAAAGTGGTAATAAGCACATACATATCAAAAATTACTTTAAATGTCAAAGGATTGGTACAGCCACTATGGAGAATAGTATGGAAGTTCTTTAAAAACTAAAAATAGAACTACCATATGACACAGCAATCCCACTCCTGGGCATATACCCAGAAAAAAACAAAGTTCATAAAGATACATGCACCCCAATGTTCATTGCAGCACTTTTACAATAGCCAGGACATGGAAGCAAACTAAATGTCCATCAGCAGAGGAATAGATAAAGAAGATGTGATACATATATACAATGGAATATTACTCAGCCATAAAAAAGAACAAAATAATTCCATTTTCAGCAACATGGATGGACCTAGAGATTGTCATACTGAGTAAGTCACACAAAGACAAATATGATATCCCTTATATGTGGAATCTAAAAAAATGGGTACAAATGAACTTATTTACAAAACACAAGTCAAGTCATGGATGTTGAAAACAAACTTATGGTTACCAGGGATGGTGGGGGAGGGATAAATTGGGAGACTGGGACTGACATATACACAGTACTATATATAAAAGAGATAACTAATAATAACCTGCTATATAGCACAGGGAAATCTACTCAATGCTCTGTAATGGCCTATATGGGAAAAGAGTCTAAAAAAAAGAATGGATATATATATATATATATATATATGCCATGCACCTGAAAGTAACACAACATTGTAAATCAACTATATGCCAATAAAAAGTAAAATTAATATGTATGAAAAAATGTCAATGGACTACATGTTCCAATCAAAACACACAGGGTGGCTGATTGGATAAAAACAGGACCTTTTAATACGCTGCCTACAAGAGACTCACTTCAGGGTCAAAGACGCACAGACTAAAAGCAAGGGGATAGAAAAAGCTATTTTATGCAAATAGAAATGACAAGAAAGCAGGGGTAGCAATACTTAGACAAAACAGACTTTAAAACAAAGACTATAACAAAAGACAAAGGGCATTATATAATGATAAAAGGATATAATGATAAAAGGAGCAATACAAGAAGGTGATATTATACTCGTTAACATACATACCCAATATAGGCACACTTAAATATATAAAGCAAACACTAACAGACATAAAGGGACAAACTGACAATAATACAATAATAGAGACTATAACACCTCACTGACATCAATGGACAGATCATCCAGACAGAAAACATCAATAAGGCAGAGATCCTAAGAGACACAAGAGAGCAGGTGGACTTAATGAATATCCACAGGACACTACATAGAAAAAAAAGCATAATATACATTCTTTTAAGCCTGCATGGAATGTTCTCCAGGATAGATCGCATACTAGGTCACAAACAAGCCTCAACAAATTTAAGAGGCTAGAACTTATATCAAGCATCTTTTCTGATCACAACAATATGAAGCTAGAAATCAACTACAGAAAGAGAAATGGAAAAACATGTGAGGACTAAACAATATGCTCCTAAAAAAAGCCAGCATGTCAGCAATGAAAGCAAAGAAGAAACCAGAAAATACCTCAAGGCAAACGAAAATGAAAACACTACTTTCCAGTATCTATGGGATACAGCAAAAGCAGTTCTAAGAGGGAAGTTCATAGTGATACACGCCTTCCTCAAGAAACAAGAAAAATCTCAAACAACCTAACCTACAACTTAAAAGAATAATAAAAAGCCCAAAGTCAGTAGAAAGAAGGAACTAAAAGATCAGAGAGGAAATAAAACAGATCAAAAAAAAAAAAACAATAGGAAACCAAGAATCGTTTTTTTTGAAAATATAAACAAAATTGACAAACCTTTAGCCAGGCTCACCAAGAAAAGAGGGGACTCAAATAAAATAAGAAATGAAAGAGGAGAAATAACAACTGATACCACAGCGATACAAAAAATCATTAAGGGAACACTATGAACATTATACACCAACAAATTGGACACCTAGAAGAAATGTACCAATTTCTAGAAACAAATGACACGCCAGGACTTGAGTCAAGAAGAAACAGATGGGCCACTTCCCTGGTGATGCAGTGGTTAAGACTCTGTGCTCCCAATGCAGGGGGCCCAGGTTCGATCCTTGGTCAGGGAACTAGATCCCATGTGCATGCTGAACTAGAGTTTGCATGCCACAACAAAGGAACCCATATGCCACAACTAAGACCCAGTGCAACCAAATAAATAAAATATTAAAAGAAACAGACAATTAGAACAAGCTGATCAGGAATTCCCTGGCGGTCTAGTGGTTGGGACTCTGCGCTTCCAGTGCAGGGGATCCCTGGTCAGGGAACTAATCCTGCAAGCCATGTGGCATGACCAAAAAAAAAGAACAAACTGATCATTAGTAGTGAAACTGTAATTTAAAAAACTCCCAGCAAACAAAATTCCAGGACCAGATGGCTTCACTGGGGAATTCTACCAAATTTAAAGAAGAGCTTATACTGATCCTTCTCAAACTATTCCAAAAGACTGAAGAGGAGAGAACACTGTCAAAGTCATTCTACAGGGCTTCCCTGGTGGCGCAGTGGTTGGGAGTCCACCTGCCGATGCAGGGGACACGGGTTCGTGCCCCGGTCCGGGAGGATCCCACGTGCCGCGGAGCGGCTGGGCCCGTGAGCCATGGCCGCTGAGCCTGCGCGTCTGGAGCCTGTGCTCCGCGGTGGGGGAGGCCACAGCAGTGAGAGGCCCGCGTACCGCAAAAAAAAAAAAAAAAAAAAAAATAACAAAAAAAAAGTCATTCTACAAGGCCACAATTACCCTGATACCAAAACCAGACAAAGACACTACCAAAAAGGAGAATTACAGGTCAATATCTTTCAGTATAGATGCAAAAATCCTCAAAATATTACCAACCTGAATTCAACAATACATAAAAGGAATCATATACCATGATTGAGTCACAAAAGGCTGGTTTGTTCAATATATGCAAAATCAGTGTGATACACAATGTTAACAAAAGACAAAACTCACATGATCTCAATAGATACAGAAAAAGGATTCGACAAAATTCAACATCCACTCATGATAAAGACTGTCAACGTGGACATAGAGGGAACATATCTCAACAAATAAAGGTCATTTACAACAAAACAACAGCCATCATAATACTCAACAGTGAAAAGCTGAAAGCTTTCCCACTAAATTCAGGAACAAACAAGAATGTCCACTCTCACCACTTCTATTCAACATAGTTTTGGAAGTCCTAGCCACAGCAATCAGACAAGAAAAATAAATAAAATGTATCCAAATTGGAAGGGAAGAGGTTAACCTGTCACTACTTATGACATGATACTCTAGAGAACCCTTATGTCTTCACCCCAAAACTATCAGAATGAGTTCACCAAGGTAGCAAGATAAAAGATTAATATACAGAAATCTGTTGTGTTTCTATACATTTGTAATGGAATATCAGAGAAAGTAAAAAAAAAAATCCCATTTAAAATTACATCAGAAAATTAATACTTAGGAATAAACTTAACCAATGAGGTGAGAAACCTATACTCTGCAAACTGTAAAACACTGATGAAGGAGACTGATGATTCAAAGAAATGGAAAGATACCCCATGCTGTTGGATTAGAAGAATTAATATTAGTAAAATGGCCATACTACCCAAAACAATCTACAGATTTAATGCAATCCATACCAAACTACCCAGGACATTTTTCACAGAACTAGAAGAATCCTAAAATTTGTATGGAACCACAAAAGACCCAGAATTGCCAAAGCAATCTTGAGAAAAAAGAACAAAGCTGGAGGTATAACCCTTGCAGACACCAGATTATACTGCAAAGCTACAGTAATCAACCAGCATGATCTTGACACAAAAACAGACACATAGATCAATGGAAAAGAATAGAGAGCCCAGAAATAAACCCACACACCTACAGTCAATTAACCTATGACAAAGGAGGTAAGAATATACAGTAGAGAAAAGACAGTCTCTCCAAGAAGCAGTGCTGAATAAACTGGAAAGCCACATGTGAAACAATGAGATTAGAACATTCCCTCAAACCATATACAAAAATATACCAAAAATAACCCTCAAAATGTTTTAAAGACCTAAATGTAAGACCTGAAACCATAAAACTCCTAGAAGGTAACATAGGCAGAACACTCCTTGACATAAATCATAGCAATTTTCTTGGATCAGTCTCCTAATACAAAAAAAAAAAAAGCAAAAAATAAATAAATGGAACCTAATTAAACTTAAAAGCTTTTGCACAGCAAAGGAAAGCACTGACAAAATGGAAATACTACCTACAGAATGGGAGAATAGTTGAATAGAATGAATAGGTGGAATAGTTAAATTGATAAGAGGATCAATGGTTGAGATGGTTGAATTGATAGAGGCCGTGTGAATGGGTATAATGAATTAATGGAGGATGGATGAATGGAATGGTTGGTTGGAGGAAGGGTGGATCAGCGGAACAGTTTGAGAATGGGTGGGTGAATAAACAGGCTGACCTGATGCAAGCTAGCTTAAGCTGATTGGCTGGCTGTCAGACAAGGTGGTTGAATATGTGGAGCATTGTTAAATCTGGTTGGTTGTTTAGAGCTCCATAATCCATAGAACCCCAACCTGAGGTGCCCAAAGGAGGCATCTCTCCCCATAACCTCCCCCTTCCCTGCCCACCCAGAGCCCTAGGTTCATGCACAGTTGATGCAGATCAGCACGTACTTGGTAGAGATTCGCCTCATGACACCCAGGCTTGCCAAGCAGAAGAGAGAGCCAGCCAAGGAAGCTCAGGACCAGTGGATGGTGAAGCCCTCTTCACAACAAAGGAGATGTCTGTCCTCACAGATACAGAGAACAAACTAGTGGTTACCAGTGGGGAGAGGGAAGAAGGGGTTACTATACAGGGGTAAGGGATTAAGAGATACAAATTATCATGTAGTAAATAAGCTACATGGATATACTGTACAATACAGAGAATATAGCCAATATTTTATAAAAACTATAAATGGAGTATAACATTTAAAAATTGTAAATCCCTATATTGTACACTTGTAACTTATATTATACACCAACTATACTTCAATAAAAAAATAATAAAACTTGAAAAGGAGACGTCGGTCTCATCCATGGGGACCTCCTTAGGGGCTAACTCCCAATGCAGTGTCACCTGGGCCAGGGCATTGGTCACCTGACAGAGAACTGGAACTGGCTGATAGCTGCATGCCTGTACCACCTCATATAATCCTCTGTGAGGACAAAGAGTTCCTCGGGGTCTGGAAGGAGAGAGAATGAGCTTGACAGATTTGTTGCTTCCTGATGCTCTACCACCACCCACAAGCATAAGGTCCCTGGTGGGGACTTGAAATCCTGCTCTACCTGCCCATCCCCATTCTCTATGCTCTTGGCTGTCTCACATGGTGTCCTGTACTGAAGGCTAAAGACCCGTCTGCTAGTTTCAGTTTTGTCATCAGTTTGCTGTGCATCTTCAGTCTCTTTCCCTCTCTGATCTTTAGTGTCTTCATTTGTACAACAAGAGGTTCAGACCGCTCAGTCTCTAAGGGCCCTTCTCTGTAAAAAATATCACAGGAAATACTGAAGTAGAAGTCCAGATTTCCTAATCTTGCCACCCACTACCTGTGGGATCTTAAGCGAATCACTTTCTTCCTTCGAGCCTTGGTTCTTGTTTGGTTTTTTTTCATCAAGTAGGAGCAATAATCCCACTCTGGCCTATTTTGCAGAGCTGATAACAAGCAAATGAGATACTGGATATGAGGCACCAGGCCTGTGAGAGGCAAACGTTCATCAAACTCTTTCACGGTACTTTTAGCAACACAATCTCAAGTCAGGTTCTTCAGTGCATAATGGTGCACTGAGTAGGAATTAACTGGGGACTAGCTTTCTAAAGCAGTGCTACCAATAGAACTTTCTGTACTTGTATCTGTGTTGTTGAAGATGTAACCACTAGCCACATGTGGCTATAGGGCTCTATGAATGTAGCTAGTGCAACTTTTTTCAGCTTTTAGTTCATTTAGGTTTAAATAGCCCTATCTGTTGAGTGGCTTCTGTATTGGGTGAAGAAGCTCTAGAATTAGACAAATGCAAAGGTTCTTAACCTGGCTGCACAGTAGAGTCACCTGAGGTGTTTTTAAGATAACCAGTTCCTGGGCCCCAGCCCCAGACTAAGTCCATGGGGACCTGGCTTGAGGCGGGGGGTTGGTATCAGCGGTTTTAAAGCTCCCCAGGTGACCCTGATGTGCAGCCATAGCTGGGACACACTGGCTGTTGGTTCCCATATCTTCCTGAAGATTGGAATCAGCTATAGGACTTGGTAGGCCTCTAGATTCTGTCCAGAGTTAATGGCAGTGGGGCCTAAGAATCTGTTTTTAACAGGCTCCCAGGTGATGCTGACAGTCATGATCAAGACCCTCTAGATTAGCTGATCATTACTGCTAGGGTTGGAACTGAGTAAGAGAGAGACACTGCTGAGGCTAGAAGAGTCATCTCTTTCCTCCGTTGGACAAAGGTGGACTCTGACTCCTCCATTCTACATGCAACTAGCCATAAAATCCCAAAATGTCACAAGAAGGACCTTAGAGATCCACTAGTGCAATCCTCTCATTTTATAGGTGGGTCTAAGGAGAAATACTGAAGACAGGTCTGAAGGGCTTTCTGAGTTGTTTCTTGGAGACCCTGACTCCAGGGCACCTGTGAAGATGAAGGTCTTCCCCTGGAGGTCCTTGCTGTCTACACACATGCTGTCCTGGCAGTGCCAAGCCCACCAGCTGTATTCCCATCTCTGTGCCCTTAGATTCCACCAGCCGCAAGTGACTGTGCTGGCTGAAGGGCTTGATTCTGAAAGACAGTCGGTGGGCAGTGGGCCGGGGTGGGCAGGAGATGGGGATGACCTGAGACACCGAGTGAGCAGTGTCTGTTTAGCTGACAGTGTCCTTCCTCAATTTTTATCACTCCACCCACCCTGTCTTCCCCGATCAAGCTGTCAGGATTTGTATTGGCCCTACCCACAGTTTGATATGCTCTCCTATCCCACTGGCCTCAAGTGCAACTTCTGATTGGTTCATCTTCCCCCGCACTGACGTTGCCCACACATTGCAAATGAAATCTCCCAAACTCCTTTGCCCTTCTTGGCTCCTTTCTTGTGTCCCTTTGTTCAGGCCAGCAAATGCCCTCTGAATGCCTCCACCTGCCAAAAGATGCAGAGTCCACAGAACTCTCACTTTAAGAGACTCAGTTGAGGGACTTCCCTGGTGGTCCAGTGATTAAGACTCCGAGCTCCCACTGCAGGGGGCAAGGGTTCGATCCTTGGCCGGGAAACTATGATCCAGCATGCCGTGTGGTACAGCAAAAAAAAAGACTCAGTTAAGGGAGGACAAATTTTCTGAAACTGGTTTTATATCCCAACCTTTGCCCGATTTTCTTCCGGACTTGGGTGGGCAACACTGTGGGACCAACTTTGCCTTTATTTCTGCCTTCCCTGCGATGGAGCACCTGACAGAAGGGTGGTCTCCAGCCTGACCTCTAAGCACAGATAGGTCAGACTTTTGGCCTTACCGTTGCCACCGTTTTCCCTACAGGCACTGTTTGCTGCCTCCACCAAGACTGTGGACAGCCTTACCTCCTATGCTGTAAAACCACTAGGCAGCTGACGGGTCCTGTGAGCCCATCTTACTTTGCCTTTTAAATGCCTATAGTTGCTTGTAATGGGATGCCCAGTGTGGGTTCTGGGCCATTTTAATCCCTATAAAGACTTATCAAAGTGCTTGACAACTACTGCCTGACATCCTCTGACCCACCCCCTGCATCCATTTAGGCTGTCACAGGAGTTCTTCCATCCCATACCTCAGGCATCCCTCACCCTCCTCTTCCAGGCTCACAGGGGCCCTCCAGCAGACCACCTTCCGCTGGCAGCTTTGGGGGCTCCCCAGCCCACAGGCTCAGAGTCCCCCACCTTTTGGAATCGGCCTCTCCTTAGCACCTGGGTCGGGATGGAGGGAGCTGGGCGGCTTGGGGCTGTGGCCTCCACAGGCGTCTTCACCTGCAGGGACTTCTGGCTCTGGTCTGATTTGGGTTCTATCACCTGGAGCTCCAGGGGCCTTCACCTCACCAGGGCTGGCTGCTTTGAGGCTCCTCTTTTCTGGGCTTTGGAGTTCTGCCACACTCTTGGGTTTCAGCCGCAGGGAAGAAAGGGTGAGTCTGGGGTCAGCCTTCATCATTCTGTCCTTTCCTCACCCGAGCAGTTGACAGAACCACAGAGCTCTGTTGTTTTTTATATTTACTACTACTACACAAGTAATTCTCACTCTTTAGAGAAAAACTATAAAATACAGACAAACCAAGAAAAAGGATTAAGTTTGCCCCAAAACTTACCATCCAGAGATAACCACCATGAGTATTTGAAGCATATTTTCCCAGGGCTTTCTAATGCAAATATTTTAAATAAATATTGTTAAAATGGAATATAATACATATTACTAATCTGCATTTTCAGTTAGTATGTGGTTACCATTCATGTCAAACACACGCGCACCAACATTTTTAATAACTTGAATGGCATTTCAGGACAGTGATGTATCTTGATTTTGGGGTATTTGGGTTTTTCATTCTTAGCCCAAATAAACCATTTTGCAATTATCATCTTGTTCATGCACCTTCAATCAGGTTGCTTCCTTAGAACGAATTCCTTAGAAGCGGAACTGATAGTAGGTTATGCAAGGGACCTTACACATGTTCGTACCCAAGCTTCCACCAGTATTTCAAAACCTAAGCATGCTCCAAAAGAGGGAGCTTAACCTGCACTTAGATATGTCTCATGATCGGGAGCTTGGTATTTAAATATACCAATAGCTACCTTTAATGGACCTACAGTGTTTCTGGAACAGGACTAGCCCTTTATATACATCTTATTTCATCCTCTTAATGGCTGCAAAGTATTATTCTGATTTTACAGATGAGGAACTTGAGGCTCACGGAGGCTAACTTTCCCAGGGTATGTGGGGAAGTAGGAGACCAGAACTCAGACCTAGCTCAGCCTGACTCCAGAGCCCACGGTAATTCCACCAGCAGTGATCTTGACGCTGAGTGGCTCTGGCTGCTCAGCAGTCCTTTCAGATATGGACTCACTATCTCCAGCTTTTACCACTGAGCTAATTATCTTCCCTGTGGAAGAGGAAGTGGAATCATTCCACATGCCTGCCTGCCACGCCAGCCCCCAGATCTCTCTTCATACAGAGGAAGTTGTAAATTTATACTAAGTCCCGAGGCTCTTTTCCTTCCTAATAGTTACCAGATTCATCCTTTTCTCTCTATCACCACTGTTAACACCACACAGTCAAAGCTGTGATCAGATCGCATCTAGACTGTTGCGGTACCTCCCAGCTAGTCTTCTCGCCTCTGTTCTACTATCTTACACACAACATCAGATGCATCTTCTTAAACCACCATGTTACAAAAGCCTTGGGCAACCCCATCACTGGTATGGATGGCAGGGGCCAATCGGGGCAAGGAGACTCTGGTACAGTGTCTGGGCATCAGTAATAGTAAAAAGTCCCAATGGAGTTCAGCAATCGTCCTTTTCTCATGGCCCCAAACCACCATCACCAACACACAGGCACCCAATGGGCAGAAACAAAACAACAAAATAAAGGATCCAAACCACGACTTTCAAACCTGAGTCCTCTGGTTTTCACCATTGTTAAGAAAAAACTACACTCCTGTTTGCTTCTCCTTTGTTCTCACACTACGACCACACTCAGAACATTTCTGACACCAGATGTGTGGATTTTTCCACCCTCTACCCTAAACGATTCTGGGACACCAGCTGCATGTCCTACAATTCAACTCAATTCTGACAATATCCACCTGGAGAGAGCATCAGATTTCCACCCCCCCAACCCCCGCCACCAACATAGGTTAAGGGCTCAGTTCCAAAAGACTGCCCCTGCCCCCCTACTTCAGATGACAGACTTAAGTCCCAGGCTGTCACCTATGCTTGTGACCAACCAGCTGCAAATCAGCGTTCCCACAACCACCTCCTGGGGGCTTGTTAACTTGCTAGAATGGTTTACAGAACTGAGGGAAACATGTTTACCAGCTTATTATAAAAAGATATGATGGGGGCTTCCCTGGTGGCACAGTGGTTGGGAATCCGCCTGCCAATGCAGGGGACACGGGTTCGAGCCCTGATCTGGGAAGATCCCACATGCTGTGGAGCAACTGGGCCAGTGAGCCACAACTGCTGAGACTGCGCTGGAGAGCCTGTGATCCACAACTCCTGAACCCGCGTGCCACAACTACTGAAGCCCTTGCTCCTAGAGCCCATGGTCCGCAACAAGAGAAGCCACTACAATGAGAAGCCCGCGCACTGCAACGAGGCGTGGCCCCCCGCTCACTGCAACTAGAGAGAGCCTGCGCGCAGCAACAAAGACCCAACGCGGCCAAAAATAAATAAATTAAATAAAACAAAATTTGTGCCCAGGATTTGTTAAAAAAAAAAAAGATATGATGATTCCTGACTTCAGACTATACTACAAAGCTACAGTAATCAACAGTATGGTGCTGGCACAAAAACAGAAATATCGATCAATGGAACAGGATAGAAAGCCCAGAAATAAACCCACGCACCTATGGTCAATTAATCTACAACAAAGGAGGCAAGATTATACAATGGAGAAAAGGCAGTCTCTTCAATAAATGGGGCTGGGAAAACTGAACAGCTACATTTAGAAGAATGAAATTAGAACATTCTCTAACACCATACACAAAAATAAACTCAAAATGGATTAAAGACCTCAATGTAAGACTAGACACTATAAAACTCTTAGAGGAAAATATAGGCAGAACACTCTTTGACATAAATCACAGGAATATCTTTTTTCAATCCATGTCCTAGAGTAATGGAAATAAAAACAAAAACAAACAAATGGGACTTAAAACCTTTTGCATAGCAAAGGAAACCATCAACAAAATGAAAAGGCAGCCCACAGAATGGGAGATAATATTTGCAAATGATGTGACTGAGGAGGAAATAATCTTCAAAATCTACAAACAGCTCAGGCAGCTCAATATCAAAAACACAAACAACCCAATCAAAAAATGAGCACAAGATCTTAATAGACATTTCTCCAGAGGAGACATACAGATGGCCAAGAGGCACATGAAAAGATGCTCAACATCACTAATTATTAGAGAAATGCAAATCAAAACTACAATGAGATATCACCTCACACCAGTCAGAATGGCCATCACCAAAAAGTCTACAGACAATAAATGCTGGAGAGGATGTGGAGAAACAGGAATCCTCCTACAGTGTTGGTGGGAATATAAATTGGTACAGCCACTATGGAGAACCGTATGGAGGTTCCTTAACTAACTAAAAATAGAGCTACCATATGATCCAGCAATGCCACTCCTGGGCATATGTCCAGACAAAACTCTAATCCAAAAAGATACATGTACCCCCAATGTTCATAGCAGCACTATTTACAATATCCAAGACATGGAAGCAAACTTAGTGTCCATGGACAGGGGTGTGGATAAAGAAGATGTGGTATATATATACAATGGACTATTACTCAGCCATTAAAAGTAATGAAATAATGCCATTTGCAGCAACATTGATGGACCTGGAGATTATCATACTAGGTAAAGTCACACAGAGAAAGACAAATATCATATGATATCACCTACATGCAGAATTTTAAAAAATTATACAAATAAACTTATTTACAAAACAGACTCACAGATTTAGAAAGCAAACTTATGGCGACCAAAGGGGAAAGGTGGAGGGGGGGATAAATGGGGAGTTTGGGATTGACATATACACAGTGCTATATTTAAAGTAGATAACCTGGACTTCCCTGGTGGTCCAGTGGTTAAGACTCCATGCTCCCAATGCAGGGAGCCCAGGTTTGATCCCTGGTCAGGGAACTAGATCCTGCATGCTGCAACTAAAGATCCCACTTGCACAACTAAGACCCAGCACAGCCAAATAAATAAATATTAAAATAGATAACCAACAAGGACCTACTGTGTAGCCCAGGGAACTGTGCTCAGTATTCTGTAATAACCTAAATAGGAAAAGAATCTGAAAAAGAATATATGTATAACTGAATCACTTTGCTGTACACCTGAAACTAACACAACATTGTAAATCAACTATACTCCAATATAAAATTTTAAAAATAATAATAAAATAAAAAACAAAAGATGTGACGAAGGATACAGATAAATATCCAGATGGAAGAGATACGTAGGACGAGGTGTGTAGGAAGGGGCTTGCAGCTTGCATGCCCTCCTGTGGTGCCCCACTCTCCCAGAACTTGCCCATTAGCTCCAGAAGCTCTCCAAACCCCATACTTGGGGGATATTTATGGAGGAGGCTTCTTCACGTAGGCATGATCCATCAACTCACTCTCCAGCCCCTCTCCCCTTCCCAGAGGACGGGGGTAGAGTCGAAAGTTCCAAGCTTCTAGTCATAGCTTGCTCTTGATGGTGACCAGCCCTCATCCAAGAGCCCCCAAGAGTCACCTCATTAGAACAAAAGACACTCCTGTCACTTAGGAAATTCCAAGGGTTTTTAGAAGCTCATGCCAGTAACAGGGGACAGAGACCAATATTTCTTTTTTTCTGTAATTTCACTACAGTGTAAAAGGTTTCCCTAGTGTCCCTGGCAGGGATATATCCTGAGAGCCATGCCCAGCCTTGGAGGGAAAGGAAGTTGCAATGGTTTGGGGCAAGTTTTGGTAGTTTGGGGGGGGTTTATCCTGAAGTTCTTACATGGAGAGCACTTAACAGAGCAGAGAATTTTTCCACCCACATTCTGGTTTAACCCTTGCTGTAGCCCCAAAAGGGCACCCAATGAGCATTATTATCCCCTTTTTACAAGTTGAGAAACTAAGCCTCCGAGAGAACAGCTGGACCCAACATACTGAAGAGGTGGTCTGGAACACTGAGGTCTGGCATCTGAAAACAAAGATTCTCTAAGACACTCCAGAGAAGTGGGGATAAGCCTGGGCGAACTGACGGCAATATGGCCTTTAGAGCCGGTGGTGCCGGGCTTCGAATCTTTGCTCTGCTACACACTAGCTGTGTGACCTTGGCCAGGTCAATAATTTCCCAGAGTCCCTTTTGCTTCATTTAGAAAATGGGAACAAGAACCCCTGCTTGGCAGAGCTATTGTATGTATTAAATGATAAGCGTGAAACAGCACAATGCCTGGGTTATGATACACGTTCAATAAACAGTTATCATGAATAGCTTATTCATTTCCTATCACTGCTGTAACAAACCGCCACAAACTCAGTGGCTTAGGACGACCCAAATTTATTATCTGACAGTTCTGAAGGTCAGAAGCCTGAAATGGGTCTCACTGGGCTAAAATCAAGGCGTCAGCAGGGGCTCTTGGAAGATTTTAACTTGCCTTTTCTGGCTTCTAGAGGCTGCCCATATTCCTTGGCTTATGGCCTCCTTTTCTCCATCTTCAAAGTCAGCATCGTTGGACCAAGGCTTCCTCATGGTGCCATCTCTCTGGTTCTCTGATGTGAGTCCCTTGGTTTCAGAACCAGGTTTGTTATCTCATCGAACAGCCAGCCAAAACGCTGAGACGCGGGGTTTGAGAACAGGGAGTTCAAGTCTCAAATCCACATCCCCAAAGGCAAAGGGGCTCAAGAGTACTTATCGAATAAAGGATAAAGAAGCAGCGCGGTCTGAGGCGTGCGGAGCGGGGAGAGCGTGGGAAGCCTGGGGAAAGGTGATTGGAAAAAGGTGCGATAAGTGCTTTTCTGCGCAGGCGTAACTAGGCTACACGTTCTGCACGTTCTGAGGCGTTTTCGGCCCTCTGCTGGCGAAAGATCACTCGCGCATGCCCAGTTGAAGGGTCAGTGGTCCTATCCAGTCCAAACCAACCCAGCTCGAGCTAGAGACGGCTGATTCCAAGTTCCCGGAAAATAACTCGGGCAAACATTGTTTAGGCTACATGCTGCTTGGAGGACATGACCTGGATCAGTGAAGGCAGGTGAACTGGGTTTAACCCATGGTTTCATTTCTTCCACATTTAAGGATGCTTGTGATTACATTGGGCCCACCTGAATGAATAATCCGGCATACTCTCCCTATTTTGAGGTCAGTTGATTGGCAACCTTAACTGCATCTACGGCCTTAACTCCTCTCTGCTGTATAAAGTTCTGGGTGTGAGGATGTGGATATCTTTGCGAGACCACAGTATATTTTAAAAAATCTAAATATAACGCTAATCCTTTAATAGCCAAACATCTATGGATAGGGGCCTTCCGTGAAACAGAAGCAAGCCAGTCAGTGGGCAGGATAAGAGAGGGGCCAGGAACGCCCCCTAGTTCTTTGATTGCCCTAATTGAGAAGCTGTTGTCCGAGCAGCCAGCTGGAGGTACCTCTGGGATCTGGAATCCTGTTTGGTCTGGAGTTGAAATCTGACCAAGGGCTGGGTTAGAGTAGGTCTCAGAGCTGGGGCTGTCCTGGCTGGATTCTGCCAGGGCCCACAGCAAACCCTGATTACAGGGTGGCTGCACACACTTCAGTAGCAGAGGCCCTACCTCCCAGGACGGAGCGCTTCCGTGGAAGATGGGGTTCTGCGGGAGCCATCACAAGATACCTACAGCTTTGGAGCTCACGGGTTCGCCAAGCCAACAAGTCGCTGAAGCAAATTAAAGGAAGATGTGGAGCTTGACTTCAGGTTTGGATGCTAACGATCATAACTCAAAAATTGGGAACCCAGGCACCGTGCAGAGTGCTTTCCATGCATTATCTGACCTAACCCTACAAAGCCCTGCCAGGAAGCTTTCACTCACGCCCCGTTTTACAGATGAGAAAAATGAGTAGCACATAAGTTACACAGTTTGCCCAAGGTCACCAAATTAGAGAGATCCTGTCTTATGCTACCTCTTTGTATTCTTCATCTTGCTGGCCCTGGATCTCAGTTTTTGCAGTTATAAAATGAAGAGGTTGGACTAAACTGAGATTTTCAAGTTTGAAAACAAACCAAGCAATAGAGAGAGTCTAGATAACAGAACCCTCTCTTGAAATGTCGAAAAATAGTAATAGGATTGTTCTGGTTGAAGAAGATGGGGGGCTGAGACCCACCCAAATAGCCTTTCAATCACTGCTCGCCCCCTCCTCTCTTGTCCCCACCCCAAGGCAGGCAGTAAGGCAATAGAATTAATTCCTCAGAGCATAGTTTTTAAATTCCTGGACTATATGAGCTGTCAAGCATCCTTCTCAGTGCCCATGTTCTAAATGAATGATCACGTCACCTCCAGTATCCCCCATCCTCCAACTCCTTCTCCTTCAAATAAACCCTCCAATCTCAACCATCAGCCCTTTCATAAACTGCTACATTCTTATCAGGAGGGTGCCTGTCCCTTCCCTTCCACCTGAGGCTCCCTAAAGGGCATCTGATAGCACCACGTGGGAATAGCTATTGCCAATGACCAGACAGATCTGGAAGAGGACGTCTGGGATGACACCAGCTCTCTAAATCCTGTGTCAAGCACAGCTGTTCTCTCGCAGAGATTATTACAGCCCTAACCTCTTCCTGGGATGGTTGGAAGCAGAGAGATAGAGGGACAGTCTCCCTGGGGCCTCAGCCTCCCCTGGGTATTTACCTACTGTCAGGTTCTGGGCCAGAAATCCTTCAGGCTGTGCCCCTGCTGAACCCTCCCCACAACTGTTGATATTTGTAAGCAAAATCATAGATTCTTAGAGTCAAAGAATCTAGAAATAAACACTCAAACTCTTAGAATTATGTAATCTTGGTATAATCAGCTTCCTTTAAATTAAAATAATACTGCTACCACTTATTGTTTCTGTGCTACGCTCCAGGCCAGATGTTTATATACATCATCTAATCGTCGAAACTACCCTATAATTGTAAGATTACTGTTATTCCCACTCTACTCCTGAATAAACTGAGTCTTGGTTTTATTAAATCTTTCCAGTGATCGCAGGAGCCAGGGTTTATACCGTCAGATTTCAGAGTTGCACACACTGTACCACCGATGAATCCCAGATTGCTAGACTTAAAATGATAGCCTCTGACTTTCAGATCAGACAGGCCTGTTGGGTCTGGAAAGGACTTGGGCGATAACACACACGGTCCGTCCTTGTCACCATAAGAGGAGGAAGCTGAGCTCACGGAGGCGACAGTACCCAGCCACGGGGCACAGACAGTGAGGGGAGGAGCTGAGCTGAGTGCTCAGATCCAGGGCTCACTTCCCTCCCCCTGCTGTCGACAGGGCAGTCCTGGGAAAGGCAGAGACAATGGGGTGGGGTGTCCTCAAGAGTCCCAGGGGAGGAAAAAGATCTGCCAAGATGGAAGAAGATGCCCATACCTGACATGACTCAGATGAGTAGGCACAGGAAGCAGAGGGCTCTGGGGTACATGGTGGAGCCACCTGGAGCTGAGATGCTGATGAGACCGTGGGGCTGCAGGGGAGAGATGGTCGGTGCCAGCCAGGTGTGATCAGGGAAGTGGCGAGGGACCCCTGGGAATGGGAGAGGAGGGGGGCTAATTTCAAAGGCAAATCAAAGTTCTGGCTCTTCTCCAGTGGACTCCACACAAAATTCTCTTCTCCGGGTTCCCCCTGCTAAGGTGAATGGAGCCATTCGGAGCCCTGCTCAGGAAAAACTAGCCCTGCGGCCCTGAGAGGAGGTCTCCAAGGGCAGACAGGTAGAGCTGGGAGGCAGCCAGAGGGACCACTGGAGGTCACAGGAGGGTCATGAGGGGGCCTGAAGGACAGGAATATCTGAGGACGAAACAAATGAGTGTGGTAGGAGGGAGAGGCTTGAACTGGCCTTAGAGCAGGGTTTGGCCAGTGCCCCAGGGCCAGATCTGCCTGCTGCTGGCTTCTAGAGAGCCTGTGACCCAAGAATGGTTTTAACATTTTTATTTTATTTTCCAAAAATATTTATTTATTTATTTAGATATTTAGTTGTGCTGGGTCTTAGTTGCGGATCCAGGCCTCCTTAGTTGCAGCATGCAAACTCTTAGTTGCAGCATGTATGTGGGATCTAGTTCCCTGACCAGGGATTGAACCTGGGCCCCCTGCACTGGGAGTGTGGAGTCTTAGCCACTGTGCCACCAGGGAAGTCCCTGGTTTTAACATTTTAAACGGTTAAAGAAAATATTTGGTGACACATGAAAATTATGTGAAATTCAAATTTCTGTGTCCATAAATAAAGTTATATTTGAAAACGGCCACAATCCTTCTTGTATGTACTGTCTAGGGCTGTGTTTGCACTTATGACAGCACATGTGGTCCACAGATCCTAAAATATTTACTGCTGCCCTTGGCAGGAAAACTTTGCCAACCCTTGCTCTAAAGGATGTTATTTCTTTTTTTCTTTTTTTTTTTTTTTTTTTTTGCGGTGCGCAGGCCTCTCACTCTTGTGGCCTCTCCCGTTGCAGAGCACAGGCTCCGGACGCGCAGTCAGCGGCCATGGCTCACGGGCCTAGCCACTCTGCGGCACGTGGGATCTTCCCGGACCGGGGCACGAACCCGTGTCCCCTGTATCGGCAGGCGGACTCTCAACCACTGCGCCACCAGGGAAGCCCAAGGATGTTATTTCTTAATGCCATTTGCAGCAACATGGATGGAGCTAGAGATTATCATACTAAGTGAAGTAAGTCAGAGAAAGACAAATATATGACATCACTTATATGTGGAATATAAAAAAATGATACAAATGAACTTATTTACAAAACAGAAACAGACTCACAGGCTTAGAACACAAATTTACCAAAGGGGAAAGGTGGGGGGAGGGATAAATTAGAAGTTTGGGATTGACGTACACACACTACTGTATATAAAATAGATAACCAACAAGGACTTACTACTGTACAGCACAGGGAACTCTGCTCAATATTTTGTAATAACCTAAATGGGAAAAGAATCTGAAAAAGAATAGATACATGTATATGTATAACTGAATCACTTTGCTGTACACTTGAAACTAACACAACAGTTAATCAACTATACTCCAATATAAAATAAAAATAAAAAAATAAAGTATGGTATTTCTAAAACATAGTTTTATTTAAGTAAATAATATGTAAATAAAATTCATTCTCAAAAAAAAATTACCGACCAGCCCTTCCCCCCAACACATGGCCCCCCTCCCCTTGCCTAAGAGGTTATTTATTGCCTTGGTGTGTGTTTTTCCAGATTTTTTCCTGCATTTATATAAGCACGTGTGTATCCATAGAAGAATACAGGATTGATTTATGAGCTGTTGTTTTTTTTCTGTACGTAGTTTTACACTGTACATATTTTTCTTAAACTTGCTTTTTAGTTTTTTTAACAAAACAACGTGCTGCAGGCCTCTGTGTAGACCTACCTCTATACTTGTAAAGTGCTACATAGTGTCCGATGCCTTGGTTCTATACCATCCATCCATTCCCTTACCACGGGATGTTAATTAGGCTGTTTCAGAGGTTGTTTCCTTTTTTTTTTGCTACAGGAAACCATGCTGCAATGAGCAAGAACTAGCATTTCACATTTACTCCGAGAAAATGTTTGTGAAATGAAAAGAATGGTATTCAACCCAGGCATGTCATGGATGGGTTTTCACTCATGTATGTTTGTGACCTAAGTGAACACAGCAGCGTAGATCGCTCCAAATGGAGCCTGGGGCTCTTGCTCTCCTGCAGAGTTTGGTCAACATTCTAACTGCTGTTTGTAAGTTGGCAGAAACCCTCCTGTCTCTTGGTTGACACAGGATCCCCCTGTACAAACGTAACCATCATTCTTGGAAGGAGGGAGGTAGTGCGGAGGGCTGGGGGACAGCAGAGCACGGGGAGCCTGGGGGGCTTGGGGTCCGGTTTTCACTTTGCCACTTGCTGTGTGACTGTGAGCAGCCTCTTCCCTCTGGGCCTCAGTTTCCCTGTCTGTTCCAAGAGGGTGACAGACACCTAGAGCTCCAGCCTTCCAGGGCTTTAGCATTCTGTTTTCAGTGGCTGAGTCCTGCGAGGAGGGGCAGGATTCTGAGAGGTAATGGTTTAGCTCCCAGCTTCACGGGCACAGTGCTCTCAAGCAAGGTGCTAGGAGCTGGGCAGGTCACTACTTTGGACTCAAGTTCTCTCTGACCATTCCCTAGGGGAGAGATTTCACCAGGATCGCAGCCATGTGTCCCAGATAATGGGCATAGGGGATCCACCCAAGATCCTGGGTCTAGACACAGGCTGTTACACACTCTCAGAGAGCCCTGTTCCTCTCCGTCCCACAGCACTTACCTCAGTTTGTAATTTTATGATAATTTGTGTGATCGTGCCGTGAATGTCCACCTCTGTCCCTCTAGGGCATGAGCTCTGTGAAAGCTGGGACCAGGTCTGCTTTGCTCCCCCTTTGTTCCGGCCCCCCAGCACACTGCTGGGCACTTTGTGGGCACTAGACAAACAGCTGCTGAATGAATGAATGAACTGCTCCAGGCTGGTTTCAATAGCGGAGACATGGCCCAGGGCTTCTCCCTAATCCAAGGGCTCCCAAAGAGGCAAGTGACAGAAGGGCAGGGAGCAGAGGGGGGCAGGACACAAATGATCCAGGCAACATCATGGAATTGGAAAGGTCACTCCCTCCCCAGGTGTCAGCCCAGATGGGGTGGAGGGTGGGGAGTTTCTGGAATGGTAGACCTTGGGACTAAATACTCCTGAAATCTTTAAATTGTAGGATTCATTCTTTCATTTATTTTTCATTCATCAAATATGTATTGAGAATCTACTTTACCAAGCAATGGAGACATGGAGACAGGCATTAACCAAAATCACAAATAAATAGATAAATACCAGCTGGGACCTGTTTTGATGGGAAAACACAGGATTCCAGGAGAGGCAATGGAGAGGGGTATGCTCTGGAGGAAGAACTGGGAAGGAATTTCTGAAGAAGTGCTATTTAAGGAGAAACCCACAAGAACAGTAAGCTAGTCAGGTAGGCTTAGAAGAAGAGCTCTCATTTCATGCAAATGGAATCTTTCAGTAGAATTTTGAGTGAGTCATGGGATCTTGGAATCCCAGAAAGAAGATCTCAGGATTACAGAATCTTGAGACAAACACAGATTCTTCAACAGCAAATGGAGTCTTAGAATGTTACAGACTAAGAGGCATCACAGATAAGAACAAAGGGAATCTTAAGAGATCATTTCTTCCCATCCCCTTCTATCAAAACAAAAACTACAGTGCAAGGTCATATGACCCAGCCAGATTAGCTCTCACCTCTTATTATTAATAGACCAGGACTGTATCCATTTAATAAATAATAACAATGCTTATATTGATTGTCTCATTACTAAGTGCTAATTGCTGCTAAATGATTTATATCATTATATCAGTGAATTCCAACCTGAAAAAACAGAATCTCAGAAAAGTAAATAACTAAATGGTTCAGGGTCACTCTGCTAGAATGTGGTGGAACCAGACCCCTCGGGCTTTTATGCTTATTTTATTTTTAAAATTTTATTTATTTTTTATTTTTGGCTGCGTTGGGTCTTCGTTGCTGCATGCGGGCTTTCTCTAGTTGCGGCGAGCAGGGGCTACTCTTTGTTGTGATGCACGGGCTTCTCATTGCTGTGGCTTCTCTTGTTGCGGAGCATGGCTTCTAGGCGCGCGGGCTTCAGTAGTAGTGGCACGCGGCTCAGTAGTTGTGGCTCATGGGCTTAGTTGCTCCGCGGCACGTGGGATCTTCCCAGACCAGGGCTCGAACCCATGTCCCCTGAAGTGGCAGGCGGGTTCTTAACCACTATGCCACCAGGGAAGTCCCTATGCTTATTTTATTTTTAACTTAAAGACTGTGCTCTAAAGCACTGTACCACATAGCTTTCTCTCATTACAGTGGCTTTCAGGCCTGCCCCTTTCACTGTGACCCCAGGCTTCCTAGAACTCTCTCCTTGGGGGGTCAAGGGAATCTTTTAGCTCTGCTTTGCTGTGGAGTGATGAACTTCCTGTAAGGTCCACAGTACACTCTCGTCCTAAACATCCAACGATAGGCAATTAGATAAGTAAATTGTACTTTACTGGTATATGGTAAATAGTATTACCATATAAAGGAATTTGATATAGCTACTTTAAATGTTTTGAATAATAATATTTAATCACATGAAAAGATGTTCAGGGCTTCCCTGGTGGCGCAGTGGTTGAGAGTCCGCCTGCCGATGCAGGGGACACGGGTTCGTGCCCCGGTCCGGGAAGATCCCACATGCCGCGGAGCGGCTGGGCCCGTGAGCCATAGCCGCTGAGCCTGCGCGTCTGGAGCCTGTGCTCCGCAGCGGGAGAGGCCACAACAGTGAGAGGCCCGCGTACCGCAAAAAAAAAAAAAGATGTTCAAAATAAAGATTTATAAAAGATGAAATAATATTTGCAATATGTTACAATTTTTTCGCAAAGAAAAGTTTGTGTGTGGTGCATAAGTGCTCCATAAATGTTGCTTTTATTGTTGTTGTTGTTGTTATAATACAGAATGATGTGATGGGGACTTCCCTGGTGGCGCAGTAGTTAAGAATCCGCCTGCCAATGCAGGGTACACGGGTTCGATCCCTGGTCTGGGAAGATCCCAAATGCCGCAGAGCAGCTAAGCCCATGCGCCACAACTACTGAGCCTGTGTTCTAGAGCCCAGAAGCCACAACTACTGAGCCCGCGTGCCACAACTACTGAAGCATGCGCACCTAGAGCCCATGCTCTGCAACAGAAACCACCGCAATGAGAAGACCACGCACCACAACGAAGAGTACCCCCCGCTCGCTGCAACTAGAAAAAGCCCACGCAGAGCAATGAAGACCCAATGCAGCCAAAAATAAATTAAAAAACAAAAAGAATGATGTGATAATATAGGCCATATTTGGATTGTAAACTTATGACTTAAATTTTTTTTCATCTTTTGATTATCTATAATGATAATTTTTAAGCCTGTCTTCCATTTGAACACTGCTTCTCCACCTCTTCATCCTCTAAGTGACATGCCTACCCGAAACTAAGTGTCCTCATGTTGCTAAGACCCCATAGCAGAAAATAATCTGCTTTGTGCCAAGTGAAACTCTTTATGTGCTCTCCCATAGACAGAAGCAACCCTCAAGTCTATGGAGAAATGCCAGGCATTGCAACAGGCCTTTCTGGTTTTTTTCCTTCTGGCCGCACTGCGCAGCTTGTGGAATCTTAGTTCCCCAACCAGGGATTGAACCAGGGCCCTAACCACGGGACTGCCATGGAATTCCCCTGAAACAGGCCTTAAGAGGAATTGTGATAGAAGAAAGAGAGTCTTCCTGGTGGCCAATGTGAACAGTACAGACTAGGGCCCCTTCCTACAGTGAATTTTTTTTTTTTTTTTTGACTGCGTTGGGTCTCCGTTGCCGTGCATGGGCTTTCTCTGGTTGCGGCGATCGGGGGCTACTCTTCCCTGCAGCGCGTGGGCTTCTCGTTGTGGTGGCTTCTCTTGTTGCAGAGCGTGGGCTCTAGGTGCATGGGCTTCAGTAGTTGCAGCACACGGGCTCAGTAGTTGTGGCTCGCGGGCTCCAGGGCACAGACTTTAGTAGTTGTGGCGCACAGGCTTAGTTGCTCCGCGGCATGCAGGATCTTCCCGGACCAAGGATCAAACCCGTGTGCCCTGCATTGGCAGGCAGATTCTTAACCACTGCGCCACCAGGGAAGTCCCTCTCCAGTGAATTTAAAGTGAGACCCGGGGATTCCCTGGCGGCCCAGTGGTTAGGACTCCGCACTTTCACTGCCCAGGGCCTGAAACTGTTCAATGCCTGGTCGGGGAACTAAGACCCCACGAGCTGCATGGCACGGCCAAAAATAAAAAGAATTTTTAAATAAAATAAAATAAAGTGAGACCCATCTCTGGGAACACCCAACATTGGGCATCCTCTCCGGACGGAGGCCGGCAGAACTGGGAACTGCCAGTAGGTGGCAGTACGTGACTGTTTCCAGCTTCCCCAGCTGGCAGCCAGGAGATCTTGAACTCCTCTCTTAAATCGCAGAAACCACAACCCAGCTAAGGGAAGTGAGAAAATCTGGAATCCCAGTCCCTTGTTCTGGTACGCATCACAGCACCACAGTCTCTCTTACAAACACTTTTGGAAGGGCCACCCCATGGAGGAAGGGGCTTGGGTCAGTGCCAAAAAGATGAAGTCATCTTAGCCTGTTCTCTCTTCCTATCATAGTCATCCTTTGTTTGTCTCTCCTTCCAGGCTTTGTTTCCACCAGCCAGTGAGGCTGTGTGACATGTGCTTATTTGCTATTCCAGCCCCTGGATGTTTAGGTTGTTTCCTTTTTGCAGTTAAAAAATACATTGTTGGGGCTTCCTGGTGGTGCAGTGGTTAAGAATCCGCCTGCTAATGCAGGGGACACGGGTTCGAGCCCTGGTCCGGGAAGATCCCGCATGCCGCAGAGCAACTAAGCCCGTGCGCCACAACTACTGAGCCTGAGCTCGCGAGCCACAACTCCTGAAGCCCACGTGCCTAGAGCCCATGCTCCACAACAAGAGAAGCCACTGCAATGAGAAGCCTGTGCACTGCAACGAAGAGCAGCCCCTGCTCACTGCAACCAGAGAAAACCCATGCACAGCAACAAAGACCCAACGTAGCCAAACAATAAAAATAAAATAAATTTATAAAAAAAACAAAACATTGTTGGGCCTAAAAAAGCTTTCCCTGTATTTCAAACTATTTTCTTAGGACTAATTTCTTAGGACTATTTTCTTTGGACTCATTCCCAGAAATGAGATGATCAGCTCAAAAATATCAGGGGTATATTAGACTTTTTTCTGTAGCTCAGGGAATAAAGCCCTGGGCTCTGCAGTTAAGGGGATCTGGCTTTCACGCCTGCCCTTAGTCCCTTGGGCTGACTTTGGGCAAAGGCCATGATTTCTCTGAACTTCAGTTAACTTTACTGCGAATTAAGGATACTAACTAGCTCCCACACTTGTACACTAGTTCCCACTCTTTCTCCATCATCCGTGTTGCCCCCCTCTATCTGATCATTCCCATCAGCACACAAATACACTGTGATGCCTCCAATCTTAAAAAAACAAATGAACAAAAACCCTCCTCTCGATCCCTATCCCCCTGCAAGACACTGCCCCATTTCTTTGCTGGCCTTTGCAGCAAAGCTCCTGGAATAAGTAGCTAATACTTATTAACCTCAGCCCATTCCTATCAGGTCCATACCACCAACAATGCACTGAGTCTGCTCTTCACAGAACAGGAAACAATGCTTCCCATATAATGTAACATATCAAATAAGCCTAATTAGTTTAACATTTCCCTTTCTACAAGGAGAGAGAACAAATCTTTGGTACATTTTAGGGGCCCTCTGAAATATTTCAAATCTCAGAGTTAGTTCTAAGTCAAAAAGACTTCATTTAGAATCCGATTTTGGAAAGTTAGTCAAAAATATCAAAAGTTGGGCTTCCCTGGTGGCGCAGTGGTTGAGAGTCCGCCTGCTGATGCAGGGGACACCGGTTCGTGCCCCGGTCTGGGAAGATCCCACATGCCACGGAGCGGCTAGGCCCGTGAGCCATGGCCGCTGAGCCTGCGCGTCCGGAGCCTGTCCTCCGCAACGGGAGAGGCCACGACAGTGAGAGGCCCGCGTAACGCATAAAAAAAAAAAAAAAAAAAAAAAAATATCAAAAGTTTTCAAAACACTTGGTCAAACAGGATCATAGGTCACCGTGAAAATATGCTTAGCTATCCATTTAAACAAAATAACAAAGACTTCATAGGCAAACATAAAAGGTTATATAGTTCTGAGCAAAACTTAGCTTTTTTAATATCGAGAAGACTAGGTTTACTTAAGTAATTAAAGACAACATAGAAAATAAGGTGTAATTTTGGCAAAGCATAAGATCTACCTTTTATAATCTCTTATTATCAAGAGCAGACCAATAGGAAAAAGCTGTCCTTTTAACAGACAGAAAAACCAAATTTAAATTTTGCACCAGCTTACTTTTGGTATTAAAATGCATTCATTTAATTAAATTTATTCCAATTTTAGCCAGTCCCGATCAGACAAAAAGTTCTTCCTCAAGATTCCTTTTTTCGTAAACCTTTTATAACCTTTTATATCCATTTTATTTGTCCCTTGTTTTCTTTCCCATTTAGAAATAACCAGCTTTAAGACAAAATCACCTTCTTTTCCCTTAACAAAATGCATTTCTATTCCTTACACCTTTACAAAAAAACCTCTTGCATACAAAGATGTTTTCCTTATTAATTTTAGTAGTTTTAATTGTATATATTAATTAAAATTCTTAACCCTTAAAAACCTTAATTTCTAGTGAAAACTAAGAAGTAAGCAATTATGAATGTTTACATTAGTATTCTGTAGATTGGCAAACTTATAAATACTTTTTATAATTTCTAGAAACATGTGCTTTCTCATAGAAAATTTTCTCAGCATCGCACCAAAGATATTTACTAATAGTTCCAAACATCTTTATTAAAGGATGCCTATGCCTACTTTATTAAAGTAATTAATGTCTCAGTATCTTTTTAATTTGGGATTGATCTAGATATTCAATAAATTTCTATCATTCAACTTAATTTAGCAAAACTCTACAGTTTCAAGTTCCCAAAAAGATTTAAGGAAACTGTTTTTAGGTAGACATACCATAAAACATAATTATTCTTAGAGTTCACCTAAACTCTTATCACATTTACATTTACTTAAGAAAATTTTACCATACCAAGTTATTATTCTTGCTGACAAATCTTGTAACAGAGATAACATGAACTTATTTGACTTTTAGTTAATCTACATACAATAAAAGTATTGTACTTAATGTTGATAACTCTAAAGACCCATCTGTATTAATCAAAACAACAGTTAAATTAGCTTTATTTACTGTAGATTAATCCTAGATCATGTGAACTTGAAAAACATTTGGCTTAGTTTCTGTTATATTTTGGCAAGTATACTCAATTTATATACTGCTTTTTTGTTTTAAGCCAATTAAATAGAGTTCTTTTACAAATTAGTTTTAGCAACACCATCTGAAGGTAGAAAAAATACCATTATCTATAATGTGCATACATAGATATATATACAAATAGACACAAAGATCTCATAGTTTTCATTTTAAAACTTTAGTCATGAATCAGGTATAATACTGATTATATTACTAGGTATAAAACTCACTAGTTTATAGAGTTTATTATACTTAGTGAAGTAAATCAGACAGAGAAAGACAAATATATAATATTGCTTATTTGTAGAATCTTAAAAAAAGATACAAATGAACTTATTTACCAAACAGAAACAGACTCACAAACATAGAGAACAATCCTGTGGTTACCAAAGGTGAAGGGGGGGCATAAATTAGGAGTTTGGGATTAACGGATACAGAATACTATATATAAAATTGATAGGGACTTCCCTAGTGGTGCAGTGGTTAAGAATCCGCCTGCCAATGCAGGGGACACAGGTTCCAGCCCTGGTCCAGGAAGATCCCACATGCTGCAGAGCAACTAAGCCCACAAGCCACAACTACTGAAGCTCGTGCTCCTAGAGCCCACGCTCCTAGAGCCCGTGCTCCACAACAAGAGAAGCCACCGCAATAAGAAGCCTGCACACCATAACAAAGAGCAGCCCCTGCTCTCCGCAACTAGAGAAAGCCCACCCGCAGCAACGAAGACCCAACACAGCCAAATATAAATAATAAAATAAATAATAAAAAAATTTTTAAAATAAAATAGATAAGTAACAAGGATCTACTGTACAGCACAGGGAGCTATATTCAATAACTTGTAATAACCTATAAAGGAAAAGAATCTGAAAAAGAATATATAACTGAATCACTTTGCTGTGCAACTGAAACTAACACAACACTGTAAATCAATTATACTTCAATAAAAAAACAAAAAAACTCACTAGCTTAGGGCTTCCCTGGTGGTGCAGTGGTTGAGAGTCCGCCTGCTGATGCAGGGGACACGGGTTCGTGCCCCATTCTGGGAAGATCCCACATGCCGCGGAGCGGCTGGGCCCATGAGCCATGGCCGCTGAGCCTGCGCGTCTGGAGCCTGTGCTCCGCAACGGGAGAGGCCACAACAGTGAGAGGCCCGCGTACCACAAAAAAAAAAAAAAAAAAAGGGGGCTGTCATTACAGAAAAGTCAGTATGGCTAGCCTTCTGCAGGGGATAAATCTCAGTGTTAAAAAAAAAAAAGGAAGTTCAGAGTGAGATGGCTAGCAGGGAGGAGAGCATCATGGTAGATATTCAGAGGAACAGGGAGGAACAGAGGAAGCCGGAGAGAGAGCTCTCAGCAGCCTCAGAGGATGTTTCCAATGTGGAAATCCTCTGAGATAATTAGGAGTTTCTCTGAGGGAAGCAACAGTGGGTTCATTATGACGTTTCGAGGCTTCCAATACCAATTGAAATAGGCTTCCCATTATTTGTTGTGTTACATCCTTTTTCTAATTAACTGTGCAGATAAACTAATTTAGAAATTTCAAGTGAGACCCAGTTTGGCCAATTTAATTGTAAATCATCCCAGGTACTCATAGTCCAGTAAGATCAATACTTGCAGGACTAGGATACATAGTTTTTACACATAAATCCAACAGGAGTTCCAGAAAGGGGCTGCTGTACAGCCTTACCCTTAAGGAGTGAATTTTCCATTTTTCTAAGAGTGATTAGTCACCAGACCAAAATGGGAAACAAAGTCCTGAAAACAGAAGCCAGCACAGAGGATACCCAAATAGAGTAGAACTTCTGCCAAGGTGGGAGGTTCAGGTACAAAACTTACCACTATGAGCCAGGACCACCTAAGAAACAACAGAGCACAAAGGACTCTTAGAGGTACCTTATTCCCATCATAGTGATGCTGGAGTTAGGGAGAAGGCAGGTCACTCTGCATCCCATTTGTCTGACACCAGGTCAACCAAAGACATGCCGAAGGCTGCAGATAAGAAGAGAGTTTATCTGGTTTTCAGAACTGCAATTTGGGAGACACAGATTCCAGTATAACTGAAAGAGTGTTCCAAGGAAGCGAAGGAATCAGGGCTTATAAAGGCAAAAGCGGTGAGGCTGGGAATTCCCTGGCGGTCCGGTGGTTAGGACTCCACGTTTTCACTGCCAAGGGCGTGGGTTCAATCCCTGGTCAGAGAACTAAGATCCTGCAAGCCATGTGGTACGGCCAAAAAAAAAAAAAAAAAGTAAGGGAAAATTGTACTTGTATTTAAAAAAAAAAAACAGCCGTGAGGCTGGACTCTGACATAAGAAAGTAAATATTTGTCCTTAAGGGATGGCTATTATGAGTTGTTTTAGGGTAAGGGTCTGATGAGTACTTTGAGTACCAGGCTCTGGATGACAATAGATATTCTGGAGAACAATAAGTCAAAAGATCAGATTCCAAATAGGCTAAGAAAAGCATAAGTCATACTTCCGCAATGGCCTCCAGGCTCCATATTTAGAGAGCTCTCTTAACAATACCAAGTCCATTTTGATTTTCTTTTCACATTGCTCTGCCCAGAGAGCTAGGTAAAACATTATTTCTGAGTGTATCTGTGAGGATTAGCATTTGATTCAGTAGACTGAGTACAGAGGCTTGCCCTCACCGACGGGGTAGGTATCATCCAATCCACTGAGGGACCAAATGGAACAAAAGGCAAATGAAGGGCAAATTTCTCTGTCTCTTCTATAGCTGGGACGTCTCTCTGTTCCTGCCTTTACACCTAAGAGCTACGTCTTCTCATCCGCCTGCCCATCCCTGTCCCCTCACTACCTTCCTGCCCCCTTACTCTCCCTCTGGCTCACTTCACTCCAGCCACACTGGCCTCCTTGCTGTTCCTTCAATATTCCAGGCTTGCTCCTGCCCTGGAGCATTTGTTCCAGCTGTTTCCTCTGCCTGAAACACTCTTCCCACAGATCTCCCATCAGCTCTGCTACCTTCCTCACCTCCTGCATGTCTTTGTTCAAATCTCAGCCTCTCATTGAGGCCTCTGCTGCACACCCTACATAATACTGCAACTTCCCATATCATCCTGGGACACTTCATCTGCTTCTTCTTCTTATTGTCCACACCACTTGTCACCTCCTAACATATTGTCATGTTTACTTATTGTGTGTCTATCTTCCCTCTGCTGGAATGCAGATTCCATGAGGGCAGAGATCTTCATTTTGTTTACTAATAAAACTCCTAAAATAGTGCCTGGCATGCAGTAGGTGCTGAATAAATATTTACTAATGAATTGTGAGGATTCAATGTGACATTGCAAGTAAAGCACTTACAACAGTGCCTGGCTCATACAAAATGCTCAATAAATAGCACAAAGTATTATGATGCTGGAGGAAACCTCACCCCTATCCTTGCTGGGGCCAGCCTCCTCATATCCTATCTCAGAAGGTGTTGCTTCTGAAGCCAAGCAGGACCCTGTAGGGCTCCCAGGTACAAATCCTTTCTGTGTCCCCATTTCTTGTTTGTAGAAAATAGGCTTTATTTAGAAGCAGGTTCAAACAGTTGCTAATCAGGGAAGGGAGGGAATGCAGAAACAAGGGAGGAGCAGTGAAGAAACAGTGCAGCCTTGGGTCAGGGTCCTGGTTCTTCCTGAAGAAATATACATAACAATATCTTTTCTTTTTTTAAAAATAAATTTATTTATTTATTTTTGGCTGCGTTGGGTCTTCATTGCTGCACGCGGGCTTTCTCTAGTTGCAGAGAGCGGGGGCTACTCTTTGTTGCAGTGTGCAGGCTTCTCACTGCCGTGGCTTTTCTTGTTGTGGAGCACCAGCTCTATGCATGCGGGCTCAGTAGTTGTGGCTCACGGGCTCTAGAGTGCAGACTCAGTAGTTGTGGCGCACAGGCTTAGCTGCTCTGCGGCATGTGGGATCCTCCCGGACCAGGGCTCAAACCCGTGTCCTCCGCATTGGCAGGCGGATTCTTAACCACTGCGCCACCAGGGAAGTCCCTCATAACAATATCTTTGAGTTCTTCTGCAGGAACTAAGGCCCCCACCCAGGAGGAGGATGTTAACTTCAGCCTGAGCACAAGATTCCTGGCACCACCCTGTTACCTCACCACCAGCCAATCAGAAGAAAGTCACACACCTTGCAGCCCTCACCCCAAATTTTTTGCCTATTAAAAATTTCCCCCCCCCAAACAATTGGGAAGTTTGGGGATTTTGAGCATGAGCCACCCATTTTCCTTGCTTGGCCCTGCAATAAACCTTTCTCTGCTCCAACTCTGATGTTTCAGTGTGTTTGGTGTCACTCTACTTTGGACACATGAACTTGTGATCGGTAACACTTCTGTTGAATACTAACAGCAGATCTCATCTTAAGGTAATTACTTACTTACTTTATTTATCTATTTTAATTTCTTCTTAGTCTCCTACTAGATTGCATTCATCTTTTGGTCACAACACTACTCTCATTCAAAGGTCTAGGTTAGGTGGGATCCATCTGCTGTGGCCATCATAGCACTTTATAGTTTCCAGATTCCGACTGCCTAAACCTTATTGTAACAAAGACCTAACCATCTGTCTTCCATAAGAGTGGAAGCTCCATGCAGGCAGGTCTAGGCAGCATTTCCCATTTGCTCACTTCGGTCTCCCAGCTCAGTGCCCAGCATGCAGCAGGTACTCAATAAATGTTGGGGGGATGTATAGATGAAAGAACATACTAGGTCCCCTTGCTAAAAAGGCTTAGAGTTCTCTAACTAGTGAGAGGTTGAAGACAGCCTTTGGAAAGAGCATTGATCATCCCTATCTTTTGCTTGAGCTAATTGAAAATCAGGGCATCTAAGAGTCTTGCCTATGAAGATTCAGCAGCCCAGGGTTGCCATCTTTCCATCAAAGCAGAATTTCTAAGGGGTGGGTGGGTGGGAAGTACTACTGATTTCACTGCAGCATCACCTCCTCCAGGAAGTCTTTACAAATCCCCTGGGGGACAGTCATTCTCAGTTTCCTCTGGATTCCCAAAGAGTTTATCACTTTTTTATTATTCTATGGTTTTCCAGAGCCCCGGATTATAACTGGTGGTCTGTCTCCCTTTCTTCTGGACTATGCACTCTCCTGAGCCAAGCTAGAGCAAGCGCCCCTCTGGAGTCACCTGGCACAGGTTTGAATCCGGCTCCACAACTTACTAGCTGTGTGACCTTCGTTTAAACACTGGGCTTCTCTGGGCTCTCCTCTGGAAAGTAGCTAAGTAATGTCACAGACCTGAAGGGGCTGTGGAGGGACAGAATCTGATCAGGCAGATTAAGTGCTTGGCCTTAATTTTATCAAGCCTCAAGGTTCTGTTTCTCAACAAATCTTTGGTGAGCAGTAGGAATTTGGGGACAGTGTCCAGAACTGGAGTCGGGAGCTTTGACTTCCAGCCCTGAACGGGCCGAGTGACCTTGGCCAAATCCTCCTCCCCTCTTCAGGTCGCAGGTCTGGGGTCTGAGCAGAGACGGAGTTTTTCCTGGCGAGGCCCCTCCCGGCTGGTGACATTCTAAGATTCCAGGAGCGAATGAACTTGGCGGGGGCTGGGGGGGGGGGTGGGGTCGGCGGGGAGGGGGGGAGGCGGGACGAGCCCGATTGGGCCCCGCGCGCCACGTGTCCGGCCGGGGAGCCGAGGACTGTTCTCTCGGCCCGCCCCTGCGCTGCGGCTGCTGCTGCTAACGGGCTCTGACCCAGCGAGCTCCGCGTCCGCGCGTCCGCCTGCTCGTCTGTCCGTCCCCTACAGGAGGCTTCCGCCGCGCGGTGAGTAGGTTGAGGTAGGAGACGGGATCGCTCCAGTGGACCCCCACCCCTTCCGGCGGGCTTCAGGAATGCGGGGGGCGAGCCATAAATGCCCAGTCATCGCTGACCCACGCCTGCCGCCGGCTCCGGGGAGGGGCGCGGGAGGTGGGGGCCGCGGGGACCGGGAACCCGAGGGCGCGGGAACCCGAGTGGGTCGCGGGCAGGGCGCGTCTGCGCAGCATAGTGGAGCAAATCCACTGCCGCAGGCGGGGAAGCGGAGGCGGACGGCGGGCGGGAGGGAAGGGAAGAGAAAGGAGGGGAAGGGAAGGGAGGCGAGGGGAGGCGAGGCGAGGGGAGGGCCGGCTCTGCAGAGGGTGTGGTGGAGGAGCGGGGGGCACCTGGGCCGGGGCCAAGCAAGCTGCTGGGCGTGCTTTGCGGGACTAAAGCGACTCTGAAGGCCCGGGGTTGGAGACAGCTGGACAGGGGACGGACCCGCAGGGAAGGGTGTAGCTGAAGCCGAAGACTGAGGGCATGAAGAGTCGGACCCTGCGCTGCACCTGAAGTGGTGGTCGTTGGGGCAGGGGTCTTTGTGTGCATACTGATGGGGGACCGGCTGTCCACACCTCAGGGCCCCAGTGGACCCTCCCGCCCTCTTGGGGCCACTCCTCGCCTCTAAAGGAGACTCCAGGGGCCTTGTGATGGGCCAGAGGCCCCACCCTTCTTCCTGCGCTCCCTCAGCCCAGTTTCGGCCTTTCCAAAGCTTGGGGGCTTCAGATGACTCCGCAGATGCGAGCATGGGCGTGAAATACCTTGAGTCGGAATCCCAGCTCCACCAACAACGTGCAGTGTGACCTTGAATCCGTAGCTTTCCCTGTCTGAGCCTCCGTTTCCTTCCCCAAGTCCAGAGCTGATAAACCCAGCCTCTCAGAGGAAACAATGGCTGTGAAAATTGATTTATCTGTCAGCTGCAAGGAATGATTACAGGTTTGGAAGTCTTGATTACAGGCCTGGGAAGCCTGGCCTACCCAGCTAGGCCGTGCAAGGGGATGGGGTGGGGGTGGGGGTCCTTTGGGAGGATCCACCCTTTGCTTCCTCCCTCCCCCTCCTTTTCTCTAAACTCTGGTGGGTCTTCCCCAACAATTCCAAATTTGGACATACGGCTTCTGGGTTTGTAAAAGAACTCTGGTTCCCTGGTCTGCCCTTTTCCCTCACTTCCCCTTCTCCCCTTTACCCAAAGCACACCTTAAATTGCCCGCCCCACTGACCCAAATGGGATATCGTGACCTGCTTAGCCCTCCCTTTGGAGGTGAATGACTGCCCAGCTTCAGCTGCCATGGACCCTGCCCCTCTGGCTGGCAGGCCCTGTGCCATGGCAGAGGGCACTGGCCTAGCGGCCAGTGGAAAGCTGGGTCACAGTTCCAGGTGCCAGGGGTCCTTGGGCAAGCCCCTTCCTTCTCTGTGCTTTAGTTACCATTCTGTGACGAAGTCTGCTGAACTGGCTGCCCCTTGCAGTGCTGGTGTTCTAGGATTCAACTGTTCTAAGGTTTAGGATGGTGGGAGTAGGGTGGGGCAGAGGCCTCTATCCCCCTATGCAGCTGTGACATTCACTCAGACATCTTTCTTTGCCTTCCACTCCTTGTTCCCGAGGCGCGGGCTGCTGGGATACAGAAAATATTTGTGGTTTCTGGGTAAGGGTCACAGCTGTTGCTGGGGCAGACTGTGGATGTGAATGTGCAGAGGAGGGGGCTGTCCCTGGGAAGTCGGGGACCTGGCCTCTTGGGGCTTGTCCCTGGGACAGGGTCAGGGAGCTCTGCAGTGTTGGGTAGCCGCCAGCGTCTGGACCATCTGCACTGCAGCACCCAGAGGGAGCCCTGGGCCACCAGGCTCTAGCCACACCCAGTCCCAGCCTCTGCCCTGCCACTAACCACCTGGAGCCCTGGGGACACGCCTACCCCTCTGAGCCTTAGTGCCTGTCTCTCTAGAAGGACAAGAGCTGTGCCCAGGGCACCCAGCTGGTAAAATAGGTTGGAGTTGCCTGGCTTTTCTTCATGGCCATTCTAGAATTTTCCAGGGAGGTCCAGTAGTGTCACCAGCCTCACCCCACCCAACCCCTCTAAGATGCTTCCTGGGTGGGGACAAAGCACAGGATGTGGTCTCTACCCTGATTTTCGAGCAAGCATGTCTGTCTACCTCCCTCTCAAAAGAGGAGAGGAAGCCTTGGGTGAGGGTGCCTTTATTCATCCTTTTAAACTTCTTGGTTTGGAATCCAGCCATACTCCCTTTCCTCCTGGGGTTGAGAACCCTCCCCACTCACCCCACCCCCAGACTGGCTAAGGAGGAGTGCCTGTCCTTGGGTTCTTGGAGCCTCAGATCCCCCACCTGTAAAATGAGGATGAGGTTGATAGCCCCCTCATGAGATTCTAAGATGGGAGATGTGAAAAAGTGCCTTGTAAACTGTAGAGTGCCCTGCCCAGAGAATCAAGTGCTCTGTGGTGTGGTGCCACAGAAGGGTGTAGTGCTTGAGAAAGCAGGTGATCCGAGCCTCAGGTTCCTCATCTGCAAAACGGGTGTCCTTGTAAATAATAGTAAAATAGTCTTTTTTATTATTTATTGAACGCTTCTAACTCCCCAGGCCTTGGCTGAACCCGATGTTAGATGCTGTTACCATGCCCATTTTGCAGATGGGGAAACTCAGCCCTCAAAAGTTTAGGGTAGAAAGAATATGTAGCACTTACATAGGGTGTCCTGTGTGCCAGGGCGTCTTCTGAGCACTAGATATGTCTTAATTCTTTTCACGCTCGCCACAGCTCTTCTGAGGGGAGCATAATTTTTATCCCCCATTTTACGTTTGAGGTTAAGTATGTGCCCAAGGCCACACAGCTCCTAAATAACAGGTCAGGCTCTGATCTCAGGCAGTCTGGCTCCTGCCTCTGTACTGGGAGACACTATGCTTTGCTATCTCTCACAAAAGTGACCTGAGCATTCCAACCCAGGCCAGTCCAACTCCAAACCCGGGGCCCCTGGACCATATCCTGGGGCCTTATCCTGCCTGAGGATCAATGATTCTGGGTCAGGAGAGAGAAAGACTCTGCTCTCTAAGAAACCCTAGTGCTGTGAGCTGGGGGGTGTGCCCGGGCACAGGGCCAGGAATGGCATTTACTCTGGCTTCATTAAAGGCAGGTCCTGGAGGGCGGAGGGGCTGGTCTTTGGTGTCTCCCAGCAGACTGGGGGAGGAGCCATCAGGAAAGGGGAAAGGGAAGGATCTAGATTTTGAAGGCCAGGGGCCTGCAAAGGGGGGTACATACAACCTGGGAGGCACTAAGATGATTTTCTGGGATGCCGGAAGAAACTTAGACTTCTTATTATATATGCTTTTAATCTTATGCTTAAAAATGTATATGTTTGTTTATCATGATGAATGGTTATTTTTTCCCCTTAGTTCCTGGTGGTGTATAGGATCAAAAAAATTGGCAGATCACTGCACAAAAATTTGTCAGCTTCGTTGGGGTGGGAGACTCGTCCGTCTCATTGTCTGTTCTACCCCCAACTCCTGCCAATGGGCATGCAGGAGGCGCTCAGTAAATAGGTTTTGAAAAGTGAGCCTCTACTTAATCACTAACTTTCTTTATGAGCTGGGCAAGTTACTTAACCCCTCAAGTTATTTCCTCTCCTGGCTGTTTAATGAGTCTGAAAACCAGTAGGCAAGGTGATTCCTTTTTATTCTGTGATTTTTCAAGGGAGTCACTAAAGAAAGCATGAAAACCACTCAGTACCTTTCACTCAACAATCCTTATGAACCACACTTAGTAGTAAGGGTACGTTAAGGAAGCATATACAATAATTTTAAAGAAAAGGTAAAATCATTCCTCAGATATAAAAATGGTCATGTGCTAAAGATTTTATTCTACTCAATAATCAGTGACTGGACCAGGCGGATGTTAGAACCAGCTCAGAAGAGAACCAGCAGATGCCTTTATGTTGAAAGGAATGTACAAATGGAGGCAAACTTGTTTTTCCACCAGAGGTGGGGGAAGGGAAGGGAAGTCCACTGAACCTTTATCAGATGGGACAGAATGAGCATGGCTCTAAGAATTATCGTGCATTTTTACAGATTTTTTTTTTTTCTCACAATGCCTTGGAGACAAGCAGCCTCCATCTAATTGCGGAACGATAAATCCACAACGGTTGACCCAAGCCACTCACGAGTAGATGGCTTTAGAGTCACACTGTGGTTCAGAGGTGGAGAAATCCCTCCTGGCTTCCTAGAAAAGTTAGCAGAATCACCTAGGAAAGTTTTCAAGAATTACCAAAGCCCAGGCTTCATCCCTGGCCTGTTGAATCTCTGGGGGTGGCCTTATGTGTTGGTAAGTTCGAAAAACTCCCCAGGTGGTATTAATAAAGCCAGAATTGAAAAAGCACTGGTTTTGTTGCTAGAAGGCTGGTTAGAAAATGCCAGTGGAAGAGATTCCTGGTTTAGGGGGGAGAGGGTGTGGTAGTGGGTGAAGAGGTGGAAGGCGAAGGCAACAAATCAGGACGGGTGTCAGCGGCCATGAGTGCGGAGCTCAGAGGGCCTGCATCGAAGGGGGGCCGTTGGAGATGAGTGGGCAGAGTCCCTCTGGCACTCCTGGGGTGCAGCGGTCTGGGTGATTGTTTTTTGCATGATCTTCCAGGTTATAAAATTTTTCTCAATTTGCCCTTACCCTCCACACCTGATCTCACCCCCTAATACTCAACATCTCCTCTCTCCTCTCAGAAGTATGCTCTTTTCCACCAAAGCCCACAGGCTACATCTTGAGAACAGAAATGCTTTTTCTTATGCCGGTGTTTCTTCTCCCCTCTTTCTTCTCCTTCCTCTGCTTCATTCCATCGAGTCCAAACTTTTTTTTTTTTTTTTTGGTTGCGGCAGGCGGGCTCCTTAGTTGCATCATGTGAACTCTTAGTTGCGGCATGCATGTGGGATCTAGTTCCCTGACCAGGGATCGAACCCGGGCCCCCTGCATTGGGAGTGCGGAGTCTTAACCCCTGTACCACCAGGGAAGTCCCAAGTCCAAACTCTTGATTGTGTACTTGTATCAGCCCTAATACGCATCTTTAACTTTATATATGTATAGCGAACATCAACAATGGAACGTGAAAGGGCAGGATCGATTTAGAAAGTTGTAATATTCTCATTCTGTACCCCAATGGATCACTGTGCCCAGTACCCCACTTTGGAGACCACTGCTCTAATAACGGTGATTGTGATAACAGAAGCTACCACTAATTAAACATCTACTCTGAACCTGACCATGCTAAGTATTTTACCTGCCTTACTTCATTGAATTTTCACAAAAACCTTATGAGATTATCATTTCTGAGATGAAGAAACCGAGTCAGAGAGAAATGATGTAACTCCCCCGAGGTCATGAGCAGTCAGGATTTGAACTCAGGCCATGACTGCAAAGCCCACATTCTTTATTACAATGCCACCCACCCTGCCTCCTTTGTAAATGTTTGGGACTTCATATGCATCTTGTAGATGTGGAAATTGAGATTCATATTTAGGTAACTTACAAAATTACTAATTGGTGGGGAGCAGAGCTGTGACTCGGTCCTTCTGGAGGACTTGGACAAGACCTTCTGTCTGGCTCTCGGTTTCCCCAGTGCTATAGTTAGGCAGTGGTGGTTGAGCCAGCCCTGGTATTCTCTACCCCAGAGTGTTCCTTCTGGAGCGAGTCCTGATTGCTTGCAGCCTAAAGGACTGAGGCAGGAGGTGGCCACAGCAGCACAAGGCCACCATCAGCTCTATCGTTGAATGGGTTTCTGGAAAATGGGTTTCTGGAATCATCTGCCATGATGAGCCTTCATGGAAATCCAGGTCCAGAGAGATTCAGGGTTCCTGAGAGGAGAGAGGCACTGGCGTATAGCGGCCATACCTGCCAGTCTTGAGAAGCTATTTCAACCAAGATGGTGAAACTTGCCTATTGGGGGTGGGGTGGGGATAGAGAGGAGTCCTGTGGCCTTGGGGGAGAACTCTCCTAGGACTGTTATTCTGAGATTTTGCTGTGAAAATCCCTGGTTGATACCTACAAAAGCCTCTCACATCCACTCTGGGTTTTCCCAAGGAGGGAGTGATATTATCCACATTGTGCTGATGAAGAAACTGAGGTCTAGAGAGACAACCTAGCTTGTCTGAGGTTACGGGGGGGCAGGCTGGGAACCAGAACCTGGGTCTTTTCTTTCGGCCTCTTCCTAACGTCCCAGCGTGTTATTACCCGGGGGTGGGATGCAGGGATGTCAGCCATCGTCTGGGCCTGGCAAGTCACTTATCCTCCCTGAGATGCCTTTACTTATCTAGAAAGTGAGGGGCTTGGAAGTAATTGTTAAGGGCCCTCTGGGGTTCTGAAACATTGGATATAAAACATTTATTCAGGCAACCTGAGAAGTGTGGTCTGGGTCGCCCTGGGAGAGATCAGAGCCCCTCGTAAAGCCAGGGTAGATGGCGCCTCTGTGATTAGCTCCAGAGCTTCCCTGAAACCTCAGAGGAGGGGCTGTGGGAGCCTGGCCCCCCTGAACTGCAGTCAGAACATCTAGTTCTGGAAGTTTGCTTTCCATGTATATACAAGACGTGCACTCACAAGAGGCACATATAAACTGCTCTCAGAGCTGAGAGTATTTTCCCAAAGACTTGGAGGCTCCTCCTCTGAGCCGTCCAGATGGGCCTGGGCTGCCGCCAGCAGCTGAAGTTTCCAGCAACAAGGCCAAAGGAAAATGCTTCGAGGCTGGAGGTGCAGGTGACGGGCCTCAGCTGACTTCCTGGGCCTCATGCAGTCCCTTTTTCTCTGCTGGCCTTGGAACTCCCTCCAAACCTATGTTCTCCCTGCTGTGTCACATGTATTTTGCCCATACCATCCCCCAGACCTGGGGAAACTCAGAACTGGCTCCTGGCCAGACCCTAGGGTAGATGTGGGTTCCCGCTCCCCCTCGGGGGAGTTTCTATTTCCTGAGGAGAGCTCAAGTTTGTACCAAAGGGCCCCTGGTTGTCAGGGAAACAGCAGGGCTTCCTCAAGCTCTGCTGTCAGCTCGCTGCGGTTACAGGCAGATCACTGCCCTCTGCTCTTCACTCCCAAGCCCATCATCTCACATCTGTCCGCTGACTGTAGTTTGGGGGACTTGTATTCAGGCAGTGGGGACACATGGGTAAACATGACAAAACCCTGTCCTCAGAATGTCCCCCTAGCACACTGAATGCCACCATTTACATCTCTGGCCTGGCCTTGACATAAGTTGGGTCTCATCCTCCAACTCTCCAAGGCAGGAAGGGGAAAGCCCCAGTTCTGTACTTAAGATAAGCTTGAATTCAGAGATGAGCAACGTGCCCAAGGTCACATAGCTGGTAAGTGACAAAACGGACTTGAATGCAGGTCTGTCTGTCTGACTCCAAACCTGTGTTCTCCCTGCCGTGTCACATGTCTCCTGTGGCCCCAGAGTGAGAGAGCAGGATTATGGCTGAGATCAGGGGCTGATTTCCCCTCAGTGTTTTTTTTTTGTTTGTTTGTTTGTTTCTTTGGCGGGGTGGGGTGGGGTAGGGGTGACGGTATGTGAAGAGCTGGAAAACACTGAGGTTACACATCTCCTTTGTTTCTACCTTCTGTTCTAGTTCAGTTCCTTGTAGCTCTTACTGGATATAAGTCTGATAGAGTTTGTTATTTTTACTTTAAAAAAGTAATACATAGACATGGTTTAAAAAGATCAAACCGTGCAGTCCTGACTACGATGGACAGCGCTGGTCCTTCTTTCTCCTCACATCCCAAGAAGATTGTGGCTCTCCCCTCTCTGCCCTCCTGCAGAGAATGCTCAGTAGCTCCCCCGCTCCCCCTTCTCTAACCCCTTTCCAAAGCAGCAATGTACCTTTTTACCTTTCTTTTTAGATAAGGTATCTTTGTTTCTTATTCCTTCACTGCAGACCCTGTGTCCTGACACCCCTTTCAGTGAGGTCGTGTGTCCTGTTTGTTCAGTTGCCCACCCTCACCCATGATCTGTCCCATCAGAGAAAAACCCAAGTCTTTACAGTGGCCTTAGGCACTGGTCCCTTGATGCCACGTCTTACCAGTGTCCCCACCCCACTCCCTGCCGCTGTATCAGCCACACTGACCTCACTGCCTTCAGGTAGCCACGTGGTTCATGAGGCCTCTGGCCACTCCACCTGAGATCACACCCCTTGTCACTCTCTCCCAGCCAAGCTTCATCTTTTCTTCTTAGTTTTTATCATATGTTTGTTATCTTTCCCCATTATAGAGGAAGCTCCAGCAAAGCACATGTTTTAGAAAGTCTCTTTTATTTACTGGTATATCCTCAGTGCCCAGAGCAGTGCCTAATAGGAGTAGATGCTAAAGAGACCGTAGCCCGTCAGATATTTGCAACAGGTGACCCAGAGCCCCTGAGGGTGCCCATCTACAGACTGTTAAGCCCCGAATTCTGGGACTGTTCTTGGTGACTTGGCAAGAGAGCATGCATGGTGCAGATGGCATGGACCCTGGGATCTAGACTTTGTTGAATTCAGGGTCTTTTTTTAATTTAAGTATAGTTGATTTACAATGTTGTGTTAGTTTCAGGTGTACAGCAGAGCGATTCAGCTTTTTCAGATTCTTTTCCATTTTATGTTATCACAAGATATTGAATATAATTCCCTGTGCTATGCAGTAGGTCCTTGTTGTTTATTTCGTGTATAGTGAATTCAGTTTTAAGATGTATGATCTTGGGCAAATTATTTAACCTCCCTGAACCCCCATCCTCAGTTTCCTCCTCTATAAAAAAGGGGAATTTGACTCCAGGAAGGATTGCTGTGAGGATTAAGTGAGACAGCATCTGGGAAAGTGCCCTGCGTGGCCTGGAGGAGTTGTGCTGGTCAGTGGTCGTGCCCTTTCCCTCTTTCAAGTTCTCCTGGTTCCAAGAGTCTTTCCCATCCTGCTGTGAGCATCTGGACACTGGCTAGTCCATCCATTATCCTCCAAAAACTGTGCCTGTCCCTGAGCTGGGTCTTTGGGTGTGATTTAACCTGAAGGGCTGGAGGCAGCTGGAAAACAGCTGCGGGAGCACACTCTCCCTTGAAAGGAATGAGGCTGAGGAAATTTAGGGGAAAGAATGGAGGGAATCAGAGTGCAGAGGAATCTCATGGCATTTCTTTTTTCTCCACAGTGTTGTCTGCTGCAGAACTCGAGACCATGGCCAAGCTAGCACAGGTAAGGAGGCTTTCCCCTCCTATAGTCCTTCCCCTGGGCCTGGGCTTCTCCCAGAGTCACTGTGCCTGCAGCACAGATCCCTGGTACCTTCAGTTACAAAAGAGCTGGAGAGGTTCTCAGGCTTTGCTTGCTCCTATTATAATAAGTCACAGCTCTTTCAGATGCAAGTGACCGATGACAACACACAACGTCCTAAGCAGAAAGGAGGTGTATTGGCTCACATGACTGAGAAGCGCAGGGCTTCAGGTCTGGCTGGATCCAGGGGCCCACGTGATATTGTCAGGATCCTGCCTCTGTGAACTGGGCCTCCTCTGGGTGGCTTCATTCTTGGACACATTCTTCCTTAATTGTTCATACTAGCCATCAGCAGCAGCTCTAGGCTTCCATTCTGCTTCCTGGGCAGCATGCAGGATACAACATAATTTATACCAAACTATTCCAGGGAAAATCTTGGGTTTGGTTTTCATTGGCTGGGCCTGGGTAACTTGGATCCAGGTGGTAGAGCTGGTCCCACCTGAGCTGCCTGGCCCAAGAGTGGTTCCCCCAGGAAGGGAGATGGATACTGGATAGGCAAAAGCATTAGAGAGGGTCCTCTCTGCTCTGGAGGTGGATTTGGGTCCTCTCTGTCACATGCATTTGGGATTAAGTTTCCCTGGCTTGAGAGACACCAGTCTTTCATGCTGTCTGAGCGCTTTGCTGGGCTGTGGAATTTGAGGTATATCAGAGCTTTTACTCCTGTGTGTGGCCAGGATTAGGTTCCGTCCTTGGTCAGAGCTAGGTGTTGCTCTGGGCCAGGGTTTGCCCTGTTGGCTGGACTTAGAGAAAAAGACCTGGTCACTGGAACAGTGGGGTTGAAAAGGGAGAATAAAACAAAGGGACCCCTGATTTGGCCCCTTTGGTCCCTCATGTCAATCGTAGAGCTATTGGCCACAGACATAATACAGAAGCTGTGTGATCTTGGGTGAGTTCTTTACCTTCTCTGTGGCCCCAGTTTCCATTATGAGGTGATTGAGCTCAGTGATAGCTAAACTTTGTCCCCATCTTCATGACTTGCCACCCAATGAACAAGGGCCTTAAGGATGTCTATTCACAATTTTAGAAGAGCACATTGTGTTATATGATGTAGGATCAGTACTCAAAAAAGTCTTAGCCGTGGCCTGCCTGTCGGCCTCTGAGGAGCACACTTTGCACAAGTGGCCTCTCTGACCAGGAGAGAGTGCTAGTGGTTATAGACAAAGATCCAAGGCGTAGTTGTTGTTGCTACCCATTTCCCATGAGTAATCATCCCAGAGTTACTTCCTGAGAGGCATTCGAATTGCAGGGTTCTGGATGACCCAAGTGGACAGATCAGGTCCCGGGAGACCAGGGTGGCCAGGACCTAGGGCACACATCTTTGGACTCCTGCACCAGTGCTCCCAGACCCTGCTGTCTGCCTAGCTGACCTGTGCTTTCTTGTTGCCACGGACCAGCAGCCATAGACATCCTACAAGCAAGAGCCCTAGGATGGCAGAGCCTTAGGGGGTCCCTTATCCTATGGGATGAGTTGGAGCCCCCATGCACAGTGCTAATGCTCTAGTGGGAGCAGTAAAGGAGCTCTGGGGGCACGCAGGTTGAGGAAATAGGAAAAGCTGCCTGGAGAGAGCTACTTGAGGAAGAACAAGGGGGCTGAGAGCGCTTTAGGTAGAGGGGATGCTGGGACAGAGGGGCAGAGGGGAGAGAACGTAGCGTGTGCAGGGCAGTAAGAGCAGTTTGGATGCTTGGAGAGCAAGGGTCGGGGGAAAGAAGAAGGGGGCTGAAGACAATACACGTCTTCCTTGACCTGCAGTGGGGTTACCTCCCAGTAAACCCATGGTTAGTTGAAAACATCATGCGTTGAAAATGCATTTAATCCACCTACCCCACTGAACATCAGAGCTTAGCCTCATCTACCTTAACTGTGCTCAGAACTCTTATAGGAGCCTACTGTTGGGCTAAATCATCTAACACACAGCCTATTTCATCATAAAGTGTTGAATATCTCATGTAATGTATCGAATACGGTACTTAACGTGAAAACCAGAATGGTTGGGTACAGAATCGCCGTCAGTGTATTAGATGACCACCCTCGTGGTCGCGTGGCTGCCTGGGAGCTGCGGCTTGCCCCTGCAGCCCAGCCTCATGAGAGAGGACCCTACAGCGTATCGCAAGCCCGGGAAAAGATCAAAATGTACAGTTCGAAGTACAGTTTCCACTGAAAGTGTATCACTTTTTGAATAATCGAAGTTGGATCAGTCGGGTACTGCCTGTGCTAGGGAAGAGTGAGAAAGGTCTTCCTTCCACTGAGCTGAAGTTTGTGTCTAATGCTCCCAATTATTAGCACCCCAACTCTGCTCCTGTGTACCCCTTCCCAACACACACATGCGTGCACACATGTGTACACACACACACACACACACACACACACACACACACACACACAGAGGCACAGAACAAGCCACTCCCTCTTTTCTCTGGTCCAGGCCACCCCCAGTTACTTCTACTGTGATCTCTGTGTCAGTTCTCCCTCTCTCCTTCCAGAAGGGGGGACCCTGAGGCCCAAAGTCATAAAGAAATAGTGTGGTGTCATAGAAAGGCCCAGAGGCATGGCTCTGTGGCCTTCTTTTCACAGGGATGTTCTGGGTTTGACGTGAAGGTGAGTATCTGAAGGCTTAGGGGACAGGGCGAGAGTGGCAGGTGTTGGTGGGGAGGCCTGGGTCAGGCCTGCTCCAGGTGGAGTCCTGGTTGGGCAGCCACCTCTCTGACTCATGTGGCTTAGGTTCCCGAGCGGCCTCGGGACTCCTGCTCTAGCAGCAGCCTGGCTGGAGCCTGGGGTCCAGGCTGCTCACCAGCTGGCACTGGGGCCTGCTGAATATTTCAGGGTAGAAAGTCCTTTCTCCGCTTCTCTCCCCTCCCCTCGCCGGTACTTGAGGCCAGGAACCTGTGTGCCAGAGGAGTGGCAGGCAGTCAGGGTGAGGTGGAGAAGTGGGGACAGCTGTGCAGGTGGCACTGGGAGATGTAAATTCACCAGGTTGGTGTGAGAATGACCAATGATGGGAAACCTGGGTGATTTGAAGGACTGTCCCTGCGTCTCTAAATGTGACCAGTGCTGGGGCCCCCCTGCGCCGCCCTCTCCCCGTGGCTGTGATCCTGCAGGGTGCTGGGATAACTAGTCTGACGGGCTACTTACTATTGTTGTGCAAAGAGCCACATGGGAGAGAGACCGACTTGCAGCTGGCCAAGCCCACCTCTAAGGGAGCGTTTTCTCCCGTTGCGGACGCGCAGGCTCAGCGGCCATGGCTCACGGGCCCAGCCGCTTCGCGGCATGTGGGATCTTCCCGGACTGGGCCACGAACCCATGTCCCCCGCATCGGCAGGCGGACTCTCAACCACTGCGCCACCAGGGAAGCCCTAAGGGAGCGTTTCGATCCAGCCTTGTGATAGCAGTTGGACTTCCTGTCCTCCAGCATGGCATGGCCTCATCTTTCAGCTGCAGCCTCTGCCCCAAATGCTGCCTCAACCACTGCACTGGGTGAGGAGGGAAGAGGGGGGAGCAGAAGCAGGAGAGAAGGTGTCAGCTTACTTCTGGGACCTCTTCCCTTCTTCCTGGGGGCTCCGCTTCCAACCTTCCCCTCTCCTCCTCCCTCCCTCCTGCCAACTTACAATCCCACGATCTTGGCAACTTTGGGCATCCGCAAGAGCCCTGAAGAATCTGGGCTTGCTTTCCTGACTGTTCTTGTATGCTCTTGGCTCCAGGCCTTTGCCATGCTGTTTCTCTGTATGAAGCCTTTTCCTTCCCTCCCCCACCCCTTGGGCCAGCTGTTGCTCATCCTTTAGGGCTCAGCTTAGCCTTCTCCTCCAGGAAGTCTTCTTTGATTGCTCAGGGTATGTTCACAGTCCTGTATCTGCCCGTACACCTATCCACCTAGGAAACAAATGGTGCCTAGTTGTGGCAAGCCTTGAGCCAGCTGCTGGGAATACATCAAGACAGATACGCGTGGAGCTTTCTAAAGGGAGTATCTCTTTTCTGGTCTGGGTATCTGGCGTGTGTTACTCTCTCTTTCTCTGCCCAGCGGTGTGATCAGGTTGCAGGGGATTCACGGGTGGTGGGAAGAGGGCCGTGTCCCTTTCTGGTCATCTTCCCTGCCAGAACTTTAAATAGCAACCCTGCACCCACGCATGCATACCTTGGAGGAGCCAGCAACGGCTGACATAAACCAACAGAGCGTTCAAATGCCAGGCCGGGTCCTGCAGTGCAGGTGCCAGGAGACGCAGGAGGTGGTCGGAGGCTCATTTGCTGCCGTGCACTTCTTACTGCTCTAGGCACGGTTATGCGAGCCACCCTGCCCCTCTCATGAAGCCTGTCCTGGTTCCCTCATGCACCTGGAATTGCCCTCCACTGTTTTCCCAAGTCGCTTTGCCTCTGTCATGGGGTATTTATTACGAGCTCTATGCTAATTTGTGTTCTAGTCTCTCTCCTCCACTGGGTCAGAAGCTCATGAAAGTCAGGCTCGGGTCTTCTTTCTCCCCGAATCTTCGGCCCTTCGCATGGGACCTGGCACAGGCTAAGTGCCCTGTCACTGCACTGTGTGCTTAGTGCCCTGGGCTCTGGTATCCACGGCTATCCCAGCTCTCGCTGCTCTCCGGGGCCCCATGGCTGACCCATATCTGACTTCTCTGTGAACCAGCCCATTGTGCATTCAGCTTCGATGTCTAAGATTCTCTGGCTCTGCCTCTCCCCGCCTTTGTCCCAAGGACCCAGCCAGCTTGTCCTCAGATGCCAGTTCATGGCTCAGTTTACTGGGCCCAGAAGAGCAGCACCTCATCTGGGTGTTGATTCTGAGGGTGGCTCTGGGCCCCCCACCCTGGGCCAGGACCCCACCCTCAGAAGCTGGCAGCTGCAAGGTTTCTGGAGCTAGAGAGCAAAGAGGAACTGGAGAGAGATGTGGGTTCTGTGTGACCCCAGCAAGTGGCTTCCCTTTGTGGGGCTTGGTTTCTTTGTTTCCGTGATAGAGATCATCTGAAGCGCTTCTACAAAACACTAAAATCACACTCGTGGAGGTGAAAGGGCTTTGTACACCGTAAAGTGCCATAGACATATGTGGGGCTCTGGTTACTTTTGCAGGAATCATTCCCACCCCCTGCACTCAGTCTGGGTTTTATCTCTCCCGGCTCCTGGGAAAGTGGTGCAGAGCCGGGGGCTTGGCCGAGCTCTCCTCCCATGGGGAAATGGCACCACCCTTGGGGCAGGCGGTGGCAGGAGGTACAGGAAGAGTCCTCCGTACCCTTGCCCGGGCTTTCTGTAGCCAGCGCTCCATTTTAGGGGCAGGGAGCTCAGCCACGCTCCAGGTGAGCGACGACGGTGTCTGGGGTAGGACAGTGCAGGTGGGGATAGAGAGAAGTGGGCAGATTCCATCTCACCACGTCCTGGGTCTCTTCAGAGAACTGTGAAAATACACCCCTGGGTCTTGCCGTGGCCATTATGGAGGCTGAGTTTTGGGATTTGTAACAAATATCTGATCATTTTAGGGACAGCGGGGACCTTTATCCTGTGGCCAGGGCTGGGAACCCCGTTCAGGGCCAGCACCTCACCCTCTGCTCTTCTCTCCACAGGGCGCCAAGTACCGGGGCTCCATTCACGACTTCCCCGACTTTGACGCCAGCCAGGATGCCGAGACTCTGTACAATGCCATGAAGGGCTTCGGTGGGTGCTCGGCCACCAGGAGTGGGGCCCTCAGGAAGAGAAGCGGGATTCAACTGGGCTTGAGGGTGTCCCCATACCAAAAGGATAGCCCTTTTGGTGGGCGGTGGGGTGGGATGGTGAGAGGTACTCGGTCATTCTTTGGTCTCCTCTTTTTATTATTATAATTTTATAATGAACTATTCAAATAAAAAGATCTAAAGAGTAGGAGAAACTTTACCCATAGACCTGCCACCCAACTTGAGAAATAGCACTTACTTCCTCATATAGTTGAAACCTCCATGGTGGGTCGCCCTCCTGATAGCATCACTCTGTCTTTTCTCTTGGGGGTAAGCACTACCCTGAATTTGCTGCTTATTCTCTTTTCTTTTCCCTCTCACTGAAAGAACCCTGTCCTGGGCGTTAGGACACCTGGGTTTTTCTAAGCCAGGCTCATTGGGAGACCTTGGGTGAATTGTTGCTCCTTTCTGGGCCTCAGTTTCCTTATCCGTGTGATGAGGAGGTAGATCACGGGCCCTCTGAGCTCAGATACTACATGTGCTAGGATCTCTCTCAGTGGTGGCTTGTCAGGTCCCCATAGATTCCCCACTCCGAGGTCACTGCCTCACGTGAGCAGAAGGCTGATGCTGAGGACTTGCAGGGAACAGCCCTGGTGGGCTTCCTGGAGGCAGGTTGGGGTAGGGTGACGGGTGCCTCCCCTCTTCTAGGCAGTGACAAGGAGGCCATACTGGAGCTGATTACTTCCCGGAGCAACAGGCAGAGGCAGGAGATCTGCCAGAACTACAAGTCCCTCTATGGCAAGGTAACCATGGCAACCAGAGGGCGGGTGGGATGGGGGGGCAGTTGGTGAATGATTTCATTCACCTGTGTGTTCAGGGCCTTTTGTGAGTATTTTACTCCAGGTCAGCCTCTGTGCTGGCACTTCCGCCCTCCTTTTTTCTTTTTCTTTTTTTTTGGCTGTGTTGGGTCTCTGTTGCTGTGCGCGGGCTACTCTTCATCGTGGTACGTGGGCGTCTCATCGCGGTGGCTTCTTGTTGCGGAGCAAGGGCTTAGGTAGTTGCGGGCGCGTGGGCTCGGTAGTTGTGGCGCATGGGCTCTAGAGTGCAGGCTCAGTAGTTGTGGCGCTTAGTTGCTCCGTGGCAGGTGGGATCTTCCTGGACCAGGGATCAAACTTGTGTCCCCTGCATTGGCAGGCGGATTCTCCACCACTGCGCCACCAGGGAAGTCCCCTCCTTTCTTCTCCTCTCAGGCAGGGGCCATTCAGCCACGGGAACATCTAGAGCACCTGCTTCACGCTGGGCACTGTGTTAGGGGTTAGGGCTACACAGGTGAATAAGACCTGAGGGTGTCAACCCTATGGACTCACGGACCGTGGGAGAGACACACAGCGAACAAGTAAACAGACAACGGCGAGGAAGAGGCACAGTGCTGTGGACTTGAATCCTGCCTTTTGCTAGCTGCGTGCCTCTGGGGAGGTTACCTGATGTCTCAACCCATTTCTGAAGGCTGATGATAGTATGTACCTTCACCAATGAGGATTAAGTGAGATTACTTAGTCCAGTGCCTGTACAGAGTAAGTGCTCATTAAACGTAATCCTTATCAGTATAACTGCTCTTCTGTCTCCTCCTCCCTCTGCCCCGCAACCAGGACCTCATTGCAGACTTGAAGTACGAGCTGACAGGGAAGTTTGAACGACTGATTGTGGGTCTCATGAGGCCACCTGCCTATAGTGATGCCAAAGAAATTAAAGACGCCATCTCGGTATGAAGTGTGGGTCTGCGCGTGTGTAAGGGTTGGGGGCGTGGTTAATGGGAGATTCCAACCTCTCCAGCAAGCGTTCAGTGAGCCCTGCACCCACCCCGCGTGTGTGCCCTGCTTGGAGGCAGCTTGCCCAAATCCTATCCCAGAGGGGCGCCGCGGTCTCTTCCAGATGGACAGAGGTGGGACAGGTGTCGGTGTGAGGCCCACCCTGTGAAATGGGGCCCTTGGCCCACACGCCCACCCCAGCAGCTTACAGTCCCGAGGAAGCAGGACACAGGGAAGTGGAGACAGATTGTGTCCAACACCCAAAGGGCCAGGGCATGTTAAAGGAGGTCATGAGGACAGGCCCTGGGCTCGGGGTGGCTGGAGAGGGCGTCACAGAAGATGAGAGGATCGAGCTGGGACCAGAGCCTGGAGAGGATTTGGTTTGATCAGAGTGGGCTGGAGAGGAAAGGGCAGGAGCGGCTGAGGAGGTGTATTCAGGATCTCAGGGGCAGCCCAGGCTAGTGGAAGTAGACAGTCGCTCCCCACCAAGCGGCGGGAGACCAAATGCCCTCGAGTGTACTTAGCACTTTACAGTTTATAAAGTGCTATGATCTTTGCCTCAGATGAGCTAGTAAACATGAATTTGTTTCTAACTAATAAACGTAACCATGTAAGAGGTTATCACCTTCTCATTCTTCCTGTGAGTTCAGTAGAGCAACTAGTATCATCTCCATTTTATAGATGAGGAAAGAGAGGTGCAGAAAGATAAAGTTTTTAAATGAGCAGTCACAAAGCAAGCTTCAGGCAGAGGTGGCACTAGAACCCCATCTCAGGGCAGCAGCTCCAGCTTGGTGCCTAAGAGCTGTGTTAGGGGCACCCTGAGTGCTGCGGGTTTCCTTGCTCTGACCACCCCAGGTTCCCATCTCGGGGCTGGTGGCCTCCCATCCCAACCCTTGACTCACATGCCCCTTCCCCTCTCCCAGGGCATTGGTACCGATGAGAAGTGCCTCATTGAGATCTTGGCTTCGCGGACCAACGAGCAGATCCACCAGCTGGTGGCAGCGTACAAAGATGGTGAGAAGAGCAGGAGGGGCCATTCAGGGTTTTTCAGATGCATAATGAAGGTGATCACAAGAGTAGGGACCCTAAGACTCTACCCATTCACCTTTTTTTTCTCCTTCCCTCTGTTCTGTCCATCCATCCAATAAGTACCTGCTCTGTGCTGGGCAGTGTGCGAGGTTCTCAGGATATGGCGGTGGGCATCCATATAGTTCCTGCCTGAGAGCTTGTAGATTAATGAGGTAATGAGGGATACAGATAATAAACAGGTAAACAAATAAACATGACGGTGACTTGTTGTGGTGAAGTGTTATGAAAGAAACAGAGAACAGGCATCCGGCTTTAACTGGGGAGGACGTGCTTCAGACAGGTGGTCAGGGAAGCCTGTCTTGGGAGGAAATGAGAAGGATCCAGTTGTACACAGAGTGGGGAAGAAGACCCAGGAGAGGGAATGGCAAGACCAAAGGCCCTTGAGCAGAATAAGCCTGGTATCCAGTGCAAGCCTAGAGCAGTAGAGGGCAGGACCGGATTACACAGGGCCGTGTAGGCCAAGAGAGAGAGACAGTGTTTATTTCAAGCTCAGTGGGAAACAGAGGCGCCCACGATGAATGTGGGCTTTAAGACAGTCACCCATGTTGCTGTGGATTGGAGAAGCAGAGAAAACAGTCAGAAGGCCGTAGCCACTCTCCAGGTGAGCGACGACGGTGTCTGGGGTAGGACAGCACAGGTGGGGATAGAGAGACTTGGGCAGATTCCATCTCATCACATCGTGGGTCAGTACAGAGGACTGTGAAAATACACCCTGGGTCTTGCCATGGCTGTCATGGAGACTGGGATTTGTAACAAATATCTGATCATTTTAGGGGCAGCAGGGACTTTTATCCTGGTTTCCTGGGGTGTCCTGGGGATGGGGCTAGAGCTTGTGTTACTTCCCCGCAGCCTACGAGCGAGACCTGGAGGCTGACGTCATTGGGGACACCTCTGGTCACTTCCAGAAGATGCTCGTGGTCCTGCTGCAGGTTTGTCCACCTTGGGGCCCTCCCTGAGCTCTCTGCCAGGGTGCAGGGGGCTGTGAGCACCTTCTCCCTGTTTTCCCAAACAGGGTGGCCCGTGAGGGCCTCCTTGGTGGTTCTTCACATGTAAAGTCCTCCTTGGTGTTTTGTGGCCTCCCCCCTTCCTCTGCCCATCTTATCCTCAAACTTGAGATGGTTTCTCTCTGGCTCACCTGGGTGTGGAATCTGAGCGTCCAGGGTCTATTCTGTCCCCCGTGGCTCGCACAGGCAGGTGACCTGCATTTCTTTTCACATACCCTGTCTCTCTTGTGCTCCTGTGTCCTCCTTCCTCTCTCCGCACGTACCCCTTCCCCCTCCTCTCCAGCCTCTCTCCAGCCATGGCTTCCCCAGCCGCTGCACCTACCTGAGCTCACCAGCAGGGGCGCCAGCGGGGTCATAGCATCTCTGGAGCTGCCTGCGTGGCATTCCCCCATAGCCAAGCCCTGCTACTCCCTCCCACCCACGGATGACATAAAAAAGAGCATAAAGATGCTGCACACTGGTGTCCGTGGCTGAGTTCTGCCTGCCCAAGTTGGGTTTCTTCCTTTGTTCATTTCCCCCCCACATACGTTTTTTTTAAAAAAACACTTTGAGTTAGTTGCTAACATTTAAAACTAGGGAGATTTTGGTCCAAAACCAGATCTTCAGATTCTTTTGAATAATCGAAAGCTCTGGCAACAGCAGGCCTGCATTCTGCACGACTGCAGTGGCTGGAGTACACATCCCACCCTGCTGCTTCTCCTCTCCCTGCTCAGCCCCTTGGGAACAGGCACTGAGGTATCTCAAGTCCAGCTCCAAGGACCAAACTTTTAGGAAGGTTTATATATAAAGCCACCTCTTTGTTTCTTTCATTGCCCTCCCTCCCCTCATCTTACAGCAGCCGCTCCCAGTTCTTTTCCTCTTGTTACCATAACTATCCTCATTCGGTATTAAGCAGCTGCGGAATTATCAGGAGATGATCTTCAAGAGTGGGAAAGCGTGGCCTTTGCCCCCATTTTCAAAGCTCATGTTCAGGACAGGAGCGTGCCAGCCTGTATCTTGGAGTCAAAGATGTGGCCTCCTCAATATCTAACATCTAGCAGGAGGTTACATGGCACGGATTGTAAGCGTACCAGCTCTGTCTCCTTAGGCTCGCTCCCAAAGAGAACCAGGGTGTTTGAGATCGTGAAACGCACAGTTCAGGGGGAACAGGAGATAAGCATAGGCTTGACCTCTGCCCACATAACTAGGAGCCCAGTATGGCTGGCCCCTGGCCCCTATGAGTATCCCCCTCTGTCTGATGGGGCATTGGGTGTGGGTGGAGTGACAGGAACACAAATAGGATTTGGTGCCTTCACAGCTTGTGAGCTCAGATCTCAGGCCCCCAGTCTCAAATCCTCATTGGTGAATTCCTTGGCTTAAGCCCCTAACAGAATGCAAATATGCAGACTTTTGACCCCTGTGATATTGTTGGATGGCCTCGTGGACCATGCCGGGACTTGTGGCAGGAGTCCTATCCTCAGAGATGTTCTCAGTACAAGGCTTCCTCTGGGGTGGAGGCACCTAGGAAGACCTTGGTTATTCTCAGGACTCCTCTGTTTGGTCCAAGCTCCAAGGATGAGGGAGAAGCCAGTGGGAGGGGCCCTGTGATTTGCTGCAAAATAGATGCTGTGGTCTTTTTTTTTCTTTTTCTTTTTTCTTGGCTGCCCTGCGTGGCGTGTGGGATTTTAGTTCCTCAACCGGGGATTGAACCCAAGCCCTCAGCAGTGAGAGCTCAGATCATAACCACTGGACCACCAGGGAATTCCCAGGTGCTGTGGTCTTGATTCAGTGGCTGCTGTCAGTCTCTTCTCCTGGACACTCTGGGCCACCATGGTTTTCCCAGTCCTCCCTGTCTCTACCACTGGCATCCAGGCTTTGTCCTGGCTCTGGTATCTGAACCATGTGTTCCTTGTCTTTCTGCCCAGGGAACCAGGGAGGAGGATGATGTAGTGAGCGAGGACCTGGTGCAGCAGGACGTCCAGGTAAATCAGCACCAGTGGAGGTCCCCGGGCACAGCGAGGCAGCCCTGAGAGAGGGGAGAGGTTGGGCATGCAGGGAAGGGCTGGAGGCAGAGTAATTTGCATCAGATGCCAGAAATAACTGACTCACAGCCATCATTTATACAGTGCTTTGTTGAAGAAAGGACTTAAGTTAGCTTTCAAAGGTACACAGTATGTAAAGTTGGTGAGATGTATTTTGGAGCTTTTCATCATTTGTTCATTTGTTCATTCAGTTAATTAATATTTATTGAACACTTACTGTGTGCCAGGCATTCTGCCAAGCGTTGGGGAAGCCTAAATGAACAGAATCGGACAGTACTGGGGAGACAGGCATATATTAATCACACAAACACCCTCCCTGTGGATATACCATACATTCCAGGTGTTTTGAGCTCCCACTATGTGCCAGTAACACTGCAGCAGTAGATACAGAGAATGTAAGACATAATTCCTGTTCTTGAGGAGCCCATGTCATAGTGGGAAGCAAAGCATATAAATATTATAATATACACTAGATCAAAGCTATAAAGAAACAGGAAACCTAGAAGAGAGAGGGAAGGAAAGAGAACTCTGCCTAGGGACATCAGGAAGTGCTTTGAGAACAAATGGGACATTTAATCTGGGCCCTGAAGTTTGAGTAGGAGTTTCCCCAGAAAGAAAGGGAGAAAGCTGTACAGGTGTATGCAGATGTCCTGAGGCTACCAATTAAGGGCATGTTCAGGGATCTGGCAGCAGTTCTGAGTGGCTTGGCTGGTGAATTCTGTCTCCTGCGGTTTCCTCTTTTAGTTAAATCCCACCTCTTCCCCTTCAGGACCTGTATGAGGCAGGGGAACTGAAATGGGGAACAGATGAAGCCCAGTTCATTTACATTTTGGGAAATCGCAGCAAGCAGCACCTTCGGTTGGGTAAGCTCCAGAGAAGACCTACAGCTGCCCCCTTCGAGTTATGCCAAGATTTCCTTTCTCTTTTCCTTTTCTGCTAAGGGAGCATGATAGCTGCCTCATCCACAACCCAAACACTAGTCTTGATTTTATTAGATGGTGGTTTGTAGAGGCCCTCATGAGAGGCCTTAACAGGATGTTCAGCCCCTCCGTCTCAGTACCAGTCCTGTCTTGATGTTGGAGCAGGAGGTGTACACAGTCCCTCACAGCAGACGCAGCGAGGCTGCATGGTGGCTGGTGATGTTCACGACCTCCCTGACCCCTCCCTAGGTGCCAGCCCTACCTTCAAGGTGGCACGCTGGTCCTGGCCACTATGCCTCCCCTTCTGAAGTCCCCATTCCTTCCAGTGTTATGGGGGTACTCTTGACACCCCTTTCTGTCTGTCGGACTCAGTGTTTGATGAGTATCTGAAGACCACGGGGAAGCCGATCGAAGCCAGCATCCGAGGGGAGCTGTCCGGGGACTTTGAGAAGCTGATGCTTGCTGTGGGTACGTCCTGACATTGCATTCCCGGGGCCTTTGAGGGATTCAGGGATTCTGACCCGGGAACAGGGGAATTGTATGGTATGGAGGTGGGAAGGAGAAAACCAGATTGTCTGTTTGCAAGCCAGACATTTCAAGAGTCAGTATGCCTGAGCCTGGGGTAGGTTGTGGGTATGTGTTTCTTGGGGGAGAGCTACGGCCCAGCCCTCATCTTGCCCAGAGCTATCCCCCACCAACCCTATTTAAAGTAGTTAGGTTCTAGCCCACTCTGCCAGCAAGATCCAGAGGTTCAGCTGGTACCTTTCTGTTGAGGAACTACCTTTCCCAGCCCCATCCCAGATGCTTCCCCACCTGACCCAGTTCCCTGTGAAACCCCGAAGGACTAGAAAGTGGAAGGGGGTCCTTGCAGTTCACTCCCCACATGACAACAGGCCCATTTTCTGATTTCTGTGTCCCCTGGGTTTGTGATAAAAGTGGTGGGTCTGGGGTGCTCAAGGACTGCGGCTTATCAGGAACCAGGTTCTTCCCAGGTTTGAACTTGGTGACCCCCAAGGAACGGAAACAAAAAAGGGCTCGGGCCACCCCTTCATCCTTCCGAGGCAGCCAGAATAACTACCTCTTCCTCCCTCTTCCCAGTGAAGTGCGTCCGGAGCACCCCAGAGTATTTTGCTGAAAGGCTCTTCAAGGCCATGAAGGTGCGTGGGGGGGTTGATGTGAATGAGGTAGGGGGATGGGGGCTCTGCACGCCTCCACAGGACTGTTGGGAGTCTGACAAATCCTTGGGGTCCACCGGCCAAAGCGAGTGTTCAAGGCATTGACCACAGGACAGCGTGATGCCACTTGGTCCCAGGTGAGCTCCAGAGCCTGGAGTGCTGCCTGGTCACACACCTGTCCACCCAATACCTGCCCTGTCCTCATGATTGATCAGAGGGTGCAGTGACAGCCTGCATCCGATCCAGCTAACCAGCTGGGTTGGAAGCCCATGCTTTTTTTTTTTTTAATTTTTATTGGAGTATAGTTGATTTACACTGTTGTGTTAGTTTCAGGTGGACAGCAAAGTGAATCTGTTATACATACACATACCTCTGCTCTTTTTTAGATTCTTTTCCCATATAGGCCATTACAGAGTATTGAGTAGAGTTCCCTGTGCTATACAGTAGGTCCTTATTAGTTATCTATTTTATACATAGTAGTGTGTATATGTCAATTCCAATCGGAAGCCCATGCTTTTTAAATACTATTAAACAGAATGTTTATATACAATGTACGTAAATAAGTGAAAAACAGTTTGGCATTTTCTGCCAAGATTCGTGATGTTCATCCCTGAGACCCGGGTACTGACGGTAGTGCTTCCCAGGACTTTACACACATGACACACAGAAAGTGGTGATATTCCCACAGGGCACCAGGCTGAATGAATCATTTGTTGCCAGAGGCCATAGGCCCAAAGTCCCTGCATGGCCATCCCACAAGGACACGTGGCCTGTAGCCCATCCTCTGTCTCCCAGCGCCAGAGTGAGCTGGACAGCTGGGCCCCGCAGAGACGTTTGCCTGTATGATGTGTTCATAAGAACGTTCATAGCAGTGTTGTCCATATTATGAAAGAACTGGAAACAACCCGGTGTCCATCAGGAACATCATGGACAAATAAATGCATAGGGGTGTGTTTACAGAGTTCCAAAATGTGCGAACCTAAATCGCGTATTGCTTAGAGTTACAAAGTTAGGTAAACTTATGAGGGTATCAAGGATGGGAATGACATGAGGTCGGGGGAGGAAGGAGATAAAAGCAGGAGGGACACACAGGGAGCTTTGGAGGGATTGGCAATTTGCTTCTTTCGTTCTTAATTTTAACATTTTATCTCAAAAAGTTGTATTTTCAGTTGAGCTGGGGGCTGTCAGCACTCCAGCCCCCTCTCAACTCCCTGTCCCCCAAACCTGCTTGTCTTGCAGGGGCTGGGGACTCGTGACAACACCCTGATCCGTATCATGGTCTCCCGCAGTGAGCTGGACATACTCGATGTCCGGGAGATATTCCGGACGAAATATGAAAAGTCCCTGTACAGCATGATCAAGGTGAGGTGCTCACGGGGGTACAGGGACGGCTGGGGAGCTCTCCCAAGAGAAAAGGCACTGTCTTGGAAAGCTGGGCATCTCATGGGGATTCCAGGAGCCTCAGCCTGTGGCACCTTCAGGAAATTTAAGGCAGCTCAGCAGAGGAGCAGATGTCCAGGGTGCTTGTAAGACATGAGGCACCTCTTTAGAGGAATGCAGGGCGGGGCCATGAAGAGCATGAAGTTGAATCCAGGCTGAGGACTCCATCCCTAGGGCAGTGAGAGGTCAGCCTCCTGAAGGCAGCAGGAGGCACTGAAGAACACAAAGGAGGGTTTATTTGGGACGTGTTGGCCCTGGGCCAGGCGATGACTCTGGGCTGTCCAGCCCACGAGACTGGAGACAGGAGACAGATGCAGAACTGGTTGAGTTCTCCTTGTTTCACGTGAGTGGGATAAAGCTTTCTGAGTTCAAGCTGAGCTCCCCAAAGTGTGTTTCTTTTTTTTTTTTCTTTATAAATTTATTTATTGATTTACTGATTTTTGGTTGCGTAGGGTCTTTGTTGCTGCACTCAGCCTTTCTCTAGTTGCAGTGAGCGGGGCCTATTCTTCGTTGCGGTGCTCGGGCTTCTCATTGTGGTGGCTTCTCTTGTTGCAGAGCACGGGCTCTAGGCATGCGGGCTTCAGTAGTTGTGGCTCACGGGCCCTAGAGCACAGGCTCAGTAGTTGTGGCGCATGGGCTCAGTTGCTCCGCGGTATGTGGGGTCTTCCCGGACCAGGGATCGAACCCGTGTCCCCTACATTGGCAGGCGGATTCTTAACCACTGCGCCACCAGGGAAGCCCCCCAAAGTGTATTTCTAAATAGGAATTGTATAGGCATTGTGTGCAAAAATGTCCCATGGAAAACGTTTGGAAAAAAGTAGAATAAGCAAAGATAAGTCAGCTTCTTTACTGCAGCACTTCTCACAGCCTTCACTTTAATATGTCCATTATGAGGCTCCAAGAGGGATGTAGAATATGCCGTGTCTATCAAATGTACATTTGTTTGTTTGGTTTTGGCACTCCCAATGTTTTTGCTCAGGGAGCCCTATTTCATGGACTATTTCATGTGGGAGAGCACGGCTGGGGATTATCTGGTGGCAGGGGTGTGCTGAGGCCAGCTGTCTGGGGAAGGCACCTCTTCTTAATTCCATGTTCAGTAAAGGCATATCGGTAGCTTGGAATTGTCCATTGGAGGTATTTACACCATGGAAATTGGCAAATGCTACAAATCAGGGCTTTTTTTCCTTTGTTTCCTAGAGAGCCAGTTGTTACTGCTTACCAGTACACCACTTTTTGGTCTCAGCCACCTCCAGACAGGAGGAGAGTCAGGGCTGCTGTGAATACGTGGACAGCCTCCCCCTGTTTGGGGGAGAACCTCCCCTCCTTGTCTGAGAGGATCCCAGGGCTGAATGAGAGGTAACCTTTCTCTGTCTTTCTCCCCAGAACGACACCTCTGGCGAGTACAAGAAGACTCTGCTGAAGCTGTGTGGGGGAGATGATGAGTAAGTGACCTCCTGGCCGAGGGCTGGAGGGCGTGGCCTTGGGCGTGGCCGCAGTCGTGGCCGGTCAGGATTCTCTTGGCCTCATCTGGATGGATGGGTGGATGGATAGATGGATGGATGATGGATTGGATGGGCTTGGGGATTCCCTGAAGGCCAGAGCACCACACAGGTGAGAGTCTGCGTGTCCATGTATGTGCACGTGAGTGTGGTCTCCCATACATGGAGACGTCTACTCCTGTGAACTTGGGAATCAGCCTGGGGGTGTGGACCAGGAATCAGAATATGAGGGTCTAGGCCCTGCTACTTTCTTCACAGGTGCTTCTCGGTTTCATCATCTTTTAAATGGAAAAAATACAGACGCCTGCTCTGACTACTTGTTTATTCAGCATCTCTGTATTAAGTACTCTCCATGTGCAGGCATTGAGGGGTAGCACAGTGATGATGCCTCCGGCCTAGAAAAGCATACAGACCAGGGTGTACGTACATGATGGGGAAGTATACGAGCCTCTGAGAGCCCTCAGAGGGTGCGCTATGCCAGACAGGGCGGGGAGGCTCCTGGAGATAATGAGGCTGAGATACCAGGAGGAAGGTGAAGAGGTGAAGACAGGGCCTGGAGGGAGAGTGTTTGGGGTAGAGAGAGGGCCTAGAGAGGAGAAGGCACAGCCTGGTTCATTTATGTAACTGAGGTCGCACTTCTGTAGCATGCTGGGGAGAGATGAGGCGGAGAGGTGGGCAGGGTCTGGGGCCTCTTCCTGGCACACAAACCTCACCTAAGGGTAGCAGAGAACCAGCCATTGGAGGTGTTAAATTGGGGCATGACTTGACCAGATTTGGGTGCTAGGAAAGGAACTACAGGTACTCTGATTTCCCTTCTCTGGGGCTTCTAGTGATCCAGTTAAGTAGGGAATACGAGAGCCTCCCGTTTACCTTTGTTAAGCGCCTTAGGGGCTGATTCGGTTCAGCAGATATTTACCTGGCAACTAATAAACCGGGGTGCTTGGCAGAAGGAGAGGTAGAGATGGCGTGGCCCTAAGCTGGTCATGGACGTGTCTGAGACGGGAGACTTGGATAGAAGTCACTCAAATTATAAAAAGGAAAGGGGAGGTTGAGGGACTAGAGAAATCATCTCCTGCGTGGGGCCTGGCACCAGGAAGGCTGCTGCTCAGAGCCAGCATGGTGGGGGGGGTGTCGCAAGAGAGGGTAGAAGGTTCTCAGAGGTGGAGGGAGGGCTATGGTGAATGGGTGAGGCCCAGGCTGCAGAGAAGGGAAAACCAGATGGATTTACTTCAAGTGTGTGTGCATGAGTGTGTGTGTGTGCGCGCGCGTGTGTGTGTTGTGTGTGTGAGTGTTGCCCACGATGACCTTCCCTCCTGTCCTCTCCCTAACACCCTCCATTCCAGTGCTGCTGGCAAGTTCTTCCCGGAGGCAGCGCAGGTGGCCTATCAGATGTGGGAACTTAGTGCAGTGGCCCGAGTAGAGGTCAGACCCTCCCCCCACCCCGCCTGCTTGACCTCTTGACCACAGTTTCCACTCTTCTGCTCGCACCTTCCTGCTGCTCTGGTTGGCACCCAGCTGCCCCCTGGTGGCCAACCCGAGACATTGAGTCTCACGTCTTGAAGCTTCCTGTTCTCCGCGGAGTGATGGATGGGTGGGTGGGCACTCTGGTGTTGGCATCTGATTCCTGCGTTCACCTCTCACATGCTGGGAGGCGTTCTGCCCCACTAACTACTAACAGACCTTGCCAAATGGAGACCTGGTTGGTTCAGTAGCGGGGCCTATCCCATCCTGGGTCCGACAGTTGGGTTTTGGAGGCATGAAAACTGAGGACAGCTGGGCACCCCTGGGTGCACTGGGGGATTCTTGGTCATCCTGACCATCCTCAGACCCAGGGTCCACACAGGGCAAGAAGGAAAGGTTTCACAGAAGTAGTCAGGGCAAACGCATCCAGGGACTGGTAGCACTTGGCTCCTACGAAAATATTTGGAACCTAGGACTCTATTACTCACTTGCTAGCTACCTTTGGCGGGTCCCCACCTCTCTCTGTCTCCATCTCTCAGACGAGGCTGTTAGACATGGCAGTCTGGATGCCCTCCAAGGGCTCTTGTGCTCTGATGTTATAGGACGGTGTTTCCCCAATCATAAGGCAAGAGCTTGTCATTGCAGATGATGTTAAGTCATATGAGAAATGAATTGCGTTTTTCTTCTGGGGAGGGGGACCTCCATGGCATTAAATAACACTGACTCCACATAGTGAGAAAGCCGCTCCACTTCACTCTCATCAACCTTATTGTTAATGTCAAAGAAGGAGTCTCAGTTTGGTGCCACGTCTTTGCCATAGTCGCTAATTTCCCCTTTTCACAAAGAGCTGAGAGAGCTAGCTTCGGGTTCACAGCTTCTGGCAAGCAACGGTGTCTTGTTAAATTGGGTGGTATTTGAAAACATGTGTTTTGTTTTTATGACATTTCTTTTCATGGGTTATTATCAGTTTATGGCACATGACACCAACTTTCTATTCATGATAGTGATATAAAATTATTTTCATTCATTAATTCATTGAGTAAATTTTTTTTGAGAGCTTACCCCTGTGTCAGGCACTGCTGCAGGCTCTTGGGGTATATCAAAGAACGAAATGGACCAAAATCCTTGCCCTTTAGGCATATTTAAATACACTTCAAAATGAATGCATTTAAATACAACAAAAAAGAAGCTGAATTAAGTTAAAATATTAAGAAATAACATAGGGTGTACACAAATATAGAAAACATTATGAAGTCATTCAGGAGTGACTGAAATTTGGGCAACTCTGTTCTGGTATTTCAGAACATTTCAGTTGCCTTTTCAGGGAGAGCGTTTCTCTAGGAGGCAAAAAGACCTTGGCAACAGGGCAGGGTTCCGAGGGACTGGGTTCCAGTGCAGCTGGGCCAGAGCTGACTCCTGGGGCAGGAGCCCGGCCTCTCTTCCCCTGACAGCACTTGACCTGCTCCCAGGCCTGGGTCTGTCGCTCTCCTCCCTCTCTCAGCTCTAGGGCAGGGGTCTGTCTGCTGTGCCTTCACCCCCGCCTCTTTCCCCCCAAGCTGCTTGGTTTGGGGCTCATGGGGAAAAAGCCTCCCCTCCCTCGCATGCTCCTCTCTTGGCGTGGCCCCCGGGGGGCCTCCAGGCACCTGCCGAGTCACTTTCTGCTTCTTGCAGGTGAAAGGAACTGTGCGCCCAGCTGGTGACTTTAACCCTGACACAGATGCCAAAGCCCTGCGGAAAGCCATGAAGGGACTTGGTAAGGGGCACGTGAAAGGGACCAGGTTGGCCTCTGGAGCAGCAGGGGTGGCAGGTCTGGCAATGGGCCTGGCAGGGGCAAGAGCTGAGGCCTCAGACTGGGATCTGCAGGATGACGAGCACTTTATTTGCTTTGAGTCTCCACCACCCTGGAGCCTCCAGCTCCCTAGGTCTAGGGAGGAGGGGAGTGAGGGCGTTTGTAAGGAACATTCCCAGAGACCAAGGTGCTCCCAGGCCCTGGTAGGGAAAAAAGTACTAGGTGATAAGGCTGGGTTTTTGCTCTGGCTTTGCTGCGGACTCAGTGTGTGACTTTGGGCAAGTCCCGTAACCCACCTGGGGGTCTCAGTATCTCCATGCATAACATAAGGGATGTGGACCCTGTAACCCAAGAGGCCATTTCTGGCATGGGAACACCTCCTGCTGGTTGCCCACATCCAGGCCTCCGTTTGGCTTAGATGAGAAGAACCACCTGTGGGTGGGTGGCCTGTCCTCAGGAAGGCCAGCGGAGACGGAGCATCTAGGCTTGGCTTCCATTGCCCTTTCTCCCCCATCTGTCTAACAGCACCTCCCAGGGGACCTTGGGCGAAGTCTTTTACCTTCTGGGCCTCATTTTCATTTGTCTCATGGGAGTAATAATATCTACCAAGCATATCTAGGACTGTAAGATGACAGCGGTAAAAATGCTCTTGAAAGATAGAGTCCTTAAAAAATTAATAAATAATAAAGACAGAGTCCTGTGCCAGGTCTGAGGTTGATGGCATTGATCTGAGGGGCAGGAAATGGTACCCTGATGCCTTCCAGAGTCAACCTGCTGTGGTTAGAGGGACTTGGGGTCCAGCTTTCAGGACGTTACAGAGAAAGGACGCAGGGTCCCCAAAAGGACTTAGGTTGTCAGGTTGGAAGGATCCCTTAGTAACCCCTCCAGCTCTTCATGTGAAACAGAAGAGGAGGGGACTTGTCCCAGGGGATGGCCATTGCCAGAGCTGGGACTAGAACTCAGAAGCCCTGGCTCTCCACCCAGTGCTCTCTGCTCCCCCGGGGGTCTTTGTTTCCTCAACGAGTGACACAGCAGAAAGAAGTGCAGAAGGAATCCCGGGGAAGTTAGTGTCTTGGGCCAGAAGCAAGGCTCCTGCAGGGACTTGGGGGCATAAGACTGCCTATCTTGGCCTCTACCCCATCAAAAGTGGGTGGGGGGCTTCCCTGGTGGCGCAGTGGTTGAGAGTCCGCCTGCCGATGCAGGGGACACGGGTTCGTGCCCCGGTCTGGGAAGATCCCACATGCCCAGAGCGGCTGGGCCTGTGAGCCATGGCCGCTGAGTCTGCGTGTCCGGAGCCTGTGCTCCGCAACGGGAGAGGCCACAACAGTGAGAGGCCTGCATACCGCAAAAAAAAAAAAAAAAAAAAAAAAAAAAGTGGGTGGGGCCCATCACTGGGGGAGATGGGGGAGCTGGGCCAAGGCCTTCCTCTGAACTGTGGTTCTGGGGACTCAGGAACGGACGAGGACACCATCATTGACATCATCACGCACCGCAGCAATGCCCAACGGCAGCAGATCCGCCAGACCTTCAAGTCTCACTTCGGCCGGGTAAGGGCCTCAGCCTGGGCCCTGGGCCCCGCGTCCACGCTCCTCCTTGGAGGGAGCTCGGCCTGTCACAGCCAGCTCTGCACCTGGGTCTTCACGGCAGTGGCACCCCCCCCCCACCGTGGCCACGTGTTCTTGGAGTGTCTCCAGCACTGGATTTGGGCTGCCTGCACACACACCTCTCCCTCCCACTGCACCCCGGGTTCCTTGTGGTCAGCAACACGTGTGTGACTGGCTCCACTCAGAGCTTCGATCAGGGATATGAGTTGTGTTAGTGGCATCTAGTTTTGGCTGACCAGTTTCCCCAGGCTGGAAATGGCACTGCCCCCTTTCCTTCTCTGTCTCCTGCCTCCTGCCTCCAAGGAGAACAAGCAGGTCTTCCTCCAGCTTGGTTTTTTTCCCCCACCCTCTTTGGCTTCCTCCAAACAGTGAACCCAACGTCAGCCAAGACATACACAGGCTCCCACGATCCCTGCATCCACGTGGAGCCCCCATCTCCTCCTTCCATGTCTCCTCCCTGTTCCAAGTCACATGTGGGCAGGTGCTGATGTTGGCATGACCTTGGCTCTGCTCTCTGCAGGACTTGATGGCTGACCTGAAGTCTGAGCTCTCTGGAGACCTGGCGAGGCTGATTCTGGGGCTTATGATGCCACCGGCCCATTATGATGCCAAGCAGTTGAAGAAAGCCATGGAGGTAAGGCGTGGGCACCAAGGCAGTAGGGTCCAGTCTCTGGGTGCTGTGGGGGACACAGGCACTCCTCCCAAGCCCAGGTGTGTTGCGTGTAACTCCTTGGTAGAGCCCCTCCCACACCTATCCTTGGCTCAGTGTCTTAGCTCAGTTCCCTGTCTCATCAACCCACAAGGCAAGGCTTCTCTTTTGTCCCCATTTTACAGATGAGGAAGCTGAGGCTCAGAGCTTATGTTACTTGGTTAAAGTCATAGCACTAGGAAGTAGCAGAGCTGGAATTCGGATCAAGTCTTCTGATTCGAGTGCCTGACTTGACAACCACATGAAACCACTAGAGTTTTCGGCTCCTTAAGGATTAAGAGGAGAGCAGACATTCCCTGGGCAAAGCAAATTGAGATTATTGTCCTTTTCAAATTCCTGGACAAAAAAATGAATGACTTAAAAACGTGGAATTAGGAGAAGGATGGGGCTAGACCGTGGGTCTCAGAACACTCTGAGGATAAGGCTGTCCTCATCACACACCAGCTTTTAATAAAGAGACTGTTGAAGCTTTCCTTCAGGTCAGAGAACCCAGAGACCAATAGACCACTGGGCAGTAACCGCCCAGGACAGAGACATGTTTTACCTTTTTTTATAGCCATTTCCCCAGCAGCTTGCACAGTGTCTGGCACATAATGGGTGTTTAATAGATATTTGAATCCGTCAGTCAACCAGTCTTAACTGCCTCCCTTCCCTCCCCCAAAGTGGAGACCTTAGAATAATGGGTTCCTCAGCTGCCTCAGTCCGTGTATCATCCATCAAATCCAAATGTAAACAAATGTAGCTTGTTGTTTTCCTTAAAGCACGGAACTTTTTTTTTTTCTTCTGACAAATATGTGTTCACCATGAAAGCTTGGGAAAACATACACAGAGCAAAAAAGAAGAAAATAAAAATCATCTGTGATCCCTCACCCACCCGGAGACCGCAATCACTGTTACACTGTGATGCATGTCCTCTGTCCTTTTTATGTACTTAGATATAAATATTTATATTCAGATATGTATGCATATAAGCATTTTTATACACACACACACACACGCCCATATCCTGTATATTCTTTTCTTTTTAAAATTTTTGGTCCAAAGCACTTCTCATGGGAGGTTCTGGAAATCTTTACAAGCTAGTATGGTCCCTTGATCGTGCCAAGGTCTGGTCTGGGGGCCACATCTGAGGGTAAAAAGAAAATTAAGGAAGGCTTGGTCTGAGCGTTGACCTCCTGCGTGGTTTCTTGGAGCAGGGGTCTCTTTGACCTGGGCCCGTCGGGCCTCTGTACGGGGGTTGGGGCTGTGGTTCAGATCCTCTTTGCCTTGACCTTCTAGGGAGCCGGCACAGACGAAAAGGCTCTCATCGAAATCCTGGCCACTCGGACCAACGCCGAAATCCGGGCCATCAATGAGGCCTATAAGGAGGGTGAGTGTGGGAGGCCTGGGGCCAGTGCCGCTGGGAGGTGTGGGGGGAAGAGCAGGTCCCCCACCTCCTGGCCTCACCCTACAGCCCTGCCCCGTCTCCCTCCTCTCAGGCCGCTAGGCTTTGATAAGCCCATTGGGTGTGCCGAGCCCTGTGTCTGGGAAAAAGGTGCCCCAGACGGAGTCCCAGCAGGACAGAGGCCTGGAGGTAGAAGAGGGTTTGACTGGGAGTGGGAGAGAGAGCACCCAGGCCACTGGAGAGAGAGGGTGGCTTCATGGGCGTTTGGCCTGTGCAGTCACACAGGGCCCCACATTCAGAAGGCCCTGTGCCTGGTTACATGCTTTGCTGTCACCGTCTTGAAATTTTTAATAAATTTTTAACAAACGATCCCATATTATCCTGAAGAACCTTGCGTGTCAGTCAAAAACGTTTTAAGCATTTTCTCTTCTGAGCAGCTTTAAAATGGTAGAGTCTTTGAGCAGGGAAGTGACATGATCAGAGCTGTGCTTTTGTGTCCAGCAACTGCCATGCAGAAGCGAAGGTAGGAAAGAGAGTGAAGACAGAGAGGCTGTTGTATGGGAGGGGGGAGAGGCACTGAGCCCTCAGCAGGGACAGGAGCAGAGGGAGATGATGGACCGATGGGCACATCACTGTCAAAATCAACAGGAGGGTAGCTGGATGCCCCCAAGAGCCAACTACAAACTCCTTCACCTCCACCACCCCGCCAGCACAGCTCTGACTTCAGTCTGCCCTTCTAGGACCCCTTCCCCATCCCATGTCCTTCTTGGCCAGCAGGTGCCCACACCTCCTTTCTCTGTCTCAGACTATCACAAGTCCCTGGAAGATGATCTGAGCTCAGACACGTCCGGCCTTTTCAAGAGGATCCTCATCTCTCTGGCCACGGTGTGTGAATTCATGGCCCCAGGCCTGCTTGGCCCTCTGGGGCCCTGGGAGTCGGGGAAGGGTTGCTGCAGGGAAGGGCAGGGAGTTAGGAGTCCACTCCTGATGAGGAGAGGATGTCTTCCCCTGCTGCCTCCTCAGAGTCTTACCACTGAGGCGGTTACTACTTGTGCAATGCCTTCTCCATTGTTCACTTTTCAAAGCTGGCTTAGTGCCCCCTTCTCCAGGCAGCCTTCCCTGATTGCCCTCAACCTGGCTTTTTGGGCCCCCAGCTGACAGGACAAAGCCATGTAGGTGACCTTTCCCTGTGTCATCATCCAAGAGCTTCTGTTACCATCTCTTGAATTCTCGCAACCCAGGCGCCAGGCCCTGATGCACAGGTATGGCAAGCTCAGTGTGTCTGAGTCAGGCATTGGGCTAAGCGCCTTCCTAATGTTTGTGTTAATGCTCGTGACTGCCTACCTTATGAAGGCAGGTTTATTGTTCCCATGTTACACATGAGGGAGAGGATTCAGAGAGGTGAGTGGCTGAGCAAAGTCCTGTGGCTACTGAGGGACAGAGAGGGTGGATGTTTGGAGGCTGAACTTTCTTACTGGTCCTGCTACAGGGGAACCGTGAAGAGGGAGGAGAAGATCAGGACCGGGTGCGGGAAGATGCCCAGGTGAGACACCCCACCCCATCCCCTGCCCAGCTGACATCTGTCCATGCCAGGCCCTGGCTATCTGGGAGTGGGGAAGGCATCTGGCAGGACATGGCTGGTGTGACCAGCTACACTTAGACTTTTGGCCTCTGCACCTCTCCACCCTTACAAGTGAGACTAGGACACTTTCCAGAACTTTCAGAGAGAGGCTTGGGAGGGTGGTGCTGATTCTACTGACATTTCCTATGTGAAGAGTAGAGCTCGAGCCCTAGACCCTCAGAGCTAGAAGGAACCTATGGATTGTCCAGGTCAGGCCCCTCATGTTACAGTTGGAAAATGGAGGCCCTGAGAGCGTGAATGGCTTCTGAAAGTCACACAGAAAATCAGTGGCCCAGGTGGAATTGACCCAGAGGGCGCTGGTCTGGGAGCTTGCTGGGAAGGGGGCCTGAGTGCTAAAGGTCTCAGTTTATTACCCATAAAATGTGACCAAGTCGAAGAGGATGTCCTGGGAGACCTAGAAAGGGAGTTCATCGAGGACTGGGGTCTTTGTTTTGCTCACTGATGTATCCAAAGTGGCACATGGTTGGCACTCAATATATATCTGTTGTTGAGTGAATAGGGGGGCAGGGGGTTCTATAGGATCTCCTGGATGCTCTGCTGCTACCCTGCTTCTAAGGCTGATGAGCTTGAGGTCTGGAGATGGCTTCTCACGGAGGCTGGACAGCCCAAAATCCATTGTCCCCCTGGGCCACCATGGATGGGGAGTCCCTGTTGAGGCCATCTGCACTGTCCCCACTCACCTGAGCCTTGTTCCCGGCATCCTCTGGCCCGGCCCAGGTCCAGGGGTCAGGCATAGATACCACAGCCAGTGTTTCCAGCCCCCTTCTTTTATAGTTGGTGGGTTGAAAAGAGCCCTGATAGACTGGGAGTCAGGGCAGCAGCCCTGTTCTGAATTCTACCAACAGGGATGTGAAATGTTACGGCACCCTCTGAGCTGAAGAATCTGTAGCTGTAACCCGACAACTACAGAACTGTTACAGTGTGTACTGAGTGTGACGCTGAGGCTATTTCATACTTTGGTATGACCCCATTTTCTTACTGGAGGAAAAATGAAGCCCCTTACCTATCCAAGGATACAGTTTGTAAGTGGCCAAGGTGTGATTTTAAGCCAGGCTTGCCTGACTCCAAAACCTGCACTTAATACCATTTAATATCCTCCAGGACCCAGTATAGTAATTTCCCTGCAGCTTCCAAACCAGGTAGCTGCTGGTATCTGGTTTTCCTGCCCCTTGTTTGGAATACAGTTGTCAGAAGCTGCAGGGTTCCATTCAGATAAGGTATTCCAAATGTGTTATAGATATGTTTAGGGGGGCTAGCCTGGGAACCCAGTCTAGGAAAGCCCCCCACTAGACTGGCTTGCTGAGACCACATTTCATCCCCTCATTCAGCAGGTATTTATTAAGTACTGCTGTGAGCAGCCCCATTGTGCCGTTAAGGGTCTTTGAACCTGGCTTTCTCCTGAAAGCTCAACCCAAATCCATCCATCACCCTGAAATTCATCCTCCGGGGAATTCTACTTGGTGCCTGGTCCGCCTAGGAGGCTATGCTTCTAGTTGCTGCCAGCAGGGGGCAATGGTGGGCCTCGCTGGCAGCTACTTTTCAGGTGAGAAGCGGGGAGAGAGAACCTGGGTGGAGTCAACCAAGGGAGCCAGAGCCAGACCCCGCCCAACTCAGCTGCTTCTCCAGATTCACAGTTGCTAGACCCTGATCTTAATGTGGACTCATTTCCTTATAGCTAGAAATATTTTGTTTCTCAAGTAATACATATTATTTTGTAGAAACTTTAGAAAATAGACAAGCAAAACCAAAAACAAAACCCCATAACCTACTACTAATAATAGCTATTGTTAATATTTTAGAATATATTATTCTAGTTGTCTTTTTATGTATTTATAAAAATGGATTCCTGATTTATAACAGTTAAAAACGAGTATTCTGTGAATACGGTAACATATTTTTAAAAAATCAATAGCATCATTTAATGGCTAAATACTTAAGAATCTACCAAACTTCTTTTAAAAAGCCCTCTCCCTGGTAACCAACTCTCATCACATTCATGATTTTTTTCCTTAGAATAGATTTCTAGAGGTGAATTGGGAATGCTGGAGGAAAATGTATACAAAAATTGAAGGCATTTCACATGCAGAGCCAAGGTCCCCCAGAAAAATAATGACATTAGTGCTTGACGGTGTGTGCTTGCTGGTTTTACACCTCCTCCTTCCCAGGCTCTCACTCTGGGCATCGAGAACAACCTCAAGCTCTTGGAAATCTGAGTCTGTTATGATCAGGTGACATATGGCCAGTGTTTACCCGTTGCCCCACAGTATTGCAAATAGCTTGCCCTTTACTCTCAGTGTTCCAGTGTGAGCAGTAAATCATGTAAATAATCTAATTATTATAGACCCAGAGTGAAATGAAGAATTGTGGCCATTTTTAGATAATTCAATCTCCAGGTTATTTTTTAATATAACAGCTTTATTGAAATATAATTTGCATACTATCTATTGACCCATTTAAAGAATACAATTCGGTGGTTGCTAGTGTCTTCACAGACTTGTGCAACCATCACCACAGTAATTTTAGAACATTTCATCACCCTAAAAAGAAACCCAGTCCATATTGCAGTTCCTCTCACTTCCTCCCAACCCCCCGGCCCTAGGCAACCACTAATCTACTTTCTGCCTATATAGATTTACCTATTCTGGACATTTCATATAAATGGAATCCTACAATATATGACCCTTTGTGGCTACTTTCTTTCACTTTATTGTAATATTTTCACAGTTTGTCCATATCATAGTATATATCAGTACTTTATTCCTTTCCATTGCCAAATAATATTTCATTGTATAGATATATTACTTTTTTCTTTTTTAACCTCCATTCATCAGCTAATAGACATTTGGGTTGTTTCTACTTTTTAGCTATTATGAATAATGCTACCATAAACATGTGTACAAGTTTTCATGTGCACGTATGTTTTCATTTCTCTTGGGTGTATGTCTACGAGTAGAATTGCTGGGTCACGTGGTAACTCTAACTTCTGGAGATTAATTTTGGCATGAAGTGGCTCCGCTAATGAGGAAAAGCTTTTGTGTTGAATATCTGGAAAATTATTGTAGTCACCCACTGCATTTTTCATATTACAAATATGATGGTCTTCAAGTGCTTTGAAAAAACAAATATATCTGGGGGTTCTTCTCATCCAAGTAAAGAATCTTTGACACTTTAGATTCCATTTTGTTTAATTTTTTAAACATCTTTCTCTTTTTAATAGCAATACTAGACTTTTTAGCATAACTTTTTAAAAAAACCTGTGGTAAAATACACGTAACACACTGTACAGTTTACCATCTTAACCTTTCCAAAGTGTACGGTTCATTGGCATTAAGTACATTCATGCTGTTGTGTGGCCATCTCCACCACGCATCCACTGATCTCTTCATCTTGCAAAACTGAAGCTCTGTACCCATTAAACAGCAACTACCTACTCCCCCTCTCCCCAGCCCCTGGCAACCACCATTCTGCTTTCTGTCTCCATGAAGTTGACTACTCTAGGGACCTCATATATTTGCAATCATACAGTATTTGTCCTTTTGTAACTGGCTTATTTCACTGAGCATAATGTCCTCAAGGTGCAACCAGGTTGCTTTTCATATGGAAAAGTGTAAATAAAAACCAGAAGCATCCCATAATCCTAGTAGCTCTGATAACTCCTATTTGACTTAAAAAAAAGAAAATTAACGTATTTGCATGTTGAGGAAATGTAAACATAAAATTTCAGGAAAAATAAAACAAAATGCAAAAGCTCTTCCCCCCAGTCCTTCTCCTTGAAGGTAACCGCTGTCAACAGTATCTTGACTACCCCTCTAGCACGACTTCCTAGTAAATATGTAAGAGTGAGCATACATTTATCTTTTCTCATCTAGGTAAAAGGAACACTTATACACAGCATGCTGTATTTTACTTTTCTGCTTAATTTAGATGGAAACTCTCTCCTTATCAGCCCTGTAGACCAGTCTGATTCTTTTTACTCGCTGCGTGGATTTCCATTACTAAATGAACCATTGCCTGTTTAACAAGTGATCTAGTGATGGTTTCCAGTTTTTCTCTATTACAGTGAACAATATCTCCAAAGACTTCTGCTGGTTTATCTGTAAGAGAAATTCCTAGCAACGTGTGGTCGCTTGATCAAGCGGTGTGTGCATTTTGAATTTTGATAGACATTACAAACTTATTTAACGCAAAGGTTTCTAAAGCCTAAGTCTATTGAGATGTTTATAAAGAGGATGATTTCAGTCTGCCCAATAGAATAAAGTAGTTGGCAGAGTTTCGGGAAAAAAAGAAAAGGCAGAACTCAGTCTGGGGTACCACAGGACTGGCTATATTCTGTTCCCAGGCCCTGCGAGTCACAGCTATTTGCCTAACAAAGTAGTGTCCTAACCTCAGAATTCTGTGTTCAGCATAAGGTGATGATGAAAATTCACCCTTGTAAGATGACGTGAACAGCTGGCATCTTCCCACCTGATCGGCTGCACGTCCCCTCCAGGCCTCAGCTTTCCTGTCTCCTGTCTGTAACACGAGGGGGTAAATGACAGGTCTCCCAAGGACCCTTCAACTCCGAGTGTGGTAAAAGTTGTAGGAAACAGGGCACGTCTCACGTCGAACTTCTCGGTGGCTCTGAGGAGTCGCCCTAGGTTGCCAGGAGTGAGGGGTAGAGTGTCCTGTCCTGTGCCCTCCTCTTACCCCTCCAGTAAACACTTTTCATCGTGAATTCCCAGACCTGTCCTCATTTTGAGCTCCAGCCCAAAGGTCAGGGGAAGGTGGCTCCTCCCAGCCCCTTCCCTGCCCCCAACTGTGGGACCTCTGCCACCCTGATCCAGGCTCCCTCACCTGCACCCCAGGGCCCCCTCTCCGGGCCTCCTCTGACTCTTGCCTTCCCCCCTCTCTCTCCTGTCTCCTCCTTGCTCTCAGGTGGCTGCTGAGATCTTGGTGAGTGCCCGGTTCTTCACGTGGATTTTAAAGGTCTGAGTCTGGCTGTGCCTCTGGGCGGAGCTGAGGGGCAGAGTCAGGCAGTGATTTGGGGCCGTGCCCCCCAGGTTCTCTCTCTTCCCTTCAGGGCCTCCACAGAACCCCGGTGGGTGACATATGGGCCAGGCGAGCGTTGCCCAAAACTTCACCACTCACCATCTGCCTGATTTGTGCTACATACCACCAGATGTGAATAATTTTCTTTAAATGGACTCTTTTTATTTTAACCCAAAATGAGTTATTTTAAAGGAAATTTCATATCGATGTAAATAGAACTGATAGCTGGCTAGAAGATCACTGTGGAAGCCTACATATGTGATGTGTAAAAATATGTTTGCCTGTTTACCCCACTTGGGGAAACACTGGCTAGGCCATTTTTCCTTGCACACGTGCACAGACACACTTCCCCAGAGGGGCTTTCAGAGGGGTTTAAAGATGGAAGGAGAACTCTGAGTCTCCATGCCCAGTGCCTGTTTGCCCCTCCCCTGGGCCCAGTCCCGTGACCCTGAGGCCAGGGTGGAAGTGCTCTGTGCTCAGCTCCTCTGGGTGAGTCCACGGGGTCTCTGGGAACTGGAGCGGGGATGTGGAGTCCGAGGAAGAAGGAAGGGGCCAACGTCAGCCTCCTTGGGTGGCTGAGTTAGCCCAGCTTCTAACTGCCCTCGGCCCAGGCAGACGTGAAAGTGAATCACAAACGAGGCTTTCTCGTGTCTTCCCTCTCAAATTCTCTCCCCGACCCGGGCTCTGCAGGAAATAGCAGACACGCCCAGTGGAGACAGATCTTCCCTGGAGACACGTTTCATGATGATCCTCTGCACGCGTAGCTATCAGCACCTCCGGAGAGGTGAGGCCTGACTCCCTCCCCCTCCCAAGTCAGCAGGAAGACCCCCTAGTCTTGACAATAGGAGCCAGTTGCCCACGCACCCACTCCTTACCCCAGCAAGGGAGTGTGGTGGCCAGTGGGGACCGGGAGCCAGGTCTAGTCCTGGCTCTGCTGCTAACGGCATCATTCAGCCTCGGGCCAGCTCTCTTCACCTCCTTTGGGAAGCATGTGGGATGCCTGGGATAAGAGATGGCAGGTGGCTTTTCCCTCCAAGGCCAACTCCAGTGGATTGGTAGTGGCTTCCTAGAATGCTGTGTTGAGGATTCGAAGGTTCTGTGTCATGATTCTTTGGTAACGTCTGCCAGGAGCAAGGCGGTGAGGGGTGATAATGACACAAGGACCATGTACACACACCAGGCTGCCACGTGCACAGGGCACACCCGTATGTGGTGGCCCTGACATTAGGTGATGATGAAGTGCCCTTACCACTAAGACATGGACGTTTTGACACGCACATGCCTGGCACTTGCCAGTGAAAGTGCTTTAGCACGGTGACTAAAAGAACGGACTTGGGAGCTGGAATGCCTTCATTCAGGTCTCCCACTTATCAGTTGTGTGACCCTGGGCAAGTTACTGAATATCTGTGCCTTACTTCCCTTACCTATAAATTAAGGATTTTAATTCTACCTCACATGACTGTTGTGGGGGTACAAAAAATAAATACACAAAAAGCACTTAGCACCTGGTAGCTTCCTTAGTGTTATCATTGTGATTGCTTACATGAGTCTCTATCCCGACTTCCCTGGTGGTCCAGTGGTAAAGACTCCACGCTTCCACTGCAGGGGACACGGGTTCGACCCCTGGTCAGGGAACTGAGATCCCGCATGCCTCAGCACAGCGAACAAACAAACAAACAAAACAAACCTCTATCCAGGAGGAAGGGGAGGCCCAGAAAGGGGGAGGGGTTCACCCCAGGTCAACTTGATGAGCTTGTGGCAGAGCTGTGAATAGGACGTATGCTCCTTCTGCTACCCATGCCTGGGTTCCTGGAACTTGTCCAAAGCTCTGGGGCACTGTCTGACTTGATAGAGATTTGGCTCTGAGCTCAAGGCAGCCCTGAGGTCAGAACATCCGTTCCACAGCAGTCCTGACCAATGCATTTAGGTCTGGGCTGCAGCCATACCTGCTGCTGCTGGGTGGGTTGGGGAGGGGTGATCTTCCCCCCTTCCTCTGAGTCAAAGCTCACCTCCCACCTCCGGGGCTTCTCTTGGGGCCAGTCTTCCAGGAGTTCGTCAAGATGACCAACTATGACGTGGAGCACACCATCAAGAAGCGGATGTCCGGGGATGTCAGAGATGTGTTTGTGGCCATCGGTAACTGGTGGGGACCAAGGGAAGGGACTGGGGGGCACAGGGAACATGGCCAGATTCACTGGATGGGTGTGGCCTCTATAGTTTCCTAAGCTACTAGTACCGGAAGAGAAGCACTGCCACTTCTTGGGCTCTGCCTATGTGTGATTGGCAGGATAACACAAGAACTTGTTCTGGGTTGCAGGGCAGGATGAGGAAACAGTGCTCTCTGGGGAGGTGGCCGGGAGGGTGATGGCCAGGCTGGGTGCAGTGTCCTGCAGGACTTGGGTGTGTACGTACACACACACACACACACACACACACACTTACCTTTCCCTCCTCCCAGCACCTGGATCTCTTTGGTTACTCTCTTATTGTGTAATTTGAGTTCTTGCCTTTGAAGAAGTCTTTCCCCTTTTGGATCTCAATTTCTCCATGTGTATAAACGGATGAGTAGATATGAGCAAAAGTCAAACTTGTTTTTATTAGTATTAGTGATTAGCAGTATCTTATTTATGACTACAGAATGCATTGTATTGATGTACATTTTTTTTTCATCTTACCTGGAGGGGTCAGTGGAAGGTTTTTACATAATTGCCATCAATTACAGGATGCATCTTGATTTCAGGGACTTCAAATTCGAGGAAAAGGTGTTTTAGAACAGATGGAACAGAGGTGTTATTGTTGTGATGTTATCATTTAACTTTCAGTGGGTCTTTACCACCTGGGAACAATACCTAGGAGGCAGAATAGCATAGTGAATCCAGGTAGAGTCCCAGCAGTGCCACTTACTATCTGTACAGTTACATCCATTGGCAAGTCACAGAAACCCCGTGCCTCAGTTTTCCTCCTCTGTAAAGTGGATGTGATCATAGTACACAGATTTAAGTGAGTTAATTATACAACACTTAAAAGCATTGCCCCCGGCACATAGAATGCACTGGCTGAGTGTTAGCTTCTATTATTATTTCCTGCCAGGCACTGTGTGAAGCCAGTTGCACACAGCTTTGGTTGAATCCTTACGAGGTGCTTTTATCTGCTTATTTTACAAAGTGAGACACTGAGGTTCAGAAAGGTTACGTGTCACTGGTGGAGGCAGGACTCACACCAGAGGCCGCCCGAGCCCAAAGCTCACGCTAGGATTAATCACCAGAGTAATTGTTCTATGGAGACACGTCTAGACCTCGCTTTCCTCGTGTTTCTCCCTCTGTCCTCTCTCCTCCCACCTAGACCATGTGTATGCGCGTGTGCACGAGTGTGCATACCGACACACCACTCCACCTCATTCCATCCCACGGCAGTCCCCGGGGTCCTCTGAGGCAGGTGGCGGGCTTCAGGTTCTGGGGAAGGTTTTCGGGTACGTTTGCAGAGGATGGAAGTTCCTGCCCAGTCTGCTCCTTAACCACACTGACTGAGCCCCAGGCTCCGAGTCAGGGCAGGCTCCTTGGGGGAGGTGATGGGACTGGGGGTGTGGATTCGGGAGGTAAAGTAGTGGAAGGCAGACAGCAGACTTCTCCTTACCAGGAGGACAGAGGCACAAAGGGATTCACAGAATGTTCAGAGAATGGGCAACAGAGGCAATGAGAGAGCAGAGGCAGGCAGGAGCTTTGATTTTCAGGCCAAGGAGCTTAGGGTTTGTCTGGGAGGTGGTAGGGAGCTACATAAGGACCTGGGAAGGTCGGTATGTAATGTGATCTTTCCCACGGTTCCCGAGCCTGCTGCAGGGGAGGGTACAGGCCTGTCTCCTGCATGACTGTGCCCTTGGGATACACAGCTCCAGTCTCTCGCCCCCTGCCTTCCTGATAGAGATACTTTTATATCCAGAGTCATTCTGGCTTCCTGGTCCTGGCGTCTGATTCCTCCTCCTTAAGCTATCTGAGACACCCTCCCGCCCGCGTGAGCTCTGGAGCCTTGAAATCCAGCAGCTGCTGAGGACTAGAGACTCCCAGGCCTTGCGAAAGTGTGGGAGGTTGTTAGGCAGGCAGTATCTGGGGTAGGGATGGGGGCTGCCAATGGGGCAAGAGTGGGCAACACTCAGCCCTAGGGGTTGGCACCGTGCCCTAAGCTATACTGACAGACATTCTTTGGCATATTTCAATCAGTAGTTCTCGAATATTAGGCTGTACCAGAATGGAATGACCAACCATCTGGGTTTGTGCTAAAACCAGCAATGTCCCAGGAGAAGTGGGATGAGTTGGCCACCCACCTTCCGAGCTGCAGATTCAGCACATCTCGGGTGGGGCCTGAGAATGTGCGTATCTACCAAGCTCCCAGGTGATGCGGATGCCTTGCAGGAGCTATACTTTGAGAACTTCTGCTTGAAATATTTCTTGAATCTGGGTCTCTAGGGTAGAGCCCCAAACCTGAGTTTTAAACAAGTTCTTCTTTGATTCTGATGCCCTTACAAGTTTGAGGCCCTGTACCTTGGGCTCACGAGTGGTTTCTTCCCTTTGAGTCCTCTACTAGCCTTAGTTAGCTGCAAGCACCTTAGCAGGAAGCGAATTGCAACCCAGTGAGAGCCAGGTCTAGGGATGAGACAGAGGAGGCAGCGTCAGGAAGCGGGAGTGAAAGTGTCAGGCCCTGGATATGACCCTGGCGTTGGCAATGATCCTGGGCCCAGGTTGCGGATAGAGGAGATGCTCCTTCTCTAGCAGCAGTAGCAGCCCATGGTCTGGGCACATCTCCTCTGACCAAGTTCCCTGCATCTCTTTCCTCTTCCTACCAGTTCAAAGTGTCAAGAATAAGCCTCTCTTCTTTGCCGACAAACTTTACAAATCTATGAAGGTAAGAAGACTTACTTGTCTGTTCGTTTCCCTTCGAGCACTTCTGCCCCCACAAACACAGATGTGCGCCATCCCCTGGATCAGGAATTGTGTTTGTTTCCACCCATTTGATATGTATCAGCCTCTGCCTCGTGCCTGGTTCTAGGAGAGTAGTTCTCAACCAGGGTTTACGTTGCCCCCTGGGAAACATGTGACAATGTTCAGACTCATTTTGGTTGTCACAACTTGGGAAGTGTTGCTTTTTGCATCTGGTGGGTAGAGAGCAGGGGCGCTGCTAAACATCCTACAATGTACAGGACAGATCCCCTCAACGAAGAACGATCTGGTCCCAGGTGCCAAGGTTGAGAAACTTATTCTGGGGACTCAGGGCTGAAAAGGACAGTCTCTGCCCCTTGGAGCTCACATTCTAGCAGATGACACAGTGTCTCCTATGACCAATGATCACGAAAGGAAGCAAGTGCTCAGCTCTGGGACTAGCCCTGGCTTCCTGAAAACCCAAGCCACTCTGGCCACTCTCTCAGCCCAGCAAGTGGAGTCTCAGCTGCTGACAGCCTGTGCAGGCAGTCTGGTGGGAGTGAGCCTGAGAGCCCTGTCAGCCTGCTGTACACAAACATGACAGCCATCTCTTGAGCCCCCGCCATGTGCCGGCTCTGATTCCTCAGCTGGTGTTCAGAGCTCCTTGGGGAGCAGAGGTGGGCCTTGGCTGCCCATGTATTCTGTGTCCTGTGTCTGCTCCTTGGGCCCTGTATTAGTTTCCCAGGGCTGCTGTCCCAAATTAAGTGACAACAGAAATGTATTCTTTCACGATTCTGGAGGCCAGAAGTCCAAAATGAAGGTGTTGGTAGGACTGGTCCCTTTTGGAGGCCCTGAGGGGGAAACTCGCCCATGCCTTTCTCCTAGCTTCGGGTGGGCGTCTGGAATCCTGGTGTTTCCTGACTTAAGCATGAGTCCCTCCAGTCTCTATCTTTATCTGTGTGTATGTCCATGTGTCCTCTTCCTGTAAGGACACCAGTCATTGGATCTAGGGCTCACCCAAATGCAGCATATCCTCAACTAATTACATGTGCTAAGACCCTATATCCATATTAGATCACCTTGTAAGGTTCTAGGTGGACATGAATTTGGGGGGCACACTCTTCAACTCATACAGGCTGTTCTTGCCTCTGTCTGGCCAGTCCTGGCACAGGGGAGTTTGAGTCAGGACTGTTTGTGGAAGAGAGGGGCAGGATGTCCCATCCTGGTTTTGGAGGGAAAAGGGAGAGAGGCAGAGGGACACCCATGAGTTCCTGCCTGACCTAACCCCGTTTCTCCTCCTGCCCTGTGTTTCTCCCTGTCACCTGGCTCCACCAGGGTGCTGGCACAGAGGAGAAGACCCTCACCAGGATCATGGTCTCCCGGAGTGAGATCGACCTGCTCAACATCCGGTGGGAGTTCATTGAGAAATATGACAAGTCTCTCCACCAAGCCATTGAGGTGAGGGGCGGGGTGAGAGGTCAGTGGGGGAGCAGTGAGTGTCAGATGCTTGAACATAGATTAGAAGTCCTTTTTATTCCCAGAATGTTACCTCTTAGAACAGCCAAGACATTGCTAAATGAGAGGAGACCTGCCTCACTCTTTATACCAAAATAGATTTCAGATGGATGGATCAAAGGCTTATAAAGATTTCCAAATAAAACAAGAGTCTTGGGGCTTCCCTGGTGGCGCGGTGGTTGAGAATCCGCCTGCCGATGCAGGGGACACGGGTTCGTGCCCCGGTCTGGGAAGATCCCACATGCCGCGGAGCGGCTGGGCCTGTGAGCCATGGCCGCGGAGCCTGCGTGTCCAGAGCCTGTGCTCCGCAATGGGAGAGGCCACAACGGTGAGAGAGGCCCACGTACCGCCAAAAAAAAAAAAAAGAGCCTTTTTTTTTTTGGCTTTTTAAAAGCAATTTTATTGAAGTGTAATTTAAGTATCATAAATTTTATGATATTTACTCGTTTAAGGGCATCAGTAATTTTTAGTAAAGTTAATGAGTTGTACAGCCTTCACCACAATCCAGTGTTAGAACATTTTCATCACCCCACTGATGTCCCTTGTACCTGTTTACCTATATCCACCCCCAGCCCTAGGCAACCTACAAGTGACTTTCTGTCTCTATGGATTTGCCTTTTCTGATTACCTCATGTAAGTGGAATCATGTAATATGTGATTTTTTGTATCTGACTTTTTTCATTTATGAAGCCCATTTCTTCTTAAAGTTTGATGCTATACTTGGTTGACAAGACCATGAGGAAGCTCACAGGCAGTCTCATACAGACTTGGTGTAAATGTAACTTGGTAGCACATCTTCATTATTTTTTCTTCCAGTTTTATTGAGATATAATTGACATATAGCATTATGTAAGTTTAAGGTGTACAGCATGGTGACTTGACTTAGATACATCATGGAGCGCTTATCACAATAACTTCAGTGAACATCCATCTTGTATAGATGCAAAATTAAAGAAATAGTGCATTTTTGTGTGTGTGTGATGAGAACTCTTAGGATTTACTCTCTTAACTTTTATATATAACATACAGCGGTGTTAATTATATTTATCATGTTGTACATTACATTCCTAATACTTATCTGTCTTATAGTTTGTGCCTTTTGACCGCCTTCATCCAGTTGCCCCTCCCCCACCCCCTACCTCTGGTAAACACAAATCTGATCTCTGTTTCTATGAGTTTGTTTGTATGTTTGTTTGTTTTTGAAGTATAATTGACCTACAGCACTAGGTTAGTTCCTGTTATACAACATAGTGATTTTTTTCTATGCATTTCAGAATGATCACCGTAAGTCTAGTTACAACGTGTCACCATACGAAGATAGTAGTTATTGATGGTACTCCCCACGCTGTACATTTCATACCCATGACCCATTTATTTTGCAACTGGAAGCTTGTGCCTCTAATCTCCCTCACCTTTTTCTTTCCTCCCCCTACCAGCTCTCCTCTGGCAACCACCTATTTGCTCTCTGTATCTATGACTCTGTTTCTTTTTTTCTTATGTTTGTTCATTTATTTTGTTTGTTAGATTCCGAGTATAAGTGAAACCATACAGTATTTCTCTTTCTCTTTCTTACTTATTTCACTTAGCATATGTTCTAAGTGAACATATGGCAAACATTTCATTTTTTTATGGCTGAGTAATATTCCATTGTATGTATATACCACATCTACTTTATCCATTCATCAATTGATGGGCACTTGGGTTGCTTCCATATCTTAGCTATTGTAAATAATGCTGCTCTGAACATAGGAATGCGTATATCTTTTCTAATTAATATTTTTGTTTTCTTTGGATAAATACCCAGGATTGAAATTGCTGAGTCATATGGTAGTTCTATTTTTAATTTTTTTCTTCACATGACAATTAAAAATATGGTGACTTTATTTCTATCTTCTTACAGTCCCCAGTATCACATCTGGTAAGAATCTTCATATCTATAACACAAAAATATCTCAAGAAAGCATGTTACAAGACAGTATATATAAGCAACAGTTTGGCAGAATTCTAGTTCATATCCCCCCCCAAAAAAATCTTTTTTTAATTCAAAAATGACAGTTAACTTTATCTAACATATGTTATACTTACTACTTAAAATACCATGCTCTAGTTAAATAATTCATCAACAACACTGTATACAAATAAAATATTACACAAAATATATTTAAGAAAATGTTTTGGTATTTGATCTAAACAATAAATAAAAACACAGGCACTTCTACACTGAGACAGGAAAGTAGTCACTACTCAGGATAATAATTTTGTATAAGCAACACATAACCATATGGCAAGAATAGAATTCTGCAGTTTTAAACTGACAAACCACTGATAAAAAGGTCTGCCACTTCAGTCTTTTCACTTAAAGTTCAAAAGTTACATATGCTTTCCTGGCTCACAATGAAAAATCATAAACACAATATGGTTGCCAGGGTCAATTCAATCTTCAGTTTGAAGATTATGGAATCATACTTATTATTTTCAAATACTGAAAAAGAGAGAACTATCACAGCACCACCCAGCAAACCAAATACAAGATAGTTAAGCCTCCTCCTTATTATGACCATAAGACCATAACAAGATAAACTGGATGGATGTCACACAGTGATTCCCATTTTGCAAAATTGATTGATTAGATTAACACAAGGAAATGTTGTAGCGGCAGGAAATTTTGAAAGAAGTCAAATTTTTCTAGACAATTTTTAAAAATTCATCCAAATTTCATGAAAATGTTATTCCATTTCACAGAAAGCACTGAGTCATATATAACAGTGTCTTTGTAGCCAATAGGTTTATGAATACCTAAATCGCAGATAGGTCACTCATTATAATGGGAAATAGGGTTATCATCGTATGAGAGCAAAACAAAAATAAAACAAAGATAACACAATCAAATTCCAGAAACATGATTTCAGATGACAGGGGGGACAAGTTAGAAAACAATGACCACTAGCCAGCAGGAAGGGTCAGAACCATTCGTCCTGTCATATCCTACAAAAAAACTAGGATCTTCTGCTTTCCCTCTTCAGAAAGTACTACACTGAAAGGTTTAGAGACCCTCATATGGATACTACTCATAAAGGCAATTTTGATGGTATTACATAGAAATTACCTCTAATGTGAGAGAACATAACATGGGAACTATTCGAGATACATCTTTCTATGCAAAATTTAGTTTGTACGTAATTTAGCAACTTAAATAAGCATTTTGCAACCGAGACCAAATATCAATCATCTCTTGAGGTTTTCTACTATGTACCAACATCAAACCTACATAGGAACAAATGTTATTCCTGTTTTTCTCTTCTATATCAAATGTCCTGAAGCCTTTGTGTTTCTCTGGAATGAGGCCAAGTTCCTGAAGGCACATTCCAGTATAAACAGCATCCATGGGGTAGAGAAGGACCTGGCCAGTTACACTGGCCTCAGAGCCAGGTGGCTGGAACTGGCCAGTTACATTAGCCTCAGAGCCAGGTGGCTGGAGTAGAGGAATCCACCTCCCCCTGCATAAGGCGGGTAGACGCCAGTGTAAAGAACTTCCGGGATGTAGTACTTCAGTTTCTTATCCTGACGAGGTCCAGCACTGGGAATCACATCACCTATAAACAAATCTTTGGCTTTGTTCTTGGATAAGCTATTCAAGTGATTCAGGATGTGACGGGTGTTCACAAAAACGTCATCATCGCCCTTGAACTCAGCATTTGGGCAGGAAGTGCTCACCCACCTGAGAAGGAGTACTTCTTTCAGAGATAAATTGGAGAGGGTGTCTCTGTAGTTCCACATAAGAATGTCTTGGTGCTTCTCACTCTCAAATTTCAGCTCATCTGAAAGGTCAGGATGGTTGTCCCCTGCGGGGGTCTGGCCCAGTAAGAAGACTCGCACCACTGTTTGGTTCCCCACATTGGTTTCTTTGCCCCAAGATTCCCAAATCACTTGCCTTCTATCGAAATGTGAAGTAAGGGACTTAATCGCCAGCAATAAGAAGGGCTGCTTTGCACACTTACCTGGTTGATCTATAAGCAGTGAATAATTTCAACATCTCAAATACAACAGAAAGTCTTTAAATCTGTCTGGCAAACTGTCGAAACCTGAAACTACTGATGTGACCCTCAGGTCAGGTTCACCATAATTCAGATGGCTTATGTTGGAAAATCCTTATGCTTCCCCTGTCTGGTTGGCTAACATGTTCAAAATGGGATTGTACCTCCTGTTCAGCTTCTCTTGTTCCCTGTTCCAATATGCCTTGGGAGGGTCAGATATCTTCCAGAGCTTTTCTTTGGGTATTATTACTTCCCCTCTTCCATTTTTTTCTTGGCTACTGCTTTTGGAGACTTCCACAATCAAATAAATGAAGGCATTTACCATCATCAGGATTCCCAACAACTTTATTCTTCGACTTCCACCACTCATTTCTCATATCTTGTCCGGGAACAGCTCTTGCTCGGCGGGGCCGGGACGGGCGATCACAGCGGCATCCGCGTCCAGGCAGCTCCGCGGGGCTCCGCCCTGCGACCGCCGCCGCTGCTCTCGCTCCATGCATTGCACCCGTGATGGGCGGCTGGGTGGTGTCTGAGGCGGGACTGCCTGGCCTCGGCTTGGCCCCGGCTCAGCTCACCTCCGGCGTTTGTTCTATTTTTAATTTTTTGAGGAACCTCCATACTGTTCTCCATAGTGGCTGCACCAATTTACATTCCCACCAACAGTGCAAGAGGGTTCCCTTTTCCCCACATCCTCACCACTTGTTATTTGTTGTCTTTTTGATAATAGCCATTCTGACAGGTATGAACTGATGTCTCCTTGTGATGTAAATTGGTAGCACATCTTTAAAGGGTAGTTTGGCAGTTTCAAAATTTTAAATGCATATACTTTGGACTTGATAATTCTACTTGTAGGAGTTTATCCTACGGACGTAGCCACACGTGTTCTCAAAGACACGTCTGGGAATATTTATGCCAGCGTTCTTTTATAGTAGCAAAAGACTGGAAGCCCTTCATACAGAACCGGTTAAATAAATTACAGCGCATCCATATGACAGAGTACAGTACAGCCGTGAAAAAGCATGAGGAGGCTCTATGTGCTGATTTGGGATCTTCTCTAAGTCAAAAATTATGGCCCAGAATAGTATGAATGCTCTGTAGAAAAGGGACGTTATACATATATACATATTTGTATATGCATATGGAAAAGCATTGCTAGAAAATCACACAAGTAAATACAACAGTGGCTACCTCTTGATTTAGGAAGTTAGGGGTTGGGGTAGGAGGGAGACTTTTATTGTATAATCCTTTGATTTGAATTGTTTACAACTGATTTTTTTTTAAGAGGAAAGTTCTTCTCTTTTTTTAATACATAACACTATTTATTTATTTATTTACTTACTTACTTTTGGCTGTGTTGGGTCTTTGTTGCTGCCCTTGGGCTTTCTCTAGTTGTGGCAAACGGGGGCTGCTCTTCGTTGTGGTGCGGTGGCTTCTCTTGTTGTGGAGCACGGGCTCCAGGCACGCAAGCTTCAGTAGTTGTGGCACGTGGGCTCAGTCGTTGTGACTCGCAGGCTCTAGAGTGCAGACTCAGTCGTTGTGGCCATGGGCTTAGTTGCTCCATGGCATGCGGGATCTTCCCGGACCAGGGCTCAAACCCGTGTCCCATGCAGTGGCAGGCGGATTCTTAACCACTGCGCCACCAGGGAAGTCCTGATATATTATTTTTAATCATATATCAAAAATTACAGAAACAAAAAATATAAAAATGACAGGAGCCCTCTAAAAAGAGGGAGAAAATCTGTTCCCTCCCCCCCATAGCCCTGTCGTATGCCAGACAACACAACATAAATCCAATGATGGTCACATAAATTCTTGCAAGGGCCTGTTACCCAGTAAGTGCTCGATAATGTTTGTTCAAATAAGGAATCCCGTAACACAGGGGTCCCCAATCCTGGGCCGCGGATCGGTACTGGTCCGCGGGCTCTTAGGATCCAGGCCGCACAGTAGGAGGTGAGTGGCGGGTGAGCAAGTGAAGCTTCACCTGTCGCTCCCCATCGCTCGCATTCCCGCTGAACCATCCCCCTCCCCTCGCCCCCCACCATGGTTCGTGGGAAAATTGTCTTCCACGAAACCGTCCCCGGTGCCAAAAAGTTTGGGGACCACTGCCGTAACACTTGTGTTAATGGCCGTGGGGGGAGGGTTAGCAGGGTGCAAGGCAGCCATGGGAGGAGACAAGAATAGAGGCAGGAACACTTCACAGAGGAGGGGGCATCTGATGGCAGACAGGATTTGGGGGCAGCGTGGAGGGCGTGCTGGGTGGAGCAATGGTAGGTATGTAGGTAGTAAGATGACCAAGATGCTCCTGGAAGGAAGGGGGGAGGTGAAGCCACAGAGCTTCGTGAGGGTCAGACCACACAAGCCCTTGAAGCCAGGCCTAGAGCTTGGACATTTTCCTGAGGATGATGGGGAGCCACGGAAGGGACATGGTCACATTTACGTACTAGGGAGACATCCAGGCTGCCAGCGGCTGGGAGGAGGGGGCCTTGAGGTCATCAAGATTGTTTCACTCACTCTGCTCTCCCTCTGTCCCTGCCAGGGCGACACCTCCGGTCACTTCCTGAAGGCCTTGCTGGCTGTCTGTGGAGGCAAGGATTAGGACCGCCAGCGTTGGCGGGCACCTCTGCTAAGAAGTGGTCATCCCCCCGCCACGACCCAGCCTGATGCTCCAGCTTCAGAGACTAAAGAAGGGACAGGGGTGGGGGGAGGGGCCAGGGTGGGCTCTTGTCTTCAACTGGGGTTTAGGAAAACCTCCCACTCCCACTAGCCAGTAAGGGCGCGGCATGGTCACTCCTACTCACGTCTGAGTGGCTGAAGAACCGTAGCCATTGATCCCGTCCACCTCCTCTCCCCATCTTCCTCCTCCTGCCTTCCCAGCTTCCGTCCCTTGTCACAGTCCCTGCCCTGGTTTGGGCTTTGTCGAAGCCAAAAACATTCTGAGGCTCTGAACGTGAAGCGAGTGATGTGTGTGCTTTGCACGGTGGGGTGTGGTGGCAGGTGCCAGTTCTGGGGGCGGTGCGGGAGGAAGAAATATCTTCGGGCCAACTGACAGTCCTCCCACCGTTTCACCACCACCCCTGTCCCGGTTATTGTGCTAGACCGCTGAACCAGGAGTCCAAATACCTGTGTTCAGATTTGTATCTGCCACACACTTGCTTTATGACCTTGCACCAGTCTCTTTCCCTCCCTGAGTCTCCTTGTTCTTGGCTACAAAATGAGAGAGTTCAACGAAAAGATCTTGGCTTTCTAACATTGACATTCTAGGATGTGCCTCCAAATCATTCCCTTTCCATTTCTTCTCTCTTTAAATAAAAAGAGACATACAGACACATAAGTACATTTCCAAGAGGGATCTGTGGTTTTGATCTAGAACCTGCAAGCCCAGATTGTTGCCATTAGAGCTGAGGTGTTAACCTGCCCAGGAGTGACTTTCTATCTTCCCATCCCTTCCTGGGAATCCCAAATGAGGGTCTGAGCTCAGGTCAGCCTGGGAAGGCTGGCGCAGCCGGGTCTGGGTCTCGCGTCCGCTCTCCTCCCTCTGCTACCAGGATGTTTCTCTGTGCACGCTTCATCCATGACATCCGAGCCCAGACTTCCTCTTTTGAACTCTTCAGGGGCACCAGATGTGATCGTGATCTGGGGAGGCCTGTGGAAAGCTTCCAGTTTGTGAAGATCAGTGATCAACGGGAGGTCAGCTGTACTTTCTCCATCTCCCTTCCCCCAGCTCTGCTTCTGCTCTGGGACTCAGATCTAAAGTTATCTAGCGACCACGGATTTAAAGTTATCCAGTGACCATGGCATGTGGGTGCCTACTGGCTGGAGGGCTCTGCTCCCCGGCCCGGCTGACCTGCCCTCTCCTGCAGTTCAGCGTGTGTTTGTTGTAGCTGCAGAGCAGGGAATGGCGTGGGGACGTTGGGAAATGTGCTGCGTCTGGTCTATTTTCTTTTCTTTTCTTTTTTTCTTATTTATTTATTTATTTTTTGGCTGCTTTGTGTGTGGCATGCGGGATCTTAGTTCCCCGACGAGGGCTCAAACCCATGCCCCCTGGCAATGGAAGTGCAGTCTTAACCACTAGACCGCCAGGGAAGTCCCGAGTCTGGTCTTGTGTGACCTTGGACCAGCCCCTGCCCTCACTGGGCCTCAGTGACTCCATTTGTACAGTGAGGGGGTGGACCTAACAGTCTCGAAGAGCCCTTTCTTCATCTCTGACGTAATGAGTCTGAAAGTCAGGCAGTTTACCTTGCGTCTTCCCCACTTCCTTCCCTCTACCACGCTGTGAGCCCAAACCCCCATGAGGGTCAGCCGAGAGCTTGTTTGACTCTTTGCCCAACTTAATTGAACTGTTACTGAAGATAAATTAACACAGTGGTCCAGAGCTGTGGAGTCAGACCTTTGCCACTAACTGGCTGTGATCATGTTATCTCTGTGACCCTCAGTTTCCTCGTTTGTAAGACAGGTCCCAGTCCTACCTATGGCACAGCCTTTGTGGGGTAAATGAAATGATTCGTAGAAGTTTGGGGCCATCTGGCTCGGAGTCAGCTGCCAGCACTACCTGCCCTGAGCCAGGCCCCGTTGTAGAAGCCGGGAGGTGGCTCCCAAGACGTTTCCTTGAGCTTTGTTTTCAAAAAGTCGTCAGCCGTGCATCACAGAGGCATCAGAAGACAAATATGGAAGCGCCTTAAAAGTATGCACCGAGTGGGGGGCTTCCCTCGTGGCGCAGTGGTTGAGAGTCCGCCTGCCGATGCAGGAGACATGGGTTCGTGCCCCGGTCCGGGAAGATCCCACAAAAAAAAAATATGCACCGAGGGGGGACTTTGCTGCTCCCATGGTTAAGACTCCGTGCTCCCAATGCAGGGGGCACGGGTTTTGATCCCTAGTTGGGAAACATTCCCCTCATGCCACACAGCGCAGCCAAAAAAAAAAAACCTCCGAGGGAAAAATAGGCTGGGGATGGAAAGGAAAGAGTGATGGAATCTGAGGCCATGGGAAGACCTCATGAGGCTGAGGGGAATACACAAGTGGAGAAACCAGGAATTTCTAGAATTTCTGGAAAGCAGAAAGGATAGCTCAAACGGAGCACTGGCCGTGTACCGGACACCACACTAATCCCTCAACATGCAGTTTTCACTTGTTAACTTGAATTTTCAGTTAAGGTATGTTGCATTCTGGGATAGGTCAGCAGTAGGAGGGAGACCCTCAGCGTTTTGAGGGGAGGTAGATGAGATTAGAAATGGGAGTTTGCATCCACTTAGAGGACCTTGTAAGTCAGGATTTTATCTCATAACCCAGGGGGAGCCTTTGGAGGTTCTTGGCCGGGGAAGGTAAGCCTCTGAATTTAAGGAAAGACAATGAAGGGAGGGTGGCCAGTTGGGAGGTTACTACAACAGTTGCGCTAAGTCCCAGGTACCTGCAGAGCAAACCCCTCTTTTTTCTTGGAGCTGTGGCAGAGGAGGGAGTAACCACTGTTCTGAATCCAAGGCACCTCATTCATCCATTCATCCATCCACTCATGCACCTTATGTGTACTGAATGCCTCCTATGTGCCATGCCATATGCGAGATGCTAAAGATAGAACAACTTAGACCGTTGTGGTCCTAATCCTTAAAAGTTTATGTTCAAGTGTCCCTCCCATCCAGCCCTCTCCAAAACTGTACTAAACAACACTGGAGGTTGTTTCTGTGGCCAAAGTTCAACGGAGAGAAGTGGTGGGGACTAAATTAAAACTAAAAGGAAAGAGAAAGCAGAAGCCCAGACCGCTGCTGTCTCAAAGTGGGAGCACAGGAGGATGGTCATGATGCTGTAGTGTGGAAGGGACCCTCGGAAATTCTCACCTCCCTCTCAGCCAGACAGACAACTGTCACTTCACAGAGAGGAAGCAGCAGGCCTAGGGTCACATAGCCTTTCAGCGGCAGAAAACTGGAACCGTGCAGTCCTGGCCCCGGTCCAGTGCTTCTGTCAACACCCTGCACGTCCTTCCACTTTCTTCAGTCTTCCCCTCTGAGAGGGCTTCAGCCCAGAGTCGGCTCCCCTCCTGCCCTGAGCCGTGCCTTTTCTCTCGGGGCAAACGCTTCTCGGCAGCTCTGGACTGGTATGTGCCCACCTTGGTCTTTGGGACCAGGAGGAAATGTCTGAAGGAAGTGGCTGGTTGGGAGGAGGTTGCCCCTTTAAGCTGAGCAGAGAGCGACTCTTTGGGAATCGCTGCCGTCACATTTCCTGCTGTTGGAGAACATTGTGGGAACTGTTGGCTATTTACAGCGCCCTGATAACTTGCTGTGCCCGGCTTTGCTGAGAGCCGCGAGTCACCATCACCAGAGTGATCCCACTGGAGTGATTCCCCTCCTCAGTTATCCTCTGCTGCTTTGCTGCTGCTTTGCGGGGGTGAGCACCTCATTCTACTAACGAGGAAACTCAGGGTCCAAGTGGTGATGCAAATTGCCTGAAGACAGCACGTCATGGGTTGACTGAGCTGGAAATGGTCTTAGAGATCATCCAAACCAACCCTCTTATTTCCCAAGTTTGGAAATCGAGGCCCAGAGAGCAGACTGTGGCCGCGCTGTCAGCAAGGGCTAGTCCTGCAACTAGCACCCGGGTCTCCTGATTCCGGCTCTGCTCTCTCGGGTGACACATCCCCCTCTTCCTCCTGATGGCAGAGCTGAGAACAGCAGGGAGAAGCGTCAAGTTGCGCAGTCCTAATTTCAGAACCCAGAGCGGTAAATCTTCAGAGCTGCAGTTAGGCAATTGGGAAATTCTAGTTCTGTCACTGAGCCTAGTTAGATCTATGGAAGGAGGGAGGCAGGCAGACCAGCCTGGATTTGAATGCCAGCCAACCACTGAGAAGTAGATAAGTTGCTTGGCCTCACTATGCCTTGATGTCCTTATGTGTAAAATGGGAACAACCAAGGTTTCTATCTCACAGGGTTGTTGAGAAGATGAACTAAGGCAATGCATGTCTATCTCTGGGGACATTGTCCAGGACACAGAAAAGACTCAATAAATATCACCTCTTTGTTATTAATAAATAGGCTGGATTCCATTTCAGAGCAGAGAAAGACAGGACTCTCTTTCAAGAGCCTCTGACGATGGGCTTCCCTGGTGGCGCAGTGGTTGAGAGTCCGCCTGCCGATACAGGGGACGCGGGTTCGTGCCCCGGTCCAGGAAGATCCCACATGCCGCGGAGCGGCTGGGCCCGTGAGCCATGGCCGCTGAGCCTGCGCGTCCGGAGCCTGTTGCTCCGCAACGGGAGAGGCCACAGCAGTGAGAGGCCCGTGTAGCGCAAAAAAAAAAAAAAAAAGAGCCTCCGATGATTAACTGAGTCCCTACAACTGTTCTCCTTACCTTCAGAGAGCTAAGTCGGGAAAGATTATAAGAAAAATTCAACCAAACACGCAGTAGGAAGGGGTACCAAGTGCAGAGGCCACAGATTAACCACAGAGAGGCCTAAAAAATCTCCCTGGGAAGAGGGCATGTGAGAAGCACCTCAAAAGATGGGTAGAGAAGCTCTCAATAGTAAAAGATATTGAAGGAGAGAGAGAGTCGCAGGCAGGGACAACTTGAGTAAAGGTACAGAGGTGGGAATTGGAGGCAGCGGGGTGTGCCCGTGGAGGTCCTGGGCCGCGCACCCAGCGTGAAGACAACATTTGGGAAGGTCACGGAGAGTCTGGGCTGGACTGTGGCCCTTTCCCTCTGGGCCCTAGCCAGCCCCTGAATGTGCTGGGGATGGGAGTAGTATGATCAGAGACATCCTTTAGAAAGCCATCTCTGGGGCCCTGCGTGGAGGAGGAGACCAGCCCAGCAGCTGGGAGACCATCGGACAGGCTTGCAGTTATTCCCCTGACGTGGAGGGATGAGGACCCGAGCCAGGGTAGGGGGAAGCAGAGATGGAGAAAAGAAAGACACAAGAGGGAACAAGAAACCAAGGAAACTGCCTGACCTGCCATGGGGAACGAGAGAGGGAGGCCCAGGTGAAGCCAGGTGTCATCACCTGGGAACCCAGAGGCAGCAGGAAGTGCTTTAAAGGCAGGAAGAGGCCAAGGCCCCTGGTGTGGGCCATCCCATCGCCCTCCGCTCAGCTAGGTGAGGACTGAGGAGGCCCTCAACCAGAGCCATCTGGGAACGGGCCCGTCCCCCAGGCCCAGGTGTCTACCCCTTCCTCTAGCCCCACCACCTGCCTTCAGTGCTGCCAGCTGTAGCCAGAACCCCCTAGTGGCTACCCCACTGAGATGGCCATGGACCTTTACCTGGAGATAGCCATGGGTGGGGATGGGAGGGCCTGATAGGAGAGCAGGGAAGGAGGGCGGGGGATGACACAGAGATCCCAAGCCTGTGCTGGGCCAGGGATCTCCATTTCCACTTTCCCACACGTCGGGTATCCACTCAAAGCCCATAAGTACTACTTATCACACACACACACGCAATTCCAAATCACCACCAGACACAGCCACAGGGACACACACTGTATACCCAGAATCAGAAACACACATTCTTGACCGTAGAGAGAAAAATGATTAGGCCTCCAAAACACGGTTGGTCACAAATAGAAAGAGAGACACCGCTGCCCACAGATGCACTGCTGGCCACACAGGAAGGGCCTCACACAAGCACCCAAACTTGCTTTTCACACACACTCGCTAGGGCACGTGTGAGCTCATGCTTTTCCTGGCACACAGCCTTGCTGTGCGGCACACAACTGCAGGAACCTGTGACCTGCCTGTTCCTGTGTATATTCTTTGTTCTGTTCTTCGATAGGAGGAGAAACAACCAGGCTGTCTGGCGGGCAGACTTTGGGCCTAACTACCCTGCCTTGAGCTCTGGGGAGGCAAGACCAGCTCCCTGGAGGAGCTGGGGGGGTCAGCCTTGCAATGGAGCGGAATCCCCAGGAAAGGATTCCTGGAGGAAGTGAGCCTCAAGGTGAGTGAAATGTAAAGGTGCAGGAGGGAGAGATAGATTTCCCTTCAAAAGCCTCCAGCCCGTTCTCCACTTCTCTTGGAGTGTTCTAGAAGAAGCTGGTGGTGAAAGGGTTAACAGTGCCAGCTGTCACCCCCAACCTCCTACCCTTGAACCTGGGAAGACCTGAGGACTCGGATTTGCCCACAGGAAGTCAAGATCACTACATTCCTGATGCCTTTTCGCTGTTTCCAGAATAAAACTCCCCAGGTGAGTGAGATGGAAACCTAAAACGAAACTGCCAGACTTCTCAGACTTGGGCCCCATTACTGTCACCTTAGTCAGCAGCTGCAACACCAGACCCATCATCATCGTGACCTCTCCCCTCAGGGTCAGAAGTGCTGTGCTTTCTCATGGGCAAATGTACCTTCCCCTTACTGGGTCTCAGGCTCCCAACCTTCCTACTTAGAAGGATGTTTCAGGAACAAAATGAGATTAAGAGCCTAGCACAGTGCCTGGTACCTGGGAAGTTCAGGCCCTCTTACCTGCCTTCCCAATTTCCTGCCTCTCCCAGGGTCCCCTCTCTCCCCTGCCTCTCTCCCATCTTGGGGTCCAGGTTAATTGGCGTGCAATATTTGCGTAGACATGAGACCTCACCCGGGGAAATTCCCCCTGGTGACCAGGCTTCCTTTCTGAGGTCAGGCCACATCATCAGACACTGCTCCTTCCTCTCCAGCTCCCCCCAGTCTCCCGCTGGCTTTCATCCCTGTCATCTGGCCGGTGTAGATCCAGGCTCACAGATTTAGTCCCATCCTTTGATCCTGGGTGCTATCCAGGAGGGTGTGAGGGTAGAGGGTGGGCTGGGAATCTGGAACAAAAGCAGAAGTGATACGTGCTTGAGGGACAAAGGGCAGCAGGCAGGAGGTGTTCTGAAAGCCTGGATTGTAAAGCTAACTCATCCTTGGGCACATGCCTCCCCCTCCCTGGGCCTTAGGTTCTCCTTCGGTCTGGCCAGGGGGTTGGTCTGGATAATCTCAAAGCTTTGTTCCAGAGCTGATATGCTAAGAAACCACTTCCTTCAGCAGCGCAGTCTTGCAACATTTGTCCTTGGATCTTCTTCCTTTGACTCTTGCTACATACCGCCTGCCCTGTTTCTGTTTCCTTGGAAACAACAATTTTGCAAAATGCATCCCTGAATTCCATTTTTCAGGTGTTGACAGAATTATATGTACCTCCTCTCCTCGTAGTGACTTGGTTTGAGTTTTAATTTTTCCTTTCACATCCACCATGTATGATGTCCTGTGACCCACAGAAGAGGGATAGAGCTCTCCAGATGCTAAGATCTGTTCTCCTCCTGGTCTCTGACCCTGGTACTGAGAAGCTGCCTTCCCTGGTACAAAAAAAGGAAACAGTGAGGTCCTGCGACCACCTGCATCAGAACCAACTGTTAGAAAAGAAATTTGAGGGCAGTGGTCACAACTTTGAATCACCTGAGGAGCTTTTTATCTATTTATTTATTTTTAAATTTAATTAATTTATTTTATTTTTATTTATTTTTGGCTGCACTGAGTCTTCATTGCTGTGCACGGGCTTTCTCTAGTTGCGGCGAGCAGGCGCTACTCTTCGTTGCAGCACGCAGTCTTATTGCGGTGGCTTCTCTTGCTGCAGAGCACGGACTCCAGGCACGCGGGCTTCAATAGTTGTGGCACATGGGCTCAGTAGTTGTGGTTTGCGGGCTCTAGAGCGCAGGCTCGGTAGCTGTGGTGCACGGGCATAGTTGCTCCACGGCATGTGGGATCTTCCTGAACCAGGGCTCAAACCCGTGTGCCCTGCATTGGCAAGCGGATTCTTAACCACTGCGCCACCAGGGAAGTCCTGGGGAGCTTTTTAAATACCGATCCCAGGCCACACCCCCCTGAGATTATGCTGTAATTACTCTGGGGTGGGGCCTGGGCATCTGTATTTTTACAAGGCTCCCCAGGTGATGCTGATGTGCTGCCTGGATTGAGAAACACTGATCTAAGGCCCCCACCCAAGACCAAATGGATCAGATGATTCTGACAGACACTAAAGTTGACAAACCCCCCACCTATGATATTCTTTATGAAGTCATCCTAATGGGCACACCTCTATGCACACAGCTATTCCCTGGGTACAAATGGGCAAAGAGAATTGACCACTTTTCACAAATGAGGAAGGTGAGAGACAGAGAGAGGAAATTTCTATTTGAGGTCACGTAGTGAGTCAGCAACAGCAATGGGCCTAGCACCTAGTGGATGCTTGTGGACTCAAAGCATTTTTGCAAAAGTCACACATTTGATGTTTGGGTGACCCAGAGAAGTGCTAGCATACTTGGTACTTCCCGCTAGTTCATGACAGTGAGTTCTTGGCTGCCTGTATCTGAGCAGGTGATTCTCACTTTGGAGTTGGAAGACCCAGCTTAGGGAGCTTGGGCTTCTCAAACTGCTAAGTACTAAGACTACCCCTGAAAGGTTATTTAAAGTGCCATCTCTAGGGCTCTATCCCCGAGAGCGTCTGATACCTCAGGTCTATGGTGGGATCCAGAAATCTGCCCAGAGTCCTGGTCTAGGTTCAAATAGCGCTGGGGGAGCTTTCAACAGAATTGATGAATCAGGAAGCCTACAGAGTCAAATCTATTCATTTGCTAAATAAATATTGATTGACTATTATGAGACGGGCTCAATGCTATTCCCACAACATCAGCAACGAGACCAGAGACGTCAGGGTGGGGTGGGCGGCGGGGTGTCCGGTTAATTAAGTAGCAAAGGAGTGGGCCTGTGAGAGCTTCCCCCTGTATATCCAAATCTCACCCATCTTTTGAAGTTCAGCAAAGCTCTCATCTCCCCCAGGTAAGCTCTGGAGACATTAATTACCTGAGTTTGAACTCCAACTATGCCACGTAATAACTGTTGGCTTAAACCACTATAAGCCTCAGTTTCCTCCTTTGTAAAACCGCAGTACCAATCTCACAGGGTTCTGATGAGGAATGCATAAAGGAACGCATTGAAGAGCACTTACTGCCATGCCTGGTACATGTTAATCTTAAGTATCAGGTATTACTGTTATTATTTCCTGACCATCTTGGCCTGTTCTGATTTCTCCTTCCTTTGAACTTTTAGACTTCCTTACAGTGTCAGAAGGGAAGGTCGCTTCGTAATCATCTAGTCTGATTCCTTCATGTTATGGAAGGCGAAGCTGAGGACCAGAGAGGGGAAGGAACTTGCCCAGGGCCACACAGCAGAGCCAGGACTCAAACTCAAGTCTTCCGATACCCAGTCCAAGGGCCTCTTCTTCCTTGATGTCTAACCCTTGGCCTGAACAGGGAAGGCAATTTCAGGAAATCCATGGCTGGAAGAAGGAAGAAGGGGAAGAGAAGGTGGGAGAAGCTGATTGTTCTCAGCATTTGAGCAGGGAAAGCCCAGAGGTAATCTTCCCACTGGGTACGCAAACCAAGTGTTCTAACTGGAGATTGCAGCTCATGTGGGTCCAGCTACTTGAGCCTTCTTAGCCCTTTAAGGTCCCTCCACCATTTAGGACTCCAGGAGCAGGACCCAGTCTAAGCTGAGTTTTGTGAATTCACAGAGGATCTGTGATGATTGTGGCCTCTGGAGAGAAACTACTGTGTATAGGGGAAATATCACAATCCCGGAACATCAGGGCTGAGTTACACATTACACTAATGAGGAATCTGAAACTCCATTTCCTCTAGGGAGGGACATTCCTCAATTTCACAGAAGGCTCTGGCTGACTCAGGGGGCTTCACAAAGGGAGCCAGGAGCAAGATCTCTCTCCCTGATGCTGAGTCCTGCCATCATCCCAAATGCCAGTTTCTGAGCTGTTGGGGACATGAGTAAGGGAGGCCTTGCAATTTGGTATCAGAGGACAGAGATGGGAGCATCTGACAACGTGGGTGTGAGAAGGTATATTTTTACTCCCCGCAGAGAAAAGAGTTTACATGCATGGAAGCGCATCACCCTTTGCGCCTGGTCTAGCTCAGGGACTGGTGTCATTAGTCCTGTAGGACTTTCTGCACGGTTTGGTATGGTAGCTGCTTGCCAGATGTGGCTATTGAAACATTTAAAAAGCAGCCTGTGCAACTGGGGGACTGAGTGTGGTGTGGGAAAGAGCACTGGACTAGGAGTCAGGAAGTCCCTCGATTAACTCACTTGGAAAGTCACTTCCCCTGTCTGTTCTTTACTTCCACATCTGTAAAGTGAGACTGTTGGGCCAGGAGGTGTCTCTAGCATTCCCCGGGCAATCCCAATCTGAAGGGCACAGAAGCAGTTGAGGATCAGAGTCAGTGGGCTCTCCCACTCCGTCACCCCCTGTCCCCCTACCTCCCAATGCCCTGCCCAGGACTGATGTGGCCTCTTGATATCTGACCCTGGGTATTTCTCCAGACCCACCTCTGTTACTTCCCCTTTGCTTGCTTCAAACTCCATGGTCCACTCAGAGTGAACAATTTTCAGTTCCCTGAATGTACTCTCTCTTCTCTTTGCATATTCTATTCCCCTTGCTGAGAACACCCTTCCTTATGCTCTTGCTTGGCTACTTTCGGGTCTCAGCCAAAGTGTCCCTTCCTTTAGGAAGACTTCCCAGATCCCAAATCCTGACCAGACACTCCCTTGTCCTGGCTCCTATAGCTCCTTGTATTCCTCCTGTCAAAATATAACTCTGCCACACTTGACTGTAGTTACTTATTGATTTGCCTGTAGCCCCCAGAGCAAAGCTATCCAATAGAACTTTCTGTAGTGATGGAAATATTCTGTACATGTGCAGTCTAAGGTGGTAGCCACACATGGCTCTTTAGCACTTGCGATGTGGCTAGTGCTACTGGGGAACTGAATGATTAATTTTATTAATTTCAACGAATTTATATTTAAATAGCCATGTACTGCTAATGGCTACTGTACTGGACAGCGCAGCCCAGAGCCTGTGAGCTCTGAGTGGGCAGAAAGTGAGTGTGACTTGTCCATTCCTAGGTCTATCATGTTGTGCAAGAATGATGAAACTCCAGAACCGGGAATGATGGAGAAAGGCCAGCTCATCCAGATGGTCCCCATCCATCTCCTCCTTAGGCATCTTTTCAGCAGATAATGAACTGAGACCTTACGTTCGTAAAGCAGTCAATAGTTTACAAAGAATGTCTGTAAACTATCATTTTATTTTAATTACCATCGCAGGAGGCGGGCAAAACAGGACTCATTATCCCCATTTTACAGCAGGAGATCACTGAGGCTCAGGATGGGGAAGTGAGCCCCAGGAGTTAGTGCAGAGCTGGGCTGCTCATTGGTGGGTAGGTCTCAAAGGCCCCACTCAACATCCCAATGAGATCCGGCACAGAGGGAAGGAGTGGGCTTTTTCCTACCCTGTGGAGAAGAAACTAAGTGGAAACAGATGGGAGAGGAACGGGGAGGGGGGATGGGCAAGAGGATGTGCGCTGGGCGGCTGGTGATTTTGGCCAGGACCCTGGGTGCTGGAATCCCCCCACCTTAGGCAAAGGAAGAGATCGAGGTCCTCGGGGAGAACCGACGCTGGGGCAGGGTGGGCCAGCCGGGTTGCCTCTGCCCCTGGGCCAGTTCCCAGTCCAGCCACAGAATCATCAGGCTTCGGCGCGGGCTCTTACCCAGAACCCCCTCCCTGCCCTGGAATTCACAGCAAGCGACAGCCCGTCTGGGAAGTGACAGGTGGGGAACTGACAAAGAAGGGCCCTGTGCTCTGCCAGGGGGCGGGATGGGCCTCAGTCGAGTCTGCGGGGCTGCCTGCGTCTCTGTTGTGGGGAATTCCCCTCCTGCCTAAAAGTCAGCCTGGCCCAGCTCTCCTTCCTGCAGAAGCGCAGTGAGCTGAGGAGTCTTCTCGGGTGGCAGCCCCGTGCACAGACCCCGTCCTCCCCTGCCCTTCCCCAGGTGAGTGACCCGGCCCGGGGGCCGTGAGCCAGGACAGGGCAAGGACTCACCGCACAAGACTGCTGGGGCCAACCAGACCCTCCTGGCTGAGCCACGAGCCACCTGGGCCCCCTCCGCTTTCCTGCCAGCTGGGATCTGTGGCTGCCCCGGCCCAGCTCCCTCACCCGCTCAGGGCTTGGCCTCTGGGCCTCTACCTCCTTGCCTGGCCTGGTTCTCCTCCTGCGTCTCTCCCTGCATTTCTTATTTCCTCTTCCTGCCCTCCTCTTCTTGCTCTGCCTTCTCAGCCAGTCTTTTTCTCTCCGGTCGCTGCCAATTTTTCCGAAAGGAAGGAAAAGAAAGGTCTATTTTTGTCTTATCCTTCTCCCAAGAAAAGGGGTTAGGTAGGTTTGCAGGTGTGAAGGCAGGTGTGTGTGTGTATGCATGTGTGAGAACGTGTGTCTACGTTTGTGAGCGTGTGTCACGTCTCCCGAGGTGCCTGTGTGTATGACTGTGTGAGCAAAAGCGTGTGAGCATTGTCTATGTGTTTGAGTGTGTCCGTGGGCGTCTGTGTCTGGGTCATTACATGATTATGTGTCTGTGAGTTTTTGTGGGTGAGTGTGTGGGCATGTGTTGGGCACTTCAGTGGTCTAAAGCTAGACAGGAAGAGACCAGGTGGGAGTCTGGCCCTGCCTCCCTTGGGAACATGGTGGAAGGCTGGGGCCCTCCGTAACACGGGGGAGAAAGGACGTCTGGAGGGCTCTCCCACCTGCTCTCCTCCAGGGTCAGCTGGACCTTTCTGTGGTTGAGCCTTTAACACAGAGAGAGCCCGAGGCACTAGGAGTGGGTGATGGGCTGGCAGACAGTGGTGATGCAGCCTCCTCTTTGATCACAGTCAGTCTAGATTTTCCAAAGCTGGTCAGAGGCCCAGCCCAGGGAAGTCCCTGGCTAGGAGGGGCAAGGAGTGGAGGCCAAGTCGCTGTCACAGTGGCTTCTGGGCTGGAGAAGAATGGAGGGAGAAGTGGGAGGGGCCCTAGAAGAGGGTGCATGGGAGAGGACTTAGGGTGAGGCTGAACAGCACCGTCAGGGCTTCCCAGGATTAGGAAATGCTCTGGTTCCCATGGGTCTGCCTCCTTCAGGGGCTGGGCTGAGCCTGGCTGACCTCTTCCCACTTCCAGGAGGATGACAAGGGGCAAGCTTGGATCCAAACTCAGATCTGCTTGACATTCTGGGCTGGAGACAGGGAGGCCAGAGGGAGAGGAGCTGGCCTGGGGCTCCCAGGAACTGTGGGAGGGGCCTGGCTAGGCCACGTCTGCTACAGGCGGGAATTTCCCCCACTGTCACTTTGCCCTTTCCTCTCCTCCAGCGGTGCCCTAGAAAGCCTAGAGTGAGAGGCAAGCCCAGGGACGCAGCGGAAACAGTTAGGATGAAAAAAGAGGAAAACAGGAAAGACCCTGGAGAAAAAGGAGAAATGCCTTCTAAGCCTGGTGTTTCCAAGAACACTTTGTGAAGTCTAGGACAAGTTCCTCCACAGCTCTGGGCCCTGAGGTCCTCACTGGAAAGAGTAGATGAATGATCCCTGCCCACCCTATAGGGCTGATCATAAGTATCATTGTTGCCTCTCACTGATGCCAGGTTCTGTGACGTTTCATTCTTTCTACCCTGTGTATTGGGCACTGTTTTAACTTTCTTGCTGTTGATGAGGAAACTGGAGGAGAGTCATCGTGAGGTGTAAGTGGCAGGACTGTGATCCAAGCCAGGGTCTATCAGACTCCAGAGTCCACCTCCTAACCCTTGCATGACATGCCTCTTGGAAGTGGGGCAAACTGTTAATATGAAATGGTTTAATTCACCTTAAAGTGCTGAATGAATGTGAAAAGTTATGGATTTCTTTCTTTAAAGAATAAATTTTTATTTATTTATTTATTTATTTTTGGCTATGTTGGGTCTTCATCGCTGTGCGTGGGTTTTCTCTAGTTGTGGCAAGTGGGGCTACTCCTCGTTGCAGTGTGCGGGCTTCTCATTGCGGTGGCTTCTCTTGTTGCAGAGCATGGGCTCTAGGTGTGCAGCCTTCAGTAGTTGTGGCACACGGGCTTAGTTGCTCCACGGCATGTGGGATCTTCCCGGACCGGGGCCCGAATCCCTATCCCCTGCATTGGCAGGCAGATTCTTAACCTCTGCGCCACCAGGGAAGCCCCAAAGTTATGGATTTCTTAGCGCCGTTGTATCCATCCTCTCAGGCAGTTATTTGGGATGTAGATAGAACTAAATGCTTTCTGGGGCTTAGGGTGGGAAGCAGACACCATAGACTGCTCATTTATTTACCCTTTACCCCCAAATACAATTACCTAATACAATTTCAGCCAACACCATGTGCTTGACATGCATTTCTCATTTATCACTGAAATCTCCCTCTCATATACACACACACACCCAACACCAAAAAAGCACCTAGAATCCATCGTAGGATTTTCCATTCCTGAGATTGCCTCCGGCTATGGAGATGTGGGACTGGATCTAAGGAAGGGACCCGGACCCAGGACTGCTCCTTTCTTAGTTCATTAGCTGCTCATCACCCCTAGCGAAGGCCCAGACTCACTAATTCACCTATCAGAGTGAGGCACATGTTCGTTTGTCTTAGAAGCTCTGTTTTCCAGGACTGAGAGGTGTGGAAATAGCATTGCTCCGGGAGCAGGAGACTTAAGTAGTATCCCAAACTTGCTGTAAGACTTGTGACAAGTCCCTGGCCCTCCCTGGCCCTCAGTGGCTTCATCCCTGTAAGAAAAAGGCTTGATCCTTTCTAAGGACTCTTTAAGGACTGGCATTTTGAGTTCTGTGCCTTGCTAGCTGGCAAGACTCCATAGTATAATGTTCAAGAGCGTGAAGAGATTAAGAACGGGGATCTTCATGTTCCAGTGATCTGTTGCTGCTGAAGACCCTGTGGAAGTCACCTAACGTCTCAGAGCCCCAGTTTCATCTGTGAAGTGGGGGTGATAATGGTTCTGACCTCAGAGGCTGGTTGGGAGATATGTGAAAGTGCAGACCTAGCACACAGCAAATATGCCATAAATATTACCTTCTAATGTTTTTAATATGCAGCTTTCACTCCTTTTTTGGCCCTTGATTTAGAGCTAAATCACTTATAGGTTGAGGGCTTTTTGGTATGTGGTTCATATCCCTCAAATGTGGATTTAGGTGTGAAACTTTGGAGCAGCCTTGGTGGAGGTGGTGGAAGGGGGCGGGGGAGTGGTAGAAAAGAGATTGGGAAACCGCCTGCCTTAAAACAAAACGAAACAACGAAACAACACACAAACAACGAAACAACACACAGGCCTTTTGATTCTCCTGCCAGGTGGGGCTTTGCACTGCTGCTTGTCCTCACTCTGGAAGAGCAAGAGATTCCCAGCTGACTAAGTCACTCAGTTCTCAGTGTCAGGCCCAGCTTCCCAGCTTGGAAATTTCCTTCCAGGGCTGGGGGGAGAAGGGGGTGCCAGGCTAGGGGGCCCGTCTCCTACCCTGCCTAGCCCCCAGAGTCTAGGGTCCCAGAGAGTTTGTGGATGGTGGGATGGAGCCTGGGGAGGTTGCATTCCTGGGTTTAACAGTGAAGTTCTACTCAATGCATGCAATCCACATCTACAAACCACTATCTTTTCTTGAATGCCTACTGTGTGCCAAGCTTTGGGCTTTACTTACATTATCTCATTTATCCTCATGATCACCTAAGGGGTAGGTAATCAGTATCTCCATTTTTTAGAGAGGAACAGAGACTTAGAGAGGCCACCCAGGAAGGCAGTGGATGAATGGTTAGAACCCCATTAGTTAGGTCTATGGCCTACGTTCATCATGAGTGTTGAGTTTCTGTAAGAAAGTAAGAAAAATCAGGATACTGTAAAGACAACATGATGCAGTGGAAAGAGCACATATGACCAGGAGCCAAGGACCTGGGTTCCAACCCTGGTTTCATCACTCCATGTGCGTGGCCTTAAGTAAGTTCTTTACGACTCTGAGGACTCAGTTTACCAGCTGCCAAATAGGGGATTGTGATCAACGGTCCAATGGCCCCTAACATGGAATGTTTAGAACTCAGACTGAAATGGATGGAAGAGGTGGATGTGATCATGACTTCGAAGAGATGCATCTTCTCACATATTGCAGTTGTTAAGAAAAATTATCCAGAAGGAGGGAATCGGGCAAAAAGATGACTGTGTGACCTTTTCGTGCCATACTAGAGCATTGTCCAACAAGCCCACTTCTAGGAATCACCCGGCACTTTGGGGAATGAAACCATTTGCATAATTATCTAAGGTCAGACATTTACAAAAACAGCTGAAATAGTTTGGAAACAAAATGCAAACAGTTGGAGACTCTTCATTTTTTTAAGTAAATTTCAGTGTTCATGAGAAGGACTTTGGTTGGGATTAGGAAGAGTGCATTCCAGGAAAAGCAAACTGGGAATTACAGACAAGAGCAGGAAGAAAACCGGACCGGGCGGGCGGGGGCAGCGCACAAATGGGTGAGGTGATGCCTGAGAGCTGCAGTATGAACCAGTCCAAGATCGTAATCTCCTGGTGATTGGTCACACTCAGTGGTGCTTTGTTTGGTGTTCACATCCCTCTCTTCAAAATATGTGTACTTATTTTCATAATTAAAATGAACTAGAATTAATATCGTTTTGAGACTTTGATAACCCCTTTGAAGTAACTAAAAGCATCCCAGGATGTCACAAAGCCTGAAAGGAGAGTTCTTGGACTAGGCATATAGTTGCGTAGGTTGTGTGTGTGTGTGTGTGTGTGTGTGTGTGTGTGTGTGTTTTCACACAGAGTCACAGTTAATTTACAGAGCTCTCCTGTAAAATGAGGGCCTGTATGAAATAGTTCCCCAAATCCTTTCTGAGGATGAGGGCCTGTCAATGACTAAGGTTTCAATAGTTCCGGTGAAATGAATCTTTCGGAATAAGTTTTTCATAAAGCTATATTAACCCAATTTGAAGAGCTGTCCTATATTCCAAGGTTAGGACTTGACACTTTTTGAAATTAAAATTTACCCTCAAAAAAAAAAAAAAAAAAATTTACCCTCTTTTAAATAAAATGGTGGGCTTAAAAAAACAAGTGTTCCCAAGCGTAAACCAAGTTACTGCTCCTTCCTGGTCTGGGAAATCTCACAGCCTGTTTGCATGATCTGGCCCACATATAGGTAGACCGTGTAGAAAGTGGGCTACGGATTTGCTCACTTGGGTTTCAATCTTGGTTCAGCCACTTACTGAGGTCATCTAACCTCCACGCGCCTTGTACATTAATTTATTTATGGTTAAAAAAAAAGTGGGGGATAAAAACCATCTCACTAGGGTGGCTGACCGAATTGAATAAATAAAGCATGCAAAGTGCTTACCAAGTTTGGAGCAGTAAGTACGCAAAAAATGTCAGCTGTGACAATGAGATTCTTTAAGGGTACTTTCACCTCAGAATTTCTGTGAGCTCTGTAAGAAGTCCGGGGGAGCCCTGGACCGAACTCTAGGACCCCGAACTCTAGCTGTGGCTCAGCTACAAATGCTTACATGCCGTTTGGCAAGTCCCCCCCGCCCCCCACCCCGGGCTCCGGACCCTGTGCCCCTCGGCGCAAGGAATGGGTGGGTGGTCTCTTAGGCTCGTCTCTGCTGTGAAATTCCGGCTTTCAGGGTGGTCCCAGCCTCATTCCGGCGCCCGGAGTTTCCGCAGCAGGGAGGGCCGCGAGGGACTGCCCGGACCTGCGGAGGTTGCAGCCCGCGGCAAAGGCTACCCAGAAACCGGCCTGCTCCGGCGGCGGCTGTTTACCTCTCTGCGTCCCACCCCGGTGGCTGCGGACCCGCCCAGATGGCGCAGCGTGATTGGGCGAGCGGCCTGTCAATCACTGGGGACTTTCCCAGGGGGTGGGGCGGCCCAGCCCCCAGCACTTCCTAGTCACCGGCCCTGTCCCCTTGCCCCGAGCCGGGGTCCTGTGCAGTGCTGCGGGGCCAGAGACTGGCCCAGGCCTCTACCGCGTCCCTGGACTCGGGCTGGACGCGGAGAGCGGGGTGCTGTCTCCCCGAGTCCCCACCGTCAGGTAAGCCGGCCGGGCGGAGCGGGGATGGAAAGGAAGGGAGTCTGGGACTGGGCCGGTCCCAGCCTCGGTAGTCCACCGGGCGTGGCAGGGGGGTCAGGCCCGGACTGGTGGCCTGGGTTTCTTGTCTCCTGGGCTCCGGCGCCCGAGGTCCCCGGGGAAGGGCACCTCCAGGGGCGGCCGGGTCCGGCCGAGTGGGGAATCCCTGACCTGCGCGGAGGGTGGTGGGCGCGCGTGCGCACTGAGTGGGCAAGCATGTCTGGGAACTGCAGGCGGGCTGTGTGCTGGGTGTGCTGACCCGCGGGTTGGAGGGTGTGTGTGCGGGCGTGGGTCTGTTTATAGTGTGGGAGACCAGTTTTGGAAGCCGTGTGCACACGTAATGAAGAGGAAAATAACTCTTATTGGGCGCTTTCCAAGTGCTGAACTAAGCTCTTTACATGTATTAAACTCGTCGTTTGATTGCCACTTCCATCCTCAAAACGAGTATGATTATTATAATCTGCATTTTACCGGTTAGGAAACCGAGGCACTTGGAGATTGGGGTCATACAGTTAGAGAGTTGCAAATTCAGGATTTGAATGCTGGCGTTTGACTCCAGACTCTGTGCTATACTGTTTCTGTTGAACATATTTTGCCCACTGTCAGAGACAACATTTGGGTGCATTTGCAGGGCAGCTGTAGTGAATTTTGGGGAGCGATTTGGGGTGTGGAGTTTCTACATATGCGTGAGTTTTCCGCCGTAGAACATTTGTCTGCAAGAGTGTATGAAGTTGTGTGTACATGAAAGTGATTGTATTATATATTCCTTAATTGTATGGGAATTTTGTGGGTGGGAATTTCGTGCAGCTGAGTGAGACTTCGTGTTTTGGTTGGAGGGGGGGGACTTTTGTGGATGATGCAGAAGAATCAGCAACGTTTATCCCCACCCCCTTGCAGAATGACAGTGCAGAGAAATCTATGGATTCCTAATGCATCATTTTTATTTCACAGTATTGTCAAAATAGAATTTAATCAGCTCTTACTCATTTTCCAAACAATGTGGTAGGGTAGAGGGGAATTCAGCAGCTGATGAGAGATCCGGAAAGAGGACTCTCAGTTTTTTTTTCATTCCTGACAATGGATATTGCATTAGGAGGCTGGAATGTTTATTAGCACAAACTCATAGCAATTCTATGATGTATTAATATCACTGTTTTACAGCAGAGAGAACTGAGGCAGTGAAAAACCAATAATGGTAATAATAACAGCTTACATTTATCAGCACATACTGTGTGCCAGGCACAGTGCTTTATGTTTAGTATCTCATTTACTCTTTTCAGCAACCCTAGGAGAGAGTCACTAGTAGTAGCCTCAATTTTGAGGTGAGGAAACTGAACCCCCAAAAGGTTAAGACTTGCCCAAGACTAGTAAGCCTTGAACCCTGGGCCCTGTTTCCTTTCCACTATCCTGGCTGTGTCCTGGGAAAATAATGTGATCAGGGCCTGGCACGTCACTGAAGCACTTGATCATGTCCCTCTGGAGGCTGCAGCCGTGAGTGTCCTATGTTCTACATACTTATGTGACCCTGTTTTCTCCCACCCATGTGTGTCCGTGGGGATGGCATGGCACTCATGCTGAGGGTTGCTGCCTGCCCCTATTCCCCCACCAGGGCCTTTGGGGCCCCAGGAAGCCGTGGGGTCTGACTCATACCCTAACCCCCAGTGCTGCCTGTGACTTGGGCCCCGGATGTTCTGGGTTGGGTTGGCCGACCTGATTTGAACACCTCAGAATTGTAGGAGGTCGGCTGTCTGCCTCCCTCTCTGGGTGCTACTGGGTACTATTTTCTTCTCGCACTCACTGTGATTTAACCACAGCAGCCCGCTTTTTTTCCCCTCGGACAGGCCAAGCTTATTCTTGCCTTGAGGCCTTTGTATGTACTGTTCCTTCTGCCTGGAACACCTTTCCCCAGCCCTTTTCATGGCTGGTTCTTCCTTATCTGTCAAGTCTCAGCTCAAATGTCACCTCCTCAGAGGGGCCTTCCCTGACCTTTCTATGCAAAATAACCCCTTTTTTCACTTTCTGTCATATTACTATTATATATATATTTTAATACATTCATCATGCCCTGAAACGATCTTGCTTATTTGCAGTTGAGAAAGTATGTGTGTAGACATGGTATGTGTCAGGTATACAGTAATTTTTACTGTTTGCTTGTTTGTTGTCTTCCTCTTTTCCTAGAATAGAAGGGTGAGAGCAGGGGGACCTCTTTAGTCTTCACGTGTGCGTTCCTGATACTAGATAAAGAGTGTCTGGGGTAAGGCTTTGCTGGGTTTGTTCAGCAGATGAGTAGAATAGAAGCAGCTAGAATAATGGTGCATTTCACAGATGAGAAAACTGAGTCCTAGAGATGGCAAGGCACTTGTCCCGGAGAGGTAGTGGCAGAGTCAGGGTGAGAGCCAGAACTTGCTTCCCAAGGCATTTTTCTTTTCTTCTGAGAGTCAGCAAACATTTCCTGACAGCCCTCCGGCCTGGTGCTGTGTGGAGTGGCGTGGTACTCAGGTGAATAAGGTACTGGCTCTGCCCTCCAGGAACTCGTTGTGGACTGGACAGAAATGTGCCATGAGCGCTAGCTGGAAGGCGTAGTGTGCCAGCACGTGCCCGGCAGTAAGTCTGACTGGGGTGTGGAGCAATTTGGGGGTGCCAGATGGTCAGGGGGCTTCTGGAAGGAGGCGACTTCAAGGCCGGGCCCAGGCAAGATGATGAGGTGCAGAGTGGGGCCTGAGCCCCTTCTGCAACTTAGGGTAAGAGGATATGGGCTAAGGCTCTGCTGCCCTGGGGGAGCTGACCGGCTGGGCTAGGAAAAGCCCAATAGTCTTGACTACCAGGCAGAGAAGAGTCAGTTTTTCCCCCGTCAGCAGCACTGGGAAGTGATCAGAGCATTGGCGAGCCCAGGCGTGCATCAGAGCCCCCTGGGTGGCTTGTTAAACAGATTGCAGGGTTGCGACCCCAAGGGTGTCTGATCCAGCTGGTGGCAGTGATGCTGATGCTGCCGGTCCAGCTGCTCTCTGAGAACCCGTGGTGTAGTGTGCCTGATTTAGAGTTCAGCACACCTGGGTGCGTGCTGTGTCTGCTTCCTCTTCTATAAGTTTATGTGACATAAGTGCTACTTCCAGAGTGGTGTGAATTAATGAGACAGTGTGTGTCAAGCACTCAGCACAGGGCTGGCATGGGGTAAGTGATCAATCGCTGTTGGCTGCCGCACATCATTAAATCTTATTAATGAGGCTGATCATGAGGCTGGTGAAGGGATTTCAGTAGGAGATGATACAGATGGTCCGATTTTTCATGCTTCGGGATGACTTGCCTTTAATCCTCTGCCGCCTCTGGACCATGCTGTGTCCTCTCTGGATGGGTCATCCTTTGTTTTGTCTCAGACGTCTTTCCATCCCTGTTTGGAATAGTGGCAGTAGACATGTGGGAGGGCCGCAGAGGACATCTGGCCCGAATTTCCTCAACAGCACCCAGCACCCCAGCAGGTGATCAGCCAGCCTCCGCTTGACCACCCCCAGTGCAGCGTCAGGAGTGAACTGCCTTGTAGGCGGCCCCTTCCAGTGTTGTTACAGGTGGCTCCCCGTTGTGGGCCCACTTCCTTTCTCGTCCCTCTTTTTTCCCTCACTGCTCACCTGACCACATGGAGGGAGGGGTGCAGGACGAGAGGGAGGGAGGGCAGTAGGAGGTGTGGTGAAAAGAGCGCGCAGCTGGCCACCAGAAGACTGGGTTTGCTTCCCCTCTGTGTCACTGCCGTCCCTGCAGCCTTGGGCAGGTCCTCCTCCCTTTGCTGGCTTTGGTGTCCCAGCTGCAAAACGAAGGGATTGCAGTGGCAGGTGTCTTAGGGCATTACTTCCAGAAAACTGTAGCCCAGTGACTGGGCCACCCTCTATGGCTCCGGTAGTTGCCGAGTTCTTCCCACAGGGCCAGGCCTTTCTGTGCCCACCCTCCCGGCTTCTTGCTGCTGCCCACTCCCCACCTGCCCCTCCTCTTCCTGTTCCTCTTTGGAGAGTGTCTGGAGCCCCCTGGAGAGTGGCCAGAAGGAAGGCACAGGGAAGCAGGGAGAAGCGCCCCTCGTTCTGTGGGGAGCAAGGCTCCCTGGCCCGCAGAGACAGACCTGGGCGGCCGCTTGCGGGAGGAAGTCCTTGTTTTTCCCCGTGACCGGCCCAGGACAGTCGCTCTTCCGATGGGAATGGACGACTGGGCTGAGGGGCGGCTGGCTCTTTGTCTGGGGGCTGTCCCCGGGTGGGGCTGAACTCTCCTCTCCCCAAGGAGCCCACCCTGAGGCTGTTGCCTGTGTCCTTGAGCACCTGTGGAGTGGAGAGACCCGGTGGCCCAGGCAGATGTGTGAGTGTGTGTGTGGGGGGGGAGGCTGGGGGCTGGGGTGTCGTGTCACCAGGGAGTCATCTACTCAGAGACCAGAGCTGGTGCTTTTAGGGCGGGCGTGGGGGTGTCCCATGAGTCAGGGGCCCTTGGTTTTGTCTCCACCCGCAGTGGAGGACGCCTGTACCGCTCTCAGCTGGCCAGCACACCCCGGTCCTGTGCCTTCCTCACGGCCAGCTTCATCTCAGTGGTCTGAGGGACCCCAGTTCCTGCCACACCCCCACTGCTGCCTCTGAGGTGCTGCCACTCCCCGCCCCAACCTCTGGGAAGAGGAGTGGGGGGTCTGAGGATGGCAGCCCTGACTTCTAGAAAACACGAAGGAATCTTTCAGACACAGAGGTAACATGCAGACACTTGGGCATCCACCCATCCAGCTTAAGAAAGAACGTATTTTCTGTTCCTGTGAAATTTCTCCCCGATCATCTCCTTCCCCACCCCTCCAGAAGCAAACAAGTGTTCTGAATTTAGAGCTTATTCTCTTGTATTTCTCTACAGCTTTATTATAAACATATACATCTGTAAACAATATTTAGTATTGTTTTGTTTGTTTTAAAATGTTATTTAAATGCCATCATGCTGCCTGTGTTCTGCAACTTGCTTGTTTCGCTTAGTGTTTTATCTGTGAGATTCATCCTTGTTTGTGTCTCTAGCGGGTGCCTATTTGTTTTGCACAGCTGTATAGTATTAGCATTCCCTGGTGTGAACTGGCGTCGGTGTCTTTATTCATTTTTTTCTTCATTAGGTTGTTTCCAGCCTTTGCTATTAAAATAGGACATCTCCGGCTTTTATCTGGGTAGTCTTGCCCGCAGAAGCTCTCTTCCTAACCACCGTGGCTCCTGTTGGGATAGTCTACAGAGTGTTCCCAGTTGGTCCTCACAGCATTTCCATAGGGGGAAGAAACCAGGGAAGTGAGGACTGCTCAGGGTCACTTGGTGAGGGAGCAGAACCAGGAGTTGAACCCATTAAACCCTCTTTACACCATATTTGGTATGAGGGGAATTCTCAAAAGTTGTCATCTTCCCCCTTGGAGGAGGGAGTTACAGGGCTGGAGAAAGCCTTTGTTGGATAAACCAGCTTTGGGCATTTTGGGGTCAGGTAGACAGGAGGACAGTCGAGTCTCCCTTTTTTTTTTTTTTTTTTTTTTTTTTTTTTTGCGGTTCGCGGGCCTCTCACTGTTGTGGCCTCTCCCGTTGCGGAGCACAGGCTCCGGACGCGCAGGCTCAGTGGCCATGGCTCACGGGCCCAGCCGCTCTGCGGCATGTGGGATCCTCCCAGACCGGGGCATGCACCCGTGTCCCCTGCATCGGCAGGCGGACTCTCAACCACTGCGCCACCAGGGAAGCCCTCCCTTCCCTTTTGTCCCAAGGTTGGGCCTAGTGCTCTTTGTCCCTGTGGCTGATAGTGGATGTGCTCCTCCTAGGTTAAGAGAGTCACAGCTGCTAGGAGGGAAGCCGGGCTTCTCGGCGCAGTGTTTGTACCTGTGGATCCCAGGAACTGTGAGGAGGCGAAAGAAAGCGGGCTGGGGTTGCTTGGGCTGCCTTCTCAGCCCTTCTTAGGGGGCTGTTGGCAGTGGGGAGTACAGGCTGGGGACTGATGATCAGGTGGGGCTGTTCTCCTTTGTCCCTTGGGAACCGTGCCACCTTGAGCCCAGCTCTGCACCTGTTTTGACTCGGCTTCCTCTCCAGCAGAACAGGTATAAGTCCCCGTGTGAGGGCCCACAGGCAATGGGTGGGAAGCTTCGCTCTTGTTTCCAGCACCAAAGTCCGGTGCTTTTCTTCCCGCCTTTGTCGCCTCAAGCCCATCCCTGACCTTCCTGAAGCCAGATCCTTTCTGGCGGTTCCAGGTTGAAGCTCTCCTTTACAGTTGCCAGGTCTCCATCTACCACATTCCTTGACTAGAAAACTTGTCCCTGGGCTTTCCCTCCTTATTTATGATTCAGTCCCTATAGCCTGTCTGTCCACGTGAAGCAGATTCATAATAAGGAGGCTCTCATCCCTGCCCACAGCCCTCCAGCCTCATTTGCTGCCAGAACAATAGCCCTTTCCTCTTGTTCTGGCCCCGTCAAGCCACTTAAAAACAAACAAAAAATTAAACTCTCCCTTTAAAAGTGTTAAAAAATAACATGTATTCATTAGAGAAAAAACTCCAAAAACTCAAGCAATACCAAACGTAAAAAATGAACGTTGAAGTAGGAGTTAGGACTGATGTACCATATGGATACAAGTCATAAATATTTTTGAAGTTAGTCTTTTTAAAATAAATCCTAGTAAAATTCAGTGGTACTAGGACAAATAGTTCTGGTTTAACTTTTACATGTAAAATGAAAGTAAATTGATTTTATATTTAAAAAAAAAAATGAACGTTGTGTTCTTTTCTCCTCCTTCTCTCCAACCTGTATTTTAAAATTAATTTTAAAAATAGAACAGGACTAGATTCCATTGTAAAGAGTTAAAAAACTAGGTTAAAAAAAGTTTCTTTTGATTACAGTCCCCTAGCCCAAGTCCTTCTCTAGATCTGTCTCCTAGCAGCAGTTCGGTGTGTATCTTTCCAGACCTTTATCTGTGCACATTTAAGATTTTATACATATATGTATACATATACACACACACACACACACACACACAGATATGCACACGTAGTTGTGTGATGTTTAATAAATAGTATCCTATTATACATATAAATTTATACTTTGCTTTTTTCCTTAACAATTTTTTTCTTAATAAATAAATATTTATTTATTTTTGGCTGCATTGGGTCTTAGTTGCTGCGCATGGGCTTTCTCTGGTTGTGGCGAGCGGGGGCTACTCTTCATTGTGGTGTGCGGGCTTCTCATTGCAGTGGCTTCCCTTGTCATGGAGCACGGGCTCTAGGCGCACGGAATTCAGTAGTTGTGGCACACGGGCTCAGTTGCTCCGCGGCATGTGGGATCTTCCCGAACCCGTGTCCCCTGCATTGGCAGGCAGATTCTTAACCACTGTGCCACCAGGGAAGTCCCATTAACAATATTTTATGGGCACCTTTCTGTCATTGCAAAGCAGTCTGCCCCATTCTTTTTGATGGCTGTATAAGTAGTACATTGAATGAATGCACCGTAGTTTATTAAACTAGTCCCCACTTGATGAACATTCAGGGCATTTTTGCTGTTACAAAGTGTGTGGCAGTGCACATCTTTGTCCAGTCTCTGTGTATAGTGACACAGAGATTCCTAGCTTACTTAAATAGGCGATTACCCAGTCAGTTACCTCTGACCCTTTAGATAGTTGAAACCTCCTCAAGCATACTTTTCTACAAGAGAACTTTCTTCTCAGCCAATCAAGCATACAAGCCTGATTGTTGACGTCATTGAGAAAGGACATTCTTTAGTGTGGGCAGCCAGCTATAGGAAAAGCAAATGTCCACAAGGCGTCATCAGTAGAAACATAATACCTGAAAGGGTGGAGGTGAAACTTGCTCTCTTTGGTCAGGCAAACCACACCTGGGGTGTTGTGTCCAGTTTCAAAGCCAGCTGCAGATAGGGTGGGGGTGGAGGGTTGAGCGGATGGATGCGGAGGGGTCTGGAAGCCAGTCCCTACAAAGGGCGATGCAGGGAACAAGGGCTAAACTGCTTTGAGAGAATGCTGCAGGTTCCAAATCTCCTCAGGGCTGAGATGGAGAAGAGGGTCATCTTGTTCCTTATTCTAGGGAACCCCAGGAAGCAGAGCAAGGGTCAGTGGAAGCAGAACTGGGAGTAGCCTAACTACAGCCAATGCTGGCTGCCCAAGGGAGGCTCCTGGAGGAGGAAGTTGGTCTGGGTCACTAAAGATGGTCAACCAGAGTCCCCTGGCTCCCCGGGGACCAGATAAGCACAGGACCGAATTTCCCCTGAGCTTCCTTTCATCCTGAGAGTCTAAGCCTTGTTGACTGCTGGCAATCAAGGGCAGACTGGTACCTGAGGCAAAGTTAGCAACACATAGAGGTAGGGACCTAGAATCTGGGGCATGTTCCTGGTAGTGGGACAACAGGCAGGACTGGTGTCCTCCCCCTGAGGCACAGAGCCCTGTGCCCCTCAGTCAGTGCAGGCCAGTGGAAAGGGCACCGATGTTGAAGTCTGATAGATCAAGGTTGGATTCTTTGTTCTGCCACTAACCGGCTGTGTGTCCTTAGGCAAGTGACTTAACCTCTCTGAGTCTGCTTCCTCATCTGAAAAATAGAGATTATGCCATCTAGCCAAGAGGATTGGTTTCCTTGCTGGAAAACAGGGATAATTTTTATCTCTGTGTGGTGAGAAGAAAATGAGGTAATAATGTTGGTAATGATGCCAGCCTAGTGCCTGGCATATGGTAGCACACAACTGTCAGGCCCTCTCCCAGCTTTAGTTAGATGCTCTTTGGTCGACTTTTGTTTGCAGCGTTTCCAGCCAGCTGATGGCCCTGGTTCTCCCCACTGTCCCTAGGCTGATAGTGTAGAGCCTGGGTCTTGGAGGCTAAGTGGGGGCAGTGGGGCTCCCTCTGTGGGTGAGTCAGTGGAGGGGAGGAGGGGAAGAAGGACACAGAGACGTGTGCCATGTTTGAAGGACACAGTTCTCGGGCTGAGCTGGAGAGCCTGGGTGCAGGCCAGAGAGGAGGGCAGGACCTGGGGAAAGGCTGCAGACATCATCCAGGGGTTTCTCACTGCTCTTGGAGAGGCGACAGCACCCCTGATAGCACTGCAGGAGGATCGATGAGGCAGGGAAATCTGCTTGGGCATTGGGAGGGATTAGAGCTGGGGAGAGCAGGCTTTTCAAGGTCAGAAGGTTTTAGAAAGGGATGACAATAAATTGCAAGTTCTGGAAAGTTAGAACTAGAAGGGTCCTTAAAGTTTGTCTAGTCTTCCCCCTTTTGTTGTATTATTGCTATTGTTGCTAACCTCTCCTTTTAGAAAACTGAGGCTGGGTGATGGAAGATATTTGCCTTGGTGTACGTTGACTAGATCCTATGATTCCTGAGCCCCACCCGTTCCTCATATTACACCCCATGCCTGCAGCCTCTTTATTACTGAGTTGGTTGGAAAGACTGATTAAATCTTTGGCTCCTCACTGGGGAGGATGCTAAGGCGGGCTCCCTGGGTACAAACCATCTAAATAGGTGCTGTCTCTCTGCTGACAGCCATCAAGAGGGCACTGCCTGCTCTTTGATGGATGGACCTGGAGCCCCAGTTTCCCTGATTGTGAAATGGGTGAGGAGGACTGGAGGTCATCACGAAGTGTAGATGTGGACAGATTTTTGCTTTAGTTTGCGAGGTGCTTTCATGATGCCTCACTTCCTGTTAGCCCTTGGGGGACTTGCAAGATATTCCCATTTGCAATTGAGGAAAATGAGACTCAGATGATTCCTAATCTTTCATGAGCATCGCCTTGGTCCATGGGCTTCTTGTAGCTTCAGCTTCACCAGCTATGGTGTTGTCCCAGTGTCCCTGCTTAACAGTTATTTGCAGTTCACAGAAATTAAGTGGATGCCATAACCAATCAGCTGGGCACAGTTATGGGGCTGCCTTAACCTTTTAGTAAGAACCTACTGAGTGCCAGGTACTTAGTGAGGTACTATTATTATTATTGTTTAGGAAATCTTATTACAAAATGAATACATTTCTTTGTTAAATAAACAATTGGGAAGTAGAAAGTGAGAACTCCCTTCCAATTATACATATATTATTTCATTTAACTTCCTTAATCTGACCTGCAGTGGATTCTATTATTATTCCTGTTTTGCAGATGAGGTAGCTGAGGCTCAGAAAAGGTGAGGGGCTGGTCCAGTATCACACAGCCTGCAGGGGTGGGCAGAGCTGAGCTGGACCAGGGGGAGGCAGGCACAGGTGAGGCCCCAGGTGCAGTGTGTAAGGAGGGCTCCCGCTCAGGGTCTCTTGCGTGCACTTGGGCGCCCCCTTTTGTTTTGCACCCTGCGTGCCTCACCTGCTTACCCCCAGATCCCACCCTACTGGGCCCCTTTCTTCCTGACTCCAAGGCTGTTTTATCTCCAGTGTGCTGGCTCCCGTCTCTTTCCTTGCCTTGTGGCTGGCTCCCAAGCCAAGGCTTGGGTCTTCATGGATCTTTAGGCCAGTTTTAAGTCATCACCCAGTTTCTCTCTGGTCCAGGCTCCTCCCTGTGCCTGTGAGGGAACTGAGGTACAGAGAGTGGACAGCTTGCCCATGCCCATCAGAGCGGGCAAGAGGGTAGACATCAGGACCTCTGATTTCCTGTCCTGTGCCTTCCTCCTGAAGACCCCTTCCCTTCACCACGCTGTCACCCCCACCCACCAGCATCCCTGCCAGCCCCTGCCTTTGCCTGGGGATGAGGCTGCTGGCCGCCGTGACCTCCCAACTCCCAGTACCAGAGATCTACTCAGGAGTTTTCCTCTGGTCCAGGGAGAACTTCACTTCCCCCAGAGCTGCAGCGTCTAACTGACCTCAGGCTGCAGCCAGTGCCCAGTGGCATTAGATCAGACTAAGTTCCCAAGTGTGGTCCTCAGTTTCCTCATCTGTCGAACAGACATCAGCCATGCCTTCTTTCCAAGGCTGTTGTGACAGGAAAACAATGCTTGGGAAACTCTAGGTAGTTTGCAAATGTTACTGGCTATGCAAATTCATATCATTCATTCATATCTAGGAGCCCCTACTTCTGGCACCAGCACATGGCTGATCACAAGGCAGCTTCTGATGGGCTGAAGCATTTCAGTGCAGAAGCTGGAATGTAAATTTAATTCTGAATCTAGCCTTTTTCAACCATCATCATCCTCTTGGGTGGAGGTTGTGATTTGGGCCCACGTTCCCACCCCCCCATCCCCTTAGCTGCTCACCTGTCGTCCTGTCCCTCCGGCTCTTCCTCTTTTTTTGGGCTGGTGGCTCCTTCAGTTTCAACAGGATCACCTCCGTCGTTTCACTCTGTGGTCGCTGCCTGGCCTGCCATCTCTCTGGGCCCTTTTTTGCCCCTAAATCGGGACTTTCTGGTTCCAGCGGGCACCCCCAGGCCTCTCATGGTGGGCTGTGGGATCCCACCCCCCTGCCCTGAGCCAAGATCTTGTCTTGGAAGAAGGTCTGAGCTGGCTGCCTCTTCCCCACCGACGGTTTCTGTTTTTGGAAGGCAGGTTGGTGTCCACTGCTGGCGGGTCACCTGATCTGTAGCTTTAAATTTAAAGGAACCAGGCTCAGGTGGGTATGGAGTCCAGGCCAGACGTGGCAAGAATGTGGATGGGGCCTCTGCTCTGCAGTGGGATTGCAGCACAGGAGCAGAAATGGAGGGGGGGGGGCACTGGCAGACTGGAGAGAGAGCAGGCACCTTCCAGCTCCATCCTGACGTTTTGTGTGACCTTGGTCTTCCTGCTCTGGGGCCTGACTGCTGCCCTCACACCATGAGGGAGGGTCAGATGAGCTCATGCCCCGGATGCCTAGGCGCTGAGCTCCCGTACTGCCCCATGCAAGGCGTGTGGGTGGTCAGCGCCTCCTTCCCCTGTCCACACCCACTCGTGCGGTCTGTGACAGAGGGGAAATGTGCTGTCAGCCAGGGAGGCAGGACAGTGATGCGGCCCCGCATTCCGAGACCCCTGGGGCGCCTGGTAACGGGCTTGGCCTTGTTGCCCTTGGAGATTCCTGTCCAGCTCTGTCATCCTGGGAAAGAGTCCCCTCTCCAGGAAAGGCCTAAAAACCATACAGACCAGGAGGAGAGTTCCCATCTGCCCGGCGGTCATCCTGGAACTGCCGCTGACCATCTGGGCGTGAGGTCAGCAGGACGTGGAAATTCCCCATTCCTGTCTTTGTGTTTCTTTCCTCCAGAAGTCCAGACCCTCCCTTGGGCAGCTCCTCTGATCTCCAGAGAGGACTTTCTCACAGTAGACTGTTTGGTCTGGGCTCCCTCTGCCTGTAGCCTGTTTCTCCCCCTGCCCCCCAGCTGCCCAGGCTGGAGTCAGGAGAATAGCCCTGCCTGCCCCTCCGCTGCTTCCCGCGAATCCGCTTCCCTGTTGGCTCCCCAGTGCAGAGGGAGAGCATGTGTGGTTTGGAGGATGTGGAGGTGGGGTTTCAATTCCTGTATCCTGTATCCTGCTCTGTCGCTTGGCCTTACATCTGAGCATCTCTGAGAGATCTTGGCTGTGCCAGCCTCGATTCTAGAAGTATATATATATGGCTGTCCGGGTGCTCCTGGTCCGTGGATCACGGTTAGGCTCTCAGGATGTTTGCACATGGCCTGTCAGGAGGCAGGCGTAGGGTCAAGGGTTCCTCTGGCCCTTTCTGTCTCTCTGTTCTGATTAGAGGTTTATTGGGGCTCTATTCTGGACCACTCTGAAGATACCCTGATAGACCAGGTGATCTCGGCCCCTGCTCTCATGGAGCTTCTAATCTATTGGGCAAGCCAGATGTGGAGTAAAAACATTCCCAAATCATCACATAATGTCAGCTGTGAGTTCCATGTAGGGTGAGTGTGGAGTGGTGAGCAGGAACCCGGACACCTGCTGTCACTTATCACCAAAGGTGGCTACGGCCTCTCCGGCTCTTGGTCTCCCCATCTGTGAACTCCATTCAGCTCTTAATCACGGCTCACCTCCCAAGTGCCAGGCCTGTGCTGGCAACAGAGCTGAGGAGAGCCTGCCCCTGCCTCCAGGAGGTTCTCAGTCAGATGCACATAGGCTTACCCCAGTCATATATATTCCATACTGGGCGTAAGGGCTTGCTGGAGAGGCACACAGGAGAAAGGGGAGCATAGAGAAAGGACGCCCCCAACGTCTACCAACATTTCAAGCTCCTTGCTAAATGCAGTCATTGTGTCAAGTGCCTTACCCACACTGTCTTTTAATTCAGTGACCACTTCAAAGCTTTATTGCTCTGCTGGGCAACATTGACCTTTCAAGTTAAAAATAAGTCCCCCTAAGCTGGCTGGTGACTTTTGTGTTGGGTGTGTGGGCAGCTGTCCTTTGCCTCTGTGGGGCTCAGCAGGGCATGGGTGCCTCTCAAGTGTGTGTTTCTCTTTTTCATTAGTCTTTGGGGGAAAGGTCCCTCTCACCAGAATTTTGTTTTTCCTCCTGGCTCATGGCATCCCATGGTAATGTGGACCCTCTGGGCAAAATCCTTGTTTATCTCTTGTGCTGCAAGGCAGGGGAAACAGCCCAGAAGGTACCCACGTTACCCTACAAATAGGCTTGAACTTGCATTTTGCCCGTCTGGCCTGAGTCTTGGCAGCTGTGTGAGGATAGCAGGTGATTAGCTCGGCTTTCTTAGGTGGAACTGGATTTTCATCTTGGCCCTCACTTGCTGGCTGTGTAATCCTGGCTGAGTTACTTAACCTCACCAAGCCTCCATTATAAAGTGAGGATAATTTACTATGTATTTTGGGGTTGTTGTGCAGTTTGACTGAGGTAATGCATCTGAAGGGCTTAATGCAGTGCCTGGCAAGTAGGTTAATGAATGGTGGCTGTTATTATTAGTCCCTTTTTACTCTTTTCTTGCAGTGAGCACTTGTGGGTGCTCAAAGGGCCTTTGAGAACTCGTGACTGAAATCGTTTTGGCCCTGGGGGTGGTGATCTTGGGAGGGAGGTTTTGGGGCCCCAAGTCCTTCTGAAGTCCCCGGTGGAGGCCTTCGGAGCTCTTTCGTGGTTAGTAAGCTCTTTGTAGGGCTGGAGGCTGAATCAGTTTTTCAGCCTCAGGGCCTTTGCACTTACTGTTCTCTCTGCCTGAAATATTATTCCCCCAGATATCAGCATGGCTAGTTCCCTCACCTCCTTCTATAAAGTCCCTGCCTCAAACTTCCTGCTTAATTTTTGTCCGTAGATGTTTTTATCACCCCTAATACTATGTTCATCTCTCTCACTATGTATCTACTTGTCTACCTCCATCACTAGAATATAAGCTCCAAGAAGGATTTTTGTCTATTTTGTTTGCTGATAATTACCTAGCACCTAGACTAGCACCCAGCACAGAACAGATGCTCAGTAAATAATTGTGGAATGAATGAATGCAAGAAAGAAGTTTCTCTGCTAAGTCACAGAACTCGGATTCTGAAATCACTTTGCACAGTGGTTTCAAATGAAATAAAGCTGGTGAAATTGAACAGAGTAATGCAGAGCACTTGCTGCACAAGTAGATGGTGCTTTGATGGAAAATCCATCTGTTCATTAGAACTGGAAGGAGGAGGTTGACAGTGTCAATTCATATAGTAAATATTAGTCAGGGGGTTTTCTTCTTGTTCTTTCTTTTAAAAAAGATAGTGCACATATAAATGGAAATTCAGATTGGATTGACTTGCTTATCCCTTTGGGCACAAACATTTCATTTTAAAGATCACTGATTTAGTGTAAGACTTTCATTTCCCCTCCTCCAACAGGGGAAGGGACTGCCCACAATCCCACAGTGAGTTAATAGCTGGACTATTTATTCATTTGATAAGTGTTTATTGGGCATTCCTGTCACAGCTAACACCATGCTGGGTGCTGCGGATGCAGTGATGCAGGGTCCCCTTCTTCTGGACCCTGTCAACAGGACATGAGCTCAAGTGTTTTGACTCCAAGGCCAGTGCTCTTCCTTGTACTCCACGTTGCACCTCACAGTTGACTGCTGTTCCAGATGAACCGGTGGTACAGTGAGGCTGCTGAAAGAAACTGATGCCACTCTTAGGTTACATTAATAGAGGCAAAGTTTCCAGATCAAAGGAGGTGACTCTTCTGCTCTGCTGTACTGTGGCCAGGCAGTCTGAAGTGCTGTGTTCTCTTCTGGGTTATGGTGACTGCCTTCTGGGGCACTGATTGACTAGGACGCCTCAGTGGCTTGGCCAGCCCCCTGACATACTGCTGTTGTCCTTACAGCCAGGCGGGCACCACGGCAGGGGCTGAGCCACCATCATGGAAGGGAGAGGACCATACCGGATCTACGACCCTGGGGGCGGCGTACCTCTGGGCGAGGTGTCCGCAGCTTTTGAGCGCCTAGTGGAGGAGAATTCCAGACTGAAGGAAAAAATGCAAGGGATAAAGATGTTAGGTAAAGCAGACCCTGCACTCTGCCTGCAAGCCTCCCCCCTGCAGCCTGCAGTGCCAGCTGGTATATGCTTCTGCCCAAGTCATCCCTCTCCCTCCTGCCCCACAGCTGTGTCTTTGTGTACTCCTGTAGCACGGTGGCAGTATTCCCAGCCCTGAGTCCCTAGCACCCCAGAACCATGATGACAAGACTCAGAATACCTTGAGGGACTGAGAAGGAGGCCTGGGGTGGCAGAGAGGGAGCTGGCAGGCCCAGTTAGCAGACAGGGAAACAGAATGGCCCATCTTCCAGAAGCACCAGAAATGGGGAGAGCTGGCATCACCAGGGCAACCAGGGTACGGTCCCCAGGTGTTAGAGCAGGGAGCTGAGCTTGGCTTGAAGCAAGGCGGGAGGAGGCCCCTTGGTTTCTCTGTTCCTGGCTTTTCCTCAAGCTGTTGCCACTGCCCAGAACAAGCCTGCTTAGCTCCACATGACTGACTGGTCCCCATCTGTCAGTACCCAGCTCAGATGCCGTCTTTTCCTCCATGAGAGGCTTTCATTGATTTCCCCATCCAGAGGGGACTCTCTTTCCTCCAAACTCCTCCTTTGCCTTGCTGCCACCTTCTCTGGGCTTAGGCTTTGGGGGTGAACACAGCTCCCGATTTTCCAAATGCTTTCTCCTTGCTTGGCAGATCTCTCCTTGGAATGACAGATTTGGGGAGGAGGGATGGAGTTTCCCTGTCTCCACTTACAAAAGAAGGCAAACGAGGCCCAGAGGGGTGGTTGATGTTATGGAGGGTCTCCTCCCTTCAGGCAGTCCCTGACTGCAGGCCGTAGGCTGTGGGTAGCCCCCCGGGACCATGATGGTGGGCCTAAAAGAGCCCCTGGCTTTGTGGAGTCCCCAGCCAGGTGTGGTGGGAGTGAGGCAAGAAGAGGGTGCCAGGGACCAGGAGTTTGTTCTAGATTCCCCTCTGTTCCTTTTCCCCTGGTTGCAGGGCTCTTCCTCATCAGGCATCTTTCTGCTTGTGGGCTAGAATGACGTGTGTCCCACTCAGCCCACAAGGTGATGCAGGGAGTGAAACCCAGGGCCTGCAGCTCCAGAACCCAGGTAGAAGGAGGCTTAGAGGCTAGGGATGGGAGAATGAGCGTACTGAACTGAGTAATTCCTTTTATTCCTCCTTCCCCCTTTGTCTCCCCAGGGGAGCTTTTGGAAGAGTCCCAGATGGAAGCGTCCAGGCTGCGGCAGAAGGCAGAAGAGCTGGTCAAGGACAGTGAGCTGCTCCCACCGCCGTCTCCCTCTTTGGCCTCCTTCGACCACCTGGCTGAGCTCACAGGTACAAGAGGAGCCCAGGTGGTCCTCTGCCTTGCCCGTACTCCTTACTTTCTAATCCCTTAACAGTGGACTCCCTTCTTAATCAGAAATCCACCTCTCCTTCATTTATCCTTAGGCCGCAGGCCATCCTCCCAGTCATGTTCTGGCTATAGAATCCCCCAGAAGGTCAGATTTGGAAAGGACTTCAAAATAACCTTGTCCAAGGATAGCTGGTGACTCAGCAGTCCTGAGGCCCTGGCAGACATTAGAAATGGATCACAACAATCCACTGCACCCAGGATGTGGACTCAGGATCTTTATCAGCGTAACTTATTCAGCAGATATTTAATGAGCAGCTACTGTGTGCCCGGCATCATGCTCCAGGCAGCCACTTTGGGTCACTAGAGTTGGCATCTGAGTCAGAAGCTCTCTGGTCTGGCCCCCCTCCTTCCATTTTACAGGTGAGGAAGCTGAGGCTTGTGGAAGAACTAGATTTGCCTGTCAGCCTGCTGCAGTGTCTTTCAGGTCCATATGCTACCTTTTTTTTTTTTTTTTTTTTTGCGGTACGTGGGCCTCTCACTGTTGTGGCCTCTCCTGTTGCGGAGCACAGGCTCCGGACGTGCAGGCTCAACAGCCATGGCTCACGGGCCCAGCCGCTCCGCGGCACGCGGGATCTTCCCGGACTGGGGCATGAACCCACATCCCCTGCATCGGCAGGTGGACTTTCAACCACTGCGCCACCAGGGAAGCCCCATATGCTACCTATTAAAGGAAAGCGTTGACTATGACTTAGGGTTAAAGTCCTGTGTGTGATCACCATGCATTCCCCTGGCATGTCTCCAAGTCCAGGACAAGGTCTGGGTCTAGGGAGGAAAAGGTGTCCCCCGACATGGGGCTTAGATGCCTCCTGCTGCAGCCCCACCTTACAGTCTCAGCCCATGCCAGTGTGCCAACCTTCCATTTGGCTGCTGGCTATATTTAGTGAATGGACACATGGAGGAAAGTGATGCTCACAGAGTCCACTGTTCTGCAGGCAATGGATGTTTCCAGCTTCCACTTGTCCATTCAGTAGCGCTTTCTGAGTCCTGGATGGGTGCCGGGCCTATCCCTAGAGGGAGCCGTGCAACTCCCCTCAAGGGGCCCCCTGTGGCCAGAGTGCCAAGAATTCGGGGAAGGAGAGCTAAGTTTGAGTCCTGGTTCTGTCTGCAGTTGCCAACTGTGTGACCGTGGGCCAGTTGGTGACCTTTCCATGCCTCAGTTTTCTTACCTTTAAAATGGGGACACAGAGCCGTCTTGAGAATTGGCTGAGATAATAAATATAAAAACACTTTGTTAATTGTAAATTGTCATCCTTGTCATCATTGAGGCCGGTCCAGGGTAGCAAGGAGCAGTGGCCACCTTGGGATTTTCCCAGCAAATCCAGGGAAGATGATCTCTCTGCCCAGGTTCTACCCCGTCATTCCAGAGCCAGTCGTTCTCCCAGGCTACCGGGCCCTGCTGGGACCACCTCCCATTTTCCCAGACTCGTGTAGGGAACTCTGTCTGAGAACTTTCCTGGCCAAGGCTGTCCTTAAGGGGGCAGCATCTGGACTTTTCCCCTTTCCCTGCTGCTCACCCATGTTTTCTCAATTCTCCAGGAAAGGATGCAGATGTTCCAGCAACCCCCGCTGACCCTGCACAACCCAGCGACAAGCCAGAGCCAGTCCCCAAACCTCCAGCAAGTGTAAGTTGCCTTTGGAGTCATGGCTGAAAGTTGCCTGGATTTCAAGGTCCCAGTGGCAGAACGGCAAGAGAGAGGTTTGGGGTCAGGAAACCTGGGTTCTGACTTGCTGGGTGATGTTGGCAAGTTGATCTCAATCTCTCTGGGGCCTCGGTTTACCCATTTTCAAATGAAGGTCAGAGTTAAATCTTACCAGGAAGACCCTGATATGTACAAGGAGTTCCTCCCATTTGCATAATGTTAAGCATGTATCGACTGCGCGGTGCTCAGAAAGTAGGCGGACGTGACAGTGAACTCACCTTCTCAGCAGGGGCTCAGAAACTGTCTTCTGCACATTTGCCTTGAGAAGTTTTGCTTGGTATCCTAGGACTGGAAGGGACCCAGGTGGTCGTATCATATATTTTTAATTTTAAAAAATATTTATTTATTTATTTATATTTGGCTGCATCTGGTCTTAGTTGCAGCATGCGGGCTCTTTCATTGGGGTGCGCGGGCTTCTCTCTAGCTGTGATGCGTGGGCTCTGTAGGTGGCACGCGCGGGCGCACGGGGCCTTAGTTGCCCTGTGTCGTGTGGGATCTTAGTTCCCCAACCAGGGATTGAACCTGCGTCCCCTGCATTGGAAGGCAGATTCTCAACCACTGGACTACCAGGGAAGTCCCAGTCATATCAGTTAGAGTCTCCATCCCACAGATCAGATCAGATCCAGAGAGAGAAGAATATTTTGTGAGGTCATGCAGACAGCTGAGGAAACGTAGAGGTGAAAGGGAAACTGTCTAGGGTGGCGCCGAGATCCAAAGCTGGGCCCTTGGTGGCCATGGGGCTTCTGCTGTTCGACCAGGTTTAACAGCAATCCCAGAGCCAGTTGCTGGTCCAGAGGGACCATCGGCCCATCCTCTGGTGGCACAACCAGTACCTTCTACTTGGAGTGGCTGGGTGATGTGGGGGAGACTGGAGTCCTTGGCCTCCCTGGATTTAGGTGTGTCCTGAAAAAGTCTCTCCAAATTTGTGGATGTCTTGTTGGGACTTGTCCCAGATCAGTCCACTCCCCTGGGATCTCTGGGGCTGGGTTGGCAAGGCTGGCACAAGACCACCATGGCTGTGGCCACACTAACTGTTGTCTGTGTTCTCCAGGTGACCAGTCAGAGACACCTAGGCCCAGGAGACAGCTCTGGTGCCATAGCAGGAATGTTAGATTTGCAGTCCTTGGAATGCAGTCCTACTTTTGCATTTATTAATGATATGCCTTCAGTTTCCTCATCTGACAAATGGGGATATAACCTTCTGACCACTCCATGGGTTGCTTTGAGAAAAAATGGAGTTCACGAAAACATTTTAAAAGTGCAAAGCCATTAAGAAAGATACGATCCTAAAGTGCTAGCGGTTTAAAGTCAGCTAGTCCAGTATCCCTGTTTTACAGATGAGGAAACTGGCCACAGAGGGATGTGACCTTGAGTCACACAGTGGGTTACGGGCGGACTTGCTGGGATTCATTCCTGCTTCATGGTCTGTGAGCTCATCCTGGGCCGGCTCTCCTCCTGCCCAGAGGACTTGGACGTGAGAAGGGGTTTCCTCCTTCCATTCTCTGACCCTGCTGTACTCTCAGCCATGGGGCCCCAGAGGACGGGTGAGGTGTTTTTCTCTCAGGCAGCCCCTGACCCCCTTTTTCTGCACAGAGCACTTCCTCTGAATTTGAAGTGGTCCCTGCTGAGGGGCATTCTTCACCAGAGAGCGGTGGCCACACCAGAAATACCATGGTGAGTGGACGGCAGGTCCCTGGGCATATCCCCCGTCTCCTCTCTGTTTCAGTCACCTGGCCCCGCGTGAGAGGCACAGGACCCGCTTATATCCCCTGGGCACCCCGGAGTCACTAGGGATACGCTTGAGGGGCCAGCACCAGGGGTTGCTTCTCGCTCACATATGCAAATCCGTGGCTGGTGACTTCCGTGTGAGCCACACAAGCACCCGACCATTGTGAAAGCCCGGGCACATTGCCAGTCCCGCTGGCCTCCACCAAGCGCTGGGCACCTCCGCAGGCTCTGACTCAGCCTTTGGGCCTGTGGGCTCGTAGCCTGGGTAGAAAGGGTCAGAGAAACCCAGAGCAGCTTGAGGCAGATGTGGCCCTTCTGTGCAGGCTCTTGGCTGCTCCCAGGCTCCCCTTTGGGGCATGCAGGTAGGAGGTTAAACCTTGCACTTACACATACACACGCGCACGCATGCGTGCGCGCACACACACACTCCCCTCCAGCTCTGGGGTGTCCACCTGGCGTCCCCATTCTCTACTTTACCCTACTTGCTGCCTTTATTCCAACTATGTTGCCCTGTTCTCTCTTAAAATGACAGACTTATTGGAGAACCACTGAGAAAGGTGTGGAACGTTGTTCAAAAGTCTTCAAGTCCTGCCCTCTCCTCCTCCTTCCTCCTTCCTCCTTCCTCACTTTGAGATTTTTTGATTGTTATATAGGCAATAAGTGGTATAACCCTTCCCTGACACCTTGGTCTCCACTGCCTCATTCTACCAAGGATTTGGGGCACAGATGTTGCTCTTTGCATATGAAGTGAATGGCTTTGGGAAGTGGTAACTGGGACGTGGAGGGAAGTGAGACAGGAAACTGCTGGTTTCCATTATAAACCTTGTAAAACAATTTGACTTTTAAAGCTACAAATAGTTGATTAAAGTGTTAAAATTTTAAGTTAAAAGCCAAAAAATTAGTGAAAATATAATTAAATTAAAAATATTGAATCAACAAGGCCAAAAAAACACGTTGCTCTTTAGTTCACTGATTGCATCTTGTGTCTGTCAGTCCCCAGCGCAAGGTCCTCATCATGTTGTCATGCAGCTTACACTAGCATGCCTTCAGTGATGAGGGGCTGCTCTGAGTATCAGAAACCTTCTGTGTTTTGTCCCCTGGGAACTTCTGTTCCCCTTGTCCTGTTCTATCCCCAAGGGCTCTGAAAAGCTGGCCAAGGAGGCAAGACCCCCCTGCTCAGAAAGCATTTCACTCTATGACCTCAGCCTTCACCTCGTTAATAGGTTCCTCCTTAGCCCCACCATGTGCCTAGTCTGTGCTGAGCAAAGACAAGACAGCCTCCCTGCTTTCTGGGAGCTTGTAGGCCAGTCGGAGAAGTCAGGGTCATGAAACAATTCACCAGCCTTCGACAGAGCACCGTTCACCACCTCATATCCTGTGTGGGAAGAGGCAGTGGGGGAATGAAGACAGAACTGAAGAGCCTCTGATAGAAGAAGGTGCTAAGAGTGTTATGGAGGCATTCACTGGACGGCACGCTGTGGCTGTCAGGGCGTTTCCACTGCTGCAGAGTTCAGATGAGGGAAGTGGCCATAGATGGAGAGGCAGGAAGCCCACGTTCCAGTCCTGGCTCTGCCACTGGCTCACTGGGCAACTTTGAGCAGCCTCCTTCTCCCCGAAGCTTCGTTTCCAAACTGGAACCCTGAGGCTCCCTGTAGCTCTGATGGCCTGCGACTGCCATAAGTGGTAGGGGAGGCCCGCTAGAGCAGCTGAAACGGGGGTGCTGGCAAGGATGAACAGAGGGGACACCATAGGAATGAAGCCCGAAGAGGCGTGGGGCCTGATGGGTGGGGTCTCAGGCAGGGGAAGAGGGGGACTCGGACGCCTGGCAGGGGCTTGATGCAGTCAGCTGTCAGCTACCCCTGTGGGTCCTTGGATGTGGTGTTCGCATAGCTAAGGCATTGTCTTTGCCAAGAGTGTTCTAGACAGAGGAAAGAGAGAGAAAGAGAGAGACAGGGAGTGATAGATTCTGAGATTGGACTATATTGCCCACGGTTTGCTTCCTATCTCAAATCTCTGCTAGATTGGGATTCTTTGAACTATCTATGATTCCTAATGTGTTTTGAGTCTTGGGTCCTCTGAAAAGTTGTTGAATGCTTGGACCACTCCCAAGAAGACACATGTATAGACATAATAGTCAGACAGTTTTGATGTCTGCTGGTCAAGCCTTCCTAAGCTGAAGAAGCAGTGCTGTGTATTGAGTGATACCCCTTTCCTGGGCTTGCTGCTTTCGTGTGTCATTTCACTCGCATAAGAACCCTATGGGGTAGAAGAGAAGAAAAGGGATGTGTACACGTAGTAGATGAGGATTCTGAGGCCCTGTGGACGAGTGATTTACCCACAGGCACTCAGCAAGGCCCAACGTGTGGGAGGAAGGTGGCTCCAGCACTGGTAAGCCAGCCAGTGGCCTGGGAGTCCCGGGTCCTGCCCTGTGAGTCAGCCCCAGACAGGGAACCTGCATAACTGGAGAATGTCCCTCGGCTGAGCTGGGATCAGAGGGGGAAACTGAATCATGAGGAAGGGGGAAGCGGAGGGAGAAAGGCGGGCGGCACCTACTCAGACTGTGGTGAAGAGCGGCCCGCGTCCCCTCCCCCGCCAGGAGCTGGGCCCCCTGCCCCCCGAGGACGGCCACCTGATGCTGCACCTGCGGCGCCTGGGGACCACCCTGAGCGTGTGCGCCGAGGAGCCTGACCACAGCCAGCTCTTCACGCACCTGGGCCGCATGGCCCTCGAGTTCAACCGGCTGGCTTCCAAGGTGCACAAGAACGAGCAGCGCACCTCCATCCTGCAGGTGAGGCCGGGCCCAGGGAAGGTGGCCTGGGGTCTGCCATGCGGTTCCCCCCTGCTTCCTCCAGCTCTTCTGGCGAGTCCAGGGTACCACGGGGGCTTCCGAGGGTGAGGATGGGGACCCGACTTGGGCTTCTTGTTCAAGGCAGTGAGCAGGGTAAGGAAGTTGTGAGGAGGGCCGCGGAAGAGGCAGGAAACCGGGAAATAACGGTGTGGGTGATGCAGATTTCATGGTTGGGGTTACTCTCGAGGCTGGGGATGTAGTAGGTTGGCAGCAGCCTTGCCTTTGTTCTTCACATACAGGTGGGGAAAGGGAGGGGACAGAGGCCGGCCCCTTGTATGTTACTGTCCCTGCCCCCTGAGTCAGGACCATCATTATCCACACTTCACAGGTGGGGCCACAGTCCTTGAGAGGTGATTTTTTTTTTTTTTGCCTAAGGCCCCCCAGTTAGTAGATGGTGCAGCTGGGATTTGAACCTTGGTCTGTGGTATTCCAAAGTCCATGCTCTTAACTCCCATCCCAACCTGCCTCCCCAGTGGAGGAGGCTTCCTTTTATAACTCTTCCTGTGCTGTGGGAATGAAGTCAGATTTCCTTCCTAGGCCAGGCCAGGCCTTGGAACCATATGGTCCTTGGCCAGTAGACTCTTTATTGCTCTCTTACCTTAGGCAAGTGACTTATCCTCTCGGTCCCTCACTGTCCCCATTCGTAACATGGGGCTGGAAATTCCTCTCTCGTGGAATTGCTCTGAGTATTAAATGAAGCCCCTTGTACAGTCTAGAACATAGTAAGTGCTCAAAAAGTGGTCACTGTTAAGATTTTATGGTGATGGCTCATCCACACTGGGCAGGGGCTCTGAGCCTTGAGGGCTTGGGGGTAGGGAAGGATTCACAGATGGTGAAACTGAGGCTCCGAGAAAACCTGCTCAGGACCTGAGTATCTGTCACCTTAGTGACAGAGCTGTAACTCCAAGCCTTCCTCCTTCCTAGACCCTCCTCTGGGCCAGTCACCGCCCTGTTGTCTCACTCATGTCAGCAAACATTCAAGTGCCCAGTTGACGGATGAGGTGCTGGGGTGTCCACTGTGTGCAGCTTTGGGAAGGGCCTGGGTTGACAAAAGCAGGAGGGGCGTCCAGGCTGGAGACAGGTGTGAGGAGAGATGGGGGGAGCAGAGGATTCCCACCCCGACCTTGGGTGAGGGGCCACACTGGGAGGCTGGAGGAGTGATTGGAGCCTGGAGGGCCAGGCCGAGGGAGACCGCCTTCAGGTGTCAGCAAGGCCCAGAGATGTCAAGTGTCAAGGCTGAGCCACTGGGGAGGCGAACCTGGTGCGTTGCTTGTGGTGGGATCACTTTGAGTGTCAACTTTTCAGCTTTGTTGTTGTTTTAAATTAATTAAATAATTTTTGGCTGCATTGGGTCTTCGTTGCTGCGTGCGGGGCTTTTCTCTGGTTGCAGAGAGCAGGGGTTACTCTTCGTTGCAGTGGTTTCTCTTGTTGCGGAGCACAGGCTCTAGGTGTGTGCGCGTGGACTTCAGTAGTTGTGGCTCGCGGGCTCTAGAGCACAGGCTCAGTAGTTGTGGCGCACGGGCTTAGTTGCTCCGCGGCATGTGGGATCTTCCCGGACCAGGGCTCAAACCCGTGTCCCCTGCATTGGCAGGCGGATTCTTAACCACTGCGCCACCAGGGGAGTCCCAACTTTTCAGCTTTGAAACAAGGATTGATACTGGGCCTCATAAAAGGGGTCCTGCCAACCCTTGTTATTTAAAAACAATTTTTTTATTGATGTATAGTTGATTTACAATGTTGTGTTAGTTTTAGGTATGCAGCACAGTGATTCAGTTTTATATATAAATACATATACACACATACGCAAATATTCTTTTTCAGATTTTGTTGTTGTTGGACTGTGCTGTGCGGTGTGCGGGATCTTAGTTCTCTGACCAGGGATTGAACCCGTGCCCCCTGCAGTGGAAGCACGGAGTCTTAACCACTGAACCACCAGGGAAGTGCCCCCACTGTTATTTTTTTTTTTTTCCGGCACGCGGGCCTCTCACTGTTGCAGCTCCTCCTGTCGCGGAGCACAGGCTCTGGACGCGCAGGCTCAGCGGCCACAGCTCACGGGCCCAGCCGCTCCGCGGCATGTGGGATCTTCCCGGACCGGGGCACAAACCCGTGTCCCCTGCATCGGCAGGTGGACTCTCAAGCACTGCGCCACCAGGGAAGCCCCCCACTGTTATTTTTTATCAGGCTCTTGTTTCCTTCTTAACTCTTATCATAGTTTGTAGTAATTTTATTAATTGGTTTCTTTATTTTGTGTTTGGTTTTTTTCCCTTGTGTTCCCTGCTAGAATGTAGGCCTCACAAGAGGGGCAGGTACCTTGTCGGTCATATTCACCACTGCATCCCAGTGTCTGGCACTTCATAGGTGCTGAATGTACATTTGATGAATGAACAAATGAATGAATGAACTAATGAACTCACACATGAGCTCTATTAACCCCTTTGATGGAAGGTGATGACTTTTGTGACGACCTCTCTCCGTCTGCTTTGTGCCCAGAGCGTTTGACTCTTGCCTAGAAGGACAGCACATGAGGCCTTGTCCTGATCTTCCCTTAGAGACCACAGCAGGACGTTCTGTTCCCTGGAGGCCCCACTCAGGGCTGTTGCATCCTGGGTATTTGCCCAGCCTGTGAGTGGAGGTAGATTAATCTGGTTCCTCCTCATTCATTCACTGATTTGTTTCTTGGTTCACTCAGCATTTCCAAGGCCAGGTATGGCATGAGGCCTCTGCTGGGCATTGCAGCCAGTCATAATGGTTTTCTATTCCTCCGTATCTGACCACTCACCAGTTCCAGGCTGTGTTCTCCATCCAGCCTTCTCAAGTCTTTCCTGGGTTAGTCAGAAAGGGCTCGGTTTTGCTGTGGAAACAAACAACTCTGAAATCTCCCTGGATAACATGAAAGTTTTCCCTCATATTCTGTGTGGCAGGGGCTTGTTTCTACTCCACAATCACATTGCGGCCCCAGCTGTCTTGTGCCCTTTGGCAGCGATAGGGAAAAAGAGACCAGAGAATTGTGCCTGAGCCAGCTCAGAAGTGGCACTTGTCACTACCACTCACCTTTCATTGGCCAGAACTGGTCACATGGTCACAGCAAGTCTGGGAAATGGACATGGAAGGGAGCAGGTAGAAGGTCTGGTGAATATCGCTCACTGTCTCCGCCCTCAGCCCAGCTCACAGCCTGCCACCTCCCTTCTCTGCTCTTTCATCACAGGCGAAAGAGGTACCATTTAGGATCTGCCAGATGATATTTAATCCCCTTGGTGATTCCCAAGAGCTGTACAACCTCATGCACATTATTTCACCTGCACTAGCCTACATTTTTTTTTTTTTTTTTTGGCCACACCGTGCAACTTGTGGGGTCTTAGTTCCCTGACGGAGGATTGAACCCAGGGCCTCGGCAGTGGAAGCATCGAGTCCTAACCACTGGGCTGCTAGGGAATTCCCTAGCCTACATTTAAAATAGAGATGAGTTACGTAGCTTTGGGGAAGCTGTGAGGCTCCACCGAGGTGGTGAGTGGAAGAGCACCTGGCCATTTACAGGTCATGGGTTAGGTGCTCACTATGGATCTGTTGAGAGATTGAGTCGCTTAGTACTGACCTGGTGCATCACCCTTACTAGTGAGAACCTCCCTTCCCTCCATCTGTGAGGCCCTGAGTCTGGCTTCCCATCTTCCATGCCCCCTCCACCTTGCAGCACTTCAAGCACATGTCCTCAAAGGTTACCAAGCGCCTGGCAGCTCACGAGGCACGTGCACTCCCCCGGTCTCATTTGTCCTCATAGCAGCCCTATAAAGGAGGCAGGGGAGGAGCAGTCGCCCCACTTTGTAGGTGGGGGAACTAACTGTGTCTCAGAAGTGAGGGAATCCTGAGCCACACTGGGAATTGGTGAGGTCTTGACCCGATGCCCTGTCTTCTGACTTGCCGGCTGACACCCTTGCTCCGTGGCTGCCTTGAGTACTCTCCAGATTGCCTAAGCTCTAGGCGTACTACGACTCAGGTCCATTCAGCCAATCAGTCCTGCATTCCTTCAACAAAGTGTCGAGCTGAGCTGGGCCCTGGGCTGAGGATCCCGCAGTGGACAAGAGAGCGGCAAGAGGATCCCAGCCGTCTGGGAATTCATGGACTAGTCGGGTGGGGGGGACATTAAGAAAGTAACGACACTGATGGTTCTTTAGCTGTAATTGTCAGAGGTGCCAGGAAGGTTGAGAGCAGGGGACTGTGAGTGAGGATAATGGAGGTGACCTAACTCACCTGAGATGTGGGAGTCAGGGAGGACTTCTCGGAGGAGGTGACGTTTAGGCTAAGACTTGAAGCAGGAGTAGAAGTCAGCCAGGGGAAGGCTGGTGGGGAAGAGCATTCTAGGCTGTGGGAACAGCAGTGAAGGAGGAGGAGGGATGGTGCTCTCTGCCTTGGAGGAACAGAAGGCGCTGTGGCTGATTCTTGGTCCGGCGTCCTCATGGCTGGCTCCTGAGGGAAAGGATGCAGAGAGGAGCCTGGGTGAGCCTTGTGGCTTGGCTCCTGCTATCCCAAGAGGTCTTGGTTGAGGCCATTGCAAAGGGGATACTGTGTCAGGACCTGGTGTGGCTATAGTGCCCCTCCCGCCCCCTAGCATCAACCTGTATTTGGGGTGCACCCCTTCCCTTACCTTGCCCGCATCTCCCTCTCTGCCCTGCAGACCCTGTGTGAGCAGCTTCGGAAGGAGAATGAGGCCCTGAAGGCCAAGCTGGACAAGGGCCTGGAACAGCGGGATCAGGCTGCTGAGAGGCTCCGGTAAGTCCAGGCTCCTCAGAGGAAGGGTGAGGAGTCGGATGGGCAGGAGGAAGATGGTGGTGCATGGCACTGATTTCCGGGCTGAGTGCTCTGAGGCCTGTGCCCAGAGCCCTGCTTTGGATGTCACGTCTCTTGGTCCTTCTCCTTGGGTGTTTCCTCTCTGGTCCTTTTAATACCTTGGGGAGTGTTTGTGTATAAAGTGCCTTGAGAGCTTCAGAAGAAGGTCTGTACAAAGTGTACTCCTTCCTTGGGAGCTTACCCCCTCCGCCTGTTGACAGCAGCTAGCTGGTTGTTGGAGAGAGGGCTCTGGACTTTGCTGCCCCCTGCTGGTCACCATCCTGACCTGCTCTGTTTCCCGAGAACAGTCAGGAGTTGCTCACCTGGGCTATACTAGTGGGTCTCAGACTTAACTGTGCATCAGAATCACTGAGGGTCAGGAAAGGCATTGCAAGTTGACACTCCCGTGCTGAGATTCTGATTCATTGGGTCTGGGGTGAGACCTAGGCATCTGCATTTTCCAGTAGGCCTCTGTGAATATGATGTAGGTAGACCCAGGATCACACCTGAGAGGCACTGATCTTGACTGTCAGAGCTTGAAGGGCCCTTTGAGATCATGTGGGCCAAACCCCTCACCCTGCAGAGGGAAACTGAGGTCCAGGGAGAGGCCTGTGAGGCCCAGAGGGAGTCAGGTGTGACTGCTGATCCACTGTGTCGTTTTGAATCAGCATGTATTTATTGACTTCTGGATGGCCAAGCAGTTGGAGTTTTATAGCCATAATGACTCCATCCATGGATCCAAAAACCCAGGCTGGAGGAAAGAGCCATGATTAGAAGGTGAGGATGCAAGTCCCCACTGTGTGACCTTGGGAAAGCCAGTTTACTTCTCTGTTTTCCTATTATCACATGGAAACCAGCTGGTAAATAGAATACAAAGAAATAGTTTCCATATCTCAGTCATACCTGAGTCCACATCACCATTTTTCTTATGTCCTGTATCACCCACCTTATTATTTACTTAAGAATTTCATTTGCATCATGTTTTTGCTTAAGATTATTATAATGAAAACTTACACTAGAGTAACTGGAAAACAGCATGACCTGGAATAAATAGAAGATACCTCCAATAATGAACACAACAAAAACGGAAGGATGTTAATTCGTTTTGGCGAATTGCCCGCTCAAGGCTCTGAGGCTGAAGGCTGCTCTTCCTCTGTTAACACGGGAGACTAGCAAGCACTAGAGAGGCACTCAGGACCTACCAGCACCAAACTGAGACTTTCCCCGTGCTCTGCACAGGACGTCTGAGGATAATTGGAAAGGGTGGAATTTTCTCAGAGAGTGTGATCCAGGGTTCTTTAATGCAGTGTGGATGTATCCTGGAGATCTCATGTATACAGACGTCTCACAGTTGGGGAAGCCCTGTTGGTGAGCATCAGAGACTTCTAGGGAAGCCGAGCAAAGTGGCGTAAGGATGCCCTTTTTGGTTGCACCTGAGGGCAGGTCTCAGGGACTCGCCTTACTCCCCACGTCTCAGCTGCAACTCAGATGAGTAGCAGGTCTGAGGTCCCCAGGATCCTCGACCCAGGGCCAGCAATATGACCTCTCTCTTTGCCTCCAACCAGGGAGGAAAACCTGGAGCTCAGGAGGTTGTTGATGAGCAGCGGCAAAGATGGTGCCTCCAGATGGCCAGGCTCACCAAAGACGGAAGGCACGGGCAAGAAGGGGGCGGCCGCACAGCAGCAGGTATGTGGTCAGAAACTCCTTCCCCAGCACTGCAGTGGCTGGTGCCCAGCCTCCAGAGGCAGTGAGCCAGCCCCGCTGCTGGAAGCTTCTAGTTGTTAGACGGCGTTTCCTTGGCTTGTCCTGAGAGTCCACCTCCCTGTAGCTTCCACTCCTCAGCCCTTATTCTGCTACCAGCCACATGGAGCATCCCATTCCCTGGGACGCACGCTCAGCCTGCTGGCTGTGACTCTGGCTCCCTGGCCCCCACATGCCTTCTCTTCTTCAGGCTGAATAGCTGCAGTTTCTTGGGTCATTTCTTATAAAGGTGGTGTCTTGTCATTTGTGCAGTCTGGGCATATCCCCTGAACACATTCCAGTTTGTCAAGGTCTCTCTTCCAGGGTGGCTCCCAAAAATCAGTTTAATGTCTCAGATACCCCTGGTGGTATTAGGGTGTTAGGTTGAGAAAGCCCCTGAAGGGACTCTGTTAAGCTCCTGCCTGGGAGCCTCTGACACACAGAGAACAGGGTGTGGGCTGACTCAGCAAGGCCTGCTAATGCCCTGGGCTGGCCCACCTGCCCCCTTCCCACCGCAGCTCCCAGCGCTGGCTCACATCCAGTTCCCAGCTAGGAGCTGGCTGGCCCCTCGCCTGGTCTGTGCTGTGCTGCAGAGCTGAGTCCCAACTTTTTACTGACATGTTTTTCCTCTTTAATGGGGTTTAATGGCTGTACAGCAGGACTCAATGTCTTTAACAAACCCCACACTTGTGTAATAGTAATAATTATCCTAATAACTTAATTCCTTATTACTATGTGGCAATGTAGAGTTTACCTGGGATTTGCAAACTCATGTGATTTGGACGTCCTCTCTACATGTCAGGGAGGCAGGGCTGGGACTCTTACTCCGTGAGACAGCTATGGCAGGAGGTTTGGAGAGGTCCTGTGACATCACATCATCTAGATTCCTGCATCCACCTGCTATTAGGCAGATGTGGGGTGTGAGAGGGCAACATGCCGATGAATGGCCTTCTGAATCCCAGCCCATGAAGCCCCTCTCTGCTTCCGTTTACCCCTCAAGTCAGAGCCTGCCTTGTCTGCCCTCTTGAGGAAGTGACCTGTGGACTCTCCTGATCTCCCCTGGGTTCTCGGAAGTGTGTGGGCAGGCCTCTTCACTTTTCCAAAGCCCTTAACATCATTGACTTCTCGAAAGGCCAGATGCCCTTATTGCCCTGCCGGGGAGGAAGGTCCCGTAGGAGGCGTGCGTTCTGGGCAGTGGTGAAGCCTGTGCCCTGGAGTTGCATGTGGGTTGAGTGCTGACTCTACCTCTGGTCAGTGCTGCCACCTTGGACAAGTTGCATAACCTCTCTGACCTCGGTTTCCTCCTCTGTGAAATGGCGATAATGACACCGACCTCAGAAGGTCATTGGAGGATTCGGTGATGTGATGCCTGTACAGTAGGTTTAGCACTTGGCACGTGGTAAACAGTAAACATTGGCTTTTGCTCTTAATGGCAGATTTGATGCCTCTCTTCTCTGTGGAGGTTAAGGGTGCACCCAGGAGCACGGCACCCCCCTTCCTCCTTCCCCAGTGAGGGCAGGCCCATCTCTCACTTTTCCTAAAGGAGGTGAGACCGTCCCTGGAGGGTTCCCCCAGCCTTCTCCCTTTACTCCCGGGCACTATGGTGTACTTACAGACCTTAGCCTGTAGGGGCGCTTGAGCCTCACAAGTTCACTCAGCACCGTGCCCGCCCCCCCACCAGCCACAGGGGAGTGTGGACGGGAATGGGAAGGCAAGGAACAAAGAGAATGTGGGCAACGACTCCAGGACAAATGCTGTCGGACCCACAGGATGTCAGAGGTTGGGGCCCATCCTGTTTGATCTCTTTGTACCGAGGCCCAGAAAGGGTGTGGGTCTTGGCCTAGATCAAGCAGGGACTTGGAGATAGAGCTGGTGTTCAGTTTCTGAATTGCTAGCATCCTGTGGCACATGGGATCCTAGTTCCCCGACCAGGGATCGAACCCGCACCCCCTGCAGTGGAAGCGCAGAGTCCTAACCACTGGACCGCCAGGGAATTGCCAGCACTTGCTATGTATAAAAAAATTTCTTTTTAACTTTTTATTTTGAGATAATTTTAGACTTACAGAAGAGTAGCAGAGTTGCCCAGAGAGTGCCCATCTCCCCATCGCCTTAACATCTCACCTAACCGTGGTTCAGTGATCAAAACCAGGAAATGAACATTGGCACAATACTATTAACTAAACTACAGTCTTTGTTCAGATTTCACCAGTTTTTCGCTCATGTCCGTTTTCTGTACCAGGATCGAATCCAGGATCCCACATGGCATTTATCAACAGTTGTCCTGTCTCCTTAGTTTCCTCTGTCTGTGACAGCGCCCAGTGGTTCTTTCATGAGCTTGAGGCTTTTGAGTTATACTGGCCAGTTATTTTGTAGAATGTCCCTCAACTTGGGCTCCTCTGATGTTTTCTTATGATTAGACTGATGTTACGGATTTGGACAAGAAGATCACTGGAGCGCCATCTTGCGTCATGTCAAGGGTACATGATATCGATGTGTCTGTTTACATTCAATCTTGATCATTTGGCTAAAGGGGTGTCTGTCAGCTTTCTCCATAATAAAGGGGCTAATTTTCCCTTTGTAGTTAATAAATATTTACTTTTGAGGAGACACTTTGAGACTGCAGATGTCCTGTTTCTCCTTACACTAATTTTAGTATCCACTGGCGGATCTCACCTGCAGTGATTATTAATATAGTCTTCTAATGGTGATTTTGTGCTTCCCTCATTCCTTCTCTATTTACTAATTGGAATTTTTCTTCTCCCCCATCTGTTTATTCATTTATTTTTTTCTATTAATAGGGACTCAAGGATATTTATTTTATTCTTTGGCTTATAATCCAGCACTATTGCAATTTGTTTTCTTGTTCAAATTGTTCCAGCTTTGGTCATAGGAAGCTCTTTCAAGTTGTCTCCTGTGCCCATTTGATATGCCCTTCTTCTTCTTCTTCTTCTTCTTCTTCTTCTTCTTCTTCTTCTTATGATTGAGCACTTCCTTACTTTCTGGCACCACAAGTCGCTCCATAATAACCTTATATTTTCCCTGCCCCAGGCCTGAAATTAACCACTTCTCCAAGGAGTCCTGTTTCTTTTAGTTAGAGAATGGTATTTAGAAACCAAGATCTGTGCTCATTGCTATTGGATTGACACTGCTTTAGGCCCTCTCAGAGGTCAGAGCTAGGAAATACATGTACTAATCACACATGCACACATACCTTTATTTGTGTATCTTTTTAAAAACATTTTAAAAATAAACATTTTATAAAATGTTTAAAAAAATGTGTAACTCTTGCCTTCCAGGCTGGAGCATTTTTGGCTGATGGGTAGGGGAGGAGAGGGCAGCTGGCAATGCCTTAGAGGTAGAGCCTGAGCAGGAAAAGAAGTGGCCATGGAGGGGCGGGGGAGGGAGAGGGAAGGGTCTGGGAGCCCCTGAGGGTCAGGGAGGGGGAATAATGATCTCCATGGACTTCCCGAAGGGACTCAGTCATATATGGGACGAGTATCAGTGTCCTGGTGGGTGGGAGGGTAGAGAGGCAAGAGACAGAGGGCTGGGTCTCATGGGTGAGCAGCCTTAGAGGGGCACTGAGTAGGGGAGAGAATTGTTACTTGAGGCTCTGCTGAAGGCCCCTCTGTGTTTCTCCTCAGGCTGGTGTGACAGCAGGTAAAGTCCCAGAGGTGGGAGCCTTGGGTGCTGCTGAGAAGAAGGTGAGGATGCTGGAGCAGCAGCGCACAGAGGTAGGTGGCTGGAGGGAGTGGTGGTGGTTGGGGAAGACCCTTCCTCACTCCTGGGACCAGCAGGACAAAGACCCTCCCTGGCCCTCTGGCTCCGGCTAGGCCCAGGTCTCTGTGATGCGTTGCCATGGTGACTACTGAACCATCTGCCCATGGGTGAGAGATGCTGCTTTTCCCTGGCTCTTGTCTCCTGATCAGTTCCCCTACCCACAGGAGTCACTCTGAGGAGGTGGCATTTGGGGTATGGCCTAAAATTGCTGCGGGGGGTAGTTTAGGAAGGCTCCCATGGTAAACCCTGGATGGTGGAGAGAGGTTGTGATAAGAGGCAAGTTCTAGCATCAGGAATGGGGAGTCTGGGGTTCATCTGTCACCACGCAGCTGGTTCAGGGAGGAACTGTCACAGAAAGAGAGATCCCATACCTGCTTGCAGCACTGCTTCTAATCAGTTGAGAGTCTCCAGAAGTTGAGGCTCTTTCCTTGTGTCTCGTGCATAGTCTTCCTCTGTCCCCCACCCCCGGTATTTCTGGACCAGAGGTGGGAGCCCCATCGTCTCTATTCTCTGAGCACCTCCTCTCCACACAGCCCTGTCCTTGTCCCAGTCCCTGGGCCTTTCTGCCCTCCCTGGTCCTCCAGCACATCTGAAAGTCATGTTCTCTTGTTTATATGCATATTCACTTTAGTTTTCTTTTTGTATTACTGTAAGGTTTTTTTTTTTTTTTTTCTGATTACAGAAGTTATATAATGTTCATTATAAAAAGATCGAGAATCTCACCTCCTGGAGATGACCACAGTTGATAACAGTTCATTGTATATTCCTCAGTTTTGTCTGTATACTTACTAATGTATGATGTTTGTGAAAATATCATACATACCACATTGCAGATTGCTTTTTTCCTTTCTTTCCTTAAAATTAACTATATCTTTGAGGGTATTTATTTATATGTAAAACATACCCTGTGTTTCTTTAATTCTGAGTACTTTTTATCATATTTTAATGTTTTTGAACTTGGGATGCCGTTTCCATTGTTAATTTAACGATGTTAGGTTGTTTTTCTTCCTCGAATTATTGTTATATCAAGATTATGGCAAATAATTAGTATCATCTCAGAACGGAGGCAATGTACTAGGCACCGGAATTTCTGAAGAGCTGTGCAGTGCTCCATTTTCTGTTTATTCTGTCATTTCCTTAACCTGTTTCTGATGCTCAGGTTGACCTCTAGATTTTTTTGCAATATAAATATCGTTGAGATGATCAGCAGTACACATATTTTTTACACACTTGTACAAGTGCTTCTTTTGGTTACATTTTTCAGAGTGGCAATATTTGGTTAAAGAGAACGAGAATTTGAAATTTAAATACAGAGTCCCAAATTGCCCTCCACATGGGTGTGTGTTCATAATTCTACAATAAAAACTATATACTCTTTCTGTGTCTTGGTGTCAGCCTTGCCTTCCCGGCAAGGGTAAAATGTGGCGGTTGATAAAGGTGATTTGCTCTGAGGAACGTTTCTGAGAAGCGCAGGATCGAGGCAGTGTGTGTAGCTGCTGTCCACGCACGCTGCACACGCCTGCAAAGCTGGTGTTGGAGGAGTTGGCTCTCTTTGGTCGTTCTCTGCTTATCTCCTGCCCACCTCAATCTCTCCCCCGCAGCTGCTGGAAGTGAACAAGCAATGGGACCAGCATTTCCGGTCCATGAAGCAGCAGTATGAGCAGAAGGTACTGTGGGGGTGATGGGAACTCAAGGCTGGAGCCCTGCTTCACAGCTGGGCTCTCTGGGCAGCGTGCTGCTTCCCTCGCAGCAGCCTTGAACCTTGGACGTTCACCCCGGCCCTCACACACTCCCTTTCTCTGCCTCTGAACTCAGATCACTGAGCTGCGCCAGAAGCTGGCGGACCTGCAGAAGCAGGTGACTGACCTGGAGGCCGAGCGGGAGCAGAAGCAGCGTGACTTTGACCGCAAGCTCCTCCTGGCCAAGTCCAAGATAGAAATGGAGGAGGCAAGTGTGACTGTTGGTCCCACAGGTTCAGCTCCGGGGGGCCAGCCCTCTCCTCTCCAGCCGTCTGGAGCTAGGGGAGTAAACAATCAGGGGTGGGACTCAGGAGACGCGGGTTCCATCTCTGACTCCAGTACTCAAGGGCTGTGTGGCCAGAGGCAAAAGCACTTTCCTTCCTCGTGCCTCAGTTTCCCATCTGAAAATTGAGATTGGATTAGTTATTCTTTTCATTTTTTTTCTTGTTTTTATACCGAAGAGCTTTGGTTCAGTTAAAATCTTATGATCTAGGGCTTCCTTGGTGGCGCAGTGGTTGAGAGTCTGCCTGCCGATGCAGGGGACACGGGTTCGTGCCCTGGTCCGGGAAGATCCCACATGCCGCGCGTCCGGAGCCTGTGCTCCACAACGGGAGAGGCCACAGCAGTGAGAGGCCCACGTACCGCAATTAAAAAAAAAGAAAAAAAAAAATCTTATGATCTAGGGAACTGCACAGGGAAGCACAGAATGTAAGAGATTCCGCAGGCCTGCTCTAGTACACTTGATGAGCTGGGCGCTGCCGAATGTGTACAGTGGTGAGGGCTGTTTGTGGGCGAGGGGCTCCAGCATTAGACAGAGCTTCCTTCAGTCCTTCTTCTGGTCACTGTTCGACAGATCATGCCCTGGGCACTGTGCTGGGCGCACAGACGCAGCAGTGAACAGTCAACCCCACCCTCGGGGGAAGAGATGTGGGACATCTAATTATAGAAGCAAATGAGTAGACATGTGTTAAGTACGACACAGGAGAAGTTACAGGGATCAGGGCGAGAGCATAAAGGGGGCCTGGATTCATTCTGTGGGGGGCCCAGGAACAGGTCCCTTGAAGAAGTAGCATCTGATCTGTGATGTGTGTGACTGACACCGGCCAAGGCCCTTCAGGATCCTGGAGCAGCTTAAAGAGGAAAGGCCATTTGACCCCCAGGCTCTCTGGAGATTTTATTTCTGTCACCATGCCTTCTCCTTCATGAGAACTGTGTACGGGCTGCTTTTGCCTGACTTAGAAATGGCCATTTCCAGCAGAGTTCCTTCCCATCAGTATGCAACACCCAGGGGCCTTCTCCGAGCGGTCAGCCTGCCTTGGCGACCGCCCCGTACCTTGGAGATGTGTGTTAGGGAGGACACTGCCTGTCTTTTCTGGTGAGTGTACAGTCACAGCTTGGGATTGTCACAGCCAGACCCTGGCTCACATTAGTGGGTGGGATAAGTTCCTGGCATCTGACACTCTGCCCTGTCAGCTGGGGGAAAGGCGCGATGTTTCAAGACAAAAGCGTGGCCCTATGGATAGGGACACATGGCCATAGAGGCCGTGCTGACCCGGGAGCCTCTTAAGCGGGGAGTCCGCAACAACTCCCACAAGATCCAGCCAAGGCTGCCCTTGGCCATCTTTGGTTGAAAGCAGCTCACCAGCTAGTTTGTAGGATATTGACATATTCACACGATACAGATACAGTGAGAGTTTCCCTGGACCGTCTCCCTTCACTACCCCCACCACCCCAATTCCAGGCTCTTCCCAGTGGTAACCATGGTTACCAGGCCTCTTATCACAAATAAACACACAGAAATAGACAGTTTAATATGGGTGTGTCTGGTCTTTCCTCTGCACTGTGCTGCCCTCTTCTATTTTAAACACTTGCTTTGACTTGCAAGGGGACAGAGAACACCAGAATTAGGAGACCTGGGTTCTAGTCTAGCCCCAGCTCACAGTGTGGCCTTGGGTAAGTCACCTCCCCTCTCTGGATAGTCATTTGCTGTCGTGTAAAGGGGCTAGGACTTGATGTTCTCTGAGGGCCATTCCAGATGTGGCTCTTTGCGATGAAGAACCTGGATTGTTCCATAGTAGGTATGGAAGCAGTGCTTCCACCTTGAAGCCTTCCCTGGTTTCTTTTCAGCTGTAGTATTCTTTCTTTTAACCTCACAGTAGTACTTTGTTTCTTCGCGGAGGAACCCTTTCTGCCTTGTGCTGCATTTATTTCTATGAAGGTCTTATCTCCTTTGGGCTCAGAGACTGTAAGAGCTGAAAGCTCCTTTGGAGACTTTCGGTGGCTTACCGCTTTCTGTGCGTCATAGAAGACCCCTGTGCGAATCTGGTGAAAACTGTGGCTTTTCTCTCTAGAAAGTTGCACAGTCAAAATTGTGTGCTTGGGGGCTTCCCTGGTGGCGCAGTGGTTGAGAGTCCACCTGCCGATGCAGGGGACACGGGTTCGTGCCCCAGTCCGGGAAGATCCCACGTGCCGCAGAGCGGCTGGGCCCGTGAGCCATGGCTGCTGAGCCTGCGCGTCCGGAGCCTGTTGCTCCGCAACGGGAGAGGCCACAACAGTGAGAGGCCCGCATACCGCAAAAAAAAAAAAAAAAAAAAATTGTGTGCTCGGTTTAGGGACTCACAGACCTCCTGAAGCCCACCTGTGACTCCTGTTACGAACCCTTACCTGTGGCAGATAGGAGAGCTTAGACCAGAGAGGGCTGGGACAGTGCCCAAGGGCTCAGCTCACTGTTGGAGGAGCTGGTGGCAGAACCCGGGGCCTTTCATTCAACTGAGCCCCCCTTCCTTGAGGACAGGACCATGTAGACCTTACCGCTCTCACCCGGGTGCATCGCCTGGGGCCTTGTGCATGAGCATCGTGGGGCAGCAGAGTGAGAGCGAGAGGGGAGGCATGGCCACGCGCAGGGCGGGGCGGGCAGTCAGGGAGTCTAGGCCTCCTGGAGAGGCTCCCTGCTTACCAGTCCTGTGTTCCCTGCAGACTGACAAGGAGCAGCTGACAGCAGAGGCCAAGGAGCTGCGCCAGAAGGTCAAATACCTGCAGGATCAGCTGAGCCCGCTCACCCGGCAGCGGGAGTACCAGGAAAAGGAGATTCAGCGGCTCAACAAGGTGGGCGCATCAGCTGTGGTCCGTTGGGCGGGCAGGGCTTCCCTGAGCCAGCCGCGGTGCCCACCCTGTGGCCGGTGCCTCAGACCCTCAGCTCAGGAGGGGCGACTCCTGGGTCAGGGCGAAGGCGCTGAGGCTCTCGGTGCTGCCCCGTGATTTCCGCCACCTCTCCCTTCCCCTCCCCGCACGCCGAGTGCCAGGCTGGGACGACCCCATGCTTGCTCCCCTGTGGGCCCTTGGACATGCTGTTCGCTCACACAGTGCCACCCCCTCATCGTTCAGGTTTAGCTTTAACACTGCCTCCTCGGTGAGGCCTTCGCAACCCAAGTCTCCTTTGAGCTCCCTATTCTGTGTGTCTAAAGTACCGGCAGCTTCTTTCACACCCCTTCTGGCATTTTCTTGTGATTACTTACCAATGACCTGTCTTCCCATCTGACTGTGGGAGGTGTGCGTCTTCACCAGAGTACGTATCCCCCAGCACCTGGCACCAAGCCCGTACGTGCTCAGGAAGAACTCACTGAAGGGAATGGGGGGGTCACTGGCCTGAGGTTCCTGCCCTCGAGAAGGGGGATCCAGGGAGATATGGGGCTCGGGGTGGGGGTGGGAGAGCCCAGGTAAAGCGGGAACCCTTTGCTCTGAGCCACGGTGAGAGGCAGTGGGCCGGGTTGGGCTGGGGGCTGTTTCTGGTCCCAGGTTATAGCCCCTGCCCGCCTTCCAGTGCAGGGGCTCAAGGAACAAGCTGACAGGAGGGGCTTTGAAAGGAAACTTTCTCCTAAGGCTTAGCTTTTCCTGCTGTGGAGCCTGTGCTCAGCGTTTCCTCCCGTCCCGTCTGTCTGCCTTTCCCTTCTGCCTGCTTTTCCTGCTCACAGCGGGCTCCGCTGTGAGTTTGCATTCACTAGGCGCCCCCCCGGGGGTGACCTTTTCTGTTTGGTTTTGGTGTTTGGTAAGCACTGATGATGCTGAGCGTGGGGCCCTGGGACCTGTTCTCAGGGAAAAGAGTGGTCTGTCCTGAGCTGGGGGAATTGGGGGTCTAAATCCAGGCAGCACGTCGTACATGCTGCTGGTTGTAGGGCTGACTCAGACAGGGTCGCTGCCCTCCAGGTTTCTGTGGCATAGCTGGGGGCAGACACTCCCTGTCCCTGGACCTCAGCCTGCTCATCTGGAAAATGGGGCAGACGGAGGAGGAGGGTACAGTGCAGCCATAGCCGCCCCTTGAGTGTCCTGGATTTACTCCTGGCTCAGCAGGTGTCCTCATGTTTCTGGGGGAGTCTTGGAGACCAAGTGGGGCCCAAGTCCAAGTTGGGGAAGGTTTCCTTTATCTCCCCAAGGTCCAGGGAGGCACTGTGAGCAGTGCTGACGCATGGCCAGCAGAGGCCCTGCTGCCTAGGGAGCTAAAGTCCAGGTGGTGGTGAGGATGTTCAGTCTTGAGAGGTGTTCCAAAGTCCTCAAGCAACACGTTCACAGGGTTGAAGGGGAAAATCAGTCAATGGAAAACTTTTAAGAGAATGTAAGCACACTGTTTACGTAAGGAAAGGTATCTGGCGGACATGGTAAAGTAGGGGTGCTTTTAAAATTTTCAAAATGCTATTTGGTGATGTTTCAGCCCATTTTCAGGGTTGGAAAGGTAAAATATTAATTAAGTCAAAATTAAAATCCAGGCTAATCTAATACAGAAGAGCTGGGGATGGAGAGGTTGGCTTGGTGGGAATGGGTTACGGAAGCTGAGGAATCACAGGGCAGGCAGTTGTCGAGGAGACTGAAATTTCTTTCCCCAAAGGACTTAGTATTCTTTCTAGGTCTGGGTGCTAAGAATTGAGCCACTCATCCTCAGGAAAGGAGATTTCTCCCCTCTACAAAGAGACCACAGGTTAGGCTGCTGGTTAAGAGCACACACTGGCTTTGAATCCCTGCTTTGCCACTTACTAGCTGTGTGACTTTGGACAAATCACTTCAGGTCTCTGAACCTCAGTTTTCACATCCATAAAATGGGGATGATGGTCACAATCTTTTCTTCATAGGACTGTGGCGAGGATTCAGTGAAATGATGTGTGTATAGTGTTCATAAATAAGACAGCACTTATTAAGTAGTGGTGGTTATTATTATTGTTATCAGGAAAGGGGCCTTTCAGTGGGGCCTGACCCTTCCAATGAGGCCTGACTTCCAGGGGCTTTCTGCTGATGGGCCCGTCTCCTCTGTTCCTGATTCCAGGCCCTGGAGGAAGCACTGAGTATCCAGGCCTCCCCCTCATCTCCAGCAGCAGCATTCGGGAGCCCGGAAGGAGCTGGAGGCCTGCTAAGGAAACAGGAGCTGGTCACGCAGAATGAGTTGCTGAAACAGCAGGTGAGGCTAGGGGGAAGAGGTTCCTCCCCACAGGGATTTTTGAGATGTGGTGAAACCAGTTTTGATGTCTGACTCCCATCAGGAAGCCCGGGGTTCTAGGCCTGAGCACGTCTGAGCCTCCACTCAGAACTGCCCCTCCTGCCTCATCCCTTTCTCCCCACCTCCCCACCCCTTACCACCCCTTCAGGTGAAGATTTTTGAGGAGGACTTCCAGAGGGAGCGTAGCGACCGGGAGCGCATGAATGAGGAGAAGGAAGAGCTGAAGAAGCAGGTGGAGAAACTGCAAGCCCAGGTCACCCTGTCACATGCCCAGGTGACAAGAGCTGGACCAAGGAGGGGGCAGCTGGCTGTCCTCACGGGGAGGGGGCATGGATTGGAGGGTCCCTGGTGAGACTGGATGTCAGGACACTCACTGATACTCCTTTGAGCTCTGCTGCGACATTTCTGTGGCCCTCAGAAAGGCCCTTCCCTTCTCTGACCTGTAGCTCTGATTTTCCACAATCAGTTTTCATGCCTTAAAAGAGCAAATTTAGGAGTTAGCTCTGAGCCATCCACTCTCTCCCACATTGGAACTAAAAGGTGTTAATGCGAAAGCACGGAAGCAGTAAGGCTCACGCAACCCTCCTGACCTGTGTTCAGACCACCCCCAGTGATGGGTGAGCAGGCCTTACCTGCAGCCGGCAGCCTGAGCTGTGCTGTGTCTCATAGGGCCCTTTCCCGGGGCTGGGCCAGGCAGGACAGCCCAGAGTGGTGCCTCATGCGTTGGCTGGTCAACCCTGTGGTTGGTTGGGCCCTGGATCCAGGCCTGGCCAGGAAACACCTAGGCTGACGGTCTTCTCTCCTTCCCTCCGTCTCTCAGCTAAAAGCCTTCAAAGATGAGGAAAGGGCGAAAGATGCCCTGAGACAGCAGAAGAGGAAAGCAAAGGTGAGGAGGCTTGAGGGAGGAAGCAGCACTTATTGCATTTTACCTCCTTCAGGGTGCTGCAGTCACTGGTGGGGGCATCGTTTGCTCAGGTGCCCAGCTAACTAATGAGGTAATGCGGGTGGAGCATTCATAACAGTACTTGGTACAGAATAAGTGCTCAGGACACACTAACTGTTATCATAGCTGATATTCTGTGCCCATGTACCAGTTTTCCATGCCCATGTGCCACTCTTGTGTGCATGTGCCAGCCTTCCGTGGCCACATGCCAGTCTTTAGAGAACTGAGATTCTAAGTAGAGAACGGGAGACGGGATGGGTGTCACTGGGACGGCCCATGCAGCCTGTCACAGGCCAGAGCCAGATGTCAGCCTTTCTTGCAGACCTCGGCAGACCGCTACCACCTGGAGCCCCACCTGGAGCATCTCTACGGGGCCTACCCCTACGCCTACCCACCCGTGCCCCCCGTTGTGCCACACCGTGGCTTTGAGGACTGGTCCCAGATCCGCTACCCGCCTCCCCCCACGGCCATGGAGCACCCACCCCAGCTTCCCAACTCGCGCCTCTTCCACCTGGTTAGTCTGTGCCCCTCTTTCACTCCAGGACACACAGGCCACCCAGACACATTCCAGAGGGCAAGGTCAAGTGAGGGAGTCAGAAGCTGCATCGTCGGCCCCTTCTGAACAGCACTGTGGCATGCGGCCTGCTGTCCCGGGGCAGGACCTTCCAGCCCAGGGCTGCTCAGGGTCACTGGTGTAGGACAGAAAAGGCCAAGTAAGGGAGTGGGCCCAGAAGCAGGGCTTTCTCCCGCCCACCAGGCCAGGGGTACTGGAGTTTGGGTTTGGCCTTCTTTATAACCTCCGCTTGGAACCAGGTACCAGATCCTCACCATGCATCCTCTCCCTTTGCTTTTCTTTCTCTTTTCCCTTTTCAGTTTCCTTTCCTTTTCTCTTTTCTTCCATTTTTTTGGCTGCTTTTTTCTTCTCTTGCTTACCATTCTGTCTCCGAAGAGCTGCCGTCACCTGTCCCATCCTCTGCAGTGCCTCTGCCACAGCCCCCTCAGGCACCCCCACTGTCACCTGGTGACAGCTGCCTTCCATCCAGCTTCTCCCACCATGACCGTTCCTTACGTGCATCTTTAAACACTGGAGTGTACTGCGGGGCTTAAGAGATTAGCTCCAGGATTATAGAGACCTGGACTCAAATCAAAGCTTGGCCACTTGCCTAACTGGACGACCTTCAACAAGTTGCTTAACCCATCTGAGCCTCAGTTTGCTAACCTGTAAAATGGGGGTGGCAACCTGGGTAGTTGTAAGGATTCAGTTGTACTCGATTAATATGAACTTAGTACTATCCCGGCACAGTATCTGCTACTGTAATTTTCAAGTATGGTAATTGATTACTAAGCACCAGTGTTGTTGCAGCCAGAATACACCTGGCGGCTGCCCTGTGGAGGGATACACAATCAGAGCTCCCAAGTGATGGGTTCACCCACGGCCAGGCCTACGGAACCAGGTGAGCATGATCCCCTGGTAAGGAGCCTTGTCTTCCATGGGGGGAGATAACGTCTTATCTGCCAGTATCACCCCCGTTTGGGGACGATGATATTGCTACCTTCTGATCTAGGTGGAGGAGGAGGCCCAGCTTTCTGAAATAGTGTTGAGAAGAAAGGGATGGTGACTGCATCATGAGGGGGTTGAGACCATTCCTTCCTTCATTACAGTTCAGGGTCTAAATGCTGTGTGCTGTACGAGGTTCTGGGGAAGCTCGGATATGGTCCCAGCCCTTATGGCCTTACTGTCTAGTGAGGCAGGCAGAAATGAATGGTTAAAATCATACCGATGGGCATACAGCTGCACTCAAGTGCCCTGAAGGAAGAAGAGCAGGTTTCTATGAGAGCAGACAGCAGAGGGACCTGACCCAGCCTGCGGGCCATGGTGTTTGAGTTGAGACCCTCAGAATGAGTGGCATTAACGAGGTAAAGAGGCAGAAGCCAAGGGTGTTCTTGCAGAGAAAGGACAAATGCAAAGGCCTTGTTGGGAGGGGATGAAGAACTGTGGCCAACCTGAGGATTGAGAGAAGGCTGGCGTGGCTGGAGCCAGGAACAAGGTGGGGAAGGGGGGGATGGGCAAGGCAAGGTCAGGGAGGTTGGCGGGTCCTGGCCAAGAGGGCCTTGTAGGCCACGGCAGGAGGGCTGGTCTTTATCCTACGGATGATGTGCAGTCCTTGGACATTTTAAAATCAGAGTGGCGTGGGAATTCCCTGGCGGTCCAGTGGTTAGGACTCTGTGCTTCCACTGCAGGGGGCCCAGGTTCAATCCCTGGTCGGGGAACTAAGATCCCACAAGCCCTGCCGTGCGGCCAAAAAAATAAAAAAATAAATAATAAAATAAAATCAGAGTGGCATGAGAGATTAGATTTGCATTTTGTAAAGCTCCCTCTGGCCACGGTGTCCGCCATAAACAGTTGGGAACTGGAGGTCTGTTCGCCAGTCACAAGAGCACCCTGGGTCCTTGGTCACTCCCTCACTTTCTGCGAGGCTCTCATGGGGCAGAAGGCACTGCCTTGCCTGCGGGGCTTCTGGGAGCAGAATTGCAACTAAGGGGAGCAATAGAGAGGCCAAGTCCATCTCAGCAGGAAGAGGAGTTTTCTAAGGGTCGCAGCTGTGCCAGGAGGTCGAGTGCCCCTCTGCAGAAGGAGTGGGAGCAGAGACCACAGGGGGACTTAGAGGGCTATGGTGTGGAGGATCTCGTGGTTGGAAGGAGGAGGTACTGGGCTGGTCATTTTCTGATGTTTCCCTGCGGAGCCCTAGAGGTTCTGTGGAGCCCCTCGGAACCTGCTTTGATGAGGGCAGAGGGTGGCCAAGTGGGCAGGACTGTCCCCTCCCCCAGAACTACTCCATTTCTGGGATCTGAAACCAGACTGACTAGGTGCCAGCACCTCCTAGACCTGGGACTTTGAGCAAGTTTTTAAAATCCTCTCTGTGCCCCAGTTCCCTCCCCGCCACCCCGTAAAGGGATAATAATATGTCTGCTTCATAGGGCTGGGCAAGGACTGAACGACAGATATCCCTAAGGCACTTAGCCCAGGGCCTGGCACTTGGTGATACCCAACAACCCTCACTGGTCTCTTTCCACTCTTACTATATTGGTTTCCATAGGACTTTGAAACCTGTTGTACCACCTCATCTTCAAATCCTCAAAATTTTTGTTTATTTAGAACCCACCAAAAATGACCGTGAGGGACCTCAGTGAGACCAGTCCCCTGGCTCCACCTTCGTCTTGCAGAGCCAGCTGACTTCAGCTTACTGGAAAACTAGAGGCCATGGGCTCTCCGAGCCTCAGCCACTCGGGAGGCTGAGCTGGATGGCCAGCTTGAACCCTGGCCCCAACCTGAACTGTTTAGAGACTGGGGAGGCTCCATCCAGAAGGCGTCCATCTGGGCCTTTCCTTTGGAGTGACTGGGAAAAACTCACTACTCTGCCACTGGGTGGAGAGAGGTGTCATCCGGCCTTGACCTGCCATCCTCTGCAGCAACTGCTGGCAGATGTTAATCAAGTGGGGTGCAGTCAAGACCCCTTCCTTCCACAGCTCCCCCAGAAGTGGTCCGGCAGCCCCTCTGGGGACCACGTTCAGTTCATGTGTGTGTTTAGTTTTTGCTTCAAGCTCTGCAGTAGCAGGACCTGCCCCGTGCACATCCCCTCCCCCTCTGAGGAGCTGCGGGAAGAGCGGGTTTGCCTCTGGGAGCAGAAGAGACGAGATGCTCAACTCCTGGGCCCTCCACTTCTGCCCACGGCAGCCTTGCCAGCCCCACTGCAGCCTGGGATGAAGCCCATGCCAGCCACATCGGCTGAGGGGCCCCAGCCTGAAGCTGCCAGGCCCTCAGCTGGAGGCTCGTGGTGCTTGAGGCCCGGTTTGGGGTGGCTGTTGATCCCCGGGCAGCTGTTTGCACGAATCTTGGACATAAATCCAAGTTGAAGATTAACATTTTGTGACTGGTATTCTTTTATGCCCTGATTAATGTTCCCCTCCTAGTCAACCAGCATGCTGCTTTCCTGGCCCCCTCCCTCCGTACCCCATTCCTCCCAGACACCCCCAGGAGCATCACCGTTACTCTTGGCAGATATCCCCTGGGGCCCTGCTCAGAGCCTCCGTGAGGGTCATCCAGGGGCTGGGGGTCAAGCAACCTGGGTTTACATTCTAATCCTGCCCCTCACTTGTCAGGAGACATTGGGCAAGGCCTGGACCTTCTGCGAGCCTGTTTCTTCATCTGTCAAATGAACACCTTACCTGAGCCCTAGCTGCCGTGGAGAACTGTGGGATGAGAGTAGATGTGAGCTGGTTTTATAAACTCCAAATGCCGAGTGAGGAAGCAGAGTGGGCCTAGGTGGAAACCAAAAAGCAAGGGCCCAAAGGTCTCCCTTCATTCCTTTTCTCTTCCTCTTCCTCTTCTCCCTTCCCGCCGGCGAGGGTGGCCCCATTGCGGAAGCATCACAGTAGGCTCAGCTGCTGCAGAAAGGCTTTTACTAGGCAGACGGGGGTGAGTCTAATGCCAGTGGGTCGGGGTGAGAGGAGAGGGCACATCCCTCAAAGGAGCGGGGGTGGCATCCCTGCCTGGGGGTCTCAGCCTGAATGCACTAAGGGCTGGCCCTTCAGACAGGCTCAAGGGAGGTCCGCCCACAAGGGCTTTGGGCCCCTCCTTCATGGAGATGCCACCCCTGACACGGGGAACGTGGCCCTTGCTCTCACATCTGCCTTGGCTACTCTCAGGGAACACTGTGGGGTGGGGTAGGGGGCTTGGCAGGGCCCTCAGGAAGGAGGGAGGCTGTGTGATGGAGAGGAGGGAGGTCGGGCAGTGTGACAGACCCAGAAACTTCTGGGCACTTCAGGGGTGGTGTTTGGAGGCAGTGGGAGGTACCAGCTCCAAGGGTTGAGGTCCAGGTTAGAGCAGAACAGTTGAATCTAGAGCTGGTTTTTTTCTTTGGGCTCAGAAGGAAGTGAATTGTCATTGGGACAGAGAATTGGAAAGAGGGGAGTTACTCTCTGGCACTCTCCACGGCACACAGCTGTCGCCACACACACGGTACACGTTCCTGGGTATTCATGCAGGTCAGCCCACGTGGCCGTACACTTAAGTGTGTGCACATACCTGGTCACACACAGCTGTAGGCATGCGTGCAAACACCCATGTGCACAGCAGTACAGACAGAATTGTATGCACACGTTCGTGTCAAGCTGAGGCCTTGCGTAATCATAAGGGGTCTAGCGTGGGAGTATGGTGTGGGCGGAGAAATGGATTCCTTCCTGAACAGAGTCCTCCCCAGCCCCTGCGTAGTGGACGTGGGGTGGGGTGGGCCTCAGTTACATCCCCTTGGCCTCCAGGGTGGCCCGGCGCCGCATGTAGGTCAGGATGTCCATCTTGACAGTGTTGACCGTGGTGCGGTGGTGCCAGCGCATGATGGGAGCACCATCTGGCCCCACCAGGAACTTCTCAAAGTTCCAGCGGATGTCATGGACCTTCATGGGATCCCAGAAGAGGCGGTCCGGTGAGCCCAGGAGCTCCGAGGTAGGAGGACAGGAGTTCTGGAGCAGAGATGAGAACAGAGTCAACCCTGCTTGGGACCCCTCCCCGCCTCTTATCCCGCCTCCTTCCCAGGGCTTCTTGGAGGAAGGAGAATAGCCTGGCACTGAGAAAAGAGCACCAGTTTGGGAGTTAGAAAACTGAATCCCAGAACCAGTTTTGGCTCTAGCAGATTGTGAGACCCTAATCTTGTCCCTTCTGGGGCCCATCTGTAAAATGGGCTGATGAGACCCTAGGGTTTGCAAAGCCCTCTCGTTGGAATAATAATCAGATGCCAAGAAATTCCCCAAGAGCGCAGGAGCAGAGGAGGGTTGCACAGGCCTTGTCTTTGTGTGGGCTGGAGACAGACGAGAGCGGCTGCAGCCTGGTCCAGAGCCAGCATCAGCGGGGCAGAGAGGCGCTGCTAGAGGTGGCTGTGTACTCACCTTCAGGAATGTGTAGAACTTCTGTTCTTTCTCCCCGTTCACATCCCCTTTCTCAAAGAGCTGGAAATTGGGGATGAAGCCCCCACCTGGTCGGACATACCTAAGAGCAATGTTTTTATGTGGGTCCCAGGGAAATGGGCACAGGGCTCAGAAATGAGAGGAAGGGACAGAACAGGGGAGGGGGTGTTGGGAGTCTGGATTTCATTCTACGGTGGGCAGTGGGAGCCAGTGAATATTGAATGAGCACAGGCATAATGTGGGTCTACAGTCTTTTTCCAGTTTGGTACCTTCTCAATAACCCCTGCCCTCCACCTGTACTCCCCTTCCCCCTCCCCGGTCATGTGCTCACAACCATCGTCCTTGTCTCTGGCCCTCTCCTGGCCCCTCTTCCACTCGTTCCACTAAACAGGGTTCCTGGAAGGGGAGAGTAGTTCTTGGAGGCTGATAAATATCCATCATGAGTAGGGGCCTCTGCAAGAGATGCCTGGAGGCTAGGCTGGGGCGCTCTCTCAGGACACTGAGTTAGCACTCACTTGAGAGTGGCTAGGATCTCCGAGTTCATTCCTGGTTCCTGTTTTCCGAATTGGTTGCAGGGGAAGCCCAGAATGACCAGACCAAATGGTGCAAGTTCTTCCTGTAGTGCATTCAGTTCTGGGCCAGGGAGAGAGAGAGAAGAGACTGGGCTAGCCTGATGAGGAGCCCTCCCGCCAGTGTACCACTCCGCCTGCTCACCCACTGTACAGCTGAAATCACTGAGGCCTGACAGGGGAAGGGACTTGCCCAAGATCATCCACTGAGTGTGGCAATGCTGGGATTCAAGTCCTATGCTATGGATTCCAATCTGGATAGGTTGGAGGTTTGGGGAAAAAGAGAGCAGTATGGTTCATCAAATGAGTAATCAGTCACCCACTGCCAAGGTCCAATGATTGCCAGGCAGAACATTCTAGGTCAGGTTGCCCATGCCTCCTTCTCACACCCCACCCCAGCCCCCCAAAGCATTTTCTTGTGGGTGCTGTCAGATGCCTTTCACGTGCCTGTTCCTTCAGGCTCTTGACTGACCCAGCTAAGGAGAAAGAAGTGAGGATACAAGGGATCATGAAACCTGGGTGCAACACCTGGTTCTGTCACTAACACCCGTACTCTGGGGCCTCAGGCCAGTTGCCTGCTTTCCAGGGGCCAAGAGAAGCACTAAGGCAGATGGGGCTGAGGACAGGTGAGGAATTCTCAGCAAGACAAAGCTATTATTTCTTACTCCAATGAAAGGACACTCCAGGCACAAACCCAATCTCCTCCCTCCTCCTGCTTTTAGAGCAATTGAGGTGCCCAGGGATGAAGGATAACTGAGAATCTTCCAGAACACGTCTGAAGGTGATCAGACCTCAGGCTTATATAATCATTTTCAAAGAACCATGGAACACAGTAGGATTAAGATATGGAGTTTGGAATCTCATGATCACCGTCGCCCCATCCCCCTTGCACGGGGAAAGCTCCTCTGATTGGAATGTGCCCAACTGGCAGAAACAGACCCAAATAAAGCAGGGGAAGAGGGATGGGCTCTTACCAAGGTACTGGCTCGTCAGGCCTCAGTAGCTGGCCACGTTGACAAAGAGGATGTATTTGCCAGTGTACTGCTTGAAGGGGATGTACTCCTCCCCGTCGATGGTGAGGGCTCCATACTCATAGATGCTGCTGCCCACCCCAGCATGGCAGTCCATCTGGAAGAGAAGACCAGTGCCGGGGAGCGGTTAGAGCTGGAAGGGAACTTGGACTCCACCCTTTGCAAGATAACAGGGAGGAGGTGGAACTGATCTGCCCAAGTGGTCTTGACTTGCCCAAGACCACTCCAAGCATTAGAACCAGACTAGAAGTGAGGTCTCCTAATTCCTTGTACAAGACAATAATTTTGAAAGCACTTAATGAGCTGGTGGGTGCTATGGAGACTTGGAGGAATACTTTGGTCATTACTTCTGCATCACATGTCAATTTATAAACAGTCACTGGGTAGGCTCTGAGGGAGATTCCCCCCAATGCTGGTGTTATGTTATTGGATGGGCTGGTGGAGACGGGGAGGCTATTGCAATAATGCAGGCAAGTGGTGATGAGAGCCTGAACTAGACCATAGTGAAGGAAGAACTGAACAGAAATGAGGAGGCAGCAGTATGGACAGTGGTGATTCAGAGGTTCCCGATCTGGGGGACTGGAAAACTGAGGCTGTTAGAAAATAGGGAAGTAGGATAGTAGCCAGGAATGGGGCAAGGCCTGCCATGAGGATTAAATGGGATGGTCATGGTAGTGCCCCACTGCCTGGCATAGATTCAGTGTTCCCTGGGGGCGAGCAGCTGTGACGATGTCCATTACACCTTCCTCTGCCCAAGCTGTTCCACAGTCAGCCTCCAGAACTAGTAGAGAGAACATTAAATGGGCTGCAAGTTGGGGAGCCTGGATTCCATGACCAACTCCGCCACTAACTCCCCGTGTGGTCTTGGACTAGCCCTTTCTCTTCTGTGGGCCTCAGTTTCCTCATTTGTAAAATGAGAACCTTGAACTTGATCAGCTGTTCTCAACCACCATGGCTTGACAGCGTCACTCTCAGGGAAAGAGGAGGGAATAGATTACTGCCGGCAAGCGGGATGCTCCATTTACCCCACTCTGCCCCATCTCATCTCTGCCAATTTTTGGTACAGACTACAAAAATCTGGGTCTACACTTGAAAGAGTGTCATGGCATCACTACCATAATTAGCAGCTGGGCAGGTAGTCCTGGCCTGGACATCTGAGAAGAGCTGAGAAGACCATAAACAAATCGAATGCAAACTAGCATTATAGACCAGAGAGACAGAGCCAGGTGGTTGGAGTTAGAGAAGCAAATTCACGCCCTCTCTTCCCACCAATCCTGGAAGACTTGCCGTTGCAGCCAGTTACACCTCTGCCCAACTGCGTGAAGAGAGCCATCTGGGCTGCCAGGGCGTGGCCCCGGCAGGGTGTAAAAAAGCAGGCTCTGTCTTGAAGACTCCGTAGTCTGCTGAACCAGGGGAGCGGAACTCCCTTCACGCGGCCATTCCCTGACAGCTGCAAGCTCTTTTCTCGGCTCCGGTACAAATTCCGTGCTACACGTGAGTCTAATATTCCATGCCCCGTGACTTCTAGTGGCTGCTGGAGGCCGGCCTGAGACCTAAGCTTGACGTTCCTTCAGCCCCTGGGCTTCGTGGGCCCCAGCTGGGGTCAGCTCCACCTCAAAATACAAACAGCCAGGGCACAACAAACACGCCCTAGCTGGCCACAGAGGTCTAGCAGCCGGATGGAAAGGCCCTCCCGCCTGCCTCTCTACTCCACCCCGGTCTGAAAACAAACTGTGAAATGGGGAGAAAGACAGCCAAGAGGTTGTCTAAATAATGGAAGTTTGTAAACAGCGGGAGGATCAGCTTCTGAAACCAGTTTCAGGGTGGGAATCTCCTCTCATTAGATTTGAGTCTTTGCTGGCTGTGTGGCCCTGGGCAAGTCACATTCAGTCTGAGCCTCCATCTGCTGATGGGAGAGGATAATACCACCTGCCTCCCAAAATGGCTGCGAGAATTTACTAGCAGGTCAAAACTGGCTTGCAAGCCTCTTAGAGAGAAATCTGTACCCGCCCCCTGCCCCACCCACCCATCAAGGGATAGGGTAAAGGGTGCTGACGTTCCTACCTTATTGTGAAGAGGGCTTTGATGTCCCCCAGCCAGTATGACCAAGATGATGCACTGGGCAGGGTGTTTACAGGAGAAGGGATGTGTGACAAAGCCTCCATCCTTTCTACTGGGCCAGTGAAGCCAGTGCTGTGAGTTCCGACCGAGAGGGGTCAGAGAGCACCTATGGTGGGGGAAGCCATGGCCTGCATTCACCACTGAGCACACGTCCAGTCCTTACGGAAGCCCCCTCCCCTTTTCTGGGCCCATGGAGTCCCAGAACCCTGCACCTTAACCCGGATGTCAGAGGAGCTGTGAGTGGAGGCGGGGAGAGGGAGTGAGGGTGCCTCTATCCTCCCACAATTGCACAAGACAGGAGAGTTTCGATGGCTTGAGAGTTGGAGGCGGGGGACCCTGCCAGGACCCCAGCTGGCTTGGGTTGCTGGTCCTGTGTCTTTCTCCTCACCCATCTGCCCACTCCCATCAGTGTGAAAGTGTGAGAGGAGAGCTGGACTGGGGGCAGGAGACCTGAGTTCTGGGCCTGGCTGGGCCTCTGATTCTGTGTGAGGACTCCTGTCCCTTCTCTGGGGCTCTGGCTCCACAGCTGTGAGGTGGGGTCAGATTCAGTGCTGTCTTGAGGGCTCTTCAGCCCTGACTGTCAGCCGGTGGTTCCATGATTCTCTCTGCCTGGTTTAGTCACCTAGAAACCAGCGGTTACTAGGATCCCACGCACGTCAGCGGTTGTTATTCTCTCTAGTCTCTGCAAAGTCCTTTTGTAGAGGAAGGACAGGGAGGCTGGGCAGTCTTAAACCGGACTGGAGAGGGGACACGGCAAGGAAAGGAGGATTCCCTTTGTTACCCAGCCCCTCCCTTTGAATTGGGAGGAGGCAAACATCCCTTTGGGGCTCTCACCCTTTGTCCATCCCATTCTCCACCTGCCCCTTGCCCCATTGCTTGGCCCTGGAGTTGGGGTAGGATAAGTGGTTGAGTCCTAGAACCCAGGGCTATGACATTTCAGCTCTCTCAGGACCTGGAGGAGAAATAGGCGTGCCCAGACTGTCATTAGCTAGCAAGTCCTAGCTGGTTGTATCTGATATGATCACACCTCACCCTAAGACTTTTCTAGACCATACCCATCCTGTTTTCTCTGTTTCATCTACTCCCCAGAGTTCTACAGAGAACACATGGCTATGATGAGTTATTCATGGGATCCAAGAATTATGGAGTCATAAGATCTTAGAATTAAGATCTGGAAGATTTGAGAAACACAGAAGTGCAAAGCTTCTTCTTCAGCTTATACAAGCGTTGTGTGTGTGTGTGTGTGTGTGTGTGTGTGTGTGTGTACTGGGATGCTGGAGACATAAATCTCTCTCTTTGGGTCTATGCCTGGCTTCTGCCTCCCCACCCTGGGGAAGAGGAGAGATCTACAGCACCCACTTTGGCATATACTGTCCAAAGAGATAAGCATGTGTGGTCACTCCTGCTCCCGGCCTCAGCATCTCCACTCTAGCTAAGGGCCACACACTCTGCTGGGGATAGACTGAGGCTCAGGAGAATTCTGCCTCTCCTGTCGAGCTGGCAGTCCCCAGCTTTCTCCAACTACTAGGTTTGCTCAGGCCAAGATGGGCAGTGGGTGGTGTGTAGTGAGGCTGCCCCCAAACAGGAGACACTTCAGAGAACAGCGTGTGGATTTTGCAGCTTCTCCAAGCATCCCCTCTGAAATCATCAGCCTCACTGTGCCCTGTCCTCCCACCTGCTACAGGTGGAGAAACTGAGGTCCACAAAGGAAAAGCGAATCTAGTCAGCATCCTGGGCGTTCTGTGCTGCCAGCTCAGAGCTCCTTCTGTCACAGACCTCTGCGTCTTCTACCAGTATCCCAGAATTCTACCTGCGTTTATGCTTGGGCTAGACGGGGACCACACAGCCGCGTGTTCCTTCCCTTTCACCTTGCCAGCCATTCTCCCTGGGAACCTCTGCAGCCAACCCAGACCCTGAGTCTCCAGGCCATTTTCTGTGCCCCCCACCCCCTTCAGGCCCCACTGGAGGGGAACATCTCGGAAACAGACGGTGGCTTGGAGGTAGCAAGGCGACCCGCAGGTAGCCGTGGGAAGTGTGGACCGGGAGAGAAGACCCTTCCTCCCTCATTCATTCTGCCCACCCGGGGCACCCAGGTCTCCAACAGATGGAACCGCGAAGAGTCTGACGACGGTCTGGGTATGCTGAAGAGGGAGGCAACGGGAGCTAGGGCGTCTCTCGCACCTAGGTGTCACCCTACTGGTGGGGAGCCCGGGAAGAAGGGTGCCTCACCACCGAGGGACGGACACCTGCGGACCACGTTCGATCCCCCGGCCACCCATCCCTGAGGCTCACTCACCTTCGAACTCTCCTGTCCTCGGCTCGGCGGAACGAAGCCGGCCAGGAGCAGGGAGAGAAGGCAGGATGCCCGGAAGAGCCGGGCCATGGTGGGCGGGGGCCGCGTCTCGGACTCGCCGGAGACGCTGTCTGATCCCGGGCCACAGTCCGTCTGAGGTGTCGTCCGCTCTCATCCACCTTTCAAGCCCTCAGCGATGACCAATCCGCGGCCGGGCCGGAGTCCTTGTAGCCAATCGCAGGGCGTCTGGCATTTCAGGGGCGGACACAACTTACCCTCCGCTTCTCCCCCTCCCCAGGCCCTGGGCGACAGTGACATAAGCAAGTCTGGACAGAGAGATGGGAGCCAGTTCCTTGTGAACCCGTGAGGCGGAACCCTATTCTTCTTTAGACTCTAAAGTGCTGGAAGAGGCAGGCACAGTGTCCTCAGCACAGCCGGGGAAAGGGCTTTGAAAAGCACCGAAGAGTTGATGGCACCCGCAAGGTGTTCCCTGTTCCCTCCTGCCCCCATTCTGGTTGAAGGGATATTAAGGACCTAAAATGTCAGCAAGATCTGAAGTGAGACTTCCAGGAACATTTATTTACTCTATGTAGGTTTAGTGCTTAAAAAGCAAAGGGTGAATGCCCTAGGATTTTGAATGCAGCCCTCTCCTGGGAAGAACATTGGGATCCCTCAGCTGGTTCGAGAGCAGAAAATACATTTGCTCCCTGTGTAGCCTTGAACATGTTGCTTTCCCTCTCTGGGCCTCAGTTTCCCCAACTGTGTAATGATGGGATTGGCTGATGCTCTCTAAGTCCCTCCTGGTTCTGGCTAGATGACTTGTTTCTAAAAATAAGTGACAGACCTAGACCAGGAGTCGCTTGAGAGTAGGGACCATAATCACCCGCTGACACAGGGCCTAGAACACAACACGTGCTTAATATTTGCAGCATTAATCAATCCATGACTTCGTTTCTCTGCTTCAAGATGCTGATGACCAGTTCAGGGAGCTCTAGGTCTGTGCTGTCTAGGTATGATTCTCTCCACCGATAGGGGACTGCGTTGGGATCAGTGCTTCCCAAATCAGACTACCAGCCACCTGAGAAGATTTTCATACAGATTCCCAGGTCCCTCTTCAGAATCAGTGCATTAGAATCTCTAGCGGCAGAGGCTGAGGCTCTACCTTCAGACGTGTTCCAAAGGTGATTCTGAGGCAGGTGATTCCCTGTCTTCTGATGGAGAAGTGCCTTGAGATACCATGCCTCTACTATGATTTAAGATAGTATTGTCCCCGTGGGAATTTGGAAGGTCTGTCTCAATCCCACATTCTCTGGGAAGCCTTCCTTACCTCAAACCACAGCCTGTTGAAGTGAAGGGAGTGTTGAAGGCCAGGAATTCTTTGAATGAGTTAAAGCACAGAAGCATTTGAACAGGGGCTGACACAGAGTATGCAGTCAATAAATGCTATTTATTCCACCACCTCATTTTGCTGAAGCCTAGAGACGGGGAACAATTTACCCAAGTTCCCAAAGCAAACTGATGGCAGACAGGGGACCAGAATCCAGGTCTAGACTCCATTCTCAGGCCCTCTTGACTTTGTTCTGGTGTCTCCTGAAGGTCATATTTAACCAAAGATACAAACATCTGTATACATATCAGTTTGTCAGAAATCCATTCTTCATTAGCATCAGCAGGCATCTAGGATCCCTTAAAATATGTGCCTAGGGGCTTCTCTGGTGGCGCAGTGGTTGAGAGTCCGCCTGCCGATGCAGGGGACACGGGTTCGTGCCCCGGTCCGGGAAGATCCCACATGCCGCGGAGCGGCTGGGCCCGTGGGCCATGGTCGCTGATCCTGCGCGTCCGGAGCCTGTGCTCCGCAGCGGGAGAGGCCACAACAGTGAGAGGCCCGCGTACCGCAAAAAAAAAAAAAAAAAAAAAAAATTGTGCCTAGCATCATGTCAACACGATGAAAGATGTCAAAAAGTTTTCTGAAAGTTACAATCCCTGCCTTCGAAGTGTGTCCAACAGAGCCAGGACAAGGGTAAGGCAAGTGCAGAGCTGGCACCCGCGAGCGAGTGCCTCTTTAAATGGTGCACCCCGAGTGCCTGACTTGCCTCACCCTAGTCCTAGCCCTGCTGTTTGGTTTCTCTGGGGGAGACAAGAAGGAGTCAGAGCCCGAGGCTTGCAGTGGGGCCACAGACAAGTTACCTCCTTTCTCTGGGCCTCAGTTGGTCAATCTGTTAGACAAGAGTCTTTGACAATCTCTCCATGGTGGTCTCTGTGGCTCTACCGTTCCAAGGGTCTAAGGAAGACCTGTGCTGCACCAGTCTCGGGAGTACTGATCTCATGGACAGTGGGCTGGGAGGTTGAGGGAGCGTGGCCTGCCGTTGGGTTGGGCCTTCATGCTGCAGACTACTTTCAAAGGAGGTCTGAGCCTCAGTACAAAGATCATGAAGACAAGGTTGAAAACAACACTTGCCAGTCTTTTCACCATAAGCCTTTCTAGCACATTTGGTTGATTTGCTCCCAGGAACCCTATGTTTTGAAAGATGTTATTCTCCACCAGGATGTTTCCCCTTGCCCTCAGGTTAAAGTCCAAATTCCTTAGCGCTTCAGACAGTATCCTCCAAATCCAGCCACTTCCTCATCTTTTGCCACACTCCTCTTATTCTCTCTACCCAGCTGTACTGGACTGTTCTCCAGTTCTTCCAACATGCGGTTCTCTCTCACCTCCAGGTCTTGTCCCTGTTGTTGAGTTCTGTCTGGAACTCTCCATGTTCTCTCTCTTTTACTGCTTCTCTCCCACCATTTTCAGGTTTCAGCATCACGTCAACACCGTGGAAAGAGTTTTATTCGGGTCCCCTTGCTTTATTCTATTATAGTTCCTAGAGTGTTTGACATTTTCTACATCAAGCCTTTGTTGTACTTTACCATCATTTCTTCTTTTTCTGTTTTCTACAACAAATCATAAGGTCCACAAAGGCGTCATTCTCACCACTTTGCAGAGGGCTTAATACACAGTAGATGCTCAGTAACTATCTATTAAATAAACAAATGCCAAATAAAACACTATTTGGCAAATGGAATAAACAGATCTTGAGGTCAGCATGTGCTATCAAGTTTGAGCCCGCGAAGCTGGTCTGATTACAGCTGCTAGTAAGATTTGAGATGTGTGAGTTTGTCAGAGGAGAGCAGATGATTTCATCTGGGTCTCAGGAAAGGAAGGGTGGAGACAGATACTCTAGAGGAATCGTAAGCCAGTTTTGTTCCCAGCCTGAGAACATGCCCTACTGCATCCCAGATAAGTGGGCACCCAGTACCCCTTCACTCTCTCTTTTTTAGACGTATTTGGGGAGCTCCCTATCTACCTGCTTGGTGGGTGGATGGGGACTGTAGATGATTAAAAGGAGGTTTTTAAAAAAGTGCTGATGCTCTGCGTCTTTGAGGAAGATAGAACATGAGTTAATAAATAAGAAGGTCGTAAAAAGTGAAAACAATGGAAGCCAGCCCTATGGGTGCTGAGTAAACACTGGACTCAGTGACGGAGTCAGCCAGCCCAACTGATGGGTCCAGATGGCGGTGGCAGAAGGGAGGCCCAGCCCCACCACGTCAGTGCCAACTCAAATGGTGGCACTGGCACTGTTTTGCAATCAAGACAGGATTGCAGAACCTAGGTGGGACCCTGAAGCTGCTGGTTTCCTAAATAATTGGCAGGTGCTGTCTTAGAGCTAGCCAGGGGACAGGAAGAGAGGTGGCTAGAGCCTCTGCTTTTCAAAACAGTGCCTTCCAAACTCTGGGCTTCAGTTTCCTCATCTGTGGGATAAAGAGTTGGACAAGTTGACCTCAAAGGCCAACCTTTTGGATAATAAGAGGAGCAACCAGCATTCACCCAACATCCTGTATGTACCAGGTACTGCCTTAGATTTATTGACTTGTGGGAAAATCCCTGTAACTTCATGAGGTAGCTAACGTTATTATCCCCATTTTAGAGATGAAGAAACTAACACATAGGTTAAATCACTTCGCTTAAGGTCATGCAGCTGGTAGGTGGCAAAACCAGGATTCTGACCCAGATGTCCTGTTTCCAGAGTCCTTGTCATTATCTGTAAGCCTGTGCTGTTCAACATGGCAGCCAATAGCTGGATGTAGCTTGTGAGCACTTGGAATGTGGCTAGTCCAAACTGAGATGTGCGGTGAATGTAAAATACACACTGGTTTTTGAAGACTTAGTAAGAAAAAAAGAATGTAAAAATATCTCGATACATTTTTATATCATTACGTGTTGAAACATTAATATTTTTATATATTGGATTAAAGAAACTATATTCTTGAAATTAATTTCACCTCTTTCTTTTTACTTTGGAAAATGTGACCAATAGAAAAATTTTAATTACATACACAACTGACATTATGTTTCTATTGGATCGTGCTGGGTTTAAGCTGTATATTCATAAAACATTGCTATAGGATTATAGTTGTCTCTGTGAAATCTAGGCTTATCCCCTGTCTGAGGTCCCCAAGACCACCTCCTGGTTCAATGATTTTTCCATCAGCACTCACAGAACTCAACATATAATCATACTCACACTATGATTTATTACAGTAATAGGTTACAGAACAAATCAACCAAGGGAAAAGGTACATGAGACAAAGACTGTGTGAAATCAGGCACAAGCTTCTAAGAGGCCTCTCCCAGTTCAGTCACACAGGCTGTACTTAATTCCTCTAGCAACAAAGTGTGACAACACATGTAAAGTGTCCACCAGGGAGGCCCATTAGACTCAGTGCTCAGTTTTTATTGGGGGCTGGCCATGTAGGCATCCTCTGCCTAGCATGTACCAAGATGCCAGACTCCCAGAAGGAGAGCAGGAATTCAGCACAAGCCACATTGTTTGTCCAAATAGTTTAGGCATAGTGAGCCACTCTTATCAGTTCTGGGAACGGTGGAAATCCTCCTGAAATCAAAGTCGCTGAACATCAACCCAGGGCCAATTGTGCAAGCAGATCTTTCTAAGCATAGCAATTTCAGGCTTGCATGTTAACTCTTTTCCTCAGATCTTGCAATTAAACTTCAGCAGGACCTGGCCTGGCAAATACTAGGTTTATTGAATTTACCTGAAATGGAGTTAATGACTCTCACTTCCTCTAATGCCCACTTCATTGGAGGGAGAATTATAAAAAACGGGAAGAGTCCCTAGAAACTATCTCATTCAACCCTCTGATTGGAGAAGCTGAGGTCCCAAGAGGCTGAGTGATTTGTCCAGGGACCCACAGCAAAGACAGGCATCTGCAAGAGTCACACCTATGCTGGATACAATTCCAAGCTTTCAGACAAAATGTCCCTTCCCCTCTCTTGGAACCTAAAATGTGTACCCTTTTCCCCACTTCTTAGTAGCAGGGAGCCCTACCTATGTCTCTGCTGGCCTCATTTTTCCTGCCCTCCATCCTCTCTATGTTGTTGTTTGGCTGGGAGACTACCGTGCTGGAGTAACAATAGTGACCTTCATAAACAGTCACTAAACAGTGGACAACCCATATTCTACTTCCTCTGGTTAACTGACAATGCACAAAACCAATGAGGACTAGTGGGAACTAATAAACTCTAGAGTAGGACAAGCAGATGGAGTGGGTAGCCTATCACCCCTCCTCCCTCACTTCTCCCAACATGACCGCAGATAACAAATGGCCAGGTCTGGTCCACATCATTGTCACCCCTTCCCCAACTCAGAGGTTCATGTCAGGGGTATACTTGAGAAAGTTTTGGACTGAGAGTCTGGAGTCCTGATCCTATCTCCGTAGGTGCCATAGGCTAGTCCCATCTCTCTGAGCCCTGACGTCCCCAACTCTGAAACAAGTTAGAATTCTAAGGTTTTGTCCATCCTAGTCAGTCTCTGACTGTGCAGTGTCTCATGAACTGACCCCAGGAAGGAGTCCCTGAGGACAAACGGAGTGGCGGCCTGGAGAATCTGCCTAGTCGGGTTGGGTTACAGGGCGAGGGTGGACTGTGGGTAAATCATGTTGTCTCCTCCTTTGTGGCTACCATCACTGTCACCCTCAAGCAGTTATTTTGAGCTTTAGATGAGCCAGGACACTTAGTTCAGAGTCTGCCTGTTAGCACCCCCATCCATGTTCCCTGTATGATGAAGAGGTTGGGCCTGATGTCTCTGGGGCCCTAAACTTGTTCAGACACACTCTACTGCCACCAGGCTGGGTAACTTCTGCTAAAGTAGATTCACCTTTCTGGGGCTTGACCTTCCCCAGCTGTTAAGTGGGGTCACTAATTTCTGCCCTGACTGCTCTTAAGCCTTTTAGGAGGCTCTGGTGGAGTATTAGAGCTGCAAGATGCTAGAATATGAACTCCATAAAGGACTGAGAAATTATAATTTTTTTCTTCCAATTAATTCTTTGTCTCCAAAGCCATGCCTTGTCCATGTCTTTTCCTCATATTAATGAGCTCTTAAAACTTACTAAACTGAGTGTTAATTAATTCAACAAGTGTTTCTTCCTTTTTTTTTTTTTTTTTTTTTTTTTTTTTGCGGTACGCGGGCCTCTCGGGCCTCTCGCTTTTGTGGCCTCTCCCGTTGCGGAGCACAGGCTCCGGACGCGCAGGCTCAGCGGCCATGGCTCACGGGCCCAGCCGCTCCGCGACATGTGGGATCTTCCCGGACCGGGGCACGAACCCGTGTCCCCTGCATCGGCAGGCGGACTCTCAACCACTGCGCCACCAGGGAAGCCCAACAGGTGTTTCTTAAGCATCTACTACGTACTATGCACTGTGCCAACTGTTGAGGATTCTATGATTCAGGGAGAACAGGATGTGATTCCTGCCCTCCAGGAGCTCACAATCTGGTGCAGGGACAACAGCAAACTGGCTACACAGGGTGACAGATGCTCTTGAAGGAGAAAGCGCAGCACAAAGAGAGGCACCTCACCTGGATTCGTGGGAGCAGGGCTGGCTTCCAGGTGGAAGTAACTAGTGACTGAGAAGGAGCAAGAGTTAGCTGGGTGAGAGACATGAAAGAAGTAGCGAAAAAGAGATCGTGTTTGGGGCTAAAAGAACCAATAGATCAAGGGTCAAGTGGGCCCCTTCCAACTTTGATACGCAGGTTTTTCATGGCTGAAGCAGAGAATTCAAGGTGAAAATTGACAAGAGGTAAGGCTAGAGAGGTAAATCAGGGCAGGTGGAGATGGGCTTTTGCAGCTTTGGACTTTGGACAATTTTAAGTGCTCTCATTCATTTATTTGTCTACCTACTTATGGTCTATCCCATTCTCTTTCCACCTAGAATGTAAACAGCATGATGTCAGAGACTATGTCTTATTCTCTGCTGTAACTTCAGCCCTAGAAAAGAACCAAGCACACATAGAGCGTATTTAGTTAATAGTTGTTTAAGAGTGAATGAATGAATGAGTGAATGCAAAAAAAGAAAGGGGAGACATAGGTTTGGGAGTGTCCCATGTACTTTGCCTTTATCGAGTGAGAAGCCTCCCCCTCCCCACCCTCCATAGGGGAGGGTTGCAGCTCAGAAAGTTTTGTCTCTTCAGGAAGTGAAGTGCAGGTGAGGGTGAGAAATGGACTAGGGAGAAGGATCATGCCTCACCCTGGAGTTGAAAGCCTAACTGAGGTCTGGACATCAAATTCCTTTTCCTTAAGGCTCTGTGGTCCATGGGAAATAACCTGGCCCTCACACTGAACTCCAAAACATTTTAGGGCATCTGGGTCAGAATCCGGCCTTCTCCTACTTCTCAGGCTTTGATCTCTCAACCTCATTAGACTATCAGCCCAGAAGGGTCCTTGGAGATGATCTAGTTCCTTCGACTCCAAGTGTATGGTCCTTAGACTCCACTGACAGACATTCCCACTGCTGCCTACCCTGCTCCTGGTGCTTCTTATACAACGTTAAGTTGACGAATTCAGCTTTAGACTTTATGTTTTTGAGAGGTAGAAGTTCTTTCTCTGGTTACCCCTTGCCTTGCTTCTCCTCCCACTTTCCATCTATTCATGGTCCTCCCAAGTCAAGGCTCTGGATGAAGTCTGGGCAAGTCAGGTCCTGAAGGTTCACCCCAGGCTCTAAGCCTTACTTCTCTGCCTCTTCCAAAACCAGCTACTGGCTTCTCCCCCAACTCTAGACAGCAGGACCATACCTGTCGTGTTCAAATATGTCAAGCCTGGCATGCAGCAAAAAGTTCCTGGAGAAGGGCTCTTCCTCTCCCAAATGCCCAAGAAATGTGGGAACCTTGTGACTGAGTTTGAAGTGATTTTCCCCTCAAAATTGCCCAGGCATCAAGAACCATGCTTGAGCAGGGTCTTCCTCTGTAGCCACCCGTGTTCCCTAAGGACTGACCAGGGAACTTTCCAGAACACAAGGATCTCTGGAACCATCCACGAGTTTTGGACCTGTGAGAGAGTAGGAGAGCCCAGGGAGGGCTTTCCTACTGCTGAATGTTTTCCAGAGAATATATTATAATCTTTCAAAGTTGAAAAAACTATTAGTGGGGACAGATGACATTAAGGCAGGGCCTCCAAAAGAAAGGACATATCTCTCTCACACAGGGTCTGGTCTCTCTCTGTGGCTTGTGGGTCAGGGTGGCCAGGGTTGGAAAGATGACTGGGAGTCCAGGCTCATCCATTGGTGTTATCTGCTTGGCCAGCTCAGTCAGACAAATGAAAGATTCTTCTGTTTTGGGCTGTGGGTTTAAGCCCCAGGCACTGGGAAGCATAAAAGAGTCTTGCTGGCTTTGGCATCAGAGAAACCTGTATGCAAGCCCCAGATCTGCCCCTTTCTAGTTATTTCACTTTGGATAAGGCATCTTTCCTCATTTGTAAAATGGAGATTTTATGTGGACTGAGAGAATGCCTGTGAACACATTTGGTTCAGGGTGTGCAATATGTTCCCCTGGTTATTATTATTAAAGATGCCAGTGGTGATCCCAAGTATCCTAGCCATGCAGGGGATGCCTGAAACGCATCCTTGAGGGCATGGAGGCTGGGGCTCTGACCCTCAGACTCTGACCATCCCATTGTCCCCTCAAATCTCCATCTGCAATTCTACAACTCAGCACTGCTCTGTGATCTCAGACCAGTCCTTATAGTGTCTCTGGTCGTCTCTGCCCTTTCTGCCCCATGAGAAGTTGGACCAGATGACCTCTAAGGGCTCTATCTGGCTTTGAAAGTCTTTGACTAGTTTCCTAGGGTCTCTCTGGGACAGTCAAGTACTTTGTGTACCTAGAATGTAAGCAGCATGATGTCAGAGACTATGTCTTATTCTCTGCTGCAACTCCAGCCCTAGAAAAGTACCAGGCACACACAGAGGGTTTTTAATTAATAGTTATTTAAGAATGAATGAGTGGGGACTTCCCTGGTGGCGCAATGGTTGAGAGTCCGCCTGCCGATGCAGGGGACACGGGTTCGTGCCCCAGTCCGGGAAGATCCCACATGCCGCGGAGCAGCTGGTCCCGTGAGCCATGGCCGCTGAGCCTGCGCGTCCGGAGCCTGTGCTCCGCAATGGGAGAGGCCACAACAGTGAGAGGCCCGCGTACCGCAACAAAAAAAAAAGAAAAGAAAAGAAAAGAAAAAGAATGAATGAATGAATGAGAAATAGAAAGGGGAGACATAGATTTGGGAGTGTCCCTTAATCCTTGTACTTTGCCTTTATTTAGGCAGAATCTTGTGTACAAGAGTCTGATCTGTTCTCATCCAGAGGTCAACAAAGGGGAGGAATGTGAGGTTTCAGGACTTTGTAACACTCTGAGAGGCTGTCCTGCTCTTCCCACGTGCACACCACCCGTTCTTTGCTTTTTTTTTTTTTACATACTAAAGCTTTTTTGTTTTTAATAATTGAAATATGTTTGACATAATGTTATACACACCCTGTTCTACCTCCCCATTTACACAGAATAGCTAAGATTAACTGCGTGCCTTCTATGGGCTAGGCTCTGTTGTAAGTGATCTAAACAGACTAATTTATTTAATCCTCATAACAACCCTATAAAATACATATAAATTCCATTTTAAAATTGAGGAAACTGGGGCATAGAGAGGTTAGTAACCCAAGCTAGTAAGTGGTGGAGACAAGGTTCCAGCTCAGACAATCTGGCTCCAGGGCCTGACACTCTCCACTTTTATTGCACGCTGTGCTGAGTCCAGAGACTGAAGGGGACTTGCCCAAAGTCCCCTTCGGTAACGCCCAAATGTTACCCCACGGTAACTTACGCAATGATCTCTGACCATTAAGCCACTGGAATAGTCATATTGACGGCAACAATAAGCCAAAGAGTAAAGCATCTTCGACGCTCCCTTTCTACATCCTCCCTCCACCCCCAGATCCTGTGGGCTATTTACCAAAAGCAGAGAGGCTAGGGTGTGGCCTTGTGGTAAGTGCCAAGGCTGGCTGGCTGGCCCTACAGTGGGCCGCCCTCCTCAGGGCAAGCCTGACTGCCTCTCCCATCCGCCCAGGCAGCAGAAGCACAGTCAGAGGAGCTGAAAGTGCCGGGGGGCGGGGTGGGGGGGTAGGGGGGGTAGTTGGGGCAGGACTGGGGCAGGAAATTAGAAAGTGGAAAGGGCAGGGACCAGAGTTAGGGAGAAGGGATGGGGTGGAGAGGGAAAAAGGGAAAGACAAATGTGTGCTGTTTTTTTTTTAACATCTTTATTGGAGTATAATTGCTTTACAATGGTGTGTTAGTTGCTGCTGTATAACAAAGTGAATCAGCTATACTATACATATGTTCCCATATCTCCTCCCTCTTGCGTCTCCCTCCCACCCTCCCTATCCCACCCCTCTAGGTGGTCACAAAGCACTGAGCTGATCTCCCTGTGCTATGCGGCTGCTTCCCACTAGCTATCTACTTTACATTTGGTAGTGTATATATGTCCATGCCCCTCTCTCACTTCATCCCAGCTTACCCTTCCCCCTCCCCGTGTCCTCAAGTCCAGACAAATGTGTTTTAAATACTCATTGTGTGTGCCAAACACAGTGCTAGAGAGCTTTCCATACCTCCTGCAGGGAGGGCCCTGTCATTACCCCCATATTGTAAGGGAGGAAACTGGGACTCAGAGGGATGGATTACCTGCCCAAAGTTATGGGGTGTGTCTATTGTGAAAATGTTATTTTCTTTTCATTATAGAAGATAGGAAAGGAATGACAGGAGAAAGGAAAGAGGAGGGGAGTGGGGAGAAAGGAGGAGGAAGTGAGGTGTGGGTGTCTTGGCACTCCGCCCCCAGCAAGGACAACGGGCCCAGAGTTGTCCTTGCATCCCAGAAGGCTCACTGGGAGAATGTTTATGAGAAACCTCAACATTGAGAAGGAGCATGACCTCCCAGCCTGTCTGTCCCTGCCCCGTGACTGCTTCTGGCTATAAACAGCCTGTTTATTAACCCCAGGAAACTGGCTCCTCCGCCACTTAGCTTTATCTCCTGGAATTGGCAGGCTTGGAGAGCAGGGGCTGCCTGGCCAAGAGTTTCCAGATGGGGAGGAGCAGCTGCTAGGAACTTGATGATCCTTAAAGAACTGTGCCAAAAGCAGCCACAGACAGTCCCCACTCTGTCTGCACTCCACCCCCTTGCAGACTTGCTCAAGTCAGCACGGTGGGTTAATAGGCCGGAAAAGCCCTTGATCCAATGGTTGCCACTTTAAGGGAATTAAAGTTCGATTCACTCATTATCTTCCCTAATGATCCCCATCATTAGATCAATGTGGTGACACCAAATGAAATCATGGCTATAAAGGCACTTGGCAAAATGAACCCCCCCGACCCCCAGTCCAGCACCTGAGAAGTTGTTCCCTCACCCAGTCCCTTATACCTACCCCATCTCTCTGACCCCCATTCAATCGCTTATGGATTTTGTCCTAACCCTCACCCACTACATGCTTACCACTACACACCAAGTCTCGGCTGTGAAATGAGGGTTATAATTGTATTGACCTACTAGGTTGTTGGAGGAATCAAATGAGATACTTTCTATAAAGTTTAGTACCACGCCCGGCTCAATCAGTGTTAGCAACATCTATTGCCAGGTGTCTCTTGAAAAATTCCATAAGAGGCCTCCCACAATGTTCTTGTAAGTAACCTGGAGTGGGAATATTTTTGAATGGGGGACAAGAGATGAGGCAGGAACTGGCTGGGATTGGAACAGGAGGAAGTGGACTTCACCAGTAGCTTGAAGGACTGGAATGAGAACACCAAGAATGCTGGAATTTCTGGGAAAGGGAGGGCATGTGCAAACACAAGAATTGGATGAAAAGTCATAGGACATTTACAACTCAGGAAAGAACAACAAACACCGGCTCATTCCAAGGCTAGTGGTGGGACACGGTGACCTTTCCAGGACACAGGAGCTTGTGGCGATAATTGAAAGGTGTTGAAAACTAGCTGAGCTCACAGCGCTCATCCTGCTGGTTGCCTCTGCACAGTCGGTGTGTGTTGTGATTCCCCCCTCCACTTTGCACTTCCAGAAACTTCTCCCAGTGTTCCCAATAATATTTCCCTACCCCCCAGAGCCTTGGAATATGTCCCCAGGTCTTCCATTCTCTCTTATTCCCATTGAATCTATATATTTTTTAGTACTTTTATTCACATAAGTCATTATGATTGCATTCTTCTTATAAAATTAAAACTAGGGCTAAAATCCCATTTCACCCCTCTTGCTCTTCATTTTTTAAAATTAATGTTTATTGGAGTATAGTTGCTTTACAATGTTGTGTTAGTTTCTGCTGTATAACAAAGTGAATCAGCTATAAGTATACATAGACCCCCTCTTTTTTGGATTTCCTTCCCCTTTAGGTCACCTCTTGCTCTTCATTTTCCTCACAACTCTTTTCCTCCAGCATAATTAACAGTGTGTTTATCCTTCCAGAATTTTCTCTGTGTGCACACACACCCACACACAATATGTAAAATATATGTGACAACATCTTTTGTTTAGTTTCTTTTCTTCTTTTTTCATAAGTAGCACTACACATTATTATTATTGTGCTGTAACTTGCTTTTCTCTCCCACTCTATGTTTTGGAAATCTGTCCATGTTAGCATTTTTTTATCGACTTAATTTTTAACCACTGCACAATGTGGCTGTTTTATGGTTTATTTATTCACTCCTCCCCTCACCCCACCTTTCACTGCTACAGACAATGCTGCTGTGAACATCCTTCACACACTTTCTTGTGCACTTGGGATTTTTTTTCTCTACAACAGAAATCTGACAGTGGAATTACAGGTTATCAGGGTACAAACATCCCCTGCTGAATCCTAAGTATAGGTTCTCCCTGGCCTGCTCCCAGTCATTTCCTCTGATTCTTGGGTACCACATCTAAATCACCAGCTTCCTGCTCCTAACTCCCCACTGAACATCTCTACCCAAAAGTCCCTCAGGTTCCTCAATCCTATATAGGAAAAGACACCTTCTCTCCCCATGGCCCCCTCCTGGTGTACACGCTTACATTCTCCCAGTTGCCCAAACGTGTAAACCGTAATGATGGTTCTCTCCTCTCTCCCCATTGTCTAATGAGATGTCATATCTTGTGGATTTTACCTCAGTAATGTCTTTCGGTTCTCATTTCTTCTCTGGTTACCTTTGGCCAGGATATTATTTTAACAATCCCCTAATAGTCTCCTTGTTCCCTTATGCAACGCATCAAATTTATCTTCATAAAGCACAGGTGATGTCAATCTCTTTGGTTGGTTCCCCCCACTATAAAACACAGTAGGATCTCCTTGGCTTGTTCTTCACAGGTTTCTCCAATCTGGCTCAGTTTTCTCCCTCTAGTATTTATCTCTGCAGATCCCTCCTCTTTCACACTCCAGGCATACCGATCCCCTTGCATTCCCGAATGTGCCCGTATTTCTTGCCTCCAAGACTTTGTTTCTCTGTTTCCTCTCCTAGAAGTCTCTCTCCTAGCTCTGCCTATTGAAGGTCTACCATTCCTTCTAGGACCTGCCAAATACACATGAAGGATGTGGGTTCCAGGGTTCTGACACAAGTAGCCAGTTTCTTAACCTCTCTACTCATCCATTTTCTTCCCTAGAAAAAGGACATTAACACCTTCCAGATCTGTGGGGAACTTTTAGTTAGATTATGCATATAAAGGATTTAGCACAGTGCCTCCTAGAGTAAATGCTAAATAAACCTTAACTCTTATTGGCATCATGCTTCTTTTATAAAGCTGTGCTTGGTCTCACCATCAAAGGGACTTTCTTGACTTCCTGTGCTCTCTTTATTCTAGTGGGCATCTAGTCATTCAGTTTCTTATGTCTAAGTCTGTCCTCACACCTGATAATGACCCCCTGAGGATCAGGGATCCTCTAATTCTTTTTTTTTAAAATAAATTTATTTTTGGCCGCATTCGTTGATGCATGCGGGCTTTTCTCTAGTTGCTGCGAGTCGGGGCTACTCTTCATTGTGGTGCGTGGGCTTCTCATTGCGGTGGCTTCTCTTGTTGTGGAGCACAGGCTCTAGGCATGTGGGCTTCAGTAATTGTGGCACGTGGGCTCAGTAGTTGTGGCACATGGGCTTAGTTGCTCCGTGGTATGTGGGATCTTCCTGGACCAGGGCTCGAACCTGTGTCCCCTGCAATGGCAGGCAGATTCTTAACCACTGCGCCACCAGGGAAGTCCCTCATTTTTAAAAAAGAAATTTATTTATTTTTGGCTGCGTTGGGTCTTCGTTGCTGTGCACGAGCTTTCTCTAGTTGTGGCGAGCGGGGGCTACTCTTCATTGCGGTGCGCGGGCTTCTCATCGTGGTGGCTTCTCTTTGTTGTGGAGCACAGGCTCTGGGCACGCAGGCTTCAGTAGCTGTGGCACACGGACTCAGTAGTTGTGGCGCACAGGCTTAGTTGCTCCATGGCATGTGGGAATCTTCCTAGACCGGGGCTCGAACCCATGTCCTCTGCATTGGCAGGCAAATTCTGCCTGCACCACCAGGGAAGTCCCTTTGATTCATTTCTGCATGCCTCAGAGTGTCCCCAGCACAGTGCCTAGACCTGAACTGAATGTAAGGAGAATGCCAGTGTCAATTTGGAAGTGCTGTGAAGGAAAGAGAGCCAGCTATATGGAACCAGAAGACAGCTTTGAATTCCACCTTGACACTCACTGGTTGGTAAGAATCCATACACATCACCCAGTTTCCGTATCCATAAAATGAGGAAAATACTACCACCAGCCTCACAAGGTTGGGGTGAGCTTCTGTGTGCCAAAGAACTTTCTTTCTTCCTTTTTTTTTTTTTTCTTTCCTGAGAGCAAAAAGAGTAAGAACTTTTTAGTTGTTTTTGTGTTTTGAATATTAGTTTGTCTTCTCACAGTAGCCTGCTTCCCCCTTGTGGAAAAAATTCAAATTACATGTTAAAATCAGTCAATATAAATAATCTGGGAGCCAGAGGTTGATCTCAGCATTGTTTATATCACTGAAAAACTGAAAACAAACCAGGCCTTCAAACAGGAGTTTGGCTACGTATACATGCACACGGGGGAAATTATCGAGCCATTTGAGTATAATGAAATAGATGTCTAGGGTGTCCTTCTAAGTAAAACCCTAATTATAAACACAAACTTTGCACAGTTTTGTAAGTGTCTACACACATGTGAAAGGATAGTACATTAAATGTTAATAGCGCTTATGTTGGGTAGTGACATTCAGTTGCTTTTCACCTTCTCTACTGTTGTATGTCTGAGTTGTTAACAATAAGCTTATTGCTATTAGAAAATTTTAATTGTGGGGGAAACTATCTGTAAAACAAGAAACCCCTTAGTTACCTGTTGTGACAGGCCAATCTGAGTCAGGGAGTAGTCTGAGTCATGGATTCTAAAAATATTTCATGCTCCAATGCAGTGTATGCTCATACACAGCAAACGAATGCTGAAGCCAACCCCAGACATGCGGATCCCACTGAGAGGCAGCGTCAACAGTCAAATGATAACAGATAAATGTCTGCTCCTTGGGCCTGCTGCATGCAGAGAGCCTGGGCAGGAGAGGGTGGGAACAGCAAGCCAAGGGGAATAAAGGATCTTGGGCTGGAGTTCTGGGAGCCTCTCATAAGTGGGCCGATGGGAGCTGTGCATCCACGGTTCTTGGCCAGGCTGATCTGAAGTCCTGAATCTGACCCTCTGTTCCCAGCCCCCATCAGACATGCAGCCTAGACAAAATTCCAGAACTGTCCAGGCCTTGCTGGAGACACTGACCAGTGAGCAAGTGTGTCCTCTAGGGCTCTAGTCTAGAGTGGGGGAACACTGGAGCATGAAGAGGACAAATGTGGTAAGTGTTGGAGACCAGGAGGACCTTTGGAGCTCAGGGGACAGAAAGAACCTCCTGGGAGTCAGGCAGCTGAGGAAGTTCCTGGAGGAGGTTGCAGATAAGTTGGATACACATTTGTTCAGCGTTTTGCCCAGGGTTTTTCAAAGATTCAGCACCCAAGGGCCACCTAATGGATAGCCAGAGCATATGAAGATTATACATTTTACGTTTTTTGTTCGTCACTATTTAAAACAAAATTTAAATTATATAAAAGTAATACTTTCATATCAATGAGAGGGACGATACTACTTTTAGTCTTTAACTGAAGTGTGTATATCTGGCTCCACGAGGGAAGGTCAATTTTACTTCTGGTTGTTTTCTTTTTCTTTCTGCTATATTAGAAAAATCTGAACTTAAAACTGTAGGTCATCAGTCACTGTGGAAAACAGTATGGTGGTTCCTCAAAAAATTTAACACAGAATTACCATATGATCCAGCAATTCCACTTTTAGGTATATACCTAAAAGAACTGGATGCAGGGACTCAGACTTGTGCTCTTAACCAGTGAGCAATACTACCTTCCCAGCTGCCCAGAGAGCTTTTAAAACTTGAATGACAAAAGCTGATTCCAGTAGTACCAGAGGGCCGGTGAATGTCATAACTGACAGTTACATTCAGTGGCTTCAGGGAGAACAGCCATTTATAGAGCCATGAATATATGAGGCAAGCTTAAGTGTAGGTGCTTGGTGCCTTCACTGCAAACAGAACCTCATTCCCCATTAAACAGGAAGTGTGATCTCAGAGTTCCAAGTCACAGATCTGTACAAGCAGCAGAGTTAGCCTACTCTCCAGAGCTTATGACATAGTGTCCTCCTGCCCTTTGCTTCTGTCCAGAACACTGAGAAATCAAGATAATATCTGCAAGCCAGGGAAATCTTTTTTTTTTTCCTGCGGTACATGGGCCTCTCATTGCCGTGGCCTCTCCCGTTGCGGAGCACAGGCTCCGGACGCGCAGGCCCAGCGGCCATGGCTCACGGGCCCAGCCGCTCCGCGGTACATGGGATCCTCCCGGACCGGGGCACGAACCCGCGTCCCCTGCATCGGCAGGCGGACCCTCAACCACTGCGCCACCAGGGAAGCCCCAGGGAAATCTTATAGAGTTCATTCCCGAATGCAAGGTTGGTCCAACATTCATAAATCAATGTAATTCATCCTATTAACAGACAAAATCAGAAAAACCATGAGATCATATCTATAGAGACAGAAAATGTATTCAACAAAATTCAATACCTATATATGATTAAAAAAAAAAAAGGAACTGAAGAGAAATGGCACATCCAGACAATGGAATATTATGCAGCACTAAAAAGAAATGACCTATCAAGTCATGAAAAGACATGGAGGGAACTTAAGTGCATATTACTAAGTGAAGGAAGCCAATCTGAAAAGGCTATATACTGTGTGATTCCAACTATATGACATTCTGGAAAAGGTAAAACTATGGAGACATTTAAAAAAGATCAGTGGTTGCCAGGGGTTAGGGGGAGGGAGGGTTGCATTGGCAGAGTATAGAGGATTTTTTAGGGCAGTAAAACTATTCTATATGATACCGTAATGGTGGATACATGTCATTATACATTTGTAAAAACCCACAGAATATATAGCATCAGGAGTAAACCATAATAGAAACTATGGACTTTGAGTGATTATGATATGTTCATGTAGGTTCATCAATTATAACAAATGTACCACTCTGGTAGGATATTAATAGTGGTGGAGGCTGTGCCTGTGTAGCGGAACTGTACTTTCTTCTCAATTTTGCTGTGAACCTGAAATTACTCAAAAGCATCAAGTCTATTAAAAATAACTGGGGGACTTCCCTGGTGGCGCAGTGGTTGAGAATCCGCCTGCAATTCGATCCCTGGTCCGGAAAGATCCCACATGCCAAGGAGCAACTAAGCCCGTGCACCACAACTACTGAGCCTGTGCTCTAGAGCCTGTGAGCCACAAATACTGAAGTCCACGCACCTAGAGCCCGTGCTCCGCAACAAGAGAATCCACCGCAATGAGAAGCCCACACACGGCAACAAAGAGTAGCACACCCCTGCAACTAGAGAAAGCCCGCGCGCAGCAAGGAAGGCCCAACGCACCCAAAAATAAGCAAAAAACAAACAAACAAAAAACACCTGGGGATTTCCTTGGTGGTCAAGCAGTTAAGACTTCGCGCTCCCAATGAAGGGGGCCTGGGTTCCATCCCTGGTCAGGGAACTAGATCCTGCATGCTGCAACTAAGGGCCCGCATACTGCAACTAAAGATCCCACATGTTGCAACTAAAGATCTCACACACGGCAATGAAGATCCCGCGTGCCACAACTAAGACCCGGCACAGAAAAATAAATATTTTTTTTAAAGTTAAAAAAAAAAATAACTGGCACATCCATATAATGGAGTATTATCCAGCGACAAAAAGAAATGAGCTATCAAGCCACAGAAAAACATGGATGACTCTTAAATGTATATTGCTAGATGAAAGAAGCCAATCTGAAAAGGCAATATGCTGTATGATCCCATTTATATGACATAATGGAAAAGGAAAAACTATGGACAGTAAAAACATCAGTGGTTTTCAGGGATGTTGAAAGAGGAGGAGAGAGTTGAATAGGTGACGTACAGATGATTTTTAGGGTGTGAATCTATTCTGTATGATACTATAATAATGGATGTACATGACACTATGAAGTTGCCAAACCCATAGAACTTAGCAGCACAAGAATTGAACCTTATGTAATCAATTTTTAAAAATAATTTAGGCAGTAGGGGGATCTCATGGTGGAATTTAAACTTTGATAAAAGAATCTCTGTATGAAATTACTTCACCGTAGGGGGTGATGGGAAAATAATAAACTTGGGATATGAGTGGAGCAGTAAGACCAAAGGCAAGTAAACTACACACAAGTACTGTACTCTGGTTGCTAAAGTTGTTTTCCACAGGGGTTCAGGTTAATAATCCTGACACTACTACACATGCATACTGGAACTGAACAATTAAATAAATGGATGGCAGATGGTGCGACCCAGGAGTGAGAGGTTACAGTTAAGCTAGTGGGGAAGGCTAGAATGATCTATGTGATATTGGATTAGAGTTGGAGACATCAGCATGAAATCATGTTTAGCTTAACGGAGGTAGAGATGGGTACATATACAGATATTTATAGGTACGTGTATATCCATGGGTTAGTATAAACACGTATGTATCTTGCTCTCTCAGCTGGGAGGGCCTAGAAGCTGTGACACTACAATACCAGCAAGCACACTCAGATCTTGGTTTCATTTTTATATAACAGCTTTATTGAGCTTTAATTCACATACATAAAAGTCACCTATTTAAAGTGTACATTTCAATGGTTTTAGTATGCATATTTAGTATATTTTAGTGTATTGTGGTGCTACCATCACCACGATCAATTTTAGAATATTTTCATCACCCCCAAAAGAAACTCTGTATCCATTATCAGTCACTCTCCATACCTCCCCAGCCCTCCCAGCCCTAGGCAACCACCAATATACTTGGACTCTGGATTTGCCTAATTTAGACATTTCACATAAGTGGAATATTGCAACAGGCGGTCCTTGTGACTCGTTTGTTTCACTTAGCATAATTTTTCAAGGTTCATCCATGCATTAGTGCTTTACTTCTTTTCATAGCCAAATAATATTCCGTTGGAGGGATATGCCATATTTTATTTATCTATTCATAAGTTTATGGACAGTTAAGTTCTTTCAGTTCTTGGCTATTATGAATAATGCTGCTATAAATATTTTGTGTACAAGTTTTTGTGTGGATATATGTTTCCATTTTTCTTGGATATATATCTAGAAGTGAATTAATCTTTTGAGGAACTTTCAGACTGTTTTCCAAAGCAGCTGCACTATTTCACCTTTTTATCAGCAATGTAGTGTATGAGGGTTCTAATATCTATACATCCTTTCCAACAGTTACTGTTGTCCATCTTTTCAACTATAGCCATCTTCGTGGATATGAGATTGTACCTCACTGTGGTTTTGATTTGCATTTCCCCAGATGGCTAGTGATGTTCAGCATCTTTTCATGTGCTTATTGGTCATTTGTATATCTTCTTTGGAAAAATGTCTATTCAGATTCTATATCTGTTTTTAAATTGGGTTATTTTTCTTTTCAATGGGAGTTCTTTATATACTCTAGATACAAGTCCCTTATCATATATATAATTTGCAACATTTTTTCTCCCATTCTTTTCTTCCGTATCTATTCACTTACATGATGGTATCCTTTGAAGCACAAAATTTTAAAATTTTGATAATATCCAATTTATTTACTTTTTCACTTTGTGGCTTGTGCTTTTGGTGTCATATTTAAGTATCCATTGTCTATATAAGGTCATGAGACACATCAGGCAAGCTGCCACTAGACTGGGATTATAACTTGATTTCAGAAGTAGCGGCATTCACACCTCCATGTTAAAATAAAGTTCATACCTTATATGTTAAATCCAAAGGTAGATGAATGAAAGTCTTAATTATGAAGAAATTTCAAGGGAAGAGATGAAGGAAGTAGCTGTCTTGATCTCCTCGCCCCACCTCATTCACCTTCAATTTTCCACTTTCAGCACCTTCAAACCCTGATAGAGTAAATGCTTTTGACTTTTATGATCAAATAATTTTCCTTTTCCCGCATAGCTTCTGTTTGTCAGGGTTTCAAGATTATTTTATTTTTCTCATCAAGCAACCAAAAAGATATTTCTATTCCTGTCCTGTGTATTCAAGTTCAGACAAACAAACAATTTCCATGGGCAAAAACTTCTTCCAATCAGTAAATAAGGATTTTTCGTTGTTGTTAAGGCATTGGATTATGTGAGATTTCTGTCACCCAGATCCAAAATTCTGTGATTCTGTTTCCACGGTGCTGTGATTTAAAAAATTCTAATCCATCGGTGGTTTAGTTGTCAAGGCAGTTATAGGCAGGCTCACCCAGTTCTCTGGGCTCTCTTGTGTCTGGAATTTCAGACATGGTTGGTTGGTATTCCCAAGCCAAGTGACATCTTCTTAGAGAAAGTGAATACAGCCCACCTGTAGGTCTACGTGACCTACTTTATAAGAAGACCACAAAAACCATCTTTGTGTTCCATAAGGCAGGCAAATTCCAGTGAGAAGAAAGGACATGAATAAAGTACCCTGGGTAAGTTTTTTTTTAGAAAGAGAAATAGTCTATTAGCCACTAGACTAATGCAAGAGAGATGCAAGTATGAACGGAGTGGTCAATATGGCCTTATCCATATTAGAATATATGGGACCCATATTAGAATACAAGATGGTGACTCTTTCCAAGAGCCAAGGCTGCATGATGGTATAACTCCCTGGGAGGGGAGAAGACTCAGCAGATTTCTGCCCTGCAGCAGACCAGGGCTGGTCACTCGGGGGAGAAAGAGATGGAGGTCTGGGTCTTTCATCAAGGTTTGTCCTACCCCAAGGGCTTTTTCTGTTCTATCAGGTTAACAGGGGGTAAGACCCAGGCTTCAAATTATTTCTAAAATCACTCTAATCCCAGACTCATGCACTCCCACCACCACATGCTTCCCCTGCCTCCCCCTTCACATGTGCATTCCATCTTCTAACCTAACAGAAATATATCACAGAAAACCTTTCCTGCTCATTTGTTCACCTAGACACATCAACCCCCCAACGACTTCATGCCGTTCTTCATACCATCTTCTACAGGTGTATCATGCTTTAATCTTCATACACTTAGGTCTCCCCAATCCTGCCGACTCTCTTTATCCATCATGTCCTGTGTATGGGGAGGTGTCAGGATGCTTCTCAAGTAATTTCTGCTAAAGGAAAAAGGAAGGGGCCCAGCACCCTCCTACCCTGCCTCTTTTGTTCCACTCTACAGGGCTGTCTTTGCAACTTCTAAAGAGTGATTCCATTTGTGGATTCTCTAGCGTGTAGATCTAAAGTCAAGACTTTATAGACCGTTGATTCCATTATTTTAAGTAGTTTCTCTACTATTAACATATTACATTACTAGGGTATATTTGTTACAATAAATGAACCAATGGTGATACATCATTATTAACTAAAGTCCACACTTTATTCAGATTTCTTTAGTTTTTATCTGATGTCCTTTTTCTGTTCCAGGATTCCACCTAGGATACTACATTATATTTAGCCATCATGTCTCCTTAGGCTCCTCTTGGCTGAAGCAGTTTCTCTGACTTTCCTTGTTTTCATAACCTCAACAGTTTTTTGTTTTTTTTTTTTGGGGGGGGGTGGTATGTGGGCCTCTCACTGTCGTGGCCTCTCCCGTTGCAGAGCACAGGCCCCAGACGCGCAGGCTCAGCGGCCATGGCTCACGGGCCCAGCCGCTCCGCGGCATGTGGGATCTTCCCGGACCGGGGCACGAACCTGTGTTCCCTGCATCGGCAGGCGGACTCTCAACCACTGTGCCACCAGGGAAGCCCCACCTCAACAGTTTTGAGAAGTACTGGTCAGGAATTTTTGTGGAATGTCCCCCTGTTGAGATTTTCTTGATGTTTTTCTCATGCTTAGACTGCAAAGGGAGGAAGACCACAGAGGTAAAGCACCATTTCATCATATTATATCAAGGGTTCATGCTATCAACATGACTTATCAGTGTTGATATTGACATTGGTCATCCGTCTAAGGTAGGTTGGTCCATGTTTCTCCACTGTAAAGTTACTATTTCCCCATTTCTTTCCATACTATTCACTTTGGAAATCGCTAGGCATAGCATACACGTAAGGACTGAGAAGTTGGGCTCTCCATTTTTGAGGGCTGAGTATGTATTGATTTTTAAACTATTTGTTATTTGTTGCTCTAGGATTTAGACAATCTCTCTCTATCATAATTTCCTTCAGATTAATACTAACTTAATTCCAGTGATATATAGAAAATTTGCTCCACTCTGCCCAATTTTGTGCTACTATTTAATATATATTTTGTCTATGTATGTTAAAGCCCGACAGTACAGTGTTATAATTGTTGCTTTATATAATTTTATGTCCTTTTGGCTGCACCACGGGGCACGCAGGATCTTAGTTCTCCGACCAGGAATCGAACCCATGCCCCCGGCATAGCGGAAGTGCCAAGTCTTAACCACTGGACCACCAGGGAAGTCCCTAATTTTATGTTTTTTGAAGAAACCAAGAGAAGAAAGGATGCACACAAATGATCTTTTAAAAAACCCCAAACATTTATCATTTCTGGTACACTTCAGTTCTTCCTGTGGTTTCAAGTTACCACCTGTTGTCACATCCATACTCCCCTAGAACTTCTTTCTTTCTCCCTTCCTTTGCACTGTAAAATATATTATACCTCTATATGTTATAGGCCCAACACTTCAATCTTTAAAAACAGATTTATGGAGATATAGTCCACACACCACACAATTCACCCATTTAGAGTATAAAATTCAATGGTTTCAGTATATTTACAGACATGTGCAGCCATCTCCACAGTCAATATCAGAACATTTTCATCACCTCAGAATGACATTTGATATCCTTTAGCCATAATCCCCTTATCTCCTCCTCCAACCCTAAGCAACCACTAGTCTACTCTTTGTCTCTGCAGAATTGTCTATACTGGACAGTTCATATAAATTGAATCATGTGATACGTAGTCTTTTGTGACTGGCTTCATTTACTTAGCATGTTTTCAAGCTTCGTCTATGTTGTGTTGTGTATTTCATTCTGTTTTATGGCCAAATAATATTCCATTACATAGATATACCACATTTTGCTTATTCATTCATCAGCTGGTGGACATTTAGGTGGTTTATACCTTTTAGTTACTGTGAAGAGTAGTGCTTTGAGCATTTGTATACAAGGTTTTGCATGAACATATGTTTTCTTTCCTCTTGGGTATATACATAGGAGTGGTGCTGTTGGGTGCTATGGTAACTCTATGTTTGGTCATTTGAGGAACTTGCAGAGTGTTTTCCAAAGTGGCTGCATCATTTTACATTCTCACCAGCAAGCAATGCATGTTGTCTACAAGAAACTCACTTAAATATAAAGACACAGATTAAAAGATAATTCCTCCCTCCCATCCCTATGACATTGCTGTCATTCCTTTCACTTACCCGTAGGCTGTAATCAACCAATATACTGCCATTATTTTGAACAAACTTATTATTTAGATCAATTAAGACTAAGGAAAATAAAAAAATTGTATTTTGCCTTCATTTATTCCTTCTCCAACACTCTTCCTTCCCTTATGGAGATCTTGAGTTTCTTTTCTTTTCTAAATTTATTTATTTTTGGCTGCATTGGGTCAACATTGCTGCGCGCCGGCTTTCTCTAGTTGTGGCGAGCTGGGGCTACTCTTTGTTGCGGTGCCCGTGTTTCTCATTGCCGTGGCTTCTCTTGTTGCGGAGCAAGGGCTCTAGGCACGCGGGCTTCAGTAGTTGTGGGTCATGGGCTCTAGAGTGCAGGCTCAGTAGTTGTGGCGCACGGGCTTAGTTGCTCTGTGGCATGTGGGATCTTCCCGGACCAGGGATCGGACCCGTGTCCCCTGCATTGGCAGATGGATCCTTAACCACTGTGCCACCAGGGAAGTCCCGAGATCTTGAGTTTCTGACCTATATCATTTTCCTTCTTTCTGGGAAGATATTTTAACCTTTCTTGCAAGACAGGTCTACTGGCAACAAGTTCCCTCAAATTTTGTTTGAGAGAGCATTTCTCCTTAAACTTTTGAAGGGTCTGGTATCTTTTTTCTGACACGACTCCTGACGCCAAATGTGCAGGTTTTTTCTACACCAATTCTCCAACACCAATTTTATGTTTACATGGCTAGCAGTTTGGCTGAGTTTTTTGTTTGCTGTAGCTGTAGATGTGAGAGGTAAAATTTCCTCCAGTGTCCTTATTTTTGTCTCCTGTGTTATCTTTAGTTTTCTCTAAACACTTCTGCTCAAATAGCATCTGAGCTTTGCAGTTATTTTAGCTGTAACCCCCTGTTATTATACAGGTTGATTGATGTGATGGTAAGATGTGGAGGGAGGGGAGAATTCTATAATCCTGTGATTAGGCGCCAGTCTTTTAGTGAGGCTGTGATTTGAGGCTGTGACTTTTACAAGTGTTCTTAGCTTCTCCTGCCCCCCAGGTGAGACATGAAGGTTAAAGGGGGCCCGTGTTGGATATTTCTTTTCCTCCGTGTCAAAGACTAGAGAGGGGAGGAGTGGAATATTTTCCTTCCCCCAAGTTAAAATAGTTTCTTTTGATGCAAACCCCTTCTTAAAAATAGTTCTTCCCTTAGGCTCTAGTGAAAACGGTTTCTTTGGATGCAAGTCCTATCTTAAAAAGAACAGAATCCTCTGGGTATATTTCAAAATGGTTACATTTCTGCTCCCTCTGTCAGAGGCAGGAAGGATCTATTTTCTGATCGTTACCTGAGGAACTTGGGGGGGTTCCTGGAGATGACTCATGAAAGTGTGGAGGTCCCCCTAAGGCTGAACCCTCAGAGTTTTTAACTCTCAGTCTACTTCACACTGAGTCTCCAGCCATTCATCAATTACAATCTAAGTGTTCCTACCTATACTGGCTCCTCTGGTGAGCTTGCTCCTAGTAACCTCTCAGTATCTTCCATTTTCTCTAGTTTTCAGGGAAGGAGTTTGTCCTGTAACCTAAATTCTCTACAGGAAGTGAGAAGAGTTGTTGATTTCCAACTTGTTCAGATTTTTTTTCTGGTTGTGAAGATGATAGTGACAAATTCTAAGATTTTTCTGTCAGATAAGAAACAAGAAGTCTGCTCAGTTCATTTTACTTCATTCTTTTTTTCTCTCTGTTCTCAGATCGTATCATCTCTAATGATCTATTTTCAAATTCACTCATTCTTCTGCCAACTTAAATCTACTGTTGATCCCCTACAGTGAGCCTTTATTTCAGGTATTGTACTTCTCAACTCCAGAATTCGTTTGGTTCTTTCAAATAATTTTATCTATTGACATTCTCTATTCATGAGCTACTTTCATGAACATAGTTTCCTTTAGCTTTTGAACATATTTATAATAGCTTTTTGGGGAGTTTTTGCCTTAAAAGTTTAACATTTGGGCCTCCTCAAAGGTAGTTTCTATTGCCACTGTTTTTCCTGTACAAGGGATATACTATTCTGTTTCTTTGCATCTCTCATAGTTTTTGAGATACTATATTGTAGGAACTTTGGGTTCTGATACATCCCCTTCAGAGCTTGTGAATTTGCTCTGTTTTATTTTGTTAGTTTTTTAAAGTACCTTGCCTGGACTAATCTTGTGACGTCTATTTTCCTCCACCGTGTATAATCTCTGATGTTACTGCTCAGTTCCCCCATCTCCCACCCCAAGCCGGGCTTCCAAGAAGTCACCCCTGGGCCCAAATTATTGTAATGTTCAGCCAGTGATTGGTCAGAGGTGTCCCTAAGTTCCTTGAGCCAGTAAAGCTTCCACTCTCTGCTAATGGATCTGTGTGTGACTTAGAGAATTCTTTCAAGTCTGGCCTATGTTCAGTTAGTGACTATACCTTTCAAGTGCCTGCTCTGGTTGGTTCTGAGTGTGAAACCTAGATGTGTGCACAGCCTTCCAGACAGGGATAACTGTGATCTTCCAGGGCACTTTTTAAGCTATTTCTCTGGTTCCCTCTGTTAAACTTTCGGGTGGCCTGCTATTTTATTTGTTGCTACTTATTTTATGGAATAGAATTCTAATTGCTTGCCACTAAGATCTCTGTTTTCAACAATGTCTGAAGTCAAGCATTCCTCCACACTGTGTACTAAATAAAGTCAGGTCCCTCTGTGGAGCTCTGGAGCTTCCAGTTCTTCCTCTTGCCTCTCTCCCTGGACAGATGTCTACACTATTGCATTGGAGCTGAGGAAGCTTCTCAGTTTCTCCTCTTGGCATGGAAACTCCTCCCTGCAAGTGGGATTTGGGAGGAGAAATGGAAGCCCGAGGTCTTTTTGATTTACTCCTGCCCGTATGGAACCTCTGTTCTATAAATGGGAGTTGGGAAAATAGCCTGCTGTCCTTTCAGCTTTCGGTCCCCCATCACACCCTGGTGTGGAACATTTGCCCTACAAACATAAAGCCTGGAGGGGGGTGGATCAGGGCCCCAGTATTCTTGGCCTACCTTGTCTTGGGTAGAGCTACTGCATAAGAAAGAGCTAGGCTGGGAACGGAAGCCCAAGTCTTCTCAGTTGGAGCTGACTAAAATTGAGCTCCTGTAACATGGAGCTGGGGTGGGCAGATGAGACACTTTGAAGATATCAGAGTTCAACAAGATCTTTTTTCTAAGTCACTTTATTTCACTGAAAGGTTTATCAGGTTGTTGATTCTCAAAACCTTTTAAATCGTTCTCAACTATTAGAAGTCTAGAAATAATTTTTAAAAAAATTCTGTAGGGGGGGCTTCCCTGGTGGTGCAGTGGTTGAGCGTCCTCCTGCCGATGCAGGGGACACAGGTTCGTGCCCTGGTCCGGGAAGATCCCACATGCCGTGAAGCGGCTGGGCCCGTGAGCCATGGCCGCTGAGCCTGCACGTCTGGAGCCTTGTGCTCCACAACGGGAGAGGCCACAACAGTGAGATGCCCGCGTACTGAAAAAAAAAAAAAAAAAAATTCTGTAGGGGGACTTCCCTGGTGGTGCAGTGGTTAAGAATGCGCCTGCCAATGTAGGGGACATGGGTTCGAGCCCTGATCCGGGAAGATCCCACATGCCGCAGAGCAACTAAGCCCATGTGCCACAACTACTGAGCTTGCACTCTAGAGCCCATGAGCGACAACTACTGAGCCCGCGTGCCACAACTACTGAAGCCCACACGCCTAGAGCCCGTGCTCCGCACCAAGAGAAGCCACCGCAATGAGAAGCCTGCGCACCTCAACGAAGAGTAGCCCCCGCTCGCCACAACTAGAGAAAGCCCACGCGCAGCAACGAAGACCCAATGCAGCCAAAAATAAATAAACTAATTAATTAAAAAAAAAATTCTGTAGGGCCCCAAATTTCTGGACTATTTGCTTTTATTTTGGCTTGTCAATCACTAATTTTTCCAGAGTTTATCTCTTTCTTGTAAAAGCTTGCCAAATGCAGCTAATATCAGTAAGCAAATATTACTAACACTGTTTTCTAATATCTTCTAGAGCTGTTAGCATAGTAGGTGTATGTAGAGGAGACAATTTTACCAATTGTTTTGCCAGTTTGTCATCATCTTTTCAGCCTTTGACATGTTTTCTCACTGCCCAAGTGCTAGGCCAATGTCACATATTTTATTTTCTGTTACACAGGCAATACACTTCTAGGACCAACCGCTAAATCAGTGACTTAATATAGGGGCAATGTAGGGCAGTGGTTCCAGGCTCATATTCTTGCGAGAATGAAACAGAATGATGCATGTGACACCCCCTCCCCCAAGTCCTTTCTATCTCCCTCTATCACAGCCCTGATTACAGTGAATCATTTCCTTGTCTATCTCTCGAATTAGAATTAAAGTTCCAGTTGTACCCTTGAAAAACATAAAAATAGCTAACATCTTATGAATACTGTACATATACCATCTTGTATAATCTTTGCAATAACCCAACAAATTAGGGCATTGTTATCTCTAATTCACAGAAGAGAAAATAAGGCTCAAAGTAGATCTAGAATCTGGCTGCCTGCAGCACGAGAGCTCTTATACCACCTCTGGTATGTTTTTCACATGTGTACATAATTTTCTGTTAAAACTCACTTTAGGAAAAAATGAGGCTGCATTTAAAATTAATAAATAAGGGAGAAGTTGATTTCTAATGCCATGGATGTTTACGTGGAAATTTACAGGGTATCTACCCACCACCATTGAATGGATTTTATTTTTTTAAATGAATAATTCTCTCTGAAAAAAGTCCCTATATTTCTGAACTGTAAAATCCTAATGAAAAGTATTTCTTACTATTCTATCACAGGTGAATTAGGAAATGCCAAATAGATAGAAATGGTGCATAGTACAACAAGCCTCCAATCATATTGTTAGATTGTGTAGTATTTATAGTTTGTATACTCAAACTTATGAAGTAATCCAGTGAAAATGAATAATAGTGTGTATATTAATTTGCTAGGGCTGCCAAAAAAACATGCCACAGACTGGCTGGCTTAAAAGACAGAAATCTATTTTCTCACAGTTATGGAGGTTAGAAGTCCAAGATCAAGGGGCAGGCAGGGTTGGTTTCCTCTGAGGCCACCCTCCTGCTGTCTCGTCACATGGCCTTTCCTCTCTGTATCTGTATCCCTGATATCTTAATCCCTTCTTATAAGGACACCAGTCAGACTGATTAGGGCCCACCTAATGGCCTCATTTTAACTTAATTACTCTTTAAAGGCCCCATCTCCAAATACAGTCACATTACGAGACACTGGGAATTAGGGCTTCAACATATGGATCTGGGGGGACAATAACAGTATATAAAAAGGGGTTGGGCTTCCCTGGTGGCACAGTAGTTGAGTCTGCCTGCTGATGCATGGGACACGGGTTCGTGCCCCGGTCCGGGAAGATCCCACATGCCACAGAGCGGCTGGGCCTGCAAGTCCGGAGCCTGTGCTCTGCAACGGGAGAGGCCACAACAGTGAGAGGCCCGTGTACCGCCAAAAAAAAAAAAAAAAAGGGGGGTAATTTAGTCACCAAAAACAACTATTTAAATTGTAGTGAGTGTTGTAAGAGACCATGGCTACTTTCTTTTGCTCACTCTCATATGATATCTATCTCATATATACTTTATGTAAATAATAATACATTTACATACTCTTATCACTGATCAAGAAGTAGCAGGAGTCTTTTATATATGCCAACAAACAACAGGAAAAAAGTTTATTTTATATTTTAGAATTCTTATTTAGGATGCCCTATGTTTTGTTACAATTCATACTTTGCTAAAAGAAGAAAAAATAGGGAATTTCCTGGTGGTCCAGTGGTTAGGACTCTGCACTTTCACTGCCATGGCCTGGGTTCAGTCTCTGGTTGGGGAACGAAGATCCTGCAAGCTGTGTAGCACAGCCAAAAATAAAAAAAAATTTAAAATAAATAATTTAAAAAAAGGAAAAATAGTATTATTTAATGTGGAAAATAATTGGTAATGGCATTCTACATATATAATGCTTATTTTATATTCGTAATTGTTAGCTTCATGTAAGCAATTCCAATACCTACACGATTTACGTTATGTGGTGCATAATGTAATGTAGAACAGTTTGGAATATAATGCTTTCATATTTTGCAGACTGTCCATATATGATTTTCTAATTTTGTTTTGACTAGCCCACTTATTAATATTTCAAAAGTCTTTGTAGTCCACAGTAAGCATATATCCTTTAACAAGGAGGTGTACTTTCTGCAATATCTTCTAGAAATACTTTGGCATCACATCTGAAATATGATTTCTACAGAAACATAGCTACATACTTTTCTAAATTTGTTGAATTAATAGGCTTCTTCTTAAGATTTCTTGATACATAATAAGGTTTGATTTCTAATGAAGGCTTTCTGTCACTGTAATTTTTAGTTGAAGATATTCCCACATTAGTGTCTCTTTTAAGAAACTTTTTCTTTATGAGTCCTCTTATGGCGACAGAGGGCTGAGCTATGTCTGAAGGCTTTCCCACACTGATTGCATTCATAGGGTTTTTCTCCTGTGTGAGTTCTGTGATGTATAATGAGGTCAGACTTCTCAGAAAAGGCTTTTTTACACTCATTACATTCATAAGGTTTCTCCCCAGTATGGATTTTCTTATGTCTAATAAGGCAGGACACTTCACTGAAAGCTCTCTCACACCTGGCACACACATAAGGTTTCTCTCCTGTGTGTATTCTCCGATGTACAAAGAGGTGTGACTTCATGCTGAAGGCTCTCCCACATTCATCACACACGTAGGGTTTCTCCCCAGTATGAGTCCTCTGGTGAATACTGAGGTGTGATTTTTGGAAAAAGGCTTTCCCACACTCATTACACTCATAGGGTTTCTCCCCAGTGTGAATTCTCTGATGTTCAATGAGGTGTGACTTATGGGAGAAAGCTTTTCTACATTCAGTACACTCATAAGGTTTCTCTAGAGTATGGATCCTCAGATGTATAACGAGATTTGATTTCTTGCTGAAGGCTTTACCACACTCAGTACATACAAAGGGCTTTTCTCCTGTATGAGTTCTCTTATGTATAATGAGGTCTGACTTCTGGAAGAAGGCTTTTCCACATTCACTACATTCATTCTTTCTTGCATATCTTCTGTTACCACTAAATAAGTCTAAATAGTTAAAACTTCTACCATACGAGTCACGTCTTTGGAGTCTTTGTTTTGAAGAAACAAAGGCTGTGCTCAGATGACATCTATTTTCAAGTGCAGTACAATTGTTACGCTTTTCCTCCATCACAGTTTTCTGGTCAGTGAATGCAACATGCCTGAATAGTGTTCCTTGGTTCTCTTGGTGCCTCTCCATGTGGTCATCAACTTGCCAGACTTTTTCTAGAAGGAAGCATAATAAACTATATGTCGGTGAATATTTCTGCTAATGTATTATGACTCATAGCTTTTTGCCCTATTGTGAGATTGAATCTTTACTTGCAGACCCAGTATCCATATCTAAAAGAAATACCAAGGCTAAATGGAATCTATACCCCTGAGCTTAGCAGGAAAGCCACAACTTTTAAAAGAACTGTAGTAGTAGTAAAAGAACTAGATAATATGACAATGAACATAAATATATTTGACTATATGCAAACAAGACTTTGTAAACTGGGGAGAAAAATGGAAATAATGTCAAGAAGTAGTAAAAAGGAACAAAGAAGAACAGCTGCTACAGGGTCAATGGGAAGAGCCCATCTAGGAGAAATAAAAGTGACTAGGGTAAAATGGTGATTAGAGGAAATAAAGGAAGGACCAGACGAGGAACAGAGAGATTTGAGCTAGTGTCTCATCAACTCATTGTTGGATTGCTGTAGTTTAATCTTCACTTGTCTGTTTGCTTCCAATGTCTCTGAGCTCTTGTCTATTCATCCAGCAGCATGAAACTGATTTTATAAAACCATCAATTCTACTTGTAAACAGGAACACTTTTGTAGCCAGTATAATGGTAATTCATTCTTGTATAGGTGTGAGGGCATAGGAATTCCCATGTCCAGTAAGAGGAAAATATGCCATAGGATAAGCCAACCTTGCTTCAGGATTAGTCACTGCTAAATTCTGATAACTGAGTGTATCATATTATTCTATAATAGTTCATAGATACTGAATCAATCCTGACTTTTAAATGCTCTCCCTACCTTGCTCTCTACCTACCACAGATGGAAAATGAACTGTCATTAAGCACGTGGGCTCTGAATCCAGATTACAATCTTAGTTTCATCACTAATTAGATGTGTGGCACAGGTCAAGTTAATCTCTTTGGGCCTCAATTTCCCCTTCTATAAAAAAAGGATAATAATAGCCCTATCTTACAGGGTTTTGTGAGGATTAAACGAGTCAATTGCTTTAAGTACTCAGAATACTGCCTAGCATGTAATGTTTCACTAGTTAGATATAATTATATTTATTATTACTGATCCGCAGACAACTATGTTCTTGCCACTTTCTGCTTTATATCATGTTTTCCAAGCAGCTGGATTCTATTAATGTAATCTTAAGCAGTAGATTTTTCACCCTGTATCTAAATTCCTATCAATCTTCATTTTCATCTATTGATATTTTATAAACTTCTGACAGTACCTGACTACTGTTACACTTACGCTGCCTATATCCAGAGCAATAAAGGCACCACTTGGCTCAGAATTTAACAATCCTACCGAGCTTTCTGGCCCAGTTCCCAACATGTAAGTCATCACTCTTTAAAGAAAATGAGTAAATTTCTATTCTGTATCTACCACTGGAACCCCAGAGGCTTCAACACATATCTTTTATCCCAGTGATACTGTGATTTATAATAAGAAATATATATTTCATCTTTGTCCCTGTTTCTGGCACAGAGCTCCAAAAACCCTTGTAATTTCCTAAGTGATGGGAGTCATAAAGGTGTCTTTTGTTATGTTAATAAGTGACTTATGGGAAGCATCTAAGGATTGGGGCTGGTTGCCAGTGGAGCCAACCATGTGATTAGAGGGCTGGAACTTTCAGTTCCATGCCTCAACTTCCAGAGAGGGGAGAAGGGCTGGAGACTGAAGTACTCACCAGTGGCCAATGATTTAATTAATCGTGCCTATGTAATGGGGCCTCCATAAAAACCCTAAAGGAGGGGGTTCAGAAAGTTCACAGGTTGGGGAACCAGAGTGCTTTCATGTACCACCATGCTGGGCCCCAAACTCCATGAGGCCAGAAGTTCCTTGAGTTTGAACTTCTGGCCTCCATACCTGTAAGACAATTAATTTCTGTTGTTTTAAGCCTAGTTTGTGGTAATTTTTTTTTTTTTTTTTTTGCTGTACGTGGGCCTCTCACTGTTGTGGCCTCTCCCGTTGCAGAGCACAGGCTCCGGACGTGCAGGCTCAGCGGCCAAGGCTCACGGGCCCAGCCGCTCCACGGCATGTGGGATCTTCCCAGACCGGGGTACGAACCTGCGTCCCCTGCATCGGCAGATGGACTCTCAACCACTGCGCCACCAGGGAAGCCCTGTGGTGGTTTTTAAATTGCAGCCCTGGGAAATTAATACAATGTTAAAAAAAAAAAAGACACTATGACAACGCAAGAGTGATGGTGGGTAGGCTAGAATGCTAGAGAAATGAAGATCAAAGACTCTAGGTCCAACCCCAGTGACTTTTTAGCAGAGATAGAAACATCCATCTTAAAATTCACATAGAATCTCAAGGGACTCCAAGTAGTGAAACACTCCAAAAAAAGAACAAAGTTGGATAACTAACACTTCCTGATTATAAAACATACTACAAAGCCACAGTGATCAAGACAGTGTGGTAATGACATAAAGACAGATAGACAGACCAAAGGAATAGAATAGAGAGCCCAGAAATAAACCCTCATGTATATGGTTAAATGATTTTCTACAAGAGTAGCAAGATCATTCAATGGGGAAAGGACAGTCTTTTCAATAAATGGTGGTAGGAAAACTGGATACCTACATGCAAAAGAATGAAGTTGTATCCTTATCTTATGTCATATACAAAAATAAACTGAAAATGGAGCAAAGACTTAAAGAGCTAAAATTATAAAACACTTATTTGGGACTTCCCTGGTGGTCCAGTAGTTAAGACTCTGCACTTCCACTGCAGGGGCTGCAGGTTCGATCCCTAATTGGGGACCTAATTTCCCACGTGACTGCAGAGTGGCCAAAAAAAAAAAAAAAAAAAAGATAAAACACTTAGATGAAAATACAGAAAAAAGCCTCATGGAGTTGGATTTGGCAATGATTTCTTGGATATAACACCAAAAGCATAGGCAACAAAAGAAAAAATAGGTAAACTGGCAGGCGGGTTCTCAACAACTGCGCCACCAGGGAAGCCCCTGGATTTCATCAAAATTAAAACCTTTTTTGTGTCAAAGGACACTATTAAGGGAAATTGCTGGATCATGTGGTAATTCTCTATTCTCCATTTACATTTTTAAGGAATTCCCATGATATTTTCCACAGCTATTGCACAATTTTACATTCCCACAGAATGTGAGAAAATACTTGCAAATCATATATTTTGTAAAGGATTAATATCCAGAATATATAAACAACCCAGTTTTAAAATAGGCAAAGACGGGGGCTTCTCTGGTGGCACAGTGGTTAAGAATCCACCTGCCAGTGCAGGGGACATGGGTTCGAGCCCTGGTCTGGGAAGATCCCACATACCACGGAGCAACTAAGCCCGTGCACCACAACTACTGAGCCTGCGCTCTAGAGTCCGCAAGCCACAACTACTACAGCCCATGCGCCTAGAGCCTGTGCTACGCAACAAGAGAAGCCACCGCAATGAGAAGCCCATGCACCACAAGGAAGAGTAGCCCCCGCTCACCACAACTAAAAAAATCCTGCACAGCAACAAAGACCCAGTGCAGCCAAAAATAAAATAAAATAAATACATTAAAATAAAATAAAATAGGCAAAGAACTTGAATAGACACTTCTTCAAAGAAGATATACAAATGGCCAATAAGCACATGAAAAGATGCTCAACATCACTAATCACTAGGGAAATGCAAATCAAACCCATAATGAGATACACTTCATACCAATTAGGATGACTATTTATTTTAAAAAACTAGAAAATAACAAGTGTTGGTGAGGATGTGGAGAAATTGGAACACTTGTGCCTTGTGGTGGGAATATAAAATTGTACAGTAGCTGTGGAAAATATCATGGGAATTCCTTAAAAATGTAAATAGAGAATTACCACATGATCCAGCAATTTCCCTTCTGAGTATATACCTGAAAGAATTGAAAGCAGGGACTCAAACAGATATTTGTACACCAATGTTCATAGAAGGAATATTCACAACAACTAAAAGGTTAACAACTCAAATGTTCACTGGTAGATGAATGGATAAATAAAATGTGGTATATACTACAATGGAATATTATTCAGCCATAAAAAGGAATGACACTCTGACACATGCTACAATATAGATGAACTCTGAGATATTATGCTAAGTGAAATAAATCAGACACAAGAGGACAAATATTCTAAGATTCCACTTATACGAGGTATCTAGAATAGTCAAATTCGTAGCTATAGAAAGTAGAATAGTGGGTACCAGTGGCTGGGGGAAGGTGGAACAGAGTTATTGTTTAATGGTTTCAGTTTGTGATGATGAAAGAGTTCTAGAGATGGATGGTGGTAATGGTCTTACAACAATGTGAATGTACTTAATACCACTAAACTGTACACTTAAAAATGGTTAAAATGGTAAATTTTATGTTGTCTATATTTTGTCACAATTTTAAAAAAGAGAAAAATATCTTCTCAAGGTCCTAAATGAAGTTGATAGGGATCACAGGCAGAATACACCTGAAGGAGAAACTGTAACTCTCTAACAGCCATGCAAAAAAACCCACACTAATATGTGATGGTGGTACACAGAAATGGTGTTCAGGTAGATATGAAACTTATGTTAACTGTCCCCAGTTATTTCCAAAGGTCCGAGGCCTTTAAGAAGAGAATCTGAAGCATATTTCTCAAAGATGCCAGCCCTCATTAACCAACTGTGAACTTCATTTCATTCACTTCCATCCACACAACTCTTCACCTAACTCACCTGGGTATCTCCAACTTGAGATTTCTCTCTCCACCATCCATGGCTCTTCTCCTTGTTCCAATTTGTAGATCAGAGCAGGCTTGGTGGTTTTACATCCTGTCAATGAGAAATGATAAGGGATTTGGACCTAGCTACTTGGGCTTCAGGTCCTTTGAACTCTCAGCTTCATCAGGGACTGCCTGATAAAGGTGCTCACTTGTACCTTAAAAAGAGGTTTTTTAAACAAACGTGTAGCCATGTCTCCCCAAAGATTGTCAGTTGTCATCAACTGAGACTCAGAGCTACACTAGTAAAAGTATTTCAGAGGGCTGGCAATTTGGAGCAACTGAGAAAGGAAAAGCAGTCAACCAGGTGCATACCAATCAACACTGGGAAATGGTCCTCACCCACTGAGATGAGGTTGATATAGTTCTCCAGCATCACGTCCCGGTACAGATCCCTCTGGGGAGGGTCCAGATACTGCCACTCCTCCTGGGTGAAATCCACAGCTACGTCCTTGAATGTTACTGGTCTCTGTAACAACACATTCCTATTCCAACTAAAATGATCTATAATGCATAAAATGGAAAAAATGCATGGCAACTTGTTTCTAACCATGTTCATTAGTTGACAATGCTTCCCAAAATTTAGTCCCACTTCGTTTTGGGGGATATTGCACTAAACTGGTCTCATTCTGTTTCTCCAGCACTGTGCTTTGATGCCTGTTTGTCTAGATTTATGTTCTATTTTGTGCATGACACAAAACTCATATTTGAAATACTTTATACTTGTGAAATAATTACCCATTAGGCCATTCATTTAATAATAAGTCATTAAACAAATATTTACTGAGTACCCACTACATGTCCAGAACTGACTGTCCTAAATGCAAAGGATCAAATATTGGAAGCTGATCCAATTTGCCAATATGTCAAGCCATAGAAAAAATGCTTACTCAGTGTCAAAAGTTATACAATGAGAAGGCACTGTTCAAACCGCTCTTGATAAGCTTTTTAACGAAGAATAAAACACTTTCTCAATGTTTCAAATTACAGTGTACTAAATATTTGTTTTTATTATTTTTCATTTTCCTATACTTGTATAGCCAAGAGAGGATTCAATGTTCTGACAAAAAAGTTTAAGGTCACAGAATAATTGTAACCAATGGGGCAAATCTCATTGATTATTAAGATTGCTTTGAACTATTTCAGCTCATGTGGTCATTTTTACAATCCTGTACTACTGGTCCTGTATAGCAAAACAAACTAACTCACCTGGGACTTGGTCATTTTCTGTAACCCTTGGGTGAAAGCAGAGATCTATGAAGACAGAGATAGGTTTAAGAGAATGAGCCATGTGAGACCAGGTATGACTTGAAGATTCCAGAGCCACTGGTGTAATAAACCCTGACACAGGTGACCATAACAACCCATACACAGCTGCCTCAACAGTTGGGTTGAAGAAGCCACTGTGGGAGAATTTCCCCCACGGTCCTCCAGAATTCATTGAGAGAAAACCACAGATTTGCACTAAGATTTAGCTACAAGGATATCTGTTGTAGCACTTTTTAACAAACTTAAAGTTGGAGCAAATTAAAGAACTGGTTAGTCAAATAGATATATACCCCCCAAGTAAACTTGTAATCATCAAAAATGATGTTGTCAGAAATTTATCAAAATGTAAGTGGTAGTTGATGTACACCCTTCTCTGACCCTCTAGTCATGCGTTCTGTGGACTCCAACCAGGGCTGTAGGACTACAGATAGGCTACAGTTTGAAAGTAGGATGCACCAGTATTGGGCTCTCAGTGGGACCAAGGATCTACGCAAAGACATCTATACACTTGGAAATATAGTGTCCACATGGTGAGATTCATTCAACAGTCTGTCTGGAATCTGCCCCAGGGGAACTGAGGTGCAGGTCCCTGTGGTTTAAGCTGAGGAGGAGCAGAGTTCAGTTAAATGCTGTGTTTTAGGCTGGGAGACATGTTGTAAAAAGTAGGAGAGTTGGAAACAAATATCTGGGCTTGAATTTACCTGCTGTCTATTTGACCTTGAGCAAGTCACTTCACCTTCCTGAGCCTCAGTAAAATTGGAAATAATACCTGTGTTGTACCAGTGACTTTACCCACCCACCCCTTTTTAAATTAAGCTAACGAATATATTTTACAAAACAACCTAACGTTAATGTAGGTGTGTGTGTGTGTTTGTGTGTGTGTGTGCGCACTCACATCCATGCTAGCCGTTCCCTCTGGCCAGCACCCACTTCCACTATTTCATCAAGACTTTCATCAGATACCAAGGAGGGCTCCCTGTCTACCTAATTTAAAATTAACCCTTCTCCCATTTCCCTTGCCCTGATCTACTTTTTCTTTGTGTATAACACATCACCTTCTAGTATACTACATAATTTACTGATTTATTATGCTTATTGTTTATTGACTGTCTCTACTTAACTAAAACTAAAATTTCGTAAAGGCAGGGATTTTTGTCTGAATAGTCAATAGCCAGCACCAGGAAAGTGTTTGGCTCATAGATGCTCAAAAAATAGTCATTGAAAAAAAATACATATGTAGCTATAGTAAGTTTCATGAAACAATGCTTATTACATGGGATACATATGTGATATTTTACAGTATTTTATTTTTTTAAATGTTCACATACAAGAGTACATACTATAGAATTCCATTTATATGATGTTCTATAAAGGCAAAATTAACCTGTAGAAAGTGGAAAACTGGTTGTTTCTCAGCATACGGGGAGAATGATTGACTGGGAAGGTTCAGAACTTTCTGGGGGATTAAAAGGTTTTGTATTTTGATGGTGTGGTGGTTAAATGGGTGTATACAACAATTTTTACATTTTTATTCTCTGTAAGTTACGTGCAAATTATTCTACGTAAATTATAACCCAACTTTTTAAAAGCACTGGCAAATAAAAATACTAGTCTTTACTAACTGAACAGATTTCATCACCCATACTCACGACCGTACTGGGTTTCAACCCATAGTTTGAAAAACTGACTTACAGGGTTGCTGTGGGGTTAAAGCTAGACACCTTTGGAAAAGCAGGTAGCATTCCACCGGCAACAATTCAGACCTTCAGTAAAGCCTGGTTCTCTTTCCACACCCCAGAGGGCATTAAACACTTGTGCGCTCCGGCCACTGGTGGATGCGCTCCGGGTCGCCACACCTGCACAGCCCCTGCATCGCCCGATCCCCGACCCGCAAGAACGCAGTCCCGGGAGCCCGCCCACCCGGGGCTCGCGGACTCGGGCTGGGAAGGGTCACTGTAGCTTTTGACACACGCCGGTCCACGCCTCTACCCGAAGTCCGGCTGAGCTCTATTACTCCCCACCCGCCTCATACCCGCGCCATCCTCCTCTGCACGGCGCACCTCCAGCCCCGACCAAGGCCAGCCAGGTGAGGGGCTTAACCTCTCGGGCCTCACCCCCGCGCGGGGTCACCACCGTGAGGACTTGGAGCGCACACATGCGCAGAAGAAGCCGCCTCGCGCGGGGCTCGCTGGAGCGTGTTACCTCCGACTGCAAACTACATCTCCCAGAACGCCCGCCCTGAGGCGCCGCACATGCGCAGCGAGAGGCCAGGCGCGCGTGAGGTGTGGCCCCGGCGCGTTCCACCTGATTCCAGCACTGCGTTTCCCGCCCCGGTCCCCAACCCCCTTCCCGGCAAAAGGTCCACTGGGGGATGACGCACAGGCGCACTGTGCCAGGAATCTTGCGGTGGCGTCCGTACCTACTCCGTTTCAAGAACTCTCCCGGCAGGACCGGCTTTCACTAGAAATTTGAGGACTTAACTCTGGAATTTGAGTTTGAACCCAAGGGTTTTCGTTGTGGGCCTGTGAGTATGAAGTTACGACAAAATGGGAAATACATCTTACAGATTTTATTAAAATGCCTGCAAATTGAAGCTAACAATGGTTGAAGTTAGTACTGAGTGGGATAATTCCGAAGAACACAAACACAAATTTATATTGATTACACAAATATGATGACCAATAGCTAACTCGTCTGGGTAATATTTAAAGAGAAAAATTTGAAAAAGCTTGGAGACGGATTTACTCCTCAGGGGAGTTCAATATTAAGAAGGTGTGTTCCCGACCCTTTGGAGTCGGGCCCCAAGAAGGGTCTACTTGAGAAGCAAAAGAAAGCTTTATTCTGTGGTCAAAGAATGGAGAGGTGCAAACTGGCGCTCTAGAGCACATGTTCTCCTGTAAAGACCATTAGTGGGGCTACTTTATAGGGTTCTTGTCAGTGGCGGGCGGGGTGGAGATCTCCTGGGTGAGGGTTAGGCGTGTTGCTCACGCACCTCAGACCGAAGTGCCGGGTACAGCGTCTGCACACGACCGGCTGCTGCCACCGCCATCTTGAATTGAATGTCCTGCGCAGGCTTCCGCTCACTTCAGGCCAAGTTGGGGTGTCCAGCACAGCGCACGGCGCTTCTGCTCTGGGAGCTCTGATGCGATGGGTTAGGTGCAAGGCCTCTGCACACGGCCCTCTACAGGCCAGTGAAACTAGACTAAGCACAAAAGAAGAGGTTAGACCTTATCACTTAGATTCCATCTTATTTTTCCCAGGGGACCCTAGTGGCCTTTGGCAAAGTGGCAAATCCCCCCTCTTTCTTTTGACCTGCCCCTCATTCTTGACGGGTGCTGAGGGCCGAGGGTCTGTCTTCTGCAACTGCTTCCTGCCGAGTTTGGGTGTTGTCATAACCCCAGGTGGAGGAGCACAACTTCTCCCCTGCTGCCTTGAGATATGTTTGATTGTTGACTGGCCTCAGCCCTGACTTCGTATCCCTGAGCGACCACCATTTGAAGTTTTATAGATTCTAATCTTTTGGAGACAAAGGACGCCAGACAATTTAAACTACATGGCCCAAATATATATCAGCAAGAGGACAATGGTTCTTAAGGGGCCCAGGAAACGTAGAAACCAAGGATGCTGGGGAGGGCTTGTTTTACCCTGTTGCAAAATTTGTTTGGCCAGATTAGGCTGGCTGGCTTCTGTTAACCAAGTTGGTTTTTCTAGTAGCCTGTCTACACTTTCTTTAATCAGGCCACTTACACTGATGTAAAAGCAACATGTTGGATTGACTTGCACAGACCCCCTCCCTTGTCAGCCAACAGATAATCTAGGGCAATCCAGTTATCCTAAAATCCCTATTGCTTGGCATATACAATTACTTATCTTTTGCCTTTTTTTGAAAAAGGAGTTTTAGGTTGGAGAGAGGTTCACAAGAGTCGTGTGGAGCGGGGGGTGGGGGGATGGTGTCTGTTGTCTTGGGTTATTTCTCCAGAGGTTGGGGCTCAGGAGCCCTCTTCATTGGAGTGTGATGTACCCACGGAGTGATCCCTTGCAACTTCAGGGCAGAATGGGTGGTTAGGATCACTAAGTGCTGTCCGTTCCACTTAGGAGTGAGTTGATGTCTTGGGCGGCCTGTTTTCCATGTTTTTAGGTACACCCACTCTCCTGGCTGGAAGGGATGTAGGACCAGGTCAGTGTGTGCAGGCCGCTCGTGGTTACCATATTCTTTGAGAGCTTTCATGGTTTCTCCTACGTGGAGAGCTTGAGTTGTTTCATTCCAAGGGGGTTAAGGTGTCCTTTCTTGGGCTTGGGGAATGGATCTACCATTCATGAGTTCAGGTGCATTTAAGTTTAACTTATCCCCACCGGGGACTAACCACACGTAGAGCAGAGCAGTCAGAAGAATCTTAATCCAGTTTTCTTGACAGGCTGAGTGTAAGGTCCATTTTATGCCCAGGGCACTCACTATCCCCTTCGTCACTTGAGACACAAATGCTGGATCATTATCATTTTGTAGGGATCCTGGGAGCCCAAACCTGGGGATTATTTCTTTTAGTAATGCCTTAGTCACTTCAGCTGCCCTTTCAGTTCTAGTGGGGAATGCTTATATCTGAAATTGTCCGATATTCTCAGTGTGACAGTGAAATCTATCTGCCAGTGTTCTCCAGTGTCTGTCCCTCTGGTTTGAATGGGTCTTATCTGGGGGCCTCTGGGGGCTCTGGTGTTGGAGTATATTTATCGCACCATTGGGGCAGGTCTCAACTACCCAACCGTTTACGTTTTTCGTGCTTGGGGTCACCATGATCTCAACCAGCTAATTATCTAGGACTTCCCTCCCATAGTGAGATCCTTAATGGTCCTCCCTGACAAGCTTGCTCCCTTGGCAAGCTACAGTTTGGGGCATTAACTAGCCACCCATGACTCCCCAAATCCCTATTGAAGCCCCGTTTTGGGGTTTTGTCTAACATTTCGTGTAGATTGGGGAATAATTGGATGGATCTGACCTTCAAAGTATGAAGGGTAGTTGCCAAGTTACTGGTTCTAGGGCCACCTTTCTGGCAGTTGCATCCACCGTGTCGTTTCCCATTATCCTCTGCATCCTCCTTTTGGTGACCCCAGCAATGAATCATTGCCACCTTTTTTTGGAATCTGTACTGCTTCTGAGAGTTTCAATATGTTTAAGCCATGTACCACCTGTTTATTCTCTGCAGTAAGCATAACTCTTTCCCTTCAAATAGCCCTGTGTCTGTGTAGGGTGGCATATGCATACCAGGAATCTGTGTAAATATTTAAGGCCTTCCCTGTCCTGAGCTCTTAAGGCTTGGGTAAGGGCCATCAGTTTCACCTTTGGGGCTGAAGTCCCTGGGGGTAGGCCTCTTCATTCTATGACTTGGGTCTGGGAGGTTATTGCATATCCCACCAGGCTTTTTCCCTCCCTCACAAAACTACTCCTCTTCAGCGTTTGGGAGAGGCTTGATTCTTAGGTCGGTGTAACTGGGATAGACTGTGTCTATTGTTTCTATACACTCATGTTCTAAGGGCCCTGTTTCTGTAGGTAGTAAGATGGCAGGATTTAATGTACGACAGGTTTGACAGGTTTTTTGTCTTGTCTCGTCTTGTTTCTTGGCTGCACCGCGCCCCAGTGAAAGTGCTGACTCCTAACCACTGGACCACCAGGGAACTCCCAGTGTACCACAGGTTTCCATAGTAACCACTAAGGTATCCAGAAGTGTAGCCTGGACTTGAACTGACGTGTTCCCTTAGAGCTTACTAAATGCTTGAAACTGGTGTGGAGTTCATATGGTGATTTGCTGTCTGAACATTAACTTCTCAACCTCCTTTAGCGGGGTTGCAGTAGCTACTACTGCCCGTAGGCAAGGAGACCATCCCTTAGCTGTTTGATCTAATTGTTCAGATCTGTCCAGGGAAGTTTGTCCTCAGCCATTAACATTACCATCTTGTGCCCCCTGTCTAGGGGAATGCCAATCTCCAGTTTGTCTCCCATTAGGTGGATAGTAACTCCTAATTTATGTGAGATATCCCTTCCTATCAGGGATATAGGACATTTGGGAATGTGTAGGAAGGAATGGGTGACGTGTTTGTCCAATTTGCATTTTAATGGCTCTGTGAATGCCCGTTCTTGGGCCTTCCCTGATACTCCCATAATTTTACAACTCTTATGTCTGAGTGTCTGATCTGGTGTTCAGAACTGAGAAAGTGGCACCAGTGTTGACTAAGAATTCAACAGACTTTTCCCCAGTGTCCAGTCTCAGACGGGGCTTCTCGGGGGTCAATTGGAGTGCTGGCTTAGGAGCCCCTGGCCCCATTATTCTTCATCTATTTGGACCATCTGCCTTCGAGGGTTGTGGCCAGGTTCTGCCATTTCCATCCACCTTGGGGGGCGCTGAGGGCATTGTCTCTTCTCGTGCCCCTCTTGTTTACATATGGCGCACTGATTGCGTACTAGTTTTCTTGACTTGCTATACCTTGGTGGAGGCTGGGGATCACTCAACAGGTCAAGAATCTCCGTGGGTAGTTAGTTCAAATTCCCATGCCGTCTGGTTGACACTGAAGGGCAACAACCAGTAGGTGGGCTTGCCTCCAGGCCTTTTTATCCTCTATATTTTGGTTTTTAAACACCCAGTAGGCAATCTCAACCAGGTGAGAAGTACACCCAGTGTTGGGGGCACTTTGGGCCAGTTGACAGGTTTCTTTTCTGCTGCCTAGATTCCCTTTAGGAGTGATCTGTCCAGTCGAATTCAACGACCACTATTTTCAACTCAGCATTGGTGTCTTTTCGAGGGACCAAAAACAAACCAAAAAAACCCTTTTATTTACTTAGAAGTATTTGTCTGTCTCATCCTTGACTTTTAAATTTAATTCTCCATATGTGCTTTTATTCCCCTCCTCCACCATGCCCAATCCCAAATTCCTTTTTTCATCTTTTGCAGTTTGCACTGTTTTAGTTATTTACTTCCCTAATCTAGATGTGGATATGTCTTTACATCTGTTATTAAAATAAGAGTCTTTGTTGGTGATGTCTGGGTCATGCTGTCATTGGTATTAAAAATGTTCTCGTTTTCATTATCTGAACTCTTAGAAAACATGGTCATAATAGTCACACTGTTAGAAATTAAACTAGTACTATATCAGTACAAAGCACAGACAAGGCCACAGACTAATTATTAAAGCTTATGATTGCAGTGCACTTAAATTGTACACTTAAATTGTATCACTCCAGAGTGATGCAACAGTGGATAAACCATTTTTGTAAACTGCAAATCATGACTGCCAGCATCAACAGCCAAGGGGAAAAAAAAAAGCAATAGTAAAGACCAGGAAAGGCATAAAATCTTTGCCTTATCCACTTGAGAGGATAACAGTGTTGCTTACACCTTTACTTGTGGGACCACCTCATGGGTTTTGTACTTATTCTCCAACTTTCCCCAGCCATCCTCCCAAAGCAGGACTTTTGAAGTCCCTGGGAGGGATTTCCTGGGGCAGTTCCAGACAAAACTTTATGGTGGGTCATTCCACCTCAGTCTTCTCCTTTCATTTCTCCTTTTTTCTATCTGTCAATCCCCCCTTCTCCTTCATTCTCCTTTGCCTCTGTCCTCAGTCTCTCACTCTCAGTCCCTCATTTTCCCCCCTTTTGTCCTCCAGTCTCCACTCTCTGTTCTTATGCCTTAGGTCTTTTTGTCCCTTAGGCTTCCTTTCTCTTTTCCTCAGTTTCTCCTTTATTTTGTGTTTCAGTCTCCTCTTCCCTGTCTCAATTTTCTTTTTTTTAAAAAATAATTTTATTGAAGTAATATTGTGTTAGTTTGTGCCTTAGAGCAAAGCAGCAAAGTGATTCAGTTATGCATATATATATACACATACTCTTTTTCCTATTCTTTTCCATTATGGTTTATTAAAGGATATTGAATATAGTTCCCCGTGCTATACAGTAGGACCTTTTTGTTTATCCATCAATTTTCCTTTTTTTCGTCAATCGCCCCCTGCGATTTATTACCATAATTGTAATTTCCCCTAGGAGGATTTCCTATAATAATTAGCATAAGTAACTGTTCATGCCCCTCTCAGCTGCCCAAGTTTTCCATCACTTTTGCCCCTCTCCCACACTGGAATCTCCTGGACCATTTAGCAGACCTTTTCAGTAGACTCTCCTACGAAAGGATTGCACCATTCCAAATTCCTCTTAAACCAGTTACAGTCTTCCAGTAAAGTACTGCCCTACTGCAGATTCTTCCCCAATCCTGTAAAGTCTGCAATAGCTTCTACCTTACGCATTTGTATAATTCTCCTTTTTGTCATCTTTTCCCCCTCCCTTCGCTGCCGCGGTGGTACAGCCCAGCTTCAGGTTCCGAATAAACTGAATTCCTCTGCTTGTACGGAACTGGCCGGCCTTTCAAGATGGCGGCTCCCAGTGAGACACAGCGCTTGGGGGCGGCCATATTGCCTCCTGAACAAAGCCGCTCAGGGTGTGGAGCGGCCAAAATGCCCGGTACGGAACAGCGAAGGCCTGGGAGCCTCGTGCTTTGCTCACCCAGACAGGAAGCGGGAGAGTTCGCCGCTATGAATGTGACATCCGTACTGGGATAAGCTGTGGCAGGCGTTTTGGGACCTGATAATCGAGCTGGGGGTCAGAAGGGGGATTTATGGGTTGAGACTTGAGAAAGACTGAAATTGTTATTGGGACGGCGGTCCATGAGGGTCAGTAATTGAAGGTCTATGGGGTCAGTGGTGGGGAGTCTCTAGTGTGAGTGTTGGGTATGTATGTGGATCAGTCATAGGGAGAGCTGTGTTATTTGTGGGTCAGGGACCGCGGGCCTGTGCGCTGATGGGGTATCCGTGTGGCCAGTGATTTGTGGACCTATATGGCCAGTGCTGTGAAGGGAGTGGGGGGTGGAGGTGCTCTTTGAGATTTCTGATTTCTGCACCTGGTGATTCAGTGATTTTTAGAGGTTATTAATGGGGCCCAGAGCTGATACAGGTTAGTCCCAGTTTACTGGGAAATGCCTCATTTTACAGTCTGTGTAGGTCAGAGGCTGCTCTCAAGGTGAAGCCCCTCCTCAGATGTTTTTTCAAGTCATCATCTCTTTCCATCATTCATATCATCACAGAAGAAAACATCCTTTGAATGTAAGACCAAACAAATCTAAAGGGACAGGATTATTACTGTCAATTCCGTCGAGCCAAAAACTACCAGGAACACCCTGTAGTTGAATAAGTTGGGTTTATTGCTCTTGCATCTAGTTAGGAACACGTACACAGTGGGGAGCGTTAAGGGTGTCTCGATAAGAGGGTGTTAGAAAACACTTGTTATAGGATTTGGCCTTGTGTTAGGTGATTTTGAGGAGGGTGTAGGGAACGGGCCTAGCTCTGAATTGGATGTTGTCAGGAAGTGGGGTAATTCAGTGAGTGGAAATTTTAATAAATCTTATCTAGAGACAAGAATGACTAGGTTGAAGCTAAAGGTGTGATAGGTAAAAAAGTAGCAATCCTTCATGTTAGTTGGGAGAGGGGGATGTTTGGTATTTTGTGAATTGGAGAATGTTGATGTTTTGTCTGTGTTCAGGTATGATTTAAGAGAGGTGTTGTTTTTGTCTAGATCTGTCCTGGTCAGGGAGTGGCCTGTCTGATGTAAGTGTTTCTTGTCATTGTTTGTGTTAAATAGGAGAGTTATGAGTGCCAGCCCAGTTCTCAGATAGGAAGGGCTGCTTTTTCTCTTTCTCATGTAAGATTTGATTTCAGCCCTGCCTCTTCCTCAGTTTATTGCAGTCCTTCTACATTCTGTTCAACAAACATTTATTAAATGTCTGCTGTTTACTTGTTGCAGAGCTGGGCGTTCAGAGATGAGCATGACTGTTTGATTGTTTTCTTCCAGATTTATTTTGACAAAGCCTGGGATACCCTATATGAAACAGTCTTCCTATCATGAGAGGACTCACTTCCTCTAAATGAGTTCAGCCATGTCTGCATGACCCATCCTGGGACTGAGAAGATTACCAGGTAACTATCTTGCTGCATTGTGGTATGTTCATGTTTAACAGTAGTTCCAACCTATAACTATATATTTTTTAATATAGAAACTGCACTATTAAAAATTAGCAATAAAAATTTAAACAGAAAACATCTTAAAATTAACAAAATCAACAGTTTCAATCCATGAATACTGACTTGGCAAGAGAATTTGCCAAGTTAGGGGAAAACATGAAAGAGCTCTTAGGATTTTACTGGCTGCTTCTGTTTAGGGAATATGGGAATGCATATTCCCTAAACAGAAGCAGTTTTCTACTTCGTCATTCCCATTCTTATTGCCAGGGATCTGCTCCATCTTTACATATATATCCATGATTATTGTCTTATGGTAGTTCTGCATATAGAATAACAAATATAATTGCTGGTCCAAAGGGGAACAATAAGGTGTTAGTAAGTCAACAGAAAACATATCAGCATTCATCCAATTAAAAATACACCTTGTCCAAGTTCTGTGTGATCATATTATAATCACAAGAGGGCTTCCTTCACATGGTGGTTCGGTAAGGACTCTTCCGTAGGACCAAATGACCTTCTTCTACAGGGTGGCCTGTTATCCATGTGACTTTTGGTGGTAGTGTTTCTAGACTGGTGAATGTCAGTTCTGGTTCCAGGAGGCTCCATTCTATCTCCTAGTCCTGATTCCTCAGACCTTTTCCCTTTTGGAAGAGAAGCAGAAGATGACCAAGTCTCAGGTGAGTTGCTTGCTTACTTTGTACTTGATTTCCATACAATGAAATAGAAAAGAGTGGAAAGTCAAAAATTAGGATTAGGGAAAATGTAGAGAGAATGAAAGATAAAGACTTGAAAAGAGTTACTATGTAATATGCAGATTATATATTTTGAAACCACATGAAACCACTATTAAACTTAGTTCATATATATATATTCGTTATATATAAATTTCGAGAAGACACAGTGGAAAGTTAGAGAATATCATATGCATGATTTGCATTTTCATCTACATTTGTTGAATAATCCACTTACTTGAAGTGGATGCTGCCTTGATTAAATTTCCATTTGTGATTAGGTCTCTTTTGCTTTCCTGTTCTCTTGCTGTGTTTGACTCTTTTTGCTGAAGATAGATCTTTACATCATTTTTCTCAATAGGCATAATGTAGAACTGGGAGTGTAGTTTTGTATACTATGGTAAAAATGATGAGAATGATCAATTCAGATTGAACAGGAGCATGCTATTACAGGGTCCAGTGTCATTCGAGGATGTGGCTGTAGATTTCACCCAGGAGGAGTGGCAGCAACTGGACCCTGCTCAGAGGACCCTGTACAGGGATGTAATGCTGGAGAACTACAGCCACCTGGTCTCAGTGGGTAAGGATGGCTTCCCAACATAACTCAGAGTTAGCCAATCCAGTGCCTCTCACTGGAATTTGATTGAGTTGGGTGGGTTCTTGACCTACTTGTGACTTTTTGCTCTCTTTCTTCTCTCCAGTGGAAGGTCATTACTGTTCTGAGGGCCAGCAGGACAACTTCATTGTAGGGCTCCTAAAACTGTATCTTTTCTTCTTTCTTCAGTGTAGTCAACTCAATTCCTCAATTTTTTTTTATCATAGGGTATCCAGTTTCCAAACCAGGTGTCATATCTAAGTTGGAACAAGGAGAAGAGCCATGGATTATGAAGAGAGACATATCAAATTGGATCTATCCAGGTGAAAATCTGGCAGATGGAAGACAAAGGGAGTGAAATATCAGTTTGTTTTTGTTTTTAATTGGTTGGCAACTAAGAGTTACATTTCCACCCAGATTGATAACTCCTATTCCTTCTTGCTCCTGTGCTGTGTGTGTAGTAGGTATTCGACAACTAGTTAATTCAGTAGTAGTGAGCCATGTACAGAAGAGAAATTTCTTATTGATTCACTCAACAATCATATCTTTAGTACCTTTCTAAAAGAGTCAAAGACAATAGAAGGCAAATGTTTTTCAGGAACATAGGTTATACATAGAAAGACAAGACATCAAGATTTACAGCTATATAAAATTGCATGTCCAATATAGTTACTGCTTCAGGGGTTCAGTGAAAATTATAGTCTAAAGAGATGTGGCATAATTTAAGAAGGCATTTTTCAAAGCATGAACCAGCTACTTTGAAGCATATCTGAAGTGTGGCTTAGGCAGAAGGAGGAAGGTGAGGGCAAGCTCTAGGAAAGGACATGTACAAATCCTTGGAGTTAGAAATCAACATGGCTTATCTGATAGAAAATTTTTAGGCTTACTTGACTTTAATAAAAGATATTTATTGGGGAATAGTGGAATATAAAGTTGGTTACATATTGTGACTACAGCTATGTTTCACTAGCTGTACCCTGAAATTTTCTGTTATTATTTTTTTAAGCAGCTTTGAGATATAATTCATATGCCATACAGTTCACCCATTTAAAGTCAGCAGTGGTTTTTAGGATATTCACAGATTTGTGCAACTGTCACCACAGTCTATTTTAAGACAGTTTTATCACCTCCAAAAGAAACCCTATACCCTTTAGCTATCACACCCCTTCTTCCCATCTCCCCAGCCCTAAGCAATCACTAATCTGCTTTCTGTCTGTATTGATTTGCCTCATTCTTGATATTTCATATAAATGTATTCATATAATATGTGGTCCTTTGTGACTGACTTCTTTCATAATGTTTTCAAGGTTCATCCACATTTTAGCATGTATCAGTACTTCATTCCTTTTTTGGCTGAATAATATTACATTGTATTGATATACTACATTTTGTTAATCCATTCATCAGTTGTTGGATATTTGGCTTGTTTCCACCTTTTAGCTACATGACTAATGCTACTATTAACATTCATGTACAAGTTTTTGTATAGACATATCTTTTTTTTTTCCTTTGGTGTGTACCTAGGAGTAGAATTGCTGGGTAATATAGCAACTGTATGTTGAACCAAAACGGTCCCTGAAGACTAATTAGGTTGAGCATTTTTTCATGTGCTTATTGGCCATTTATTTATGTTCTTTGGAGAAATGTCTATTCAGATCACTTGTCCTTTCTTTTTGAAGTATAGTTAACTTACAATATTATCTTAGTTTCAAGTGTACAACATAGTGATTCAACATTTTAATAGATTATACTCCATTTAAAGTTATTACAAAATAATGACTATATTTTCCTGTGCTGTACAATATATCCTTGTTTATTTATTTTATACATAGTAGTTTGTATCTCTTAATCCCCTATCCCTATCTTGCCCCCCATCCATTTTTGAATTGAGTTATTTGTCTTTTATTATTGAATTATGAGCTCTTTATATAAAGTTCCTATATAGAACTTCCATGTAAAGTTTGTTATATAGATATAATTCTTCGTATAGAATTCTTATTTGATATAAATCTCTTATCAGATAAATGATTTGCACATACTTCCTCCCATGTTTTCTTTTTACTTTCTTTTGGCGGTACGCGGGCCTCTCACTGTTGCGGAGCACAGGCTCCGGACGCGCAGGCTCAGCGGCCATGACTCACGGGCCCAGCCACTCCACGGCATGTGGGATCTTCCAGGACCGGGGCACGAACCCGTGTCCCCTGCATCGGCAGGCGGACTCTCAAACACTGCGCCACCAAGGAAGCCCTTACTTTCTTGATTGTGTCATTGAAGCACACATTGAAGAGTTTTTAACTCTTTTTTAAAAATTAAAAAAAATTTTTGGCTGCATTGGGTCTTCATTGCTGAGCACGGGCTTTCTGTAGTTGTGGCGAGCGGGGGCTACTCTTGGTTGTGGTGCGCAGGCTTCTCATTGTGGCTTCTCTCCTTGCGGAGCACAGGCTCTAGGTGCCCGGGCTTCCGTAGTTGCAGCATGTGGACTCAGTAGTTGTGGCACGTGGGCTCAGTAGTTGTGGTGCATGGGCTTAGTTTCCCTGCGGCATGTGAGATCTTCCTGGACCAGAGATCGAACCCATGTCCCCTGCACTGGCAGGCAGATTCTTAACCACTGTGCAACCACGGAAGTCCCAGGAGTTTTTAATTTTGATGAAGTATAGTTTATCTATTTTTTTTTGTCATTTGTGCTTTGGTGTCATATCCAAGAATCCATTGCCAAATCCAATGTCATGAAGATTTACCCCTGTGTTTTTTTCCTAAGAGTTTTGTACTTTTACCTCTCACATTTAGGTCTTTGATCGGATATTTTGAGTTAATTTTTGCATATGGTGTGGGGTAAGGGTCCAACTTCATTCTTTTGCCTGTGGTAATCCAGTTGTTCCAGCACCATTTATTGAAAAGACTCTCCTTTTCCCATTGAATGGTCTTGGTACCCTTGCCAAAGATCAGTTGGCCATAAATGAAAGGGTTTATTTCTGGACTGTCTATACTATTCTGTTGATCTATATATCTATATATCTGTTCTAAAGCCAATATCACACTCTCTTGATTACAGTTGTTTGTGGTAAGTTTTGAAATTGGGAAGTATCATTCTTCCAACATTGTTTTTCTTTTTAAGCATTGTTTTGACTCTTCTGGGTCCATATGAATTTTAGAATCAGAGTATCAGTTTCCACAAATAAACGTCTTCAGATTCTGATAGGGATTGGTTGGATTTGTAGATCGATTTGAGGAGTATTGCCATGTTAACAGTATTAAGTCTTCTGATCCCTGGAACATGAAATGTTTTTCCATTTATTTAGATCCTCTTTAACTTCTTTCAGCAATGTTTTATAGTTTTCAGAGTATAAGTTGTGTACATCTTTGTTAAACATACTTCTTAGTATTTTATTCTATTTGATACTATTGTAAATGAAATTGTTTCATTAACTATATTTTTGGATTGTCCATTGCAAGTGCATAGAAATGCAATTGATTTTTGAATATTGGTCTGGGATCCTGCAAACTCACAAAGTTTACTGGTTCTAATAGTTTTTAGCTAATTCTTTAGGATTTTCCATGTAAAATGAATTTGTCGTCTGTAAATAGAGATCGTTTTAAATATCCCTTTACACATTGGATGCTTTTTATTTCTTTTCTTGGTTAACTACCCTGGCTAGAACCTCTAGTACAATGTTGAATAGAATGGAGAGTGGACATCCTTGTCTTGTTCCTGATCTTATGGGAAAAATCCAGTCTTTTACCATTAAGTTATGTTAGCTGTAGGTTGTCATGCCCTTTGCCAGGTTGTGGAAGTTCCTTTCTATTCCTAGTTTGGTGAGTGTTTTTATCATGAAAATGTGTTGCATTTTGACAAATGTTCTTTCTGCATCTGTTGAAATGATCTATTTATGTGATGTGTTAATGAATTTTAATTAATAGATTTTTGGACAACAAACCAACCTTATATTTCTGGATAAGTTCCACTTGGTGATGGTGTATAATTCTTTTTATATGTTGCTGGATTTGGTTTACTAGTTGTATTGGGGGTCTGCAAGACCACCTTCAGTTCTGCTGATTTGCTAGAAGGACTCGCAGATTGAGAAAAACTGATACATTCATGGTTATGGTTTATTATAGTGATAGAATTTACCAATCTAGATATGGACATTTCTTTGTGGGAAGATTTTTATTTATTAAGTTTCTTTCCTTGATGTGAATCTATGTAGATTATTTACTTTTTCTTGAGTCAGTTTTGGTAGGTTGTTTTTTTTTCCAAGGAATTTTTCCAGTTCATCTAAATTGTCATATTTATTGGTATAAATTTTTTTCATAATATTCCCTTTTTGTTCTTTTATGTCTATAGGATCTCTAGAGATGTTCTGTCTTTCATTCCTGACACTGATACTTTGTTTTCTTTCCTCATCACTAGCTAAAACATAACAATTTCATTAATTTTTTTTCAAATAATCAGGTTTTGATTTCATTCATTTTTCTTTATTGTTTGTCTATCTTCTATTGATTTCCACTCTGATCTTTATTGTTTCTTGTCTTCTATTTATTTTAGGTTTAATTTGCTCTTTTTCTAGCTTCTTAAGGTAGAAGCTTAGATCATTAATTTGAAACCTTTATTGTTTTCTAGTATGAACATTTAAATATAGATAGTCCTTACTTTGTATGGTAGTGAGGGGCCGTAAAAATTACCATGGAAGCCAGAACTTTGCCAAGTAATTTTTATAATCAGCGGGAAAAATTGTAATTGATTTTGACCTTTAAACATTTTTCGTCAAAACATAAAAAGTTATCTTGGGGACTTCTCTGGTGGTCTAGTAGTTAAGACTTTGCCTTCCAATGCAGGGGGTGCAGGTGCGATCCCTGGTTGGGGAGCTAAGATCCCACATGCCTTGTGGCCAAAAAACCAAAACATAAAACAGAAGCAGTATTATAACAAATTCAGTAAAGACTTAAAAAAAAAATGGTCCACATCAAAAAAAAAAAAAATTGAAAAAAAATGCTATCTTGCTGTTGGTTATAACTGTTTATAGAAATGAAAATGTAGTAAAACTAATACTTATTTACTACCCTGCAATTTAAAACATTGGAAGCACTGAAAATGTCTTTTATTTCTTTTAAAAAACTCTATGTAGAGTGGTTTGAACAGTGCTTGCCTTCTTATAATTGTATAACTTATGATAAGGAGTTAACATGTTCTCTGTGCCTTAGTGAATTGTCATATTACTTTCTAAGGTTGGGTCAGCTTCCAACATTTTCTCCTTTGTGCTTTCAGTGTTGTGAAATATGTCGAAGGTAATGTGAAAATTTAGGCATCACTTTCTTTGAAATATTTTTATCCTTTCCATCACAACCCAGAAATTTATGTTGATAAAGTTTGCCTTCACTAAGTTCCTCTGGCTGCATATCTAAAGTCTCATAAATAGTGGCAATGCCAACATGGTCAGCTATCTTCTAATCACATCCAGTGTTGTTATGTGTTGTTTCTTTGCTGCATTTACATCTTTGTTGGTCAGTTCCCTCTTTCAGTTACGCATTTTTGGATGATTAGGGTAATTTGGATAATGTCACGTGGGTTTATCAATGGGATACAGGGAAGAAACAAGCTACACACTTTGCTGTCTGTATATATATTGGACAACAGATGTGAAATTAATAGTCACCAACAGACTTTGAAAGAAGTGAAATGATTGGGTACTGATCATGATGTGTATCTGTTATTTATTTAGTGATTTATGGACTGAAGAGCTAGCAGTGAAGTTTGTACTTTATGCTGTTAGACATACTGTGGTCATTAAAGTGTGAACTATGTTGTTGGCAGACTGGTGTTATTTAACTAAACTGTGGTAACTAAATTTCATGCTTGTTGAAATCTTGCAAAATGAGGATTACCTGCATATAATTTGTCCTCTAAGCATGAAGCTGTGTCCCACAATTTTTGATATTTTGTGTTTTCATTTTCATTCAATTCAAGTTATTTTCTAATTTCTCTTTGGACTTTTCGACACATAGTTTATTTACAAATATGTTATTTAATTCCCAAATATTTGGGGAGATTTCTGATATTTCTTTTTGTTATTTATTTCTAATTTAGTTCCATTATGGTTGGAAAATATACTCTGTATGATTTCCATCCTTATAAAATTATTGCAGCTTGTTTTGAAGCCCAGTATATAGTCTATTCTGATGTTTGATTAATGTGTTCTTGAAATGAATGTGTGTTCTGTTGTTGGATGGGGTATCTGTAGATGTCAGTTAAGTCAAGTTCATTGATATTTACTGATTTTCTTTGTCTACTTGTCTTTTCTTAAAATATATTTTAAATATATGACTTGAATTTTATTTATTTGTTAATTATTATTTTTTAAAATTTATTTTTGGCTGCTCTGGGTCTTTGTTGCTCCGCACAGGCTTTCTCTAGTTGTGGCGAGTGAGGGCTACTCTTTGTTGCGGTGGGTGGATTTCTCACTGTGGTGGCTTCTCTTGTCGAGGAGCATGGGCTCTAGGCGCACGGGCTTCAGTAGTTGCAGCACGTAGGCTCAGTACTTGTGGCTCACGGGCTCTAGAGCACAGGCTCAGTAGTTGTGGCGCATGGGCTTAGTCGCTCCGCGGCATGTGGGATCTTCCCAGACCAGGGCTCAAACCCGTGTCCCCTGCATTGGCAGGTGGATTCTTAACCACTGTACCACCAGGGAAGTCCTTAATAGACCATTTTCATTCCTCTGTTTATTTTTTAGTTGGTAGTTGTGTGTGTGTGTGTGTGTATGTCTGTGTGTGTGTGTGTGTACGTGATGTTGCTATAGGGATTACAATATATTTATTTTCTTATAACCCACCTTATGTTTATACTGCTTTTTTTTCTCTCACAAATTATAGAAACTTGCACTAGCATAGCTCCATTTTCTGCCCTCCTGAACCACCTTGTGCTGTTTTGTTCTTTTAGTCATGTATGTTACGTTTGTATTTGTCATAACTTTGACAGTATAGTGTTACTGTTTTTGCTTTAAAAAGTCTTTTGAAGAAATTAGAAGGAAATATTTTTAAAATTATACATATTTAAATCCTTTATATTTACCCAAATAGTTTAAAATTTTTCTGTTGTCTTGTAGATTTGAGTTATCATCTGGTATTATTTGTTCAGCAGGAAAGACTTTCTTTAATATTTCTTATAGATCAGTTCTGTTGGTAACTTTTTTTGTTTATCTGGAAATGTCTTCATTTCCCCATTATTAAAGTTTCACTGAATGTAGAATTCTTGGTTGACAGGTTGCTTTCTTTTAGTATTTTGACTGTGTGTCATTCCAGTATTTCCTGACCTCAGTTTTGTGTGTGTGTGTGTGTGTGTGTGTGTGTGTGTTGAAAATTCAGCCAACAGTACTGTTATTCTTTGATAGATGATGCGTCACTTTTTCCTGCTGCTTTGAAGATTTTTCTTTTTGCCTTTATTTTTCAGCAGTTTAATTCTGATTTGGCTAGTTGTCTTGGTATCCTTCCTGTGGTCTGTTGAGCTTCTTCTATGTGCAAACTAATGTTTTCCACCGAATTTGGTAATTTTAAAGACATTTCTCCAGATTTCTTTTGGCTCTTCCCCCCCCCTTCTAAACTCCAATTACACGTATACTGGAATGCCTAACTGCTCCACAGATCTTGAGATTCTATTTTTTTAATAATTTTTCTTTTTGTTCTTTGGACTGAATAATTTCTAGTGATATATTTTCAAGTTTACTGATTCTGATTTTGCCTTCTGCTGTCTCAAATCCACTAATGAGCCCATCTGGTGAAATCTTCATTTCAACTTTAGAATTTTCATTTGGTTCTTTTATTTTTTAATTTACATAAAATAAATGTTACTCTTTCTTTAAATTTTGAAAAAGGCATAGAGTAAGTTAACTGCCACCACAATCGTGATACAGAAAAGTTCCATTACTCTCAAAAATTCTTCTTCCTGCCTCTTATAGTCAAACTGGTTCTTTTATATTCTTCTTTCCTCTTTTGAAATTGTCAGTTTATTCACTTGTTCCTTAGAATATTTTCCCTTAGTTTTTTGAATATGTTTTTAATAGCTTCTTTAAAGTCTTTGCTAAATCCAACATTTGCACCCATTTGGAGTCAGTTTCTATTGACTGATTTTGTTCCTTAGTATAGGTCACATTTTTCCCCTTATATGTGTAGTAATTTTTGGTTGAAAGCTCTACATTGTAGACAGTACGTTATAGCGTCTTTGGATCCTTTTGTTCCTTCTGAGAGTTTTTGTTTTAGAGGCACTTGCTTGGGCTTAAACTGTGACATCTTTCTGTCCTGTGGAGTGTCGTCACTAATATCTCTGCTTAGTTTTGTTTGTTTGATTAAGCCTGGCTATAGATGTGAACTAATGATTTGGACAGGTTTATTAGACACCTAAAGCCAGTATGACTTTTACTCTTTGCCACCTGGATTGTGCATGTCTCAGAACACTTTAAAAGCATAGGAAATTTGCAAGTTTCCCCAGCCTTTCAATCACTGCTGGGCTCACTAGGGTCTCTTTTCACAAATATTTTAGCAGTCAGGTAGGAATGTGTGGCAAGTTCATTATCTCAACCTTTCTATGATTCTTTTGCATACAAATTCTCCTTGTTAAATTCCTAGCTGCTCTACTATCAGCATAAAACTGTATTCTGTGGATTTGTGTTATCTCTCAATGCCCCATAAACTAGGGGTGCAAGACAGGAAAACCTTAGGAAAGAATGCCACAAACTCCCCATTCTTACCTAATGAAGTAGAAGGTTTTGACAAGTAAACACTTTTCACCTTGTGGCCTGCGTTTGGTAGTTTTCCAGTGTCCTGAATTGGTTGTTTTTAAAATTATTTTATTCAGTTTTATACTTGTTTTCTGAGGAGGGGAAGTCCGTGACTACCTCATGCCACCATTATCAGAAGTAAAGTCCATCTTTAGTTACTTACCCAATAAATTTACATGTTTTGTTGTGTTTTAAATGGACTGTTGCCCGCCCGGTTCTCTGTCTTCATGGACCATCCTGGATCATCCATTTGTTTCACCTCTTCTGTCCTCTACTCAACCTTTTTATCTGTTTGATTTTATCTCTACAATTTTATTCTTTCAGACAGGGAGACTAGACTTGACACACATCATTTGGATACACTTGGAGATGTTTACTTTCCTAAGGACATACTGGAAAGTGTCACAAGGGATCATTCATTGTACTCCATTTTAAAGGTCTGGCAAGGCGACCAGCTGGAGAGAGATCAGGAAAATCAAGACAGACTTCTCAGGCAAGTCACAATCATCAACAACAAAACAGTTATTGAAGAGTCAAACTATACATATAATGCATTTGGAAAAATATTTCATAACTGCACAGACCTAGGTACTTCAAGACAAAGACTGTATAAGTGTGATTCATTTGAAAAGAGCTTGGAACCTACTGTAAACCTATTCAGTTGTAATAGGGGTTTTGCAAGAAAAAACACAGATGAGAATTTTGGATGTGGGAGAACACCTAGTTCTTCCTATTCTAAGCATGAAAAAATTCATAATAGAGTGAAACACTGTACAGGTAGTCAGTATGAAAAAATCATCAGCGATAAACAATCTCTTATTCAATATGTGAATGTTGAAACTGGGGAGAAGATCTGTGTATGTACTGAATGTGGAAAATCTTTTCTCAAGAAGTCACAGCTCATTATACATCAAAGAATTCATACTGGAGAGAAACCTTATGGTTGTAGTGCTTGTGGGAAAGCCTTCAGTGAGAAATCACATCTCATTGTACATCAGAGGACACATACCGGGGAGAAACCTTACGAATGTTCTGAATGTGGAAAAGCCTTCTCTCAAAAATCATCCCTCATTATCCATCAGAGAGTTCATTCTGGTGAAAAACCATATGAATGTAGTGACTGTGGGAAAGCTTTCTCCCAGAAATCACCCCTCATTATACATCAGAGAATACATACTGGTGAAAAGCCATATAAATGTAATCAGTGTAGGAAGGCCTTCTCCCAGAAGTCACAGCTGATTATACATCATAGAGCTCATACTGGAGAGAAGCCCTATGAGTGTACTGAATGTGGGAAAGCCTTCTGTGAGAAGTCCCACCTCATCATACATAAAAGAATTCACACAGGGGAGAAACCCTACAAATGTGCTCAGTGTGAGGAAGCCTTCAGCAGAAAGTCAGAACTCATTATACATCAGATAATTCATACTGGGGAGAAACCTTATGAATGTACTGCATGTTGGAAGACCTTCTCCCGGAAGTCACAGCTTATTATACATCAGAGAACGCATACTGGAGAAAAGCCCTATAAATGCAGTGAATGTGGAAAAGCCTTCTGTCAGCAGTCACATCTCATTGGACATCAGAGGATTCACACAGGAGAAAAACCTTACGTTTGTACTGAATGTGGGAAAGCCTTCTCTCAAAAGTCTCACCTCCCAGGGCATCAGCGGATTCATACAGGAGAGAAACCTTATATATGTGTTGAATGTGGAAAAGCCTTTTCCCAGAAGTCAGACCTTGTTGTACATCAGAGAATTCATACTGGGGAGAAACCTTATCAATGTGCTGTATGTGGAAAAGCCTTCATCCAGAAATCACAACTCACTGTACATCAGAGAATTCATATAGTGGTGAAATCATAAGAATGGACTAAGCATAGAAAAGCCTTCAGTATCTGTTCAAGCCTTAATAAGTACAACAAAACTCACAGATTTAATGTGTTTCTAGGCATCTTTGTTGGTACTATTTTACAAATGAAATCATATTTCTAATGTAATTAATTTTTTTTATCAAAGATAATACAAGACAATAAAAAAGTTTTGTTTATATAAATTTTCACTTCGGCATGTTAAACTTTTAAGATTTGGAACTGAATGATTAGCATAACAGAACAAATTACATGTAGTCTATTTTGAAGTTACATGTTCCTGATTATACTACATAATAAGTTAGGCATGTGGTAATATTGTTAATATTAGCCTCTCGTAATTACGGCCATGCAGTAATTCCCCAAAGAGGACATGAAGAAAGCATGAGCCAAAAAGTGCCAAGACCTAGAAACTGCACTAAGGGGAGGGGACTTGACCATCAGACCCTAAAAGTATATGTAAAATTCTTCTTATACAATGATGGAAAGATGGGTTGAAAAGGTTCAATAAATGTGGTCTTTTTGTGGTTTTTAATTTTGATAATATAAGTTGATTTGTGTCTGTGGATGGACCCAGGACATTGGAATTGACACTGCTTGCTCATTTCTCCGTTTTACCCAGCCCTTCTAGGAGCTTGGTGTGGTGGAAAGACATTGGTTCTAAAGTCAGATGGCCATGAGTTTTAACCCTTGTTCCCTCATTAATAGATTGTGTGACATCTATGAAGACCATTTTAACCCTCAGTGTCTGTTTGCTCATCTGTATGTGAAATCCTGGCAGACAGCATGTTTTTTTTTTTAGTTACTTCTGATATATGCATTTTAAAGTAATAACTAAATTATGACTTATAACATTATACCAGGACATATAAGATTTTTAGAAATTTCATGTAATGTCTGAAACATTTATATTAACATATTTACATACAAATAACCCAAAGAAAGTTTAATATTAGTTGTTTTTTTTGTTTGTTTATACTGCAGGTTCTTATTAGACATCAATTTTATACACATCAGTGTATACATGTCAATCCCAATCGCCCAATTCAGCACACCACCATCCCAACCCCACCACGGCTTTCCACCCTTGGTTTCCATATGTTTGTTCTCTAAATCTGCAGACAGCACATTCTTAGCTAATATTTGTCCTGTTTATCCCTCTCTCTTCTCTTGAAATAGGCTACTAATTCCAGTGTGCACACATTTAAATTTGATTTGCATTTAAGACACACTGCTTCTGATCTCAGATTTCCTGTCCTCTCCTTTGTCCATTTCACTGCCTTTGTGTCTGGTGATATAACTCATGCTATGTTAAAGAGACCTCAATTACTTTTCATTTATTTTATTTTGCAAACACATACAAATTGTGATATATCTATATCTGTATCTAGTTCATTCTAATATATATATGGAAATACTAAGGGATAAGAATAGGCAAGTCACTCATTAAGAACAAATGTTAGAGAATTGATCAGACTAAGGTTTCCCACAAAGCTGTAGTAATGTAGGCAATATAGTATTGACACAAGAGTGACAAAAATAGATGAATGAAATGAGAGCCTGAAAATGAAAAAATTATATATGAGTAACTTTATGACAAAAGTGGTATTGTAATCAGAAAGGGAAAAATTATCTTTTTAATAAATTGTTCTGGGTCAGTTAATCTAAATATGAAATGCAAAATGACAAAGTTTCCAGGTAGTTATATAGGAGACTTTTCATAGCCTTAGGATAGGGAAAAATGGTTAACACTGTGCATGAAGAAAAGATTGATAAAATGGCTTATATTAATATTAAAATTTCTTCTGTGTTAAAAGAAGTGATTAGTTTGGAATAAACTTGGATGTATCTAGCAAAATTACATATGCAATTTCTAAACATTTTTAGGAATCTTCTAAAGATATGTTGGAGAAATATTAAGAGATGCATGCTTGGGACTTGCCTGGCAGCCCAGTGGTTAAGACTTCGCCTTCCAATGCAGGGGTGCAGCTTCGATCCTTGGTTGGGGAGCTAAGATCTCACGTCTCAGGGCTAAAAAACCCAAAACATAAAACAGAAGCAATATTGTAACAAATTCAATAAAGACTTTAAAAATAGTCCACATCAAAAAAAATCTTAAAAAAAAAGAGGTGCATACTTATGTTTATTCATCATAGCACTTATTCATAGCAGAAAAAAGACAGTAAACAGCCTAAATGATTATTGATAGAAAATGTTTAAATATAGTGTATCTGCACACTGGGGACCGTGCAACTCTAAAAAGGAATGAGATATGTCTTTTTATACTCTCCAGTCATGTTCTTAAATAAAACAAGGCACAGAGAATTACAGTACACTGTCTTCTAAGAAAAACAGGTAGTGGTGGGAACAAGTGGACATATTTTCTTATATATAAGTACAGATGCTGAAAGGAAAGACCCAAATATTAATTAAAATGTTTTGTTCTAAGGTGACTGAACATGGTGGAAAGGATAGTGATATCCCTTAGACCTCTCATGAATGTAACTTGGTTTTGTATAATTGACTTTGGAACCATGTAAATAGTATAGATAGTAACAAAACAAAGTCAAAATGAAGTGACACCTAAAAATTTAGCAAAATGAAACTAAACACGTATAGCATTGGTGGTTAACCATACCGAGAAATAATTTCAAGTAACTTTAAACTGTTTGTCTCTTTTTCCTGGTGGGATATATCATAAGGATAAAGGAATGGCAAAGAAGGTTTTTTTTCAGTAAGTGTTCTGTTACTCATAATACTGGTATTGATAATAATATTGGATACATATACAGAGAGAAGAAAAAAAATGAAGGAGTGAAGGAATGGATCAAATAAATACAGTAGTCCCCCCTTATCTATCTGCGGTTTCGCTTTCTGTGTTTTCAGTTACCTGTTGTCAACCTCCTTCTAAAAATATTAAATGGAAAATTCTGTAAATACTTCGTAAATTGCACATCATACTGAGTAGTGTGAAGAAGTCTTTTACTGTCCCACTCCCTGGGACATAAATCATCCCTTTGTCCAGTGTATCCTGCCTGTGAAGTCACTTAGTAGTAATTTCGTTTATCAGATCAACTGTCATGGTATCACAGTGCTTGTGTTCAAGTAACGCTTATTTTACTTAGTAATGGCCCTGAAGCACAATAGTAGTGATGCTGGCAATTACGATATGGCAAAGAGAGGCTGTGAAATGTTTTCTTAAAGTGAAAAGGTAAAAGTTTTTGACTTAGTAAGGAAAGAAAAAAATTGTATGCTGAGATTGCTAAGACCTATGGTAAGAACAAATCTGTGAAATTGTGAAGACGGAAAAATAATTCATGCTGGTTTTGCTGTCACACCTCAGACTTCAAAAGTTATGGCCACAGTGCATGATAAGTGCTTAAGTTAAGATGGAAAAGGCATTAAATATGTACAAGAAGATATTTTGAGAGGCCACATTCAGATAACTTTTATTACAGTATATTGTTATAATTGTTTAATTTTTATTTATTGTCTCTTATTGTGCCTAATTTGTAAATTAAACTTTATCATAGGATGTATGTATAGGAAAAAACAGAGCTCAATTTCAGTCATCCACTGCAGGTCTTGAAACGTCCCCTGTGGTCAAGGGAGAACTACTGTAGTTATGAATGTCTTTAGGAACCAAAGATTTCAGGTGTATGATAAAAAATTACATACCAAAGATGTTAAGTAAAAACCTTATAATCCTAAATTTGTTTTTCTCCCTAGAGTTATTGAGATATAGTTGACATAGCATTGTGTAAGTTTAAGGTATACAAAGTGATAATTTGATACATGCAATATATATTTACAATGTGACATTTACCACAATACGGTTAGTCAACAGCTTCATCACCTCACATAGTTATCATTTTATTTTTGTGGTGAGATCATTTAAGATTTACCCTCAGCAACTTTCAAGTATATGATACAGTATTGTTAGCTGTAGTCACCATACTATACATTATATCCCCAGAACTTATTTATTATATAACTGGAAGTGTGTACCATTTGACCAGCATCTCATCTTCCCTGGCCCTCAGCCCCTGGCAGCCACCAAACTACTCTCAATTTCTATGAGTTTAGCATTTCCATATTTTATATATGTGGGGTCATTGAGTATTTATATTTCTCTATCTGACTTTACTTACCATAATGCCCTCAGGGTCCATCCATGTTGTCACAAATGGCAGGATTTCCTTTTTTTCCTCAGTTTTATTGAGATATAACTGACATATAACAAACATTGTATAAGTTTAAGGTATACAGCGTAATGATATGCATATATTGTGAAATGATTGCCACTGTAAATTTAGCTAACATCCATCACTTCATATAGCTACAGGTTTTTTTCCTGTGCTAAGAACTTTCAAGATTTACTCTGTTAGCAACTTGCAAACATATGATGCAGTATTGTTAACTTTAGCCACCGTGCTGTACAGGAATTCCTTCATTTTTTATAGCTGAATTTTATATATGTATATATATATATATATATATAGTCATATGTAGCTTTTAAAAATAAATTTATTTACTTATTTATTTTTGGCTGCATTGGGTCTTGGTGGCTGTGCACGGGCTTTCTCTAGTTGCGGTGAGCAGGGGCTACTCTTTGTTGTGGTTCAGGGGCTTCCTTGTTGCAGTGGCTTTTCTTGTTGCGGTGGCTTCTCTTGTGGAGCACAGGCTCTAGGCACACGGGCTCAGTACTCGTGGCTTGTGGGCTCTAGAGCGCAGGCTCAATAGTTGTGGCGCATGGGCTTAGTTGCTCCGCGGCATGTGGGATCTTCCTGGACCAGGGCTTGAACCCGTGTCCCCTGCATTGGCAGGCAGATTCACCACTGTGCCACCAGGGAAGTTCTGTCATGTGGTTATAAAAATGACTATTGTGATTAATGCTGCAGTGAACATGGGGGTGTAGGTATCTCTTCAAGTAGTGATTTCACTTCCTTTATATGCCCACAAGCAGGAATGTTTTAGAAACCTCCATATGTTTTCCATAATAGCCGTGCTGATTTACATTCATACCAGTAGTGTATAGGGTTCCCCTTTCTGTGCATCGTTGCCAACATGTTATCTGTCTTTTTGATAATAGCCATTCTAACAGGTATGAGGTTAGAATGGTTTTGATTTGCTCTTTTCTGATGATTAGTGATGTTGAGCACCTTTTCGTATACCTGTTGACCATTTGGATGTTTTCTTTGGAAAAATGCCTATTCAATTTCTCTGCCTATTTTATAATCAGATTGTTTCTTTGCTATTGAGTTGTATGAGTTCCTTATATATTTTGGATATTAACCTCTTACCAGATCAATGATTTGCAAGTATTTCCCCCCCTTCCATAGGTTGTCTTTTCATTTTGTTGATTATTTCCTTTTCAGAAGCCTTTTAATTAATTTATTTATTTAGATTTATAATTATTTTTATTTTTAAAATTTTTATACATCTTTATTGGAGTATAACTGCTTCACAATGCTGTGTTAGTTTCTGTTGTACAACAAAGTGAATCAACCACATGCATACGTATATGCCCATATCCCCTCCCTCTTGAGCCTCCCTCCCACCCTCCCTATCCTACCCCTCTAGGTCATCACAGAGCACCGAACTGATCCCTGTGCTATGCTGCTGCTTCCCACTAGCTATCTGTTTTACATTTGGTAGTGTATATATGTCAGTGCTACTCTCGCTTAACCCCAGATTCCCCTCCCCTGCCACCCATGTCCTCAAGTCCATTCTCTATGTCTGCGTCTTTATTCCTGCCCTGCCATTAGGTTCATTAGTACCATTTTTATTTTAGATTCCATATATATGCATTAGCATACGGTATTAGTTTTTCTCTTTCTGACTTATTTCACTCTGTATGACATATACAATGGAATATTACTCAGCCATAAAAAGAAACGAAATTGAGTTACTTGTAGTCAGAAGCTTTTTAGTTTGATATAGTTCCACTTGTTTATTTTGTTTTTATTTCCTCTGCTTTGGGTGTCATATCCAAAAAAAATCATTGCCAAGACCAATGTCAAGGAGCTTTTCCCCTGTTTTCTTCTAGGAGTTATATGGTTTCAGGTAAATTTAGTCTTTAATCCATTTTGAGATAACTTTTGTGAGTAGTGTAAGGTAGGAGTCCAGTTTCATTCTTTTGAATGTGGATACCCAGTTTTCCCAGCACCATTTAATGAAGAGATTATCCCTTCTCCATTGTGTGTTTTTGATGAAGATTAGCTGACTGTATGTGTATGGGTTTATGTCTGGGCTCTCTATTCTGTTCTGCTAGTTTATGTGTCTGTTTTTATGGCAGTACCATTCTGTTGATTACTATAGATTTGTAATGTAATTTGACATCAGGAAATATGTTGCCTCCAGCTTTGTTCTTCTTTTTCAGTATTGCTTTGGCTATTCAGTGTCTTTGTGGTTCCTGATGAATTCTAGGATTGTTTTTTCTATGTCTGTGAAAAATGCCAATGGAATTTTAATAGTGGGTGCATTGAAACTACAGATTGTTTTGCTACTATAGACATTTTAACAATATTAAATCTTCCAAGCTATGAACACAGAATATCTTTTCATTTATTTGTGTCCTCTTCAGTTTTTTAAGTTGGTATTGTATAGTTTTCAGTTTACGGTTTGAGTTTATACCTAAGTATTTTATTGTTTTTGATGCTGTTGTAAATGGGATTTCTTTTTTTGGCCATGCTGTGTGGTTTGCAGGATCTTAGTTCCCTGACCAGGGATCGAACCCAGGCCCTCAGCAGTGAAAGCACTAAGTTCTAACCACTGGACTGCCAGGGAATTCCCTGGGATTGTTTTCTTACTTTCTCTTTCCAATAGTTCATTGTTTGTATATAGATGAATATAACTGATTTTTGCATATTGATTTTGTATCCTTCAGCTTTTCTGAATTTGTTTATTTTAACAAGTTTTTTGGTAAAGTCTCGTTTTCTGTACAAGCATACTTTGCTTTATCATGCTTCACTTTATTATGTTTTGCAGATGTTGTGTTTTTTACAAACCAAAGGTTTGTGGCAAGCCTGTGTTGAGCAAATCTGTTGGTGCCATTTTTCAACAGTATTTGCTCACTTTTTCTCTCTGTGTCACATTTTGGTAATTCTTGCAGAATTAGAAGTAGAGCCTGAAGATGTGACTGAGGTGCTACAATCTCATGATAAAACTGTAATGGATGAGGAGTTGCTTCTTATGAATGAGCAAAAAAAGTGGTTTCTTGAGATGGAATCTACTTCTGGTGAAGATGTTGTGAAGATTGTTGAAATGACAACAAAGGATTTAGAATATTACTTAAACTTAGTTGATAAAGCAGCAGCAGGGTTTGAGAGGATTAACTGCAATTTTGAAAGAAGCTCTGTGGGTAAAATGCTATCAAACACTGCATGCTACAGAGAAATCATACGTGAAGGAAGAGTCAATTAATGTGGCAAACTTCACTGTCGTCTTATTTTAAGAAATTGCCACAGTCACCCCGACCTCCAGCAGCCGCCACTGATCAGTCAGCAGCCATCAACATTGAGGCAAGACTCTCCATCAACAAAAAGTAAGACTCGCTGAAAGCTCAGATAGTGCTTAGCATTATTTAGCAATAAGTTATTTTTAAATTAAAGTATTACATGCTTTTAGATATAATGCTATTACATACTTAATAGACTACAGTATATATATATTTTTTACATCTTTATTGGAGTATAATTGCTTTACAATGGTGTGCTAGTTTCTGCTTTATAATAAAGTGAATCAGTTATACATATACATATGTTCCCATATCTCTTCCCTCTTGCGTCTCGCTCCCTCCTGCCCTCCCTGTCCCACCCCTCTAGGTGGTCACAAAGCACCGAGCTGATCTCCTTGTGCTATGCGGCTGCTTCCCACTAGCTATCTATTTTACATTTGGTGGTGTATATATGTCCATGCCACTCTCTCACTTTGTCACAGCTTACCCTTCCCCCTCCCCATATCCTCAAGTCCATTCTCTAGTAGGTCTGTGTCTTTATTCCTGTCTTACCCCTAGGTTCTTAATGACATTTTTTCCTTAAATTCCATATATATTTGTTAGCATATGGTATTTCTCTTTCTCTTTCTGACTTATTTCACTCTGTATGACAGACTCTCGGTCCATCCACCTCATTACAAATAGCTCAATTTCGTTTCTTTTTATGGCTGAGTAATATTCCATTGTATATATGTGCCACATCTTCTTTATCCATTCATCTGATGATGGACACTTTGGTTGTTTCCATCTCCTGGCTATTGTAAATAGAGCTGCAATTAACATTTTGGTACATGACTCTATTTTGAGCATAGCTTTTATATGTACTAGGAAACCAAAACATTTGTGCGACTCACTTTATTGCACTTTTCACTTTATTGCAGTGGCCTGGAACTTTACCCTCAATATCTCTGAGGTATGCCTGTATATAAGGTCATGTCATCTGCAAACAGAGACACTTTTACTTTTCAATTTGGATGGCTGTTTTCTTTTTTTTTTTTGACTAATTGCTCTGGCTAGTACTTTTAGTACTATGTTCAATAGAAGTGTCAAGAGTGGGCACATATTTGTGAGCTTTTCAGTTTTGCTTCTGTTATTGATTTCTTGTTTCATACCACTGTGGTCAGAAAAGACACTTGATATGGTTTCACTCTTCATAAATATGCTATGACTTGTTGGGAAGAATGTATATTCCTTTGCTGTTGAATGAAATGTTGTGTATGTGTCCATTTGATTTAAAATATAGTTCAAGTTCCTTTGTTGATTTTCTGTCTGGATGATCTGTCCATTGTTGAAAGTGGGGTATTGAAGTCCTCTACTATTACTGTAGTTTTATTTCTCTCTTCAGACCTGTTAGTATTTGCCTAATATTTAGGTAGTCCGATGTTGGGTGTATATATATTTATAATATTGTATTATCTTGATTAATTGACTCTTTTATCATTATATAATGAACTTTTTTGTCTCTGTTTCAGTTTTTAACTTATAGTATATTTTGTCTAATATAAGTATAGCTATGCTTGATCTCTTTTGGTTTCCATTTGCTTGGAATATCTTTTCCCATTCTGTAACTTTGAACCTATACATGTTCCTAAAGCTGAAGTGAATCTCTTGTAGGCAGCATATTACTGGGTCTTGTTTTGTTGTTGTTTTTTTAATCTGTTCAGCCACTGTATGCCTTTTGACTGGATAATTTAATCAATTTAAAGTAATTGTTGATCAGCAAAGATTTATTGATGCCATCTTATTGTTTCCTGACTGTCTTGTATTTCTTTTTTTCCTCTCTTGCTGTCTTCCTTTGTTAATTGATGATTTTCCTTAGAGGTGTTGATTCCCCTCTCTTTATCTTTTGTGTATCTGCTATAGGTTTTTGCTGTGATTATCATGAGGCTCACATAAAATATCTTATTCTATTGTAAGCTGATGATAACCTGGTTGCATACAAAACTACCCTTTACTCCCCCTCATTTTATGTTTTTAATGTAACAATTAATGTCTTTTCATTTGTATATCCATTAACAAATTATTTTGGCTACAGTTATTTTTAATACTTTTATCTTTTTTAACCTTTCTACTGGAATTAGGTGGTTAATACACCATTGTATGATAGTATTAGAATATTCCGAATTTGACTATGTACTTACCTTTACAATTGTGTTTTATATTTTCATGTTACTAGCTAGTATCCTTTCATTTCAGCTTAAAGAATTCCTTTTGGCATTTCTTGTAAAGCTGGTATAGTGGTGATGAACCTCCTCAGTTTTTGCTGTCTGGGAAAGTATCTCCCCTTCATTTCTGAAAGGCAGCTTTGACAGGTGGCTCTTGTTTAGGACCTTGATCCAGTTTGAGGTAATTTTATATATGGTGTTAGGTAAGGGTACAAATTCATCCTTTTGCATGTGGCTATCCAGTTTTCCCAACGCTATTTATTGAAAAAAACTGTTCTTTCCCCTTTTAATGGTCTTGACATCTTTGTTGAGCTCATTTGACCATATATGCAAGGGTTTATTTCTGTCCTCTCTGTTCTGTTACATTGGTTTATATGTCTTTTCTTATGCCAATACCACACTCTTTTGATTACAGTAGCTTTGTAATAAGTTTTGAAATCAGGATGTGTTAGACTTACAACATTGTTTTTCTTTTGAAGATTGTTTTGGTTATACAGGGTTTCCTGAGGTTACATATAAATTTTAGGATGGATTTTTCTATTTCAGCAAAAAGCATTATTGGAGTTTTGATGGAAATTACATTGAATCTGTAGACCACTTTGGATATTTACATCTTAACAGTATTAAATCTTCCAGTCCATGAATATGAGATTTCTTTCCGTTTGTGTGTTTCTCTAATTTCTTTCAGCAATGTTTTGTAATTTTCCATGTACAAGTCTTTTGTCTCCTTGATTAACTTTAGTCCCGTGTATTTTATTCTTTTTCTTGCTACTATAAATGAAATTGTTTTCTTAATTTTATTCCTGTTTTCATACGTAAATGTTGTGCAGTCACTCAAACTGTTCAATTATCTGTGTATTTTATGCCCTCATAAGATCATGGAAATTCTCTATATTCAGATGTTCTATTCATATAGTTCAAATCAAAATAAAATTCCCATAACTATCCTTGTACCTTTAAATATCTAGAATCCTGAGCTTGGTGGTAAGAACATAACCTCACGTCTTCATAAAACCCATTGAGAGAGAAGACTTACAATCCTTCTGGGAGAACACTCTTTCCCAACCCCAAAATAATCTCAGATAGGCAGTAGAACACAGTGACCTTCTAAAATGAGGGGGGACAAATTCACATTTTGTGTAATATACACTACAATCAGTAATGCAATTAGTGACCATAAGCTTTCCAATGTACAATTTATTCAAAAGTCTGAAATGTTCAGTGGATAAGAAGACAGTTACATGCTAGAAAGATGTAATACTTTTTGCATGGTTTAATTAAAATATAAAGCTATTTGTCCAAATAAAAGCCATATTCATTATGTACTTGGTTTTTTTTTTTAAAAGGTCACTGGTACATGTATAGTCTGGACATGCTGGTAGTATCAAAGTCAGTGCCTCTTCCCATGGCAATAACAATGCATTTAACATTAACTCATGGGTTAAATCTGGAAATGACTTCATACCATTACTTTGGCTAGCACAACAATTTTAGACAACACTCAGATAAATATAGGTATTTGAAATGTGAAGCATTTATCTATGCAACTTAAATTGTGGTTGAAAACTATCAAATGAAAACTGAAAATAAAAGCCCTTTACAGTAGAAAAGTTTTGTAAAGATAGGGTACTTTTTAAAGTCTTTATATCACATTGTTAGCAAATTTTGTTTTTAACACTATTATGGAATAGCCTACTTGTGTTAACAGATTTTTGAAATAAGAAAATAGTCAAGTGTGCCATGGGGTTTTCTAAATATCAAGCAACACACACTTATATATACAGTATCACTCAGTACCTGCAAAATGAATGTGAAGATTACAGGGTCTAATATCTTATTCTACAATAATAAACAACAGAAACAACATCCTACCAGTGAAGGCAGAAAGTAGGATTTAGAAGAATCTAATCTCAATTGACTTTAAAGCATTCATATAAGAAATAAATGCATATTGCACAAACAATGAGAAAAAAATGTTCCTCCAAGCAACTCAGTTCCAGCTGGGACAACACAGCATTAGCCTGCATCTAACAACAATCTCAGAAGAGCACATGTTCTTTTCTGTAAATGATAAAGGTATGAAAACATAGAAATGTCTGCCACATGAAGAGTTATAAAGAAAAAATACAAACCCAAACTTAGATGTAAAGCAAAAAAAACTAAATATTGAAAAACTGAAAACTGGCAGATCAAAAAATGCTGAATAACTGTCTTCTGTGAGAGCGGAAAGTTTTTGTTGACACAAAAGTATTTACGTACAACTAAGGCTTGCTGGTTAAATATCTGAGGCATATCTGGCCTTGAACACTTTCTTTATATGCTGGAGTTGTACACAAGTTTTCTCAGTTATTTAAAATAACAAAATGAAAAATCCCACTTCTCAGCAGCTGCATTAACATGAAACAATGATCTCGATACAAGGGAAGAAAAAGAAAAACAAAATGAAACAGAAATCCTAGATAAGTAGGCAATTGGCAGCATATCCAAAAATGATAGCCTCCAAGGATCCTTCCCAGTTTCCAGTGACTTTCAGTTACGGTCCATGGGATTACAAATATGTACAATTCCATTACTTGCTGCTTTTTATTTAATTTGGAAAGTTTGCTTATGACTCTGCTCAAGTCCCCATTTTCATCCTTTAGCCTCTGGTTGTCTGCTTTTAGATCTGTTAACATTTTGAGCTCTTCTTTCACTTGAGATATTCTTTTTAGAGCTCTCTGTCCCCTTTTTTCCCAACTTCCAATAGTGACCTATCTGCAAATCTTTCTTGTCTCTGGTGGCCTTTTCTAATTGCAGTTTAAGATCTGTCAGTTTCCTATATGTATCATGTAGCTATGCTTCCAGCTTTTCATTTTCAGTTCGAATTTGTTCATAAAGCTTTTTAAAGTCAGGTAAGTCATCCTTTTCTAGCCTGCTACTGTAAGTCTTTCTTTTTTTAAAGTAACTGTATGATCCAGAGCAACCCAGCAAGGAATTAATACCAATCACTAGATGACATAGAACTTGTTTCACATCTAGAAATGGAATCCACCTAAGTTTCTTTCTTATTGGATCTCCCATCTGTATCTGATTGTTGTTCTTTTTCATTTTCATCTCTATCTTGTGTCCAAAATGAAACTCCTGTAGATCTTCTTTTCTCTCTTGGTCACTGTTGCTCTCTGATTGATTTAGGGTGTGCTTGTTTTCTCCTTTTTCTTCTCTCTTTTCTCCCTCTTTTTCATTTTCTTTTGTTAATCTTCTGGAATATGCAGAAGTTATACCTACAAGATTGTTTGGCCTGTTTAGATGACTTGAATTGTAGAGTGAACTGTTCATGGTAGAAAGTGAACAGGATGCCCTTGCTCCCCACCCCGAGGTCCGTGGCGCAGGGTGACTCTGGTCGCTGGGCCTGCTTGCTCTGCAGGCCACGTGCTGTGCTTCCACCTCCCGCTCCTTTGCAGCTGCCCCAGCTCAGGACCAGGGCCACATGGTGAGTGAGGCGGGGTCTGGGGAAGGCAGCACTGCCCAGGGACCCTGGGTCATCCTAGTTGTGGGAGGGGGTGCTCAGGAAGCAGGGGCCTGCGGGTCCCCAGGTGCGGTGGGGGAGGTGGGTACAGCACGGACACTAGCTGGTGAGTCAGGCAAGGAGGCCACCATCTTCAGGGTGGAGGTCGTGCAGCAAGGTGGGGCCCTGGAGGAGGGAGAGGTGGCGGGGATCCGGGAGGAGTTAGGGCTGCTGGTGGAGGACATCTTGCAAGTGGTGGAGGTGGTGGTGGAGGAGGAGCAGGAGGAGATGCAGGCGGAGGAGCGGGAGGAGAAACCCCAGGAGCAGGGGCAGGAAGAGCCAGAACTGGGACCCACGACTGCCCGGCCCCTGCTGGAGGCACTGGGGGCCCTGCAGTTAGAGCTGAACACTCTGAATGCCCAAGCCAGCAGGGCAAGTGCAAGATCAGTCAGAGGCGGAATCCTCAGTTGGATCGCAGAAGGGCCATCCAGGGCATTCCTGGCTTATGGGCCAGAGCCATTATGAACCACTCCCAGATATTGGCCGTGATCAGTGACCAAGATGAAGACACGCTCAGCTGCGTGATCAATTTGGAGGTGCAGGAACTGGGCCATCCCAGGCGCCACTGCAGGTTGATGTTTTTCTTTTGGAACAACACCTGCTGCTGGAATGACATGATCATTAAGGAGTATCACCTTAGCATTGCTGGATATAGGGCGTCTCATTCCACTCCCGTCCAGTGGTTCTGGGATTATGAATGAGGAGCCCCCAACTGCAGGCAGGACACCACCAGCCTTAACTTCCTCAACTGGTTGTCTGACCACAACTGCCCAGGGTCTAACAGGATTGCTGAGATCATTGGCGAGGAACTGTGGCCCAATCCCCTGCACTACTACCCCAGGGAGGAAGGCCCCACCAGGACAGACCCAGAGATGAAGGTGCTGGGGGAGCCTCAGAGTTTGGCCAAATAGCACAAGAGGCAGGAGGCGTCTACAGATGCGGGAGATGCATGGATGTATCTACCTACGCGGTTCTGGTGCCCAGGGGAGAAACGAGGAAAAGATGGCCAGTGAAGGTTCCAGAGAGCTGGGCCCCACATGTGGGGAATGATGCCCAGAGAGACATAAACAAGCTAACAAGTTACCAAAAAAAAAAAAAAAAAAGAAAGAAAAAAAGTGAAGAGGATGGAGTGGTTGAACTTGAAGTCAGTTCTTGTCTGTAAGGCTGATACATTTTTTTTTTCTTTTCTATTATGTTTTGTTACAGGATATTGAATATAGTTCCCTGTGCAATACAGTAGAACCTTGTTGTTTATCCATTCTATATATAGTAGTTTGCATCTGCTAATCCCAAACTCTCACTCCATCCCTCCCCACCCCTTCACCCCTGCTTGGCAACCACAAGTCTGTTCTCTATGTCTGTAAGTCTGTTTCTTTTCATAGATAAGTTCATTTGTGTCATATTTTAGATTCCACATATAAGTGATGTCATATAGTATCTGTCTTTCTCTTTCTGACTTACTTTACATAGTATGATAATCTCTAGTTGCATCCATGTTGCTGCAAATGGCATTATTTCGTTCTTTTTTTATGGCTGAGTAGTATTCCATTGTGTATATATATACCACATCTTCTTTATCCATTTATCTGTCAGTGGACATTTAGGTTGCCTGTCTTGGCTATTGTAAATAATGCTGCTATGAACATAGGGGTGCATGTATCTTTTCGAATTATAGTTTTGTCTAGGTATATGCCCAGGAATGGGATTGCTGGATCATATGACAACTCTATTTTTAGTTATTTGAGGAACCCCCATGCTGTTTTCCATAGTGGCTGCACCAATTTACATCAGCAATGGTGTAAGAGGGTTCCCTTTTCTCCACACCCTCTCCAGCATTTATTACTTGTAGACTTTTTAATCACGGCCATTCTGATTGGTGTGAGGTGGTACCTCATTGTAATTTTGATTTGCATTTCTCTAATAATTAGAATGTTGAGCATCTTTTCATGTGTCTGTTGGCCATCTGTATGTCTTCTTTGGAGAAACGTCTGTTTAGCTCCTCTGCCCATTTTTTGACTGGGTTGTTTTTTTGTTATTGAGTTGTGTGAGCTGTTTATATATTTTGGAATTAAGTCCTTGTCAGTCACATCATTTGCCAGTATTTTCTCCCCATCTGTAGGTTGTCTCTTTCCATTTTGTTTTTGGTTTCCTTTGCTGTGCAAAAGCTTATAAGTTTGATTAGGTTGCATTTGTTTATTCTTTTATTTCTATTGCCTTGGGAGACAAGGCTGATAAATCTTATCATATGTTCTGAAGTACTTTTGTTCATATTTATCTTCTCTAGATGTTTCTGCTTCTTTCCTTCTTCCTTCTCTTTATCCTGCTTTCCTTTTCCCCCTTTTTCTTTTTCTTGTTCTCTGATTTGGGTACAATGACTTCTTCATTTTGTTTTTTCAGCTTCCTAAAGAACAGTCTATGCTGTGTTGATCTTCTAGACTGTCTTGCTTGTCTAGATCTTGCTTTTCTTTGCGTTTCAGACTCTTCATCTCTAATGGGGTGAAATATGACCTTCATGTCTCCTTGACCTCTACTGAGGAGGAAAGTGCCCCCAACAGTTGTAGTCAGGGTTATGTATTGCGAGGTTTTTGATTACTTATTCAATCTCCTTACTGGTTTTAAATCTATTGATTTTCTATTTCTTCATGATTTAGTACTGGTAAGTTTTGAGTTTCTAGGAATTTGTTTCATCTAGATTATTCAATTTGTTGGTGTACAGTTGTTCATAGTACTCTCTTACAATCTTTTTTAGCTGTGTAAAATCAGTTGTAATGTCCCCTCTTTCATTTCTGATTTTAGTTATTTGAATCTCTTCTCTTTTTTCTTAGTCAGTCTAGTTAAAGATTTGCCAATTTTGTTGATCTTTTTGAAGAACCAACTCTTGGTTTCATTAATTTTCTCTGTTGGTTTTTATTGTCTATTTTGTTTATCTCTGCTCTAATCTTTATTATTCTCTTTCTTCTGGTAGAGCTAGGGAGCATACACTCTTAATTATCATTATACAGTGTTCTATCGCTGTAGAATTACACTGTATTATGAGTCTGAGTTCTTAGATGACTGGTTAGATCAGAATTCTCTAAGAGTAGCAGACCTCCATGTGTGATACAACAACACTCCCCTAAGCATTCCTAATTTTCCTTGTTTTATTTCACTTTTTAAATGGTACTTTTGTCATATTGTAATTTATCTTGTTTTGTTTATTGTCTATCCATTTTGGTAGCATTTAAGTATGAATGGAACAGGAATATTTAGCTGTATTAAAATGATATAGCTGAAGATATAAAAGAGTGCGTGACACATAGTAGATGTTCACTGAATATTTGCTGAACAACTAAATGATAGAGTGAATGAACAGTTTTACTCATTTAATAACCTGAGTGGAATTACCCAAAAAAATTTTTTTTTTTTTTGCGGTACACGGGCCTCTCACTGTTGTGGCCTCTCCCGTTGCGGAGCACAGGCTCCGGACACGCAGGCTCAGCGGCCATGGCTCACGGGCCCAGCTGCTCCGTGGCATGTGGGATCTTCCCGGACCGGGGCACGAACCTGTGTCCCCTGCATTGGCAGTCGGACTCTCAACCACTGTGCCACCAGGGAAGCCCTACCCAAAATTTTATACATCAGAAAGCTTTTAAGGTGTGGGTAAGTTGGGAGTAAGAAAGATGAGAAGAGAAGGGAAGACCAGAAGAAAAAGGTATTTTCATTTTGGGGAGATAATCTAAATATTTCTTATTTGCTATGGTAATTGGTGAGAGTAGTGATAAATCTGTATACTAGTAAGAGGAGCATTCTCAAAAGCCCTAAAGTGAAAGTGAGTTGAAGAAGAACAAGAATGTCTGAAGTGGAATGAATGAGGGGAAGTGGTTTATAATGATGTCAAAAAAATTGAGGAAGATAATGTAGGGCATTTTAAGGCATGCTGTAGGGTTTTTCAAAAGCAGATTTATTGAGATTTAATAGACAAGAAATCGCACATATTTGATAACATTGGTTTATGTATACACCAGTGAAACTGTCACCACAGTCAAGAGAATGAAAATGTCCATCATCCCCCAAAGTTTCTTCTTATCGCTTGGAAATTAATTCCTCTTCCCCAACTGGCTCTCTGCCTCATCCCCAGGCAACGACTGACCTGTTTTCTGCCACTATATATTCATTTGCATTTTCTAGAATTTGGTATAAGTAGAATCATAACATATGCACTCTTGTTTTTACTGATTTCTTTCACTCAGCATACTTATTTTGAATTTAATCCGATTTTCTATGTGTACCAAGAGTTCATTCCTTTCTGTTGCTGATTAGTATTCTATCGTATGGATGCCTATGATGGACATTAGAGTTAATTTTAGTTTTTGGCTTTTACAAATAAAGCTGCTGTGAACATTCCTGTACAAATGTTTGCATGCACATGTATTGGATGTTGTACGTTGTATTCTGCACATGCCTAATACTTAATTCTCTTGGATAAACATTAGGAGTGGCATGGCTGGATCATATAGTCAGTGAATACTTAACCTGAGGAATTGCCTGTTTTCCAAAGGGATTGCATCATTTTACACTCCCACTAGCTGTGTGTAAAAGTTCATTTCTCTACATCCTTGCCAGTATTTGGTAATATTAGTTTTTAAAATTATAGTCATTTTAGTAAGTGATTAATGGCATCTCATTATGATACCATAGCATTTCCCTGATGACTAATGATGTTGGGCATCTTTTCCTATTCTTATTTGCCATCAGTATATCTTTAGTGAAGTGTCTGTTTAAATCTTTTGGTCAGTTTTAAATCATTTCGTTGTTAGAGGTCTTCATATATTCTGGCTGATGGTTCTTTATTAGATATATGACTTGGAAACAATTTCTCCTAGTCTGTGGCTTCTCTTTTTATTCTCTTAAATTGTGTCTTTTGAATACCAGAGGTCCAATTTATCATTTATTATTTTATGATTTGTGCTTTTGGTATCAGCTAAGAAATCTTTGCCTCATCCTAGGTCACAAAGGATTTCTCCTACATTTTATTCTAGGAGTTTTAGATTTTATATTTAAGGCTATGAGCCATTTTGAGTTAATTTTTTTGTATGTAGTATGAAGAATGGATTAAGGTTTCAATTTAAATTATGGATATCCAATTATTCCAGCACTATTTGTTGAAAAGGTGATTCTTTCCAGCACAGAATTGCCTTTGTTATTGTATCAGTTGGATCTATTTCTGAACTATCTATTCTGTTTCATTTATACATTTTTCTATCTTTACACCAATACCACACTCTTGATTATTGCAGTGTGTGTATAATAAGCCTTGAGATAGGTAGTGTTAAGCCTCAAAGTTAATTTTTTTTTTTTTTTGCTAAGTTGTTTTGGCGATTCTTGGTCCTTTTCCTTTCCGTGTGAATATAAAACTGTCCTTCTCATACAGTGACAGTTTTATTTCTTTCCTTGTCAGTTTCTCCTCTAAAGCTTGCTGCTGTTTTGAGTAGATTGCACTGAACTTATAAGTCAATTTGCAGAATTAAACATTATAAAAATAATGAGCTGACACATGAATGTGATGTAGCTCCTTTAAGTCTTTCATTTCTGTTAGCATTGTTTTATAGTTTTCAGTGTACAGGTGTTTCACATCTTTTGTCAGATTTGCCCCCAAACCTTTCATACTTAAAAATTCTACTGTAGATGTTTTAAATTTTAATTTCTGGTTATTTATTGATTGTATATGGAAGTACAACTAATTATTGTATATTGATCTGGTATACTTCAACCTTCCTGAGCTTACTAATCAGTTCTAGTACCATTTTTTGGTAGAATACATTGGGTTTTCTGCATAGAAGATCATGTTATCTACAAGTGAATGTGGTTTTGCCCTTTCCTTTCCCAACCAGACGGTTTTAATTTCTTTTTTGCCTTATTGCACTGACTAGAAACTCCAGTACAATGTTTAATAGAAGTTGTGGGAGTAATTCCTTCCACTTTTTTCTTCATTGTCAAGATTGTTTTAGCTATTCTAGGGCCTGTTTCTTTCCATGTAAGTTTTTTTTTCAAAACAAGCAACTTTTTTTTTTTTTATGCGGTATGCGGACCTCTCACTGTTGTGGCCTCTTCCATTGCGGAGCACAGGCTCCAGATGCGCAGGCTCAGCGGCCATGGCTCACGGGCCTAGCCGCTCCGTGGCATGTGGGATCCTCCCGGACCGGGGCATAAACCCGTGTCCCCTGCATCGACAGGCGGACTCTCAACCACTGCGCCACCAGGGAAGCCCAACAAGCAACTTTTTATTGAAGTATAGTTGATATACAGTGTTGTGTTGGTTTCAGTTGTATAGCAAGATGATCCATTTATATATATATGTATTCTTTTTCAGATTCTTTTCCATTATAGGGTATTACAAGATATTGAATCTAGTTCCCTGTGCCATACAATAGGTCTTTGTTGTTTATCTGTTTTATATATAGTAGTGTCTATCTGTTAATCCTATACTCCTAATATATTCCTCCCTACCTTTCCCCTTGATGACCATAAGTTTGTCTTCTATGTCTGTGAGTCTATTTCTGTTTTGTAAATAAGTTCATTTGTATCTTTTTTTAGATTCCACATATAAGTCATATCTTATGATATTTGTGTTTCTCTTTCGGACTTACTTCACTTAGTATGATAATCTCTAGATCCATCCTTGTTGCTGCAAATGGCATTATTTCATTCTTTTTTATGGCTGAGTAATATTCCATTGTATATATGTGCCACATCTTCTTTATCCATTCATCTGTTGATGGACAGTTAGGTTGTTTCCATGTGTTGGCTACTGTAAATAGTGCTGCTATGAACATTGGGGTGCATGTATCTTTTCAAATTAGAGTTTTCATCTTTTCTGGATATATGCCCAAGAGTGGGATTGCTGGATCATATGGGAACTCTATTTTTAATTTTTTTAAGGAACACCATATAAATTTTAAAATAATTTTGTCTAAGTCTACAAAAATTAAAACAAAACTTGCTGTCATTTTTAAGAGAAGTTGCTTTAAGCCTATAGATCAATTTGGGCATCATTAACATCTTTATTGTTTATAGTCTTCATATCAGGGACCATGGTATATCTCTATTTATTTGATTTCTTTTAATGACATTTTGTGATTTTCTTCCTAAAATCCTACATGTTTTGATAAGTGTAAGCCTAAGTGTTTCAGTTTCTTCGGAGTGATTAAAAATGGTACTGTCTTTATTTGTGTTTGCATGTTTTTATTAGTATAGAGAAATGTGATTGATTTTTGTGTTGATCTTGTATCCTCTTACTTTGCTGAACTCACTTAGTTTTAGGCATAATATTGGTAAATTCCTTTGGATTTCCTACATAGACAATCATTCATATCATTTGCATATAGGGACAGTTTTATTTCTTTCCTTTCTAATCTATATGCTTCTAATTTTTCTTTCTTGTGTTATTTTGGTGGGTAGAATTTCCAGTATTATGTTGAAGGAGAATGGTGAGAGCAAACATCATTGTCTTGTTCCTGGTCTAAGAGGGGAATCATTCAATCTTTCATCATTAAGTATTATATTTTCTGTGGGTTGTATTTTTTTGATTTTTGTTTGTTTGGTATATGCTCTTCATTAAGTTAGGGAAATTCCTCTCCGTTACTATTTTGCTGAGAATTTTTTTTTTATCATTCATGAGTATTGGATTTTTGTCAAATGCCTGTTCTGTGTCAATTGGTGTAATCATTTATTTTTTCTTTGTATCTTGTTGGTTAATTTTCTATTTTGAGCCAGCTTTGAATACTTGGAATACATTTCACTTAGTCATAGTGTATAATTTTTTTTTATAGATTGTTGAATTTTGTTTGTTAATATTTTTTGAGGATTTTTATGTCTATGTTCATGGGAGATATTGATCTGTAGTTTTCTTTCACTGTACAGTCTTGGTATGGTTTTGGTAATAATTTCCTGATAAAATGATTTGGGGAGTATTCCCTCCTCTTCTATTTTCTGGAAGAGATTGTGTAAAATCAGTGTCAATTCTTTAAATTTTGGTAGAATTCTCCAGTGAAACCATTTTTCCTTTTTTGTGAGGTCTTTAAAAATCAACTTTTTACATAGTTATAGGATCATGCAGATGATCTATTTCATCTTAATTGAGTTTTGGTGTTTGAAGAAATGGTCCATTTCTTCTACCTTGCAAAATTTATGAGGCTGAAGTTGTTCATAATATTCTCACATTATCCTTTTAATGACTGCAAGATCTATAGTGACTTGTTAATATCTATCTCTACAATTTCCAACATCTTTTTCAATTCTGGTCTGTTTTTTCTTCTTTGACTGATTTTTCTCTTCATTATGAGTATCATTTTCCAGTTTCTATACATGCCTGATGATTCTTGATTTAGTGGTAGACATTGTGAATTTTACCTTGTTGGATGATAGATACTTCTGTGTTCCAATACATATTTTTGAAGCTTTTTTCTGTAGTTCAGTTAGGTTACTTGGAAACAATTGTTAGGTGGCACCAGAGCAAGATTTAAATATAGAGCTAATAATTTCCCACTATTGAGGCAAGACCCTTCCGTGTATTCTTGCCAGGGAATTGTAAAGTTTTCCAGTCTGGCTGGTGGGGACAGGCATTAATCTTGACTTTTTGTGAGCTTCAGTTACTGTTTCCTCCTTCCTTTCTGGTGTCTCTTTTCCCAGACTCTGATTTTCCTTACATATATGCACTGACCAGTATGCTCCTAAATACTAGAAGTGGACCCTCTGCAAGTCTCTGGAGCTCTCTTTCTGTGCAGCTTTCTCCTCTTTGGCTTCTGCTCTGTGAATATAGCTGCCTTGGTCTTTCTGTACTATTAGTTCTTTCTCCTCCACTCTGGAAGTCTGTTGGCCCCTGCCTGGACTCTCTTGTCCTGTGTCATACCTAGAAGTGTTCTCAAGGCAGTAAACTGGGCAATCAGAGGGGTCACCTCAATTTGTTTCCCATCTCTCAAGGGTCACTGTCCTTCACAGCCTGATGTCTAATACCTTTAAAGCCATTGCTTCATACACTTCTCTGGTTTTTCCATTGGTTCAGGTGAAAGTTCCCATCCGTTCCCTATTACTTCACTTTGATCAGAAACAGAAGTTTGGAATTGGTTTATAAAATTTAATTTTGTTTTATAATTATGTAAAATTTTTTGTGGTTACAAAGTCAAATCAACAGAACATGGTATATTCAAAGAAAATTAGGTATGATTTCTGTCCCTTCTATCTTATTTCCTTCCTCCCTGGGGTAGGAAGTGTCTAAGGTAGCCAGTTATTCCCACCTCCTGATATTCATGGCCTTTTGTAATACCCTCTGCATAAGTAAGCAGCTTCTAACCAATGGCATATGGCAACATAGAGGGGATGTCACTTATATATTGATAATAAGATTATAAAAGTTTGTGACTTCCCTCTTGCTTACAGACTCTTCTCTTGACTCCATAGATAAGCAAGTTGTAAGTTGGATGGCAAAGTACTGTGGGTGGCTTCCTCTCAACAACCAGCAAGGACATGAATGCCCTTAGTCCAACAATCCTTGAGGCATTAAATTGTGCCAACAATCGTGTAGTTGAGCTTAGAAATGAATCTCTCCCCATTTGAGTCTTCAGATGAAAGAGATCCCAGCCTGGGCCAATACCTTGATTATAGATTTGTAGAAGACCCCGAAGCAGAGGCCTCAGATAATCCATGTCCAGATTCCTGGCCAACGTAAACTGTGAAACAATAGATGTGTGTTGTTTTAAGCCACTAAGTTTTGGGGTAGGTTGCTACAATTCAATAGATAACTAATAATACCTTTTATAGATTATATTTTATTTGATGGCTTATTCTTCCATCATTTGCTTTTTATTTTTAAGGTAAACATATACAGTTGATTTTCATTATTCACAGATTCTGTATCTGCAAATTCACCTACTTGCTAAAATGTATTTATAATCTCAAAATCGATACTCACAGTGCTTTTTCAGTCATTGGCAGACATGCACAGAGTAGCAAAAAATTTGAGTTACCACATGCACACATTCCCGGCTGAGTTTAAACAAGGGGATGCTCTGCCTTCCTGTTTCAGCTCTCATACAGAGATGAACAGATGACGGGGATGGTAGGGGCAATTCAGTGTAGTGCAAGAAACTCCAGCTCTGGAGTCAGTTGGATAGGGTTTGAATCTAACTCTGGCCTTTGTTACTGGACCTCAGGCAAATTACTTAACTGTTCTGAACCTTGGGGGTTTTTTTGGTAAAATAAAGAAAATAGAATCCACCAACATAAGTTGTTTTTAAGGTTATAATCTTAATTATACAAAGTTGTAATTTAAGAGTATAATCTATTTTATGTTGATTTATTCCCCTTTGGAGAAATGGTTCAGTATTCACTAATTCTGTGCAGCAACTTAACTGAACATAGCTACCATGAATAAGTAGAATTAACTGTATACATATTCACATTTTTAGAAAATAAATGGTAATAACAAACTATTTTCATTTTTTTCTACTTTTTTTCCCCTCATATAACATTATATCCTGAAGTTACCTCCATATTAGTACATAGAGACACTTCTCTCTGTCTCTCTCTTACAGCTGAATAGTACTGTTTTGTGTGTATACTGTAATTTATACAGCTAGACCTGTTAGCAGATGTTCGGGTTGACTGATGTCTTTTGGTATTAAAAATAGTAGCGCAATGAGTAACTTTTTTTTTTTTTGCCAATGTGTATTTGGGATATATTCCTGGAATGGAGTTTCTGAGTTAAAAGGCAAAAGCTTACATGTAGTGTTGTGGTTTTAGACGCTTTGATAATCCTCCCCTTAAGAGGTAGAGCTCAATTCCCATTCATTTGATTGTGGGCACCCTTAGTGATTCACTTTCAGGAAATAGAATACAAAAGAAGTAATGAGATGTCATTTTTAATTTAGGTTATAAGAAGACTATGGCTTCTATCTTGTGTATGCTCTCTCACTATCTTTCCCTTGACTCACTGGTGTGGGTAGAAGCCCGCTTCCATACTAGGAGGGAGGCTTGAGAGGGAAGACCCCTACCATGTCATGGGGATAATAGAGTAGCCGAAGGAAATTCCCCCATGGTGAATAACTGAGCTTGGAAATTGAAATTCTGAGGCTTGTCATCAGCTACTTGATCGAGTTTAGAAGCATATCCTCCTCCAGTTCAGCCTTGAAATAATTGCAGCCCTGGCTGACAGCTTGACTGCAACCTCATGACAGACTAGACCTGAACCACCCAGCTAAGCTATTCCCACATTCTCCAATCACAGAAACTATGAAACAGTTAACTACAACAATATATATAGTTTCAGACTGCTAAATTTCAGGTAATTTGTTACACAGCAATAGATAATGAATACATATAGTTTTGTTAACTATTGCCAAATCTTCTGTATAGGGGCTATACCATTTTTCTGTCCCATGAGTAATATATGAGAATTCCAGGTTCCCGTGACTCTACTAACACTGTGTATTTCCAAACTAAGAATACTTTTTTTTTTAACAAGGTAATAGATGAGAAATAGTAAATTACTGTGGCTTTAATTTTTATTTCTTTTATTATAGGAGAGGACTCCTCTCTACCTTCTTTTTAAATTAAATATTAAAATAAGGACAGCTTCCCATCATGCTTAGGATAAAGAGCTAACATTTTCACAATTTCTACATGGCTCTGCACAATCTGATCCCTTCCCATATCAACTTCCACTGGTATCACTGCTTTAGGATTCTGAATTAATCATTACTATACCGTTGGTGCATAACACAGTGAGTGACTACAGTGTCTTACGCACAAGATGTTCAATAAAGATTGATGTAACTGTGGAAGTTTAAATTGGAGTGCTGTTGGTTGCCCATTTCTGACCCTCTTCTTTGTCTTGATGAAATTTTAGGCCTTTTTCCTCCCCTCATACTCCTAAATTTTGGCTTGCCCCCAAGTTTAAACATACATTAAAGGGTAAGGATATGCACAACATCCTCCCTCAGCTGCTTACTCTCAGAATCCGAAGACCCTAGAAACATTTCCTGTTAAAGTACCCTGGTTTTGCCACTTGCACACCTCCATCTCTTGAAAGTTCCTGCTAACCCTTCTTACACCTCCCTACTAAAGAAAAGCCTTTTTCTGTTTGATTTTGTGAGGTGCTTGCAGCTGTCTGAGATTGGTGCATTCTCCCTATTGCAATAATCTTTCTGAATAAAATCTCTTCATATCTAAATCCAGACATGTTTTTATTTGACATGGGAAACAAAACTGCTAATGTAAAATTGCTGCTCATTTAATTACACACAAGCCAGAAATCATGGCTTGTTGTGAAATCTATGATGATTCCAAATTGTATCTATTTATGTACAGGAAACATCAGTTTGTTAGTATGCCTTTTTTTTAAGTAAAAAAGCTTGATGTAAGGTAAAGGTTATGATAAGTGTTTCGTTGGTTCTTTTTTTTTTTAATCAAGTGATTTTTCCCCCTGAAGTCTAACCTCCTCACTCTCTTCCTCTCTTTTCTTTCCTTCTGTTGTTTTAGTCTCCTCCTTCTCGGTCTCAGTCTCCTGGTTTCCCACTTCTGTTCCTGTGCTTCCATTTTTCACGCTTAAGTTTCCCATCTCTCTGTCTCCACAAGCTTCTCCTTCCCCCATTATTCTTGTTTTCTCCTAGTCTCTGATTCTCATCTCCTCTTCCCTCTCACTTTATTTTCTTCAGTCGGCCTCTGCAACTTGTTACTGCAGTAGTAGTAGTTTCCCCTAGAGAATTCCATATAATCGTTTTTAGCGTAAAGTTCATTATTTCTGTGTGTCCTCTTTCTCTGCTCCTCAGTGAACTCTTCCATCACTCTGACCCCCTTTTCCCACAGTGGAATCTCCATTCCACGTTTTCACCCCTCTCAGAAAGTAAAATCTCCCGGTAGAGGGCTGTGCCATTTACAAACACTTTTAGGTAAAGTCTCCAATGAGAATATTTTACTGTTCCAAATTCTTCCTCTTCCACCAAATGAAGCTTTCTAATAGAGGACATTCACTCAAACTTCTTACCCAGTCCTCCTATAAAATCTCTCTGCAAAATTTTGCATGTTACTGGTTTGTATAATTCTCCTTTATGTCATCTGTTCCCCCTCCCCTCGCTGCCGCGGTGGTACAGCCCGGCCTCCGAATAAACCGAATTCCTCTGCTTGTACGGAACCGGCCGGCCTCTCAAGATGGCAGTTCCCACTGAGACACAGCGCATGGGAGCGGCCATATTGCCTCCTGAACAAAGCCGCCCAGGGTGCGGAGTGGGCAAAGCTGCCCGGTACCGAACAGCGCAGGCCCGGGAGCCCAGTGCTTTGCTCACCCAGACAGGAAGCGGGAGAGTTCGCCGCTATGGATGTGACAGCTGTCCCGGGTTAAGCCGTGACGGGCGTTTCTAGATCTGATAACGGAACTGCAGGTCAGAAGGCGGACATGTGTGGTGAGGAGTGAGTCTTTTGGATTGGTAATGGGACGGGAGGGGTCCGTGAGTGTCAGTGATTGGAGACTGATGAAGTCACTGGTGGGGAAGGTATGTAGGATTAGGGTTGGGCTTATTTGGGAGTCAAGGATGGGGTGAGCTGTGAGGTTAGTAATTGGATAACGGTGTGTCAGTGACGGGGTTGTCTGTGGGATCAGAAATGGTGTGTAGGGGGTCTGACTGGTGATGACTGGGGCAGGGATTTAGGGGACTCTGAGGAATCAGTGATTGGTGAGGGAGGCTGTGGACTAAATGATGAGGGCATCCATGTGGCAGTCAATGATGTGGTGGGCATGGGGCAGATCTGTGGGGTATGTGATTGCTAGGTCCGAGGATTCAGAGATTTGGAGGGAGCAGTAACGGGATCAGGGAATCTTGATGATCATCCCTACTGTTTTTTACATACATTAAAATTTCCACAGGTCATATGCAACCTTAAAGGTCAAATCTCTTCTCAACCATTATGCCCTTAGTCTGGTGCCCCGCATAAAAATGATCATTTTGAAACAAGACCAAACAAATCAAAAAAGATAGGATTATTATGAAAAGTGTGATTTTCGTCCTACCTTTTTCTAAGTTTATTGAAATCATTTTATATTTATTCAAGAAACATTTATTGAACACCTCTTGGGTGCCCAGAGATAAGTATGACTATTTCTCCTGGTTGTTTCCTTCCAGATCTATTTTGACAAAGCCTGGAATACCCCATATAAAACAGTCTGTCTATCATGGGAGCACCCACTTCCTCTGAACCAGTTAAGTCTTACCTACCTGACTCCTTCTGGGACTGAGAAGGATTTCCCAGGTATGTACCTTCTTACGTTAGGGTATATTCCGTTGTATCAGTGGTTCCAACATACCACCATTTTTCTATGCAGACAACCATACTGTTGAAATCAGCAATAAAAATTTAAATGGAAAACATCTTAAAATGAACATTTTGGTCCATGAATATTGATTGGCAGGAAAGTCTGCTGAGTTGAAGGAAAATATGAGAGCTCTTGGGAGATTATTAGAATTCAGCGGCTGATTCCTTTCTGGGGAATAAGGGAATACATTCCTCAGTTTTTCATTTGCTCATTACCCATTCTTATTGCCGGGGAGCTTCATCTTTGTGTGTGTGTGTGTGTGTGTGTGTGTGTGTGTGTGTGTGTGTGTGTATTGCCTTATGAAAACATTAGAGTGGAATTGCTGGTTCATAGTGGAGAAAATAAATTGTTAATAAATCAACAGGAAACATATATTCACATCTATACAATTAAATTAAAAAACCTTGTCCAAGTTCTGTATGATCATAGTATGTAGTCACAAGAGGACTTCCTTCACATGATACGTGCTGATCTTTGTATAAAGACCGAACAGTCTTCTCCCACAGGTTGGCCTAACATCTACCTGACTTCTGTGGTAGTTGCTTCTAGACTGGTGAATGTGGAACCTGCAGTCTGCGTCTGATCTGTGAAAACATCCTTCTGATCACCAATTTTGCCTTTTCAGGCATCTACCTTTTTAGAAGAGAACAGAAAATGATGAAGTCCCAGGTGAGTTTCTTTAATTTTTAATTTCTTAAATTTCTTATTTTGGTTCTTCATACAATCAAATGGAAAAATAAAGATAGCTAAAATTAGGATCAGGGAAAGACAGCCAAAATAAAGATCCAGACCTAGAAATAGTTGCTAGGTAATATGTAGACAGATACATTTCCCATGGGAAGAAATTATTTCTTGCCATATAAGACTAAGATTTCATTTTTGGGTCTTTCTCTAGGTGGTGGAGTGTGCAGTGTTCTCACCAACACTCCTGTGGTAAATGCAATTATAAATTTCTTGTAGCTGTATCACAGAATGATTTCTTTTAGAGGGAAGTTATCATAATGTCATAGCCAAACTCCTTAACTTTATCCTTTAGCGCTGGAGTCATCAAACTATTGCCTAAATTCAGTTCTCCAACTGTTTTTGTAAATAAAGTTTTATTGGCAACACAGCCATGCCATTTGTTTACATATTGTCTATGGCTTTTTTTGTAGTACAATGGCACCATATGGCCTGCAATGCTGAAAATATATACTTTACTGAAAAAGTTTGTTGACCTCTTCTTTAGAGGACCAGATTGATTATAGAGGCTTCCTATTGGCCAGCTTTCTCTACCGATAAAGTCTAGATAATATAGGATGGATACATTTTGAATGGTCTTCCAAAATACATATTTCTTTCAAAAAGTAGTTCTTGAAATATAATTGTCTGGCAGAGCTTTGGAGAGCAAGGGTCACTGAAGCTCTGTACCCTTTACTATGGTTTCAGATTTTGTAGGATTACTGTCTAACTTGGGGCTAGTTCCTTCTCTGTGTTTCTGTTTTTAACAGTCTGTTATTTTTTTCTCCCTGCCAATATTCACTATATATACGGTATAAAAATCTTTAACTATATAAAAAGATAAAAATTTAAACACTGAGGTACCTTTTAACTTAAACTCCCCTCCTCCTGAGATTATCAGTATTAACCATTTGTTTCTAACCTTGTGATGGAGCGTACATGTGTAATAGTACCAGTGCCAGGGGTGTCTCTTACTTTCTTGTTCCTTTTTTGGGGAAAAATAATGTTATAGTAAACATTCTGTTTTGCAACTTGATTTTTAACTTTACTGTCCAGTATAAAAATTTTTGTATGTATTTTGAATATCTTCCTATGCTAGTATATAGAATTCTCCTTTATTATTTTAGCAGATCCATAATATACCCTGTGGATTGGAATTGTTTCTTCATCTGTAAAATGGAGATTGTAATCCTCATAGGGTTGTTGTGGAAATTGAGTAAAAACCACACTTAGAACAGTAACTGGGAATGGTTTGTTTTATATTTAAGTATTAGCTATTATTATTATATAATCATTATTATTGTCAAATCTTGGAATCAGCTTTTGCATTAGGAGTTCTTATGTATATTTTACAGTGGAGCTTAACAAATGAGTTCTATTGTGAAAAGACAGGTGTTTTTCCTTTTTGGGTCTCAGTAGCTTTGGAGCTGTGCTGTCCAATATCTCATGTGGTTATTGAGCACTTGAAATTGGCTAGTCTGAATTGAAGTGTGCTTTGAGTGTAAAGTACATAGTGGGTTTTGAAGATATAATTGCAGAAATTCATTAATAATTTTTAAAGATTGATTACGTGTTGAAATGATATTTTGAATATACTGGGATAAATATATATTATTGAAAATAATTTTTTGAATGTTGCTACTAGAAAATTTAAAATTACTTATCTGGTTGGCTTTATATTTCTGTTAGAGCTGCTTTAAAGATGAAAATGGATTTTTTATTGGCCCAATAAATCCAACTATCATGGCTAATTAACTTGCTTATTAGCTCAGGAAGAAAGATTTATATTTTTTCCATACAGTCCAGAAGTGAAGTCATCATTTTCATACATATCTATCTTTCTTTTCTCCCTCTTAACACCTACTCCCCTTCCATTTCCTCCATCTCTTCCATTCGTCCAGTCACTCAAGCAGTAAAAATTGCTTGTAGCTGATTGGAAAGTACAATTTTCCACTGATTATGCACTATTTTACTCAAAATTAACAAAATTTATACATATTTAGTATATTAAAGCATTCTAGTATCATTGATAAAGCAAAGTTAGAATGTCAGCATTACGTTTATTAATTTTCTTAACAGAATGGTTTCCCTCTACATTCTACATTTATCTTCCACATTTTACTGTTCTTTAGATCACAAGAATATTATTGACAGTGCACAAAACTGTTCTTAACTAAGCATGAAATTTATTTTATTCTCTATAATTTTCATTCATTCCTTTTTAGCAAACATTTCTTGAGTAGTCAATATATGTCACAGGTGCTGGCTGGCTGTGAAATATCTCAAGAGTTACACATGGTTCTTGGGAAGAATGCAGAGAAAAATGGGGTGAACAGATGTGGAAACTAACATTAACACATAAAAGCTCTATAATAGACATGGGAGCAAGGGACTTTTATAGTCGATAAGGGGGAGCAGCCAGCTTTATAAATAAGTCAAGGATAAGAGTCTTAAAAGATTATTAAACTCTGGATCATGAAGGAAGTAGGATGAGGGTAGGAAACAGCATTTGAAAAAGTAGAAAAGGCTGAGAATTTGAGGAAAACTAAAGCGGAGGGTGTCTCATGGCAAGTTTGTCTGAAGATGGCATTAAGGTAATAAAATATAAAAGGTCTTGTTTACAGTATCAAGGAAGGCATTGTGGAATAAGTACAGTGGTCAAGAACCCAGCTACTGAGTCAGGACACCAGCTTTTAAATTTGACAGTTAATCACTCATATATTCAGTGTAACCTCTGGCAAGAAGTGACTTAACCACTGTAATCCTCAATTCTCTCATATGTAAAGTGGGAAAACTAAAGGGGTTGTTATGGGAACAAACTGAATGCTTGGCAGCTTGATGGTGTGAATATGAGACTTGATGTGGGTGAGAGAAACCTTAACATTGAGATGATTGAGATGAGACTAATTATATATGCAAGGATGGACCCAAAGGAGTCTTTTAAGCAGGGGAATGTTGATATTTAATTTTTTTTTCATTCTGAAAGCAATATTTGATAATAATGGAATAATTAGGGGAAAACTCTCAAAGTAGTTTAAAATAATACAAATCACTCAGATTCCACTATTATGAACATACATAATGGTGGCATAATTAAAATAGTCAGTTTACCCTCCAGAAACACCTCTGGCTCTGCAGTTACCCAAGTCCTTTATTTCAGTGTCATGTCAATAATTTGTTATAGTTTTCTCGTGAATGTTACCTGCATATTTCTTAAGTGTGTTTTTCAATATATTGCTGTTATAATTGATGTATTTCATTATATTCCTAACTATTGCATATATATAGGAGAACTGTTAGATTTAGAAGAAGCTAAGATTTCTTTCCTATGAAATGAGGGGATTGGATTAGAATCTTCAAGAACTCTGACATTCTCTGATTCTCTAAATGCGGCTTTTCTCTTTTTTATATGTTATACTTTAAAAATCCTTCTCTATAATTATTAATAAAGGGCTTCCCTCGTGGCGCAGTGGTTAAGAACATGCCTGCCAATGCAGGGGACATGGGTTCGAGCCCTGGTCCAGGAAGATCCCACATGCTGCGGAGCACCTAAGCCCATGCGCCACAACTACTGAGCCTGCGCCCAAGAGCCTGCGAGCCACAACTGCTGAGCCCACGTGCCACAACTGCTGAAGTCTGTGACCCTTAGAGCCCATGCTCCACAACAAGAGAAGCCACCGCGATGAGAAGCCCGTGCACCGCGAGGAAGAATAGCCCCTGCTCCCAGTAACTAGAGAAAGCCTGCGTGCAGCAACAAAGACCCAATGCAGCCAAAAATAAATACATTAAAAAAAATTATTAATAAAAATCTTCCCAGCCAGGTTTTGTTTTGTTGTTATATAATTTTGGGTATTTTTAGAGTTTAAATTTTTACTCCATCCAGAATATATATTTTTCTCTTTTCCAAGACATAAGATATCATTGTATTAGTTATAATTGATGTATTTTATTATGGCAGCTAGGGCTGCCCTAACAGAATACCACACACTGTGTGGGTTAAACAACAGAAATTTTTTGTGTCACAGTTCTGGAGACTAGAAGTCAAAACTTAAGGTATCAGCAAGGCTGGTTCCTTCTGAGGGCTGTGAGAGAAGGATCTGTTCCAAGTCTCTCTCTTTGGCTTGTAGATAACTATCTTCTCCTCATGTCTCTTCATACTGTCTTCCCTCTGTGTGTGTGTCTCTCTCTGTTCAGATTTCTCCTTTTGATGTCGACCTCAGTCATATTGGGTTAGGGTCCACCCTAATAACCTCATATAACTAATTACATCTGCAGTAACCCTATTTCCAAATAAGGTCACATTCTGAGGTACTAGGGGTTAGGACTTCAACTTATGAATTTTCAGGGTATGCAATTCAGCCTCTAACATATGGCTTCAACATTATTCTTTTCCTGTTAACTGTCCAGTTGTTTCAGTACTATTCATTGAATAATACATCTTCCTCTCAGCTGTATGTTTTTTTATATTAAACTCAAATCTTTATGTAATGCTATTTCTTTTCTAATTTATTAGTGCACAGAGATACATTTTCATAGTTACATTCAGTGTGTACATATTAACTTATGCTGTTTTTTTCATTTATTCTTTCATGTATTTCCACATGTTGAAAGAGCTGTATATTATTCCATCAAATTTAAGTAATTGTTTCCTTATTATTACATACTTGAATTGTTTTCCAAAATTCCTCTCAGCTGCTTTAATGCTGCCCTTAAATTACCATTTGTATTAGGTAGGCATTTTATGATTTACCTCTTCTGTTTTCCTGTACTGTCTGGGTCTTCTTGCCAAAGGCAGGATTTTGCATTGGTTCTCCCAAATACTCTGATACAAAACTAGATGTAGGTATAGTTTTGCATACTGTATTAGAGATGATAAGAATGATCACTTTAGATTAACAGGAATATACTGTTACAGGGGTTAGTATCATTCAAGGATGTGGCTGTGGATTTCACCCAGGAGGAGTGGCAGCAACTGGACCCTGCTCAGAAGACCCTGTACAGGGATGTGATGCTGGAGAACTACAGCCACCTGGTCTCAATGGGTAAGGATGACTTCCCTGTATAACTCAGACTTGTCCAATCAAGTGCCTTTCCTTATCAGTCTCTGTGGTTAGGTGGTTCCTGACATATATAATGACTTTTATGATCTTCGTACCTTCCCCAATGGAGGTCATTACTTTGCTGAGGGCCAAATGTACTACTTCATTGTAGACCTCCTTAAACTGCACCTTCTCTTTTGCCTTCTGTGCAGTCTATCCCAGGTCCTCTGATTTCCATTTTTTTTTTTTATTTCCATTTAATAGGGCATCCAGTTTCCAAACCAGATGTCATCTCCAAGTTGGAACAAGGAGAAGATCCATGGATCATAAAGAGAGACATACCAAATTGGATCTATCCATATGAAGATCAGGCAGATGGGCGACAAGGGAAGTGAAATATCAGGTTTTTTTTTTAATTGATTGATGCCTGAGGCTTATGTTTCTCTCCTTAGTGAATTCTCTTATTCTTTGTTCCTATGCTGAGAATTTACTAGGCATTCAACAAATAATCAATTAAATAACTGTGAACCTTTATAGGGGATAGCTATTTCTTATTGATTGTATATGTATATATTATGTATTAAATATATATTTGTTTAATATAGTTAATATATATTTAATGCATTTTATGAAAAGGCTTAATAGGCAATAGAAGGCAAATTCCTTCTAAGAACACAGGTTGCATTACAGAATTAAATGTCAAATACTGCTACTGTTTTTAAAAGTTCAGAGAAAATTAGAGTCTAAAGAAACGAAACAGAATTTGAAAAAGCATTTTTCAGAGCATGCAGCTGTAGCTGCTTTGAAAGATATATTGAGTATTGATGATGCTGAGAGAGGGAGGTGAAGACAAACTGTTGATGGGGGGTGGGCATGAAGAGTATATGAACAAAACCTTGAAGTTAGGGAAATATGGCTTTTCTGGGAGAACTTTGCTAGTTTTATTTGATAATGTAGAGAAAGAATTTATGGGGAACTGTGGAATTCAAGCTTGGATTCTTGGTGTGAATCTGATACTGAATCCACAGCAGGATTTTGGGTTTTTCTATTGTTTGTATTAGTCGTTATTTAAGAAAGTAGACTGAGGAGAGTTAAAGTATTTTGAATACAGAAGAGACCTTGTTTCTTTGGCTAGTGGTGGCAGGATAATACTAGTCAAGTATATATAGCAAATTATAAAATAAACGCATTTGAAAGGTGAAAAGCATTTCCCTTCAGAAAGCAGGAGAAATGGGAAGACTCTAAAAGAGTAATCCAAGATTAGAGTGATAATAACTCAGATAGTTTTCTATCTCCTTTAGGTATAGTTTTCCCATAAATATTTCGCTTTAACATCCTTGTCTAACCATTTCCCTCATCATACTATTTGCTGTCTGTCTTATGAAATGGCCTGTCTCATCCCAGTTTTGAGTTCATCACCTTCATTGGATCAGTCATTTTTTATACTCCTCTGCATTCTATTAATTATTCTTTATGACTGTTTTATTTTATCTTTCTTTCCTTTAGACAGGAAAAGTAACCTTGACAACACCCAATCATGTATTTTGGGGTCTGTTTCCTTCCATAATAAGATACTGAAAGGAGTCACAAAGGATGGTTCATTTTACTCCATATTAAAAGTCTGTCAAGGTGATGGCCACCTACAGAGATGTCAGAAAAACAGACTTTTCAGGCAAGTAACAGTCATCAACAACAAAACAATGACTGTGGAGTCAGACCACAAATATAATGCATTGGGCAAAATATTTCAAGAATGCATAGGGTCAGATACTTCAAGACAAAGACCCCATAACTGTGATGCATTTAAAAATGACTTGAAATCTAGTATTGACCTACCTAGTTGTAATAAGAGCAATTCAGGAAAAAACCCTGATGAGAGTTTTGGATGTGGAAAATCATCCATCCATGGTGTGTCCAATCCTGATCTTGAGAAAATTCACAATCGAGTAATTCCCTGTGATGATAATGAGTGTGGAAACATTTTCAGCAAGAAACAATCCCTTATTCAGTATCAGAATGTTGAAACTAAGGAGAAAACCTGTGTATGTATTACATGTGGAAAAGCCTTTGCTAAGAAGTCACAGCTCATTGTACATCAACGAATTCATACTGGGAAGAAACCATACAATTGTGGTGCATGTGGGAAAGCTTTCAGTGAGAAGTTTCACCTTATTGTACATCAAAGAATTCATACTGGGGAGAAACCTTATGAATGTTCTGAATGTGGAAAAGCCTTCTCTCAAAAATCATCCCTCATTATACATCAAAGAGTTCATACTGGGGAAAAACCGTATGAATGTAGTGACTGTGGGAAAGCCTTCTCCCAGAAATCACCCCTCATTATACATCAGAGAATTCACACTGGAGAGAAACCTTATGAATGTAGAGAGTGTGGTAAGGCCTTCTCCCAGAAGTCACAGCTGATTATACATCATAGAGCTCATACTGGAGAGAAGCCCTATGAGTGTACTGAATGTGGAAAAGCCTTCTGTGAGAAGTCCCACCTCATCATACATAAAAGGATTCACACTGGAGAGAAACCCTACAAATGTGCTCAATGTGAGGAAGCCTTCAGCAGGAAGACAGAACTCATTACACACCAGTTAATTCATACTGGGGAGAAACCTTACGAATGTACTGCATGTGGGAAGACCTTCTCCCGGAAGTCACAGCTCATTATACATCAGAGAACGCATACTGGAGAAAAGCCCTATAAATGCAGTGAATGTGGAAAAGCCTTCTGTCAGAAATCACATCTCATTGGACATCAGAGGATTCACACAGGAGAAAAACCTTACGTTTGTACTGAATGTGGGAAAGCCTTCTCTCAAAAGTCTCACCTCCCAGGGCATCAGCGGATTCATACAGGAGAGAAACCTTATATATGTGCTGAATGTGGAAAGGCATTTTCTCAGAAGTCAGACCTTGTTTTACATCAGAGAATTCATACAGGGGAAAGACCTTATCAGTGTGCTGTATGTGGGAAAGCCTTCATCCAGAAATCACAACTCACTGTACATCAGAGAATTCACAGCAGTGGTAAAATCATAATAAACTAAAAACACAGACAAGCTTTCAGTATTAGCTCAAGCCTTAATAAACAACAGAAACGTGATTAATTTGATAAATTTGTGGACAACATCTTTATAGAGAAAATTTTACAGGAGAATTCGTGTCTGTAGTGTGGTGATACCTAACTCAGCAAAGATGATGGGAAATAATTACATAAATGAAGGACATTTCACCATGGCATGTAAAGCTTTTAAAGTCATGAACTGAGTGGTCAGTAGAACAAATTATGTATATAAAATATTGTCAAATTACATATTCCTTATTATACCATAACAATAAACACATTGTGAAATTGCTAATATTAGCTTGCCATTATTTTGGCCATGTACAGTAATCCCCTATAAAGGACATGAAAAAAACTTGAGTTAAAAAAATCAATTCCTAGAAACTGTATTAATAAGGAGGGGCTTGGGAGTTCCCTGGTGGTAGGACTTGGTGCTTTCACTGCTGTGACCCAGGTTCAATCCCTGGTCAGGGAACTAAGATCCTGCAAGCTGTGCAGAGCAGCCAAAAAAAAAAAAAAGGGGGGGGGGTTGCTTAACATGATCCCTAAATATACATGTAAAATTCTTATACAAAGATGGAAAGATAGGTTGATCAGATTCAGTAAAGGTGATAATTATACATTTTCCCATCTCAAGCATATAAGTTGATCTGTATCTCTGGAAGGACCCTGGACCTTGAAATTGTTGCTTCTTGACCAAATCTCCTCTTTACTCTCCCTTACTGGGAATTTGGTATAGTGGAAAGACTTTGGTACTGAACCAGATGGTTTGGGTTTTAATCCTGGCTCAACTACTCAAAAGATTGTGTGACTTCAGGGAAGCCTACTTTACCCATCTGAATATTTTTTTTTTATTCGTAAATAAATGTACAGTGTAGAGCACACTTTCAGTTAATATTAGTTCTTTTCATCTTTCTATTGTCCTATAACAGGATGCTAAGAGTAACATGATACATCTGAACTTGCTTTGCAGTCCGGATACTCTGCTTATGTACCCCATTCCTATGACTGATTGATTTAACTGTCTTTGGCCATGGTAGTCTTGATTCCTGGTATGTTAAAGTGAGATTTTATTATACTTTTATTATTTTTTACATACCTTTATATAAGCCGTTGTGTTTGCACATAAAGACCCTGTCTAATGTCACTTTAGTTCCTTTATGACCCCTGTCCTGCAGCTGCAGCTGTTCTCCCCGGAACTGAGGACACTTAACAAAGGAAAACTCTTGGGGTAAGAATTCATGCCTGCCATAGATTTGAGAACTTAATACCTCTAAAATTTCTCCTGCCCTCCTTCCTGTGGTCCCACATATTCCTGCATGAGCGACTTAAAATGAGAACTCCTGCTGGAGCTGCTCTGCAGGAGAGCATACCTGGCAAGGATGAGGGTGTCTATATGGTAAAACATGGTTTACCCATGTTCACATTGTTCTTCCCTTAGTTCCTACTTGATTCCTTCACATTTCATGCCCACCTTATCCCCTTCCTGCATGGCTGAACTATCTATTATGAAACTGGGTGAGAATCTCTGCAGGGGAGAGGGCATACCTGATGGAGAGGGATGTGGGAATCTGTCTGGGCAAATTTCTGGTCTCATTATTAACACTGAGTTGATAGCACTGTCATCAGATATAACTGGCCATTCAGATCTGGGATAGAAGGCCTAAGAGTATACACCTCATGGGTTGAGCTACTCTGAGGGTTCCTCATAGAAGATGTCCTAACTGGCTCTTATGGAGACATGAGAAGGCCAAGGGATCATATTGGGAATATAGAGAAATTTAGTGAAGAGGGGGTTTTATATAGTGACAGGTATGGACCTTATATAGGTTTAACAAAGATTCACAGTTCCCACCTCATAGACTTCCCATTTGATCCTTCCACTGTTACAGCTCCTACGCAGCCTCATTGATCTGATAATGTGTTTCTATAAAAATCTCATTTCAGATTTAACACCTCCTGGTTTAACATTTCACCAGCTTTTTTTTTTCCAGCTTTTTACTAGAGGAGCTAGCCAGTGCAATGAGGCAAGAAAAAGAAGCACTAGGCATATTCAGATTCTAAAGATACTTAAAAGTTATTGAAAAGATTTGAATACAAGTAAATTAAAAAGAAAAAAGCCAATTCTACAATATCTATTCCAGAAAAGAGAAGAGGAAGGATCCCTGACATATTTTATGAGTCTACCATTATCCTGATGCTAAAGCCAGACATTACAAGAAAAAGAAAATTAGTGACCAGTATTTCTCCTGAACATAGCCACAACCATCCTTAACAGACTATTTGCAAATCAAGTCTAGAAATATTTTGAAAAAAATAGTACATCATGGCTAAATAGAGTTTAATTCAAGAATGCAAGTTTGGTCCAATGTACAAAAAAATTTTGGTATAATTCAACATACCAATAGCCTAAAAAGAATAACTATATGGTCATTTCTATAGATGGGGGAAAATTATTTGACAAAAATTCCACATCAATTTAGAATAAAAACTCAGCAACTAGGAATAAAGGGCAGCTCCCTCAAATTGTTGAAGGACATCTATAGAACATCTAGTTAGCATATTTAATGGTGAAAGACTAAATGTGTGCCCCAAGATTGGGAAATGTTAAAGATGTCTGTTCTGCTCTTCCTAGTGAATATTGTACTGGTGATCTTAGCCAGTGCAGTAGGGAAAACAAAATAAGGTGGGGGGTGGGGTGGAGTGGGGGGGTGTGGAGCATACAGTCAGGAAAGGAAAATAAAATTGTCTTTATTTGCAGATAACACGGTCTTCTACACAGAAGATTTCAAAGACTACAAAAAAATCTACTAGACCTGATAAATGGGTTTCACAAAATATCTTAAAAAATGAGATATACTGTATTTACAGATAGAAAGATTCAATATTGACTGTTAAGATATCAGTTTTCCTCAAATTGATCTATATATTTATTGCAATCACCCACAAAAAATCTCAGCAGACATTTGTGTAGAATTCGACAATCTGATTCAAAAATGTACATGGAAATGCAAAAGACCTAGAATAAACAAGACATCTTTGGAAAGAAAGAAGAAGACTCATATTACCTGATTTCAAGGCTTATTATAAAGCTAGAGTAATCAAGTATATAGTATTGGCATAAGAATAGACAGGTCAATGAAACAATATAGTCTAGAAGTCAAACCACACATATGAATAACAGACTCTTAGCAAGGTTGTCAAGGTAACTCAATGGACAGAAGGTAGTCTTCAACAAACAATGCTGGAACATTTGGAAATCCATATGCAAAAACAAAGCAATACAAAAAACTCTTGATTCCTAGCTCATACTCAGACTATATCTAAAAATCAACGTGAAAAAGGTCATGTGCATAAATGTAAACGTGGAAACTAAAGTTCTAGAAGAAAACAGAAAGTAATTGTGACTTTCATTATGCAAAGATTTTTCAAAGACAAAAACCCCACAAAACATGACATTAAAAGCTGATAGAGTTCATTATAATAACATCTATTCTTCTAAATACAGTGTTAAGAAAATGCCTAGTTATACTACCCCAGTCATTAAGTTTAGACCACCTTCAGTGGACTTGGAAAGGGATCAGAACATACTGTTTTAAATTGTGAGTCTATACTGTTCCATTCATACTTTTCATAAAATCCTTAATATTTTACTAGTATTTCATCTTACACTGAAAATAATGTTCCCCAACCACGTTAGCAGAATTACTAAATTATTTTGCTTATAGTATGCTTAAACAAACTTCAAATTTTCAACACTAATATTACTAAAACAGTAAAAACAATAGATGAACAAAGTCTGTTCTTATGTTGATTCCTTAGCTTTAATATTTTTCCATTTCAATGGCTATGAAAATTCAACCAAATTAAAAATAGTTACATTAATAAGCTAAAAATGCCAACAGGATAAATATTCAAGGAGATATAGTCAGAAGATCTGTGAAAGCTCAACTTCCCCTTCTTTTATATATTTATTTATTGGAGTATAATTGCTTTACAGTGTTGTGTTAGTTTCTGCTGTACAACAAAGTGAATCAGCTATATGTATACATATATCCCTATATCCCCTCCCTCTTGAGCTTCCCTCCCACCCTCCCTATCCCACCCCTCTAGGTTGTCACAAAGCAACAAGTTGATCTCCCTGTACTATGCAGCAGCTTCCCACTAGTCATCCAGTTTACATTTGGTAGTGTATATATGTCAATGCTACTCTCTCGCTTCGTCCCAGCTTCCCCTTCCTCCCCTGTGTCCTCAAGTCCATTCTCTACGTCTGCATCTTTATTCCTGCCCTGCCACTAGGTTCATCGGTACCGGTTTTGTTTTGTTTTTCTTAGATTCCATATATGTGTGTTAGCATATGGTATTTGTCTTTCTCTTTCTGACTTACTTCACTCTGTATGACAGACTCTAGGTCCATCCACCTCATTACAAGTAACTCAGTTTCATTCCGTTTTATGGCTGAGTAATATTCCATTGTATATATGTATCACATCTTCGTCATCCATTCATTTGTTGATGTACATTTAGGTTGCTTCCATGTCCTGGCTACTGTAAATAGTGCTGCAGTGAACATTGTGGTACATGTCTCTTTTTGAATTATGGTTTTCTCTGGGTATATGCCCAGTAGTGGGATCATATGGTAGTTCTATTTTTAGTTTTTTAAGGAACCTCCATACTGTTTTCCATAGTGGCTGTATCAATTTACATTCCCACCAACAGTGCAGGAGGGTTCCCTTGTCTCCACACCCTCTCCAACATTTATTGTTTCTAGATTTCTTGATGATGGCCATTCTGACCAGTGTGAGGTGATACCTCATTATGGTTTTGATGTTCATTTCTCTAATGATTAGTGATGTTGAGCATCTTTTCATGTGTTTGTTGGTAATCTGTATATCTACTTTGGAGAAGTGTCTATTTAGGTCTTCCACCCATTTTTGGATTGGGTTGTTTGTTTTTTTGATATTGAGCTGCATGACCTGCTTGTATATTTTGGAGATTAATCCTTTGTCAGTTGCTTCATTTGCAAATATTTTCTCCCATTCTGAGGGTTGTCTTTTTGTCTTGTTTATGGTTTCCTTTGCTGTGCAACAGCTTAAGATCCCACATGCCTCATGGCCAAAAAACCAAAAAACATAAAACAGAAGCAATATTGTAACGAATTCAATAAAAGACTTTAAAAAAAAAAAAAAGACTTTAAAATTGGCCATTAAAAAAAATTTTTTAAAAAATGATCAACGTGAGAAAATACATCAAGGGTTCATCTGCAAAGGTGACTTAGAAAGAGAATTTTGTGGGTAGAAAAAAGAGGAAGTTAAGGATTCTACATTTTAATGGCTTGTGCTCTAACTGGACTGCAGAGATTTTGATACATTTCTGCGATAGAGAAATACTGTATTTCTGACTTGGTGAGGAGACTGAAAATTTACAAAATTCTCTAGGAAATCATTGTTACTGTCCAGGAGCTAGTTTTGCAAATCTGGAGCTGTGGGGGATCTCAGGTAATCCTTGAGATGGTTATCTGAGGTCATTTCCAGTCTCCTAATGGACTGCACTTCTTTCTCACCACGAGGAGCTTCATCATCTTGTTGGTAATAGGCAGCACACCCATCATGGCCTATCTCTTTACCAATGCATGCTATTGTCATCACACCCTCCTCTCAGAATCTTTTCACCAGACCGAATAAGAGAGCATCTTTATAGAAAGGCTGATATCAATATTTTAAAACCAGAAAGCTGCTTTGAAAGTCAGCACACACTTTCCATTGTCAAAAGAAAACAAACATACAAACAAACAAAAATTGTCTTTAATTCCTTTCCTTTATTCCTAAAAGAAAATCAAGATACCAAAAATAAAGCAAAACAGAAACAAAGAGTAACTTAGTTTCCATTCATCAGAAATCATAATTCAAACCCAAATATTCTGATGCCAGAATCTACACTCTTGACCACTGTGTTATGCTGCCCCTTTTGCCTCACTCTCCATTGTAGACTGTGTTTTGAACTAGTTCATGATTCGTGATGCCTGCGCAAAGGTGCTCCTTCTGTTTATTTATTTATTTATTTTTAAGTGGTTCTTGTTTATGTGTTTAATCTTTTTTTTTTGCAATAAACCATACTCACTTATTATTAAAATCCTTTAAAGGATTTAGAATCTCTGGTTTTGAAAACTTCTACAGCATTGCAAAGCAAATCTCCACAAACTTAGATATAGGAATTAAAGATTGTTAGTCAACAAAAAAGAACATTATTCTCACATGAAGCTTCGGATAACTAGCCATTAACAAGGCAGACAATTTTAAAATCATTTTTCCCTTGTAACTGAATATTTTATAATATGTAAACAAATGTTTGAATTGTATATAAATCTTGAAGCCAGTTTTTGTTTTTTTATATGACCTCTGCAAGTTACAGGAAATGTTTGAGAAAACAATAAAATGCCATTGTGTATATTTACATTGAAAATTAAATTCAGACTTACATGATGTGTATAAAAAGTTAAATCTTTTCTAAAAAATTGTTCTATAAGAATCATCAGCTCTAGATGATTTATTCCAATGTTGTCAGTCCATAAAATACTATTAATAGCTCCAGTAACAGCTGCATCAACAGCAAAATTCTTCTTAAAATGCTCCTTCTATTTAGCCAAGATTTATTATTAAAAAAAAACTCCTTTAAAAATCACTATTTTAATTGATTTAAAGATTTAATCTTAATTCTTAAGTTTTGGTGTTCAGAGCGGACCTCTCCTAGGTCCTGGAAATGAGATAGCTTGTTGATAAACATGGAAATCAAGTAGGATTTTTAAAAGAGCTCAGAGAATTGGTATCTGAAGAACATTGGGGAAGCCATTGATACTACACATTCAGTGAACTCCCTAAGCTCTGGCCCTCTAAGATTGAAGCGTCTAGAAATATAGTCCCTTAGGAGGTGTGTACTGATTGATGATACTCTCTCTTTGTTGCAGGTGGTACCAAGAGACACTGGCTCCAGATTTTGTTGAGATGATCAAGAGGAAATCTAATCTAATGCCTCATATTGCTTTGGGATTCCTTATCTAAGGAGATCCTTGGAGAGCTCCCAGGTATAGCTGTCTGAAGAGTGTCACATCATCCACAATTATACCTGCCAGAGGTAGGTCAAGCCAATCTTTGGAGGAGCCACGTGGTCATATAATGGCAAAACATGACCATGAACATATTGTAAGGCTCTTATACTATATATGAAGTTGTATATTACTTGTAGGTAGATTGGGGTAAGCTAAAGGTATATAGTACAAATGCTAAATAAACCACTAAAACAACAACACAGTTATAGCCAATAATCCAAAACAGGTTAAAAAGGAGTCAAAACAAACATTCAGTTGATCCAACAGAAGGCAGAAAAAAGAAAAAGAACAGATAGGACAAATAGAAAATAAAATGGAGATGATAGACTTAATCTAACAATGTAAATTACCACATTACATATAAGTCCAAACACACCAATTAAAGGAAGAGGTTGTCGTATTGGCTAAAACAGCACAGCCCAACTATGTACTGCCTACAAAAAGCATGCTTTAAATATAAAGACACAAATAGGCTGTTTTTTTCCTGTACAAATGTTTGTTTTAAAATTTTTATTTTATATTGGACTATAGTTGATTTACAATGTTGTGTTAATTTCAGGTGTACAGCAAAGTGATTCTTTTATACATATATCTATCCTTTTTCAAATTCTTTTCCCCTTTAGGTTATTACAGAATATTGAGCAGAGTTCCCTGTGCTATACAGTAGGTTCTTGTTGGTTATCTATTTTAAATACAGTTGTGTATATATGTTAATCCCAAACTCCCAATTTATTCCTCCCCACCATCTCTCCCCTTTGGTAACCATAGGTTTCTTTTCTAAGCCTGTGAGTTTCTTTTTGTTTTGTAAATAAGTTCATTTGTATCTTTTTTTAGATTCCACATATAAGTGATATCATATGTTATTTGCCTTTCTCTGTCTGACATACTTCACCTAGTATGATAATCTCCAGGTCCATCCATGTTGCTGAAAATGGCATTATTTCATTCTTTTTAATGACTGAGTAATATTCCATTGTATATATGTACCACATCTTCTTTATCCGTTCATCTATCGATGGACATTAGGTTACTTCCATGTCTTGGCTATTGTAAACAGTGCTGCAATGAACATTGGGGTGCATGTATCCTTTTGAACCATGGTTTTCTCCAGATATATGCCCAGGAGTGGGATTGCTGGATCATATGGTAGCTCTATTTTTAGTTTTTTAAGGAAGCTCCATACTGTTCTCCAGAGTGACTGTATCAATTTACATTCCCACCAACAGTGCAAGAGTGTTCCCTTTTCTCCATACCTTCTCCAGCATTTATTATTTGTAGACTTTTTGATGGTGGCCATTCTGAACGGTGTGAGGTGATATCTCATTGTAGTTTTGAATTGCATTTCTCTAATAATTAGCAACATTGAGCGTTGTTTCATGTGCTTTTTGGCCATCTGTATTTCTTCTTTGGAGAAATGTGTATTTAGGTCTTCTGCCCATTTTTTGATTGGGTTGTTTGTTTTTTTTGATATTGAGCCGAATGAGCACTTTGTAAATTTTGGAGATTAATCCCTTGTTGGTCCCATCATTTGCAAGTATTTTCTCCCATTATGTGGGTTGTCTCTTTGTTTTGTTTATGGTTTCCTTTGCTGTCCAAAAGCTTTTGAGTTTAATTAGGTCCCATTTGTTTATTTTTGTTTTTATTCCAATTACTCTAAGAGATGGATTGAAAAAGATACTCCTCTGATTTATATCAGAGAGTGTTCTGCCTGTGTTTTCCTCTAAGAGTTTTATAGTATCCCGTCTTAAATTTAGATCTTTAATCCATTTGACTCCATTTCTGTGTACAGTGTTAGAGAATGTTCTAATTTCATTCTTTTGCAAGTAGCTGTCCAGTTTTCCCAGCACCATTTATTGAAGAGACTGTCATTTTTCCATTGTCTATTCTGCCTCCTTTGTCATAGATTAATTGGCAGTAGGTGCGTGGACTTATTTTGGGGGTTTCTATCCTGTTCCATTGGTCTATATTTCTATTTTTGTGCCAGTACCATACTATTTTAATAACTATAGCTTTGTAGTAGAGTCTGAAGTCAGGGAGCCTGATTCCTCCAGCTCCATTTTTCTTTCTCAAGATTGCTTTGGCTATTTGGGGTCTTTTGTGTCTCCATACAAATTAAAAATTTTTTTGTTCTACTGTGAAAAATGCCATTGGTAATTTGATAGGGATTGTATTGAATCTGTAGACTGCCTTGGGTAGCATAGTCATTTTAACAATATTGATTCTTCCAATTCAGGAACATGGTATATCTTTCCATCTGTTTGTGTCATCTTCAATTTGTTTCATCAGTGTCTTATAGTTTTTGGAGTACAGGTCTTCTGCCTCCTTTGGTATGTCTTTTATCCCTAGGTATTTTCTGCGCTGGGTCTGCATTGCTGCAGTTGGGCTTTCTCTAGTTGCAGGGAGCGGGGGCTACTCTTTGTTGCGGTGTGGGGGGCTTCTCATTGTGGTGGCTTCTTTTGTTGTGGAGTGCGGGCTTCAGTAGTTGTGGCACGTGGGCTCAGTAGCTGTGGCTTGTGGACTCTAGAGCACAGGCTCAGTAGTTGTGGCGCACAGGCTTAGTTGCTCCGCAGCATGTGGGATCTTCCTGGACCAGGGCTCAAACCTGTGTCCCCTGCATTGGCAGGCGGATTCTTAACCACTGCGCCACCACGGAACCCACTGTTACCTTTTTGTTTCACTATTTTGAAGTGGGCATTATGCACAACTATTACCAGTCTTATTTATGTGCCTATTGATGTGGCAATACGTAGTCTTTGTGCATGCTGCTAGACACTACTTTTCCAAGTGAAACTCTGTTGTGTAATTTTTACATTTATAATTTTAATGTGATGATCACATTAAGGATTATATTAAGATGTAAATTTAGAACCTAATAAAATGAAGCATTTAGAAATTTGATGTTCTACACTTAACCTAGAGAGAGAAAAATGCTTATTTCCTTGTGAAAAATCTAAATTCCATCCTAACCTTCTGTGGTACATTAACTCCATGCTCTGAGGCACACTCTGTGGTGTCTAAGACACTCATAAACAGGTCAGGGTGTGTGTGTGTGTCTGTGTCTGTGTGTGTGTCTGTATGCACATGCATGTGTTGTTTGGTGGGGTAGGGTGTGTCATGATTAGTGACGATGAAAACGTTCCAATTCTTTCCCACTAGCTGGGTTATTTTTCCTCCCTTCCCACTCATTCCCCAGCCTTTCCCCACTCTTGTCCTTATTCTTCTGTAGATGCTGTATGACTGCCCCATGAATCTTCCCATCACTGAAGGCTGTATGATCCCTTTGCCCTGCAATGACATCATCAAGTCAAGCATCGTAGAATGGGGCTTCCTTCCATAAGATATCTACTCAGCAGGGAGAATTCATAGAGTTTAAAGGTTTTTTTGAGACCAATGAATCCCATAGACTCAGGCAATCCTTAATTTGTTCCTTGGTCTTGCCATACCTGTCTGATGATCCATCTTAGCATAACTCTCAAACAACTGACACCTTCAAGCTCATCCAGTTCTGTGTACACTAGATGGGCCTAGTTTCTCTAGTTTCCATTTTCTGGAAAACAGTGTCATTTCCAAACACTTTCAGAGTGGGGCTATCTTCTGCAGGATGGGTGATCGTGATTCAGGACATGCATCAATTTTTATGTCTCTCAGTTTGAATTCAGCTCACTTCCACTGGCTGGAGAGTGAGCTGAGTGCTACCTGGAGATGTGAGGAGATTTCTTTCCCAAGCCTGATAAAACTATGTTCTCCTTCAATCATCAGGTTTGCTAAGACCTTAACCCTCCTCTACTTTCCTCCTGTCTCCCACTTACTATAAAACAGCCAGGCATTCTGTGTTTCCTGCTGCTCCAGAGCCTTTTGCATGGAGAGAGGAAAGGAGAGTTAGTGGTCCATTGTACATTTTAAGGAAGATATGAGAAGTGGAGAGCAATTCTTATTCTCCCAGCCTACATCAGGAATGTAAGGGGGTCTGGAGGGCAGGTAGAAGCTATTCTACACCAAAATATTCGGGGTCACGGAGAATTCTTCCTTACCTTTCTAAACTTAGGACTCTCAAACTCCAGTTCCATTTTGGGGACATGAGAAGTTTGTTGCTTACTATTCCTGGAGGTTCAGTGGAAAATTCTGGCCCTTTGATGCCTGTGTAACCCCAACCATTCCAACCATGGCAGTATACAGTTCAAAATAATGATGGAACATGGGGAGGGCTAAGTCCAGCTCCTGGGCATGGTATTTATGGGTTTTATCACTTTTCAAAGCTTCTGAATATATTTTTTTGGTTTTATAAGGGCGTATTATAATAAGTATTAAGCAGGATATCTTCAGAGAGATAAATGGAGCAACTTGAGATGGCAGTAGGTGCCATGCCACCATCACTGGCCCTTCCTAACCCTCATCAGCTTTAAGAAGTCAAAGCCAGCTCTCAATAAGAGATAAAACTGGCCTCTTTTTTTCTCCACGCTCTAGATCTTCGGATACTCTAAACTTCTCACAAGTGCGGCAGAGACGAAGGACATTATTCTCCTTTTAGAGGAAACAAATATATTTGAGATCATGAGAAACTGAGCACATCCTCTTCAGTAATGAGAAAGCCAGTTAATTTTCTCTAATTGTATGGAAACGTTTGAGAGAAGTCTTGCTGGCAACAGGGAGGGAATAGAGGAGGAGTTTATGATTGACCAGAAGAAACACCCACCCCCAGAGACAGATCCTGGGGCAGGTATGAGGATTGTCTGTTAGACCTGGCATCCTTGGTCCAGGCTCCCTGATCAGCTTCAAACACAGTAGCTCATTCTGGAAGCTCACAATTTTCATGAGTTTTATTATTCTGACTGTGACCTGCCTATTGTTTAGAGCATTTAGCAACTTAAGAGTCTACTTGTAGGTATCAAGATGTGTTCCTCAGCCCTTTCATTTCCACAGGGATGTAGGGATCTTTGTAATCACAGGAAAATATATCTTTGAACTCAGCCTGGGCCTTGAGTTCCTCAGGCAGACTTCCTTTCCTTGATTAATTCTGTACATAATCCCATTTTTTCTTTAGGATCTAGCCAGTGACTGACTTGTTCTTCTGAGTTTCAATATCCCCTTTGCCCATAGAGGCAGTTCTGACTTCTAGTGGATCTGAGCTCTGCAAAGAAGTTGACAGTGTCTTGGTTTTGTGCCATGAATCTATGTTCTATCCAGTGGATGAAACCACTGGAGCACATACTTATTCCTGTTTTCCAAGTACTGTTTGGTGGACCCTATGATAGGTAGTAGGATGACTTGTTCCCAGGAGTCTCTGCAATAGGTTGTCCTGAGCAGACTCTCCTCCTTGCGGTCTCCAGTCTGCATTCCCTTTTTGCTCTTCTCCAGCTAAGGGTTTCCTAGGATACTTAGGACCTTTTCTCTATTAAGTTGGTGATAGATTCTTGTCCTGTTTGCTCCCCTCCCCAGCCTGAGCCTATGAGCAGAGTTTTAGGGGGCTGACCTCATGGCCATCTGGCCCTCTTCACCCACAGGTAAGCATGCAGAAAACTGATTTTTTCTTCTCCTTGATCTGCTTGAATGTTTCCTCCAAGGGGCTTTGCAGTTTCAGCTATTTAGTCAGCCTTTTAAATATAGATGACTGAAGAGGGAAAGTTATCTTCAGAAGTGTGGGGTCAGGTAAGGAGATACGGTACAGAGGCAAAGGGGCCTAGTTGTGAAATAGGGTCCAGGATCTGAGTGTTCTCTAGGGGTACAAAGGAAAAGGGAAGAGATGGTGTGAAAGAAAGTCCATGGATATTGTTGCATTCAGCGTTTAATGGAGCTCTGATGGAAGTAGGCCACCCAGCGTTGATGGTGAAAACAAGGAAACTGAGAAGGTGGTTCAGTCCAGTGGGAAGTTGGAGGCCAGAGTGTGTGACGACTTAGTGAATCCCAAAGGAGGTAGAGTCAAAACATCATTTCCCCCAGCTTCTCCCATAACAGAATATTTGCTTCTGTGGTTGCTCTGTTACACTCCTCAGAGCAGGATCTTGCTCTGACTGCTCTAGAAAGCCACATCAAAAGAGAGCTTGTGCAGGCGCCTGTAAGAGACCAGAGGTAAAAATAGCATCCAGGAGCAGAATGGGGACAAGCTGGCCTAGCAGGCCTGGCAAAGGTCACGTGTCTCCACATTCCTGTTCTTTCATTCCTATATCACTTAACCCAAGGCTTCCTTTCACTTTCCATTCTCTATGTGTCCCCTTTTTGTGCCATCCCCAGACTGCTATGGGGTCCTGGAATTCCAAGAAGCAAGCCGGGAAGAGGGATATGTGGAAAAATAAGAGATTAATCATTTCCAAAGAGAAAACTGGTGCCTTTAAGGGAAGCTCTCAAGTTAGGAAAATAGCCTATTGTTTGAAAGAAGGAGCAAGGGATCTTATAGGAGGCTTTGTAGAATGTTCAACTGAGAAAAGACTATTTCAAAATTTACCCTAAGAGCCCCAGGAATTAAGACTTAAGGTCAAAAGGTCAGTGAGAAAATCATAAGGCTGATATAGGTCCAATGCTGTCATTTACAAAGTGCTTCCATGCACATTGTTCCCAACTGATTATCACAACATTGCTTTGCTCTTGGCAAGCCAGATTCTCTCTCAAAGGATGAGTCTGAATATTAGGGAAGATAACAACTTGTACAAAGTCAGGCCCCAAAATGTTGCCTCCAAAACAACCTATATTGCTTCTACTATCTCACATCACCACCCCACCCCATGGACACGACCCACTGCCCAGCTCCACCAGTTTAAATTCTTGTGGAGGAGAGAGAAGGGATTAGAAGTGTCCCCAATTCTGATTTACTTCCAATGAGCTCTCCTCAGAGGGCTATGTTTTTTGAGGATTGGCTTTAGGAAGTGACATCCCAACAGTTGTGGGCCTGAGACCATTTGCTCCACAATGAAAGGAGCAAAAAGGGTATCAGTGGGAGAGGCCTGGGTTGAACAGCAAAACCTTAGCTCTTAAAGTTCCCACTTTCTCTTCCTGCCGCTGAGTTGATGCTGAAAGATAAGACAAGAAAAAAAATGAGAAGTGGGACTCATTTCTTATACTCCTTATTCTAAGCAAGCAGCAGACATTCATTAATGAGTAAAGTGACACTCTATATTGATAAATGTTGAGTCCTGTATTGTTTCCATGTTATTTATTTGTAAAGTAGATATGTTTTCTACTGATTCTCCTTTGTCAAAGAAGAATGACAAAGAATTGTTTGAGAAGAATCTTTCTCAAAGAATGGGCTTACTGCCTTTGGTCCTCAATTGGTATTTCAGATAGTAGTCCTCTACTGTAAAGGGGCACAGAAACTCACATTTTCTGGAACATGTTTGCTCCATTCTATAGGATTTTACTCCATGAGTAGAATCTGTATCAGAGGCTTTCAGAGGCTCAACATTGCTTTCTGGGTCAGCCCAAACACAAGAGAGAGGCTTGGCCAGGTAACACTATAATGGGAAAGCAGCTGCTGAACAAGCATTGAAGGCCTCTTCTCTTCAGGTGCCCTGAACTCTCTTTATGAACCAATCCATGACCCATGAATCACAGTGTTTGGATTTTAACCTGGAACTCTTTTTTTTTTTTTTGCGGTACGTCGGCCTCTCACTGTTGTGGCCTCTCCCGTTGCAGAGCACAGGCTCGGGACGCGCAGGCTCAGCGGCCATGGCTCATGGGCCCAGCCACTCCCCCACATGTGGGATCTTCCCGGACCGGGGCACGAACCCGCGTCCCCTGCATTGGCAGGCGGACTCTCAACCACTGCGCCACCAGGGAAGCCCCTAACCTGGAACTCTTTACCACATCTAGGTAGAGGGTCTGTGAACTTTGGATAGAAACCCTAGTCTCCACTATACCCCTTGGCCACCCAACCAGTTTTCCTAGTCAAATGATGTGCTAATCTCTCCTGAGAATTCCCATTCCTGTTATCTCTCCATTCCAATAATTGATTTAGAATAGTGGCAGTAGGAAAAGGAAAAATAAGTCAAGTCAATCTCTTTTGTGGGCTGAGTCTAGAGTTCCCTTACCTGATTAATGTCTCTGTTTTTTTCAAACATTGGTAATTATGCACACCACTGGGTGCAGTAACAAGACAAAAAGGTGACCCCAACTTTGTACAAAAGTAAAAGATGGAACCAAGGTCCCAGGACTCACTAAAATGCAGAAACAACCAGCCAAAGTTCTCCATCATCTAAAATGCACTACTACCTCAGGAAACTGAGCACAGAGACTACCCACTCCAGTCTGGAGTTCCAGACCTGCATCACAGAGCTATGGAACAGTCACAAAGGGTTCTGGAACGTGGAGGAGGGGAAATGAGGAAGATGAACCCAATCCCCATCCCCTACTATCTAACCTAGCAGATCCCATCATGGCCCCTATATCTCTCCTGGTTTTTCCATTTTCTACCAACAACTTTTCAGCATATTTTATATATATATGAACTGATTACTTTTGTTAGGCACACTTTTATGCCTTTCATGTGTATTTACTCATTTAATCCTCATTATAATCCTATTGTTTAAATACTATTACTGTCCCCGTGTTAACTATAAGGAAACTAGGGAACATAGAATTTGTTATTTGCTAAGGTTACACTGATAGCAAATAGCAGAGCCAGCATCCAAGCTGGGAACTCCAGCTCCAGTCACATTCTTTACCACCAAACTGTGTTGTGTAAAATATCATGGCAGTCTGGATCAACAGTCCAAATCAATGCAGTCAGACTTACCTCCATTTAGCACTTTGCACAGGATTTCAAACATACTCTTAATTGATATCCTTTCACCTGTGGCTCAGAACACTGTTCGAAGGTGTGAGACTGAGAGGAGGGACTTGCCTAGGGTCACAAATGTTAAAGAGCAGAGACAGATTTGAGCCCATGGCAGATTAGGGTACATTATTTTCTTCTGCATTTCTCAGAAGACAGGAGGAAACTTAGGCCAGGAGAGGTTAAATGAGTAACACTGTCCTGTCTCTAGCTGGTCCAGCTTGGCACTCTACATGTGATTGTTGCTAAACTTGTATAAAGTCCTAGTTAGTCCTTGTCACTGTATTGAATATTTAGGTGAAACTTGACTCTTCAGACTCCTTGGGGGAGTATGAGTTCTTGACAGCACTCATGCAGGTGATAGGAGGTTTTCTTACAGTCCAGGCAGATGCTATAGGAAGATAAGAGAATTAGGGAGATGAATGAGGCAGAGGGTGAGCAGGACAGAGGCTCTCTGGGAATTAGGGGATCTGGTAGGAGTGACTAGTGGACACGTTACCTGTCCTTACAGCTCGCAGTAACTTTTGGGGAAGAGTGAACAGCATCCACTTAGTGCTATAGGCTTAAGGGTTTCCATCAGCACAACTGGGTTCAAATCCTAGCTCTGTAAGTCACTGAATGTGCACCCTGAATAGATCATTCCATCTCTCAGGGTCCTGCTTTCTTTGTTTGTAAAATAGTGTTGATAGTATGACTGCTCACCAAATTTCATTAAGTAAGGTCGTCTATTATTTACCTTATAGGTTGCATAAAAGTTGCCGTCAATACATTTTATTTCTCTTCCCTACATCCTGTCTTTGTTGAACTCGTCCCTTGATACTGATCTAGGGTAAGTATCAGTGAGATATTACTTCTTTGCAAAAGAGAAATGAAATGAAAAATAGTGGGTTTTTTCCTAAGACCACTGCATGACTGAAGAAAAGCTGTACATATGTAATATATACAACTGGATGAGTTTGGAGATAATAGTGATGCTTTCTTTGAATGTCTTCTTAGCGTTGGGTGGTTTTGTTAATCTTGCATGACTGGCAACAAGGCCTAACTTAGATATATTCAACAGAGAGAAAAGAACATTGGACATACAGGCAAAATGACTGTGAAAGAGAATAAAGATGTATTATGTACTGATGAGCAAGGATAAGAATGACAGGAAATTCATCAGTGGAAGTAATGCAAGTCAGAAGACAGCGGAGTAACTTCTTTACAGTACTGAAAAAAGAGAAAAAGAATAACTGGCCATCTAGAATTCTTGGTGCATCAGAAATACATTTTAAAAACAAAGGTGAAATGAAGATGTCTTCAGACCTACAAAAGCTGAAAGAAAATTTATCACCAACAGACATGCACTACAAGAGAGCTTAAAGAAAGCCCTGCAGTAGCAAGGAAAATAGAGGAGATGCAATCTGGATCTATAGGAGAAAAGAAAAGCATATAGATAAATATAAGACTTTTCCCCTTTATTTAAAAATCTCTTCAGAAGATAATTGACCTTTTAAGGCAAAAATAATAACAATGTAGTGAGGGTTTTCTAGCATATGTGTAAGTAATATGTATAACTTAATGTGTCTGCATAAGAGTGATACAAAGGCAAGGAGAAGATAAACGGAAGTATATTCTTGTGTGCTTCTTAAAGTGTACCTAAAGTGGTACAATAGTTCCTGAATATAGTTTAAAATAAGTTAAAGATGTATGCTATAAATGTCTGGTTAAGAATACAAGAGCAAAACAGAATCATAAAAGAAGTACTTGATTATTCCAAAAAAGACTGAATAAGAGAAAAAAAATAGATTGACCAAAAAGAATGAATAGTAAGTTGATAGATTTAAACACAAACATATCATTAATAGTATTAAATATAAATGATCCAAATGACCCAATTAAAAGCCAGAGATTTTCAAATTGGATAAAAAAACAATGCTCAACTATATGTTGTCTATAAGAAATTCATAAAGACCAGATTGATTAAAAATAACAGAATGAAAAAATATACCATGTGAACACTAATCCAAAGAAGGAGTAACTATATCAGGCAAATCAGATTTCAGAGCATAGAATATAACCAAGGATAAAAAGGGTCATTTCATAATGATAAACGGGCCAATTTATTAAGGAAATGAAATAATACTAAATTTTTATGCACTAAGTAACAGAGCTTCCAAATGCATGGTGCAAAACTGATAGACCTGCAAGGAGAAATAGACAAATCCACAATTAAAAATATTTTAATAGCAATCTCTCAGTAATTGGTAGAACACGTAAAAAGAAGTTCTTTGAGAATATTGTAGAACTAAAAACACTCAACTATTTTGACCTAGTTGACAGTTATAGGACACTCCACCAAACATTTTTCTTACATGTGCATGGAACATTTACAAAGACAAATCACATTGTAAGCCATAACATTGAGAGACATAACCTTAGTTTATACTCTGATTAGCATGAACCTACTGAAAAAAGTCAAGAGGCAAAGGAAGAAATCTAAATAGGTACTAAAATGATTATATTAAGTAATGATTGTTAACTTTCTGGATAGTGGTATTGTGGTTGAATTTTTTAAAACCCCTCTATATTTTTTAGAGATATATAGTGAAATATTTATGGTTGGAAAGGTACTGTATCTTCATTTGCTAGTATTTTGCCCTGACAAGAACCGTAACTATAGGGTTGAATAGAAGTGGTGAGAGCAGACATCCATATCTTGTTCCAGATCTTAGGGGAAAAACTTTCATTCTTTCACCATTAAGCATTGTGCTTGCTGTTGTGTTTTCCTAGATGACCTTTAGTAGGCTGAGGAAGATCTCTTCTATTTCTAGTGTGTTGAGCATTTTTATCATGAAAAGGAGATGAATTTTTTAAATGCTTTTCCTACATCAATTGATATGATCATTTTGATTCTTATCATTTATTCTATAAATATCATGTATTACATTGATTTTCATATGTTGAGATAACCTTGCATTCCTGGGTTAAATCCCACTTGATCATAGTGTATAAACCTATTTTATATGTTGCAGGATTCAGTTTGTTACTATTTTCTTGAGGTTTTTGCAATATTCATAAGAGATATTGATATATTTCCTTTCATTGTGGTGTCTTTATCTGGTTTTGGTATCAGGGTACTACTGGCCTTATATTTACAGTGGATTAGGAAATGTTCCCTCCTATTTTACTTTTAGAAGAATTTGAGAAGGATTGGTGTTCATGCTTTCAACATTTGGTAGAATTCACCACTGAAGCATCTGGGCCTAGACTATTCTATGTGGATTTTTAAGAATTAGTAATTCAATCTTTTACTTGTTATAATTCTATTCAAATTTTCTATTTATTCTTCAGTCAGTTTCCATAGTTTGAGTGTTTCTGAGAATTTTTTCTGTTTCATCTAGGTTATCTAATTTGTTGGCATAGGTTATTCATAGTATTCTCTTAAAGCCATTTTTATTTCTGTTCAGTCAGTGGTAATAGTCCCACCTTCATTCCTAATTTTAGTAATTTGAGTCCTTTTCTTAATCAGCCAAATTAAAAGCTTCTCAGTTTTATTGATCTTTTTAAGAATAAACTTTTGGTTTCATTGACTTTGTTTAATGTTTTTCTGTTCCCTATTTCTTCTGAATTCTTTATTATATCCTATGATTTTCTTGTTTTGCATTTAATCTGTTCTTTTTCCTCTACTTTTTAAGGTAGAAGGTTACATTGTGATTTAACATCTATCTTTTTTAAAATATTCAAAAAAATTTTTTATACAGCAGGTTGTTATTAGTCATCCATTTCATACACATAAGTGTACACGTCAATCCTAATCTCCCAATTCATCACACCACCACCACCCCCACCGCCGCTTTCCCCCTGTGGTGTCCATATGTTTGTTCTCTACTTCTTTGTCTCAGTTTCTGCCCTGCAAACCAGTTCATCTATACCATTTTTCTAGGTTCCACATATATGCGTTAGTATACGACATTTGTTTTTCTCTTTTTTGGTTTTTTTTTTTTTTTTTTGCGGTACGCGGGCCTCTCACTGTTGTGGCCTCTCCCGTTGCGGAGCACAAGCTCCAGACGCGCAGGCTCAGTGGCCATGGCTCCTGGGCCTAGCCGCTCCGCAGCATGTGGGATCTTCCCGGACCGGGGAACGAACCCGTGTCCCCTACATCGGGAGGCAGACTCTCAACCACTGTGCCACCAGGGAAGCCCTCTTTTTATTTTTTTAACATCTTTATTGGAGTATAATTGCTTTACAATGGTGTGTTAGTTTCTGCTTTATAACAAAGTTAATCAGTTATACATATGTCCCCATATCTCTTCCCTCTTGTGTGTCCCTCCCTCCCACCCTCCCTATCCCACCCCTCGAGGTGGTCACAAAGCACCAAGCTGCTCTCCCTGTGCTATGCGGCTGCTTCCCACTAGCTATCTATGTTACCTTTGGTAGTGTATATATGTCCATGCCACTCTTTCACTTTGTCACAGCTTACCCTTCCCCCTCCCCCTATCCTCAAGTCCATTCTCTAGTAGGTCTATGTCTTTATTCCCGTCTTGCCCCTAGGTTCTTCATGACCTTTTTTTTTTCTTTTTTCTTAGATTCCATGTATATGTGTTAGCATACGGTATTTGTTTTTCTCTTTCTGACTTACTTCACTCTGTATGACAGACTCTAGGTCGATCCACCTCATTACAAATAACTCAATTTCGTTTCTCTTTATGGCTGAGTATTATTCCATTGTATATATGTGCCACATCTTCTTTATCCATTCATCTGTTGACGGACACTTAGGTTGCTTCCATGTCCTGGCTATTGTAAATAGAGCTGCAATGAACATTTTGGTACATGACTCTTTTTGAATTATGGTTTTCTCAGGGTATATGCGCAGTAGTGGGATTGCTGCGTCATATGGTAGTTCTACTTTTATTCTTTTAAGGAACCTCCATACTGTTCTCCATAGTGGCTGTATCAATTTACATTCCTGCTTGTAAATTTTGGAGATTAATCCTCTGTCAGTTGCTTCATTTGCAAATATTTTCTCCCATTCTGAGGGTTGTCTTTTGGTCTTGTTTATGGTTTCTTTTGCTCTGCAAAAGCTTTTAAGTTTCATTAGGTCCCATTTGTTTATTTTTGTTTTTATTTCCATTTCTCTAGGAGGTGGGTCAAAAAGGATCTTGCTGTGATTTATGTCATAGAGTGTTCTGCCCATGTTTTCCTCTAAGAGTTTGATAGTGTCTGCCCTTACATTTAGGTCTTTAATCCATTTTGAGTTTATTTTTGTGTATGGTGTTAGGGAGTGTTCTAATTTCATACTTTTACATGTAGCTGTCCAGTTTTCCCATCACCACTTATTGAAGAGGCTGTCTTTTCTCCACTGTATATTCTTGCCTCCTTTATCAAAGATAAGGTGACCATATGTGCATGGGTTTATCTCTGGGCTTTCTATCCTGTTCTATTGATCTATCTTTCTGTTTTTGTGCAAGTACCATACTGTCTTCATTACTGTAGCTTTGTAGTATAGTCTGAACTCAGGAAGCCTGATTCCTCCAGCTCCGTTTTTCATTCTCAAGATTGCTTTGGCTATTCGGGGTCTTTTGTGTTTCCATACAAATTGTGAAATTTTTTGTTCTAGTTCTGTGAAAAATGCCAGTGATAGCTTGATAGGGATTGCATTAAATCTGTAGATTGCTTTGGGTAGTAGAGTCATTTTCACAATGTTGATTCTTCCAATCCAAGAACGTGGTATGTCTCTCCATCTATTTGTATCATCTTTAATTTCTTTCATCAGTGTCTTATAATTTTCTGCATACAGGTCTTTTGTCACCTTAGGTAGGTTTATTCCTAGATATTTTATTCTTTTTGTTGCAATGGTAAATAGGAGTGTTTTCTTAATTTCACTTTCAGATTTTTCATCATTAGTGTATAGGAATGCCAGAGATTTCTGTGCATTAATTTTGTATCCTACGACTTTACCAAATTCATTGATTAGCTCTAGTAGTTTTCTGGTAGCATCTTTAGGATTCTCTATGTATAGTATCATGTCATCTGCAAACAGTGACAGCTTTACTTCTTCTTTTCCAATTTGGATTCCTTTTATTTCCTTTTCTTCTCTGATTGCTGTGGCTAAAACTTCCAAAACTATGTTGAATAATAGTGGTGAGAGTGGGCAACCTTGCCTTGTTCCTGATCTTAGTGGAAATGGTTTCAATTTTTCACCATTGAAGATGATGTTGACTGTGGGTTTGTCATATATGGCCTTTATTATGTTGAGGAAAGTTCCCTCTTTGCCTACTTTCTGCAGGGTTTTTTATCATAAATGGGTGTTGAATTTTATCAAAAGCTTTCTCTGCGTCGATTGAGATGATCTTATGGTTTTTCTCCTTCAGTTTGTTAATATGATGTATCACATTGATTGATTTGCATATATGAAGAATCCTTGGATTCCTGGGATAAACCCCACTTGATCCTGGTGTATGATCCTTTTAATGTGCTGTTGGATTCTGTTTGCTAGTATTTTGTTGAGGATTTTTGCATCTATGTTCATCAGTGATATTGGCCTGTAGTTTTCTTTCTTTGTGACACCTTTGTCTGGTTTTGGTATCAGGGTGATGGTGACCTCGTAGAATGAGTCTGGGAGTGTTCCTCCCTCTGCTATATTTTGGAAGCGTTTGAGAAGCGTAGGTGTTAGCTCTTCTCTAAATGTTTGATAGAATTTGCTTGTGAAGCCATCTGGTCCTGGGCTTTCGTTTGTTGGAAGAGTTTTAATCACAGTTTCAATTTCAGTGCTTGTGATTGGTCTGTTCATATTCTCTATTTCTTCCTGGTTCAGTCTTGGCAGGTTGTGCATTTCTATCAATTTGTCCATTTCTTCCAGGTTGTCCATTTTATTGGCATAGAGTTGCTTGTAGTAGTTTCTTAGGATGCTTTGTATTTCTGCGGTGTCTGTTGTAACTTCTCCTTTTTCGTTTCAAATTTTATTGATTTGAGTCCTCTCCCTCTTTTTCTTGATGAGTCTGGCTAAGGGTTTATCAATTTTGTTTATCTTCTTAAAGAACCAGGTTTTAGTTTTATTGACCTTTGCTATTGTTTTCTTTGGTCCTATTTCATTATTTCTGCTCTGGTCTTTATGATATTGTTCCTTCTGCTAACTTTGGGTTTTGTTTGTTCTTCTTTCTCTAGTTCATTTAGGTGTAAGGTTGAGATTTTTCTTGTTTCTTGAGGTAGACATATAGCTATAAACTTCCCTCTTAGAACTGCTTTTACTGCATCCCATAGATTTTGGATCTCGTGTGTTCATTGTCATTTGTCTCTAGGATTTTTTGATTTCCTCTTTGATTTCTTCCGTGATCTCTTGATTATTTAGTAACATATTGTTTAGCCTCCATGTATTTGTGTTTTTTACCTTTTTCCCTGTAATTCATTTCTAATCTCATAGTGTTGTGGTCAGAAGAGATGCTTGATATGATTTCAGTTTTCTTAAATTTACTGAGGCTTGATTTGTGACCCAAGATGTGATCTTTCCTGGAGAATGTTCCATGCGCACTTGAGAAGAAAGTGTAATCTGCTGTTTTTGGATGGAATGTCCTATAAATATCAATTAAATCTGTCTGGTCTATGTGTCATTTAAAGCTACTGTTTCCTTATTTATTTTCATTTTGGGTGATCTCTCCGTTGGTGTAAGTGAGGTGTTAAAGTCCCCCACTATTATTGTGTTACTGTCGATTTCCTTTTTTATAGCTGTTAGCAGTTGCCTTATGTATTGTGGTGCTCCTACGTTTGGTGCATATATATTTATAATTGTTATATCTTCTTCTTGGATTGATCCCTTGATCATTATATAGTGTCCTTCCTTGTCTCTTGTAGCATTCTTTATTTTAAAGTCTATTTTATCTGATATGAGTATTGCTACGCCAGCTTTCTTTTGTTTTCCATTTTCATGGAATATCTTTTTCCGTCCCCTCACTTTCAGTCTGTATGTGTCCCTAGGTCTGAAGTGGGTCTCTTGTAGATGACACATGTATGGGTCTTGTTGTTGTATCCATTCAGCAAGCCTGCATCTTTTGGTTGGAGCATTTAATCCATTCACGTTTAGGTAATTATCGATATGTATGTTCCTATGACCATTTTCTAATTGTTTTGGGTTTGTTTTTGTAGGTCGTTTTCTTCTCTTGTGTTTCCCACTTAGAGAAGTTCCTTTAGCCTTTGTTGTAGAGCTGGTTTGGTGGTGCTGAATTCTCTTAGCTTTTGCTTGTCTGTAAAGCTTTTGATTTCTCCATTGAATCTGAATGAGATCCTTGCTGGGTAGACTAATCTTGGTTGTAGGTTCTTCCCTGTCATCACTTTAAGTATATCATGCCACTCCCTTCTGGCTTGTACAGTTTCTGCTGAGAAATCAGCTGTTAACCTTATGGGAGTTCCCTTGTATGTTATTTCTCATTTTTCCCTTGCTGCTTTCAATAATTTTTCTTTGTCTTTAATTTTTGCCAGTTTTCTTATTATGTGTCTCGGCATGTTTCTCCTTGGGTTTATCCTGTATGGGATTCTCTGCACTTCGTGGGCTTGGGTGGCTATTTTGTTTCCCATGTTAGGGAAGTTTTCGACTATATTCTCTTCAAATATTTTCTCAGGTCCTTTCTCTCTCTCTTCTCCTTCTGGGACCCCTGTAATGCGAATGTTGTTGTGTTTAATGTTGTCCCAGAGGTCTCTTAGGCTGTCTTCATTTGTTTTCATTCTTTTTTCTTTATTCTGTTCCGCAGCAGTGAATTCCACCCTTCTGTCTTCCTGGTCACTTATGTGTTCTGCCTCAGTTATTCTGCTATTGATTCCTTCTAGTGTAGTTTTCGTTTCAATTATTGTATTGTTCATCTCTGTTTGTTTGTTCTTTAATTCTTCAGGTCTTTGTTAAACTTTTCTTGCATCTTCTCGATCTTTGCCTGCATTCTTTTTCCAAGGTCCTGGATCATCTTCACTGTCATTATTCTGAATTCTTTTTCTGTAAGGTTGCCTATCACCACTTCATTTAGTTGTTTTTCTGGGGTTTTATCTTGTTCCTTCAACTGGTACATAGCCCTCTGCCTTTTCATCTTGTCTGTCTTTCTGTGAATGTGGTTTTTGTTCCACAGGCTGCAGGATTGTAGTTCTTCTTGCTTCTGCTTTCTGCCTTCTGAGAAGTGGTGCTTTGTTCTTCTCATACCAGGAGGCACGTGATGTTGATTTGTCCCATTATTGTTGATGTAAACTTTTAATCACTTGGTTAAGATGGTGTCTTCCAGATTTGTCCACTGCTGGTCTTGTGGTGTGTCCTGCAGAGGCAGAGGATGGCTGTTGCTATCTCTGGGGTCATAAAAGCTGGTGGCAGAAATATCAGAGAGTGTTCATCTACTTGAACTCTTGTTGGAGGCAGACATCTTGCTTGGGTCATTAGCCTATCTTTTTCTTTATGTAGGTTTTTATAGCTATAAATTTGCATCTAAGCACTGCTTTACCTGAACTCAAGTTTTGGTGTATTGTGTTTTTGATTTCATTCATCTAAAATTTGTTCAGAAAGTCAACATCACTAATCACGAGGGAAATGCAAATCAAAACCACAACGAGATATCACCTCATACCTGTCAGAATGGCTGTAATGAAAAAGTCTACAAATAACTAATGTTGGAGAGGATGTAGAGAAAAGGGAGCCCTTGTACACTGTTGGTGGGAATGTAAATTGGTACAGCCACTATGGAAAACAGAATGGAGATTCCTCAGAAAACTAAAATTAGAACTACCAAATGATCCAGCAGTTCTATTCCTGGGCATATATCTGGAAAGAACAAAATACTAATTTGAAGATGCATGCACTCCAGTATTGTCTTTTCATTTTGTTGATAGTTTCCCTTCGCTGTGCAAAGGCTTTTAAGTTTAATTAGGTCCGGTTTGTTTATTTTTACTTCTGTTTTCCTTGCCTGAGGAGATAAATCCAAACAAATATTGCTAAGACTTATGTCAACACGTGTACTGCACCCTCAGTGTTCATAGCAGCACTATTTACAACAGCCAAGACATGGAAGCAACCTAAGTATTCATCAACAGATGAATGGATAAATAAGATGTGGTGCACGTGTGCAAATGTGCACACACACACACACAGACACACACACACACGATGGAATATTATTCACCCATAAAAGGAACAAAATTATGCCATTTGCAGCAATGTGGATGGACCTAGAGAATATTGTGCTTAGTGAAATAAGTCAGAGAAAGACTTACTGTTCACTTATTATGTGGAATCTAAAAATTATACAAATGAATGTATATGCAAACAGAAATAGACTTGCAGATAAAGGAAACAAACTTGTGGTTACAAAAGGGGAGAGGGAATGGGGGAAAGACAAAGTAGGGGTTTGGGATTAATAGATACAAACTACTATGTGTAAAATAGATAAGCAACAAGGATATATTCCATAGCAAAGGGAGTTACAGCCATTATATTGTAATAACTTATGATGGAGTACAATCTGTGAAAATAATGAATCACTATGCTGTACACTCAAAAATAATAAAATATTGTAAATCAAGTATACTTCAATTTTTTAAGTCAGTATACTAACAACAACAACAACAACAATGGCAGCAGCAACACCAACAAACCCTGGGGAGAGGGTGGAATCTGATTTCCAGAATTGCCACATAATATTATATTTTAAATATAAATTTTCTACAAAATTTTGAGAATTCCTTTGGAGTGTGGCACTGGTAATTTTATTTTTAAAAGGTGATTATTAAGTGAGGCCAGTGTTAAGGACCATTGTAGTATACCATATTGTCTCAAAGGCCCTATCATTCCTTTGTTTTAATTTTTAGATTCCACATATAAGTGAAAACATACAATATTTGTCTTTCTCTGACTTATTTTACTAAGCATAATACTCTCCACATCCATCCATGTTGTTGGAAATGGCATAATTTCATTCTTTTTTATGGCTGAGTAATATTCCATTGTATTATATATACCACATCTTCTTTAACCATTCATCTTTTGATGGACAGCTAGGTTGCTTCCATATCTTGACTACTGTAAATAATGATACTAGGAACATTGGACTGCAGTACACTCTTTGACATAAGTCTTAGCAATATTTTATTTGGATTTATCTCCTCAGGCAAGGAAAACAAAAGTAAAAATAAACAAATGGGACCTAATTAAACTTAAAAGCCTTTGCAGAGATAAGGAAACCATCAACATAGCAAAAATACAACCTACTGAATGGGAGAAGATATCTGCAAATGATATGTCTGGTAAGGGGTTAACATACAAAATAATTCAGATCATCTCATCCATATGTAATGATATTCTTCATTAATGACATCCTCATTCAAGATAAAGTCACTGCAGTGGTGGTACAGAAGTCAAGCAGGAGGTGAACCTCCGAATCTTCTCCAAAAACTTCCCAAGGGCTGTTTTCATTCAGTTTTAAATTAGAGTATGGCAGTGCCCACATTAAACAATCTGGTGGTTTTATGTGTTGGTTCTTTCTGTTATTCCTAAATTTGGTCACTCCCACACCTTTTAGGTGTACTTTTTGCTACTTTTAAGTCACCTTCTTTGCTTTCCCATGTCCCACACCAGTGTAACCAAGATACCTGCCTCAGGAATTCTCAGTAAGAATAGTGAAAATGGCCCTATTTTCTCCAAATGAACTGCTTTGGGTTGGAATCAGAGGTTCACAAAACCATGGAAACTCAGAAGTACAGAACCATGGAATTTTGGAACTGAAGGCACAAGGGAGCTCAAGACAGTATAATTTCTTATCTTGAAGTTAAAAGGACTTTTTTTTTTGTCTGATGATAGAGAATATTTTACCTTATATATACCCTTATTTTAGAAATGTGTACATTTCACCATTTCACATAACAATAAATGTGCCTATATTTCTTCGTTGCTTATATTTACTGAATGTTATATTGTAGTGAGTTTTCCCTTTTTATTGCCTGGTGATCTCTCTCCCTTTTAATGAACTCTATTTTGTCCAGTGTAAGAAGAGCTATATAACAGCTTTCTTTTGATTAGTATATGAATGATATATATTTTTTCTTTCCATTACTTTCAGTATTTCTGTATCTTCTATTTAAAATGTATATCTTTGAAGCAGACCCCTTAACTTAGCCCCTCAGGGTGTGCCCTGTTGAAGGAAGAGAAGAACTTCAGGTGAGGAGACTAAAGTGGGAAAAGATTTGAAAGTGTTGACTAGCAATGGGGAAGAGATACAGAAGTTAGGATGAGTCTGTATTTGTGAAAGAGACGAGAAATAAGAAATACAGCACTTCAGGAAGAAGTGGTACAAGAGCTGCAGAGAAGGAAATCCACATGAAAGGGAATCTTGGGAAGCAAATGGTCCTCTTTTTTACAACAGGAGAAATTAACATTAATGGGGCAGGTGAATAGAGGGAAATACAATAGCTAAGTGAATAATGAAAGATATATCAACAAAAGTAAAAGATGGCAAGATAAGGTTTTGGAGGAAGGTGAAGTGTCTAGCTGGCCAGAGCAGAAGATGGATGGTTGGCAGGGCTAGAGTGATCTAAGTCTAAATCCCCCAGTGAAAGAATCTGTACTGTAGCCCTATGTGTTTCCTTAGGACCCCAGACAGATTCCCAACCCTGTGCCCAAGATCTACGGCTGGAAGAGAAATGTACAGTAGCATTTATGTAGGAGGTGGATCCAAAGGCTAAGAAAAACTAGGTCCTGGCTGTTACATGTGGGCTCAAGATGAAGGTGAAGAGGCAGCCAGAGTGAGCTGTGCAACCTGAGCACCACAAGGCCTGTCATAGGCTGCTTGGTACTAACACCTCCAAATCTGTCCCTTAAATCATATTTCTCCAAAAATGAAGAAACTTTCAAAACTAGCCTTCTCAAAGCAGTGCTTCGTTATCCTTTCCTTGTCAAGAATGTTTAGAAAATGTTAGACGATTAGACTAAGAGGGAATAGCATTTGCACTTGGGAACAGAAAACATGGGTTCATGGTAGCCTCTGCAGTTATGAGCTTTCTGGGTCTTATTTCTTGCACTATACAATGGGGACCATAATGCCAACTCCATACTCTGTTGTAAATATCAAATAAGAAAATGAATATGAATGTCCAAAGTGGCACATTTATATACTATGAGCAGTTATAATTGTTCATTTAAAATTCTGGATAATACAGATTTTTAAAAATTTATAACCTTGTATATTCAACCTCTCAGGAGCCTCAGAATTGGGATATACTGTCCCTTGAATGAGAAATATTCTTGTTTGTCCTCTTTCACTAACTCACTCTTAGGCCCAACGTTGGAACTTCTAGAAAGGTATTGCTGAAGAGCCTTCAGCCTTCTCTTTATTCTGGATTATTCTGGTTTCCCTTTCTCAACCTAATATCCACTCTTTTTACAGAAGATCCTGTTATTCAAATATTTTTTGGACTAGGACAAGCAATTGAGGTTTTCTGACAAGGTAATGTTCTTCTTCTACAAATACTTTTGCCCAAACCCGTATTCTGAGAAGGTACAATGAGATGATACTTCTAAAAACATACCTTTTCACACACTCTTTACCTCCCCTTGGTGCCTTACTGCATGTCTCTTGAAGGCCCAGTTGGTTTGCTCCTGTGATATGGGCTGAATTGTGTTGAATCCTTCAACAGCTCTATAACTCTCTCCTCCATGTAAACTTACAAGTAGGAGGATAGCCAAAGAAGGTCTCATGTGATAATATTTTTACCAGAAGTTTTACATTGCTTATTATAAACAAATCTGGAATTTATTGATTATGGAGCACCGCTTAGAGAACAGAAATTAGTCTTGTAGATCCCCTCTCTGCATGACTGATGGAATGTAAAAACTAAGAAGCTCTAAACTTAAATAGCTCCCTAGAGCTGACTTTTACAGCACATGTCCAACACACACAGTGAACACTCATCTCTAGCTCTGAAGCCAGAATACGTCCCAGTACAAAAATCTAGTTTTTGGAGGTGCATATGATAGTTTGGACCCTTCCAGAGATAGATGTTACGCTTGCTTTTTTGCTTGTATCCTTAATTAATCATTAGTAAAATTTGCTGTTAAGTAAGGTGCCTAATTTCTCTGAATCTGCTTTGACAATTTGACTTCTGTTGTGGTATAATAACTTTTGATTAGAACTGTGCCATTCAACCAGCTTTTAGGGTGCTTCTGAAATTACTATAAATTGTTAGACTCAGCTTCTCATATTATCTTCTTTTCTTCCATATCAGTTCTTAAAAATTACTTGTTCTTGCCTTTTTCTGCTATATATGATTCCTTAGGATAATTATGTATTTTGATGGAAAATTTTCATTGTTTTTACCTAAGTTATACAGGAGATGAACCATCCTTTGATTTGGTCCATCATATTCAAAACACTGAAACTAGAATCAAACCACTTTTTGATTTCTTAATTGAGCTGCTTGTTCCCTTCTCATTTCACAAGAATAAGAAGTTCCTCACATGTTCTCATCAAGAACAGTGATGCCAGAGTGGTCCGTGTGGTATGTAAAGATGCAGGATGGTACCCAGAACCTGAAGCAAGCTGGATAGATCTCCAGAGACATAGTTTAAAACCACACTCTGAAAATAACAGAGCAAATGGAAAAGGCCTGTTCTCCATTGAGTTTTCAGTTCTGGTAACTGAACTCAAAAAGATTGTGCCCTGTTCCAACCTCAACTCCAGGCTCAACCAGAAAAAGGAAACAAATATTTCTGATTCAGGTTAGTTTGTCTATAATTATATCTCATTGCCTGGAGAAGTGTTTTAAGACTGAGTGCATACTGTTGAGTTCCTAATTGAAAGGGAAATGATACTGAGTTCCTGTACTGTACTTTTTAGGCAGCTTTACCCAATCTGTATTACTTCCTTCTTTCTGCTAGCTTTGGGTTTAGGTTGTTCTTCTTTTTCTAGTTCTTTAAGAGAAAAAGTTAGGTTGTTGAATTAAGTATTTACAGTTATAAATTGTCCTTTTAGCAATGCTTTTACTGTTTCTCATAAGTTTCAGCGCATTGTGTTTTGTTTTCATCTGTCTCAATATATTTCCTAATTTCCCTTGCAATTTCTACTTTGACCCATTGGTTGTTTAAAAGTATGTTGTTTAATTTCTACGTATTTGTGAATTTTTCAGTTTTTCTTCTGATATTAATGTTTAGTTTCATTCCATTGTGATTTGAAGATACATTGCATAATTCCAATCTTTTAAAACTTATTAACAATTGCTTTGTAGTCTAACATATGGGGTCTATCCTGAAGAATGTTCCATGTGCACTTGAAAAAAAATGTAATTCTGTTGTTGAGAGGAGTATAGGTGTCTATTGTGTCCATTTGTCTATAGTATTGTTCAAGTATTCTGCTTCCATACTGATGTTCTGTCTGGCTGTCTTACACATTATTGAAAGTGGATTATTGAAGTCTACTATTATTGTAGATCTGCCTACTTCTCTCTCTAATTCTAATAATATTTGCTACATACAGTTTGGAGGTATGTGATTTGGTGCATATATGTTTATAGTTGTTATATCTTCTTGGTGAATTGATCCTTTTATCAATATGTAGTGTCCTTTTTTGTCTCTTGTAACAGTTTTTTTTGGCTGCGCCACACAGCTTACAGGATCTTAGTTCCCCAACCAAGGATTGAACCCGTGGCCTCAGCAGGGAGCATGGAGTCCTAACCACTGGACTGCCAGGGAATTCCCTCATGTAACAGTTTTTGACTTAAAAGTCTATTTTGTCTAATATTAGTATAGCCAACCCTACTCTCCTTTAGTTACTGTTTACATGAAATACCTTTTCCCATAGGTATTTGTGCTTTTTCTTACCTCTGTGAAAAATGCAAAAATGATAACAGACAATAGATTTTTATGATAAAATATACCATACTTGCAAAACTGTATATACAATATACAGTTAATATGGTTAAAAATTTAGTATCCCTCTGAATATAAGATGTCATCAAGTATAATACATATTGTATTTTATGTACCACTAAAAAAGAAAAAATTATACCAATTAAACTGACACAATGATTTTTTTGTCATTTTGAATTTTTTATACTTATTAAATTTTTTTTCAGACTTTGGTTTTAACATTTATCACCCTTGTGAATACATACAAAGTAAAATGTATTAAAAAACTGACTAAGGTGTATTTATGATAATGACAGCTATATCTTAAGACCATCCAGATTTCAGAAACGTGAAAATATTAGAAAATAAATACCTGTGTACCCACCACCTTGTTTATGAAATAGAACAGTCGCCAACACTATTGAAGCTGTTGTGTGTACTTCCCTAATAACATCTCCCTCCTTTATACCCTATAGATACTTCCTTTTTTCTAATTTTGCCAAATATATACTCTAAATAATTTATTGCTAGGTATTATTATTAACTGTTTTATACATTGAACTAAAGCACATGTGTTCTGTGACTTACTGTTTTTACCCTACCATAGGTGAGATTCATTCATGCCTATGTGTCTGCCACTGTTGTATAGTATCCAACAGTATATGTAGTCCATAATTTATCAGTTCCCCAGTTGATGGACATTTGGGGCTATTTCCAATGTTTTGCCCTTATATTTTGTTGCATTTTACAGTTGTCTCCTGGTACACATGTGTTAGAGTTTCTCTTGGGTATATACCCAGAAGTGGAATTGCGAAGTCAAGTCAAGATGGTAGCCTGACAAATACTGCTGTTCCCCTCCTCCCTCCCATGAGTATACTGAGGAAACATGAGTCTTGTTCTTGCTTGATCTACAGGCCAGACTTAGTATCTATGTTCAGGGACCTTCAAAGGGAAGACAAGCAAGAGAAGGAGGTGGTGGTGCTTTCCAGCCCACAGAAGGTGACTTTCAGCCATAACCTTGAGGAACCAAAGATAGACAGGGGTTAATGTGAGGTAGAGTGTTTCTATCAGCTCCATGGAGCATGGGTATGAGGTGAGGCTCCATTTGACTGGAGACTAGGGTCGTCTCAGGCTGAAGCTTGGTTGATGTCACAGAATCCACTGTGAGGTCACTTCTATGCTGTGGAATACATAAGTTCAAAAAGAAGATAGTAATTCATTCTAAAAATGAATTTAAAACTAAGGGACGCTAAACTGAAAACAGCTTGGTTTCATGTTCTGGCTCTTCTTCTGATGGGCTTAACAGGTTACTGTCTCCTTGTCTTAGATATGATGGCACCAGTGACCTCCAGCCCTTCCCCATGCTCTTCTGTCTGTGTGATGGATTACGTGCTGCTCTCCTCCACAGCTTGCAACCCGATGATGTCCACCTCTGTATTATGCACAGTACAGTAGGCATTGAGGTTTTTGCAGAACCCCAGACCACTGTCTGTGCAATAAGGTAGGCTTTGAGCTTTGTCAGCAATGAGCCAGTCCTTCTGGGTCTCTTATTTTCAGAACCTGGGGCAACTATGGAGTAGTGTGGGTTTTGAGGTTCTTTAACAATGAGCCAAAACTGCTGTATCTTCTTACTCAGAACATGGGACTACTGTTGGTATAATAGGGTAGCCTTTGAAATTTATTTTTTTAAAAAGCCAATTGTACTGGGGCTCTTACTTGAAGCCCTAGATAGAAGAGCCAGAGCCATAAGCAACAAAGGACCTACAGGGACGAGGGAAGGAAGGGATTCTTACTTTGATCCTCAACTAATTCACTGATGGATTCTGATTCAAAAACCATTAATAATGTCTATATTAATTATCTGCTTAAAAAAAAAAAGCCACAGTGGCTCTCCATTGCCCAATGAATCAAGTGCAAACTCTTAACATAGTATTTGAGATCTTTGTCAATCTGGATACAACCAAATTCCAGAGTCTTATACATGAGTCCATACTGATATAAATAATTGAATAAATAAATGAGGGAGAAGAGATAGCTCTTCCTTGCTGTAGAATTCCAACTAATGAGTGTGAAAGGAATGAGGAAAACAGAAAATCACCATTAGGTCAATACCACAGGAATAACTGCAGATAAAATCCACTGATGGATGCTAAAATTAAGAGGTGAAAATTTGGGAAGAAATATACTTGTAGAGCTTCATACCATCTCTTCCAAAATATTTATTAACTGCAAAGGAAAATATATTACCTTGAGAGTGGAGAGACCTGATGGAAACCCTCTTAACCAAGTGATCAAAGTCAAAGTCACCAGTAATAAGACATATCAACAACCTAAATCCTGTGATGGGATGCCCTCAGGAGGACACAAAATCACTTCTGCAGTGTTCTTGTCTAAAATGCATAACCTCAGACTAATCATGAAGAAATATCAGACAAACCCAAATTGAGGAACATTAAAATAGGAGATCAATACCCTTAGAACGTGTCAAGGTCATGAAAGACTGAGGAACTGCTGCAGATTAGAGGAGACTAAGGAGAAATAACTAGTGCAGTGTGAGATCCTGGATTGGACCTTTTCAAAAATAGTTTCAGTGGAAAAACTTATGAAATTCAAATACAGTTTTTACAGTAGTCAATAACATTGTACTAATGTTAATTTCCTGATTCTCATGCTTGTACTGTGGTTATGTAAGATGTTAACATGAGGGGAAGCTGGTTGAAAGATATCAGGACACTGTTATATTTGCAACTTTTATTTTTTAATATTTATTTATTTATTTATTATTTTTTTGGCTGTGTCAGTTGTGGCACACTGGATCTTTCATTGTGGCGCACAGGTGCTTCATTGTGGTGCATGGGCTTCTCCCTAGTTGTGGCGTGCGGGCTTCTCTCTAGTTGTGGTGCACAGGCTCCAGAGCACCAGGGCTCTGTAGTTGTGGCACACAAGCTCTCTAGTTGTGGTGTGTGGGCTCAGTAGTTGCGGTGTGCGGGCTTAGTTGCCACAAGGCATGTGGGATCTTAGTTCCCTGACCGAAGATCGAACTGGCATCCCCCTGCGTTGCAAGATGGATTCTTAACCACTGGACCACCAGGGAAGTCCTGCAACTTTTACATAACTTTTATATGCTTGCTCTTTAAAAAGAATACCCATTTTCACTTATTACATTAGTAATTAAAAGAAATAATTCCCAGTATATGGCAAAGAGCACAGGTTATATAGTCAGAAAGACACAGCTTGATATTCTAGCTCTACTACATATTAGCTTGTGTGACTTATGCAGGTCACTTCAGTCCTCTGAGCCTCCATTTTCTTCATATGACTTTCTTCAAACTGAGATGACAATGCCTTAAGCATAAAATTGTTACAAGCATGAGTTATGCTTGTAAAGCACCAGGTATAGCACCTGGCACAGAACAGGTAGCAGCAAGTCTAAGTTTTTCTTCCCATAAGAGACAGTCAATTCACTACACAATTGAATTGACCCAGTGCCCTATAGGAGATCATGGTCCAGAGATCATGTGCTATGGAGATCAGAGTCCAGAGAGGGATGCAGTCAGATCACTTCAATTTCACTCAATTTCTTTCTTGTGCTTATCAATAGATACCCTGCATGACCCATGACCCCTGCATGGTATTTGTGATCGTCATGAGCAGCTGAAGAAAAAAAAAAAGTTTGCAATCCACTCTACTACACTGCAAGCTCCTTGAGAAGAGGGTTACTGTTTCACTTATTCTTCACAGAGGCCTTAGTATAGGCCCGTTCACAGACTCCTATGTGGTAAGTTGAGTCCAGTATTTATGATGGGGGAGAAGCTGCATCCTCTCTTCCCTGGGATGCTCTGGCCTTTCCCTCCTTTTTTTCTTTTTAACTCTTAGTGGTTCCCTTGTAGGCTAACCAGCATATGGATAATATGAGGGTTTTTCTGTACTGCCCCACCTTATGGTGTTGGAATGGCTTTAATTGGAACTTATCCTTTCCCTTTCTTTCCATTTGGGTTTCATTCTTGGGTTGGGAAACTCTCTGGCTTCTGTTCCGTTCACTTGTGTTGCCTTAACCCTGCAAGTTTGGGATGAGGTGTCCCACTACTGAATCTTAAGCTGTTTCTGCAACAGGCTTCTGTAATCACCACACTCATGCTGCCCTCTGGGGAGAGATCAGCAGTTCCTGCTGACATACTAGAAGGCCAGGCTTGTGGCCCTTGCTGCAGCCATTTTAAACATTCTTGAGTATATTTCACAGTGCCTGCCGTGGACATGCTGGCTCCACTTCCTCCTGGGTCTATGAAGGCTGCTCTGGCCAGAGCTGAGATTAACTGTCCTGAGTCTGCAGACTCAGTTGCTCTCATGTCTCTAGCACCTGTAGTGGTGCATGGTGCCTGTTGTCATTGCTACTGCCACTCCTGTTGTTGTCAGGCACCAAAAGTCTCTGGATTTCAAGAAAGAGTGTGCTTCTCTGCAGTAAAAGATAAACTCAGTAGGCCTGGGTTGTCTAAAACCTGCACATTTCAAAGAAAGGTTTGACCACTTGCCAGGCTCCCAGGAGGTAACCTCTAAGTTTTTGGAATATCCTGCCTGATAAAAGCATCTTTTTTACATGGGGTTTTGGGACACTTAGTATCAGTTTGGCCTCTGAGAGGCTAGAGACTAAGTAACGAAGGTCAGCCATGTATGCACACCTTGTCTACATGACTGACCCTGAATAAAAACTCTGGACACCAAGGCTCAAGTGAACTTCATGGGTTGGCAGTACTTTGTGCATGTTGTCTCTCATTGTTGATAGAAGACTTAAGTGTTGTCTGTATCAATCCACTGGGAGAGGACAAATGGAAGCTCGCATCTGATGGCTCTTCTAGACTCTTCCCTGTGTACCTTTTTCCTGGCTAATTTTAATCTGTATCTTTTTTTCCTTTTTTTTAAACTGAGGTATAGTTGAGTTACAGTATTATATTAGTTTCAGGTGTACAACATAGTGATTCAAAGTTTTTATAGATTATATTTCATTTAAAGTTATTATAAAATATTGGATATATTCCCTGTGCTGTACAATATATCCTTGTAGCTTATTTTGTACACAGTTTGTACCTCTTAATCTCCTACCTCCCCACATTGGTAACTTTTATTTTTTTAAACAAAATTCAAATTTTATTTAGGTTGAAGTAAACTATACAAAATTGATTTTCTTCACCAAAAATAACAGCAATATTTTCTGTATTATTCCTAGATAAACCACAAAACACTTATTTTTGTAGGTTTTCTAGGTTTTGCTTGTAAACCAAGGTGAGGCAGTAGATACAGTCATGGAAAAAGACAGAAGAAAACAGAGAAATCAGTTGTCAGTATCCATGGCCTCTGATCCTGTCTTGACCATGAAACAGAAGTGTTCAACATATACCTGTCAAAAAGCTTATGAAGATGTAGGCTCAATAAAGGAATGTAAACAGCAACAATCAGATGTGGAACAACAAGGGAAGGCTCTTCCATTCAAACTGTAACTATTACTTGTTCCTTCAACTTCATTTGATAAAGACAAAATCTACACTGAAATCCTTGTTTGGCAAACTCACACGTTTCTCTTACAGTCTGATAATTTTCTTAACTGTCCCTTACAGATTTTTAACAGCATACTTAAAACTCCTACTATTCAAAGGTCAGTCATGAGCTTCATTGTAATGTTTTGTAAAATGTATTCCTTCCTCCCATACCTCCTCAAAATTTATTTCTTCAAAGAACTGATAACTCAGTACCTGACAATTGGATCCACAGTGACAAATGTTGTATCTAAAATGACTTAACTAATACAATTTCAAAGTGCCATTAGCAGAGATCACACAGAGTGTAACATGGTACTTTCAATGCTATCTTCTGGAAGAACAGTTAGGTCTCCAAAGCATAGGACTTCAAACGGGCCATTTAAACAGGAAGATTATCAATGACTAATGTACTCAATGCGAGGCCTACAGGTCAAGATATTCAGTGATTAAGTGTCCTACGTACACCTTACAACTTTTCTGAAAGGTATTTTCAAATTTCTTACAGATTTTTTCAAATATCAAATATAAGAGAAAGCCTATTTTAAAAGTCTCTTAGGTATTTTAAATGGTTTCTGAATGATCTGTAGGAAGCTCTGACTTAACTTGTATAGAGTTTGTTATATGTATCCACCATTAAATCCAAATCGTGTTTTATATCAAAATTTATGTTAAGCAAAGGCAAGTTACTTGACCTTTGGTCTGTTAAAGTGTTCCTCAGGTATGCTTTGAGACGCTTTCACCCATTTTCATAGCGTTCATTCTCAACCTTCATCACAGGAAGAATACATAGGACCTTCAGCAATGCATAAACATTAGGAAAAAACTTGATGTCTGGCAGATGAAGGGCTTCATAAATAGTGTATGGAAGCTCTGTATCTTTCCCTCTGTGTTTCCACTTGATTCTCCAACACTGCAGCTCAGCAGAGAGTGTGTCAGGATCAGGTAAATCACTTCTGTACATGTCAGCGTGATGCTCCTCTGATGTATTGAATCTGAGCTGTCCCATGACTGAGGGTACCAGAGATAAGCATTTAAGAGCTGTGAGGTGCTGTTCTGAGAAGATATCTTTCAGTTCCTGAATAATGTGTTCCACTGTTGGAACATTTAGAGTTTCTTTATAGTAACTCTCAGAGGTTAGCTGAGATTCCAGGTTACTATGCTGAGCTCTGCGAAATTTCCCTGGGAGTTTCATCTGAATATCAAGTTTGGTTGCCAAATTTGTGGCTTTCTCAAACCAAAATTCATGATAAACTTCGATATTTTCCATCACTTCATTTAGTGAATGCAGCACTGCAGTCAAACTACTGGCAGAACAATGTTGGTAACGATGAAATCAAAATCTGTTACTGCACTACAGAGTACAAAGGCTCAGCCAGCTATACAGTTATTCCATCTAACATTTGTGTCACTATTTATACCATCTATACGTAAAACAAGTGCTTGTAGGAGGTCCACTAAGATTTCAAAAGCATCATGCCTGCCTGTCCACTGAGAATGGCAAATTTCCTTCAGTTCTTTGCCCCTTTCTTCATTGTTCTGAAATAGAACAGAAATTACATTGTCAAGCTCTAAAAGCAGTTGTGGTGATTGATGGGAAAAAGAACAAGCTTCCTCAATTGTTCCTAATGTGACAGATACTCCCATAACAGGCACTGATCTTGCCAACCACATATTTAAGGCACAGGAAGAGCAGAGTGTGTAGATAGCTTGGGGATATTTCTCTAAAAGTCTAGAAGCAACAACTTTCACTTTGGAAGAAAATCCACTGGACACAATGTAAGCCTGGCCACGACAGTACTCCATGCTGAATCCCCACTTCTCAGTTATCGTAGTGTGAAATTTCACAGCCAAAATTTCTGCATCAGCTTCATAAGGCAGGAAGCCCACAAATTCCTCTCTCAGGTTGTGAGCTTCATCAACAAACCTCACCAACACAGGCAGGTGCTCTTCCCCTGCTAAGTCCACCACATTGTCAGTGACGATGGAAAAGAAGTGAGTCTCTCACTTCCCTGAGGGTTTCTTCCCAAATGCAGCTCTCACAGCTCTCTAGCATCTGTTTCTACTGTGTTTTCAAACAGAACAATGTGTTAACTGCTGCTGTCTCAAAGCACCTTCTCAGATCCTCTCCACCAGAATTGATCCGGCACTCCAGCAGTGCTTGAAAGTTATCAGGAGTAAAGAGACCTTCTGGGATTTCATCAGCTTCATGTTCATCCAGAGGTATGTTCTGTTTTCCCATAAGAATCAAAATTTCAAATAAAGATTTTAAGTATTCTTTGTTTTCCTTCTCTTCAAGGGTTAAAGTTAAAATGTCTTCACCCTGCTCTTCACTCCCTTCTTCTGCACTGGGGTTCTGAGCATTGTTGCTGTTTATTTCCTTATGTTTTGGTTCCTGTTCAGAAGTTTCATCAATTTTTTTCTGTTTCAGTGTCCTGATTTCATCTTCACTCAATTCTTTTATTCGTTTTCTGTGTCTACTGTGTGGATTATTCAAATGGCCGGTAAGATCAAATATTATTGGCCTTGCATTATCTCGAAGAACTGTCCTATAAGGACTCTCCCAATGACATCACATGTATTTGCTTCAGTTAATTTTGAGAAATACAATAACCCAATCATTCTTTAGTTTTCTGATGCCTCTGCAAAATGTATAGTTCTACAGATCATAGACGTCTCAAAGTGTTTGGCACACAATCAGTAATGTTTATTTAGTTTATCAGGTGTTTTATCTTCTAAGTCTGCTCTCCTACAATTCTCCACTGACTTCTGGCATCTGGCTGGATCCCATGGGAACCTGAAAAAGGCCAGGTCTGACTGCGTGCTCTTCTGCGTGCAGTTGGGGGCCGCGCAGAAGTTCCGCATCGTAGTCTGCCAGCCGGCCGGCCCAGCCCCCGCAGCCTTCGCGCTGCCGCTGCTGGTGCACCTCCCGCCCGCCCGGGACGCTGCCGCCTCCTTACCACCCGCATTGGTAACTATTACTTTGTTTTCTATATCTGTGAGTCTGTTTCTGTTTTGTTACATTCATTCATTTGTATTTTTTAGATTCCATATATAAATGGTAGCATACAGTATTTGTCTTTCTCTGACTTATTTCACTAAGCATAATACCCACCAGATCTGCCCATGTTGTGGGAAATGGCAAAATTTCATTCTTTTTACGACTGAGTAATATTCCATTGTGTGTGTGTGTGTGTGTGTGTGTGTGTGTGTGTGTGTGTGTATGTACCACATCTTTTTTTTTTTTTTTTTTTTTTTTTTTTACGGTACGCAGGCCTCTCACTGTTGTGGCCTCTCCCGTTGCGGAGCATAGGCTCCAGATGCACAGGCTCAGCAGCCATGGCTCACGGGCCTAGCCGCTCCGCGGCATGTGGGATCTTCCCAGACCAGGACACGAACCCGTATCCTCTGCATCGGCAGGCGGACTCTCAACCACTGCGCCACCAGGGAAGCCCTGTACCACATCTTTATCCATTCATCTGTTGAGGGACAGGTCATCTGTTGTTGACTATGGTAAATAATGCTGCTATGAACACTGGTGTGCATGTATCTTTTCAAATTAGTGTTGTTTTCTTCAGATATATACTATGGAATGGAATTGCTGTGTCATATGGTAGCTCTATTTTTAGTTTTTTGAGGAACCTTCATACTGTTTTCCACAATGGCTGCACCAATGTACATTCCTACCAACAGTGCACGACAGTTTCCTTTTCTCCACATAGTCGCCAACATTTATTATTTGTGGTCTTTTTAACAATAGCCATTCTGATAGGTGTGAGGCGATGTTTTTTTGTGGTTTTGATCTGCATTTCTCTGATGATAAGTGATGTTGGGCATCTTTTCATATGTCTGTTGGCTATCTGAAAGTCTTGTTTGGAAAAATGTCTATCAACTCCTCTGCCCATTTTTTAATAGGATTGTTTGTTCTCTGTTGTTGAGTTGTATGAGTTCTCTATATATTTTGGATATTAACCTTTTATTAGATATATGATTTGCAAATATTTTCTCCCATTTGGTATGTTGTCTTTTCATTTTGTCGATGGCTTTCTTTGCTGTGCCAAAGCTCTTAAGTTTAATTAGATCCCATTTGTTTATTTTTGCTTTCGTTTCCTTTGCCTTAGGAGACAGATTTTAAAAAATATTGGTACAATTTATGTCAAAGTGTGTTCTGCCTATGCTTCTTCCTGGAGTCTTATGGTTTCCAGTCTTACATTTAGGTCTTTAATCCATTTTGAGTTTGGTTTTGTATATGGTCGCAGAAAATGTTCTAATTTCATTCTTTTACATGTAACTGTCCAACTTTCCAACCACCACTTATTGAACGGTCTGTCTTTTCCCGCATTGTCTATTCTTGCCTCCTTTGTCATAGATTAATTGACCATAAGTGTGTGGGTTTATTTCTGGCTTTCTATTCTGTTTCATTGATCTTTCTGCCTGTTTTTGTGCCAGTACCATATTCTTTTGATTACTGTAGCTTTGTAGTATAGTCTGAAGTCAGGAAGCATGATTCCCCCAGCTCTATTCTTCTTTCTCAAGATTGTTTTGGTTACTCAGGGTCTTTTGTGCTCCCATACAAATTTTAAAATTATTTGCTCTAGTTCTGTGAAAAATGCCATTGGTATTTTGATAGGGATTGTGTTGAATCTGTAGATTGCCTTGGGTGAAAGTTTAGTATCTTTAAATAACAAACATTTATTATCTCACAGTTTCCGTGGGACAGGAATTTGGGCATGGCTTTGCTGAGTCCTCTGGCTCACAGTTTCTCACAGGACTTCAGTCAAGGTTTCAGGTGCTGAGGACTCGTGTGAAGATTTGATTAGGGAAGGATCTGCTCCCAAGTTCACTTAAGTGATTATTTCATTCAGTTACTCAAGAGCTGTTGGACTGTAGACCTCAGTCCATGGATGAGTAGCAGGCAGGTGATTTGAGACAGTGGACCAAGGAACTAGGAAGTATCCTCTGAGGGTTGAAAGGACTGAGCTGATGCTGAGGAAAAATTTATTCCAAACCTGGAAAAAGGCAAAATGCTCATTGCTTGATTCCTTCATATCACGCTAAAGCTTCATCAGAGAAATCAATTAGGCTTTCATCTGACTCTGGAATATAACTAACAATTAACAGTTGGCAAGGGTACAGACAGCTCTGTAAAGTTAGCGGTTAGTTTATTGAAAATTATAGGGTTTGATATTTTGCTGCATTGTGGAAAAGATAACCCTAAAGTTTATAGGCTTGTTCTCTTGAAGAATATTTATAGATTTTCATCTGACTGAGCAATTTTCGATTCTTTTCCCTTTGAATAGTACAGAACTATGTTCTTCAAATGCTCTTGCCACCAACCCCATTGTCTTCTAATTGGTTTTTTCATTAATAAGTTAAAATTTGGCACGTGATTATTACCTGTTGTTTTTAACAGTGAGTGCCAATTAGACTGTGGAAAACAGACTTGACCAAAGATACTGCTCTGAGTATTGCAAGCCATAGAAATGATAAAAACAGATGACATTCTGCCATCTGCAGAGGGAGAGGCGTGGGGATGTTTTGTCTCTGTACAATCTTAGAGCAAAACTAAAACAGCTGAAGTGAGGCTTGTACCTACAAGTTCTGATTATGTTATCTTATATGATGAAATTCTAGTTGTTACAGGAAAGGATCAGAGGAATAAGCAATACGTTTTTCCTAAGCAAGCCAATGAGTCCTAGGGAATTTTATAAAAGGAAGCTGAAACTGGCTAGACAATGTGACTGTCTTTGGAAACTGGTTTTGTTTTTCAAGGAGAGGGAGTAAGAGAACAGTGTTTACCTCATGATCTCAGTTACTGAGTCAGTGGATAAAAGTCTAGTAAGTTCATACACAGCAAACACAGCAGAGAGTACAGTAACTGCTTCAAAGTATTTTCAGAGAAACACCAGAAGGCAAAATGATTCAAAAAAAGAAACAAGTGACCGGAAGCATATGGACTAGCTAATTTAGGGAATCAGATGTAGAATATATAACTCTGCCACCCTGAAAAGTTTTGGTAAATGCTATTCATGCCAGAGAGCCTCCTAGCCTACAGAACAAAATAGATTGAACAGGAAGAACCAAGGTAGTATGAAGAATTTCAGGAGTATTTTAAGTAATCCTACTATCTAGAGATCAGGGAACCTAATTTCCATGACTTGTAGAGCTTTCTCCTTAATTCATGATGACTAATTAATAAACTGAGCTCAGGGAATGGGATAGTTTTAGATATAGAGAAGGAGTCTGAGGCTTTCATGAGATGATTTTGATCATTAGTTTTAGATAATGAAGGTAGTTCTATTTTAAACTGGAGAATTTTCAAGAAAAAATATTTGCAGTAGTATAATTATGTTGTACTCAAATGATACAAATGTTTTTTGAAAATTACATGTTCCTTCTGCTCTCTTAATAGACCTGTTTGATATAAGAATCTTTCAAACAATAGTTAAAATTTAGGCACAGTTAGAAGTTAATTTACTCCAGTGGAAATTTGCTCAAATTTGTGTCTTATATATACTCACCTCTGTGACCACAGAATTCTAATTTGTCAATGTGTATAAACACGGGGTTTGGCAACATAATCAAAAATATCATATTTCTTACAATTTTCTCTCTTCCTTAAGGCCCATATGTCTTGCAAACTTCTCTCCATACATTGGCTGGTTCTGATGGTGCTGACCACAGCACGAGGCCTCTGGGAGCTGAGGGAATTCCCCCGTTGTGCTGGGTTCTGGCTCGCCTGCATTCCTTGCCTTCCTCTGGTGCTGCCCTGGCTCAGGTAAGTGCAATATTGTGCAGTGTGGTCCTCTCCCACTGATGAATCATCAGTGTTCCTAACAAGCCTGGCAGGTGACTTGTTGCTTCCTGTACTCAGACTCATCTACACAACTGAGGAAAATGGCTCAGGTTAAGTTCCAGGATCTAATGTCAATTAGAATTTAATTAATAATGAGTCAGTAAGGAAGACAGAGGTGAATACATCTAACATCCTATTCTCCACTGTCTTCTGCAGTGACTTTCATCCAATAATTTGTATTTGTATTATTATAGGAGAATTCATTCTTCTTTGAAATTTTTAAGACTTATGTAGAGTTCCCAATAATCCATGTGGCTATTTTTTCCTTGAATTTTATTTCTTTATTCTATATGGAATTATTTTACTTAGTACAAATACTTTCACTTCTAAATGTAAATATCTTCAGATTTTAGATCGCAAAAGTGAAATAGAACATTCTCTAGGATACCTCACATACTAGGATACAAAACAAGCCTCAACGGATTTAAAGAGTAAGAATTATTTCAAGCATCTTTTCTGACCACAATGGCATGAAACTAGAAAGCAACCACAGGAGGAGAAACAAAGAAAAAGGCAATTACATGGAGACTAAGAAACATGCTACTAAAAAAACCAATGGGTTAATGATGAAATCAAAGAGGAAATAAAAAAACAAATACCTCGAGACAAACAACAATGAAAACAAAACACAACCATACAAAATCTATGCATGCAGCAAAAATAGTCCTAAGAGGGAAGTTTGTAGTGATACAGGTTTTCCTCAAAAAACAAAAATAATCCTAAATAGGGACTTCCCTGGGGCACAGTGGTTAAGAATCTGCCTGCCAATGCAGGGGACACAGGTTCGATCCCTGGTCTGGGAAGATTCCACATGTCACGGAGCAACTAAGCCTGTGTGCCGCAACTACTGAGCCTGCATGCCACAACCGCTGAAGCCCACATGTCTAGAGTCTGTGCTCTGCAACAAGAGAAGCCACTGCAATGAGAAGCCAGAGCACCACAATGAAGAGTAGCGCCCACTCACCACAACTAGAGAAAGCCCGTGCGCAACAATGAAGACTCAACATAGCCAAAAATAAATGAATAAAATACATAAATTTTTAAAAAAGAATTTTTACTTATTAAAAAAAGACATAAAAGAGGAGAAATAGCAACTGATACTGCAGAAATACAAAAAATCATAAGAAAATATTAAGAACAGTTATATGCCAAAATGGATGACCTAGAAGAAATGGACAAGTGTCTAGAAACATACAGCCTGCCAAAACTGAATCAAAAAGAAACAGGTAATTTGAACAGACTGATTACTAGAAGTGAAATAGAATCTGTAATTTAAAAAACTCCCTGAAAAAAAAGTCCAGGATAGGATGACTTCACTGGGGAATTCTACCAAACACACAAAGAATAACTTATACTGAAAAGACTCTTCCAAAAGACTGAAGAGGAGGGAACACTCCCAAAGTCATTCTATGAAGCCACCATCACCATGATACCAAAACCAGATAAAGACCCTACCAAAAAAGAAAATTACAGGCCAATAATCTTTGATAAATATAGGTGCAAAATTCCTCAACAAAATAGTAGCAGACTGAATCCCACAACACATAAAAAGGATCATATATTGTGATCAAGTTGGATTCATCCCAGAGTCACAAGGATGGTTCAGCATATGCAAATCAATCAATGTGATACACCACATCAACAAAAGACAAAAACCACATGATCATCTCAGTAGATGCAGAAAAATCATTTGATAAAATTCAGCATTCATTCATGATAAAAACTCTTGCAAAAGTGGATATAGAGGGAACATATCTCAAAATAATAAAAACCATTTATGACAAAACCACAGCCAACATAACATTCAATGGTGAAAAGCTGAAAGCCTTCCTGCTAAAATCTGGAACAAGCCATGGATGCCAACTCTCACCAATTCTATTCGACATAGTATTGGAAGTCCTAGTGACAGCAATCAGACAAGAAAAATAAATAAAAGGTATCAAATGGGAAGGGAAGAGGTAAAATTATCATTATGTGCAAATGACAAGATACTCTATATAGAAAACCCTAAAGACTCCACACAAAAACGGTTAGAACTGATAAATGAATTCAGAAATGTAGCAGGATACAAGATTATTATACAGAAATCTTTTGGCATTTCTTTACACTAACAATGAAATATCAGAAAGAGAAAGTTAAAAACAATCCCATTTAAAACCACATCAAAAATATAAAATAAAATGCCTAGGAATAAACCTAACCAAGGACATTAAAGACTTATATACTGAGAACTATAAAACATTGATAAAGGAAACTGAAGATGATTCAAGGAAACAGAAAGACATCCCATGCTCTTGGATTGGAAGAATTAATATTGTTAAAAGGGCCATACTATGGAAAGCAATCTACAAATTTAATGCAATCCCTATCAAATTACCCATGACATTTTCCACAGAACTAAAGCAAGTAATCCTAAAATTTATATGGAATCATAAAAAACCCAGAATTGCCAAAGCAATCCTGAAAATAAAACAAAAGAACAACAACAATGAAAAAACAGGAACAAAGTTGGAGGCATAAGCCTCCCAGACTTCAGACAATACTGCAAAGCTACAGTAATCAAAACAGTATGATACTGGCACAGAAACATACACATAGATCAATGGAATAGAATAGAGAGCCTAGAAATAAACCCATACACCTATGGTCAATTAATCTTTGACAAAGTAGGCAAGAATTTACAAGTGGTGCTTGGAAAGCTGGACAGCTGCATGTAAATCCATGAAGTTAGAACACTGCTTCACACCATATACAAAAATATACTCAAAATGACTTAAAGACTTAAATGTAAGATGACTCCAGCCTCCTGATTGCAACAGTGCCCTAGGCCATAGGTAAGCGGGCAGCAGCAGCAGCAGCAGCAGGACCTAGGACCCTATCCCTGCAGCTGCAGAGACACCCATGACTCTGACCTTACGTTCCCTCACTTACAGTGGTGGCACCAGCAAACTGAACAACCCCAGAGGCACAATCAGTGATAAGGCTGGCATGGGGCAACACCTCTGTCTGAGGCAGTGGAGGGTGAAAGTGCGGACTCTCAAATAGAATCAGAGGCAGCTCAGGTAAGAGAAACCAAAAACGTGTGCTCTAGCACCACTTACTGGAAATGAAAAGAAAGGCCTCTAATTTCTAAACAACTGAATCATTAAAATCAAGTAGCAAGTTGGCTACTTCAGCGCACTGGCAGAGGAACAACTCATCAAGCAGTACAGTAACAACAGTAATAATAACACTATACCACAAAAAGGTAATGACACTTCTACAGAAACCAAACTTAAAGTCATGAAATATTATGATCGAACAGAGGATTCAAAATAGGTGTCATAAAGAAACTCAACAAGCTACAAGAAAACTCAGAATGGCAGTTCAGTAAGCTCAGGAATAAAGTTAATGAGCATAAGAAATACTTTACCAAAGAGATTGAAATTCTAAGAAGAACCAAATAGAAATCCTGGAGCTGAAGAACTCAATAAATGAGACAAAGAGCGCATTAGAAAGCATTGGAAATAGAGCAGACCATATGGAAGAGAGAATTAGAGAGCTTGAAGATAGAAATCTAGAAATGATATAAGTGGAAGAGAAAAGAGAATATTTTGTAAAGTGAGGAAAGTCTGCAAGAGCTATCCATCTTTTTTAGGAGTAGCAACATTAGGGTAATAGGTATCCCAGAAGGCAAAGAGAGGAGAAGGGAGCACAGAGTTTATTTAAAGAAATAATAGCTGAGGTGGCCAATATGGGGGAGTAGGAAGACCCTGAGCTCACCCGCTATGTGCATACCAAAATTACAACTACTTACAGAACAACTGTCGATGAAAATGACCTGAAGACTAGCAGAAAAGATATTCTGCAGCTAAAGATATAAAGAAGGAATCACAGTGAAGTGATAGGTAGGAGGGGCAAAGATACAGTATAGTCGAAACCCACACTCCCAAGTTGGGGGACCCACAAACAGGGGGAGAATCACAATTGCTGAGGTTCTCCTCAAGGAGCAAAGGGTCTGAGCCCTACATCATGTTCCTTGGTCCAGGGGTCTTGCATGGGAAGGAAGGCCCCCAGAATATCTGGCTTTGAAAACCAGTGGGGCTTGTGTATGGGAGAGCCAGAGGACTGTAGGAAACAGAGACTCCAATCTTACAGGGTTCACACAAAATCTTACATGCTCCAAGACTCAATGCAGGGCTAGTAATTTGAAAGGACCTCAGGTCAGACCCACTTGCTGATCTTGGAGTGCCTCCCAGAGAAGTAGGAGGCAACTGGAACTCCCTCTGGGGACATAGACACTGGTGGAGGGCATTTTGGGGAGCTCATTCTACCACTGGTGCTGGCAAGTTTCATTTTGGAGTCCTTCCTCTAGCCTGTTAGTGCCAGGGGCTTACCTGCCCAGCAGCATGTGGGCAGCAGTCCCGTGATCCCCCAACCGAGCAGTCAGCCATCCTGGGACCCAACCCCACCCACCAGTGTGCTGGCACCAGCCACAGTACTCCCTGGTCCACACAGCCAGACATGCCAGGACCTGGCCCCACTCACCAGTGGGTTGGCAGCCTCTGCATGAGGCAGGACCTGACAGCCAACCAGCCTCGGGGCCAGCCCCACTTACCTGCTTACCCATAGGAGTCCACCCCACCGCAACAGAAGGGCCCACACAGCCCACCTAGGGGGCACCCCTAGAGCATGTAGCTCTGGTAACTAGAGGGGAGTCTGCTGCTGGGCCCCATAGCAGTCTCTGACATAAGGCCACTTCTCCAAGTTTGGAAAATGTAACCATCCTACCTAATATGTAGAAATAAAAACAGCAAATTAGGCAAAATAAGGTGACAGAGAAATATGTTCCAAATGAAGGAACAAGATAAAAACCCAGAAGAGGAACTAAGTGAAGTGGAGGTAACCACTTTATCCAATAAAGAGTTTAAGGTAATCATAAAGATGTGTTCAGTAAACTCAGGAGAAGAGTGGTTAAACACTGTGAGAAGTTTCACAAAGAGTTAGAAAATAAAAAGAGGAATCAAACAGAGCTGAAGAATACAATAACTGAAAAAATACACTAGAACGAATCAATGGTAGAATAGATGATACAGAGGAATGGATCAATGAACTGGAAGGCAGAGTAGTTTCCACCCAAGCTGAAGAGAAAAAAGAAAAGAGAATTTTAAAAAATTAGGATAGTTTAAGAAATCTCTGGGATAACCTCAAGTGTACTAACATTTGCATTATAGGGTCCCAAAAGGAGGAAAGAGAGAAAGGGTCAGAGAACTTATTTGAAGAGATAGATAATAGCTGAAAACTTCCCTAGCCTGGAAAAGGAAACAGATGTCTAGGTCCAGAAAGCTCAGAGAGTCCCAAACAAGATGAACCCAAGAGATCTACACCAAGACACAATGTAATTTAAATAGTAAAAATTAAAAGATAAAGGAGTTAAAAGCAGCAATAGAAAAGCAACTAGTACATACCAGGTAACTCCCATAAGACCATCAGCTGACTTTTCAGCAGGAACTTTACAGGCCGGAAGGGAGTGGTATGATATATTTAAAGTGATGAAAGTAAAAACCTGAAACCAAGAATACTCTACCTGGCAAGACTTTCATTCAGATTTGAAGAGAGAGAGTTTTACAAACAAGCAAAAGCTAAAACAGTTCGGCACCACTAAACCAGCTTTACAAGAAATGTTAAAGGGACTTCTCTAAGTGGAAAAGAAGAGACTACAACTAGAAGTATGAAAATTATGAAAGGAAAAATCTCATTGGCAAAGACAAACATACAGTAGTGGTAGTAGATTAACCACTTATAAAGTTAGTAGGAAGATTAAAAGACAAATGTAGCAAAATCATCTATATCCACAATAAGTAGTTAAAAGATAAAACAAAAAGATGTAAAATATGATGTCAAAAGCATTAAATGTTTGGGTAAGGGAGTAAAAATACAAGGTTGTAAAAATGCACTTGAACTTAAGAGATCATCAACTTAAAAGAAATGTATTTACATGTATATTTACAGTTATGTTTATATATAAACCTTATGGTAATCATAAACTAAAAATCTGTAATAGATACACACACAAAAATGAGAAAGAAATCCAAATATAATGATAAAGATAGTCACAAGGGAAGAGAGGAAAAGAAGAAAGGAACAAAAAAGAACTACAAAAACAACCCCAAAACAACAAAATGGCAATAAGTACATACCTATCAATAATCACTTTAAATGTAAATGGTCTAAATGCTCCACTCAAAAGACAGGGTGACTGATTGGATAGAAAACAAAACCCATATATATGCTGCCTACAAGAAACTCACTTTAGATCTAAAGATACACACAGAGTAAAAGTGAGAGAATGGAAAACGGTATTCCATGCAAATGGAAATGAAAACTGGGGTAGCAATACTTATATCAGACAAAATAGACTCTAAAACAAAGATGGTGGGACTTCCCTGGTGGTGCAGTGGTTAAGAATCTGCCTGCCAATGCAGGGAACACGGGTTTGATCCCTGGTCTGGGAAGATCTCACATGCCATGGAGCAACTAAGCCCGTGCACCACAACTACTGAGCCTGTGCTCTAGAGCCTGTTCACCACTACTACTGAAGCCCACACACTCTAGGGCCCACGTGCCGCAACTACTGAGCCCGCGTTCTGCAGCTACCAAAGCCTGCGTGCCTAGAGGAAATAAAAAAATACCTGGAGACAAAAGAAAATGGAAAGACAGTGATCCTAAAACTGTGGATACAGCAAAAGCAGCTCTAAATTTATAGTGATTCAAGCCTACTTCAGGAAACAAGAAAAATCTCAAATAGAAAACTTAACCTTGCTACTAAAGTAACTATAAAAAGAAGAACAAAAAAACCCCAAAGTTAGTAGAAGGAAAGAAATCTTAAAGATCAGAGCACAAATAAATGAAATGGAGTGTAAAAAAAAAAATAGAAAAGATCAATAAAATTAGAGATCACTGTTTGAAAAGATAAACAAAATTCATGAACCTGTAGCCAGATTCATTAAGAAAAAAGTAGAGAGGGCCCAAACAAATAAAATCTGAAATAAAAATGAGAAGTTACAACCAACACCACAGAAATACAAAGGATCATAAGAGATCACTGTAACCAATTACATGCCAATAAAATGGACACCTAGAAGAAATGGATAGAAACTTACTATCTCCTAAGACCGAATCAGGAAGGAACAGAAAATATGAACAGCCTGATTGCCAGTAATGAAATTGAATCAGTAATGAAAAAAATTCCCAACAAAAGTCCAGGACAAGATGGCTTCACAGGTGAATTCTACCAAACATTTAAAGAAGAGTGAATATCTATCCTTCTCAAACTATTCCAGAAATCTGAAGAGAAAGGAATGCTTTTCAAACTCATTTTATGAGGCCAGCATCACTCTGATACCAAAAGCAGACAAAGACACTGCAAAAAAAGAAAATTACAGGCTACTGCTTCTGATGAACATAGATGCAAAAATCCTCAACAAAATATTAGCAAACTGAATTCAACAATGCATTAAAAGGATCGTATACCATGATTAGATGGGATTTATCCCAGGGATGCAGTGATGATTCACTATCCACTAATCAACCAATGTGATACACCAAATTAAAGAATAAAAATCATACGATCATCTCAATAGATGCAGAAAAACTTCTGACAACATTCAACATCCACTTACGATAAAAACTCTCCAGAAATTGGGTATAGAGGGAACACACCTCAGCATAATAAAGGCCATATATTACAAGCACACAGCTAACATTATATTCAGTGGTAAAAAGCTGAAAGCATTTCCTCTAAGATCAGGAGCAAGACAAGGATGCCTGCTCTCCCCACTTTTATTCAACGTAGTATCGGAAGTCCTAGACATAACATTCAGCCAATAAAAAGAAATAAAAGGAATCCAAACTGGAAAGAAAAAAGTAAAACTGTCACTGTTTGCAGATGACATGATAGCATATACATACATAAAAATTTCTAAAGAAGCCACCAAAAAACTTAGAACTACTAAATGAATTCATTAAAGTTGTAGGTTACAAAACTGGTATACAGCCACCTGTTGCATTTCTTTCTTTTTTTTTTTTTCTGTTGCATTTCTTTACACTAACATCAAACCATCACAAAGAGAAATTAAGAAAATAATACCATTTAGAATAGCATCAAAAATTATAAAATACCTAGGAATAAATCTAACAAAGGAGGCAAAAGATGTGTACACTGAAAACTATGACATTGTTGAAATAAATTGAAGAAGACGCAAATAAATAGAAAGATATTCTGTGCTAACGGATTAGAAGAATTGACACTTTTAAAATGTCCATATTACCTAAAGCAATCTACAGATTCAATACAACCCATTTCAAAATCCCAAGGACCTTTTTTCACAGAAATAGAACAAAAAATTCTAAAATATATAGAGAGCTGCAAAGGACTCCAAATAGCCAGAGCAATCCTGAGAAAGAAAAAGCTGGAGATAGCACACTCTGATTTCAAACTGTATTACAAATCTATAGTAATCAAAACATATGGTATTGGCAGAAAAACAGATACATAGATCAGTAGAACAGAGTTGAGGACCCATAAATAAACCCATGTACATATGGACGATTACTTTATGACAAAGGAGCAAAGAACATACAATGGAGATAGGATAGTCTCTTCAATTAATAGTGTTGGGAAAACTAGACAGCCACATGAAAGAGAATGAAATTAAGCCACTATCTCACAGCATACAAAAAAATCAACTCAAAATGGATTAAAGACTTAGAGGTAAGACCTGAAACCATAAAACTCCTAGAAGAAAACATAGGCAGTATGCTCTTTGACATTGGTCTTAGCAACATCTTTCTAAATATGTTTTCTCAGGCAGGGGAAACAAAAGCAAAAATAAACAAGTGAGAACACATCAAACTAACAAAGGAAACCATCAACAAAACAAAATTACAGCCTTTCAAATGGGAGAAGATATTTGCAAATCATACACATCCAATAAGAGGTTAATATCCAAAATATATAAAGAAGTCTTAAAACTCAACAAAAAATTCCATTCTCTATATCTGCGTCTTTATTCCTGTCCTGCCCCTAGGTTCTTCAGAACCATTTTTTTTTTTTTTTTAGATTCCATATATATGTGTTAGCATACGGTATTTGTTTTTCTCTTTCTGACTTACTTCTCTCTGTATGACACAGGGAGGGGGAAGGGTAAGCTGGGACGAAGTGAGAAAGAGTGTCATGGACATATATACACTACCAAATGTAAAATAGATAGCTAGTGGGAAGCAGCCACATAGCACAGAGAGATCAGCTCAGTGCTTTGTGACCACCTAGAGGGGTGGGATAGGGAGGGTGGGAGGGAGATGCAAGAGGGAAGGGATATGGAGATATATGTATATGTATAGCTGATTCACTTTGTTATACAGCAGAAACTAACACACCATTGTAAAGCAGTTATATTCCAATAAAGATGTTAAAAAATAAAAAAATAAAAGAACAACCCTATTAAAAAATGGGCAGAAGAGCTGAAGAGACATTTTTCCAAAGACATACATATGGCCACCAGGCACATGAAAAGATGTTTAACATCACTAGTTATTAGAGAAATACAAATCGAACCACAATGAGATATCACCTCAAGCCTGTAATAATGGCTGTTATGAAAAAGGCAAGAAATAATAAGTGTTGGTGAGGTTGTGGAGTCAAGGGCACCCTCTTATACTGTTGCTTGGAATATAAACTGGTGCAGCCACTGTGGAAAACAGTGTGGAGATTCCACAAAAAATTAAGAATAGAATTACCATATGATCTGGCTATCCTACTTCTGGGTATTTATACAAAGAATATGAAAGCACTAATTTGAAAAGATATATGCACCCGTTTGTTCATTGCAGCATTATTTACAATAGCTAAGATATGGAAACAACCTAAGTGCCCATCAACAGATGAATGGATAAAGATGTGGTATATATATATACAATGTAATACTACTCAGCTATAAAAAAATAGAAAATCTTGTCATTTGCAACAGCATGGATAGACCTTGAGGGTATTAGGCTAAGTGAAATAAGTCAGACGGAGAAAGACAGATACCATGATTTCACTCATATTGAAGTATAAAAAATGAACAATAAAATAAAATAAATGAACAAACCAAACAAAAACAAACATATAGATACAGAGAATGGAGAAGGGGCTGGGGGGAGGGCAAGAGGGCTAAGTGGGTAAAGGGGATCAACTATATGCTGATGGATGAAAACTACATTTTTGGTGGTGAGCATGCTGTGGTGTACACAGAAGTAGAAATATGATGTTGTGCACATGAAACTTATATAATGTTATGGCACTCTTACCTCAATAAAAAATTATTAAAATATTCTCTCTCTTGTGTACACGTGCACGTGTGTGTGTATGTTTACATGTGTGGCATGTTGAACTCACCAAAGTATTCAAGAAAGAATCTGCATTTAATTGCTGTTTAGGAAATGAATTATTAAGGATAGGCTAGGATTTGGGAAAGCAAAAATTAGAAGACAATTCAAGGAGGAGCAAAGATGTCATTGTGAGATGGTATGTACTGAGTGGAACTTATGAAAGGCTGGAATGGACTTGGAAAGGAGATGGAGATTTGGAGTTTATCATGAAAGCAATGTCAAGCCATTGAAAGTTTTCGAGCTAGGAGGTAACAGTTAATATTAGTTTGTGTCACAATTTCTAAGGTTTTACTGTGGAAGTTTGTAGTTAGATTTAATCCAAGGAATTCATATGTGGGAAAAAAAGGTGAAAGGATGGACTGAGAGATTTTCGTCTTGCCTTGCTTCGTTTTCTGCATATGTTGTCCACTTTGAAAACATAAAAAAGTGTTATTTCTCTAATGTTTCTCCACAGGTTTTATTAGGGTACCCAAGAGGAATTCACATGCCAGGATCCTTTATAAAGCTGTCATTCCTGAGTTACTGTCTTTTACCTCTAAAGACATTCACTTGCCCATCCCATGTGGTCATTTTGGGAAATTGCCCCAGTTTATAGTTTTGAGCAAAGCTTATTAATTGGAGAGTTATTTGAGACATCTCCTTACTGGTGCTTCTGAATTTTTATGTATCTCCCAGCAGCAATTACCTCATGGAAAAGTATTTGTTAACTTTCTCAATTAAGAATGTGTTGTCCATTGCACCCTCACTCCTATTTACCAACTTTGATCAAACCTCCTCCCGCAAACAATATATTTGTTAATGCCCAGGCATTGGGATTGTGTTTAGAAGCAGTAACTAATTCATTATATTCAAACTTGCAACTCTGTGGCAGAATTCACTCACTGCCTCCCCCACTACAGATAGGGTTTTATGTAAATATTTATATAAGAGTTTTGTATGTATTCATTTAGACCTTTTCAAAACCTTATTAGCTAATTCTGTCTAGGGTATTAAAGGAAAATCATTGAGAATAATTTTATTTGGATTTCCTATAATATCTGTGTGTTCTGCTAACTTAACAGAAAAATGTCAGAAACTAATTGATGAGTTTTATCTACTTCTATTTTTATCAAATATGTGAGCTCAAATTATGACTCTCCTTAAAGAGATCGTTTTCCTGGGGATAAATTCAAAATGGATAGTTGCTTAGCAGAGCTGTCTTTGTTCTTTACTGTGTTTCACAGGGACTAATAATGTAAAAGAGATAAGAGGTGACCAAGGTCAGGAATAGACATTAATATTAATTAAGTACTGACTGCTTGTCAGGTGCAGGCTCAGGCTCCTTCACAAAGTATATCTTAAAAATTTTCTTCAGAATGCAAACAACAATTTTAAGAATATTATCTCTAAAATATTCTGTAATATTAGATACATTAATATATATGATAATGTGTAGTATATATTTATATTATACATCTTATATTAATATATTTTGTATTATATGATAGATAATTTTATAATGTTATACTATATTAATATTATAATAGACATTAGATTATCTAATATTACTCTTAAATATAATATTACTTTGATAAATATTCACCTTCCTTCTTTAATGTGCAAACTATCCTCCCACTCTCCCTAAGGGAGGCAGCCAAAATGCCTATCATTTGGCTTAGTCTCAGAGTCAGAGTCTCATGATAGTTTATGTATAAGTTTCAGATGTGCCTCTCTTAATCCAGAGACTAAACTCACACACACCTATCCTTCAATGAAGGAAGAGGGACAGGATAACCACTGTGAACACTCCTGTTTGAAAATAGAAAGATTGGGAAGCTGTGGTAATCTCTACATCAGTGAGCAGTAATGAATGACTCCTTCCAGTGGTCTCCTCGTTTGGTCTGCTCCTCTTGAATCTGATCTGGCCCCGTGGCTTGCTTTAATAGAATAGAATGTGACACACGTGCTATTATGTTACCCCTGGCCTAAGACTTAAAAGGACGTGACTACTTCCAATTTTGTACTCTTAGGGTTCGGCCACCATAGAAGAAGTCTGATTATGCTGAGACTACCAGACTCTTAAGGAAACCTAAGTGAGCCACTTGAAGATGTCACATGAAGGAGGATCAAAGTGCTTTGATTGACAGCCCCACATGAAATCCCAGCCTCCAGGCAGCACCATCTGCCACTGTCTTGGACATTACGAATCAGTTGCGCCTCCAGTGAGCCATCTTGGACATTCCAGACCAGTGGAGCCTCCAGATGACTGCAGCCACAGCTCAACCCACGTAAGGAAGAACTACCCAGGTGAGCTCAGCAAATCCACAGACTCATGAGCCATGATGCTAGTTGTTGCTGATTGAAGCCACTAATTTGAGGGTGATTTGTTACATAGTAACAGATAATTGAAACACACAGAGATCACTGTTCAGAGCAATTCAGAACTTTCTCTTTGTAGATCCTGTGAAAGTTCCTTATCTGTGGGTGGGGATGTGTCTTGATTAAGCCTAATGTGCCTTAATACAATCTCTGTGATAGCTTCAAGGGAGAAGACCTTTTCTGAATGATAAAGATCACAAGCTAAATACCTCTTCTCTGACAGGTATATCTTCTTAGAACACAGGACTCATTCTCATGCTAACTGTAGAATCCCTAACTGTAGCATCACATGGCTTAAAGAAAATCACCCTTAATAGACAACTAATGGAAACATACTGTATAGCACAGGGAACTCTACTTAACGCACTGTGGTGACCTAGATGGGAGGGAAATCCAAAAGGGAGGGGATATATGTATATGTGTGACTGATTCATTTTGCTGTGCAGTAGAAGCTAACACAACATTGTAAAGCAACTATACCCCAATAAAAATTAATTAATAAAAAAAAGAAAAGAAAAGAAAATCAGCCTTGCTTTAAAGCTTTACAACCAAAAATGACATCCTTTGGATAATATTGCTCTTACTTTCTGTAAGCTTATGTTATTACCTATCTGCATTCTTCTCCCTCTCCACATAAGAGATTGCTAGATCCTTTGTATAGCAGTCAGCAAACTGAATTTATAAGTCTGAGTGGAAAGCATGTTACTCCTTCCAACTCCCAGCAGATCTCTCCTGCTCTTTGTTACCCAGGTCTCAGAGCTCCCCCCACCTATGCCTTCTTGTGCTCATGGCAGCACTGACTGGCCCAAGCTTCTCTTTGGCTCTCAGGATCCTGCATGGCTGCTTCCACAGGGACACCCTCACCCAGATTATCTTCTCAGCTCTCAGGCAAGTCTTCACCTGCAGTTTCTTCTTTAGCCTTTAAGAAATGCATCATGCTGGATCACAGAAAGACTCTTGGGTCTTAGTTCAAGATCTCTGGGAAGCAGATTCAGGGATGAACATTTGAGTGCAGGAGTTTTATTAGGGAGGTAGTAGGGAAAGCTCAAGTTGAACTAAGAGGCAGTGTTGAGAGAGACTTTGATCCCACAAGGAGCTCTGGAGCTAGAATGGCCTTGCAAAGTGATTTCAGATTCAAGCAAGTGACTGGGCCTTTGTATGAGCTGTATTCCCTCAGCTTTTGACTACCAGCAGGCAATTACATGTAAATTGCAATGAGATGTGTGTGGGAAATAGAGGATGAGTGGTCCTACTGTGTGCAGTGTTATAAAGAGTAGCCAGAACACGAGCTAGGATCATTTTGTCACGAAATGTATGTTATAAATCTTCAGCTATTTAATGGTTTAAACATTTTCCTATTTGTCAATGAACGTTTTTGGCAACAATGAACCAAAGAACCTGAAAAGCTTACATTTAATAAAATATTGTATAATTAAATTGTGTTCCTTTTAAAGAAATTGATGGTGTATGTGCTCCTTACAGGAACTGTTTTCCACCTGCCTTAAGAACAGTAGCAATATCACTGACCCCATGAAAATGAGAAGACACAAATTAGCTGAAGAAGAATCAGCATGTTTTTAAAAAGTAAGTATTCTAAGAAGACTCTAGCCAAAGATGATAAATTCACACATTAGGCAGCAGAAGGGGGTTTACATGTCACTTTGTATATAGTCTAGTCACTGTTCTTCTAAAATAGTTTGTCTCATTTTTTCCTCAAGTTTTCTTGAGCACCATTCTAGTGCTACTGTGTTGTTTCACTGGAAAAACTTTGCCAAGAGTTTGAATGAAGCCAGTGTCATTAGCTGTATCAACCAGAAAATTAGTTAATTTTAATAACAATTTGTTTCTTTTATTCTATTGACACAGTAAAAAGAATTATTTTGGAATTTCACTTTGTTGAGAAATGTTACATAATTGTAACATTTACGAGACAAGTTACATAATTGAAAGTATAAATTCAGCTCAAAACTTTGACATTGACTATAAAATTACAATTGACTCTTGAGCAATGCAGTATTTAGGGGCGCTGACCCCCCTCACAGTGGAAAATCCATGTATAACTTTTGACTCCCCCAAAACTTAATTAGAAATAGTTTACTGTTATATGTATATCTACATATATTTTGTGCATTCATGACATACCTTTTTCTTATTTTTTTCAATATTTCTAGGCTATGCAGTTCATCTGCAAGTTTTTTCAAATTGTCACAAATCTCCAAAAATTTTTCCAATATTTTTATTGAACAAACATCGTTGTGTAAGTGGACAAGCACAGTTCAAACCCATGTTGTTCAAGGGTCAACTGTATGCTTTATGATGGTAATATAAATAAAAATATTGGTGTCATAGTGAAAACTATATTCTTACTAAATTAAGAAACCCATGGAGAATATTTCAGTTGTAGTACATACAAAATTCATATTTTCATTCTAACAAGCTACAATATTCCACCAAAAAGGAGATTCAACAGTCAAAAAAACACTTTTTTTTATGTTTTTATATTCATAGAATTAGAGGAGTGAAAATGTTTGTGTGTACTGTAGCCAATGTTGAATATAAAAAAATAATTACTTCAGCATGGTCGTACACATTTTCAGTTGGATCCTAAAAATGTTTGAACTTGAAAGAACTAATTTGAAAGTGAATCTAAGTGTTTTGCAACATTTTTTGCTGGGTATAGAATTTTAGGTAGAAATTTTTCCATTTTAACCCTTTAAAACTGTCTCTCTATTGACCTTCATTGTTTGTGACCGTAAGTTTGCAGTGATTCTTATCTTACTTCTTCTCTATGTAATTTCTCTTTTTCCTTTGGATGCTTTAGAATTTCTTTTTATCTCTTGTATAGAATTTTATTATGGTTTTCAACTTGTTTTAAATATTTTCAACAATTATTTTTTCTTTTTTGTCCTCTCCTGAGACTCCAGTTACATGTATGTTAGACTGCTTGATATATCCCACAGGTCCTGAGACTCTGATCATTCTGTAAATTTGTTTTAAAATCTTTTATTTTGCCAAATGTCTGTTATTATACCTACAATTTCACTGATTTTTTTTCCTCCTTAGAGTTAAATCTGCTTTTAGTTCCATTCAGTGACATAATTTCCGATATTGTGATTTTCACCTCTAGAAGTTCCATTTCATTCTTCTTTATACTGTCCATTTATCTCATTATGTTTATTTTTTAAATGCTTGAACATATGTGTAAAGTCCTTTTCTACTCATTCCGTCATTGCTTTTTCTTCTTTGTTTGTCTCTCCTGGTTACCAGTCACATTTTCCTACTCCTTCCCATGTTTACTTAATTTAATTGGATGCTGGATGTGTGATTTTTACATTATTGAGTGACAGGTTTTGTTTTATTCCTTTAAAGAGTTTTGGACTCAATTCAGTAAGAATGGCAGGGTATCTATTGATTCCCACTTTTTGTGCAGGTGCCTGGAAATCGCCAGGTATCAGTATAAGAAAATTGGCCCAATCTGTTCAGTAAGTCAGAAACAGAAGAAAGGGACTATGCTAGATTAAGAGTATGATTAAAGTATGATCCTGGAATAGGAAGGGACATAAGTGTAAAGACATTTCAAGATCACGAGAGAAATTTTTAAAATTACTGAAACACAGAGGCAATATTATCAACCAGGATACAAGTTACAAAACAGCAGAGACACTATGTTCTCACTTTGGTTAAAAACCAACACTTACAGGTATACATACATGTGTAGAAGAAGATCCACCAAGACATATACTAAGGTGTCAACCTTTGTGGTGATCCCTGAGTGTAAGATTATGGTGTTTTCATTTGCATAAAAATAATGAATGGAGAGGAGATAGAAAGCTGGGGTGATTTTAGGGCTCAGCTTATGTTTCCCTTCCTCAAAGATCCCAGTCCTCTATTACCTGTTGTCCATTGTCTGAAAGTAGCTGTCTCATAAATTTTATTCAGTTTACTCATTTATGATGAGAGAACTTTCTGTGTAGCTGTTACCTTTTCATGGATGGAAGTAAAAGTACATTAAATGACCTTCCTTTTCAAAATGTGGATCCCTACTTTGTTATATTTAATTATAGGAAACTGGTTTTCTCCAGTTTCAAAAAGCATCATCCTTCAGAGAACAGGAAACACTTTGAAACTCTGATATGTACATTGGGTGAAGAGATGTTTACTGATGGTGGTCACTACTGGGAGGTGAGGGTCCCAAGAAAATCTGTTGAATTTTTGTTTGGACTCAGGTCACTGGGAAGGAAGGGATGTAGATACTCAGTTGACCATGGTTTCCTATTCACTGAGCCTCAAGGACAATCCGTTTGAAGTTCTTTCTCAGCATTCCCTCCTTTCCTTCAGACAGTCCTATCACTATGGAGAGGATCTAGTCTATAATGTGACAGAGTGGACCCATATTTATAGTTTTAATTACACCTTCCTCCAATCTCTTGTATTCCTCCCTTAAGATACTAGACAATGGAATGGATCTTCTTTCACTGACCACCCTGCAACTGCAACTGATTTCAGCCTTGGACAACCAGAAAGTTACACTGATGTATATCATAACCCAGGCTAACTGGAGCTTCCTTGGCTGACTGCTTGATCTTGCGGTCTCTTAGTGTTGCTTATAGTTTGATAAAAATTCACTCAAGCAAAACAAAACTGAATTTCCTACCATTCACACTGAGGGGGAATGACAACAGTGCAAAATTTTCATAGTTATTTGAAAAGCCTGTGGTATTTGGCGTAGAAAAGATATTCAGAAAGTAAAATTGTGTTTTGGAACACTTTATATAGACACAGATACAAATCCCTATTGTTGCTGGTAAGCCATATCTCACATAGTCATGACTTTAATCATCGATTTTGAAAATATTTAAAATAATGTAAGTATGGATACCACCACAGCTTTATTAAAATCAGCATCCCTCTTCTGTTATTTGTATCACAAAACTTCTTGGAGACACCAATTTTTCAATGTTGAAACAATTATTTTCTCTTATCCACGCCGTCCTGCCATCTCCATCTTCCTATCTATCTCTCATTTGTCTAACCCTCAGGCTGCCTGCATGGATCATTCCCAGCATGTCACACCCAGCAACGACTTTGCAGCTGCCTGGCGGTTCAGTTTGGCTCTGGGGGGGTCTTCCCAAGAGTATTCCCTTGTCTAGCTTTTGTTCTTTATCTTCTCAGAGAATCTGGTTGTGGGCAGGGGAGTTAGTACCAAATGAGCAATGTGTATTTAGGTAGATAACCTCTATGAATAATTTGTAAAGTAGTTTGTAAATTAGGAAACTTTAATTTTGATTTCCAGTGGATGATGTTTCAAGCTACTAAAATGAAATCATTTCCTATAGAAATCCAAGTGCTTTCTCCACTGAAGCACAGTCAATTATAAAATATTTTAATGAGGTTTCACTCTATAAGAGAAAAATTTACACCAGGTTCCAGCTAATGAAGTGTCTTGTCCTTTCATTACAAACTCTGTAAAGTATTATTATTACTTTATTACCTCACTTGCTTCAAAAAAGGCATTATTTAAGCAATACTGAAACTTGAGGAAACAGGGAGGGACAGCTGCTCTTGGACACATTTTTTTTTGTTTTTGTTTGTTTTTATAATTTCTCAATTCCTTACAGTCTACTTGTAATGGATTTTCTGTTACATTATTGCATTATTGCATTACTGACTTGGTGAATTAATTAGATAACCAAAGTGGAAATGTGAACATATGGTTTCATTAAACCTAAAAAATGAAGTCACTGACAAGTTTGTGCAAATAATTCTTCTTCAAAAATTATTTCCCTAAGGACTTCATGGTAAATTGAAAACTTTTGTTATTGACACTCAGTGCTCTCTGTGAACTGACACATCTAATTACCTTTGTGATGCAAGTGTCCTACAACACTCCCCAGTTGTTTTGTGCCCTGACCTCAAAACATCTACACGTATCCACTTCTGGGCATTTGCTTGTATCATATTCCTCTGGCTGCAATACTTCATCTCTCTCACTTTGTTTCTAAATTCCCTTTATTTATTATTTTGCTTTCTTTATTCTTGTTTTTATTTCCCTTTTTTCTACAATGAATGTTTATTATTTGTATTTAAATACATTTTTCACATTACATTTGAATTATTGGTTGGACCTCGATATCCATTTGAAGGCCTGATTTTAGTACTGGGTAGAAGGTGAAATGTTGGCTAAAATATGCCTTTAGAGTGTGGAAAAGCATCTGATGGGCTGAGAGGAACCAAACAGTCCCTCTCCATATTGTTTACACTTACACCCTTTGCTGGTGTCTCTCAGCTTTAGAGACAAAAAGCAAACAGCAACAGAGTTGCTCCATTCCATCTCCAAAACTCTGAACATTTTTGGAATATTATTTAAGCACTATTTATCTATATCCAAGAAAATCCAAGCTCAGCAGAAGAGAAAGATGTTGAGTTTGTTCAACTTCTTTCTTCTATCTATGCAAAATGAATGTTTACCGTGTGTGTGTGTGTGTGTGTGTGTGTGTGTGTGTGTGTGTGTGTGTGTTAGATGGAAGTTCTACCACTTAGGATGAAAATGACACAATATTCTGAAGTGGCATCCAGGAGTAGGCAGGGTAAGTGAGTGATAGTGAGTGACATGGTTGGCTCCACCCAACTCATGATGGAAGCCACATTGTCTCTACTCAACCCCAGAATCAGTTATTTTCATTTAATGGTGATGAAATATTAGAATTCTAGGTGCTTTTGTTTGTTGGTTTGGCTTGGTTGGTTAGTTTGGTTTGGTTGTTTTTCCTATACAAGTTATCGATTTAGTTAAATCTGTATGCTGAGAGCTAGGGTCAGAATTCTTGTTCTTCCACTCTTTGCCAAGAAGACACTAAGCAAATCTGTTAGCCTCCCTCTGTCTCAGTTTTGTCAACTATAAATGAGGATGATAGTACTCACCTTTCTCATAGCATTAGCAGAAGAATCTGTAAAAGACAGAAAAAATGTCTGGCAAATAAAAGGGACTAAGATAAAAGTTTCAAACTGGCAGTATGTTCGCTATCCTGGGGCTACCACTGGGGGCGCACACCACAAATATAGGAATCTCTTGTTATCTGGACTTTCATTATAAAAATATTTGCTATAATGACTTTCAGATACTGAAGATTGTGAAGGAGTGAGCCCTGCATGGAGAAAAGTGGTACAGACAGAGGGAACTTAATTTTAAAAGTCCTTGAGTTGACATCAAGTCTCAGTTTCAAAACGGAAAATCTGTTATAGTGAGTCCACAGACTTCTGGTGAAAACACTCAAATTGTACAGGAGTCCAGGCAAGAGGACAGAGAGTGTGCTGCAGTCACACTTCAGCTGTACTTGAAGGAATAGTAACAGTGACTTGCATTATTTGAAGGGAAAGAAACAAGAATATAGCCATGATTAGCCACATTTGCTCCCAGTGCTCCAGCCACACTGGCCTCCTTACTGTTCGTGGCAATGCACGCTCTGTCCCTAAGGCTTGGAACATGATTGCCACATAGTAGAGGTCTTAGTCCATTTGGGCTGCTATAACAAAAATACCATAGACTGACTTAAAAACAAATTTATCCTCACTGTTCTAGAGGTTGGGAAGTCCAGGATCAACACACTGGCAGATTCAATTTCTGGTGAGAGCCCTCTTCTTAAGAGTTTCACAGGTGGTGGTCTTCTCACTGTGTCCTCACAAGGCAGAAAAGGTGAAGGAGCTCTCTGGGGTATCTTTTATAAGGGCACTAATTCCATTCATGAGGACACTACCCTTATGACTAGTCACCTCCCAACAGCCCACCTCTAAATACTATCATATTAGGGGCTAGTTTTCAATATAAGAATTTTGAGGGGACACAAACTTTAGTCTATAGCTGTGCGTCCAATAAATAATAATTTGCCAAATAATTTGAATAAATAATGTCTCTTGCATCTGAGCATGAGAACATGGAGATTTTGGTAGCTGAGGCTCTTCAGGTTATTAAGTGTGATTTAACATATATTTTGTTAGAGCAGAGAACTTGACCTGGGATTCCATATAGCTAAGGAGGCAGCACTTGGGAGAAAGGGTGGTCTGAGAGCTCAGAGACAGTGATCTAAGAATCTGTGAGCATCTGTTGATATTGGGAGGACAGAGATGGATTCTATAATAAACCAGCAGCAACTGTGAAGGGACTGAATCACCCACTAATTATGGCAGGTTAATTCACCTGTATAATTACTTATTTATGTTCATGGTATCTGCCCTCTTTGTTGACTAGAAAGCTCCATGAATCAGACCTGCTATTGTTGGCCTGAGAGGGTGGCTCTTGAGACATTGATGCCCATACTATCAGAGAAGGGGATTATAAGAGAATTAGTTTGGCATCTGATTCAAATTGCAAACTCTGTAGAGAAAGTCCAGATAAATCCTTAAGCTGCAAGTGTCTCAAGAGTAAGATAAGTTCTTTGGGATTCTGAAAGTAGAATTCCAGAATATGTGGGTTTTTCTTAAGCTAAGTATCATGACTCCATCAATAAAATATCTTATTCATAGATAAGAGCTAAATGAGTCATAATACAGAGTAATTTCTGTTTTTAAATTATTGTCAAATTTCGATTATCATCTAGAAATATGGTTCTGAAACTTTAGCGTTTCTTGTAGTTATAACTAGGGTTCACTCCAGTCTGACTGAATGTTTGGAGTTATGTAGGTGTGGATTCAAAATCCACAAAGGTTTTCTAAGCTCTAGCTAATACAAAAGGAGCTTGAAAAATGGTTAACATGGGGCAGTTTTCTGGAAATAGCAAGTGATATCCTTGCCAATTATAATGAGTCCAAAAAGTTCTGAGAGTTCTGACTTCTCCTTTCTTTGGCTCAGTTAAGATTCACTTAGACAGTTTTTGTTTGTTTGTTTGTGTTTTTTTGCAAAGCTCCTTTTTCCCAGGGAAGTTCTCAGTGCTGGAGCCAACGAGCCAATCATTACCCTGATGGGGCACAAGGCTGTGCTCCCCTGTCACCTCAGACCCTCCCCACAAGTGGATGCCCAATACATGGAGTGAGTGGACTCAAGATCACCCCTTAGCTAAGACAGTTTTTTTAAATGTCTGATCATCAGGGAACACCATGGGGAGTGTTGCTCTGAGGCTGCAAGATACACCCTTCTGATGAAGAGCAGTACAGATGCAGCTTTGAGCGTTTATCCTGTCACAGTAATGGTACTTTAAGTGTATGTGACAGGTGAGTCTCTGGGATAGGAGTCTGTGTGGCTGAGTTCTAGGATAAGACCTGTCATTTCTCACATGACCACTCTGCTCACATACAAGGAGAACTGGCAAGAGAAAATGGAATTCCACCTCCTCCTGGTGATTTTGTGCAGTATATCTCCATTCTATGCAATTTTCTTGTAGCACATCCCTCCTCCCCTTGAATCATGGTAAGAACCCCATAAACTCATTGTATCAGACCAGTGAAATGTTATATTCATCTCTCTGTCTCAAGTTTACTATTCTCAGATGTCTATAATTTAATCTCTCCACAAATATTTTCATAAATTCAGTATCAAATATTTATATCAAAGTGACTTACTGGTACATTTCTTAAATTTTATTAACTGATGATTGCAATCAATAAATGTTATCCCAACAACACTGCAGAAGGCCTGAGAGAATGTAGGAGGAAGTAACACATCATCTCTTTCCTGTCAGCACAGAGGATTTTAGTAGGGTTGAACAACTGGACACTGGCCTAAAATGTATAATTCCAGGGATGAAATCCTCTAAGATTATGTTATTTATCATTTCAAGGTGAGATTTTATACCTTACTGATGGAGCACAAATAAACTCACAGGAAGTCACCTTTGAGAAGATAATATTCATTCCTTATTTTGTAACAAAGAATAAAAAAGAAATTGGGAAGAAGTTCATGCTCTACTATTTTTTAGAAATACACTTTTATGCAAGTTACTTGACCTTTAATGTTTTTCCATTATTTAAACAAATGTGAGAAAAATACAGCTGACCCTTGAATAACGTGAGGGTTGAGGCACCAACCCCTCACTCCCCAACACTGCCCTTGAAAATTGGGTACTGCTATCTCTCAAAGGAATTGATAAATGACTCACCCAAGGGCAGAAAGCTGAACCAGTTTGAACAGAATCAGAACTCAAACCCTGGTTCTCTTGATTTCACATATTATGATCTCTAATCGAATATACTTTTCCCCACACTTAGTATGAAGATCTGTAAAATGAAAATACAAAAATCATTGGAAAAAATCTGCATGTAAGTGGACCCACACAGTTCAAACCTGTGTTGTTCAAGGGTCAACTCTACTACTTACTTCATTGAGATATTATGTAATTTAAATAAGAATGCATGCAAAGAAATTAGTACATTTCACAGTACATAGTAAGTGCACAATAAATGCTGCTGCTGCTGATCTACCCTTGGTATATCAGCAGCAATCATCTTGACATTGACAATAAACAATGCCCTGAACCTCTAGTCCAAAAAATCATATCAAAGTCTAACAGCCTCCTCCAAATATTTCCATGTTTACAGTCTAAAGCTCAAATTTGCTACTAGCGTCTGGATTCTAATAGTAGCTAAGTATAGTGGTCAATTTGTTTTCCCTCAGTTGCTTTTATTAGTTTCCAAAATATCACTCCAGACACAGAATACAGCATTGTTCCCTGATTTCACCAAATATATCAACCATGAATGGTGCTTCTGTGTGTTGTGTGCTTTAAAAATTGTGTTGAGATCCAGAAATGTCTATTACCTTGTAGTCTCCCAAACCACTGGGCACTGTCTAGTGGGCAGCCCTACTACATTTCCAAGAGCATCCCAAGGACCAGTTTAGTGTCTCCAGTGTATTCATTCCTTTTTTCACACTCTCTCCTGTTGCCTGTAGCCTTGTTTTTTTCTTAGTATTATATGTTTAGCATTATAGGCCTCAGTGTGAGTCAGAGATGGAGACCTGGAAGATGTATAAAAAGAAGTGCTAACTTGAATAATTCTGAGCCCAGGAGAAAGGTAAGAGAGTAGAGGGCCAGAGACACTTTCATTGGAGCTCAAGGCCCATCTCATGGATGCTCAGAAATCTGTCAATGTCTTCCATCAGGAGTCCTGAGAGGGCCCAGGGTCCACAATGTACAATAGGGTGTCTAGGGAGTAGATAATCGTCCTCCATATGCAGATTCAATCTCCTGCCACTCCCAGGACTGCAACTCATGCACATCCCCAAAAAGGAAGGCTACAGCATTGATTCACCCACTCATAACTGGGAAAGGAGGCGTTAACAGCATCTCTGGATACTTGATCTTTCTACATTGCTTATTGTACATAAAACTGGAATTTATGGTTTATAGGACACAACTAGAGAGCAAAAGTCAGTCATGTAGGTTCCCTACCTGTGTGATTGATGGAATGTAAAAGCTAAGAATCTAAAGTGGCTTCCTCAGGCTCTAACTTTTAAATCACATGTGTTACACATATTGTTAGCACTCGTCTCTTAATGTAAAACCAAAATACATCCCAAGGTGGAAAAATGACTTTTTTGAGAAGTACGTCAGATGGTTTTAGACCATTTCAGAGGTGGATGTCGCTGTCTCTGTCTTGCTTTTTGTGTCTATCACTAATCATAGTAAAGTTTGGTGCTAGGTACAGCATGTGATTGCTGTGAGTCTGTTTTGACAGTTGAACATTTGTGGTAGTGTAATGACTTAATCAGAACTGTGTCCTTCAACAAGCCTCTGAGATTACTATAAATCCTAACACTCGATTTCTCATTATTACCTTCTTTTCTTGACTATTTGTTAATATCTCATTCCTTCAAGATTTCTTGTTCTTCCCTTTTTCTGCTACCTTTGATCTCTTAGGATAATCATTCATTCTGAGGAAATTGTTCACAGAATATTCTTACTACCTAAGATATACAAGAGATGAGCAATCATTCTGTTTGGTTAAGTGTACTAAAGCCTAGGATCGAAACAATTTTTGGTTGTTGCTCTCTTAATTGAGCTCCTTGTCCCCTTCACAGTTCACAGGATTAGGAAGTTCCCCACACCCTCTCATCAAGAACAGTGATGCCAGAGTGGTCCATCTGGTGTGTCAGGCTGCAGGCTGGTACCCAGAGCCTGAGGCAAGCTGGGGAGATCCCTAAGCACGGAATTTAAAGCCACAGTCTGAAAACAACAGAGCAGGTGGAAACAGCCTGTTCTCCACTGAGTCTTCAGTCCTGGTAGCCGTGACTTCTTTGGTCCTCAGCCCCAGGCTCAACGAGAAGAAGGAAATAACTATTTCTGTTGTCAGGTTAGTTTCTATATTATTACATCTCATTGCCTTGAGTAGTGTTTTAAAAGCTGTGTTTCTTGTGTATTGTTGAATTTCTAATAGCAAGGAAAATGATTTTGAGTCCCTGAACTGTACTTTTTAGGCAACCTTCCAATACCAAATTGAACTATTCTATTCAAAGTCTCCTACTTGGACTAGAGTTGCTAGCATATCTTTGCTAAGTGAGGTGTGATATGAAATTCAAAATTCACAATATTCTTTCTTGAGCTTGGGTTTCTTACCAGAGCCTTATTTTTTTTTTAACACCTTTATTGGAATTTAATTGCTTTACAATGGTGTGTTAGTTTCTGCTTTATAACAAAGTGAATCAGTTATACATATACATATGTTCCCATATCTCTTCCCTCTTGCATTTCCCTCCCTCCCACCCTCCCTATCCCACCCCTCTAGGCGGTCACAAAGCACCGAGCTGATCTCCCTGTGCCATGCGGCTGCTTCCCACTAGTTAGCTATTTTACGTTTGGTAGTGTATATATGTCCATGCCACTCTCTCACTTTGTCACAGCTTAACCTTCCCCCTCCCCATAAATTGACAGGAAGCACAGTGAAGTTGAAGCTTACCTTTATCCTTACATAAACACTTCTTTTATTCATAATACTTATGCAATGGCACAGTAAATAGTTGAATTATATTAAAATCATTGAAATGATTGTTTTGTCTGTAAGACACCAGGGAAGTTATTTGTATTATTTTACTGGTCGATTTAAAAATGGTGGAGGCATGTGTATGTGGAGTGATCAGATTAGGACTGACCCATCCCCTCTAGTGTAGACAGGGGCTAGAGTAGAGAAGAATTTAAATGTTATCAAAAAAAAAAGTGACAGAAAATGTAAGATGCTTTAAGGTCAGCATGAACTAGATATCTGGCTCTTTTGAGAAATTAAGTATGTACTGACACACATTGCCACTTGTAATTGATGTCTATATTTTCCTTCATGACAGAAATAATATATGGATAACTTTGAGTATTATTTTAGCTGTGATCTGCATTTCCGTGGTTGTTTTTTTCATTGCAGTGCAAAGATCTAAAAGTAAGTGGGCTAGGGCAATGTGATGACTGTCATTTGAGTTTGTCCATTGTTGGGACCGGGTGGAGTAAGATGGTGACTTGGAAGAGTAAAACGGTTATCTAAAAGAGTTAAATGATATGTAGGTGACAGAGACTGAAGGCTTGGAAAGCAGGAATATGAAGGGTCATTTTTTGGTAGCACTTCTTCAGTTGGGAATCTTGGTTTTATCTTGGTACTGAATGGCATGTTATTCTCAGTCTTGCTATTGTGGAAAAAATGCTATTTGCCCAACAGAGTAGATTACCACATGGACCCTAGTCCTTCAGCCTCCCTTAGTTTGGCTTCAGTTAGGATTTATATAGGGGCCCTGAGTAACCTGGTTCCCATAATGGAGCAGATGAGATGTCCAGCAGTGAAGCGTGGGACACCACTGTGTACACAGCAGCAAAAGAAAAACAAACTCTATCAAAATAAGTTAATTAAAAAGAAGCCAAAAGTATAGATATAACCCATATTTGAATAAGGGGATAACTTAGAGATAATTTAAACTTTCTCAAACATTCTCCTGGAGAACACTTTCCCCAGATGTTAATTAGGGGAGATTTGGGGAAATATCTGATTAGATAAAGTTGAAATTTCTTACTTTAAAAATGATCAGAGATATTAACTGATAATATGAATTATGAATCTCTAAAAGCATTTAATTTCATGAAAGAATACTTCAGAAAATATTAAGTTTAAAATGTATAAATGTCCATATTTTATAAAGTTAATATATAATTTGAAAAAATACATAAGATGGAATGAATCAGAGTTTTCTTTTTATATCCATGGGTGATATTTATTTCATTCTCCATATATTTCTGATCCTCCCTATTATCTGTAATAAGAATGTATAATACTCTGAAAAAAAATTGTAGAAAAAATAGAGTCAATAATTTTTTTCTAGTTATACTTTCCATGCATATCAGTTAATCAGACATAAGGTGAGGATCCCTCTTTAAGGAGAATGGTGGATCAGCTGCAAACCAAACATCATTTAATAGATGTTCTGCTGAGCCACAGTTCTCCACAGACTCTGACCTCCTTGCTGGGTCCCTGCCTTCTCCTTTGCTTGAGCAGACCCACCAGGAAGGATCACCTGAGAATGCTGAGAGGGTAAGGGGTGGATGAGGAAGGGCAAAAAACCCCTTATCTCAAGAGGGGCCTGCTTCCTCTCTCATGATTTGGTCCAGTTGTTTCACATGACATCGCCTTTTCCCATCCTGGACCACTTCCTCTACATTTGGCATCCCTAGCATGGAAACCAAAGAATGTTAGCATGGATGCGGAACTGGATTTGCGGTTTCTCCACCCAGATACTAAATAAAGGTGTAAACAACAGTCCATTTTCTTGTTACAGAATCATAAAATTGTAACAGGAGCCCCAAATGGTAAGAATTCTAACAATTTATTCTTCCAGTAAAATTCCTGAAACATAGGAAGCACTTGATTAATGTTGTGTTGAATTACATATTGAACCCAATCCCTCATTTTCCCTGTGAGGAAACTGAGGTCTAAAGACATTCAGGGACCAATTTAGTCCTAGTAACAGAACTGAGATGGGGATTCTGAACACACAACTTCCAGTCTTGCAGTCCCTTCTCTGCTGTGGTGTCTGTCTCAGGCAAGGGCAATTTTGAGTTGAAATACAACGTTGGTAATATTTGTGTTCAACAGCAGCTGCCAGTTGGGACTTTCTTCTTTCCATGATCTAAGTAAATCTATGCTCAAAATGCTGCTGCATTGTCCTAATCCCACATCCTCCTCAATCTAATATACCTGCTATGTACCCTTACACTTCACAGTGCTGACTTGGTTATCCAGAGTGACAGCTAGAAAATAGGTGAAGTCATCCTCAACAGTCATCCAGGAGAACATGGCTTAGCATTGGCACTTATCATCCATTGAGGAAGACTTCGTATATTTAATTTGTCCAGTTTGGCCAAATAATTCATATTAAGCAAAACACATATTTTAGAATAGTGATGGGGTAAATAGCCATGTGGTTTCCCTATCACACTTATTTCGATAGGGAGAGAAAAAGTTCTGCAATATAATGAAAGACTCAAAATGCTTTAAAAGTTGTAATAGTTGTTCTGGGACTGATCCTTTTACCCAAAGCATAGTTTCTGTTGCATCTTTCCGAAGTTTGATTTCTGGGTAGTTTGGGGCAAACCTCTCTCTGGCTTTGCCCTAGTTCTTTTTCTTCAGTTTTGGAGGACATGAACATCTTCCATGGAGTGGGCTTGCCTGGCCCCAAGGCTGGATGGGCTTAGAGAGCTCCAGTTGAATTAGAGCACTTATTACCCCCCTCCCCAAGCCTCTCCTTTTATCCAACACATCTCCAAAATTGTCCAACCTTTTTTGCTACTTCAGAATTGACACTTGGGGGCTTCCCTGGTGGCGCAGTGGTTGAGAGTCCGCCTGCCGATGCAGGGGATGCGGGTTCGTGCCCTGTCTGGGAGGATCCCACATGCCGCGGAGGGGCTGGGCCCGTGAGCCATGGCCGCTGAGCCTGTGCGTCCGGAGCCTGTGTGTCCGCGGCGGGAGAGGCCACGGCAGTGAGAGGCCCGCATGCCGCAAAAAAAAAAAAAAAGAATTGACACTTGGAAAGTTTCTTCACTCCCAGTTTTTTCTCTACATTTTTCTCTATGGCCTTTGTATTTTAGATTATTCAAAAGCTTTGTTTTAATAGTCTATCTCATATAAACCATGTTGAACAATTTTTTAAACATTTTCCCCCTCCCTCGCTTCCTTCCTTCCTCTCATCCACAGCCGGGTCAGTGTGAAAGAGCCAGTTTTACCTTTAACCTCATATTCAGTTGAATACACATCACATGTAATTTATGATCTAATCATCTGTTTACCATTTTGATGCCTAGATTCACAGTCTCATAACTTTCAAAAGATAGTCAAAATAAATTTCTCTATGGAGCTTACTGAGACCACTTCCAGGAATTCACAGTATGCTTCACTTTGCTAATTGTAGTAGCAGAGAGCTAGTAATTACTCATACTTGTGTGCCAAGTTATTTTTTCTGTCTTTCCATTCTCTATGTCTTCTGAACTTCCATGGTCTACTAGAAATGTCTTCATCACAGTTGACCTGGGTCTGAAAATCAATAACTCCATCTTTTTACTCTTCATCAGTCTCTGTAATATGCTTATTTTTTTATACATCTTTATTGGAGTATAATTGCTTTACAGTATTCTGTTAGTTTCTGCTGTACAACAAAGTGAATCAGCTATACGTATACATATATCCCCATATCCCCTCCCTCTTGAGCCTCCCACCCACCCTCCCTATCCCACCCCTCTATGTCATCACAAAGCACCCAGCTGATCTCCCTGTGCTATGCAGCAGCTTCCCACTAGCCGTCAATTTGTAATATGCTTATTTTTAGCTAAAGTAAAACTACAGACCTTTCAGTACATTGAGTTTCTACCAGGTTTTGGCTATCTGAAACAGTAAATTTTGGAAGACTATTTTTGTTATAGTCTTTGCCCTCTCTTTTTTCACATTGCATAGTCTGGTTACCCATAACAGTATGTATGTCTGGGATCGGTGGAAATACGGCTCAAACTTCTGGATACTTTCTGATCTGTCCATTCGAATCCTGTCTCTCACTTGTTGAAAAATATGGATTCTTTTCATTTCTTTTTAAATTATTTATTTTTACCTTTTTTTTTTTTTTGCAAGAAGTATGTGAAGGCTACATGTCTACTGGGGAATAGAATTGATATTGTCAGTTTTCCATCATTGCAGTAATAAATTCCACTGAAAGGGCCATCATGTAGTTGATGTTCAGAATCACAGTGGAAACCCCTACATTGATTCCAATTTTTAATACAGGTGCTTCTCTCTCTCTTTCCCCTACTGGGTTCTTTCACTGAGCTCCTCCTTTGCCTGTGAGGCTCTGATTCATGCCATCCATATCCAAGTGCTCTCCTTAGCTGAATCAGCTCTCTTTTGGGGAGGTGGGTGAAAACATGCTTTGGCAGCTTTGGTGCTCTCCAGTCAGGCTTCAAGAAGGTTGGCCCTAGGGTAATAAATCATCCCAGTTTGTCTGGGATGAGCCTGGTTTTAGTCATGAAATTCATGTGTCCCAGGAAACCCCTTTTCATGATGCAGAAATCTCCAGTTTTCTATAATGGGTACAGAAGGTTGGAGGAAAACTGTAAAACCAGTGAAGCAGCCAAAAAACTAGGTCTGAAAGCAACACTCTTTTTTTTTAAAAATTTTGTTTATTACTTGCTTCTTATTAGCTTTCATTTATTTATTTATTTATGGCTGCGTTGGGTCTTTGTTGCTACGCGGGGGCTTTCCCTAGTTGCGGTGAGCAGGGGCTACTCTTCTTTGCGGTGTGCGGTGTGTGGGCTTCTCATTGCGGTGGCTTCTCATTGCAGAGCACGGGCTCTAGGCACGCAGGCTTCAATAGTTGTGGCACACAGGCATGCAGCATGTGGGATCTTCCTGGACCAGGGCTCAAACCCGTGTCCCCTGCATTGGCAGGCAGATTCTTAACCACTGTGCCACCAGGGAAGTCCCTGAAAGCAACACTCTTTTTAATATCAAATGAATACAGCATAGATTATCTGCCTTCTTTAGTCACGGTCACTGTTTTTTCCCCTGATAACTGATGTTGGCAATTATGATTTGCAGTTCACAGTAATGAATCCCCTGTTGTTGCATCAGTCTGAGTGACGTGACTTGTGTGCAAAGTAAATGCATTGTAATCATGAGCATTATCCATCCATCTTTGACTTTGCTTGTAGATTAACTGTTGTGCATTGCATTGAGATAGCTAAAATTTTTTTGAAAGAATACTGGCTGAAAATTTCCCAAATTTGATAAATAGTGAACACTCATAGATCTAAGAAGCTCAGTGAACCCAAAGCATAAGAATCACGAAGAAAACTGCACAGAGTCACACAATAATCAAATTACTGAAATCTAGTGATAAAGGAAAAATCTAAAAACCAGAAAGAGAAAAACGATACATTATTCTTATTCTGTAATAAGAATAAGAATTACAGCAGACTTGTTAGTGGAAAAAATGCAAGTCAGAAGAGAGTAAGGGTAACTTCTTTAAAGTATTAAAAAAATTTTTAACTGTCAATCTACAATTTACCCACCAGAAATAAATTTCAAAAGCAAAGGTAAAATACTTATTCATCCCTAAAAAAGGTGAAAGAATTAATTACCAACAGAGCTTCACTACGAATGTTAAAGGAAGGCCTGTAATCCCAAGGAGACTAGAGCACGTGGAAATCCAGATTTGTACAAGGAATGAAATTTATGGAAAATAAATACAGAGACAAATATAAGACTTTTTTCCCTTTAAGATTTAAATCTCTTCAGAAGATGACATAATAATATGTCAAAATATTATGTCAAAAATAATGTCAAAAATAATGACATATTTGTGGGCTTTATGACATACACAGAAGTAAAATGTGTGACAAGAATAGTACTTAGGCAAGGAAAGGATAAATGGAAGTATATTATTGTATAGTTCTCGTTTTTTTTTTTTTTGGCCTTGCTGCAGGGCATGTGGGATCTTAGTTCTCTGACCAGGAATCAAACCTGCACCCACTGCATTGGAAGCGTGGAGTCTTAACCTCTGGACCGCCAGGGAAGTCCTATTTTATGGTTCTTAAAGTACCATGAAGTTTAATATTACTTGAAGTTGGTCTGTGGTTAAAGATGTATACTATAAATATTTATCTAAGAATCCATCATTATGTAAAACAAAATTATAAAACATAATTAATTAAAAATAAAGTATAAGGGGCTTCCCTGGTGGCACAGTGGTTGAGAGTCTGCCTGCCGATGCAGGGGACACGGGTTCATGCCCCGGTCTGGGAAGATCCCACATGCCGCAGAGTGGCTAGGCCCGTGAGCCATGGACGCTGAGCCTGCACGTCCGGAGCCTGTGCTCTGCAACGGGAGAGGCCGCAACAGTGAGAGGCCGGTGTAACAAAAAAAATAAAAATAAAAAAATAAAGTATAAGTAGAGGAAAGAGAATGCAAACAACAGATGGGCGAGTAGAAAACAAATAGAAAAGTGTTACACACAAACATATCAATAGTAACATTAAGCATAAATGTTCCAAAAGACCCAACTAAATCAAACTGGATAAAAAAACAAGACACAACAGTATGTTGTCTATAAGAAAGCCAATAAAAATATAAATAAACATTGCAAAAAGTAAAAAGATAGTAAAGAATATAGCATGCTAACACTAATCCAAGAAATTGGAAGTGGCTATATTAATAGCCATATTAATATCAATCAAATTAGATTTCAAAATATAGAATATTACCAGGGATAGAGGACCAGGTAGAAATGATAAAGGGCCAATTTATCAAGAAGATAAGACAATCCTAATTGTTTGTGTGCCAATTAACAGAGTTTCAAAATACATGAAGCAAAAAACTGATAGGTCTGCAAGAAGAAACTGACATATCTACAATATACTCAGAAATGTCAATAACAATATCTCAGTAATTGATAGAACAAGTAGAAAGAAAAATCAGTGAGGGGCATAGTAGACTTAAAGATGGCTCTCAACCAATTTCACCTAATTGATGGTTATAGGACATCCCACAACACAACACAACAGCAGAGTACAAACACAACTTTTTCTCAAGTGCCTACAGACCATTTACAAAGTGTCATTTACATTCTGTGTCATAAAATTAAGAAAGATTTCAGCAGGGTATGTACATTATTTATAGCCTCATTAGCATGAAACTACTGTGGAAAAGAAATCATGAATGTGGGATCCTGGATGGAATCCTAGAGTAGAAAAGGGCATTGGTGGAAAAACTGATGAAATGCAAATGAAAGCTTTAGTTTAGTTAGTAATATTGTTACCAATGTTAATTTCCTGGTTCTGATCACTGTACTATGGTATTAAGATATTAACATTAGGGGAGGCCAGGTGAGGAATACATGGAAACTTTCTACTATTTTTGCAATGTTACTGTAGGTCAAAATAAGGCTTTTTAAAATGTAAGTCAGTTTTTGCCTATTAAATTAGCTTTTATGGACTGCTGCCAAGAACATAGTTTAAGTAGTCAGAAAGACATAGGTTGCAATCCTAGCTTTATCACTTATTACCTGTGTGTCTATGGGTAAGTTACTCAAGTCCTCTGGGCCTCCATTTTCTTAATCTGTAAAACTGAGATGATGATACCTTCATTATAAAATTGTTGTGAGAATTAGGTCTGTAGGTTAAGTGCCAAGTACAATGCCTGGCACAGAGTAGGCAGCAACAAGACTGTTTTCCTTCCCACTGCACGATTGAGTTGACCTATGTGCTATGTCCCTATCCTTTTGGAGCCCATAGTCCAGAGAGAAAACCATTCCAATCATTTCAGCTTTACATGATTTCCTTTCCTGTGGCACTCATCAATCTGCCTTGTACTATTTGTGATTCAGCATTAGTGATTCTCATGAGCAGGCGAAGAGAATAAGAGAAAAGATGGCAATACACTGTACTATACTGTGAGCTCCTTGAGAAGAGGACTACTGTTTCTCACTTCCCCTGATTCACCACCCAGACCTGAGGACAGGGCCTTTCACAATTGTATTGAAGTCAGTAGAAAGTAGGAAAGGAAGAGTAATCTGACCACCCACCCAGACTCCTTTTCGGTAAGGCTGAGGCTGATGGCTTTTTGTTTTTGTTTTGTTTTTCATGGGAGGAGGATCTGTGTCCTCTGCATCCTGGGCTGCTCCAGCCTTTTTTCTTTCTTTTCCACCCCTAGTGGTTCCATGCCAGGCAGAGGGCCAGCAGGAGGATGATATTAAGATTGATTTGTCCTCTTCCAGTCATATAGTGACGGGAATGCCTTCTGTTGGGAGTTCTGTCATTTTCCTTTCTTTCCCTCTAGGCTTCAGCATGGTTTGGGAGACCTTCTGGCTTCCATCCTGTTAATCACACAGCTTTCAGTCTGCAAGCTTGAGATGAGGGGTCCCACCACTGGAACTTTAGCTGTTCCAGTAGAGGCTTGCTGGTGGTATCTGTTCCTGCCAGCACCACATGCATGCTGCCCTCTGGGGAGAGACTGGTACCTCCTGCTGACATGCTGAATGGCCCTCTGAGGACAAAGAGATGCTTACAGCCATTGCCACAAATATGTTAAGACCTCACCTCATAGGTGGGGACATGTCAGAAGCAACTGCCCTGGCCATGCTGGCTCTGCTTCCTCCTGGATCCATGAAGGCTGCTCCTGCCAGTGCTCAGTTGACCTGTCCTGAGTGTGAAGACTTGGTGGATGCCATATGCATAGCATCTGCTATGGCCCCTATCGTTAGTGCTGCCTCCCCGGTCCCTGCTGCTGCCCCTTAGTCAGGCAGTGTAGGTTTCATGATTGCAAAAGAGTGTGTGCTTCCATAAACGCAGTATGTCTGGGAGGACTACTGGATTCCTCCTTGCTCCCACCTAAGCATAACCAAGAAGAGATGACCTTAAATATCTCAGGGATCATGTGAAGTCACCTGATTCTGACCTGACCTTGATGCCCTTCTCCATAGATACTCATGACCTGTGCCAAGGGGGAAAAAAACAAATAGAGAAAATGAGTGCGAGCAGAAAGGCCTGCTCCCTCTCTTACCGTAGATGAATAAGTCAAGAGTTTGACTTGAAGTCAAGTCCAATCTCCTGTTTAATCCCCTCTCTAGTATCCATGATGGTGATTCAAGTTTTGCTTGAATAGTTCCAGTGTTAGAAAGAGAACTGCCACAATAGACCTTTATTTTATATACCTTTGTTCACATATCTTCAGAATATATTCCTAGAAGTGAGACTGCTGGCCATTTTGATAGCGACTAACAAATTGTACAAATGCACACAGCTTGTACCACCTCTGATGTAGACAAAAATCGATATGTGACAGTCACAGGGAGATGGATTAGGACTCAAATAAAGGGAGGACTTTCTATTAGTTAAAAATGTCCCGCAACAGATCAGACTTCCTGTATTGGCATTGTAAGTGTTCAAGAATAGATTGGATGGTCAGTATGATTTAGAAGGCATTACAACAGTGGGTATTCGAATGGAGGAGCTGGTATCTAAGAAATCTCACTTTGGAAGCACTAGGAACCTTGTGGCAAGGCCTCTGAATGGTGGCTCATTTGGTCTCGAACCCTTCCAAATGCAATTCATTTTTCAGGTGAGCCCCAGAGCACCACCTGCTTTGCAGGAACCAAAACACCCTGGCCCCATTTTCTAGAGTATCTGCTAAGTCTTACTTCTAGACTCTTCCTGTCCTCTGCCTCAAAGGGAGCTAAATCCATTGTGTCCCAGCTGGGATGGCCTGAGCACTGCTAGAACTCTCCCCTGGTGGTCTCAGGAGGTTTCCCCAATAAACAAAAAGATCTCAGGGCAACACACCAGGAGGTAAAAAGAGCAGCTATTGGCAACCTTCAGATGGAGATGTTGTTTTTCCATGACTACAGATTGATATCTTTATTAAGTTGAAGGGCTACAGCCTACAGGGAGCCAAAGAGTGGGAGCCAAAGAGTGGGAGATTAGGTGGAAAAAAATTGGAAGGAAAACAAATGGGCCCAGCCACATTCCACTTGGTACAGGAGTTACCAAGTCCTGTACATTCTACTTCACCTCTCACATCCATCTCTTTTTCTTGAGAGGTTGAGCCCTAATTCAGATTAATAAAGTACATCACTGATCTCATCATGCCTCAGCTCAAAAACCTTTAATGGCTCCCTGCCACCTACTGAAAAAAGGTATGTGCAAATCACTCCCTCCCTCCCTCACTCTGGCATGCAAGGCCCCACTATACATCCCCAACCTCCTTGTTTGGCGTTACTTTCCACAGTCCCCCTTACACACTCAGCCAAAGGTCTCTTCCTCCACAAAGGCTTGGTGAACCTCTGGGGCTGTGTCAGATCTCTCCTTCCTTTGAATCCATGCCATATTTGGGAGTCCTCCCATGGGGAGGCCCCTAACAGCTTGGGTTCCATGTCGGAGTGTATTATTTGCAATACTGCCTTTGTTCTGCTGTATCATTCTTAAAGGGAGGGACTGAAATGCCTAGACTCACCTGGTCAGCTCTAAGGTCTTTGCAGGCTTGAGCCATTTGAACCATGTAATGCAGTAACACAGATTTATTGCTTAAGGCTATATTTTGTCAAGACAGCTGAAAAGACACATTATCTCTTGTCCCAGTTTCCTTAACAGCCTCATAAGGGTCTGTTTCCCTAGCATCTACAAGCATAGCACCTACTAAATGCAGTTAACCCATACATAGTGCCCTTTTAGACAAAGGGGCCCTCTGGGCAGACACAGCCCCTCAGACACACAGTCTGGCTAGTAGACAGGTGCCCTTTCCTCCAGGCTATGGCAAGCCAGCACCAGGATGACTATACAGCTTGGTGAAAGTAATGCAGCCTGGATTGTATACTCTCACCCTCACCTCTGAACCAGGTGCCCTTGTGCAGTGAGCAACCTACACAATATTATGGGACGGTCTTACGGGCCCTAGAGTGACTCACAGGCCTCAGACTTGAATTCTGCGCCCCCCCGCCGCCCCCCCGCCCCAGGCCTATTGCAGTTCACTTGTTTAACCCCCTGAGCAGCTTCGCCTTCCCTGTAGACCAGATGGGTTGTAGAGAGCTGTGTAAAGTTTCCATTAGTTTATCAGCAGTATCTTTGTCAAGCTTTTTTTTTTTAATCACATTTGGTTAACAAAACAGTCATTGTACCCTGTCTTCAGCATTTAACATCATCCAACTCATCCATAGTTACGTCCCTCACTGTGAGGTTACCTGAGTCAAGCCATAGGGACACATTCCAATCTTCCAAGACTTCTCAAAGCCTGCTTTTTAAAAATATATTTATTTATTTGGTTGCACTGGGTCTTAGTTGTGGCAGGTGGGCTCCTTAGTTTGTGGCTTGCCAGCTCCTTAGTTGTGTCACACGGGCTCCTTAGTTGTGGCATGCAAACTCTTAGTTGTGGCATGCATCTGGGATCTAGTTCCCTGACTAGGGATCAAACCTGGGCCCCCTGCATTGGGAGCACAGAATCTTAACCACTGTGCCACCAGTGAAGTCCCTCAAAGCCTGTTTTAATTTTGTGTCTTAAATCAGGATAAGCCAGTGCTCTGGAGAAAACACATATGCTGCTAAGTCCTCTTCTTTTCCCAAGTTGGTCATCCTGACACCTCGCAAGTACATTGTCTCCAGCTGTTAGGGTGATGAATTCTCCCACACTGGGACCCATATGAGTCCATTCCCGCTACAGGAATTTCCAGACAGGACAGGGAGAATGAATTAGCTGCCTCAGCAACTGACTTGGTGAAGATTACAATCAGAGACTCAAACACCATGGGAACTCGGAATCACAGAGCCACCGAACTTAAGCTGCAGAACACAGTTCGCCTGTTAGAATGCATTGCCTTTACTTCAAGACATAAAGACATCTTTTCCTGATCGGGGGTATATTTTATCTCCTTTACAATGTTGATTTAGTGAAATTGAGTATATTGTCACTCAACAGAGAAACATGCCATTATTCAATGACTGCTGATATTTAGGCTGAAATAATTATTATATGTTCCTAGTGAACTGAAATTTTTACAATTGTAAAGTGACTCTTCATAAGTCTAGTTATACTTTATGCTATAAAGTCTACTTTGACTAATTTTAGCAAGCCACCCAAGCTCTCCTTTTGTTAGACTTTATATGGGGCTTTTCCCCCCAAACCTTTTAACCTAAATTTTTAGTTTGCTTTATATTTATGTATGTCTCACATAAGGAACATGTAGTTCAGTATCTTATTGTCTAACAATCTTTACATCTACTTGGTGTAGTCTGTTTACACTCAATAGAATCAATGTTTTTTTTTGGTTTAGCTCCATCATCTCAATATTTGTTTCCTATTTCACTTATCTATTGTTTAGTTATGCTTAACTTTTTAACATCAAACCATAATACAGCACTGTAGGTAAAAACATTTTCTCTGGAGTCAGCTTGGGAACATTTCCTAGTTCCACTACTTACTAGGTGTGACCCTAACCATGTTTCTGAACCTCTCTAAGCTTCATTATCTTAACAGGAAAATGGGATGATAATAGCAATTATCATAACTATCTGACAGGAGAGAGTTAGTTTTTAAAAATCTCAGGTAAAAAACATTTGATATGTTTTATCGTAATGTTTATATAATATACTTTCTACTAATCTTACCTATTATTTTATTAAACAGTAAACATAATTTCTAAAGCTAATACATTTCCATAGCTCCCCTGACATAGAAAGTAGGAGCTGCATCTGCCACCCTCTGTCACCTTCCATATCAGTGTTTTCTGATCATTTAGATTGACATTTGTATTTCTTTTCCACAAAGAAAAATTAGCTCTTAAAATTTTTATCAGATTTTTGTGCATGACTCCTTGTCTCTTACATTATCCTCTTGGATTCTGTAGCATATGCTGTCGGTGCCCTGTCCCATATTCCCTTGGCCCACAAGGGTTCAGCAGTAACCACAAGAGATATTTGCCCTGGCAGCTTTCCACATCAGGAGCCTTGATCTCTCTTTTCTGTCTGAGAGCTTTCTCAAGCACCAGGGGAGCTTTCTCAGCTGCTAGAAGGAGCAGCCAGAAGTGCAGGGAATGGCAATCAGTGGATAAATGTCGCAGCATCCCTGTCCTCTGTTAGTGTGATTCTGAGCCATTTTTCTCACATGTGTTCAGAGAGTTCCAATTTTCCACAATATTAACCTGCTCATTAATGTATTTTCCTTAGCTTTTTTCCCACCCTTGTCTCACTTTCCCAGTTTCCTTATTTGTGTTTCCTAGGATCATCTTCCAAATAAATACTTACATCCAAGTCCTTCTCAAATTGAGATTATCATGTTTTTTCTCCTTTGTCTCTTACATTGTGGTGGTTTTCAACAATTTATTTTCAAATATTAATAAACATGGCATGCCGAAAATAAACTTAATATGGTTGTAACACAGAGAGATCAGTAGATAAGTTGATTTATTTTCTTAACATAGTACCCTATAATTTTCATTTCTTGTAATGTCTTATCAAGTTTGGGCATCAAAGTTACATTGCCCTTACAAAATGTGGTGAAGAGTATCCATATTTTTCTATTCTCTAGAAGAGTTTGTGGGAGATTTTTGTTTCTTCCATTTTAAATGCTTAGAAGAATTCCTCATGAAAGTCATCTGGACCTGTAGCTTTCTTTATGGGATGATTTTTATTTTTATTTATTTATTTATTTATTTATTTACTTATTGTTTTTGTGGTACGCGGGCCTCTCACTGTTGTGACCTCTCCCATTGCGGAGCACAGGCTCCGGACGTGCAGGCTCAGCGGCCATGGCTCACGGGCCTAGCCGCTCCGCGGCATGTGGGATCTTCCTGGACCGGGGCACAAACCCGTGTCCCCTGCATCGGCAGGTGGACTCTCAGCCACTGCACACCAGGGAAGCCCTATTTTAATTTTTTTTCAATGAGAAATTGATTGATTGATTGATGGTCATGCTCCCACAGCTTGCAGGATCTTAGTTTCTCAACCAGGGATGAAAAACCCATGCTCTGCAGTGAGAGCACAGAGTCCTAACCACTGGGCCGCCAGGGAATTCCCTGGGATGATTTTTAATGTTTCATTTAGTTGCTTTAATGGATAGACTTGTTCAGATTTTCATTTTTTCATGAATTGGTTTTAGCAAGTCACGTTTTCTAGGAATTAATACATTTCATCTAAGGTGTCAAATTTATTGTCAAACTAGTTCACAGTATCTTCATATGAATTTTGTAATCCCTGTGGCATATTTTCTCTCTAAGGATTTATTAATTTAAAAAAATTTTTTGTCATAACAATGGTGTTTTGAACATGAGAGGAGGCAAACTTAGCTTACTGTTCCTTATTTAACCATAATTCCAATTATTTTTAATGACTCATTTACTCACGTCAGGGCAGAAAAAAATGGAAAATTTTCTCAAAGAGATTACCTCTCACAAAGGATGTAAATCAACTTTAATGGCTTCTGAAGTGAAAATTTCTGAAGCTCCCATTCTGTGCTTTCCCCCACTTCCCCCCAGCATTTTGCCCTAGAGAGATAGTCACACACAGGCCCTTTATTGGAGCCAGAATTTAAATCATAGCTTAAATATCTTATTGTTTTCCTCATTAAACCTCCTCCAGGTTGAACTCCCTACTTCCAGGAAAAACCACCCTATTTCACCTGAAGTGTCCAACTTGACCAATCTTACTCCAGCCTTTTATTATTTAAATGCGGACAAAAATCACATCTCAGAATTGCGGTAAGGATTAGAGATAATGCATCAAAAGTAACAAGCATAGCACTTGATTCTTCGTTGTACCATAAGTAGTAGTTATTATTATTGCTTTCTGTGCTTGATTCCCCCCCCTTCAACACACTAGACTATAAGCCCATAATGAGATGGGCAGTGTTTTATTTACCTATGTAAATCTCTTCTTTGTGGTCAGTAACTGGCACAAAATAGACATATATTTTTTGTTTGAGAGTCTGAATTGAAGTCCTGATATTCCAATAAAAATTTTGTCCCTTAGACTCCTGGAACCACTACAAAGTTTCACAATTTAGTAAAGGTACTACGAATATTTCCTGTATTATATAAGAGGGCATGGTTGAGTGATAAGGCATGGACATATCACCAGCACTGTGATATGCCTAGTGCATATTAGATAGTTAATTTTTTTTAATTGATTGCATGGTGATGGGGTAGAGAAGAAAACAAAACTGCCCTAGAGAATTTGAGCTATTTTCAAATGTGTGCTTTAGCAGCAGTATGCCTGGCCTGTAAGGATATTCAATGTTTTAAAATACAGTATTACTCTTTTATTTTATAAAGAGCTCTTTCAAATCTGTAAGTAAAGAAGAACAGGTGAAAAGACCAGCAGAAAAGAAAACCAAGAAAATTTACAAAATGTGTATCTGAATATTAAACATAAGTAGTATTCAGAAACTACAGACTTACAGTAGAGGAAATTCGATCTATATATAATTAAATAAACTCAAATAGGCAAAGAAACAGCGTGAAGATCTTATGTAGAACTGGTGAGGGTGCAGGGAAGAACATTCCCTTATAAAATGATGGCATGTTGGCACAATATTTCTGAGAAGAACAATTGGAAAATGTATGTCAAAAGTTTCAAAATTAAACAATACTCTTTGACACAGCATCTCCTTTCTTAGGAAATTATTGCAAAGAAATGATCAGACAACTGTATAGGGATATAGATGCAAAATTTTATTACTTATGGAAATAAAAAGTAAAAACAAAATAGACCTTTTTAGCAGGGAATGTTACAGAGACAATGCACTGAAGGAAAAATGTCAACAATTAAGGAAACTTTTATATCTTAATTACTGATGGGTATTAATGGATTTTCTTCCAAACACTCAAAAACAAAAGAATAAAAATAACAATTATTATGATCACCAGATGGCAGCGTGGCTCTTTTTTCAAATGGAGCACTTTGCCATTGGTTCCAGGTTGTCACTCCAGAAGTTCAAAGGTTTTTGTTTGTTTGTTTGTTTTTTGGCGGTAAGCGGGCCTCTCACTGTTGTGGCCTCTCCCGTTGCGGAGCACAGGCTCCAGACGCGCAGGCTCAGCTCCAGACGCGCAGGCTCAGCCGCTCCGTGGCATGTGGGATCCTCCCAGACCGGGGCACGAACCTGTGTCCCCTGCATCGGCAGGCGGACTCTCAACCACTGCGCCACCATGGAAGCCCGAAGTTCATAACTTTTTTAGCCAACCAAGGTTTGTAGTGTTAGTATTGAAATCAAAACTGAGAGTTATAAGGGAACAAGAACTTACCTAGTTCTGACTCCTCATATCCTTTCCATGCCTGACTTGCAGGAATCCCCTTTATTGTATCACTCACTATGGTTAACTCCAGCACATTAGAACACCTCCTACTGAAGCTGCCCACTAAGATGTTAGGGAACTTTGTACTTTAAAGTTCTTCTTTAAATGAAAATATACCCCCAGTGAGCCAAGTCAGCTCTGGTTCCTGGCACCACAGAGAACTCTCCCCTTCAGAATTTGGAAATATTTGAAGATAGCTAGCACTGTTTTCCCACATTTAATCTTATTATTTTTTCCAGGTGGAAAAGTTCCCAGTTTTTCTGCTTTTCTCATGTTTCTGTGTTGCTTTAGTTTTCTCTTTGTATTCTACTGTCATTCCCACATTTTCCAGGCAACCATGTAGCTAGCGCTTAGAGCATGGGTCTTTGGAATCCTGACACCAATGCTTCCTACTTGTATGTGCTTGGGCACATTACTTAAACACTCTGTCTTTAAGATTTTTCAACTGTGAATTAGGAAAATAATAGAACCTGTGACCTCATAGGTTGGTGGTGAGGATAAATAGGACAATTTGTGAAAAGTAGACAGCACGATACCTGGCACACAAGAAGTGCTCAGCTTGTGTTAGCTAGAACTAAACTTCTGTTTTCTGTAAAGTAATACTCAGCTCATAAGTTATCATAGGAATCTAGTGAGAATGTCAGTAAACTGCCTAACACAGCACCTGGTGCTCAGTAAGCATGACACAGGAGAGCCAGTGTACAGGGATGCCTAAGGCCTCCCTGACTCAAGACTAATGAAAACATAAATGATGGCAAGAGTGGTGGTCTGGTTTTTTGTTTGTTTTGTGAGACTCTACTTTTTTAAGGTAGTTTTATATATGAAGCAGAATGAAAAGGAAGGCAGAGAAATTTCTCATAGACTTCCCTGTCCGCACACATGCACAGCCTCCCCCATTATCAACATTTCCCATCAGAGGGGTACACTTGTTGCAACTGATGAACGGACATTGAACATCATAATCACTCCAAATCCATAGTTTACATTACGGTTCACTCTTGGTGTTGCAGTTTCTGTCTACTATAATATTCCTCCTCCCTAAAGAATGTCCTTAACATTTTTGTAGCACATTCTGCTGGTAGTGAATTCTCTCAACTTTTATTTGTCTCATGGAGTCTTTGTTTTACCTTTCAAGTAGTCCTGTTTCTGACTAAAAACCTATGTGTGATTTTTTTTCAGATCTGGCCATAGGCAATTACAAAGTCTTTCTGGACCTGAAACATAGACTGCCAGATATTTCTCCGGCAAAGATGGGTTTATTCAGGATCAGCAGAGAATTGCAATTTGGGATCTGCAACCATGGCGAGCCACATGCAAGTCCCCACACAGCAAAAGAAGAAAAGGGGAAAAGGAAGTTGGGAGGGCTGCAGTTAACAAAGAGTCATTGGTTTTCTTTGGCTGAGTCCTTGCCAGGAAAGGAGAGGAGACTTCTTCCTCTTGGGCTCTGCAATGGCGCTGGGTGTGAGAGCTCCCCTTTCTGGTCTCCCAACTCTATTTAATGGAGGTTTCTGTTTATTAATTTTTTATAGCTTTATCTGGCTGCCCTCCCCACACCAGACTTGGAGCACAGCCTGTGTATTGCAGTCTCTGAAAGGAATTGCAGTCAGTGATGCAGGCCCACCCCACCCCTACCCCCGTCCCCCCCACCCCACCCCCCATCCCCCGTCCACCTATGCTCTTATGTATATCTGCATTCCTAGTTCAAGTGCCTCTGGAGGCCTTTTCACTGGGGCTCTTGGCAGAAGCCTTTGTCAGACACTTCTGCTGATACCCCTTTGTTGGGAAGAGGGGAGGGAATCTTGAAGCCTTGTTCTCCGCACTGACTCAGCACTCAGTACTTTTCCAAGTCTAGCCTACTCTCCCTGGCCCTGGCTTCCAGGTCCATGAAATTGCCAGGAGCTTTCTCATCAGGGCTCCCTCAGCAGTGAGACAAGCCCCACATCTGTGCTAATCCACTTAACCCTTAACTGAGGCACCATTCCTTGAGGGAAAATGGAATGGAGGAGTCAGTGCTTTCTCCTGTTTAGCCTCTTGCTTGTACTGTGACAGCAAGTGATTAAAAACTTGTCTGTTATTTTCATTTTGCCTTGTTGTCTAATTTGGCTACTCCAACACCTGGCAGCTCAGCTGTCTCAGCTCAGCTGAGCTTCTGACACCTTGACTTTGAAGATATTTTTATCGTGACTAGAATTCTGGGCTGACAGTTTTGAGATTCAGAACTTTAAAGATGTCATACCATTGTCTTCCAGTTATGACATATACTTCTTATCTTTATTCCTCTGATTTAATGTCTTTATTTTCTCGATGTCTCAAGATTTTCTCTTTATAATTGATGGTCAGCAGTTCAAAAATTACAAGTTTAGATTTGTGGGTGGAGTTGTTTATTTGGTTGGTTATTTGAGGTTTTTGTTGTCTATATTGCTCATTATTTATTCTACCTGAGGTTTTCCAGACATGGACCTTTGGCTTGATATTTTTCATTGTTTTTGGAAAATTCTTAGTCAAATATTACTTCTACCTTGTTCTCTACTTTCTTCTGCCTGTATGACTCCAGTTGCATTTATGTTTGTCTGTTTGTCAGCATCTAATGACTGCTTTATTTATTGTGCCAATAATTTGTTTTAATTCTTATACATACATTCATGGGTAAAAAGACACTATAGTGTGCCTATAGTGTGCCTTTCTTATCCTGTCTTCATCTGGTTTTGTTATCAAGTTAAACTAGCTTCACAGAATAAATTAAGATGTAGTTCCCTCCTTTTTCATATTCAGAGATTTTGTAAAGGATTGGAATTAACTCTTTTTGAAATTGTTGGAGAATTGCCTATATAACTGCTATACTTGTGCTTCCTATAAGAGAAGGTAATAACTATTTTTGCAGTTTCATTTATTGTTATAGAACTATTTAGGTTTTTTATTCTTGATATATTTTAGTAAGTTATATTTTATCAGGAACAGTCATTTCATCTAAGCTGTTGAATTATCAATATAAATTACTTGATGGTACTCTCTTACTATATTTTAATCTATACTGGATTGGTAGTTATGTATTTTTTTTTAAATTTTATTTATTTATTTATTTATGGCCGTGTTGGGTCTTTGTTTCTGTGCGAGGGCTTTCTCTAGTTGCAGCAAGCAGGGGCCACTCTTCATCGCGGTCATCGCGGTGCGCAGGCCTCTCACTATCATCGCAGCCTCTCTTGTTGCGGAGCACAGGCTCCAGACGCGCAGGCTCAGTAATTGTGGCTCACGGGCCTAGTTGCTCTGCGGCATGTGGGATCCTCCCAGACCAGGGCTTCAACCCGTGTCCCCTGCATTGGCAGGCAGATTCTCAACCACTGCGCCACCAGGGAAGCCCTGGTAGTTATGTATATTTAAAACTCTCTTTTGGCTTTCTTGATTCTCTCCATTTTACCTTTGTTTTCTAAATCAATCATTTTTATTACTTTCCTTTGTTTTCTTAATCTACTCTTAGTGCCTTCCCACTGCTTTATCGGGAATAATTTTGTTGTATGTTTCTTACCTTCTTTTTTTTTGTTTTTAATTAATTAATTTTTTTAACATCTTTATTGGGGTATAATTGCTTTACAGTGGTGTGTTAGTTTCTGTTTTATAACAAAGTGAATCAGTTATACATATACATATGTTCCCATATCTCTTCCCTCTTGCGTCTCCCTCCCCCCCACCCTACCTATCCCACCCCTCCAGGCGGTCACAAAGCACCAAGCTGATATCCCTGTGCTATGCGGCTGCTTCCCACTAGCTATCTCCCTTACGTTTGGTAGTGTATATATGTCCATGCCTCTCTCTCGCTTTGTCACAGCTCACCCTTCCCCCTCCCCATATCCTCAAGTCCGTTCTCTAGTAGGTCTGTGTCTTTATTCCTGTCTTACCCCTAGGTTCTTCATGACATTCTTTTTTCTTAAATTCCATATATATGTGTTAGCATACAGTAGTTGCCTTTTTCTTTCTGACTTACTTCACTCTATATGACAGACTCTAGGTCTATCCACCTCATTACAAATAGCTCAATTTCGTTTCTTTTTATGGCTGAGTAATATTCCATTGTATATATGTGCCACATCTTCTTTATCCATTTATCCGATGATGGGCACTTAGGTTGTTTCCATCTCTGGGCTATTGTAAATAGAGCTGCAATGAACATTTTGGTACATGACTCTTTTGAATTATGGTTTTCTCAGGGTATATGCCCAGTAGTGGGATTGCTGGGTCATATGGTAGTTCTATTTGTAGTTTTTTAAGGAACCTCCATACTGTTCTCCATAGTGGCTGTACCAATTCACATTCCCACGAGCAGTGCAAGAGTGTTCCCTTTTCTCCACACCCTCTCCAGCATTTATTGTTTCTAGATTTTTTGATGATGGCCATTCTGACTGGTGTGAGATGATATCTCATGGTAGTTTTGATTTGCATTTCTCTAACGATTAATGATGTTGAGCATTCTTTCATGTGTTTGTTGGCAGTCTGTATATCTTCTTTGGAGAAATGTCTATTTAGGTCTTCTGCCCATTTTTGGATTGGGTTGTTTGTTTTTTTGTTATAGAGCTTCATGAGCTGCTTGTAAATTTTGGAAATTAATCCTTTGTCAGTTGCTTCATTTGCAACTATTTTCTCCCATTCTGAGGGTTGTCTTTTGGTCTTGTTTATGGTTTCCTTTGCTGTGCAAAAGCTTTGAAGTTTCATTAGGTCCCATACATTTATTTTTGTTTTTATTTCCATTTCTCTAGGAGGTGGGTCAAAAAGGATCTTGCTGTGATTTATGTCATAGACTGTTCTGCCTATGTTTTCCTCTAAGGGTTTGATAGTTTCTGGCCTTACATTTAGGTCTTTAATCCATTTTGAGCTTATTTTTGTGTATGGTTTTAGGGAGTGTTCTAATTTCATTCTTTTACATGTACCTGTCCAGTTTTCCCAGCACCACTTATTGAAGAGGCTGTCCTGTCTCCACTGTACATTCCTGCCACCTTTATCAAAGATAAGGTGTCCATATGTGCGTGGGTTTATCTCTGGGCTTTCTATCCTGTTCCATTGATCTATCTTTCTGTTTTTGTGCCAGTACCATACTGTCTTGATTACTGTAGCTTTGTAGTATAGTCTGAAGTCAGGGAGCCTGATTCCTCCAGCTCCGTTTTTCGTTCTCAAGATTGCTTTGGCTATTCGGGGTCTTTTGTGTTTCCATACAAATTGTGAAATTTTTTGTTCTAGTTCTGTGAAAAATACCAGTGGTAGTTTGATAGGGATTGCATTGAATCTGTAGATTGCTTTGGGTAGTAGAGTCATTTTCACAATGTTGATTCTTCCAATCCAAGAACATGGTATATCTCTCCATCTATTTGTATCATCTTTAATTTCTTTCATCAGTGTCTTATAATTTTCTGCATACAGGTCTTTTGTCTCCTTAGGTAGGTTTATACCTAGATATTTTATTCTTTTTGTTGCAATGGTAAATGAAAGTGTTTCCTTAATTTCTCTTTCAGATTTTTCATCATTAATGTATAGGAATGCAAGACATTTCTGTGCATTAATTTTGTATCCTGCTACTTTACCAAATTCATTGATTAGCTCTAGTAGTTTTCTGGTAGCATCTTTAGGATTCTCTATGTATAGTATCATGTCATCTGCAAACAGTGACAGCTTTACTTCTTCTTTTCCATTTTGGATTCCTCTTATTTCTTTTTCTTCTCTGATTGCTATGGCTAAAACTTCCAAAACTATGTTGAATAATAGTGGTGAGAGTGGACAATCTTGTCTTGCTCCTGATCTTAGAGGAAATGGTTTCAGTTTTTCACCATTGAGAACGATGTTGGCTGTGGGTTTGTCATATGTGGCCGTTATTAGGTTGAGGTAATTTCCCTCTATGTCTACTTTCTGGAGGGTTTTTATCATAAGTGGGTGTTGAATTTTATCAAAAGCTTTTTCTGCATCTATTGAGATGATCATATGGTTTTTATTCTTCAGTTTGTTAATATGGTGTATCACATTGATTGACTTGTGTATAATGAAGAATCCTTGCTTTCCTGGGATAAACCCCACTTGATCATAGTATGACCCCTTTAATGTGTTGTCAGATTCTGTTTGCTAGTGTTTTGTTGAGGATTTTTGCATCTATGTTCATCAGTGATATTGGCCTGTAGTTTTCCTTCTTTGTGACATCATTGTCTGGTTTTGGTGTCAGGGTGATGGTGGCCTCGTAGAGTGAGTTAGGGAGTATTCCTCCCTCTGCTATATTTTGAAAGAGTTTGAGAAGGATAGGTGTTAGCTCTTCTCTAAATGTTTGATAGAATTTGCCTGTGAAGCCATCTGGTCCTGGGCTTTTGTTTGTTGGAAGATTTTAAATCACAGTTTCAATTTTGGTGCTTGTGATTGGCCTGTTTATATTTTCTGTTTCTTCCTGGTTCAGTCTCAGAAGGTTGTGCTTTTTTAAGAATTTGTCCATTTCTTTCAGGTTGTCCATTTTATTGGCATAGAGTTGCTTGTAGTAATCTCTCATGATCCTTTGTATCTCTGCAGTGTCAGTTGTTACTTCTCCTTTTTCATTTCTAATTCTGTTGATTTGAGTCTTCTCCCTTTTCTTCTTGATGAGTCTGTCTAATGGTTTATCAATTTGTTTATCTTCTCAGAGAACCAGTTTTTAGTTTTTTTGATCTTTGCTTTTGTTTCCTTCATTTCTTTTTCATTTATTTCTGATCTGATCTTTATGATTTCTTTCCTTCTGCTAACTTGGGGTTTTTTTTGTTCTTCTTTCTCTAATTGCTTTAGGTGTAAGGTTAGGTTGTTTATTTGAGATGTTTCTTGTTTCTTGAGGTAGGATTGTATTGCTATAAACTTCCCTCTTAGAACTGCTTTTGCTGCATCCCATAGGTTTTGGGTCACTGTGTTTTCATTGTCATTTGTTTCTAGGTATTTTTTGATTTCCTCTTTGATTTCTTCAGTGATCTCTTGGTTATTTAGTAGTGTATTGTTTAGCCCCCATGTGTTTTTATTTTTTACAGATTTTTTCCTGTAATTGATATCTAGTCTCATAACGTTGTGGTTGGAAAAGACACTTGATACAATTTCAGTTTTCTTAAATTAACCAAGGCTTGATTTGTGACCCAAGATATGATCTATCCTGGAGAATGTTCCATGAGCACTTGAGAAGAAAGTGTATTCTATTGTTTTTGGATAGAATGTCCTATAAATATCAATTAAGTCCAACTTCTTTAATGTATCATTTAAAGCTCGTGTTTCCTTATTTATTTTCATTTTGGATGATCAGTCCATGGGCAAAAGTGGGGTGTTAAAGTCCCCTACTATGATTGTGTTACTGCCCATTTCCCCTTTTATGGCTATTAGCTTTTGCCTTATGTATTGAGGTGCTCCTATGTTGGGTGCATAAATATTTACAGTTGTTATATCTTTTTCTTGGATTGATCCCTTGGTCATTATGTAATGTCCTTCTTTGTCTCTTCTAATAGTCTTTATTTTAAAGTCTATTTTGTCTGATATGAGTATAGCTACTCCAGCTTTCTTTTGATTTCCATTTGCATGGAATATCTTATTCCATCCCCTCACTTTCAGTCTGTATGTGTCCCTAGGTCTGAGGTGGGTCTCTTGTAGACAGCATACGTATGGACCTTGTTTTTGTATCCAATCAGCAGTCTCCGTCTTTTGGTTGCAGCATTTAATCCATTTACGTTTAAGGTAGTTATAGATATGTTTGTTCCTATTACCATTTTCTTAATTGTTTTGGGTTTGTTATTGTAGGTCTTTTCCTTCTCTTGTGTTTCCTGCCTAGAGAAGTTCCTTTAGCATTTGTTGTAAAGCTGGTATGGTGCTGCTGAATTATCTTAGCTTTTGCTTGTCTGTAAAGGTTTTAATTTCTCCATTGAATCTGAATGAGATCCTTGCTGGGTCGAGTAATCTTGGTTGTAGTTTTTTCCCTTTCATCACTTTAAATATGTCCTGCCACTCCCTTCTGGCTTGCAGAGTTTCTGCTGAAAGGTAAGCTGTTAACCTTCTGGGAATTCCCTTGTATGTTATTTGTTGGTTTTCCCTTGCTGCTTTTAATATTTTTTCTTTGTATTTAATTTTTGATAGTTTGATTAATATGTGTCTTGGTGTGTTTCTCCTTGGATTTATCCTGTATGGGACTCTCTGCACTTCCTGGATATGATTGACTATTTCCTTTCCCATATTAGGGAAGTTTTCAACTATAATCTCTTCAAATATTTTCTCAGTCCCTTTCTTTTTCTCTTCTTCTTCTGGGACCCCTGTAATTTGAATATTGGTGCATTTAATGTTGTCCCAGAGGTCTCTGAGACTTTCCTCAAATCTTTTCATTCTTTTTTCTTTATTCTGCTCTGTGCTAGTTATTTCCACTATTTTATCTTCCAGGTTACTTATCCGTTCTTCTGCCTCAGTTATTCTGCTATTCATTCCTTCTAGAGAATTTTTAATTTCATGTATTGTGTTGTTCATCATTGTTTGTTTGCTCTTTCGTTCTCCTAGGTCCTTGTTAAACATTTCTAGTATTTTCTCCATTCTATTTCCAAGATTTTGGATCATTTTTACTCTATCATTACTCTGAATTCTATTTCAGGTAGACTGCTGATGTCCTCTTCATTTGTTTGGTCTAGTGGGTTTTTACCACTGTGTGTTTCTCTGTCTTCTTATTTTGCTTAACTTACTGTGTTTGGGGTCTCCTTTTCACAGGCTGCAGGTTCGTAGTTCCCATTGTTTTTGGTGTCTGCCCCCAGTGGCTAAGATTGGTTCAGTGGGTTGTGTAGGCTTCCTGGTGGGGGGGACTAGTGCCTGTGTTCTGGTGGATGAGGCTGGATCTTGTCTTTCTGGTGGGCAGGACCACGTCTGGTGGTATGTTTTGGGGTGTCTGTGACCTTATTATGATTTTAGGCAGCCTCTCTGCTAATGGGTGGTGTTGTGTTCCTGTCTTGCTAGTTGTTTGGCATAGGGTGTCCAGCATTGTATCTTGCTGGTCGTTGAGTGGAGCTGGGTCTTAGCATTGAGATGGAGATATCTGGGAGAGCTTTCACCGTTTGATATTATGTGCAGCTGGGAGGTGTCTGGTGGACCAATATCCTGAACTCGGCTTTCCCACCTCAGAGGCCCAGGCCTGACAACCAGCTGGAGCACCAATACCCTGTCAGCCACACGGCCAGGTACGTGGGGAGTTTCTTACCTTTTGGGAAGTCTGAGGTCTTCTGCCAGCGTTCAGTAGGTGTTCCGTAGGAGTTGTTCCACATGTAGATGTATTTTTGATGTATTTGTGGGGCGGAAGGTGATCACCACGTCTTACTCCTCTGCCATCTGAGGGTCTCCCAAAAAGCCCAATTTTTAAAAATAGGCAAAAGACTTGAACAGTTACTTCAGAAAAGAATAGTAGTTTGCTAATAAACTCCTGGAAAAGTGCTCAATATCTTCAGTCAATGGAGAAATGCAAATTAAAACCACCAATGATATATCATTTCACAGAAATGTCAAAATTAATGAGTAAAATACAAAAGACTATATCAAATGTTGACAAGGATATAACCCAACTGGAACACTCATGCATTGCTGGTGGGAGTATAAAATGTACAGCCCCTTTGAAGATCTGTCCAACAGTTGGTTATATAATTAAATTTGCATCTTACCCTATGACGAAACAATTCCACTCAGGCACTTATCCAAGAGAAATTAAAGCATGTTCACAAAAAGATTCAAAGAAGAGTGTTAGCAGCCCGGTTCATAATAGCCCCAAATGGGAAGCAACCTAAATGTCCATAAACAGTAAAACGACTAAACAAATTATAGCATATTCCTACAAAAGAAGCAGCTTTTATACTTTTTAGACAAACGATAAATTTGTGAGGTATCAACAGGACAAACTTAGGCTTTGGGTGCTTAATTAGTGAAGAATCTAAACAGATTTGGGGCTTGGGTAGTGAATTAAAGAAGTAACAAGGTTTCTTTATACAGGATTCTCAGGCTGAATTCCCTATCTCTGGCAATAAGTGTGTCCTTTTACCTCCAGACGTGGGGAGGGCACCTTTCACATGGGAGATTTATTTCCTGCCTTCCGGGAGACAGGAGGGTTGACATGTCCCTCTTGTGTTAGCCGCTTCTTAAATAACTGTAATTCAAAATAATGTGCCACTGTGGAATATTTGGGAGCAGCCTGCCCTGGACCCCAACAGTTTATACTTTTGCTGGATGCCTGACAAATCTTAGCTCACATTATGATTACCACCCTTCTTTTCTCTCTTCCCCGAACCCCTTCCTTCTCCTTCTCCTTTCCCTTTCTAGTGTGTATAATGTTATCTCTCCTTATCCAGTATTGTTTACTTTTTAGAATTTTTAGTCCATTCATACAGTTGTTGAAAAACTTTGTTGTCCCACATCAATTTGCCAAGTGTATTAGTTTCCTAGGGCTGCCTTAACAAATTTCCGCAAACTTAGTGGCTTAGAACAAGGGAAAATTATTCTCTCACAGTTTTGGATGCCAGAGGTCTGAAATTAAGGTGTCAGCAGGGCCACACTCCCTCCAGAGGCTCTGGGGGACAATGCATTGCTTGGCTCTTCTGTCCTTTGCTGGCTCTGAGCATTCCTTGGCTTGTGGCCACATCACTCCCGTCTCTTCCCCCATGGTCAGATTGCCTCTTCCTCTTCTCTCTGTGTGTCTCTCCTCTATGTGACTTTCATAAGGATGCTTGTCTTTGGATTTAGAACCCACTCAAATAATCCAGGGTGATCTCTTTATCTCAAAATCCTTAACTTAATGACATCAACAAAGACCTTTTTCCCAAATGAGTTCACATTCATAGGTTCAGAGAATTAGGAAGTGGACAAAGCTTTGGGGGGTCACCGTTCAATCCATTACACCAAGAAAGAGTATTAGTCCCTTTTGAAAGTGTCAGGCTTCTTGCAACAAAATGAAAAGTTGTGGTTTATTAGCCTAACTTCCCATAAGTTCAAAATAATTTAGTACTAAGTATGGAAAAATTGAAAATAAGAGCAATCTACTGCCCTGATGTTCAGGGATTCCATAAATCATTCTTTGGCCAACTGCGGTTCGATTCCTAGAGCACAAAATATCTTCATTTTTAGTTATGCATTCTTTGTTATACATGTCCCAGATAATTGCCGTGAACAAGTGACACAGCAGCAGTCATACTGAATTTTTTCTAACAACAACAATAACAACAAAACTTTAAGTATGTTTTCTGAGGTACAAATCTTGATTAAAAGTAATGAAGTATAAAAAACCCCAGTAGTGGAAATTCTAAAGCCACTAATAACAATTTAAAGATTCATTAATATATATTTCTTATACTGTTGTGATAAAGTGAGTTCATTTATTGGGCCACAGAATGGGGGGTGAGCCCACAGCCCAGCCTACATCACAGATCAAAACCTCAGTCATTTATTGGAAACACCCACAAGGAACCCTGACATTCACCAATCACAACCCTCCAACTCAGCCTTAGCTAGCTTACCTTACCCTAATTTCTCCTCAGACTGTTTAGCTGTTGCGATATTGTAATTTGTAAGAAATATATATACTTGGTCATTCAGATGACCAAAATACGTTCCTCATTTTACTTGGTCTTCATCCACAGTTGTCGCTTTCAGCTCCCCAAACCTTTGGAATTTCCTTAGCAATAAGAGCAATACTCTTTTGTTATAATATTTGGTCTCGTTCTCAGTTCCTGAAAACCCTTCAGAGCCATAAAGGTGAAATAAGTCTTGTCATTATTCATAACAAGCCCCTTTTCACCACTTCTGGGTTATGTTCGTGAGGTGATTTTTGGAAAGCACTTAAGAATGGGGGCTGGCTGCCAGGAATAGAGGGGTGGAACATTCAGTCCCACCTCCTGATTTCTGGGTACGGGAGAGAGGCTAGAGGTTGTATGAATCACCAATGGTCAATGAGTTAATCAATCACGCCTATTAATGAAACCTCCATAAAAACCCAAAAGGAGGAGGTTTGGAGAGCTTCCAGGTTAGGGAACCAGAACATTTTTCATGTTCTACCTTACCCAGCCCCAAACTCCATGAGGACAGAAGCCCCTTTGTTTGGGACCTTGCCCTATACGTCCCCTCATTTGGCTGTTGATTCAAATCCTTTAATATCCATTGTAATAAATGGGTAATGTAGGGAGTAAATTTCCTGAGGTCTATGAGCCGTTCTAGCAAATTAATCAAACCCAAGGAGGAGGTCATGGAAACCCCCTGATTTATAGCCAGTGGGCCAGAAGGACAGGTAACCTAGGCTTGCCATTGGCATCTAAAATAGAAGGTGGTATTATGGGACTGAGTTCTTTACCTGTAGAATCTAATGCTATTCCCAGGTTCCAGAATTGAACTGAACTCTTGGACACCTACTGGTGTCTGAGAATTGCTTGTTGGTGCAGGGAACGCCCGCACCTCCACAGCTCACATGCACTTTGGATCTGGGTCCAGGAGCACAGAAAAGCTGTCTCTTACCGTCTCCCACCCCACTTCCACCCCAGCCTGCTCACCCTTTCCACTCTCCTGCTCATGCCCTGGGAATGAGTGTTCCCTGAGGTATTTGGGTGAAACCAATCTAGGGAGACCAATCCAGCAGAACTGCCCCACTTGTATCTATATTCTCTACGACAGAGCTAACAATCCTCCTTTGTTTTTAGGTAACATAAGCATTGAGTATTTACACAGGCCCGGCTCTCTGTAAATATTTTAGGTACAGAGCCTGACTTAATTCTTCCAGTGGCCCTGCAGAGATCAACAAACCTTCCCTTTAACTAATGAGGGCAGTAAGACTCCGAGACAGCTACTTTCAAGAACACACTGGCGGAGCCAGATGGGAATTCAGTCTGCTTGACTCAGAAGTTTGTGCATGTAAACAATTCACTGTATAATGGTGGCTGTCCAAATTTAAATACATACAATAATTTTTATGATTTTCATAAAAAATGTTAGAGACCTGCTAACACAGAAACTTTTTTTCTAGCATGTAAATCTTTATGGGAATTGAAGAGCTTTCAATACACCTCAATTAAATTATTTGTGTGATTTGGACAATTTAAAAGTTGCTACTTCAACTTTTGGGATTAAGGGTTTCAAAGGCAATTTTATTCTTATCATTTCATCTCACAATACTTTTCCATTCTTTCTCTTTAGCAAGAATTATGTAGAGACCTGATTAAAGTTTTATCTTAAAGATTGTAAATGGTTTTTTGCCCTCTTAAAAGTTTAGAAGGCAATTTCTGTGAAGAAATAAAACTGGAAAACTTTGTATTTTATTGTGAGTTAGTTATGAAATAATTTCTGAAGGGAGAAGTACAATTTTAATATTAGTACTAAGGACGTTTATTAATTTAGTGCCAATCCTACAGGGTGCCAGTGGGGAAGTTTTCTGCTAAACTCACTGCTTTAACTAGTGGTTTTTAAAATCCCACCCCATTAGGATCATAGGCCTTTAGTGTTTTTACATTATTGGCTACCTTATAGTTACCATTATTGAGAGACTCCTATGAGTCAGACACTGGCCAAATCCTTTACTTACATTATCTCATTTAATCCTCCCCACACTCAGAAGTAATTGTCATGACCATCAGACAGGCTCGAGAAACTGAGACTCATTCATATAGATCACATTGATTATTTGCTGTATTTTACCTTTTCACCTTGCATTTGTGGCCTCATTTAGTACTCATAACAGTTCTGTGATGTAAGTATAATTTTACATCTGTCTTACAGGTGAGGAAATTGAGGCTCAAAGAGTCTGTGTTACTTGCCCACAATCATAAAGCTAGTGAATCGCGAAGCCAAGATTCTTCAGGCCCTTGCTCTTAATCTCTGGCTATACTGTCTCCCGGAAAGGGAGGGAGGGAGGATGACAGCCAATGCCTAATGCAAAGTGTGAATCTTTCACTTAGAGAAGATGAGGTAAGTCATGATAGCTATCTTCAAATTGTTCAGACATTGTCACAGGAAAAGGAAGTTGATCTCTTCAGGGTGGCCCCAAGAGGGCCGAGCTGGTGCCCCTGGGTCCCCACCTCTCTCTCACTGAAGGAAGAATTCTAACAGAACAGCTATCAAGGGGTCATTTCAGCAAGAAGAGGACTCCTTTTCCCTGGCACTTACTTCTCCAATTTTGACCTGTTCACTGATCACCCATAGAGCTTGTTTTTACAAAGCAGACACTCAAGAACCCTCTGCCAGGGACTCTCAGTAAGTGTGAAGCAGAGCCCTGGAAGCTGCGTGTATAAGCAAATGCTCCTGCGTGAACCTGAGGCAGGTGGTCTAGGGCCACACAGGGAAATACCAAATAGGCAACAACTGGCAACCCCAGGGTTAATAAGGGGATTCCTTCATTACAGGGGAGGTTGGACTGGATGGTCCCTCTGTTACCTCCAGAGTGTCTGAAAGCAGAACTGTAAAATAAACTCTTGAGCTGCTAGGAATGTGATGGGATTGACTCTGGAAACTTCTGTGAGCTGACTGTTCCGTGTGAAAAAAGAGCTGTATCACCATCTGGTGCACTGCCTGAAAGTCTTCACGTTCAGTCACCTAGAACCTTGGAAGGATTTTCTCATTGAATTCTGATACCCTCTGCCTTACAGACCAGGAATCCGACTCAGAAAGACTGGGCAGCACACACGGCCTTGGCCGCACACCCAGCAGTTCCCAGTCTACTGATTCTTATTGGATTCACATCAGCACCATGAATGCCTCACACCTGGCAGTATCTCTCCCAACCCAACTAGATTCCAAACTCAGCTTCCAATGCACGCATCCAATTAGCAAAATCTAAATCACACGTGAATCTCTGGCTAAAGTTTAGTTAGGAAAATGGGAGTTTTTCACATTCAGTATAGTTTTTCACTTTCTAGCCTCTGCCACCCAGGAAGGCATATTAGAAAACAACAACAAAAAAAACTGGAATAGATGCTGAGCAAACCAATCAGAATCTTGTCACATATATCTATCCCCCTTTGACCATTTTCTCCGAAACCTTCCTCTTACCTCTATACTACATTCTATTCCTGGAAAGAGTTGTCTGTTCCCACTGTCTCCAATTCCTAACCCCCGATCCTTCCTTTGCTCACAGAGTACGACTGCATCCCTCTCCTAATCAGTTCACATCACATGACCTTTCCCGTCTCCCTGTTTTGTCATTCCCCCCCTTCCCCTTCCACTCCTCTTTAGCATTCTACCACTTCTGCATTAGTACCTCACTCCTCCCAGTCTAATTATGCAGATAATCCCCCCAAACATAATCCCAGCTATAAAATCTTTCCCAGGTTTCCAACTGCATCCTGCAAGTACCCACCTGAATATCACAAGCACCCCAAACTCAACATGTTAAACCCGACACTAAAGTCATCTCACTTCCAAAATCTGTTCTCCCTCCTGCATTCTGTGTCTGTGTAAACTGCACAACTATTCACCCACTTACTGAAGTTGACTTGATTGTCCTCTTTCCCTTTCTATTCCTATATTCGATCTGTCCCTAAGGCCATAAATTCAGTGGAATCCTCTTCCTGAGTTTAATAGGTGCTCTTTAAAGAAAGGCTTCAGACACGCTCACTCTGGCACTTTATTGGAAATTAGTTAGGTACATCAGTGAAATCAGATCAACCTAAAAGCATCATTTTCACACAATAATACCCCAATAATCTGTGCTATCTTCTTACATAATTTAACAAATCCCCAGACGCTCCTTATTTCGGTCAAAGAGCTTGAGTGGTCCAGAAATCTCTCTATACATATAAATATAAATTGTAGCATTTAAAATAAACATCACTGTTTGAGTTAGTTCCAAAGGTGCTGCGAACATCTCGTACCTTGGAATGGTTGCAGTGCTGGTGGGAGGGGATGAAGGGAGTACACATTATGCGGTGGACCTAATTACAGCAGGGGCTGGGGCGGAGGGGCACACAGGGGACGGGGCGGGCGCTGGGTATCCTGAAAGCTGGCCAGGGAACTCAGCCACCCTGCATCTGCCAACACTGCTTGAGTGTCAAAGCTATAGGACGCTAATGCAGAAAGAAGCCCATCGCCCCAGCTCCCTTGGCATTGCCAAGAAATGTGAGAGCCCCTCCAAACTGCAGATTCCGGTGTCCTGGGAAGATCCACCCATCTCCCTCCCCCTGCCATGCTCAATTCCCTCCCAAATTAGACAACTCAAGGGAGTGGCACCTCAAAGAAAAGAATGTTGAGCCACATGCTGTTGGTCCCTTGGAATGATGACAGGGTACCTTTGCTTGCCTTCATCTTAGGGGCACTGGGGAAGACTGCTCTGCCCCAGGGTCTCCCTCACCACCTTGAAGACCCTCATCAGCAGCTAGGGTCTTTGGTTCTTCAAAGCTTCTCAGCATTTAGCAGTAACACCTGTGTATCTACTCATCAACAGCTTTAACCTCCACTAGGTCATTGGTTCTCACAACCCCATGAGGTAGGACGGGCAGGAATCATGATCCCCATTTGGAAAGTAAGGAGCCTGGAACTCATAGAATTAAGTCCCTTGACCAAACTCACACCACTGGCCAGTGGCAGAATCAAAACCAGAACTCAGGTCTCCTCACATATCGAGCTCCAGTGTCCATGCTCCAAAGTCCCTCCTGCGGCTCTTCTGAGAAAGGGAAAGAAGCTGGGGGCAGGGACTCTGTCCTCATCCGTCACCTGCCCCTCTTGGGAGGTTCTCAGACGGCCCCATTGAGGACAGGATGAGTCCGCATGCGATAGATGATGACCGCAGTGGCCGGGCACAGCAACAAGGAGGTCATGATGACAATGGTGGCCAGGATGATGAGGACAATGACCCATATGTCCAGGATGTGCTTGGGAAGCACGACTTCCATGGGGACCTGGCTGACGGCATCCATGCTGCTTCACCCTGCAACAGGCAGGAAAGAGGAATTCACCATTTTGTACCCCAGGAGTCAGAAGGTAGGTCACTTACCAGCTGCTGTGTACTCGTTAATGTTGCCTGATCAATAATAGTAACGGCCTCATTTACTGTGGGCTTCCTATGTGCCAGGCCCTATCCTAAGCACTTTACATGTATTAACTCACTTAGTCCTCACTTCAACCACCAACCCTTTGCGGTAGGGACTATTATTGTCATGCTTTTTTATTTCTTGGCCTTTATCTTCAGTTATTTCCATTTTGGAGATGAAGACTCTAAAGCCTTAAAAGATGTAGATGTAGTTAATTTCCCCAAGGAAGCAAAGCCAGGTGGGTGGGACTCCAGAGTCTTCATGTTTAACTATTAAACTATCATACCACCAGTCTGTTCCCTCATCTGTAAAATGGGAAATTCATTGTTTTTGGTCCCACACCCCTTCTCCCTTTCTCCTGGTAACAGGTCCTCCTCTTTTCTGAAGAACCTACCCTTTCTGTGTGGTTTAGTTAGGGCACACACCTGAGCACAGGGAAGCACATGTGACCTAGGCTTGGCCATTACAAATCTCCATAGCCTCAATTCAGGAATAGGCAAGTGATCCAGGCTAGGTCAACCAAAGCCCTCCCAGGGCTTTTATTCACAAACTATTGGGAAAGATGATTCTTTCTGCTGGGATTGCTAAACTGAAAGGATATGAGTCTGGAAAGGATGGGCATGGGGCTATCTTGCCCACATGTGACAGCATGTCCTAGAGATGGAAAGAGAAGTGGAGTCCTGACAACCTCATTTGAGTACCTGAACCCAGCCAGTCTGACACCATCTGCAACCTCGGACGGCCCAGATATATAAGCGAATAATCCTCTAGTTTTGCTAAAGCCAGTGTCAGTTTGGTTTCTCTCACTTGCAGTTAAAAGAGTTCTGATGGATAAAGATGTAAATCAGTTGTTCCCAAACTTTTTCGATTCACAGCACCTTCAGTAATTTTCTCACAGCGCTCTAGGCCAAAAGAAATACCTAGCAGTTCCATTTATTACGTAGTTAGGTTCAATTTAATAAACATTTATGTCCTAACAAATGAGTAGCTGTTTGAAAATATAATACACAGAAATTGAAAGAAAAAATTTGTATTTCATTCTTAGCCAGTTACTTACGGCATGTGTGCGACTGTGAGGCATTGCACAACTTTTCAAACTTTGGAGTCAGATGGGACGATGCCGTGCTTACTTCCTATTCCACATTCATTTGTGTGCTGTGCTTGCAGTATCATGGCAACTGCTGAAACTCAGCATCACAAAATATAGCATCACCAAAAGGAATGTAGTATGATTAATGTTAGACTGTAAATTATCTTGAACTAGTAGTTTGCACAATGTCTGAGAGTTGTCAAATATCAATATTCCTGTCAAAAATTTTAAAGATCCCACAGCTCCCAGACACACACTTTTCCAATGAGTTCACTGCGGCTCCCCAGGGCTCAGCGCACAACCCGGGAACCACAGGTGCAACGTGTTCCCTGCCCAGAAGTCACAAGGCCGGAATAAACAATCTCCTACAGTTCCTTCTAGATCAAAGATTTATAATTCTGTGATTCAAGGTCCCAGGCAAAATCCCCAATCCCAGTTCTATTTCCTGCTTTTACCTAAATCAATAGCTTTTCCTTTTTAATGCCTTTGGCTCCATACCCACTGTGGCCACATTAAGTAATTTTACTGATTACCATACCCAAGGTACAGTCTCCAAGATATGCATACATACTAGGGTGTTTGTTTCTGCGCTGTCTGCTATAGCAACCAACACAACGCAAGTATCCATAAATAGTAGAGTGTATCCATATAATGGAACACCAGGGAACAATTTTCATTCATTTGTTTAACAAATACACAGTGCTTGCTACACACCATGCACGGTTCCAAGGGTGTTACAAATATTAACTTATTTAAAAGTTATTATCAAAAAGAATGATGATCTGTAGTGAGCTCCAAAATAGTCCTAAGTGGGGAAAAAAATAAAGTGCAGGATAATGTGTATAGGATAACTCCTTTGGTTCAGATTTTGTAGAATTAAGTAGATAGACAGGTGAGGATATATAAAAGTAAAATCATTTATAAGCAGAATCCGAAGAAAATGTGAATAGTGATTACCTTTGGGAGTTGGACTAGGAGTGGGAAAAGTTCCTGCTTTTCATTCTTCATTTTTTTTATACTGTTGAGTTTTATAAACATGAGCATGTCTTACTTTTAATTTTTTTTCAAGTCAACTGGTTGATGGAAAAATGGGCTTTTTTGTTTTTGTTTTTTCTTTATTAAAAAAGACTAAATACACACACATACAATTTTCAAGCCAAATAAAATTAAAGTATGAGACTAGATTAGTGGTCACCAAATGCCATATACCGTGCTAAGTGAGAACCACCTAAGGACAGTTTAAAAAACGTTGCTTCGGGGTCCCATCACAGACTTACTGAATTAGACTCCAGAGGGGCCTCCCCCACTCCCATTTCCCAGGTGATTTGAATGTGCAGCCCGCTTTGGGAATCCCTGATCTCTAAGCCCTCTACCACTCTTCCTAGCCCCATGATTTGGGAACTGATTCCTCCGTGCTCTGTAGCCAGTCTAAGTCAGATGCGGGCACATTCTAGGATGGAGGAGAAGCCTCTAGCGAGGCTCTCAGGGCCACAGGATTATAAGGCAGGGGGCCTGCCCCGGAGGAAGAGGCACAGGCTGGCCCTGCCTCAGCCTCAGAAACATGGTCACTTTCTCCAAGGTCTAAGGCATAGAAGCGTGAGTCACAGGAGACGCACACTGTTAAAGAGGGACGGGGTGGGGAAAATCATTCGTTGTGGTCTCCTGATTACATCAATAGCTAGCTTGCCTTGGGCCAAAAGAACCACACAAAAGCCCTTTCCGGTAAACCCATTAACATCAAACAGTCTCTGTAACTCCAAATGCCAGGAACACATAATCTCCCTGGCTGATTTTCATAAGGAAAACCTGTCATTTACGGGAACTCAGGCTTCAGGGCTCATCCACAAGCTAGAACTAGCCTTGTTTCACAGGTGGCAAAATTGAAGCCCAAAGGTCTTCCCCCACCTTCAAGCCCACCCGCTTCCAGAATGATCACTCAAAGACATCAATCTGATCAGATCACTGGCCCTAATTAAAACAAAACAGAACAAATCGATGAATAAATGAAACTTTGTCTGTAACCTGTATTCCAGACTGTACCACTATTACTTTTTCACACATGAAATTGTTTAAAACCCAGTCACAAAAACAGATAAAATTGGAGCTCCTCTAGACTGCTGGGGAGTGCTCAGCGAGAGGGGTTTGGGGTCCTATCCAGTAAGCAGAGCTGAATCCTTAGAGGCCCTAAGCACTAGAGATTAGGGTGCCCACCCCCTTCACATATATAATTCAAACTCAAATCAATACTAAGCCGTAACACCAAAATGTACATGTTATAATGAAATTAAAGTCATTTTTTTCTTCTAACTGAAAAGATCTGAGAACATAACTTTTCCCAGTTGTTTTTCTGGTGTCCCCACTTAGCACAGCCTGCTCACTTGGTACAGCACAGCTGTTCAGCTGCTCCTTGACTCCTTGGGCTCCTCAGAACACAGATTGAAAGTCACAAGCTGTGATGTTCTCCAAGGGCCCTTCAGGGCTCTAAGGCTGGCCATACACGTGGCCAGGAGTCAGAGGGCACAGGGAGCTCCCTCTCTCTGTTTCAACCCTCTCAGTCCTCCAGCGTGTTCTCTGATGAGCTGTTCCCTCCCATGTAACAGAGGTTCCAGTAACTTCCACCTTTCCCCACTGTGAAAGAAAAGATATTTTCCCCCAAATGAGAACTACACAAACCATATGTTCAGCACCATTAATGGCATGCTAGAAAAATTGGCTTGAGAAAAAGCAGGACTCGCTGACTTCTGTTTGACCTCATCTGGCATCTGGGTGACTGGCTCCTTGTGAGGGCATAAAACTGTTTCTTGGTACATCTAATGAATAACTATAGATCAATATGCTTATTGTTTGCTTTGCAGATATATTACTTGTGATTTCTAATGAATACATCAAGTTGGAATATGGCACAAGCCATTCATGTCACAAATGTAACCTTATCATTGATAAAAATATAATGTTTTTATGACCACGGAAGGTAAACCAGCAGTCAGGCCTAAATTCTTGTTACTTCAAACTGGTATACTTTATCTATTTGCCTCATTAATAAATAATAAACTTTAACATATGTTCGATGTGTTTGTCTAAGAAACTATGTTAAAGTCACCCTGAGCTGACAAACAAAGGAGCCACTGGCTCCATCAGCCACTGACACCATCTAGGCCCTACACCACCTGCCCTGTGACCTGGAGACATCATGGCTCCACTTTAGACCATGAGTTTAAGCAATGGAAAAGTTAAGAATCCCAAAATGACTATTTTGTATCCATTAATAAGACTAAGTGTAAGGGCCAAAAAAGAAAAAATGGTAGTTCCTCCAGAGGAGGAAAACACTGTACCTTCTCCAAAAGTGGGAAACTCATCCCATCTATCAAGTAGTCTGTTTGGTCCAGTCTAGGAAGGAAAGCAGAGGTTCCCTGCTGCCTGCTTCAGAAACATCAAATTTTACTTTTGGGACCATTTTTCTTAAGTAACTGAAAGTTCTTTTACAAAAAAAAAAAAAGAATCCTTCCAGTCAGTTCTATCATATGGCAAATTTTCTAGTGCCAACAAAAAAATATACATTTCATAAATTAAAATTTCCTACAAGTCAGGAGTTTTAGAATAACCAAATTCAAAGTGACTAATCTGTGCTATCTATCTACCTTTCAATTATGAGACTCACTCCCCAACAAATAACTTTCACCTCTCTGACAGAACACTAATAGTTTTTGGTTGAGCACTCTCAGGACTAGTAACTCTGTCTAGGGTGTTCATTCATTCATTCACTTGTTAAGTACTTGCTATATACAAGATACTCTCTTAGGAGTTACTATTATTTACTCAAAAGACATAACTCTTTTAACTCCAAGGAGCACAAAGAAGTTAAGTATCCCTCCCCTTAAACACAGAATTACACAAGCCAGCATGTGTTTAACAAATACCAACTGCCTAGGACTGTGCTAGGCCTTGTCCCATACATTAATTTATTTAAACTTCACAGTAATCCTGTGCAGGATATATTATTTTACAGATGTGGAAACTAAATCTGACAGAGGTTAACTGGCTTGTGATCATAAAATTAGTAAACGGGATTCAAACTCAGGTCTCCTGACCCTGTATTCACCACTACGTACAGCTACCTCCAAAGCACCCACACAGACCCAGGAGTATGAACAGGGAGATGCCAGATCCATAGCTCTCTTTTAAGCCCAGGTCAGACTATTACTGTTTTTGGTCAAAGGGCATTCTAGATTTAGAGAATTAAGAAAAGGTATGCACAGAAATAGAGCAAACAATCCTAAAATGTGTATGGAACCAACAAAAGATCCTGAGTTGCAAAACAATCTGGAGAGAGAACAAAGCTGGAAGCATCATGCTCCCTGATTTCAAGCTATATTACAAAGCCACAGTAATCACAAAAACATGGTATTGGCATAAAAACAAACAGATCAGAGAGCCCAGAACAGAATAGAGAGCCCAGAAATAAGACCACACATATACGGTCAATTGATTTACTACAGAGGGGGCAAGAATACACAATGGGGAAAGGACAGTCTCTTTAACAAATGGCATTGAGAAAACTAGGCAGCCACATGCAAAAGAATGAAATTAGATTACTATCTTACAACATGCATAAAAATTAACTCAAACTGAATTAAACACCTGAAACCATAAAACTCCTAGAAGAAAACATAGACAGTAAACTCCTGTACATTTGTCTTGGGAAGGATCCTTCAGATCTGACTCCAAAGGCAAGGGCATCAGAAGCAAAAATAAACAATAAAAAAAACTGCATTAAACTAAAAAGCTTCTGCACGGCAAAGGAAACTATCAACAAAATAAAAAGGCAACCTATTGAATGGGAGAAAATATTTGCAAAGCATATATCCAGTAAGGGGTTAATATTCAAAATATATAAAGAACTCATACAACGCAACAACAACAACAAAAATCTGATTTAAAAAATGGGCAGAGGATCTGAATAGACATTTTTCCAAAGAAGACAAACAGGTGGCTAACAGACACATGAAAATATGCTCAACATCACAACTCATCAGGGAAATGCAAATCAAAACTGCAATGAGATATCACCTCAACCTGTTAGAATGGCTATTACAAAAAAGACAAGAAATAAGTGTGGGCAAGGATGTAGAGAAAAGGGCACCTTTGTACACTGTTGTTGGGAATGTAAATTGGTGCGACCACTATGGAAAACAGTATGGAGCTTCCTCAAAAAATTAAAAATAGAACTACCATATGATCCAACAATTCCACTTCTGGGTATTTAGCCAAAGAAAACAAAAACACCAATTTGAAAAGATATATGCAGCCCTATGTTCATTGCAGCATTATTTTTAATAGCCAAGATATGGAAACAAACTAACTGTCCATCAATGGAAGAATGGATAAAGAAGGGGAGGTGTATATACACAATGGAATACTACTCAGCCATAAAAAGAATGAAATCTTGCCGTTTGTGACAATGTGGATGGACCTTGAGGGTATTATGCTAAGTGAAATAAGCCAGTCAGAGAAAGACAAATACCATTTCATTTCATTTATATGCGAAATATGAAAAAAAAATGAACAAACAAAACTAAACCAAACCAATAGATACAGAGAAGAGATTGGTGGTTGCCAGAGGGAAGAAACGTCAGAGAGTGGGTAAAATGGGAGCAGGGGGTCAACAGGTACAAACTTCCAGTTACAAAATAAATAAGTTGTGGGGATGTAATATACTGCATGGTAACTATAGTCCAGAGTATTGTATTGCATATTTGAAAGTGATAAGAGAATAAATCTTAAAAAACCTCTCATCACAAGAAAAAAAAATTTGTAACTTTGGTGACTAGATGGTAACTAGAATCATTGTGATGATTATTTCACAGCATATACAAATTTTGAATCATGTACACCTGAAATTAATATAATGTCATATGCTAATTACACCTCAGTTTAATAAAAGAGAGATGCAATCTACAAAGATCAGGACTTCCACTTCTGTTAACGACAAACTAGATAATTTCGACCAATCGTCTTACTGAGGACTGGAAAAATTAGGCCCCCCAGAAATCTGCTCAAAGGCACTAAGTAGCAAAATAATGAAGAATGACCAGGCTAAGATCTGGAAGAAGACAGAAATTCAGGGAGGTGAGCCTGGCATGTGAAGCAGCATTTCCGTTAGTGGAGGATAGAGGCTAAGCAGTGTTTCTGACAGACTCAAAAGTACAAGACTCCCAAGACAGAGAAAGCAAAACCCCTGCATTTTGAGTTTGGACTTCAAAGAGCACTCTTAGTGCTAAGAGTGAACAAGAAGTATACCAATCCCAGAGACTGCAACCCCAGCTTTGAATCTTCACAGTCCCTGAAATTGAATTAAGTTTGTTCCAGATCACTAGTACCTTCAGGTCTTTGGCAGAAGCAAACTTAACATCCTCTCTAGAGGAGATAACATCACAATTCAAACTTTCATTCAAATTTCAAATTTTTTATTCAAATGTCCAATCATGACCAAAAATAAGCAGCAGTGAAAAAAGGCAAGATGCCTAGAATGGAACCATCAGAAACAATAGACAATAGAAAAAGATTTACAGGGCTTCCCTGGTGGCACATTGGTTAAGAACCCACCTGGCAATGCAGGGGACACGGGTTCGAGCCCTGGTCCGGGAAGATCCCACATGCCGCAGAGCAACTAAACCTGTGCGCCACAACTACTGAGCCCTCATGCCACAACTACTGAAGCCCACATGCCTAGAGCCTGTGCCCTGCAACAAGAGAAGCCACCACAATGAGAAGCCCGTGAACTGCAATGAAGAGTAGCCCCCACTCACCACAACTAGAGAAAGCCCACGCTCAGCAACGAAGACCCAACGCAGCCAAAAAAAAAAAAGAAAAGATTTACAGGGGCTCCAGATATTGGAGTTGTCAGACAGACACACACTTTAAGTAACCTTGATTACTATGTTTGAGGACAAAATAACACAAGATTGAAAATTTTCACAGAGAACTGGAAACTATAAGAAAGAACACAACAGATTTTTGAAAAGAACAAAATAGAAATTCTGGAACTGAAGAAAACAGTTAATTGAAAGAAAAAAAACCTCAATGAATGGACTTAACAGCAAATGAAGCATAGCTGAAAAAAGAATTAGTGAAATGGAGGATCAGAGAGAAAATATAATGATGCAGACAAATAAAAGGGTGAAAAATACAGAAAACTGGGTAAGGGGTATAGAGGAAACAGTGACACAATACAACATACACGTAACTGGAGTCCTAGAAAGAGAGAAGAGAGAATGGGGCAGAAACAACATTAGAGAAAGAAAAAACTAAGCTGATGAAAGACATCAATTCACAAACTAAAGAAGCCCCATGAAGTCCTAGCGAGATAAATAAAATGAAATCCATAGTTAGGTGCATTATAGTAAATCTGCTGAAAGCCAGAGACAAAGAAAAAAAGATTATCTTCAAATGAAAACCAGTTAGACTGAGAGCTAACTTCTCAACAGAAACAATGTAATCTAGAAAGCAGAATGATTTCTTTAAAGTGAACAAAAATAACTGAAAAGTATTAAGATGAAATAAAATTTCGGATAAAAATACAGGATTTAAATATTCAATAACAGTAAATATAAATAGCAGAAGAAACAGAATTAAAGTGTTCTGATTTTCTGGCATTGTCTGGGAAAGGGCAAGATAACCAAATAACATTGGACTTTGTTAAATTAAGGATGTATATTGTAATCTCTAGGGTAGCCATTTAAAAGTAGCAGAAAACAAGAAAAAGAGGGGGAAAACAGAACAGGTGGGACAAATAGAAAGCACATAAAAAGATAGTAAATTTAAACCCAAACTAACAAAAACTATCAGAGCATATAAAAATATAATTTTTTTTTACAAGAGACACATGGGGATTCAGAAATGTTGAAAGTAAATGGAAACAAGAAATACCATCTATCACAAATTTTGGAAGCTAGTAGAGCTATCTTATCATCAGACAAAGTAGACTTTTAGGCAAAAAGTATAACTAGAGATGCCAAAAGATAATATGATTTTTAATTTTAATATACCTAATCTCAGAATTATAAGGAGAAATGGACAAATTTACAATTATAGTGGGAGAGTTCAACATATCTCTCTCAAATACTGATGGAACAAAAAGATTTTAGAAATCACCTAAGGACACAGAAAACTTCTTAAATTAGTAGTTTTCTACAATATATAATTTCAAGTAGAAAAACTAATTTAAAATAAAAAGTTAACATTTAGATTATTTCCTCTATGAATAACTATGTATTCATTAATGGTATTGGAAGAGAATAACTTGGAGAGTAATTATATTAGAATAAAGGGAAGCATAACGTATTGCATTCAAAAAGCAAGTTCAAAGCAGAGTAGTTTTAGTGTAGGAACAAGTAAGTTTTAGAACTTATTTCATACATTAAGTCATTTGACCTGACTCAGAAAATAGAGAGCTGGCTCTAGTATGCTCCAGTTACAACTGTATATAGGCTATTTCTGTAAAGCAATGACAGTAAGCAGAAGTCTAAGGTGGCTTCCATAATCTCCATTCCCTGGTGTTACCCTGTGATTAGGTTAGGTCACATAACAAGGGTGAAGGGATTTTGCAGATGTAATTAAGGTTCTAGAATTGCTTACTTTAAAGTAATGGAAAAGATTACCCTGGGTGGGTCTGACTTAATCAGGTAGAAGTCCTTTAAAAGAGGGCTGAAGCTTTCCCTAGGTCAAAGATACTCTTCTGCTGGCCTTGAGTTGCAAGAAACAAATCTACCCACAACCTGAAAGAGCTTGCAGGCAGATTCTGCCCTAATGGATCCCCCAGATGACAGTGAGGTCTGGCTGACACCTTGACTGAAGCTCTGTAAGGACCCAGCTAAATTGTGCTTGCAATCCTGACCCAAGGAAACTGTGAGATTCTGAGTGTATGTCTTAAGCCACAAAATTGTGGTAATTTGTTATGGTAGCAATAGAAAACTAATACAGCAATACTGTATCCTACTGGGTTTGTTCCGTGGAGGTGAAACTTCTACAAAGTAATGGTATTCTAGAAATCTACACAGAATTTAGACACTATCTAGTTTAAACCACATAATCTACCTCCCATTTTACAGATGAAGCACATGACTTGCCCAGGGTCACATAGCAAGTTAGTGGCAGGACCCAGGGGAGAACTCAGGCCTCCTGATTCGCAGTGCTCTCTTCAATTCCATCACTATCCTGTTTCAGATGGGAGCTGGGAGAAGACGGTGGGGCATCGGGTTGGAGAGAGCAGTGATAGAGAATAAGCTAATATAATGAATGAGAGCCAGCCAGGCTTCTTTTTTTTTGTATTGAAGTATAGTTGATTAACATTAACAATGTTAACAATGTTGTGTTAATTTCTGCTATACAGCAAAGTGATTGTTATACATATATATATTCTTTCTTAAAGTATTCTTTTCCATTATGGTTTATCATAGGATACTGAATATAGAGTTCTCTGTGCTATACAGTAGGGCCTTGTTGTTTATTCATTCCATGTATAATAGCTTACATCTGCTAACCCTAACCTCCCTCCCCCAATCCCCTCCCTCTTGGCAACCACAAGTCTGATTTCTATGTCCATGGTCTGTTTCATTTGTGTCATATTTTAGATTCCACATATAAGTGATATCATATAGTATTTGTCTTTCTCTTCTGACTTACTTCACCTAGTATGATAATCTCTAGTTGCATCCATGTTGCTGCAAATGGCATTATTTCGTTCTTTTTTTATGGCTGAGTAGTATTCCATTGTATATATGTACCACATTTTCTTTATTCATTCATCCATCAGTGGACATTTAGGTTGTTTCCCTGTCTTCGCTATTGTGAATAGTGCTGCTATGAACAGAGGGGTGCGTGTATCTTTTGGGATTAAAGTTTTGTGCGGATATATGCCCAGGAGTGGGATTGCTGGATCATATGGTAATTCTATTTTTAGTTTTCTGAGGAACCTCCATACTGCTTTCCATAGTGGCTGGTACAGGCTTCTTGACTGTACCTTTTTTACTATATAAAAACCTAAGGAGACCTTTAGGCCCAGAGCCCTAAACAATTTCCCCAAAGGTGAGGCAGGGAGATAGTTTTCCAGGACCACACACACACAAACACACACACACCAAAAGCAAAGCAAAGCAGTGTCCTGTCAGAAGCACTCATGGATATAGTTCCAGCGTTTGTATTTCATCCCTTTGACTTAAGGTCCAAATGCAGATCAACCCAGTGAAGAATGTAATGACTAAGCCTTGTAACTTATTTACTCCTCACCTTGGGTAAGAACATCAGAGAAGAGAGGGAGAGACAATGGAATCCTACTTGTAGTGGGAGATTCCACCAAATTGGGGGGGAAAAAAAAGCCAACATGCATAGAGGACAAAAGACTAGGAGAGGAATGGACTTTGCCTGGGTTCCAGCTCTGCCCCAGCACTGATTTTACCCAACACAGCTCCGTTCTCCTCACAGATTGCCTTCCCTCTCTACTCAGTGGTATAGGTACTGAATAAACATTTCTTAAGTCAGCAAAGCCCCAAGCTCCTGTAATCTGGTAAGGTGATGGAAGCTCTTAGAGTAGAGAGAATACTTGGAAACAGCAGGGAATTAGCTCCTAAACACGCAGACTGCAGAGCAGTGTTAGAAGCCCAGTCTTAGAGGCCAGTCGGCTTGGATTTAAATGTGGCTGTACCGCTTTCTAGCTCACCTACCTTGTATAAGTTACTTTAACTTCCTAATGCTTCCATTTACTCAGCTGAAAACAAAAACAAAAATGGGAAAGTAATAGTATCTGCCTTGTAGGGTTAGGAGAACTCCATGAGATAATCACATATAGTACTTAGCAGTGTTCTGACAACAGTAAGCACCCTACAAATGTTCGTCCTATGATTAATAATTCCTGACCATAGGGACTCTCTGCAAATATCCACCCCTTTGGCTAGAGTTTGTTAGCATCCCTAACTTGGACTGTGATTAATAATTCCTGACCATAGGGACTCTCTGCAAATATCCACCCCTTTGGCTAGAGTTTGTTAGCATCCCTAACTTGGACTGTGTCTTTGCTTTATCAACAAAGAAGATAGATGCTTAATCCATATTAACATTTTTTTTAAGGGAACGCTATTTATTATTATTATTTTTTTTTTTTTTTTTGGCTGTGTTGCGTGTTCGTTTCTGTGCGAGGGCTATCTCTAGTTGCGGCGAGCGGGGGCCACTCTTCATCGCGGTGCGCGGGCCTCTCACTGTTGCAGCCTCTCGTTGCAGAGCACAAGCTCCAGACGTGCAGGCTCAGTAGTTGTGGCTCACGGACCTAGTTGCTCCACGGTATGTGGAATCTTCCCAGACCAGGGCTCAAACCCGTGTCCCCTGCATTGGCAGGCAGATTCTCAACCACTGCGCCACCAAGGAAGCCCAGCAATTTTTTTTTAATCAACCAGCAGCAGCACTGGTTAAGCTGACCTATTTCTCCAGTCCAAGTATGAAGCTAGTAGAGTAGCAATTCATTCTAATTCAGTAAACGTTTATGGCACTGTGATTAACACTGGGGAGAGGGTGTGGAGATAGAGAGAAACACAGTGTTTTCCCTTAGGAGGCAGAGAGAAATGCAGTGTTTTCCCTGAAGAGGCAGAGAGAAATGCAGTGTTTTCCCTGAAGAGGCTCAGGCTCTTCTGGAGGAAAAGACATGAATTACAATACAAGACAGAAAAGTGGACTAAAGGTACAAACTACATGCTATCTCCAAGGAGGAAAGAAGTAGAGTACTTGATTTGAATCCTGCTTTCCACCCATTAGAAGTATGACTTTGGACAAGTTATTTAAAAACGCTAAACCTGTCTTCTCATCTTTAAAATAGGGACACTAAAAGCACTGCACTGGAATATCCTATTGCAAGGATAAAGTGAGATAATATGTATGGAGTCCTGGAAAATAACAGATGCTCAAAACAATATTAATCCTCATGCCTTCATTTTTGTCTAAGTAAAACTGAAGACAAAAAAGGGGGCTTTTGATATGGACTTTGAAGGTAAGTAGGAGTTCAAAGGAAAGAAATATGGGGAAAGGCAAGATCAGTAGAATAAACATCATCAACAAAGCCCAGAGCTGATGAGATACTTGGTGTGTTGGGAGCACATATAGTCCTGGTGGCTTGGGCAAGAAACTTAACCTTTTAAAGCTCCAGTTTCATTTGTAAAATGGGAATAACAATAACTATTAATAGTGACTTCTTCATAGGGATGCCATGGAAGTTGAATGAGCTAATGCACATAAAGCACTTGGACAATGCCTGGTACACAGTAAGGGCTTCATACATGTTAAACTGAGCTAGTGAACACAGCTCCCAAACTCACACAAAGTTCAGAGGCTCCACCATTAGTTTGGGCACCATGACTGCTCTGCGACTGATCTAGGAAACTGTAGTGATAGTTTCATAAACAAACAGCCGTTGATGTCTGTCCCAGCTTTGACCTTCCACCAGAAATGCACACTCTCCACATCTGAACTGCAGCTAAGAGTTAACTTTTGAGAGACTGCCAGTGGTTATCCAACCAGTTTTACCACCAAGGAGTTCTCCAAGGAAGAATGCAATAAAAGAAATGACTTCCTGATGGCAGGCAAACATAATTATGCCAGAGTGGGAGACAAGGCAGATAGAGGCAGGTGGCTTCCTGCAGGTGTGGCCTTAGTCCGGCACTGCCAGAGCTCTGAGCAGACAGTGCTGATGATTCCTTTCCACTAGACACGGAGGCCAGGGAGGAGGCAGCTAGAACCAGCTCTGAGTCACTCAGGCTGGAGGCGTCTCTTGAAGCAGCTTGCAGAATGTGAACAATGAGGTAATGGTTCACAGGGGAGTAGACTAGGGGGTTTACCAGCAAGGCCCAGTTTATAGCACCTCTTCCTAAGGCTCTACCCTCTGAAAGAGCTGGTGAGATCGTCAGAAAAGAATGGAGCATTTAGGCCAGACAGAGAGGGCAACTCATGTACCAAGAAGGGACCCCACTGGCCACCTAGTAGCCTGGGGTACCTAGTGACCTGTGTCCCAAGCGCTGTTCCATTTCAAGACCTTTGCGCTTGCTGTTCCCTCTTCTTAAAATGCTCTTGCCGCCAGATCTCTTCAATATCCAGTGTCTCAGTGGCCATGATCTCAACTTAAATGCCACCTCTTTGGAAAAGCCTTTCCAGACCCACCCTATTAAATTACCATCTTATCCACCAGCCATTCTCTATCTCATACCTTGTCTTATTTTCTTCATAGGCCTTTCACAGCCTGAAACTAGCTTGTTCGTTTGCTTGTTGTTTGTTGTTAGTGGCCATCTTTGCCCACTCAAGGTACAGTGCAAGTCCTAGGAGAGTAGATGCATCATCTCTTGTTCTCTGCTGTTCACTTAGTGCCCATCACAGGCTCTGCTCTGGCACACAGTAGTGCCCAATGAATGTGAGATTGACAAAGAAATGAATATGGACAGACTGGGGAACTTTAGATTTGAGCTTAACTCCTAGAACTTAGTTAGTGGGGGAGGTCCAGAAAGGATCCTCATCCCTGTAGAAGTTCAAAGACCTTGAAGTCAGAACCTTATCTCTTTTTTTTTTTTTGTGGTACGCAGGCCTCTCGCTGTTGTGGCCTCTCCCGTTGCGGAGCACAGGCTCCAGACGCGCAGGCTCAGCGGCCATGGCTCACGGGCCCAGCCGCTCCGCGGCATGAGGGATCATCCCGGACCAGGGCACAAACCCGTGTCCCCTGAATCAGCAGGCGGACTCTCAACCACTGCGCCACCAGGGAAGCCCCCAGAACCTTATCTCTTGAATAAAATAACACCTTCTGACTTGATCTCTCTACACTGAGGAAGGATTATGGGGCCTCTTTCTTTCCCAGTCCACCTTGTACGTGCAAGGCAGAGGAGCACTGGCCTTTCAGAATAATGTCCTCTAGGCTTCCCACCTACTGACTTGCTTGGGCTGGGGAGTCAAATTCAGGTTTTGATTCCCTGTGTTCAGGGGCTGGGCATTGAGGTGGATGTGTAGGGGTTGGGGGGTTACTGCTCGGAGTATGGACTTTTCTCTCTCTGTTCTCCAGAGGACAGAGAGGCTGATAAAAGGGAAGGGGATTTCTCACAACAAGTCCAGTGTGAGAAGGCCATCCCAGCTTCACATTTACTCTTGGAAACAGTGTTATGTAATAGTTAGCCTCAAGTATTTACCAACTCAGCAAGGAGTCCATTTCACCAGGGACCTTTGTTCCAAGGAAAGGGGACAGTGGAAGGACACACAACTATCAAAAATGTGAAATAAAGCAAATCAGAGAACTTTCTCCAATGACCCGAGGTCCCTGAGGAGCACTCTGTTCTCATTTTACCCCAGTTGGCTTCTATCTCCTCCAAAATTCTTAACAGTCTAAAGACTTGTTCCCTGCCTGAGTTTCTATCTGCTCTCTGTGGCTGGAAAAATGGAAAAACACCAGGATATTTCAAAGAGATCAGAAAGCAGCCAGAGCTGTTCAAGACTGCACGTACCATCTGACCCGGCCAATAACAGAGTCTTAGAAACCAACAGGGAGCCAGCAGAGGAGAAACCCGGGCCAAATCCACAGCATCCTGTTTAAGCCTCTACCATCCATCATTGTTATTTGCCAGTGACTAAGTGCCTGCTGCTGCTGGGCTAACAAAGGAGACCTCCATGAGATCGGCTCTCGGGGGGCTGGGGGGTGGAGGGGTGTCAGTGATAGAGCTGCAAGGGCACCACAGTGGTGCGAATCCCCTGCCAAGCTGTGTGATCCAGAACAAGTCCCTCTGCTGATGTGGACCTTGCTGTGTATGGTAGGTAGAATAATGACCCCTCAAAGATGTGCATATCCTGGTCCTCAAACCTTAAACATGAACAAGGAAGCATGGCTCAGAGGGAGGAGTCAGGGGAAGAGGCAAAGGGACTCTGCAGCAGTGATTAACGTTAAGGACTTTGAGATGGGGAGATTATCCTGGATTACCCAGGTGAACCCAGTCTAATCACATGCATCCTTAAAAGTGAAGCGGAAGGCAGCAGAGTCAGAGAAAGGACCTGACTGGCTGCTACTTACTCTGAAGATGGAGGAAGGGGGCTATGCGCCAAGGAATGCAGTGGCCTGAGAAGCAGGGAATGGCCGGCCCTCAGCTTGCAGCCAGCAAGAAAACAGTGACCTTGGTCCTACAACCACAGGAACTGAGTCCCGCCAGCAACTCAAATAAGCAGGGAACCAAGTCTCCCCTAAAGACTCCAGAAAGAAACGCAGGCTGAGGATGCCTCGATTTATTCTAGGTAGATCCATACTAGATGTATGATTGCTAGAACTGTAATACAATGTATTTGAAGCCATTAAATTTGCGGTAATTTGTTACAGCATTAGAAAACGAATGCAGGGTGTGATCCTCAGTAAGTCCCTCTTTCAAAGTGAGCTTCAGTTTCCTGTAGGTCAATAGGAGAGGATGGACAAGGTGACCCCTAAGGGGCCAGCTCTCAAAGACTGACTCTGCTCCCCGGAGAGCTCCGCCCCAGGTCAAGATGGTGTGTTGGGGTGAAAACCATTAAAGAAAACATAGAGAAGAGTGAGGGAAAAAGAAGATTAATCTTTAAAAAGCCCCAGGGTGTTTCCTAAGATGCCACCCAGGGCACTCAAAAAGAAAGGTCTCCTGTTTTGCCCCTCGTTACTTCCTTGACCATACATATCCCAGAGGAACGAAGTGGGAAGTCTGAGAGGGCTAGACAGACGCTTCAGTAGAGGCTGTCCAGAGCACCGTGTTAAGAAGGATTCTCCTGCCCTGTGGAGGTTTGTTGAAAAGTCCTGAGTATCAGTGTCAGCCTGGGGCAGGCAATTAGGAGGAGTGATGTGTGTGACAGATATGTGTCATCGTTAATTGAAACTGATTTGGGGAACCCAGTTGTTTTCTCTGTCTTTCCTTCTCCCTCCTCCATTTCTTTTCCCCTGGTCCTACGTCGTGGGTTATGAGCAATTCACATGCCCAATCAGCCAACCAGGGTCCAAATCAACAAAATAAGGAAGCTGTATCTACACACAACTAAGTAGTTTAAAGTCACACAATTTAGTCACTGAATCTGTTTTGCTGTTGTTTAATGTGCCAGGCAATTATAATTCTGACCTGTTGCCCTTCCTTAGTTAAGGCTAAGAGCTGCCCTAAGTCTTAGCCTTTACTCCCAGAGGTACACCACTCTCACTTGAGGTTCACTGTCTGTTTCCCTAGTGAGTTGGAAGGGTACTAGGGTCCGCAGTGATTCACTAGTCCAGTGGCTGCCAAATTCTCACTTAACTCCCCCAGGTCACCCTGTGAGTAAATGGCAGAGGCAAGATCTGAATCCAGATCCCCCCAACTGCAATGAGGTTCAGAGCATGGGCCCTGGAGCCAAACTGCCTGGGTTCAAATTGCAGCTCTGCCACTTACCTCCTGTGTGATCATGCGTGAGTTACTCTCTCTGGATCTCAGTTTCCTCATCTATAAAATGGATGCAGTGATGGTCCCTACCTCATAGGATTATGGTAACTATCATAGCATTATGTAAAATGCTTAAAATAATGCCTGGCTAATAGCAAGCACTCGATAAATGTCAAGTATGATTATTATTACATTATTCAGCTTACCTGGCCAATCAGGGAGGGGGTCAGCAATGTGTGGTAATACCAACATTTACTCTTATAAAGTGTGAGTGCGAGTACACGTGTGTCTTTGATACCACTGCCAATAGTGGCAGTGTAAGACAATCAAGATAAAGATCCTCTTTCCTTGGAAATATTTCCTGTGTTTTTATGCTTTAATCCATGGAGAAGAAACAGAAGCACTTTTCTTTTTCTTTTCTTTTTTTTTTTTGCACTTCATGTATTTATTTGAAACTTTGTACATGTCTCACTAAAGCATTCTACTATTTCGTTAGAGTGTGATAGGCAGTATAGCAGGCACCTCTGTGTAGGGGAACAGAACATCTATTACAAATATACCGTGTTTCACTGAGCTTTCCCCTGGAAGAACAGACTCTACACTTTCTGGTGGCATTTTTTTTTTTTAAAGTCCTGTAGGTATTATTTCCTCTAGAATATGTTCTTTTATTTTACCTGATAGTCGACAAGGTGGATCTTTGCGGGGGCCTCTTTTAGAAACGCCACAAGAAGGACCAGGTGCACCCACTACATTCACCAGAATGGTCAGTTACCCATTCTCTAGCTACTGCTAACAAAAATTGCTTGTGAGTCATTTTATTCTGAGAAGCACTTTTCTTTAAAAAAAAAAAAAAAAAAAAGGATCAGAATATGGCTGGGAAAGCATCTGAGGCTGTAACTACCTCTTTACCCCCTTGGTCTGGCACCCCTGGGCCCAATATGTGACCCAACCACACTTGGTCCCCAGAGTCTCTGATTTGTTTTATGTCTCAAACACCTCACCACGGCTCAGTGATTCTCAGGCTGGGCCAGAGAAAGGGAATCCCCAGACGTTTTATGGGACGGCGGAGCCCACAGCACTGACGCTCTGAGAGGTCAGTGTTTGGAAGATCTGATGGGGCATGAGTTATAACCCCCGTGGCAAGATTCATAACCCCGAGACAGCTGGAAACAGGAGGTCTCGGTTGGAGCAGAGAAACGCTTCTCCTTGGCTGTTTTTGGTTGTTGTTATGACAGAAGTACATGATGTCCTGAGGCTCAGCTGGGCTGTCTCGTATGTGCTCAGAGGATTGCTGAGTGCCCTGAATAACCCCCAAAGCACATCCCCCTTAACCACAGACACCCAACTGTTCCACCTCCACTTCCTCATTTTATAGGTGGGGGAAGCAAGGTCCAGATAGGGAAACCCCTCAAGGTAACTCAGTGTCTCCTGACTCCCAGAGAAATGTTCACCCAACCCCCAGCCCCACCCTATTCAAGCATTCACAATCCTTCCGGACTATGGACTATTTACCCACCACACTGGGACCACAGATTATAGCAAATGATCAGGGAATCTTTCATCCTTGAATAACTGAGCAGCTCTCAACACTACAGCCTAGAGCTTTGAGGGAATCTATAGACAAATGTGAGACTCGAGCTCCCAGGTGCCAACAAGACTAAAACGAGTCAAGAAGAAACAAGTGGAGCTGCATGCATAAGAGCCCAGCCTGGCCACTGAATCCAAAAAACCACCTTGACAGTTGTATGGTTTTTAATGGTTTACATCTCTCTCACACTCAGCAGGCAGTATCGGGCGCTGGTTCACCAGACCCTGTGCCAAGCGCTGAGGATGCGATACAGTCCCGACACTCAAGGAGTGTAGACAGTCCCTACACTCAAGGGGGTTCAGGGGTGCAAGAGAACTGGCAATTGGAACAACCAAGTCCTAAGCGGCAGGAGGAGGGAGCTTGGGAGGAAGGCTTCTCTCCGAGTTATTTTGCACGTTCCCTTTTCATTTGATCTGTATGCAAAGGGTATTTTCTCCATTTCACAGAGAAACTGCTCGTGACAGACCAGGGCTGAAACCCACCACCCCTGACTCCAAACCCCTGGTGCCCTCCACGCAGGACTTTGAGAAAAGTAAGACAGATAGCCTGCTGCTCTGGGTGGTGCAAAGACCCAAACTGCCGGCACAGCGCCCACAGCAGTGCTCAGGCTGGGGGAGCTGAGCCCTGACGCCGCGCCTGGAGAGCAGAGGTAGCAGAGCCTGCTGGAGGAGGGGTCGCGCTCCCCAACCCCGGGCAGGAGCAGGGAAACGCGAGACAGGCCCGTTTCCGGTGGGGTTGGGAGCCCACCCATCCAAGCTCCGGCCTCCGGGGAGGCCCAAGATCGAGCGCCGAAGGTCTTTGGAACTTAGGGGCGGACAGAAGGAGAAAAGAGAAAAGCAAAAGTGATGAAGGGGGAGAAATGTGGAAGAAAAGCGGGCAGTTGGGAGGGCACTGGGGTAGAGGCAGCACGAGAGCCAGAGTCCCAGGCACTACACTTAATAACCCCACTCACCCTGGATCCGCACAGCTCCTTTGAAAACCCAGCGGCCCCCGCCGCTGCTGGATCGTGCCAGGTCTGCGAAAAGTTCCTGGGGTAGAGGCAGCCGGAACGCTTCTCCAGGTCTCCTCGGACGGTACGGGTCCTAGCAGTGGGATGAGACCCCTAGCCCTGGGACCTCGGCCCCGAATGTGCCCCGGGCAGGCGGGAGCGCGCAGCAGTGGCCAAGACGCGCGGCTGGGCACGGGGCACGCTCTGCTCGGGTGGCTTTGGAGGCTCTGGAATGCGCGGCCGCCAGGGACCGCCCCCGGAACGCGGGGGCCTCGGCAGCTGCAGCCCGGCTCAACTCCTCCCCCTGCCTCCCCAGCGGGCTGCACAGGAAAGGAGAAACCGAGTCTTGGGGTTCCGAGAGTGCCACTTGTCACGCACTCGCCTTGTGACCTTAGCAATCACTTCTGTCGAGGGTCTCCACTCTCTTGTATTGTAAACAGAGAGAATTGACCTAAAATGTGTCCTCTGTGATCCTTTCCAGCTGTAGTCTTACACACGGGCAAGTCTAGCCCTTTGGTTGGAGTTTGCTTTGGAAGGAGGTTTGAATGGAGGAGCAGAACTCAAAGCTCCTCCTTTGCAATGTACTGAGCGTAGGATCCGTAAGAAGAGGCTTCACCTCGCTGACTGTTGCATTCTCTGTAAAATGAGGACAGGAACACCTGTCTCCCAGTCGTGTTGTGAGGACAGGGTTGGAGGGCCAGCATGAATGACGTTGCTTGGTTGCCTGCTATAACGTGCCTCTGCGCCTCCTGTTTATTTTGTGATAACAGTGAAATGGCCCAATCTAAGGCCCATTAGAGCTCCGTGTCTGAGAGGCCTCCCAGGCCCTACCATTTCCCCACCCAGCTTCCACAAGGACAGTGCCAACTCTGCAATCTCCTACACACCTCTGTGATCTACCCAGTGAAGGGGACTCCCAGTCCCATCTCGGCACCTACAATATTTAATTCAGTAGCCCAGCGTTCTTCAGTTTTACTATTTTAAAACACAGGAGCTCAGGCCTTGACCATCAGTGCAAACTTGAGGAGTCTTGGAGCCCAGCTGTGTTTCAGTTTCTTCCTTTGCCCAGTAGATATGTACAGTAAGAACCATACTTGCTCAGGACCAAATTTCGTATGGCGTAAGCGCCGGACTTAACCCCTACTCTTTTCTCTGAATCAGGAATGAGGTGACCAGAAATGATTTCTAAATCATCACTACCAGATGCCAGTTTTTTAGAGGGAAAGCAATGAGGATGAAGGGGACTGACATGAGAAGCTATTTGACGAAAATTCTAGGAATTGTCACTCAACAGCATATTTTAATGAAAAGAGAAGTATGGGATCCTAAAAACAAGTACCACACAATTCTGAGTAGTTTAATACAAAACTATTGACAGGGAAAAATAAAAAGTTAAAGGAGGATAATCTCAACTTAATACAAAATATTCCCTGGTTAGTGGAAGGGAGCAGAGGTTCCTTTGCACGGACAGCTGGTAACTCCATGTGCCCTGTATGAACACTGGCTTCCTTCTTAGAGAATGAAGAGGCCCCGAACAGAGCCAGTTGCAGCCAGGCTTGGTCTGCCTTTCCCATTTGACTGTGTCTCAGTCTCTCTTTCGTAATGATTTGCCCTGGCACCCAAAAGGCAAGCCAGAAGAAGAAATTTGAATATCCTATGGGAGATATCCCACATTAGGTCTGGTGTCTCAGCTGGGCTGATTTTACCAAGACAGCTTTGGAAGGGAAGAATAATGGATGCTGTGTTGGGATAGTAGGAGGGGGAGAATAGCTAATTTCAGCAACAAGCTTTTGTTACAACAAAAATCAGGGGACAACTCACATTCCTCTTTCTTAATCCTCCATTACAAGTATACCAAAGGGAAAAACAACAGGAACTCAAAGAAATAAGCAATACTTACTGGGAGATTCCACCCTCCTCCCCCCGCATAGTGGGGGGAGTTTGAATAAAAGAAGCTGTAGTCTGATGACATTGGCTTCTATCAAAGCACTGCCTAAAGGTGCCCCACTAGGATGCAATCCATTTCTGATACCCTCTCTGTGAATCACATCTGTGCAGGAATATTCTTCTTCGGTATATTTTCTTTTGTATATTTTTCACTTGCACATGTGCATTTATTTAGTTGTGAGAAATAATGTGGTATGTTGCGTTAGAAATCAGGAAACCAAAATTCTGAGTCTGTCACTCAGTAGCTAAATGATCATTAATGCCTCAGTTGCCTCACTTGTAAAGTAGTAAAATGAGACCTATTCCTCCTGTCTGATACAATTATTGAGTATTCATATATTTCTTTATTCAAAACTGTTCACTGAAAGTCTCCTACATGTTCTGGTCACCAAGGAAGGCGAATTCTCTTTCTTTCTTTTTTTTTTTTCTTCCTTAAATTTATTTATTTATTTATCTATTTTTGGCTGTGTTGGGTCCTTGTTGCTGTGGGCCGGCTTTCTTTAGTTGCGGCGAGTGGAGGCTACTCTTCGTTGCAGTGCGCGGGCTTCTCATTGCAGTGGCTTCACCTGTTGCGGAGCACGGGCTCTAGGCGCGGGGGCTTCAGTAGTTGTGGCTTGCGGGCTCTAGAGCGCAGGCTCAGTAGTTGTGGCACCCAGGTTTAGTTGCTCCACAGCATGTGGGATCTTCGTGGACCAGGGCTCAAACCCGTGTCCCCTGCGTTGGCAGGTGGATTCTTAACCACTGCGCCACCAGGGAAGCCCCAAATTCTCTTTCTTTATTGTGTTTACATCTAGTGGTAAAATGTTCACAATAAGTAAGTAAACAAATAAATAAGCGAGATGATATCAATTTGTGAAACCATGAAGACTACAAAACAAGTTATTGTGATACAGTGATGGAGAGTGTTTTATCATGGAGACTGTAGTTAACCTGAATTTCCTAAATTGTTTATGTCATTTGTGATTGTGTTACTTTGTAATATATCAGCTTAAACATAATTTCCAAAGCCTTTAAGAATTTTGACTGATATTAAATCAAGTAAGTTGGTGAATAATCTTTAGACGGCTGAATAATTTCTAAGGAAGATAGAATACAAAAACATTGGTCACCAAGCATGGTATGTACACACACACATACACACCGCACATGCTTCTTATTTTTATGTTTGAGAGTAGATAAGCCTTTGGGGTATATTAATGTGTATGTTCAGTTTTGCCCCTTTAAGAAATTTAAAAGGGATGTGTGTGGCCATAGGAAGTTTTATGTTTGCTTTGCTCATAGCTAAATGTTTGTGTATTTCAAACCATATTCAGTTACTTGCCTACAGTTACCTCCATGAGGAAATAGAAGGTAGTTACATTGGTTAAAAGTTGTAATTTATATGCTAAGAGAGTAGAACTTAATGTTCTCAGCACAAAAAAAAAAAAAAAAAAGGAATGGTAGCTATATGATGGGATGGAGATGGTAGCTAATACTGTGGTGGTAATAATTTTACAGTTTGTAAATGTATCAAATCAACATTTTGTACATCTTAAACTTATACAATGTTAAATGCCAATTATATCTTAGTAAAGCTGGAAAAAAAGAGAAATGGATAGGATCCCATTTTTTAAATTGAAGTTTGGTTGATTCACAATGCTGTGTTAGTTTCAGGTGTACAGCAAAGTGAGATATATATATATATTTTTTTTCAGATTCTTTTCCATTATAGGTTATCACAAGATATTTAATATAGTTCCCTGTGCTATACAGCAGGATCTTGTTGGTTATCTATTTTGTATATAGCAGCTTGTATCTGTTAATCCCAAACTCCTTATTTACCCCTCCCCTGCTTTCCCCTTAGGTAACTCTGAGTTTGTTTTCTGTCTGTGAGTCTATTTCTGTTTTGTAAAGAAATTCAATTGTATCATTTTTTTTAGATTCCACATATAAGAGATATCAGATGATATTTGTCTTTCTCTGTCTGACTTGTTTCACTTAGTATCATAATCTCTAGGTGGTCCATCCACGTTGCTACAAATGGCATTATTTAGTTATTTTTTATGGCTGAGTAATATTCCATTATATATATATATATATATATATATATATATATATATATATATATATATATATCCATTCATCTGTCAATGGACATTTAGGCTGCTTCTGTGTCTTGGCTATTGTAAATAGTGTGGCTATGAACATTGGTGTGCGTGTATCTTTTCAAATTAGAGTTTTCATCTTTTCCAGATATATACCCAGGAGTGGGGTTGGTGGATCATATGGTAGCTCTATTTTTAGTTTTTAAAGGAACTTCCATAGCGGCTGCACAAATTTACATTCCCACCAACAGTGTAGGAGTGTTCCCTTTTCTCCATGCCTTCTCCAGCATTTATTATTTGTAGACTTTTTGTTGATGGCCATTCTGACCAGTGTGAGGTGATAGCTCGTTGTAGTTTTGATTTGTATTTCTCTAAAAATTAGCGATTTTGAGCATCTTCTTATGTGCTTTTTGACCATCTCCATGTTTTTTTTTGGAGAAATGTCTATTTAGTTCTTCTGACAATTTTTTGATTGGGTTGCTAGGTTTTTTTGATATTGAGTTCTGTGAGCTGTTTGTATATTTTGGAAATTAAGCGCTTGTCAGTTACATCATTTGCAAATATTTTCTCCCATTCTGTAGGTTGTCTTTTCGTTTTGTTTATGGTTTTCTTTGCTGTGCAAAAGCTTATAAGATGGATTAGGTCCCATTTGTTTATTTTTGCTTTTATTTCTTTTGCCTTGAGAGGATGACCTAAGAAAACATTGGTACGATTTATCTCAGAGAATGTTTTACCTATGTTTTCTTGTAGGAGTTTTATGATATGATGTCTTATATTTAAAGCTTTAAACCATTTTTTAAATAAATTTTATTTATTTATTTTTGGCTGTGTTGGGTCTTTGTTTCTGTGCAAGGGCTTTCTCTAGTTGTGGCAAGCGAGGGCCACTCTTCATCGCGGTGCGCGGGCCTCTCACTGTCGCGGCCTCTCTTGTTGCGGAGCATAGGCTCCAGACGCGCAGGCTCAGTAGTTGTGGCTCACGGGCCTAGTTGCTCCGTGGCATGTGGGATCTTCCCAAACCAGGGCTCAAACCCGTGTCCGCTGCATTGGCAGGCAGATTCTCAACCACTGTGCCACCAGGGAAGCCCTATTTCTTTTCTTTTTTAATATTTATTTATTTGGCTGCACCAGGTCTTAGTCGCAGCACACGGAATCTTTGTTGCAGTACGTAGGATCTAGTCCCTTGGCCAGGGATCAAACCCAGGCCCCCTGCATTGGGAGCGTGTAGTCTTAACCACTGGACCACCAGGGAAGTCTCGGTATGCTCCATATTTCTTAATTGGCTTAATCCTGTTGTAGGATATGCATTAAATATTAAGCCCACAAACTGGGACAAGCTGTCCCATCAAAAAAATGATTTCTATCTTCCCTATGTTCATCTTTTAAAGTAGATTTGTCAGTATCCCCATGTCCACAGTATATTCTTACCTTTGAGGAAACACTGACAAAGTCCACAACCCAATAGAATTTTACTCTCCTCTATTCTGATATAATTGTTTTCTCTAAGAAATTAACAGAGCCTTCAGTCTAATCAAGATCAAGTGACTTTTGCTTTCCTTGCATGCTTACCTCAGGTCTTCTGCTGCATGCTAAAGTCTTCAACATAGGACAGTCCAAATGACTTGGTGGGAAAGATTGTACCAGGCACTCTTAACTGGAATAGACTTATAGGGCTAGGCTTCTCCACATGAGCTGACGTTGCAACCACAGGTAGATATCTATATCTATATCAGGATTTCTAGGACTCTTCTTAGTCCAGAAGTGAAAACCTCATGGAAGTTACACTTCTGGTCCCAAATTTGTGAGTCAAGAATAGATCACATAAGCCTAATAAGTTGATAAGGGGAACGTAATTGTAGATTGTGCTCATGCATTGTAGAATATTGTTGTTGGACTATTTTTAATGTTTTGTATTTGATATGCCTACGAGGATGTCCTGTTTTTCTCTTTTGCTTCTTTGCTTTCTTCCTGATCTATGTCTAACCCTCAGTTTAGCAAGGTAGGCTTATACAAACTAAAAGGAAATATTTTTAAATGGTATTTTGTTCCCACTGATCCCTCGGAGTTCAAAAGTGAATACTTTCTCTGAGCCCCTAGTAATGTAATTATTTGCAAAGAATAACCGCCAAGATTCAAAGAATCTGCCCTTAATCTTTATCAGGCTGCAATTGGATAAATCTATTATACAAACAAAGCCATCCAAAGAGTTTTATATTTGAGAAAATATGATTGTGTAACCATTAAGGAACAAGAGTTGCACCTCCTTGTGGAAGCAAGACTATGAAGTCCTCCCAGGAGACTGGTCTGATAAACCCATTTTATGGCTTACAGAGCCCAGCATCATGCTAGTAAGATAGTAAGAAGTTCACTTGCTGGCAGGTCAGGAACTTTAGCAAATGTTGAGGACCTTGAGAAAAGATGAATTCACTTATTTTGGGGACTGCAAGTAAAGCCTGATAGAGGTTAATTTCTTAGCTTTGGTTTTCTCATACTGGAATAGATGAGCAAAGAAGAGCAATTTTTAAACATCAATCATTAAATGATTGAAATAGTAACACTAGAAAATATTACTTGATACAAAAGAAAACAGTAAAGGAGTAATAAAAGAACAAAAATACATATGTGATATTTAAAAAATGAAATGGTGTAAATCCAATTATATCAAAAGAGCCACATTTTATAGTGGGTCAGTCCGTCAGGAAATTTTAAACATATATGCACCTAGCAACAAGGCCACACACACACAAAAACACCATGACCAAGCGGGACTTATTCCAGGAATGCAATGTTGTTTAACATCCAAAAATCAATGTAATATGCCACATCAAGAGAGTAAAGGACAAAAATAACATGATTATCTCAATCAGACACAGATCTGATGCGATTTTATCAAAACCCCAAGTGTATTTTTTGTAGAAATGGACAGACTTATAAATTAAATTCATATGAAAATGCAAGGGACCCCAAGTAGCCAAAACAATGTTAAGAAAAGAATAAGGTTGGAGGATTCCTACTTTTCCAATTTCAAAACCTACAAGGCTATAGTAATTAAAACAGTGTAGTGCTGGAATAATGATAAGCATATAGATCAATGGAATAAAAGTGAGAGTCCAGAAATAAACCCTCACATTTACAGTCAATTGATTACAAGGGTGCCGAAACAATTAAGTGGGAGAGGAAGAGCCTCTTCAAAACAAGTGCTGGGACAACTGGATATCCAAGTGCTAAAGAATAAAATTGGATTCCTATGGATCAAAGGCATAAATGAAAGAGTTAAAACTGTAAAACTCTAAGAAGAAAACATAGAATAAAAAAAATCGAAGCACTGGTGCAGACATCAACGTGAACCTTGAACACATTATGCTAAATGGAAGACGCCAGCCACAAGGACCACATATTACATGATTCTATTTACATAACATATCAAAAACAGGTAAGTCGGGCTTCCCTGGTGGCGCAGTGGTTGAGAGTCCGCCTGCCGACGCAGGGGACGTGGGTTCGTGCCCCGGTCCAGGAGGATCCCACATGCCGCGGAGCGGCTAGGCCTGTGAGCCATGGCCGCTGAGCCTGCGCGTCCGGAGCCTGTGCTGCGCAATGGGAGAGGCCACAACAGTGAGAGGCCCGCACGTACCGCAAAAAAAAAAACAACAAAAAAACAAAAAAAAAAAACAGGTAAGTCAATAGAGATGGAAAGATGAATGGTTTCCTAGGCCTGGGGGTAGTGAGGGGGTGGGGAGCAGCATATAAAGAATGTGGGATTTCTTTCTGGAATAATGAAAATGTTCCGAATTGATTGTTAGGATAATTGCACGACTCTGTGAACATACTAAAAGCTGGTGGATTGTAGACTTCAAATGAATGAATTGTATGATATGTGAATTATATCTCAAGCAAGTTAAAAATATGTGTGGAATGAGAGTGGGTAATGAACATTCAATCCTAGTTCTTTGTGAACTCTCCAAACAGAAGTCAATCCTCTGGCTGTAGTAGTTGCTCAGTACCCACGCCCTAGATTTGCTGACCCTACAACAATGAAGCTTCTATGCACGTGAGTCAGGTCAAATATCCCCAACATATAATGAAATCAGCCATTTTTGTGATCATAGATAATTTTTGAAGTTTGTAGTCATAGAGGTGGACTGATAAGAAAACTTACCCAGAACTCAGAAATAAACCAAAAGGATAACCGGACGTCTTGTCAACATCATACAAGAGCGTGGCCTAACAAGCCTGCCTAAAGATCATCTGACTCTCTAGAAATATGTACGTTTGTTTGATTTACTAATTTACTTTTTTGTGGGGGGGTTTTTTGTTTGTTTTTTTGAAGACTTTTTTGATGTCGACTATTTTTAAAGTCTTTGTTGAATTTGTTACAGTATTGCTTCTGTTTTATGTTTTGGTTTTTTTGGTCGCAAGGCATGTGGGATCTTAGCTCCCTCACCAGGGATCGAAACCGCACCCCCTGCATTGGAAGGCGATGTCTTAAACACTGGACCCCAAGGGAAGTCCCTTACTGTTAATTAGGGTCCAGACATTTTACAACTCTGTAAAGTTAGATGCTAACTTGTAGAAAATTTGATAAGGTACAATTCGTTTGTTTGTTTGATTGGTTGTTTGGTCATTTGGTTGGTTGGTTTGTCTAGTAGAGATGCAAATTATTTCTATCTGATAGAAAAGATAACCCCCAAAGTTGAGTGTTTATTGCCCTATATGGTATTAACCAATTTTGCATCTAACATCAATATTTTGTCAGCATTCTTTGTCATCCTACCATTTCCTTCGTTAAACATCTAAATAAAACTTTGATACACACTCACTATATGTATGAATATTTTTAACATTTTCAAAATTATACTTGGACAAACTATTTGGAGAGCACACAGCATTAAAAACAGATCCCGGTTCTGGCACTTACTAACTGTGTGACTTGGGCCAAGTATTTAATGTCTATGAGTCTCAGTTTTCTCTTCTACAAACTGTGAACGCCAGTGCCTACCTCCAGGGGTTTTAGTGAGCATGAAATAGGATCAACTTATGAACATGAAAGAGCTTATGACGGATAACGCTGCTTATTTGTATACATAGTAAATAATATGAATTTTATATTCATCTATAGGTTTTTCTCCTGGGCCCTAAAGTAGATGTTTTTCTTGCCTTATAGAGCATCAACCCATTTTGCATCTAATTTATCAGTCTTATTTCAGCATCCTTTGTCATCCTATTGGTTGACTGATACTATTTATAGTTCTTCACTTCCTGAAGTTTTGATAAATTAGGACACTGCTTGTACAAAATTAAAGGGAAAACTAAAGATCGTCTAATCTAATCCCCTCTTACAGATGGGTAAACTAAACTGAGGCTCAGGGAGGGTGAGTGACTTCCCAAGGTCACTGGCAATTGTCAAAGACAGACATGAACCCAGGACTGTCTGACTACAGAGCCTAAATTCTCTGTCACTCTGCGCTATGATTTTGGCCAGGGTCTGATTTTATCAAGGCCCTAAGTTCATAACTCTTATTGCAATATTTTCTTTTCTATCACCAGCACTTGGTACAGAATAATGTTCCCTCCGTTGAATGAATGAATGATGGATGCTGAGAGATCAACCAAGGCTTCTCTTTCCAGGTCTGATGTTATGCCTAAAGGCAAAGTTCAATGCTTGAAAACATGGGATTAGTCAGGGTTCTCCGAAGAAACAGAACCAATTGTGTGTGTGTGTGTGTGTGTGTGTGTGTGTGTATTATAAAGAGATATGGGGGGAACGAGATTGATTTATTTTAAGGAATTGGCTCACATGATTGTGGAGGCTGACAACTTCAAAATCTGTAGGGTAAGAAAGCAGGCTGGAGGCCCAGGGAAGTGTTGATGCTTCAGCTCAAGTCCGAAGGCCATCTGCTGGCAGAATTCCCTCTTCCTCAGAGGTGGACAGTCTGGTTTTTTTTAAACTTTTGTACTGTGTATTCTTTTTTTTTTTAACATCTTTATTGGAGTACAACTGCTTTACAATGGTGCATTCGTTTCTGCTTTACAACAAAGTGAATCAGTTATACATATACATATGTTCCCATATCTCTTCCCTCTTGCGTCTCCCTCCCTCCCACCCTCCCTATCCCACCCCTCTAGGTGGTCACAAACCACCTAGCTGATTTCCCTGTGCCATGCGGCTGCTTCCCACTAGCTATCCACCCTACGTTTGGTAGTGTATATATGTCCATGCCACTCTCACTTCGTCACAGCTTACCCTTCCCCCTCCCCATATCCTCAAGTCCATGCTCTAATAGGTCTGTACAACCTAAGTGTCCATCAACAGATGAATGGCTAAAGAAGATGTGGCACATATATACGATGGAATATTACTCAGCCATAAAAAGAAATGAAATTGAGTTATTTGTAGTGAGGTGGATTGACCTGGAGTCTGTCATACAGAGTGAAGTAAGTCAGGAGAAAAACAAACACCGTATGCTAACACATATATATGGAATCTAAGAAAACAAAATGTCATGAAGAGCCTAGGGGTAGGACGGGAATAAAGACACAGACCTACTGGACAGTCTTTTTCTTAAGGCCTTCAACTGATTGGATGGGGCCCACCCACATTATGGAGAGTAATCTGCTTTACTCAAAGTCTACTTATTAAAATGTCAATCTCGTCTAAAAGAATACCTTCGTAGCAGGACATCCCTGGTGGTCCAGTGGGTAAGACTCTGCACTCCCAATGCAGGGAGCCCGGGTTCGATCCCTGGTTGGGGAACTAGACCCCGCATGCATGCCAGAACTAAAAGATCCCACATGCCGCAACGAAGATCTCGCGTGCTGCAGCTAAGACCCAGCGCAACCTAAATCGATCAATCAATCAATCAGTCTTCCTGCCTGGAGGCTGTAAGTGCCTTGAGAACCTGATTTCATTTGTCTCTGCCTCTCCTGTGCCTGGCATGGTTCTTGCCACAAAGTAGATGCTTAATGTTTGCTGACTTGAGATGAAAAAAAATACCTTCATAGCAATACCAAGAGGTGTTTGACCAAGTATCAAGGTACCATTTCCCAGTTAGGTTGATGCATAAAATTAGTCATCACATTTGTGCTCCCGCAGTCCGGAGGAAACCTTAACTAGGCAATTGCGTATGTGTAGAATATAAGATTCCTCTCAGCTTCTAAAGCAGACCAGAAAAATACAGAAATGCAAGAAACCAGGATCTAGAGATGGGGGGTTCGTGGAGGCCATGTGGACTCTGAGCAAAGCTCCAAGGTACACTGGGACAGAGCAAGCCATCTTTGGGGCCAACCTAGAACCAAAGAGTGTCAGCCAAGGAAAGGCAACTCTTAGTTCACTCTAAGAAACAATTTTTTTAGAGCTGTCTGAAAATGGAACAGAATAAGCTTTCTTGGGGTTTTCATGAGCTCCCTACACTGGAGGCACACAAGCAGAGGATTCCACTGGAATGGTGGAGGGCCTGGGAGACAGAGGGAAGTGAGTGCAACATGGGCACAAGGTAATGGGCACGAAACTGGCACTAAATCATACTATACCATGGCTTCTTCTGCTGGCTCTATCACTAGTTTGCTATGTGATTTTCAATGAGTCCCTACCCCTCTCTAGGTCTTTTGACCCCACGAGTGAAAAAAAAGGAGTTAAATTAGGAATTCTCTGAAGTCACTTACACTTCCAAAATCCCTTTAAAGCTAAGACTCACAGATCATAAAATGACTACTGTTTTGAGTTAAAAGCATGTGAATGTGAGGTGATCCATCTTGTTCCACATATGGTTATGTCCTGGCTCAGACATAAGCTCCCTCTTTACAGGCCCCTGAACAGCTCAGTTCTTTCCAGGAAGTCCGGAACTGGGCACCAGGACTCCTGAGATCACTGTGCTCCCTCCCTTCCCCTTCTCCCCTGAAAAAATTCCCAAGATCTTTTTGCTCTACACGTCCTTGGGCAAAATGCCTTTTTACTCTTTGGGGAAGCCCCATTTACTTGCTAATTCTCTAAAGAAATATGCTTTTAGCCTGAAAACTAGATGCAGGAAGTTTTTAAATTACAACTTTTTTTTTTATACTGTAGCTGAAAGAACTAATTGAACTAATGATTAGTCAAGAAGGTAAAATGATGGAACTCTCCAAACATGTGGAATTTGAGATTAAACAAGTTTCTGAGCAGACAGGAAGAAAGAAAAGGAAATGAAAGTTTCTGTTTTATAGCTTTCAAGCAGAGTGATGGTCACATGGTCTCGTTAATGTGGTTATAATGATTTGAATCAATTCTCATGGCTTAATTCAAAAGTGTTCAATTATCACACAGTCATGTAGCTGAGAGAAAAGAGAATGCCTATTACTGGAAGATATCTCAGTACAGTTGGACTAATTTTCGATGTAAACTGTGAGCTCAAGAAAAATATATGTAATAAAAGCCTTTGCCTTTTTTTTCCCAAAAAAGATTACTTACTTAAAAGACATTTCTTTAAGAGCGTGTACCTTGTAGCTAGGATTTTCCATACATCATACCACTTATTCCTTGTAACAATTCTATGGTGAAAATGTTATTACCCCTAATGTTATTAACTTAACCTCCCAAAGAGGATAAGTTAACTTGTCTAAGATAACCCAGCCATTAAGTGGCAGAACTGACTAAATGTCCTGCACCTAACTGACTTACTGTGTTAAGTCCTCTGTATGCCTCTGTTTTCTAATCCATGAACTGGAGTAATTCTTGTTGTAGTTAGTGCACAATCAGACCATTAGATGCATGACAGTGATAGAGGGTAGAGGACAGTAATTGTGAGAATCAAAATGAAAAATTGCTTTGAAATCCAAACGGTGCTTCTAAATTTTACAGGGTATTGGTAAATATTACTTAGCTACTTTAGATAGGCATGTAAGTTTTATTTGTCCCTCCAGATTCACTCTCCACACACTTCTCCATTCTGCATTGTATACGGGGAGGTGCATCTGTACCACATCTAGCCCACATCAATGGGCCCTGTAGAAGACACTGTCAATGCCTTACTCAAATCCTTTGGACCTCACCCACTTCTGTTCTCCACAGACTTCCAACTGCTACTATCTGTGCCTTTGTGTCTGAGGGCTTTTCCCAGAACCACACAAGGCCAGTCTGCCAGCCTGGCATTCCATACATACCCAGGAATTAACACCCATCCCCAGGAGAGCTCTCGACCAAAGACTGTAGAGGTATAGATACCTCAACTCCCTCACCCTTTGATGGAATTATTTTTTTAACAGAAAAATTGTTGGAACCATTTTAAGGCATGTGTTTACATTGTTTTCCTGAGTTTCTCTGTGGGACTCAGCTCCAGTCACCCACTCTGATAACTGGTTTAATAACACAATCTTATTGGCTACCTCCTTCTCCCTGTGTCACTTTCTCACTCCTCTACTAGTTTACCCTGAACCTCTCAAATAAAAGACTTTTACTTAAACCGTTATTGCATAGTCCGCTTCTAGGGGAACCCAAACTAACATAGGTTTCCTTGATGTCTGACTTTCTGCTGGGTTTAGCTAAGAGGGAAGCACCAGCAGAAACCGAGGTGTTTTGCATTCTACCCTCTACCCCCGGGACGTCAATGCCTGGCTCTGTCCTGTACCCAAAGGTCCAACTCCTGTCAGGGGCCTTCTTCATACAGTTCTCTCTATCTCCAGATCCCAGCAAGTGCTCCCTCCCCTTACCCTGTCAGGCCTCAGGCTACAAACAGAAGCCCACTTCCACTAGCCCTGGGGTACTGAAGTATTCCTTGTGATTACCCTCCACCCCACTCACACTTTTTGCAAATAGTCCCTTTATTAAATTTTCCTCAAATTCCAAGTTTAGTCCATGATCTGTTCCTGTTGATACCACAAGAGGTTCATCAGGTTTGATGACTTCTGGGTTTGGCCACAGATAGTTGGGTGATGTGAAGTACACAAGGTGGTGACAAGGATGGTGGAGGGGGCAGAGATGAAAGGACAAGTGTACAGTGCAACAAAGGCTAACTGTTGTGGTGGGAAGGGAAGCTGGTTATATTAGTTATCTTATTGCTGTGTAACAAAGTATCTCAAAATTTAGCAGCTTATCAGAAGAAAAAGAAAACACTAACTTGAAAAGATATCTGCACTTCTGTGTTCATTGCAACATTACAATAGCTAAGACATGGAAAAAGTTGTTTCCATGGGTGAATGGATGAAGAAAATGTGAAAGATATGTATGTATGTGTGTGTGTGTGTGTGTATATATATATATATATATATATATATATATATTATATATAGAATATATAGAATGGATTTCATGTAATCTTGGCCAAGTTACATAAGCTTTTTTTTTAAAACTGAAGTATAGTTGATTTATAATATTGTGTTAGTTTCAGGCTTACAGCAAAGGGATTCAGTTATATTTTTTCAGATTATTTTCCATTATAGGTTATTACAAGATATTGAATATTGTTCCCTATGTTATACAGTTAATCCTTGTTGCTTATATATTTTATGTATGATAGTTCGTATCTGCTAATCCCATACTCCTAATTTAACCCTCCCTCACTCCCTTTCGCCTTTGGTAATCATAAGTGCGTTTTCTTTCTTTTTTTTTTTTTTAACATCTTTATTGGAGTATAATTGCTTTACAGTGGTGTGTTAGGTTCTGCTTTATAACAAAGTGAATCAGTTATACATATACATATGTCCCCATATCTCTTCCCTCTTGCATCTTCCTCCCTCCCACCCTCCCTATCCCACCCCTCCAGGTGGTCACAAAGCACCGAGCTGATCTCCCTGTGCTATGCGGCTGCTTCCCACTAGCTATCTATTTTACGTTTAGTAGTGTATATATGTCCATGCCACTGTCTCATTTTGTCCCAGCTTACCCTTCCCCCTCCCCATATCCTCAAGTCCATTCTCTAGTAGGTCTGCATCTTTATTCCAGTCTTGCGCCTAGGTTCTTCTGATCATTTTTTATTTAGATTCCATATATATGTGTTAGCATATGGTATTTGTTTTTCTCTTACTTACTTCACTCTGTATGACAGACTCTAGGTCCATCCACCTCACTACAAATAACTCAGTTTCATTCCTTTTTATGGCTGAGTAATATTCCATTGTATATGTGTGCCACATCTTCTTTATCCATGCATCTGTTGGTGGACACTTAGGTTGCTTCCATGTCCTGGCTATTGTAAATAGAGCTGCAATGAACACTTTGGTACATGACTCTTTTTGAATTATGGTTTTCTCAGGGTATATGCCCAGTAGTGGGATTGCTGGGTTGTGTGGTAGTTCTATTTGTAGTTTTTTAAGGAACCTCCACACTGTTCTCCATAGTGGCTGTATCAATTTACATTCCCACCAACAAGAGGGTTCCCTTTTCTCCACACCCTCTCCAGCATTTATTGTTTGAAGATTTTTTGATGATGTTCATTCTGACCAGTGTGAGATGATATCTCATTGTAGTTTTGAGAAACTACATTTGCATTTGTATTTCTCTAATGATTAGTGATGTTGAGCATCCTTTCATGTGTTTGTTTGCAATCTGTATATCTTCTTTGGAGAAATGTCTATTTAGGTCTTCTGCCCATTTTTGGATTGGGTTGTTTTTTTGATATTGAGCTGCATGAGTTGCTTGTATGTTTTGGAGATTAATCCTTTGTCAGTTGCTTCATTTGCAAATATTTTCTCCCATTCTGAGGATTGTCTTTTCGTCTTGTTTATGGTTTCCTTTGCTGTGCACAAGCTTTGAAGTTTCATTAAGTCCCATTTGTTTATTTTTGTTTTTATTTCCATATCTCTAGGAGGTGGGTCAAAAAGGATCTTGCTGTGATTTATGTCATAGAGTGTTATGCCTATATTTTCCTCTAAGAGTTTGATGGTGTCTGTCCTTACATTTAGGTCTTTAATCCATTTTGAGTTTATTTTTATGTATGGTATTAGGGAGTGTTCTAATTTCATTCTTTTACATGTACCTGTCCAGTTTTCCCAGCACCACTTATTGAAGAGGCTGTCTTTTCTCCACTGTATATTCTTGCCTCCTTTATCAAAAATAAGTTGACCATATGTGTGTGGATTTATATCTGGGCTTTCTATCCTGTTCCATTGGTCTATATTTCTATTTTTGTGCCAGTACCATACTGTCTTGATTACTGTAGCTTTGTAGTATAGTCTGAAGTCAGGGAGCCTGATTCCTCCAGCTCCTTTTTTCATTCTCAAGATTGCTTTGGCTATTTGGGGTCTTTTGTGTTTCCATACAAATTGTGAAATTTTTTGTTCTATTTCTGTGAAAACTGCCATTGGTAGTTTGATAGGGATTGTATTGAATCTGTAGATTGCTTTGGGTAGTAGAGTCATTTTCACAATGTTGATTCTTCCAATCCAAGAACATGGTATGTCTCTCCATCTGTTTGTATCACCTTTAATTTATTTCATCAGTGTCTTATAGTTCTCTGCATACAGGTCTTTTGTCTCCTTAGGTAGGTTTATTCCTAGATATTTTATTCTTTTTGTTGCAATGGTAAATGGGAGTGTTTTCTTAATTTCACTTTCAGATTTTTCATCATTAGTGTATAGGAATGCACGAGATTTATGTGCATTAATTTTGTATCCTGCTACTTTACCATATTCATTGATTAGCTCTAGTAGTTTTCTGGTAGCATCTTTAGGATTCTCTATGTATAGTATCATGTCATCTGCAAACAGTGACAGCTTTACTTCTTCTTTTCCAATTTGGATTCCTTTTATTTCTTTTTCTTCTCTGATTGCTGTGGCTAAAACTTCCAAAAGTATGTTGAATAATAATGGTGAGAGTGGGCAACCTTGTCTTGTTCCTGATCTTAGTGGAAATGGTTTCAGTTTTTCACCATTGAGGATGATGTTGGCTGTGGGTTTGTCATATATGGCCTTTATTATGTTGAGGATAGTTCCCTCTATGCCTACGTTCTGTAGGGTTTTTATCATAAATGGGTGTTGAATTTTGTCGAAAGCTTTCTCTGCATCTATTGAGATGATCATATGGTTTTTCTCCTTCAACTTGTTAATATGGTGTATCACATAGATTGATTTGTGTATATTGAAGAATCCTTGCATTCCTGGGATAAACCCCACTTAATCATAGTGTATGATCCTTTTAATGTGCTGTTGGATTCTGTTCGCTAGTATTTTGTTAAGGAGTTTTGCATCTATGTTCATCAGTGATATTGGCCTGTAGTTTTCTCTGTGACATCTTTGTCTGGTTTTGGTACCAGGGTGATGGTGGCCTCGTAGAATGAGTTTGGGCGTGTTCCTCCCTCTGCTATATTTTGGAAGAGTTTGAGAATGATAGGTGTTAGCTCTTCTCTAAATGTTTGATAGAATTCACCTGTGAAGCCATCTGATCCTGAGCTTTTGTTTGTTGGAAGATTTTTAATCACAGTTTCAATTTCAGTGCTTGTGATTGGTCTGCTCATATTTTCTGTTTCTTCCAGGTTCAGTCATGGAAGATTATACCTTTCTAAGAATTTGTCCATATCTTCCAGGTTGTCCATTTTATCGGCATATAGTTGCTTGTAGTAATCTCCCATGATCCTTTGTATTTCTGCAGTGTCAGTTGTTACTTCTCCTTTTTCATTTCTAATCATAATTGTGTTTTCTATGTCTGTTTTGTATACAGATTCATTTGTATTTTTTTAGATGCCACATGTAAGTGATATCAGCTGATATTTGTCCTTCTCTGTCTAACTTACTTCACTTAGTATGATATCCTCTAGGTCCATCCATGTCACTGCAAATGGCAGTATTGCATTTTTTATGGCTAATATTCCATTGTATATTTTATAAAATGTGTATACATACCACATCATCTTAAACCAATCAACTGTTGATGGACATTTGTGTTGTTTCCACATCTTGTCTATTGTAAATAGTTCTGCAATGAACATTGGGATACATGTATCTTTTCAAATTAAAGATTTCCTCTTTTCCAGACATATGCCTAGGAGTGGGATTGCTGGATCATATAGTAGTTCTATTTTTAGTTTTTAAAGGAACCTCCATAACGGCTGCACCAATTTACATTCCCAAAAACAGTGTAGGAGTGTTCCCTTTTCTTCACACCCTCTCCAACATTTATTATTTGTAGACCTTTTGATGATGGCCATTCTGACCAGTATGAGGTGATACCTCATTGTGGTTCTTATTTGCATTTCTCTAATAATTAGCAATGTTGAGCATCTTTTCATGTGTCCATTGGCCATCTATATGTCTTCTTTGGGGAAGTGTCTGTTTAGGTCTCCTGCCCAATTTTTGATTGAGTTGTTTGTTTTTTTGATATTGACTTCTATGAATTATTTGTATATTTTGGAAATTAAGCCCTCGTTGGTCATATCATTTGCAAATATTTTCTCCCATTCTGTAGCTGGTCTTTTTGTTTTGTTAATGGTTTCCTTTGCTGTGCAAAAGCTTTTAAGTTTGATTAGGTCCCAACCTAACCTTATTTATTTATTAATTTATTTGTTTGGCCATGCTGTGCAGCTTGTGGGAGTTTAGCTCCCCGACCAGCGTTTGAACCCCGGGCCCTCAGCAATGAGAGTGTGGAGTCCTAACCACTGGACCACCAGGGAATTCCCCCAACATAACCTTTCAAAACATGCTGTTTAGTCTGTTAAATGAAAAATATATTATTAATTGTACTTGCATAAAACTGGGCATGTAAAAAAGAAATGGGCATGTCAAGTTGGAAAGGTGGGGAAGGAATCCATTATTTGCTGAATACCTACTCTATGTCTGACATTGTGCTTGGTGCTTTACATGTGGTATGTAATTTAACTCCATCCTCAAATTAATCCTGTGATTTAGATAATGCCAGTCCCAAACGGCAGATGTGGAAACTGAGATGAGGTAAATTAATCATACTAGGTTAGGAATATCATTGGGGACACACAAAGAATTGCCAGGAGTCCATGGGCACATTCATTTGTAAAGAAACCAATTTTTAGACTCTTGACTTCCTAAAATGATCTCCCTGAGAACACTGAGTCTCCTTTCCAACCTCCTCTTTCTCAACAGCCCTTCTCTCATTTTACAGAAAAAAACATTCCTCTTTCCCCGCTACCCCACGTGTGGCTAATCTGACCTTGGTGCATTGCCCCAAGGGACAGAAGCCTCTGGGTACCAAACAACAGGACCAGCCAAAATAAGGGTGTTGATGTGGAAAAATGAATGGCGCTAATCTCTGCTTAACAAGACCTTTTGCAACACAGGAGGTTTATAATCCTTTGCTTTCAACAAAATTGCTGAAGTAACTAATGGGATTGTCAGCTAACAAATCATGAAAATTAATTTTTGAGGCTCATGATGGAATTTTTGGTACATAACTTAGAGGAAATACAAAGAATTGTGTGACAATGCTATGAGAAAAACTTTTCATTTCCTTTTACCTATTCATGTGAACAAAACTTCTTAGCATTTACATTTTTTCAAAGTGAAACAATCAAAATAAAACTGATACTGAACCCTGTCTCAAAATAAAAGTAGCAGCTTAAAACAAACATTTATTATTTCACAGTATCTGAGGGTCAGGAGTCCAGGAGCTGCTTAGGTAGGTGGTTCTAACTCAGGGTCTCTCAAGAGATTGCAGTCAGGCTGTCTGTCAGCTGGGTCTGTAGTCATCTCAATACTTGACTGGAACAGGAGAATCTACTTCCAAGCTCATTCACTAGTTGTTGGCAGGCCTTGGTCCTCACTGGCTGTTCCCTACTGCATAAGCGCCTCCATAGGGCTGCTCACAAAACGGCAGCTTGCTTTTCCCAAACAAGTGATCTAAGAGAGCACCCAACACAGCAATAGGGCACCCAGCATAGAAACCACAGACTTTCATAATCTAATCTCAGAAGGGTCAGCACCACTTCTATTGTATGCTATTGGTCACACAGTCCAACCCTGGTACAATGTGGAAGGGGAATACACAAGGGTATAAATACCACTGAAGGGCAAGTTGCAGGCTGGCTTCTACAGGTGGTCAAGAGTAACAAAACATCCCATTGAACTTCCCTGGGAGGGCAGAAAGATTCTCTCATGTAAAGTGACAGCTCAAAGTCTAAAAGAGCTTCCCAGAAATGAACTGTAAGAGGCACTCGAGAGGCACAGATGAGAGTGTGGGCAAGCCTGGAGATCCCAAGCATCCAAAAATAAGAAAAGAAATCAACTTAGTTAGTGCTCATTAAGTAAGCTGGAGATCCATGTAACTTCAGACAAACACTTCCTCTCTCTGAAACTGTTTTCTCACTTGTAAATGAAGGGACTGGACTAAACTGTGGCCGAATAACAAATACGTAGCAACTTATGTTCTGTGCTCTACCCACTTTAACATTTTTATTTTATTTTATTTTTTATTTTTATTTTTTTAACATCTTTATTGGGGTATAATTGCTTTACAATGGTGTGTTAGTTTCTGCTTTATAACAAAGTGAATCAGTTATATATATACTTATGTTCCCATATCTCTTCCCCCACTTTAACTTTTAACTCATTTTACCTGCATGGCGAAAGGTAAAGCTCGTTTGGAAGAGCCCTTGGCATCATTGCAAATGTGTTGGGTGCTCCCACACCAGTTTCCTATTCTCAGCCTGAGCTGGAGCTCCAAAGATGTGATTCATGTGTTTAGCAATGGGCTGGCTCTTTCTCTGGGCTTCTTGTGAAATATGCTTCCCTGTGTGGCAATCACTGTGCTTTGTGACTTGGAACAAAGTAAACTAGAGACTAAACAAGTTTGCTTCCTCTAAATATAAAAGTGATCCTTTCTGTGATGTTTTTATTTTGACCTCCAGGAGAAGAGAGAGTCTTGATAATTTCTGAGGAAATAAACTCCCAGCAGCTGAATTTGGCTGAACCGTGAAATGGATTTTCCCCCAGCCTAGCAAGGGCATCTCTGCTGACTCCAAACTACCCTTCATATGAAAGTCTATGTACATGTCTTCCCACGGTTGGGCATTGGGAAATCCTGTGAGTTCTACTTCAAAATATAGTCAGAATCCCTAGTCCATGGCACTGTTGCCTGTTGCCTGGTCACTGCAGTAATCTCCAAATTCACCCCCTGCTTCTATCCTTGTCCCTCTACAGTCCATTTCCAAAACAGTATCCAGAGTGACCCTTGTTAAATGTAGGTTAGATTGTATCACTGTTCTGCGTGAAATCCTATAATGGCTCCCCACTTCCTTCAGAGCAAAATACAACATCCTTAAAACGCCTTCAAGATCCTACATGAGCTGCACCCCCATTACCTCTGGGACTTCATCCCCTATACCTCTCTCCCTTGCTCACTCCATACCAGCCCCACTACCTCCTTGCTGTGCCTCAGTTAGGCCTTAGAGACTTTGCTCAGACTCTGCTTGGAAGACTCTTCCCCCCGATGGCCACCCAGCCCTCTCCTCACCTCCTTCAAATCTTTGTTCCTATCTTACCTTCTTATGAGGCCAACCCTGACCACCCTATTTAAAATTGTGACCAGTCTCCTTCCCCTATTTCTTCCTTTACCTTCTGAAAGAAGCAGTTACTTAAAGACCAAAAAGAAAAAAAATTTTAGTTACTGGATTCCATCTGCAGCAAGTTCCAGATAGTTGAAGATAGTATACTGAGTTAGGCTGGAATTCAATTTTCAATTATCTTTTATTCAATTCAACAAACAATACACTGGTGGTCTCCCAGAAGCAAGCTTTAGGGTTGGATGGTGAATTGTGGAGAGATGGAGGTCCAGCAAAGTGTAGTGAAGGCAAATAAACTTGCAACAAAGACCTGCATTCAAACCCTAGCTTCACCTCTATCTTCCTTTGGGAACCTGGGCAAGTCTCTTCCCTACTCTGGGCTTCAGTTCTCCATCTTGAAAATAAGGGGAGGGAACTAGTTAGTCTCTAAGATCATGTTTAGCTCTATAGCTCCATGACTTTACCCTTCTTTCACAGAGAGCTATGGTCTCTTGTGTCAGTTGCGAGTTCTCAGTAGTGAGTGGGCACAGAGAGTGCATGGCCACCAGCTATCTCTTATGAGCCAGCCCCTCAGGGGCCTGAGGTCTGCCTTAAGTACTAGCAGCAACTGGGTAATAGCTGCAGTGGTTAACCTGAAGTCACCCTGTGCATCCTCCAGCCGAAAGAGGATGCCCATCTCACCTTCCTGCGTCCTCAGCAGAGCACAGAGGAAGTGTTCCATGGTGCCACAGAATTAGCATTAGCTTCCGGTTATTCTACTAAGCAGAGAAGGGGGTGGGGGTGGGAACAAGCCTTGGTTAGATTTGAGGTATGCTTGGGAAATTACTATTGAAGCCAAGCAGACAGCATTCTAGAGGTGTGAAACTCATGTGCCCATAATGGGAATGGTGCATTCCAGCAAAGTTCCAGGGCAAAAATGAGTAGGCCATCAATTAATGTTCCAGTTTCCCTTGTATTTGCTTTCTTCTCTTTTTAAGTGTTGTTAGAAGAGCAACTGGTTTCTTACTCTGCTGTGAATATGAATGAACTGCTGTAGTGTGCAGGGAACTGCATTTATGGAATTAGAAAACAATACTGTACCAGGAGTGAGAAAACCTGGGGCATGTTCCTGGGGCATGTTGACACTCAGGACCTCATTTTCTCCATTTGAAAAATACAAGTATTGAACTAGAATCTTTCTAGTATATGATAATTCAGTCCACCCAGGAGGCTAGAGCAGGCGTCAGCAGACTCCAACCCGTGGCTGTTGTCTGTTTTGGTAAAACCTGCCAGCACCAACTGAAGCAGGCTGGCCCTGGGAGCCTCAGAAACCAAGCCGGGTATCCTCCTATGACTCACTTTCTCCCTCTGCTCCCAGTGCCTGTCTGCAGTGCCAGTGCCTGTGCCTTGCTGCTGCCCAGGGCCCAGGCTGGTCCCTACCTACACATTGGGGATTCTGCTACTGTTGACTACCAGTCACAGAGCAGAGGAATCTCAGTCTGCCCCAGTTGAGATGGCCAGGCTTTCTTGGGAGAAGAGAAGGGCACCCCAATCTCGGTTTCCTGCACTGTAAAATAGAGATAATGATAGTACCTGCCTTTTGAAGTTCTGGTGAAAATTAAATGAGACAATGTATGTATAGTTTTGACACTGTTCTGCATTCAGTAAATGCTCAATAAACGTCAACTAATATTACTATTCAGTTCTATTTCTTCTCAATCACCAACTCTAATATCAGATAGGTAATAATACAACATTAGTACAAAGGAAAAAGCACTTAAGTGATGGCAGGTAACATCGGCTCCAGTCTCTGCCAGCCCAGCTCTAAGTGGTTATTTTACATGTCTAAGCTTTAGTTTATGCACTAGAAAAATGTAAACGACACCTAGCAACATTGTTCATTCATTGATTCCACTCCTTCACTAAGCAATATTTATTGAACACCCACAGTATAGACTTAGTCCTAACGCTAAATATGCAAAACCTGAAAATGAATGAGATATGGCTTCTGCGGGGAGGAGCTCAATCTAAGAAACTTCAAACGAGATAACGTCCGTGAAAGTTTCCTATAGGTCGGTAACGAGACTGTCAGAAGAAAGTGCTGGTGTGGACTCTTAGTTTTCCAGTTCCGATGAAACTGTCTCAGAGATCCTCCCTAACTTCCGGATGTTTGTCTGGAAGGTGAGGGCGGTAGAGGCAGTGTTAAATAAAACAGAAGAGCAGCCTTCCTTTCTGTTAGAAACAAAGGAAAGGAGCGCACTGTGTCTGTATGGATTTGTTCTGCGACTCCGTACTTATCAAAAAAAGGTCTAAGCTCAGCCCAGACGGCTGACGCTCTCAAAAATGCTGGAGAGGTAAGGTGGAGGCGGGGTGAAAACCGGGAACCCCAGACGAGCATGCGCACTTTGACTTTCGTCCGGCGCAAAGGCCCTCTAGCTCGGAAACCTTACGTCAAAGTCTACGTTGAAAGACGTAGGGAGGGAAGCCAGGGAAACGCTCGCTCTCGAGTCACGTGACGCGACGAGAGCGTCGTTGGCTCCTCCCCCTAAAGATGGCGTCGTTGCTGCAATCGGAGCGGGTTCTCTACGTAGTCCAGGGAGAAAAGAAGGTTCGGGCCCCGCTCTCGCAGCTTTACTTCTGCCGCTATTGTAGCGAGCTGCGGTCGCTGGAATGTGTGTCTCACGAGGTAATGCAGTCGTCCCATGAAGAGTGTGTGTGTTGGGGGAGGGGGGAGGCGGTTCCTCCTAGTCAGCGCGACCAGCGGGTGGTAATTTTCCTAACATGCTGATTGGCTCTGCCTTCCGTCACTCAGATTTGCCTGTGATTTAATTTGCTTATACGTACGTAATTTGTCACTTGGAAAGGAGGAGCGGCCTTGGGTGGGGCTGAGCGGCCCTTCTGTTCTAGAGCGCCCTCTGGGACAAACTTGACTTTGGGGACCCTGGCCATCTCCTTCGGGGGGTGGGTGTTGGTTATTGGGTGGGTCAGGGGGAGAAAAGGTATGGGGATGCTTAGTTCAGGCCACTTGAGGGGCGAGATATCGTCTTTCCAGCATTGATTGAGGGAGTGGGGAGGTCCGCGGGCATTCTCATCCAAGCCCCTCCCTTCCTGGAAGTTCTGCCCCTGCTTGGGCAGAAACTGGGCCCTCTTCCAAACTGCCTTGTTATGTTTCCTGACCCAGCCCAAGGCCTGCAGCAGATAAGAGGTTGGGATGGGGTGAGCTGAGTGAAAAGCGCTTACAATCGGGTCTGTCGTTTAAGAAGCTCAAAGTGTTATATTCATGGCGCTTCTCCTGAGGGTACATTTCTGACCTTCACTGGCGCAAGTGGGCGTTGGAGGTGGGATTGCTCAAAATGTAAAAGACCCCCGGAAAAAAAAATCACCAAATAACAAAACCCCAGAACTTCTGCAGCACTTGGAACATGTTGTTCATTCAATAGGCTCTGTGGATTAAAAGACGCGTTAAGACGTAAATCTTGCTGTTGAGTAACTTGCAGTCTCGTGAAGGAAAAGCTGATTAGTAATAATACATAGTTAATGCTTATTCAGTACTTTCAATATGCCATGTGCTTTACATAATCTTTAATCATCCTACAAACTAGAATAGATACTCTTTTTTAAAAACCACTTTACAGTTAAAGAAAGAGGCATATAATGTTTGCGCTGGGTCACACAGCCAAAAATTTGTGGGTGGGAGGGGGCAGCAAGATTTGAAACCAAGCAGCCTGATTCAGAGGACTTGAGTGAGGATCCCTGGACGGTTAAAAATGCATATGAGAATATGTCCTATGCTATAAGCCATTTTACACATTATGAATAATTATTATTTTATTGGGAATATTTTTCATACTGTTAGGAATAGTCAGAGAAAGCAGTTAAATAACACAAGAGAAAAATCAATGCTGTATTATATACATGATTTTTTTTTTCTCCATCTCCATTAGCACTTTGTATGCTTATTCTTTGGCAGGTCCTTTCTCTTTAGGATGCTGTCCCAGCGCCACCTCTAGAATTTATTGGATTAGATTCTCATTTGGTGATCATTAGGGAGCTGAGTCTCCATAATCTGTAAGGATCTCTTCAGCTAGGACATTCAGTCTGTGACTGAATCTTTTACGGACTGGTGTGCACCTGTGAAATGGAGGCCATTAGGGTTTGGGGAAGGATGATGTTAGTGAGGGCTGAAGCAGTCCAGAAATTTCAAATGACAAGCCTGGGGTTGGAGCTGCATATGAAGGGATGAGCATAATTTGGAAAGGGGACAGGGAGGAATAAATTATATTTTGCCTTTTATGATGAGTAAGTGCAAATATAAGTTAACAGTATTATATTTTGTGTTCCTGGAGACTTATTTGAGCAGTAACTTTATCTTTTCAAAGGTGGTTCTGTTTATAAGCAGATGATGAAAAAAGAAAACAGTTTCTGTCATAGTATTTATGTTCAAGTGAATCTGTCCATCTGCAGGTGACTAGAGTTCTAGAATTATCAAATAGGATCTACTACATTAAAGAAAATATTTAGTCCTTAAAAAAATACAATGAATTTAATTTTGTACTGTGTTTTTGCATTAAATACAATAAGACTGTGTTGTTAACTTAGTAGTTTAATTTGCCATTTAAAAATCTCTAATTGGTTGGCTACAGCTGACTTTGTAAATGTTAATGTATGCTTTTCTTCAGTGAACACGTAATACCTCAGTAATGGGAAAACTTTTAAAATCTCTTAACAATTTGTGTGGCCAAGTTATTGCAGTCACACAAAGCTAGACTAGATAGAAGGATATTTGATCACAGCCTCATAAATTGGGTTTATTTATTAATCTTTTTAGATTATCATAGAGCTCTTTTACATAAACATGTTTTAACACGTCTAATACATAAAACCCTGATGAAAGGGAATAGGAAAGATCAGAAAGGAAAAACAGAAGGATTTCAGGAAATCCAGAGGTTAAGAAAACAACAGGTGATTGAAGAATAAACCCGATGCTGAAAACAGTCCAGGTTCTTTGCCAGATCAATGGTCTCTCACCTCTGCTGCAGAATAATGTAATTTAAATTTCACTAATTGGCATAGGCATATATACAAGCCAAGCTAAATGTCTTTTCCTTCGATTTTTTGATTTCTCGTTTCTTTCTAGGTGGACTCCCATTATTGTCCCAGTTGTTTAGAGAATATGCCATCGGCTGAAGCCAAACTAAAAAAGAATAGGTAAGACTGGGATCAATTTTTTCTATTTTCCCCAGCTGTTTCTTTAATAGCTGGTAAAAAAGCACATGGAATTAACTCTCATTTTTAACAAACTGTTTTTCTTTTTTTAGCATCACTTATGCCAAAGGTGAAACTTTCATTTTAAAAAAATAAATTGTATTTTAGAACAGTTTTAGACTTAAGAATTACTGTGAAGATGATACAGAAAATTCTGTTTACTCCTTACCCAGTCTCCCCTATTATAAATGTCGTATGTTAGTATGGTATATTTGTCTCAACTAATGAACATTATTGGTAACATTATTATTAAATGAACTCTATATTTTATTTAGATTTCCTCAGTTTTCCCCTAATCTCCTTTTTCTGTTCTAGGATCCTATTCAGGATACCCACATTATATTTAATAGTCATGTCTCTTTCGGCTCCTCTTGCTGTGATATTTTCTTAGACTTTCCTTAGTTTTGAGGAGTACTGGTAAGATATTTTATAGAATGTCCCTCAATTGGAAGTTGTCTTATGTTTTTCTCTTCAGCTGGGGGAATGTGTTGTGGGGAGGAGAACCACACAGGTAAAGTGCATCTCTCATCACATCATATCAAAGGTATATACCACCAACATGACATCACTATTGATGTTAACTTTGATTACCTGGCTTGAGCTAGTGTTTGTCAGGTTTCTCTGATGTAAAGTTACTCTTTTTATTTTCTTCTCCTTTCCCATATTGTACTCTTTGGAAAGAAATGCACTATTACAGCCCACACTTAAATAGTGGGGAGTTATGATCCCCTTCCATGAAGGCTATCTCCATGTATTACTTGGAATTCTTTTGTATGGAAGATTTTTCTCTTCTCCCCTTTTTATTTATTTAGTCATTTACTTCAAGCAGTATGGGCTTGTGAATATTTATTTTATACTTTAGGTTATAATCCAGTACTACTATTTTTTTTTTTTTTAATTCAGATTGTTCCGGCTTTGGCCATTGGGACCTCTTTTAGTAGACTTCCTTCTCCCTTTGGCATACCCCCATCATTATATGGCAGTGAGGAGGAGCGAAGTGTTATTCAGTTGTTTGAGAACTTTCTTACTTACTCCAGGCTCATCCTCTATATTTTCTGCTCCAGTCCTAGAATTAGCCGTTTCTCCAAGGAGCCCTGGTACCTTTTATTCAAGATTGGTATTGCAAACCAAGATCTGGGTAGTATTAAAAACCAAGATTGGTATTAAAAACCAAGATCTGGTATTAAAAAGCAAGATCTGGTACTCACTGCTACTGGTGCCATTTTGGTTTTTAGCATGGTGTGGAAGTCCTTTGTAACCAGTCACACCTCTGTACCTCCATGGATATGAACCACTGTTTTGTCTTTCCTGTCCCGGAGAAATAGCTCCTTATAAACCAGTTTTGTATGCTTTCCATACATTAAATTTTGTCATTTAATCCTCAGAATATCCCTATGAAGTGGGTACTATTATTATCCTTATTTGAGGATATTACCTAGTAGCAAAATAACACAGAAAATTGGAGTTATGGAATGGAACGTCAGAACAAGTCCAGGACTGGAGGTGAAATCTTGATAATTTCAGATGGTGGGAAAGTTAAGAATAACAAGGCATGGGGAGGACTGTAGGGGAATGTTGAGTGTTTCACTAGGAAGAGTAATGACTAAAGAGAGCAGAAAACCCTGAAAATGCCCCTTCTGAAACATTTCATCTTGGTAACATTGTTTGGTATCTGTTTCAGCTCTCTGGCACAGCAAACAAGCAGTTATTTTCCAAACCCAGTTTCACAGCTTATTGTATTGTTGCCTCTCAGTTTTCCATTGTGCAATTGGTCTGTTCTCTCTAAAGTCATAAGCTGTGACATTTCTCTGTCCCACAGAAATCTTTGTGGTCTGTAAAAGAGTCTAAAAGTTAACTCCAGACTGCTAACCGTGATTCCCTCTCTGGAGTAGGATTGGGTCATGCTGTAACTCTTCAGGAACTTTGATGATGATTGCATTTTTAAAAATAATTATCGTAATACTTTTGGAATTTTAAAATGAAGTTTGTAGGAGCCTCTTCAGAGTACTTTTTAATTTCTTTTTGCTTGAGAGCCACGCTTCCCTTATAGTTCTCTCTTGAATTCCTAACATGTAGAGCAATGTCTGGCACATAGTAGGTGCTCGGTAAATATTTGTTGAATGAATCAATGATTGTTTGTCGTGTCCTAGATGCGCCAACTGCTTTGACTGTCCTGGCTGTATGCACACCCTCTCCACTCGGGCAACAAGCATTTCCACACAGCTTCCAGATGACCCAGCCAAGACCACGGTGAAGAAAGCCTATTACCTGGCCTGTGGATTTTGTCGCTGGACATCTAGAGATGTGGGCATGGCAGACAAATCTGTGGGTGAGTGAGGCGGACTTCAACATGAGATTTTGTGAAATCGGCAGTGCTGTAATTGCACACAAATCATTATTTCTGTTACCTGTTGAGAGGTAGGTGATAAATTCAGAGTATTTTGTCATTAAATCTTCTATGTTCCCACATTCTCATATGGACTGTGATGTTTCCTCTGAGACTTGGTAAACTATTTCATTTTCTTAAAGTTGGTAAAATAGCATTTATAAATCTGATACTTTTTTAGAATCAAAAGATTAATGTTCTTCATAAAAAATAAATGCTCCTGATGGTGGAACACACCATGAACAAACCTAAAAGATAAAAGTCACAAAGCTTGGATCATATATAACAGTAAAGATAAATAACCAAAAATAAGGAACCCTTAGAAATCAGAAAGCTACCCAATAGAAAGAAAGAAATTGTCAGAGGATATGAACTGCAGCTCTCAGAAATGGAAATAAAGATGGTCAATAACCAAAGTGTGCACATTGGATTTTTTTTCTTGCACACAACTTGGTGAGGTGATTTTTTTTAAGTCAATAAATATGCAAAAAGATAAGTTCAGTTTTGCCAGTAATCATGAAAATGCAAATTAAAACTTCGTCCATTGATTTGGCAAAATTTAAAAAATCTGGTAGTATGACAAGAATATGGGAAAATAGTTCTTTTGTCTGCTGCCATTTTAGAGAGCAGTTTGACAACATTTATTAAAATTTCAAATTGCTTTTATTCTTTTACCCAGAAATTACATGTCCAAGTATCTATCCTGGAGCATTCAAACACATGCTCAAAGATACATCTATATGTATCATAAGTGAAACAGGAAAGTTATGTATGTTTGGACCTAAAGAAAACCTAAGGTATTAAATTACCTTTCCATCATTTGAGCATTTCAAAGCAGAGGTTGCATTTACCTTCATTAGGAAACTTCCTTTTTTATTCATATCCTGTACTCCATGGTTAATATCAGAGAGTAGAAACTTTATTACAATCAGTTCAAAATCTTGAGTTGCTGTTTATTTTTTATATAAACAGCAGCACTGCTAACTCCCCATTGTCTTTTTTCTTTCTGAAATTTCGTTTGTTTAATTTTGTGAAAACTTTTTAGATTTGTTAAAAATTCCCATTTTTACATTTCCATTAAAAATATCAACTTACTGGGGCTTCCCTGGTGGCGCAGTGGTTGAGAGTCCACCTGCTGATGCAGGGGACACGGGTTTGTGCCTCGGTCTGGGAGGATCCCACATGCCGCGGAGCGGCTGGGCCCGTGAGCCATGGCCGTTGAGCCTGCGCGTCCGGAGCCTGTGCTCCACAACGGGAGAGGCCACAACAGTGAGAGGCCCGTGTACCGCAAAAAAAGAAAAAAAATCAACTTACTATTTACATGAGGAAGCCAACTAAAAACTCATTATGTTATTTGACATAACTAAAATGAAGATGGACTTCAGCTAAAAGTTTTCTACAGATTCTTACATAGCTTGGAAGTAAATATGGGTGAAGTTCCTTTAGATTCAACTCTATTCTTAAAACTTAATCCTTGGTTCTCTTGAGTTCACCCTTTGGTTTAGAATGCTTGAGCTCTTGGTTGTTTTTCTAACTTCATACATTATGTTGATAAAATACTCTTCAAAAACAAAAAACCAACTAAACAAGTCCCTTAAAAATGCTCATTGGTGGGTAGGCATTTCCTGAACTGTGATTTATATTGGAAAGTATCTGTGGCATCTTCTTAGATTGTCAGTAAATATTTGTGTGTGTGTTTTAATGTCAGTGTAGCAAGTAAATTGTTTGAATTTGTTTATGAATTTATGTTACATGTAGAAAGCAACCTCAAAGTGGCACTTAGTTCAGTGAGTTAAAGTGTATTTTTTCCATGTTTGTATTTTGTTTCTTTTTATCAAGTTAAAGAAAGGAAGCCTAGAAATCCAGATAGATTTCTCAGTTTGTTACTCTGTAAGTGCTTTTTTAATACTTTCTGGACTGTAAGCTATTAGAATTGGAGAATTTATTTTTCAGAATTTAAAGGCTGTGCTTGTTTCTAGAAATCTAGCTCCTCTAGGGTATCTTGACAGTGATAATTGAATACTAGGAGTTCTTAAGGAGTACAGGTAATTTCATTTCTTCCATGATGTCACTGGTGTCTGAGAAGCCCTGAAACCACTTTAGTTAGAACTGTTTGTTTATTTGTAAGTAAGCCATTGTGTCAGTAATGTGCAGTAACTTTTTAATGTCTCTCAAATTTACATTTAGAATAAATCACCAGTTCTAAAAATGCAATTAGGTAAAACATTCAGATTTTCTAAAATATTACTAAAACATTTCTTTCACATAATTATTTTTCATAATTGCCTTAAGGCAACTTTTAAAATATAAATACTGTACTTAAGGATGTTATTGCTGCCTTTTCTTGCAAGGGGCTATAGTGTCACCTTCAACAGGAGTCCTTTTTATTTGGAAAAAGTTATTTTTAATTATAGAAATAATACACTTTTATGAACTTATCACCCAGCTTAAGAAATTAAACATAACCAAAACAGTGTAAGCCCATTGTATAGCCTTCCCCCCACTGCATCTGCCGCCTTCTGCCTTCTAGACAGAGATAGTCATCACAGTCCTGAATTCAGATGGTCATCTGAAAAAAACCATGTATGCTTTTGCACTTCTTCATGTATGTATGTAGCCACTAGCAAAGAATGCTTCTCAACTTGAAACAAATAGAACCATGCTTTGTGCATCCTGCTACAATTTATCTCTATCAGGTTTGTCTGTGGTATGTAGTTGTGATGATGGGTGATTCATGCATGACTTACCACAGATCTCTTCTTCACATTTAGGTTGTTTTCAATTTTTTGGTTCTGACAACAGTGCTGTTAGAAACATTCTTGTGTGTGTTTCCTGTCACAAGAGCAAGGGTTTCTCTATATAACAAAGTAAAATTGGTGGTTTTAAGATGTGTACATGTTTAGCTCTCCAAAATGGTTTACCAATTTTTGCTCCCACTAATAATATATGAGTAGACTACCCATTGCTCCAGATCTCCAGCAGCTCTTAGCATTGTTGGACTTCTTTCAAGTTTTTCCAAACTGATGGTTGTGAAATGGTATCTCGTTACAGTTCCCCCACCCCCAACCCCGCTTTTTTTGGTTAGCTTTATTGAGATATAATTTACATATAATGAAGCTCACCAATTTTAAGTGTAAAATGCTTTGATTTTTGACAAATGTGTATAGCCATGTAGCCACCTCCACAATCATAGAACATTTCCGTTACCCCAAAAAGTTGTCTCATGCCCCTTTGTAGTCACTTCCTTACCCCCCCCCCCCACCTCCTGGCTCCTGACTACCACTGATTTCTTTCTTTCACTGTAATTGTGCCTCTTCTAGAAGTTTATATAATTGGAGTAGTTTAGTCTGTTGTGTCTGTCTTCTTTCACTTAGCATAATGCTTATGAGGTTCGTTCGTGTTTTTGCTTTTGATTTTTGAGTTGTCTTCTATTGTATGGATATACCATAATTTGTTTATTCATTCTCCAGTTAATGGACATTGAATTTTTTGCAGTTTAGGGTTCATATGAATAAAACTGGCTATGAACATTTGCCTAGAAATCTTAGTGTGAATATGTATTTTCATTTTTCTTGAGTATATACCTAGGAATGGAATTGCTGAGTCATAGGGTTAAGTGTATGTTTTCCTTGACTGAAAACTGCCAAACTATTTTCCACAGTGGCTGTACTATTTTGGGTCCTCACCAGCCATGTAGGAGAGTTCCAGTTCCTCATCAACTATTAGTATTGGTTTTCTTTTTTCATCTTGGCCATTCTAGTGAGTGGGTAGTGATACCTCATTGTGGTTTTAATTTGCATTTCCTTAATGTGCTTGTTTGCCATCTGTGTATTTTCTTTGGTGAAGTGTTTGTACAAATCTTTGACTATTTTTTTTTTTTTTTTTTTTTTTTTTTTTGTGGTACTTGGGCCTCTCACTGTTGTGGCCTCTCCCGTCGTAGAGCACAGGCTCCGGACGCACAGGCTCAACGGCCATGGCTCAGGGGCCCAGCTGCTCCGCGGCATGTGGGATCCTCCCAGACCGGGGCACGAACCCACGTCCCCTGCATCGGCAGGCGGACTCTCAACCACTGCGCCACCAGGGAAGCCCTCTTTGCCTATTTTTAAACTGAGTTTTAATCTTTTTATTGAGTTGTGAGAGTTCTGTATTATAGATACAGGTCCTTTGTTGAATATATATTTTACAAATATTTTCTCCCAGTCTGCAGCTTGCCTTTTTATTTTCTCAACTATGTCTTTTTTTTTTTTTTTTTTTTTTTTGCCGTACGCGGGCCTCTCACTGTTGTGGCCTCTCCCGTTGCGGAGCACAGGCTCCGGACGCACAGGCTCAGCGGCCATGGCTGCCGGGCCCAGCCGCTCCGCGGCATGTGGGATCTTCCCAGACCGGGGCACAAACCCGTGTTCCCTGCATCGGCAGGTGGACTCTCAACCACTGCGCCACCAGGGAAGCCCTCAACTGTGTCTTTTGAAGAACACAAGTTTCTAATTTATTTTTATTTTATTTTTGGCTGCATTGGGTCTTTGTTGCTGCACTTGGGCGAGCTGCGGTGAGCGGGGGCTACTCTTCGTTGTGGTGTGTGGGCTTCTCATTGTGGTGGCTTCTCATTGCAGAGCACAGACTCTAGGCGTGTGGGCTCAGTAGTTGTGGCTCATGGGCTCAAGAGTGCAGGCTCAGTAGTTGTGGCGCATGGGCTTAGTTGCTCCTTGGCATGTGGGATCTTCCCAGACCAGGGCTCAAACCCATGTCCCCTGTATTGGCAGGTGGATTCTTAACCACTGCGCCACCACGGAAGCCCTACAGGTTTCTAATTTTGATGAGCTTCAGTTTATCAAGTTTTTATTTTATAGTTGTGCCTTTTGTGTTCTAGTAAAGAAACTTTAGCCTAACCCAAGGTCGCTAAGATTTTCACTTCTGTTTTCTTCTACAAATATTATAGTTTCAGCTCTTACACATAAGTTTATTACCATTTCAGGGTAAATTTTGTAAATGTTGTGAGGTAAGGGTCAAGGCTAGTTTTTTGTAAATTGTTACAGCACCATTTGTTGAAGTATTCATTATGGTTTTACTTTCAGCTTTCTGGAATAATCTTTTCCCTATGATTTGTGCTTTTGTCTCTTATGTAAGAAACTCTTCTCTAAACTGAGGTCATAGAACACAGAAATTGCCCAGTGTTGCAGATACGGGCAAGTTCTCTGGAGTCAGACTGCCTGAGTTTGAATCCTGGCTTTACCGCTTACTGTCTCTATGACTTTGGGCAAGTTATTTAATTCTGAGCCTCAATTTCCTCATTTGTAAATTAAGACTAATAATGAGAGTCCCTACCACAGAGGGTTATTTTTTTTTAATGAATTTATTTATTTATTTTTGGCTGCGTTAGGTCTTTGTTGCTGTGTGCATGGGGCTTTCTGTAGTTGCGGCGAGCAGGGGCTACTCTTCGTTGCGGTGCACGGGCTTCTCATTGCGGTGGCTTCTCTTGTTGCGGAGCATGGGCTCTAGGCGCGTGGCTTCAGTAGTTGCAGCACGCAGGCTCAGTAGTTGTGGCTTGCGGGCTCTCGAGCGCAGGCTCAGTAGTTGTGGCACATGGGCTTAGTTGCTGCGCGGCACGTGGGATCTTCCCGGATCAGGGCTTGAACCCGTGTCCCCTGCATTGGCAGGTGGATTCTTAAACACTGAGCCACCAGGGAAATCCTCAGAGGGTTATTATGAGAATAAAATGAAGTGTGATACATTTCAAATACCTGGCACAGAAGTTATACATGTATTAGTTGTAGTTGTGGTCCTGGTGGTGGTTATTATTATCACCATCATTATATTTAAAGAAAAATTTTCATTCTGAGCCCTTCAGTCTGTATAATTTCTAGGACTCTTTCTTGGAAATTGTGTGATTTTATGTCTTTAAGCTTTATTTTGTGGCCTGCAGATGACCTGTTTTTGTGGAAATAAAATTATCAAATTACGTAAGTCTTGTTTAATATTCCTTTATTTTGCAGCTAGTGGTGGTTGGCAGGAACCTGAAAATCCTCACACGCAACGGGTAAGTAAAGGGTCATCAGAGAGAGGGTGAAATGAGAAAAGATGAAGAAAAAGACCATTTTATCAGTGTATATGGCATATGCTTATAAATCCATGATGTGTATTTTGGTGTTTTTTACACTTAGAAAGTGCTTCTCGTTGTAAGACATTAAATCACAGTGGCAGTTTTTTCCAGTCTGACTTAAGTTAATAGAGAAACCTAGGTGTAGTTTTAGTTCTGTACTCAGGTTGTGAATTGGAAAAGGGAAATGATACGTTTCTGTTTTCCACGTACGCACCAACTATGTTAAGGGTCCATTTGTTCTCAGAATTATCATCCACATATAAGCATTTTAACTCTTGGAAACACCACTAATTTGGAAGATGCCCTTGGACTCAGTAGTGGTTGCTTATAGAATCATGATTTAGACATCCTTTAATAGTTCACAGTGAATTGATCTCTGCAGTATACATTAGAACTGATTTTGTTGCCCCTGGAAGTAGAATATTAGAAAGATAATAAAATGCTATTGAAATGAAGTTGTACAGACTGCAAATTAAATAATAATTTATAATTATTCACTTATGACATCAGCAAAAATTAGAAATACTGAAAATATCTTGGATGGGAGTGTATGGAATTTGACCTTTTCACATATACTATTGTTAGTGTAAATTAGTACAGATTTATTGCTCTCTCAGCAGTATCTACTTCCTGGACTCTGACCTACAGAAATACTTGTACTTATGCACAAAAATATGTATATTCATTTATCAAACACTTACCCAGCATGTGCTGCATACCATGTGTCAGGGGTTGTGCTGAACAATAGGAATACATGGTCCTTACCCTCATAGAGCTTAAGTCTAATGGGAAAACAAAAATCAATTAAATAATCCCCAGATAAAGGAAAAACTCAAGGTAATATGAAGGAGAGAGAAATTGTGCATGTGGGCATTTATTAGGGGGAATTTCAGCTAGGTAGGTCCACATCTGAGGATTGAGCTAGGATCTGAGGATGACAGGCAGAGAAGGGAAAGAATTCAGGGCGGAGGAACAACATAGGCAAAGAGCTTCTAAGTGGAAGGAGCAAAGCAAGTTATAAACAAGAGGCAAGTGTGCCAGAGTGGAGCATAGCAGTAGGTGAATGGAGAAAAGGATTTGGGGTCAGACTATGCAGAACCATGTGGACCAAGTTAAGGAGTCTGAGAAGCCTTTAAAGCAAAAGAGCTGACGGAATCAGGTTAGTGTTTCTAAAAAATAATTACTGCTGAATTGAGAGGACAAGAGGGGGTACCAGGAGACCATTTAAGTGCTCTCAGAGCAAATGGTTAAATACCTTTAGGACATTTGTACTGTTTAATAAGATGCAGCCTTTAAAAAGAATGAGGTAGATCTATTTGTACTGAATGGAAAGTTCATGGCACTTACAGTGAAAAAGTTTTAAAATAGTAAGTTTTTTCCCCTTATATGAAAAATAAAAAGAGCTGGATTTATTTTACACATATAAAAGCGATATGTCTATACATGCATTTTTTAATGTATGCAGGATATAATATCATACCCGTGTCTGTAAGTGTGTAAGAAAGATATCTAAACTCTAATGATGGATACCTGTGGGGAGGGGAAGGGTGGACTTGGGCGTGAGAGATAAAAGAGAAGTTTCACTTTTTATTCTTTATGTTTCTATATTGTTTGAACTTTTCACAGTTATATATTGCTTTTATGATTAAGATATATTTTTAAATGAAAATATGTGATGGAGAGTGGGAGAAAATAAAGTATGAAATGTCACATCCTTGGAAATAGGTGGTCCTCTGGTCATGCAGAGAAAATAGGAGCAGTTGTGAGGGGAAGTAAGCAATGAAGTTAAAGAGCAGTGAAAAGAGAACATGAAATTTTCAAGCCTTTTCATTGCTCATTTCTTCCTGTTGTTGAACTTGAAGGTTCCATTTCAATTCTGAAAATAGATCATGTAATGAAGACAAATTCTCTTTGAAGAAGAGGGCAAACTTGCCCACCTTAATAAATTTGTCTTGTCTATTCATTATATGTCTAGTCAGTGGAGCTGATTAATTTTGTAAGTTTCTTGTTAGCTTTTTCGTGAAACGAATACTGAGTCTTTGATTTCTTACAGATGAACAAACTGATTGAATATTACCAGCAGCTCGCTCAGAAGGAGAAGGTTGAGCGAGATCGCAAGAAACTGGCACGGCGTAGAAACTATATGCCTTTGGCTTTTTCGGTGAGAAATTGGTACAAAAAGGAGTTTGCAATTCATGGATCAAGACCGGTGTGGCGTAAGAACAGGGAACATTTCAGAAAGTGGCCATTGTCCCTAGATTCCTGAACGATGGCTAGCAGAAGGTTCCTCAGGTGATAGGTGTCTAAGTCCAGCGGTTCTGCTTTTGCCATATCATTAGTTCTGTTTGAGTTCTTTGAGTTTTAAGTACATTTGTGTTTCTTTCTCCATCACACCCCTTTCTCTTCTGATTACTCCTAAAGCGGCTACTGTTTAGTTTTGTAGGCACCCACATTTACAGCTTTTGGATATTACAGAAAGTCAGGAGAATATGGGCGAGTGGGAGGTTTTATCCATATTACCTAGGTAGCCCACCCACCTTTGGCATCCTGGTAGTAGTGATTTCCCAGCTTTAGTTACCATAATTTTTTGGCCCCTTCCAATATTTCTCCAGTATAAAAAACCCTGACTTTTACACAGAGCATTTTTGTGGTTAAATAGTAGTGATATATGCAGGTGTAATTTTTGATAGGAATTATTTACAAAAGTCATTCTCTACTCATTTGTAAACTACCAATTAGAAGCAAGAAATTAGGATTTGGAGCTTTTCCTATTGTCCCCCAAGTTTTATTTGCTCTCACAGAACAGTTTATTTTCTGTGTGTTTGCTTGGAGCCAAGCAGGTTGGCATTTAATAAGTAATGTTTATTGAATAGCAGTGATGTGTCAAGCTCTGTGCTAAGCACTTTATCCATATGGTTTTGTTTAATCCTCACAACAATCCTGTGTACGAGGTGGTAGATCCCCATTTTACACTAAAGGGAATGAGACCTGGAAAGGTTAATTAACTTCTTGTACTGCCTCTGCATGAGAATTAGTTAAGGCATTAAAACCCTAAGAATTGGTAAGGTTCATATAAAAATATCTAGTTTAGAATTTAATAAAACATTAAAACTTGCAAAGCATCCGTATTTGCCAGAGACTTCTGTGAAGTCTCAGTGAATTTTTTGAACAATCCAGTGGTATAATCAGCATGCACTAGTGTATTTAGGAGAGGAATTTGAATTAAATGTGTTATTCTGCCAACTTTCCCATATAACCTGCCTGCTGTATGAGTTTGCTTCTGTCTTATGCTGCATTTTTTTGTCTCTGTTGCAACCTGCTGCTATTTTGGGGCCTACAGCAACATACTATTCATGTAGTGGTAAGTTCTCTTTTATGATTCTTGCTAACCCTGAAGAAGTTAGCAGATGATCACTGGTGTTCCAAGAAGACGTTCATCGTGTGTCTTAGATACTCCACATAGTTCTGGCCTAAGCCATGGCTTAGATATTCTTAGATTATCACATTTTGCTCATTTTCACTGCATTAATGTAGTTTCAATCTCCATGTTTGGTGCTTTTGTTATTATTTTAAGAGTAAGATGATGTGGGGCTACAATTACTCTCTTTAAAAGAAGCTTTAAAATTAGCTTTTTCTTTTTGGCTTATTTCCCTGAGCTTCTCACGCTGTCCCTCCCCAAATTCTTTATTTTGATACACAGGATATTTAAAAGTAGAATTTCTAATAGGAATTTCTGAACTCTGTTTAGGACAAATATGGTCTTGGAACCAGGCTTCAGCGACCACGAGCTGGTACAACCATCAGTACCCTTGCTGGACTTTCGTAAGTTTGGACGTTAAATGGCTTTGAGGGAAAAAGCTGATATCAGAATGAACATTGAAGGAATGTGGTTTTAAAGTTAATAACAGTTGCCAATGGGGAAGAAGATACTCATACTTAGGAAAAACCTAAACAGAAAGAATATTCTACAGTAGAGAAATACTTCAATTATTGATATCATGGACTTTGAAGATATTCAGGTGGACCCTTGAGAAATGATGGCTTTTATCTTTTAGCCTTAAAGAAGGAGAGGACCAGAAAGAGATAAAGGTTGAGCCAGCTCAGGCTGTAGATGAAGTGGAACCTCTACCTGAAGACTATTATACAAGACCAGTAAATTTAACAGAGGGTAATTTTATACATGATTCTGCTTTGTTTCTGTTTTACATCTAATTCTGTTTTTGTTACTTATATGCCTTGTGATTTGAGGTTTTTTGTTTTGATTTGAGATTTTTAATAGCATAGTTGTCAGTACTAAAATGAGTCATGTAGAAAATAAAATAGATGTAATCATTTGAAGAACTTTAAAACATCTGTCAAATTTCTATATTGTAGTTTTTTGAAGAGCACTGTTCACAAAGGCAGTGTTATTTTGCGTAATTATCTCATATACGTCTGATTTTGAGCAAGTCACTGTAAACCAAGCTTGGTTTCTGCCTTTCATGCTAGTGACCACCCTTCAGCAGCGCCTCTTACAGCCTGACTTCCAGCCAATCTGTGCTTCACAGCTGTATCCTCGTCACAAGCATCTTCTGATCAAACGGTCCCTGCGCTGCCGAGTAAGTATTCCTTTCTGTAGAGTTGTCATTTGTGTAAGAGAAAAGCAAAGATAAACACGATTGGCATCTGGTCAGTATCAAAACCTCTGGAATGTAGTAAATGTAGAAAATGCTTGTAGGTAACGTTCCAGTGTCCAGGCACTATTTTAGAACTTTCAAGATAAACTTAATCCCCCTAACTCAGTGAGGTAGGTACTGTTGTTACCTTTGTTACAGATGTGGAAGCTGGGGTATTTGAAGGTTAAGTTCATACTGCTAATCCCTAAAAGAATAGTGAAAGAATATAAAGCTTTTAGGCCAGTAGAGAGGGGAACAAAAGGACTAATAAAAAAAAAATCAATTTAAAAGAAAGCAAGAAAGAAGAAAAATCAGCAAAAGCCTCTGGGAATCTATGAAACTAACAGCAGGGTTTCTTCAATAAATAAAAGAAACATTGTAAAAGAAAAGAAAGTATGGAAAAAAAATGGAAAGGAGACCTTTGCGATCAGTACGATCCAACAGAACTTTTCTGTGGTGATGGAAATGTTCTTTATCTGCATAGTCCAGCATGTTAGCCACCAGTCACCTGTGGCTGCTGAGAACTTGAAATATGGTAGTGCAGCTGAGGGCCTGAATCTTTCTAAGATGAAATTCATTTAAATAATCACACGTGACTGGTAGCTCCTGTTATCAAATAACACAGCATTAGATTCGAAGAGGGCTATCAACCAAACGCAGTGTATAGACTTTAATTCCTGATTCAAACACAGCATGGAAAGATAGAAAGAAAGGGACCAGGGGAGGAGTGAGGGAGGAAAGAAAAATGTGTGAAACCTTTGGGGAAATTTAAATACTGACTGGATTTTTTAATGCTATTAAAAGAATTATTCATTTTTTTTAGGGATAATAATGGTATTGTTATTTTTTTAAAGTATCTTTATCTTTTAGAGCTGCATACCAAAACGTTTAAGGATGAAATGACATGATGTCCGATATTTGTTGCAAAATAGTCAGGCATAGGGAGTGGGTAAGAATCTAGGTGAAACAAGATTGGCCATTGTTGCTAACACGTTGCTAATTGTTGAAGTTGGGTGGCTGGTACCAAGAGATTTATAACACTACTCTGTATTTTTGCATATGTTAAAAATTTTCTATATTGAAAAACCTTTTTAGAAAGGAGGGGCTTCCCTGGTGGCACAGTGGTTGAGAATCCGCCTGCTAGTGCAGGGGACACGGGTTTGAGCCCTGGTCCGGGAACATCCCACGTGCCGCGGAGCACCTAAGCCCGTGCGCCACAACTATTGAGACTGTGCTCTAGAGCCCATGAGCCACAACTACTGAAGCCCGCAGGCCTAGGGCCCGTGCTCCGTCACAAGAGAAGCCACCGCAATGAGAAGCCCGCTCGCCACAACTAGAGAAAAGCCCGTGCGCAGCAACGAATACCCAAGGTAGCCAAAAATAAATAAATAAATTTATTTTAAAAAAAAACAAAGAAAGGAAAAGCCCACTTTAAATATAAAGACACATATAGATTAAAAGTAAATGGAGAAATCCAAAAATGGGCAGAAGACCTAAATAGACATTTCTCCAAAGAAGACATACAGATGGCCAAGAGGCACATGAAAAGCTGCTCAACATCACTAATTATTAGAGAAATGCAAATCAAAACTAAAATGAGGTATCACTTCACACCAGTTAGAATGGGCATCATCAGAAAATCTACAAACAACAAATGCTGGAGAGGGTGTGGAGGAAAGGGAACCCTCTTGCACTGTTGGTGGGAATGTAAATTGATACAGCCACTATGGAGAATAGTAAGGAAGTTCCTTAAAAGACTAAAAATAGAATTACCGTATGATCCAGCAATCCCACTACTGGGCATATACCCTGAGAAAACCATAATTCAAAAAGACACATGCACCCCAATATTCATTGCAGCACTATTTACAATAGTCAGGTCATGGAAGCAACCTAAATGCCCATCAACAGGAGAATGGATAAAGAAGTTGTAGTACATATATACAATGGAATATTACTCAGCCACAAAAAGGAAGGAAATTGGGTCGTTTGTGGAGACGTGGATGGATCTAGAGACTGTCATACAGAGTGAAGTATGTCAGAAAGAGAAAAACAAATGTCATATATTAACGCATGTATGTGGAACCTAGAAAAATGGTACAGATGAACTGGTTTGCAGGGCAGAAGTTGAGACACAGATGTAGAGAACAAACGTATGGACACCAAGGGGGAAAGCCTCAGGGGTGGGGGGGGATGGTGGTGTGATAAACTGGGTGATTGGGATTGACATGTATACCCTGATGTGTATAAAATTGATGACTAATAAGAACCTGCTGTATAAAAAAGTAAAATTTAAAAAATTGGAAAAAAGTAAATGGAGAAAAATATACCATGTCAATACTAATTGAAAGGAAGCAAGAGTAGCCATATTAATTTCAGACAACAGACTTCAAAGTAAGGACAGTTATGAGGGATAAAGAAGGGTATTACATAACGGTAAAGGGGTCAGTTCTCCAAGAAGATGTAACAGTTCTTAATGTGTATGTGCTGAACAATAGAGTGTCAAACTGTGTGAGGCAAAACCTGATAGAACTGCAGGAGAAATAGATAAGTCCACCATCGTAGTTGGAGTCTTCAACACCTGTCTCTCAGAAATGGACAGATTCAGCAGGCAAAAAATCAGTTTCGTATTGACCCATTGATCTCACTTCTAGGAGTCTACCCTGAAGGTACACCTCTACAAACCAAAACATAGAGGTTAGGGTACATCCACACAGTGAGTACCAAAAACCTATAAAACAGAATGTACTAATGTGGGATGTATTTTTAAATGCAAAAAGCAGGGTGCGCAGCAGGTACATAACTTTTGGTATAAGAAAAGAGGGAAAATATATATATAAACATAAAAAATATTTGTGTATGTTAGATTAATAGACTGTTGGAACAGAATAGAGAAAGCAGAAACAGACTCATGCATGTGAGGAAACTTGATTTTACTAAATATGGCCTTGCAGGTCCCTGGGGAAAGAATACTATTGAAATTTTGCTAGGTCAAATGATTCTATGAAAAAAAAATAAAATTGGGTCTCTAACTCATACCATACACAAAAGTCAATTTCAGGAGCATTGGAAACTTTAAAGAGTAGATATGATGACCAGTATGTCTAGAAGGAAATATGGGAGAATATTCTTTATGGCTTCTAGTTAAGGGAGTAGTCCGAAAATAAGACAAACCATAAAGGAAAAGTTATATATTTGACACATTAAAAGTAAAATTTAGGGCTTCCCTTGTGGTGCGGTGGTTGGGAGTCCACCTGCCGATGCAGGGGGCGCGGGTTCATGCCCCCGTCCGGGAAGATCCCACATGCCGCGGAGCAGCTGGGCCCGTGAGCTGTGGCCGCTGAGCCTGCGCGTCTGGAGCCTGTGCTCCGCAACGGGAGAGGCCACGACAGTGAGAGGCCCGCGTACCGCATTAAAAAAAAAAAAAAAAAAAAAAATCAAAAAACCTTTAAAAAAAAAAAAAAGTAAAATTTATACCCCCATTCCAAAGAAAACCCATATCAAAATGAAAAGGTAGGCCATAGACTGAGAAAAGTAATTTGTAAGGTATATAATTGACAAAGAATTAGTATCCAGAATATGTAAAGAAGTATAGCAAATCAGTAAGGAAAAGATACCCAGTATAAAAATAACAAGTAGGGGGCTTCCCTGGTGGCGCAGTGGTTGAGAGTCCGCCTGCCGATGCAGGGAACATGGGTTCGTGCCCCGGTCCGGGAAGATCCCACATGCCGCGGAGCGGCTGGGCCCGTGAGCCATGGCCGCTGAGCCTGCACGTCCGGAGACTGTGCTCCGCAATGGGAGAGGCCACAACAGTGACAGGCCCGCGTACCAAAAAAAAAAAAGAAAAAATAACAAGTAGGTACTAACTTGCAATTTATGGCAGAGGAAATCCCAATACCCAATAAATAGGAAAGATACGCAAACATGTACAGTAATCAGGGAAATGTACATTAAAACTACAGTGAGAAACCATTTCATAATCATCAGATTGGCAAAAGTTAGCAGTTTGGCAATATCCATCAAAATAATAAACGCATGCACTCACTTTTAGGAAATTATCCTACAGATACATTTATACATGTGGGAAGTGATTTGCATACAAGATTACTCATTGCTGCATTATTTGTAGTAGCAAAATCATGTAAACATTTATCAATTTGGGTCTGGTTACATAAGTTATGGAAATCATTACAGTAGGACACAGAGGTACATCTGTGTGTGCTGGTATGTCATTCCAAGATCGATTCAGTGAAAAAGGCAGAAGAATATAAAATGTTCTCTTTTGTGTTATTGTGAAAAAGAAAGGTGATGTATGTGTATACTTCTATGTGCATCAGCTATCTGTGAGAAAACACATGAGAAGCTTGTTGGCTCTGGGGAGAGGAACAGTGGGACAGGTAACTGGTGTCTTTACACTGTTTCTTTTTTATACCATTAAAAAAATGTTTTAACCGGATGCATGTGGAACCCATTGAAGAAAGTAACCAAGTAATTGTTACTATATTTTAAAGCATGAGATCTGGAATCACACCACTTGGATTTAAATCCCAGCTCCAAGTCTTACTGGCTCTGTGAAGTTTGCACAGATTATATACCTTTCCTGTGTCCCATTTTTATCATCTGTGACATAGGGACAATAATAATTATAGTACCTACACCTACCTCATAAAGTTGATGTGATGTTTAAATTCACTTAAACCAAGAATGCATATCTTTTAGGCTAGTAGAAAGGAAATTAAAAAGGACTAATAATAATATAAAAGAAAACAAGGAAGGGACTTCCCTGGCGGTCAGGTTGTTAAGGCTCCACATTTCCACTGCAGGGGGCACAGGTTCAATCCCTGGTCAGGGAACTAAGATCCCGCATGCCTCAAGGCACGGGCAAAAAAACAAACAAAACAAAACAAGGAAGAGGAAAACTCAGAAAAAATCCACATCGTTCATGCTTAATAAGAAGTCTGTGTTATTATTTCAGTAGTTTTGAAGCACTACAAGGTTATTAATATTTGATAGTGTGGTTGCTTATTTCCAGAAGTCCAAAACATCTTTTGTGTATTTTGGTTATGGGTAGTATACACTCTATTTCAAAACATCTGTGATCTTGCAGCAAAATAAAACCAAACTGTAGTAAATGCTATGCTTCTGGATTTGGCAGAATCCACACTCTGGATCAGCGGAGTGTGTTCCTGTTTTCCTCTGATACATATTTTTTTTCTTTTTAGAAATGTGAACATAATCTGAGCAAGCCAGAATTTAATCCAACATCTATCAAATTCAAAATCCAGCTGGTTGCTGTGTGAGTATTTGGGATTGGTGTTTTGGGTTACTGTTTTTTTTTTTTGTTTTTTCACTGTGACATGTGCTTACTCTTGGCTTAAAAAAGGAAAGAGAAACTACTTCAGAATAATCGTGCTCTTTTGTTCCTGTTTTGGTTTCGAAACACATACCAGGAAGTTGAAAGCAGATTTACAGACACAGAATCCAGGGTGTTATATCAGGGCACGTGATAGTATGGTCTGTGGCAATGTGGTATGTTGCTGGTTGGAGAGTCACTAGTCATTCATCACAAATGAAAAAGTACCTCCGTTTGGGAATGATCTCTTAAAAAAATTAATAAAATAAAATATAGCAGATGGAAGAATATCCCTGTAACAATGTTCATGCTATTTAACTGTATTTCTGATAATGCTTTGTTGAGTGGGATAAAAGTGATTATATTAGCGTTAACTCACAGAGACTTGTCAGTAGAAGGGAATTTTGTGTGTGAAAATTATCTATCAAACAAGAAAAATTAGGAAACTATTGTTTTGACTTTAGGGTGAGAGAGCCCTTCCCAAGTAAGGCAGGAAGCCCAGAAGCCACTAAGGAAAGTAGCCAGCTTTGACCTTAGCAGAAAGATACGAGTTGTAAAAAACAAAATTGACAGCAAAGTCCTGAGACAGTAGAGCAAGAAAGAATATTTGCTGCTCCATGATAAATAAAAGTTGAATATCCCTGGAATGGGCTTGTTGGGGGCGGGGGGGGTGAGGTAGGGCAAAGGATTTGAACATGTAGCTCACAGAAGAGAAATTCCAAATGGCCGGTAAATATATGGAAAGATGCTGAGACTTGATAGGAAAAATTTTAAATAATAAGTAGTATTGAGTGCTCGTGAGCGTCTGGGTAAACATACTTGCATACATTGTTGGTAGACTGAATTGCTAGAGTTTTTTTGGAGAGAGACCTGGAATATCAAGACAAAATGACATAGACCTTTTAACCTGGTAGTGCTGTCTCAGGAATCTATTCTCTAGAAACAAAGCAATATATAAAGACCAATACATAAAGATGTGTGTTATAACATTTTAAAGGCAAAAAGCTGGAAACAATTTTAATGTCAAACTGATTAACCATTAACAAAAAAAAATTGATTAAATTGAGATACACTCATGTAGAATATTATGCAACAATTAAAAAGAAATAATTGGCAGTCAAAATGGCAGAGAAATGCTGGTCTCATGACTTAGGAGGGCCAGATGTGGGTTCTGGCACTTACAGAATTTGTCTAAACTGATTTCCCTCATCTCTGAAACGGGCATAACACCAGTCCTACCTCTCTCTTGTGGTTGTTGAGAAGGATCAAATGAGCTATATGTTCACAAATGCTTTGTAACTGTAAATCACCGTACAGTATGTTCTGTTTTCCCAAGTATTATTTAATGCATGACTGGTTAGGACTACAAAAATGGCATGTGAAGTGTGGTACGAGCTCCTTTCTTAATTAAGAATTACACTCATTACAGAAATCTTGAATGGCAGGATGTGCTTTGCATCAGTTTCTTAAGATTGCTTTGAAAAACAGTGCTTTTCTTCTGGCATCATGGCAGTGTCACTGGGGAATCTTAATACATACGATCTGGTCACACATCAGACCAGCTAAATCCAAATCCTTGATAGTGAGGCTCTTGAATTTGTATCAAGTTACTCAGGTAGTCCTGATGACCGTCATGAAAAATACCTAGTCTGAAGTTAAAATACCTTAATGCTAAGATGCACTCCTGCCCCCGCCCACTTGTAGTGTTTCTGCGATAGATTTTGTCTTATGTTAATATATGCACGATAACATTTACGCATGCTTTGTTCCAAGCACTTTTTGCACTATTATTTAATTTATTCTTCACAATAACCTCAAGATAAAGGTACTTTCAGTGTTCTCAGTTTATAACCGAGACACAAAGAGGTAAATATCTTGCCCTGCTCTTTACAAAGAAGTGTCTTGGTATATAAACACTAAGCTGGAATTTGAACCTGGGTTTTGAGGTTTTGAGTCTAGAACAAGCACATATAAGTACAAAATTCTATTGTCTTATTTAGAGAGGTAGCGTAACATGGAGGTTAAGAGCAAGGGCCCTGCAGCCAGACTGCCTAGATTTGAATGCTGGCCGCTTACCAGCAAGCTACTTCTCCCAAGCCTAGTTTCTTCCTCTTTATAATGGGGATAATAGTAATATCTATTTTACGCAGTTGCAGTGCAGATTACATGAGTTAATATTTGTAACATACTTCAAATGTTACACATAGTAAGTGCTATATAAAAGTGGTAAGTATGTGGTAGTGTTTTTATACCCCTGTAATGTATTATTAAATCAGTCTTGGATCTTGTAACCAGTTGCCTATAGATTTTCAGAAATGAATTAATAAAAATCTCAAAAAATATATCTAATACATATATAAGGTAGAGATATCTGCCATGATGCACACACACATATAGGCTCTAAACGAGAGGTATACGTAAGATTTCAGAAAGAATTCATTACCAGTTTGGTTTCATGTCTTAAGTTCTTATCGTAGTGGTATGATTCTTTAAAATTTTCTCTGACATGTTCTAATTAACATGAAGAAATCGTTTCTTTGCTGCACTAGCTTTAAAAAAAAATAACAATTTTAAGAGACTCCAATGACCATTAATGCATTTTTTTATTCACGTATAGCAATTATATCCCAGAAGTGAGAATCATGTCAATTCCCAACCTTCGCTACATGAAGGTTAGTACCATGCTTATTTACGGGAAGAGAAAGGATTAATTGATCAAAGATGTGTGCAGGGCTTCCCTGGTGGCACAGTGGTTGAGAGTCCGCCTGCCGATGCAGGGGACGCGGTTTCGTGCCCCGGTCTGGGAGGATCCCACATGCAGCGGAGCGGCTGGGCCCGTGAACCATGGCTGCTGAGCCTGCGCGTCCGGAGCCTGTGCTCCGCAGCGGGAGAGGCCACAGCAGTGAGAGGCCCGCGTACAGCCAAAAAAAAAAAAAAAAAAAACAGATGTGTGCATATGTGTATGTGGTGGCTGTGTGTATTTGACATGGGATGCAATGAGCAAGGGATAAAAAAGAAAAAAGTTTGAAATAAAAAGGGATTGAGATTTTAAGTGTCATTAAGCTGGGTTTCTTGATAACAGCATCTTTGAAATATATGCAGAAGGAGCAGTGTGCACATTACATTGAGGTAAAGGAAAGAAAGGAGATGTTAGACCCCACAGGCATCTTCAGCTCTCCTCCAGCCGGGAGATTCTCCATCTCATGTGTGTGTACGTGTGAGATATCAGGAATCAACTAGATTTCTTCTTTACCACAGCCCCTCTCTTCTTTGAGGTCCTTATCTCCCGCACAGACACCACAGTGAATTGCAGTGTTCGGCAGCAGCGTCTTAGTTCTTTCGTGCTGCTCATAAAGACACTTTTATAGTCCCTGTTCATTTTTTTTTTTTTTTTGCTAATGTAAAGAGCATAACAAACAAGGGCAAATTATGGTTCAAGAAATCTTAGAAGTCTTTTACAGTCTTGATGTGCCATTTTTTTTCTATGCTAATATATCTGGCTAGCCTGTGGCTCCCATATTTTATTTATGAGGGCTTCCTTCTTTTTAGTCCTTAAGTGGTGACCTGGGTAGGGCAAGAGTTGTAAACTTTAAACAATCACTTAGATAATGTGTATTTCTCAGAATTTCTGCAGCTAGTAATTGGCCCTTTCTGTGGGATCTATTCCATTTCCTCAGTGAAATAGCAGCTCCAGAGAGTATGTAGACTAGCATATAAGTAACAGAATAGGAGTTAGTGAGCACTTTGAGAATGCAGTGGTGAAGAGGCACAGGTGGGTGTTACTGTTCAAGAGTAATGCTGGAGGTGTGGAGGGCGGAGGGGGTGATGATTTTGTGATCTAAGCATCTAGGAAAGTGGACCTAGGTGGCAGCAGTGGAACATGTCTGAAAGATGCCTTTCCTTTTCCCCAGGAGAGCCAGGTCCTCCTGACTCTTACGAATCCAGTGGAAAACCTCACTCACGTGACTCTGTTGGAGTACGAGGAGGGGGACCCTGATGATATCAACAGCACTGCTAAGGTAAGAACGCTTTGCCTCATCCTGAGTAACCCTGATTTCTCCTGGAGTGGCTTCATTTGCCCTGGCTTAAAGGACTCCACACTGCCTCATTTTCACATCCAAACAGTCATCAAGTTCTTCTGATTTCACCTCTTGAGTTTTTTACTTTATCCACAAGCACACTGTCACTGCCCCTTTAGAAGGTCTCATCATTTCCTACGTGGACTGTGACAGTAACTTCCTAACTTCCTGTTTTTTCTTCACCCGCACTTCCATGCCAGCCCATCTTCCATCTTGCCATTAGGGTGATCTTTCTAATATCTAACTTTGATCATGGCATGCAGCTTGTTTGGTGTCCCTCTGACGGGATGAAATCCACATTCCTTGGCATAACTTAAGAGCTCCCTGATGTCCTCACCTCTCTCTTTTCTTCCAGGATGATCTTCCCTGAAACCCCCAAATCTAGCATTCTCGAAATTGTGCATATTAATGGTTGAGATCCAAGCATATCCAATGGGTCATAAACTTTCATGCTTCTAGAGGACTGCATATGCTATTCATTTTATCTAGAATTCCTCCTTCCCATCCCCACTCCCCTGACATACATGGCCACACTTCTCTTTCTGCCTGATGCGTACTCATTTTTCAAGACACAAAGGAAATAACATTTCCTTTTAAAAGCTGATGTGCCTCCACTAGATGCCCTCTGCTTACACAGAGTATACATAGCACCAAATGTATATTTTTTAATAGTCTATTTATTTATTTATTGGCTGTGTTGGGTCTTCGTTGCTGCATGCAGGCTTTCTCTGGTTGCGGCAAGCAGGGGCTACTCTCCGTTGCAGTGCGCGGGCTTCTCATTGTGGTGGCTTCTGTTGTTGCGAAGCATGAGTTCTAGGTGCGTGGCTTCAGTAGTTATGGCTCATGGGCTTAGTAGCTGTGGCGCACGGGCTTAGTTACTCTGCAGCATGTGGGATCTTCCCGGACCAGGGATCGAACCCGTATCCCCTGCAGTGGCAGGCGGATTCTTAACCACTGCACCACCAGGGAAGTCCAAGTACTAAATATTAAAATAGGTAATTTTGACTCTCAGTGTTGGTTGAATGAATGAAATGAGGCCTTTCTACTTTTTGCTACTTCATGATTCATCTAGCACTTGAATTTTAGAACAAGAACTTTTCTCTATAGACCATCTATTACTGACTCATAATTCAGCATGATACTCATAACAAAAGTTGGTAGAAAGGATGCCTGTATCTTTAATTAGCTGTTATTCAAGTTATACTTATTAGTAGAGAATTTATCTTTTTTTTTTACTTCTGCTTTTTAATGATTTCATTTAGTAGCATCACTTCCAAAGAGAGATGACACTCATCTGTCCTTGCTCCTTTTTAAAATAACACTAATAAGCTGTGCCAGTGAGGATAGAGACAGAAATAAGTGCCTGATGAGTATACCCAGCTTATGGATTTGCCGTTTTTCTCTCTCTTTACAGCTCCCCGGCCACATTCATATCCATAATTAGTAATGTTGTTTACATTGTTATCTGTTAACTTCTAACATAGCGAAGTTGAAGCCTAGTTACAACATAAGGCTAAGTGTAAAGAATGCTTAACTGTTTTTCATGGCCATAAACATACCCAATATATGCATTTCAGAAAATATGTTGGAACCACTGTTTCACATTATGTTTTTTCTTTTTTAAAAAAATGAGGGCTTCCCTGGTGGCGCAGTGGTTGAGAGTCCGCCTGCCGATGCAGGGGACACGGGTTCGTGCCCCGGTCCAGGAGGATCCCACATGCCGCGGAGCGGCTAGGCCTGTGAGCCATGGCCGCTGAGCCTGCGCGTCCGGAGCCTGTGCTCCGCAACTGGAGAGGCCACGACAGTGAGAGGCCCACGTACCGCAAAAAAACAAACAAATATGAAGAACTGTTTCAGATGTACCACAAAGCATAAAGAATAACATAGCAAACACCCATATTCCCCCAGCCCCTTAAGAAATAAAACATTAAAGACAGTTGAAGCCCCTGCATCCTGCCCACTTAAATTCCCCTTAGCAGCCCCAATGAAGTAAGCACTCACCTGACTTTACCATTCCCTTAAATTTCTTTGTTCTTATACTTTTATCAGAAATGTCCAAACAATATGTTAAACTTTTTATAAGTGAAATAATGTTGCTTACTTCTGCTTACTTCTGCATGTCTAGGTCAGGGCAATACTTTTCTGTATTCCACTGAATGAATGTTCTACAACGCACTGATTCCTTCTGAGGCAGCCCTCTTTGTGTTGCTCTCCAGGTGGTGGTGCCTCCCAAAGAGCTTGTTTTAGCCGGCAAGGATGCAGCAGCAGAGTATGATGAGTTGGCAGAACCCCAGGACTTTCAGGATGATCCTGAGTGAGTGATCCTTTTGTGACACACACACACACACACACACACACGCCACAGTTGGCTGGTACACGAAGCCCACTCACAGATCTCAATTTTCTTATCTGAATTTTTAAAGTAATTTTTTCTTCCTATTTATAAAAATAATTACTATAAAAATTTGGTGAATATATATTTATTTTTATATATAAAACCATGAAGAAGAAAATAAAATTTCACCACCAGAGATTAGCACCATTAACATTTGCATCATTGGGATCATTCTGTAAGCACAGTGTTTTTAACCTATGTTTCCTGTGTTAAAAAATTTTCAAGTGCATGATTGTTCATGGTTGTGGACAGGATATAGTATTCTATCCCCAAAGATTTACCATTGGATTTGTCCCCCTGCCCCCCAGCCTTTCCATCTTAGAGTAACAGATTTTACTCTCTCATACCTAATAACTGAGAAGTAAAAAACCAAACCTTTCCCAGATGAAGAATACATCAGTCAGGTTCCAGTCTAAAAACAGGAATCACATCAGTTATCTGAACAGAGAGAATTTAATATAAAGATTTGTTAACTGGGTAACTTCAAAGGTTAAGAAGAAATCTGCAATATCCCAGAGATGGTAATTTTATGAAGCAGTTACCACTCCTAGGGCTGAGGGAACAAAGGGAAATGGTTTAAATGATTCAAATTCAGAAGCTTGAAGGAGGAGCCCCATGGAGCTGAAACTCAGACCTCTGGGAAATGGGAGCAGGGACACTGCCTCACTGGTGCTGGCATCACAGGGTGCCAGAGGAGGGGTGGTATGCTGAAGCTGGTTATGCAGTTGGAAAACCTGGATACTGCCGCTTCCTGAGTGAAGAGGCATTGCTAGAGTGCTGCCCACAGGAGCTGCATGCAGACAGGAAGCTCACCGGGAGAACCAGGCCCCTTCTTCCTGCAGGCTTCTGGTCTCCGTTAGAGCCACTAAAGGGAGCCTGGTAAGGAACCAGCCTACCAAGCAGAAATGTGGTTAGCAGAATCCTGTGTCACAAAGCAGGCTACAGAGCTGAAAAGCAATAGCATTTAATACACTGGTGTAGGGAATATTTAAGGTTTTTTAACAGAATGATCAAAAGCTCCTTCCGCAAGATCCCGGAAAGAAGAAATAACATGGGACAAATTAGAAAGACAAAGTGCGAGCAAAGAGGAGGTTAGTACGGTGATTATCAAACTTGGGTGAACTTCAGAAAGCACCAGCGTGGGTGTTTTAATTTTTTTTTTTTAATTCTATATAGAGTACCAGACCCCACAGCTTCTCTTTATCAGGTCTAGGTAGGCACCAGGAATCTGAATTTTTTTTTAAAAAGCTTCCCAGGCATCAGTGGTTGCCTGGGAAATTAAGGCTAGGAAGACTTTTTCTTTTTTACTATTTTTGAACTGAATTTTTAAAATGAATCTGATGTAAATCAAAAGTTTGATTAGTTACTTCAAAGTGATTGTGTTAATATAATACAAAATGCATTCTCTATAATCCTTGCTTTATATAAATTATATTAATTTAAGTACAGAAATTTGTTAAGCCAAGGTGAACTTCTGGAAGGATCATCTGAGATAAATTCCAGTCAGATTACATGACAGATTAATGAAAGATTGAATTAATTATATTCCATATTATTGTACTTTATAGGACTTCCAGATATCTAGGACTTAGTAGTGCTAATACTGGATAATATGTAAATATTTGATTTGAGTAACTTTTCTTAAAGTAATTGAGTATCATCTGGATAGTAGATCAAGTTCTGTTTATTTCATGGCCTTTTGACTTTTTGAAGCTAAGTTATTTAAACACAAACTTCAAGTGCATATCAGAAAACTGAAATGGAAACTTCAACTAAAGAGATTTTTTTCTATTCTAAAAATTCCTAATTTACAGACTCTATTTACAAAACACACTGATTTATGGTATTCCAGAAACTCCTTTAAAGCTCCAAGTTAGCATCTGTCTATATCCTACAGAAATAATACCATATGTATATAAAGGTTAATGTGAAGGGATGTTTGTAACAGAGGAAATCAGTGTATACTAATTATGGTCGCTATGCACCCATTAAGTAGAATGGAGAAGACCTAGATATACCAATATGAACAGGTGTTTGTGATAAACAGTGAAAAAAAGCATGTTACAGAATAGTGTCCCTTTTGTGTTGTTTAAAAAAGCAGAAAAGTGTAAGTGCACAGAAAAATATTTGGTAGGTTAAGAACCAGACGTTTACAGTTGTTCTCTGTACTGAAGAGGAAAATAAGAGGAAAGACTTACCTTTCCCCATTTAAAATTTTTATGACTATATTTTACTGTTGTAATATTTAAAAAATAAGGAGGTCAGCATTTTGCTGAAGAAACTCTTCATTGTTGACGAACGGGATGGTGGTCATATCTTGTCAACAGAGATTTCCTGTGGGGCATAAAATGACTGTGAGTCTTAACAGGCTTGGCTGACTTGCGACCTAATACTATGCTTATTTCCTTCCATAGCATTATAGCCTTCAGAAAGGCCAACAAAGTGGGTATTTTCATCAAAGTGACCCCACAGCGTGAGGAGGGCGAAGTGACCGTGTGCTTTAAGATGAAGCACGATTTTAAAAACCTGGCCACCCCCATCCGCCCCATCGAAGAAGCTGACCAGGGTACAGAGGTCATCTGGCTCACCCAGCATGTGGAACTCAGCTTGGGCCCGCTTCTTCCTTAAAGTGTTCCAGTGGCGGGCAGATCCCAAAGGACAGTATCATCACAAACCCGCGTTAAAATGTGGAAGCCGCTGCTTCGTTAGGCCTTGTTTATAATGATGTACCCATGCACTACTGAATCCTGTTCCTAGGAGGTTGGGGGCATAGGCAAGGCATTAGGAACACAGGGTGACTGCTGTTCCTCTGGCCCTCTCTTCTGTTAACACCCATAAGTCTGTGTCTCCCTCACTGAACCCTGCACGTTGACTAACAACAGCATAGTTCCATCCCAAGAAAGGGGGTGGCTGTTCCTTGGAGTGGCATTCGATTGACCACTTGAGAGACTGACCATACTATCTCCCGATCTGATCTCATAAAGGATCACAGTCTCACAGATGAAACTTAAAATAACCAAAAGGAAAAAAAATAAAATAAAATAACCAAAAGGTAGGCCCGCTATTGATGACCCAGCATTGGTCTCAGTATACCAGCTGCTTTTTGCATTCCACTAGATATAATCTAGCACTCTAAACATATCCCTTCACTTGCCATCTTGGCTCCCATCCATCTGACAGGATAATAGAATCGTCATGTTGTCTTTAGTTTTGTGATGATTGGAAAAACCTGTGAAATAGTTAAGGCACCTTAATTTGCCCTCTTTTAAGTGAATATAAGATACTTATTTATTAATTGTTCTTAAAAATTTTTTCCCAGTAGAATACAGAACTTTTTCTTCTAGGAAGAATTTGAGAAGCAAGCAATTACGTGTCATGTCAAGGGGGTGGCAAATTCTGTTCATTTTAACTGTCACCACAATATCCAGGGACTGATGCTGCCGCAGCGAGCCCATCTTTATGTCTTACGCCCTACGCTTCTCTTCGGCTCGGCCTCTTTAACTCAGTAAGTTGTTCTGAGTACTGGGGACCTGGAAAGAGCCCAAAGAAAACTTGGTGGACAAGTTCACTTCTGGTATTCAGAAAACATTTTAAATGTCAGATGTTTATCATGATCTGAACTAATGTTCTTTCCATTGATTTGAAGGGGAAGTTAACATTTGTAATCTCTTGAATCCAAAACTGGATATTCAGGAAAAGAACCTTCTCCCTTCCTGCATTTAAGACTTTTATCATACGGTTTGTCAAATAAGAGCATTTTGACCATAAATCATAAAGAATACTTGCCTAACAGCACACATGCTGTTTTCACTTGGTATCCTGGAGTTGGGTTGCTAACCTTAATTTCTGTGATGTCTTCTCAACTGAGACTTGACAAAGTAGACCACCACCTGTACCACATCATTTTCTGTAAATGTATTGTTAGCAAGCAGCCAACAGACCTTTGGGGAAAGAGAAATTTCCTGTTTATTCTGGTTTTGCTTTTAAGTTCAAGCCTTTAGTTTTTTTTAAAAAATTAAAGGTATATGTAGTAATCTAGAGTACAGACAGGACATAGTTACTTTTCAGTTCCCCTTGGAAGATAAAAATATTTAGGAAGCCTCTGAAAGACACTAAATAGTACTCTTAAAATCAAGCCAATATTATGAAACAGTATTCCACAGAGCAATATATATGCTGCAGTATGAGAAAAAAAACACTCATGTCTCCAATATTATGACAGTAATAAGGCTTAGCCTGTTAGGAGTTGGGGCAGGGTGTTGCATAATGACAAATCTGCAGACTATAGAAATAGCTTAACTTTCTGTGACCCCACGAAGTGTCAAATTAATTTATATTTCACTACTCACTACAGCCTCCTGTGACGTGAGTGCTCCATATTTGCCAGTGGAGGAGATAAGCCTCAAGGTAGAGGATAGCTTCCTATGTTTACACGTTTGCGTCGACTACACACAGTTGCGTGTTGAAGGCATATAGCTGGTGTTTGTTCCCAGAAATAATAATGTTGAAGTAATGGGTCTCATCACCCCCATGTGACACAGAAACACAAAAACACTATTGATCATAGAATTTTTTCCTCAGAAGCCAAATTAACTTGCAGAATAACAGAGCCATTGATTTAATGGTTCCTCAAGATAGTTTTCAGTGCAAGCTGGTCCTTTGTGTGTTAGTAGAAATGGTTCAGTATCTGTGTGTTAGTAGAAATGGTTCAATACCTGCAGCTGGTGAATTTGGAATTTTATTTGTTCCTTTTTTACATTCGATTAGGTGCAAGATTTTTAAAGTATAGTCAGTGTGCACCACTGCAGGCAAATTAGATGTCATTAGCACTAGAAACTACAGTTTTGGAAACTTAAAGCTAAGTTAATTTGAATTTGTGATTTGATTAGCCCACCAGAGTTTTCTTCTGTTCAGACTGTTTAATGAGCTAAATGTAATGCATATTTGTAAAGAAACATCCTTTTTGGTCCCTTTTGGGAATGAGAGGCACTCTTTGGTCTTTATGAACGACAGGTTACTGTTTTGCCTGATTGCTTAACTTCGTGTGGTGAAATAAAGCAGAAAAAGCTTGAAAAGCGTCTTTTGTTTGGTTTCATGAAGACTGATTGGAGTAGCATGCCAGGGGTGGAGTTAGGGTTAGCATGCGAGTCAGTGGGGCGTGCTCCCTTCTTGCATTTGTCTAAATGAACTAAGGTAAAACCTCAAGGTAGTTCACTGTAATATTATATAGATAGATGTTGCTTGAGCTCCTTATGAACGTACTATCAGAACCAATGTGTAAATGGTAGGTTGTTAGGACTCTACCAGCTTTTATCCTGGGTCATTGCTCCCAAAGATATCCTTTTAAGTTTACAAAGTGGCCCAGCCCTCTCAGGTAGCCACTCCTCCACTTTCATCTGTACTCAACTTTTCCCTCCTCTTAGTGTAGATTCATCAACTACTTCCCTTGCTCTCTACACCCTAGCCACACAAGTCTCTGCTATTCCTGAGTCACCCCAGGGTGCGCCCTCTCAGGTTCTTTGCACTGGCTCTTCCCTCTGCCTGGAAAACTCTTCTCCCAGATATCTGTACAACTCAAACCCCTGCCAGTCAGGTCTGTGCTTAAATGCTTCCTTCTTAGGCTTTCCCTGACCTCCCTATGTGATAATGTAAACTGCCCTTCCCTAAACACGTATCCCCCTTCTTTGCTGCTTTTTTTCCCCATAGCACTGATTACTATCCAGCACTATATACTTTATTTTTTGTTTCATCATAGCTCCACAGTACAGGGATTTTTGTCTTTTTAAAGAAATTGATGTATCTGCAGAGCGTAGAGCAATGCCTGGCAAGTAGCAGACAACCAATATTTGTTAAATAAATTAATACCATCTTCCTTTTCCTTGTTTACGTAGCGTTGGTCTTCTATCTTTTTTAAAAATATATATACATATGCCTCTATTTGTCATAAGCCAAATACCTTAACTTCCCTTGAGCTCTCTTGTTCCGGTGTTAGCTCAACCTAGGATACTCCCTAGGTATCCTACTCCCATCTAGATGTGGTCTTAATCTGTAGTACTTAACCTCTCCAGGGCATTTACCTCTGCCTAGTATTGGGTTTTGTATGTATATAGGTCCTTTGCTGTAATGCACACCCTTGCAGAGCCACATCCAGGCCCCTTTGTCATCTCTTTCTCCTATATTCCAGTCAGAGGGTAGCCTGGAATAAACTCAGAGCCAGGTCACTTGCTCAATTGCAATATAGCTGATCCTTGAACAATGCAGGGGTTAGGGACACTGATGCTGGGGCAGTCAAAAACCTGTGTATAATTTTACAGTCGGCCCTCTGTATCCAAGGTTCTGCATCCATGCATTCATGTAGTATTGTAGTATGTATTTAGTGGGGGAGAAAAGTATGTGTAAGTGGACCCACGCAGTTCAAACCTGTGTTGTTCAAGAGTCAAGTGTAGTTAGGTTTATTTATCCCTATTTTCTGGTGGTCAGGGACATCAGTAGTGGAATATATTTCACAATACAAACCACCTACACAAGACAATGACTTTAAGTGTTAAGTGAAAGTAACATTAAATGATATGGAATCAAATAGTGAGAAAGTTGTATCATTCTCATGCCCTGCTCCCCTCTCCCCATCCTTCTGTCAAATAAGGATAAAGTATCAGTTCTCTTATGTAGCACTTTTTTTTCTTTTAAACATAGGCTTCTGTCTCAGAGCCTTTGGCAGACAACAGAGGCTTACTTACTAAAAAATATTGTTTCATTTTCATTGTACTTGTTCTTAAGGCTACATCTACACAAGTGATACTAATTTCCCATTTACAGAAGTGATAAAAAATGTTCCTCTTAAAATATATTTAAGTAACATGAGGAGACTTAGAAGTTCCACTTGTGCCTATCACGTAGATGTGTGGAAAGAGTGTCACGCTGACTCAGAGTGGACAGATGACAAAATGATAAATTTTATTGGATCTATATCAGATAGCTGATGTGGCAGGGCAGTCAACTAGCCTGAATTTCAAGGAAGGACAGACCCCTCCAAGGAGAGGTGGGATGTAGACTGGCTCACCTGTAGCAGAGCATGGGAGGAAGAAGTGTTGACCAACATATAAGCAGGTAAGAGGAAATCAACTAAAAGAATTGTTAAAGGCCAAACTGGGGCTGACATGACAGTATAAAACCCCTGGGAGCCTGAGATACTAGGGGACCTTGCATGCACTGACAAGCTCTTTCCAAAACCTCCACCGGGTGTTCATGAGAAAGACCTGGGGGCAGTGGGGTGCTGGAGCTCTACAGAGCCTCCCTTGGTTTGGAGGCATGCAAAGGAAGGAGGAGTAGGAAAGGCATGAAACCTTGCCTCCCCCTGGCTAGGCCCTTCCCTCATTAGGAGCAAAAAGGCCTAAGCCACTGGGGGAGGAGCAGAAAACCCTGTCTCCCTAGAACACAGGTAAAGACCCGTTGCTGCTGGGACAAGGTAAGAAAAAACCTCTACCCTTGGGAGGGACAGGATTCAGTCCTGAGCCCCCCCAGGATTTTATACCAATACCATTAAAGGCCTCTTGCCAATGCAAGAAGGGCAAGAAACTCTCCCCCCTCAAGACCAACCACAGATACAAGTCAGGGTTTGGCTGCCACAGAGAGGAGGGGCAAGAATGCTGAGAAAAGACCCATTCCCAAGGCCTGGGCACGAAGGACCTACTAAAGACTGAGGCTTTGGGACTTCCCTGGTGACGCAGTGGTTAAGAATCTGCCTGCTGCACTTCCCTGGTGGCGCGGTGGTTGACAGTCCGCCTGCCAATGCAGGGGACAGGGGTTCGAGCCCTGGTTCAGGAAGATCCCGTGTGATGCAGAGCAACTAAGCCCGTGCACCACAACTACTGAGCCTGCAAGCCACAACTACTGAGCCCGTGAGCCACAACTACTGAGCCTCCGTGCCACAACTGAAGCCCTTGCGCCTAGAGCCCGTGCTCCGCAACGAAGAGGGGCCACCGCAATGAGAAGCCCACGCACCACAACGAAGAGTAGCCCCTGCTCGCCGCAACCAGAGAAAGCCCACGTGCAGCAATGAAGACCCAACACAGCCAAAAATAATTAATTTTTTAAAAATTAAAAAAAAAAGACTGAGGCTTAATTAGAACAAAGAATCCCTGAGTCTTCCCTGACTCCCAACGTAGCAAGCAGCTGCTGGGGGCATGGGCAAAGGCATAAAGACTTAACCATATGGTGCAGGTATGCAGGACTGCTGAAAGCTAAGGATGAAGTATGAACACTTGAGAAAAATTCTTAAGCTCCAAAGTACAAAATTAGTGGATATGAAACCTGTGGTTTCAAACACTGAAGGCAACCATCGCAACAACAAAACTCAAACCTAGCTCAATTTCTGACCAGAATGACCAAGCACCACATGAATGGCCTGACAGAAGAGGCTTGCCTATTTCCAAGCATTAATACCATTGACTTCAGTCTCTACTGTTATATAATTAATGACTGGCATTCAATAAAAATTTTGAGATACTCAAAGAAGCAAGAAAAGTCAACCCATTTGTGATAGACAATCAATGAGACCCTATACAGGTATGACCTAGATGTTGGAATTATTGGTCAGGGACTTCAACTCTGATTAACATGTCAAAGATCTAGTTGAAAATAGGGATAATATGCATGACAGATTTCAGCAGAGAGGTAGAAACTATAAGAAAGGGACAAATTGAAATGAAAACCACAGGATCAGAGATGAGGAATGTTTTCTCTGGGCTCATCAGAACACCTTGTCATACCTGAGGAAATAATCAGGAAACTTGGAAACGGATCAATAGAAATTATCCAAACTGAAACTCTCAAAAAGAAAACAATAGCTTATTCAAGGTCTATAGGATGATATCAAATAGTCTAACGTGTAATTGGAGTCCCAGATGGAGAAGAAACTGGGCAGAATATTTAAAGAGATGACACTTAAGAATTTTCAAAATACAATGAAGGACAACAAATCACAGACGCACGAAGCTCAGATAAACGCAAGCACTTTCTTATACAGGAAAAAGACATACCATATGATCAAGTAATCCCACTCCTAGGTATTTACACATGCAAAATGAAAACCTATGTCTGTACAACAACCTGTATGTGAGTGTTTATAATGCCTTTATTTATTTATTTTGGGGTTGTTTTTTTTTTTAACATCTTTATTGGAGTATACTTACTTTACAATGGTGTTAGTTTCTGCTTTATAACAAAGTGAATCAGCTATACATATACATATATCCTCATAACTCCTCCCTCTGTGTCTCCCTCCCACCCTCCCTATCCCACCTATCTAGGTGGTCAGAAAGCACCGAGCTGATCTCCCTGTGCTATGCGGCTGCTTCCCACTAGCTATCTATTTTACATTTGGTAGTGTGTATACGTCAATGCCACTCTCTCACTTCATCCCAGCTTACCCTTCCCCCTCCCCGTGTCCTCAAGTCCATTCTCTACGTCTGTGTCTTTATTCCTGTCCTGCCCTTAGGTTCTTCAGAACCTTTTTTTTTTTTTTTTTTAGATTCCATGTATATGTGTTAGCATACGGTATTTGTTTTTCTCTTTCTGACTTACTTCACTCTGTATGACAGACTCTAGGTCCATCCACCTCACTACAAATAACTCAATTTCGTTTCTTTTTATGGCTAATATTCCATTGTATATATGTGCCATATCTTCTTTATCCATTCATCTGTCGATGGACACTTAGGTTGCTTCCATGTCCTGGCTATTGCAAATAGAGCTGCAGTGAACATTGTGGTACATGATTCTTTTTGAATTATGGTTTTCTCAGGGTATATGCCCAGTAGTAGGATTGCTGGGTCCTATGGTAGTTCTATTTTTAGTTTTTTGAGGAACCTCCATACTGTTCTCCATAGTGGCTGAACCAATTCACATTCCCACCAGCAGTGCAAGAGTGTTCCCTTTTCTCCACACCCTCTCCAGCATTTATTGTTTGTAGATTTCTTGATGATGGCCATTCTGACTGGTGTGAGGTGATACCTCATTGTAGTTTTGATTTGCATTTCTCTAATGAATGGTGATGTTGAGCATCCTTTCATGTGTTTGTTGGCAATCTGTATGTCTTCTTTGGAGAAATGTCTGTTTAGGTCTTCTGCCCATCTTTGGATTGGATTGTTTGTCTTTTTGATATTGAGCTGCATGAGCTTATGCCTTTATTTATATTCATTCAAATCTGGAACAACTCAAATGTTCATCAACTGGCAAGTGTGTGTGTGGGGGGGGCGGTGTGTGTTTAACCCCAGGTGCATCCATACAATGAAATTCTCAGCAATAAAAAGGAACAAATTACTGATACATGTGACAATATGGATGAATTTCAAATACAATATGCGAAGAGAAAGAAATCAGACCCAAAAGGCAATACAAGATTCCATTTATGATATTCTGGAAATGGCAAAACTATAGGGGCAGAACACAGATCAGTGGTTGCCGTGGACCAAGCATGGGCAGAAGTGGATTCACTCAGCACAAGGGAACTTTTGGGGATGACAGATGATAGAACTATTCTATATTTGTATGACTATATGTAAAAATTCATAACTGTTCAAGTAAAAAGGGTAAAATTTTACTCTACACAAATTTTGCTTTAAACCTAATTGTTAAGACATAAGGTGGCATAAATAAAAGTATTTGTTTGATGATAGGATATGTCAAAAATTATGAAAGTGATACCAGGACGCTTGAAATTCATACAATATCGGCAGTGTGGTTATGAGTTGTTCCAAAAACGATGTAACATGTGTTGATCCATAGGACCCTTTTCATTTCAGAAGTTGGAAACACAGGACTATTGTCTTTGGATTTGTGGCTTCACCATTTTCTAGCTACACGACCAGAAGCAAGTTACTTAATCTCTCTAAACTTCAGTTTCCTTCTATAAAAGAGGTACAGTAATAGTTGCCTAGAGGGTAATGGTTGCCAGATAAAGTACAAGACATCCTGATAAATTTCACTTTCAGAAAAACGAGTCATTATTTAGTGTAAGCATGTTTGGAACATATTTGGAACTAAAATAGGGTTCCCTGTTTATCTGAAATTCAAATTTAAGTAGACGTTCTGGGTTTTCCTTGCTAAATCTGGCAACCCTACATAGAGAGGGCTTATTGTGGGAATTAAGTAAGACACGGTAACGGCAAGACGTTACCCCACCGTTTGGCATAATAAGCACTCAGTGGGGACCAACGCTGTTTTAACCCCTCATTCATTACTTGTTCCTTTATTCTTTCACTCAAATATTAAAATAAACCGATTGTACTTGTGACTCTTCATCCCTTGCTGTCACCACTCTGAAGAAGCACCAGGAAGTCAACTATCAAGCGAAGAAATTCTGAGCGGGTGACGTCATGACGCACAAGGCCGGCCCCCCCCGCTCAAGGGCGCACAAGACGCGTAAATAAGACGTCGACGGCCGGCAGGCAGCTTCGGGGCCTGACGGGATTGTGGCGGTCTTCTCTCCCAACTCGGAAGCTGCGGCTACCTCCAGACGCTCTCAAGATGGCGACCTCTCTGGGTTCCAACACCTACAACAGGCAGAACTGGGAGGATGCGGTGAGTATGCCTGCCGGTGGAGGACGGAAAGAGGCAGCAAAGCCAGGCTTCCAGCGGGTGGGCATGGACATGGCTGCGGCGCAGCCGAGGGAAGTCCGGGGAGAAGCCAGCACCGCGGCCTAACTCTGCCACGGCTGAAAGCTGAAGGGCGGCCCTCCTGCGGGCTTGGAGGGAGAGGGCTTAGCCAGGGTCCGGCAGCAGCCCCCTTTCCATCCCTACTCCGTCCACTCTTTTCGAGCGGGTCTTTTCTCCCGCCGTCTGCCGGAAGTGCAGACAGCACCCCGTCCGCGACCCGGCCAGTGCTGGACCTCGGGTTCCTGCCCTGTTCCCCAACCTCGCTCCTCGTCCCCTCCCCCCGCCCCATCACGGTGGCCGAGATGGCAGGGTCTTCGGAGCCTGGCGTTCGACCAGATTTCCCATTTTCACCAGGACTTCCCTATTCTGTGCCAGACGTGTCTTGGAGAAAACCCATATATCCGAATGGTGAGTGATCGTGTGTGAAACGGGACTTGCTGTCTGTGTTCTGTCAGTGTTGTGGTACTTTGCACACTGTCGGTGATGTGTTTGTCTTAGCTGAGAAGTAATAATGCCCCTTTACTAACCCTAAGAGTACGACGAATTTGCAAAGGACTGTCATGCTTGTTCTCTCACTTTGGAACTCAGCAACAGTCCTGTGATATAAGAGTCATAATAATAGCTAATATTCGTTGAGCATTTACCTAGGAGATAGGTCTGTTAACCAGAGGCAAAGGGAGTTTATGTCTTTTCAATATAGCAAGTAAGGTGTGGAGCTGGGATCTAAGTTCAGATGTTCGGACTCCAGGTACCTCAGCAAATTAGGAGCAGACCCAGGACTAAAAATCTAGGTTTCCTGACTCCTAATCAAGTGCCTTTTGGCCTCTGCACCTTGTAATCTGTTTAGTATAAGGTACCCTCTATCCTTACAAATAAGGGTAAAATTAGCAGCAGTTAACATTTAATACTTAGATTAGGGCTGTGTTGTGATCAATCTTGGAGGTATTGGTTGACTATATGCAGGGTACCAGCACAGGATGAGTCTGTAGTAGTTAACTCTGACTAAACTTTGTAAAATGGGCTGGCCATGGCTGCATCCTCCATTTAGGGACTGTGGAAACCATTAGGAAATTGTTCTTGGGAGAGAACTTCGGAGCCAGAAATGAATCTAAGAGTTGCGGTTGTGGAAAGGTACATACTTACCTGGTGTTAGATCTGTAAGATTCTTAAGAGGTTATAACTTGTAGGTGACTAGATTATGTCCCCAGCCCTCCCTTACCCCCCCTCCCTCCCCAAAAGGGTGGATTTTTTCCTCCTCTCTTCAAGATGCCAGGGATTTCCAGATAAATTTCTTAGGTCCTGTCTAGAGAAGGAGCAGGCATTAGGTTTTCTTCTTTCCATAACTCATTCTTTTCTATTTTTTCTATTTCAGACCAAAGAAAAGTACGGGAAGGAATGCAAAGTAAGTATGTTTAAAGAGTAATGATTTAATTTTATTTTCCGTTTCTCTTCCACTTGTTGAGGTATGAAGTCCTTTATAAAAGTGAGTGCTACACAGACATTCATGTGTCATTTACATACTCATTGGCTGTTAACTATTTAGTGTAGGGCTAAGAAAGTAAGCCCTTTAATGTAAGGATTCTTAACTTGGTGTCTGTGGTTGGGCTTTGAACCCCCTGAGATTGTATATACCGAGTACTGTTTGATTATATGCACATGAGCGTTTTAGCTGAGGAGGAAGGTCGTAGCCATCATAAGATTCCCAGAGGAGTATATGACACTCGCTACTCACCCCGTAAAAGATTAAGGGTTATATCATTAATGGTGGTGACCTCTAGGGTGGGGAGGACTTTAATTTTTGAGTGTTTTATTTGTGTACTAATCGAATTTTTTAACTACTGAGGAAGGGTGTTGTAAAGGATTGAAACATCATATGGTGTTTAGACTAGATGATTGCTAAGATCTCTTCTACACCCTAGATTCAGGGATCCTTTTATTAAATCTCCTGGATTGATTGTCCAGATCAGGACCATTAACACTCTGTGGCTTTATTTTGTGTTCCAGATCTGTGCCAGGCCGTTCACAGTGTTTCGTTGGTGCCCCGGGGTCCGCATGCGTTTCAAGAAGACTGAAGTTTGCCAGACTTGCAGTAAATTGAAGAATGTCTGTCAGACCTGCCTCTTGGACCTAGAGTATGGTATGTTTGCCCTGTCCCATGGGTCTGAAAGTGTGCAACTACTCTACACAACAAACCAGTTTTCTTGTCTCCCACTTCTCACCCCTTCTCTGGTTCTCACCCACTTTGGAGTGTCTGCTGTGCTCTGCTTTTCCCAAGAAGAAAAGAACCATACTAATTTATTCTAGCATTCTGAACAACAGTAGGGACTTAAAGAAAAGTTGGTAATTGATCAGCACTGGCCGAAACTTCCCTTCTGTATACCTTTGTAGCCAAGGTAAGTTAAAGGCATTGTTGCTATGATAGGTAATTTCTTTGCCTTTGGCTTCTTTCTAAATCCAGAGCGTTTTTTCCCACAATCCCTGACAAAGTTCTGGCTAATTGTGCTCTAGATTTTTGTATCAAATATATTGTTAGGACTGATACACTATATTGCTACTGTTTCAGAGTAACTGCTTTTGGGAGTGATTTTCTTTAACTGCAGATGACTTTTTATTTATGCGAAAAATATTCTTTCAACAAAAGTTTCTACTCTACAGTAAACTAAAAGGGAAAAGGAAAATACAAGTTTATCTATGTTAAGTTCAGAAAGTTGACTCTGCTAATCAGAGTCCTGGTCACATATTGTTTAATATTAGTTGTATGTTTGTTCAGGGGGTGTTCTGATTCTGGAATATAATGACCCTTACATGACTGATTATCCAGAGGATGTGTAGGACAAGCCTAAAAATAATCCATTTTTTAATATTTATTTTAAATGAACTATGGCATATTAAAAGCTAGATGCATTATTAATTGCAGGTCAAATCTAACTATAGTAAAAGTTTGTTCATCTAAAAGATTTTCTAAAACATTAATTTCATGAAAACTCAGGAATTTGGATGATTTCTTAGAATGCTCTGTAGTAGTATTGGCCTGATGGTGCTAAAGATTTTGAATTAAAATAAAGCCTCTGGGGCTTCCCTGGTGGCGCAGTGGTTGGGAGTCCGCCTGCCGATGCAGGGGGCACGGGTTTGTGCCCCGGTCCGGGAAGATCCCGCGTGCCGCGGAGCGGCCGGGCCCGTGAGCCACGGCCTGTGAGCCTGCGCGTCCGGAGCCTGTGCTCCGCAACGGGAGAGGCCACAACAGTGAGAGGCCCGCGTACCGCAAAAATAAATAAATAAATAAATAAAGCCTCTGGTACCAAATAAGGAAGTGGAGAAAGGAAGAATGATGTATTCTGTCTACATATTCAGTTTGGATATGGTTTAAAATATGTTTTGAGTTTTTTCCTCCTTTCCTTTGCTCTAGGCTTGCCCATCCAGGTCCGTGACGCAGGATTGTCTTTTAAGGATGACATGCCAAAGTCTGATGTCAACAAAGAATACTATACACAGAATATGGAGCGAGAAGTATGTTGCCACTTGCTTGATGTAGTTTTATATTTAATGAAAGAATCCTGGGGGATTGATGCAGCCTGTGTAATTTATCTTTTGAATGTGTCATTCCTTTATAGATTTCTAACTCTGATGGAACACGGCCAGTTGGCATGTTGGGGAAGACCACATCCACCAGTGACATGCTGCTCAAACTGGCCCGGACCACACCCTACTACAAAAGAAATCGACCCCACATTTGCTCCTTCTGGGTGAAAGGAGAATGTAAGAGAGGAGAGGAGTGTCCATACAGGCAAGAGCTGAACTGCGTTTTCAGTTTTTCCTTTCAGATGATTAGTCATCCAAGCAGGGGGAGGTGCTAGCTTAAACTGTTTCTGCTTTAAAATGTAGAAGTTTATAGAACTAGTGTCATATGTCTTATATCTTAGGACTAGAGCTTGATTAAATTGTTTTTACTTATAATGGAACTTTTACTTACAACCAAGCCTTGGGAAACTAAACTGCTCTGCCATAAAATATCAGTGTTGACCTCAAAAGTTTCTGCCTAAGATGTAAGTCTTTGCCATCAGGGTATGATTGGCTTGAATCTCAGTGTATAGTTGAAATCAGATTAAGACCAGACTTGTAAAGAATGTGTAAGTGTATTTGACTTAAGACTGCCAGGCATCTGGATTAGGAGTTCTTACTTTGGGGTTGGTGAAGCCTACACCCAACAAAAAGCTAGCTATGTTTTTTTCTGGGGTTGGGTCCATAGATTTAATAAGACTCTGAGTGGAATGCAAGACCTCAGACACATTAAGAACCCTTGACCTAGAGGAGGGTAATCATGTTTTGGTTACCTTTTGTTTTGGAGTGGATTGTGTCAAAAACATTTCTTTATAAGGAAACTCTGCCACGCTGTGGCCGTTTAAGTGGCTTTTCGGAGGCTAGCAAGTCCTTGTGTGATACAGTAAATCCCTTGATAGTAGCTCTGTTTTAATAGTTATGTTTTGGTATGGCCATGGTTTTTAGATCAAAAGGGGACTTTTGTAGCTCCTGTTGGGTGGTATCTGTAAAATTTTTTCCCTTGTTTCACCTTTATGCATTGTTCTTTCCTGAACCATAGACATGAGAAGCCAACAGATCCGGATGACCCCCTTGCTGATCAGAACATTAAAGACCGATATTATGGAATCAATGACCCTGTGGCAGATAAACTTTTAAAGCGGGCATCAACAATGCCTCGTCTGGACCCACCAGAGGACAAGACTATCACCACACTGTATGTTGGTGGTCTGGGCGATACCATTACTGAGACAGATCTAAGGTTTGTGAATATAATTTTATGAGTTATTTTTGCCTTCGCCTGCCCTAGAATTTTTTTTTTTTTTTTTTTTTGGCAAAAACATGGTAATTCTGTATAAGGTACATTTTTCTTTAGTTGCTCTAGAGTTAGTGTCATGCTGACTGGAATTTTTATAAAGTTGTCCTTTGTGATGCCACATAATGTTCCTCAACAGTGCTTATTCCATGCTTGTGTAGGGTATTAATTACATGAGCTTCTGTTTGGCCTAATAGCCATTAGAATTTCTAAAGATGGCACATATCCAAGTATGATTTATTTTGTAGGGGAGGGAGAGCTTTGCAATTATAAAACCTTATGGTTTAACTTGTTGGCTTTTTAAAGAGATTGGTATTTGGTAAATTTGTGTTATTCTTGGCTTGTATTTTGTATGGCTAGATGAAACATCTGGGCAGATACTGATGGAAATTGCCTCTTGCAAAGAGATAGAGGGGAGAAGAAACTCTTATAGGTGTACAACCTGCCCTTGGTAGCTTATCTGCATTAAACCCTAAGTGAGCTAGAGTGTCCCCAGGGGGTGGCAGACTTTTTCCCACCTGCTCTTTCTCTTCTTTTTTACAACCTTAAAAAAAAATTTTTTTTTAAATGTTCTTGGCTCATCAGCCATGGGGACTGTAGTTTGCCAACCCCTTATCTAGGGTTTAAGGTCTTTAGGGAGCCTTCTGGAGCCCCTTTTCCTCCATGGGAAAAACCCTGAGATGTTTGATAGCCTTTATTTACTCGTTATTTTTCTTTCCCTTCCTCAATACACAGCACCCACAATAGGGTGTAAGGTATGGGGGAACCACCTGCAGGTAATTAGGCAGATCACCACGGGGCCACCTGCCTTGTGGTGAATCAGTTAAAGAGTTAGTAATCCAGGGCTTCCCTGGTGGCGCAGTGGTTGAGAGAGCGCTTGCTGATGCAGGGGACGCGGCTTCGTGCCCCGGTCTGGGAGGATCCCACATGCCGCGGAGCGGCTGGGCCCGTGAGCCATGGCCGCTGAGCCTGCGCGTCCGGAGCCTGTGCTCCACGACGGGAGAGGCCACAACAGTGAGAGGCCCGCGTACCGCAAAAAAAAAAAAAAAAAAAAGTTAATAATCCATATTCAACTTCCTGGGAATGTCTGTGTTATTAACTCTCGTTTTTCTCTACAGAAATCACTTCTACCAGTTTGGAGAGATCCGGACAATCACTGTTGTGCAGAGACAACAGTGTGCTTTTATCCAGTTTGCCACAAGACAGGCTGCAGAAGTGGCTGCTGAGAAGTCCTTTAACAAGTTGATCGTCAATGGCCGCAGGCTCAACGTGAAATGGGGAAGGTGAGCATTAGACTGTATTAAAATAGCATTATTGAGATTTTCAAGAACCTTTTCATTATCTGGGGACTAGTAAGCTTTCGGTGAATAGGCTTAAATCAATAGGACCTTTAAAAAGAATTTTTCATTCTGTCTGGCACTCCATTCCTGTGGATATTAGGAAGATGCTACTTTGGAAATTTATTCAGGGTTTTGGTGTAGTGATCTGATCCTTTGAAGGTTCATGTGTTTTGTGACCAGCTGTTACAGGCCAAGGGTAATGCCAGGGCATGAAATGTGGCCTGAGAGTTTACACAGGAATTAGACCTAGATTCTGTCCTCTGTAGGCCAACTATCTAGTGTTGAAGAATAGCTAACATAAGTTTGAAAGTGGTGATTGCATAAGAGAGACGCAAGTAAAATGCCCTGGACATTCAAAGGTGGAACGTGTTTCTGGCTTGGAGCCAGGGAGACCTTTCACAGCAGCAGCAGCAGTCCTCACGGAGGGCTTTCTGAGCACTGGGCTCAACACACGGGTGTTGCCTCCTCCAGCCCCTACAGCAGTTCTAGTGAATTTTGAACCCAAGTCTTTCTGGCTTCAAAACCTTTGCTCTTATCCACTGTGCACTATGGCATTTATGGGAAAAGAATATGTGCCGAAAAGGAGGCAAGGAGTGAAGGAAATCCGTTTGTCTAGGAAACATGAGAAGCAGAGGTGTGAGAGAAGGTGGGACCATGTGCTGATGGCGTAAGGGTCTGTGTCTCCCAGGTCCCAAGCAGCCAGAGGAAAAGAAAAGGAGAAGGACGGAACCACAGACTCTGGAATCAAGCTAGAGCCCGTTCCAGGGCTACCAGGAGGTGAGTGCAGACTTTCTGCCTACCTGGTAGCTTGCTAACTTCAGTTGCTCACACTGCCCTCGTGTCCCACGGACGTTAGAAGAGACCCAGGTCTCTGGCTCCCAGCAGCTGTGATCTCCCAGCAGGACCTCCCAGGATTTCAAGGCAGTGGAAGCGCTGTTGCACGGTTGTCCTCTGCTCTAACCAGCTGTTTCTCTTCTTCAGCTCTTCCTCCTCCTCCTGCCGCAGAAGAAGAGGCCTCAGCCAACTACTTCAACCTACCCCCCAGCGGTCCTCCAGCGGTGGTGAACATCGCCCTGCCACCCCCGCCTGGTATTGCCCCGCCCCCACCCCCAGGTAACCAGCTTCCTTCTGAGGAAATCGGGAAACGCTGTCCAAGTCCTGTAGGCTGTGGGTGTGTGTTAGCTTGCAAAGCCTTTACTACCTGCCTGCGACAAGGTAAGGAGTTTGCACCAAAATGTAAATTCGTCAAGAAAGTCGTGTTACCAAAAAATTGTCAGATGAACTAAACAGTGTGCTTGGTCATGTAATGAAGTTACATTTTGGCTCAAGCTCTTTATCTTGTTCATGACAAGTAATAAACAGTTCAGGGACTTGCACTTTGTATAGCACTGCTCTTTATCGCACTGTCAATGCCAGTATGAGCAGTGTAAGTAAATCACAAGCAGCAGGTTCTCCTGGGCAGAGTTCCCATACTCTCTGGAGAAAATTCTGGTTTCTGAACACCCTTCACTCGAGTATAAAGCATTGAGGTTAATGATGACAGGGTCTTGCCATCAGCCTGATTTCTCCCTCACCTCCCCAATTCTGATCAAATCCTGTCTGATAGGCTTGGCATGTTTGATAGATAACAGAGGCTCAGATGACATACTAGCAATACCTGAGACATGTGGAGTTTTTTTTTTTTTAAGCCATCTTGAGGGGGAAGGTTTCTAAAACCAAGGAAGTCATGCAGGTAGACATTCCTAAGCAAGTCTTGTGAACTGACATTTTCTGAAGCCCCATGTCAATTTGATTTATGTGTAGGTGGTATTGACCTTAGAAAATTCAGGGTTTGAAAGGTTGTCAAGAGAACTGCAAGCCTAACAGATTTTCCTCTCCTATCTGTAGGTTTTGGGCCACACATGTTCCACCCAATGGGACCACCCCCTCCTTTCATGAGGGCTCCAGGACCAATCCACTATCCTTCTCAGGACCCTCAGAGGATGGGAGCTCATGCCGGGAAACACAGCAGCCCCTAGCACATTATCACCACTCTGGGGCTCTACAGAAGAGAGGGCGCTTAAAAATCCCAGTAAATGAATCTTGGAATAAATATATTTTTCCTCCCTTTGTAGTTTCCATGATAGCGGAATATATTCAGATGTGGGCAGTTGGAGAACAACAGCCATGCTTTCCTACATGTGCTCAAAGGATTGATGGACCAGAAATAAGCTGCCATTAACATATCTGGTTACTACTATAACATTACTAATAAAGTTTAATGCCTCTTCCCCTTATCTGTGTGGGGAACAAGCAACTGGGTAAATTGGAATGTCCAGCGGAGTTACCATCCCAATTAAATGTTCATTTTGTATCTTTTCTGGGGGGAAAAAGTTGACCTGCAGTAAAAAAACAAACAACTTTGACCATTTTTATGTCCATTGGATATTTTCCTTTTTATCATCTAAAAAAAGATTACTAGTTCTAATCATTGTAGTGGCAAGAGTGTGATTTAACGCTTCTAAAGTCACACTCAGAAAGACAAGTAGAAACCAGCACCCAGCACAGCCCAGGTCTTTTCTCATCTCTCCTTTCCTCATTTATTACTAAAGGAATCTGGCTGATAGTTTTACTTCTTTATGCTACCAAAAAAAGACAAAGATAAAAATTACTTTTTATTCCTGTCAATCAGATGGAAACACAAATGTCATGGGGTTTTGTATCATTGAAGAAACCTGGTGTCTAGGATGAAATTATTTTAAAGAACTTCCAGTAAAACACTTGAACAAACTGTGAAAGGAAAAGAATTAGAGTGTGTTTGAATGGAAGACTTGTGACCTATAGCTGGAACTTTGATCTTCAGCATTCACCTTTGTGTGACTTCAGCGTCTCGTTTTAATTCCCTGCTTCTGGGCAGGGGACTCCGGTCTTAGAATATTTGGATATATCTGAATTGTAGATGGCAAAAAAAAAAAATTGATGTTGTGTTGTGGTTTTGTTTTTAAAAAATTAAAACGGGTCAATTTTCTAAATGTTGTCATAGGTTTATTTCTGCTTTCTTTATCCTTGGTAGCTGAACTTGAGGTCAGTGGGAGTTAGAAACAAGTTATATATAAATATGTTTTTGCTTTAGACTGTTTTGATTCTGATCTCTATCCATTCTAAAAGAACCAGGCCTTTTTAGTACTTATGTCAAAGGTTAGTTGTGGGCTTGAAATAGGAATACACAGAAGGCACAGCACAGAGCCTGTCATGTGCTTGTTGATACATGGTAGCTTTAAAAAGTTGTCCTAGTATTATACAAGTCATTTTAAAAGGAAACAGGAAAAATTTATCTACAAGTGCATTTTTCCAGAAGCCAATTCCCATGTCATTTTTATCTAAAATACATACTTACAGAATGGATATACCCCTTATTACCCTATTTTAGCTTCTCTGGAGAATTTTTGTTGTTTTCTTCGAGAGGACTTTATCTTGCCTTTTTTTTTTAAGATCTAAAATTAATCTAGAAGCACTTAGAAATTTTTATTTTAATTCCAGTAATATCAGATGTGAAGCAATGTAGGGGTACTTCCAAGTATTTTGACACCCTTCTGGGTAGGGTTTTTTACTTTTGAGCAGCTGAGAGGTTTTTAGCCAATTTGTGAAGAATGTGAAACAGTGTTTTAATAATTGCTAAATTCAGTTATATCTATACATTTTATATACACATGTAAATATGACTATCCAATTTGCATATTCTTGCCTTTTTGAGAAAGGTTCTAAATTCTGTGCAGTTACCTGGCTGTGGATGTGTATTTGTTTTTAAAGCATAAACCAACATAAATTGAAGTATAGAATAGATGCTTGATTAGTCTTTCTTATGGAAATCAGAATTATGAGCAATTAGATTTTGGCAAAAACTCTTAGGTGCTTACCAAACTCCATTTCCTTCTCTAGGGCATACAGCCAGGGGTACACTTGGCAAAAAGTAAACCTTGCCATTCCCAGACCTCGGTAAAAACATCTCACCCACCCAGTCCTATGAGCTCTTTCCCCATCTGCTGGCTGAACGCACAGGAGGATAATCCCTGGAAGATGGCAGAGTCACACAATGGAAGGAGCCTGGGTTACTTTATCACTGCTTCAAGGAGAGCATCGTGATGAGGAATTTTTGTTACAGTAAGCCATTGAGACTTGGGGATCTGTCTGTAACAGCAGCTAGTGTTACTCTCATAAAAGATGTAATCAGATCTGATCACAAAAAAAAACAGAAACCCATTTTTGTACTGAGTAATGGTGATTTTTTAAATTTATTTTTATTCAAGTATAGTTGATTTATAATTGTTAATTTCTGATGTACAGCAAAGTGACTCAGTTATATACATATATACATTCTTTTTAATATTCTTTTCCATTATGGTTTATCCCAGGATATTGAATATAGTTCCCTGTGCTATACAGTAGGACCTTGTTATTTATCCATTCTATATGTAATAGTTTACATCCACTAACCCCAAACTCCCAGTCCATCCCTCCCCGCCCCCACCTTGGTAACTACAAGTGTGTTTTCTACGTCTGTGAGTCTGTTTCGTAGATAAGTTCATTTGTGCCATATTTTAGATTCCACATACAAGTGATATCATACAGTATTTGTCTTTCTGATTTACTTCACTTAGTATGATAATCTCTAGTTGCATCCATATTGCTGCACATGGCATTTCACTCTTTTTTATGGCTGAGTAGTATTCCATTGTATATATGCACCACATCTTCTTTATCCATTCATCTGTCAATGGACATTTAGGTTGTTCCCATGTCTTGGCTATTGTGAATAGAGCTGCTATGAACATGGGGGTGCATGTATCTTTTTGAATTACAGTTCTGGCCAGATATACTCAGGAGTGGGATTGCTGGATCATACAGTAACTCTAGTTTTAGTTTTCTGAGGAACCTCCATACTGTTCTCCACAGTGACTGCACCAACTTATATTCCCACCAACGGTGTAGGAGGGTTCCCTTTTCTCCACACCCTCTCCAGCATTTGTTATTTGTATACTTTTTTTAAAATAAATTTATTTTTTATTTTTTTTTGGCTGCATTGGGTCTGTTTCTGTGTGTGGGGCTAGTTGCGGCGAGCGGGGGCTACTCTTCATTACAGTGCGCGGGCTCCTTGTTGCGGTGGCTACTCTTGTTGCAGAGCACAGGCTCCAAGCACGTGGGCCTCAGCAGTTGTGACACGTGGGCTCAGCAGTTGTGGCTCGCAAGCTCTAGAGTGCAGTCTCAGTAGTTGTGGCACACAGGCTTAGTTGCTCCGTGGCATGTTGGGTCTTCCCGGACCAGGGATTGAACCTGTGTTCCCTGCATTGGCAGGCGGATTCTTAACCACTGTGCCACTGGGGAAGTCCCCCATTAACTTTTTTAAAAGGAGGGATTGTCTTGGTAAAATGTAACTCATGTACAGAAAAAGTGCATAAACACAGAAGCACAACTAAGTTAAACATTTTAAAGTGAATATCTGTGTAACAATCACACAGATCTAGAAATAGTCCAGCTTTCCCCAGAAGCATTTTATTATGTCCCTTCCCAATCACAAACCTTTCTTCCTCCAAAGTACCACCATCCTGACTTTTATATTCAACACCTCCTTGCATCAGTAAATATACAATACAAACATATATATGTTTGTATATGTGCCTTCCTTTGCTCACCATTTTGTTTCTGAGATGCATCCATATTGTTGTATGTAACTGTAGTTCATTCATGTTCACTGATGTGAACTGCCATGTCTATTGTCAGGTTTCCCAACGTTTGGGCTATTCTCAGCCCTTTTCATTTCCATGTCACGGTCTGATTTCATTCATGTAAAGAACAAAAACAGGCCAAAGCATAGAGTTTATATGAAGGGCCTACTAGGCCCCCAAATTACATGAAAGGTTAATGACCTGCTTTTTCAGGATCGAAATTTTGTTGAATGAAGAAGCAAAATACAGAACAACAAATACTGTATGAGCCCATTAAAAGAAAGATATATCTTTGTATTTATGCATCTATATACATGTAAATATTTATTCAAATAAGTCTAGAATTCTAGAGCGACCAAACTATTACCAGTGGTTACCTCTGGTATATGGGAACGGGGCAGAATGCAGGAGAGTGGGAAAGTCTATGTATGTGCATGGGAGGAGCTATGTGAGCAGATACCTTCCTTCACATTTTACTTCTTCATTTATTTATTTATTTTTACAGTAGGCTTTTTTTTTTTAAACAACATCAGCAAAAGTCACATCAGAATAAGGAAGGAATGAGAATTTACTTTGGGGTGCAGCAGGCTCCCTACCAGTCTCTCCTCTTCTGTCCCTGGTGGCTGCCGTTACCCTCAGAGCACAGCAGAGCCAACCCAAGGCAGACCAAATCCTCTCTTCTGTGTTTCAGACACTTTAATGGTTGGCTTTCAGCTCTTGGAAACATGACTTTAAATGGAAGCCCCCGAATTCAAGCCAACACATCAACTGCAAGCAAATCTGAGTCAGCTGTTGGCCCCTTGAAACTGTGTGGGGCAGAGTGAAACTCCAGAGCAAAAGGAAAGTACAACCACTATCCCGTGCACCTGGGAACCAGCTAGATTCCCAGCCTTCTCATCTCCCCAGGAGAGGGCGTCAGGGCGGAGACAGAGGGAAGCAGCGGGGAAGGAGGTGAGCCATGTCCAACAGAGCCCTACAGTGATCAGAGGCTTTCCTTCAGGTTTCAGCTTTACTGACCCCCGGTGACATTTCCATGAGCCTGCTTCTCAAGGTGCACTCACTGCAGGAACATCTTATCAGCCAAGAGTAGTAGCTGCATGGAATCTGATAATGACTGAGTGCTTATCAGGTATGTGTCCATCACTATGCCCACAAAACTCTATGCAGGGGCTTCTACTCTCGTCCTCATCTTACAGGTAGAGAATTAGAGGCCCACAGGCGAGAAATGACTTGAGTTCACACAGCCAGTGGTGGCATTAGAACCCACCCGATCCAGTCTGACCCCCAGCCTGTACTCTTAACCTCTAAACTCTAAAGCAGGGCACCATGACCAGGTGATTCCAGAGTGAATGGGCTTGGCCGCCCAGTGGGGTGATAAGAAACATCCACTGGAATCGGACAGATCCCCACTTGTCCCTGGACAAGTCACTTCCCCATTTTTGAGCCTGGATATCCACATCTGTAAAACGGGACAATACCTTTGTCTCAAGGTCGTATTGAAAATTAGAAACGGGATATGGAGAGAACCTACTACCAGCCCAAGCCCTGAGGCGCCCAATAAAAAGCAGCCATAATCATAATCATCACAGCAGCTGCGGTGAGGCGTTCCTTGCCCTTCTCTTCCTAACGAGCCAGCACACAGGCCGAAGAACTCCTGGTGGAGACTAGGACAAGATCTACCCTGGCGCCTGCTCTAAACGGTGAGTGGAAGGGGCTGGAAAGGAGTCGTCCTTGTAAGCACCTACTCTGCAGCTGCCCTGTGAGGTGCCGAGCGCTGCCCCTTCTTTCTGACCCCGTGGCCGCCTCCCTAGTCCAGGCCTTGTTCCTTCAAGGATCCTGGCGTCCAGCTGTACTCCTCTCCAGTCTGTGCTGCCCACAGCAACCAGCGAGACCCCTCGCTCTCCAGCCTAAGAACCTCCCCATCTCCTTAGTGCAGCCCACCCCACTCTGGCCCCCTGAGGAGTCACTGACTCCTCTGACATTGCCATCTCCCTTCTCCACAACACCTGCCCCCGTGACAATTCTGTACCTTTGCACTTGCTGTGCACTTGCCAGGAATGCCTCCCCATCACACTCTCCCCGTCACACCCCCTTCCCTTGATGGACTGTCACTCCTCTGCGGCCCCACTTGAATCCTCTGGGAAGCTTCCCAGAATCCCACCCCACACGCAGGGTTAGAGAACCCCTCCTCTGCTTCACTGGTACTTTGTTCCTCAGTAGTCAATTAGCGTGCTTTAGGGAAAATTAAGATGACTTCCTGCTTTACAAATCTGTCTCCTCTACTGTCTTTTCCTCCCTAGGCTAGGGCCTGGGCTTACCACACCCTCTCCCTGGAGCTGGCCCAGCGGCTAGCACACAGTTGGTGCTTAGTAAATGTTAACAGCATAAATAAGGACCATCTGTGTCTCAGTAAGAGGAAAATCTAATTATCAGAGTGATTCACCGGTAAATCGGCGGCTAGTGAGCTCCCTGCCATTGGGGCAGCGTAAGCTAGACTACAGGAGCAGGAAAGAGTAGAGGCTTGGACGTGAAATCATTGGTGGTTTGGATTCCTAAAGATACAAACCGGGGACGAATTTTCCTGGAATCAGCTGGGAGTACTGGTTACTAACAGAGACCCTCCACTCAGGAGATTCTGATGCTGCAGGTTTGGGATGGGCCAGAAATCTGTATTAAAACACCTCCAGGTAATTTTGAAGCACACCACATTTGGGAACTGCTGAACTTCGTGACCTTTGAGGCCATTTGTGTGTGTGATGGTCCTTCGTAAACTGTGAAGTGCTGTCCACGAGTCTTGGCTCTAGGTGTTACCCAAACTCTGAGATGGGGGAATTGAAGCGGCTGGGGCTACAGCTCCTCAGACTCTGGGAGGTTGCGGACCCAGCCCTGGGCCACCCTGTTGAAGCTGGGTCTGAGGCGGAGGAGTTCCAAGCCACTGGTGAGCTCCGGGACGAAGGGGGTGCCTGCCCTCGGAATGCTTTCCCCCACCAGGGCTCCTCCAAAGGGCACTGGCGTCCTGGGGAGAGAAGAGCAGCAGGGGAGGAAGGCTGTGTGGGAAAGGGTGGCGGAACAGACCTGTGGGTCTCCATGGGCAGCCCCCTCCCCTCCTCTCTCTGGGCCTCAGTTTCCCTGTTGCTCAGCAAGGTTTTGTACTGTCTTTAACAGGTTTCTCCAGCTCTGCCCATTCTCAAATCTGCCCCTAGTGGGGATGGCTTCTTGCTTTGAAATAGGAGTGAGGTTTTCAGTGAGAACTGGCTTGTCCTGGCAAAACTCTAGGTTCCTGTTAAGGAAGGTCCAGAAGGGTGTAGAATTGGAACACAGTTTTTCCCTCCTCTTGTCATCTCCCCTTAAAACAATACATCACAGGCTGGAGAGAGAAAGGAGGGTTAGAAAGAACACTGAGAATCAGAGACTACAGTTTACCACAGAGACATGCCACTTCTCACCCATAAGACTGGCAAGAATAAGTGATTTGGTAATGGGGCAAAGTTAGCGAGGCGGTGGGGCAAAGTCTCACTCATATACTGCTGGTTGGAGGGTAAATTGGTGTTGCTCCCTTGGAGGGCAATTTGGCAGGATCTTTTTTTCTTTTTTTTACATCTTTATTGGAGTATAATTGCTTTACAATGGTGTGTTAGTTCCTGCTTTAGAACAAAGTGAATCAGTTATATATATACATATGTTCCCGTATCTCTTCCCTCTTGCGTTTCCCTCCCTCCCACCCTCCGTATCCTGTCCCTCTAGGTGGTCACAAAGTATTGAGCTGATCTCCCTGTGCTATGCGGCTGGCAGGATCTTTTAAACCTGAAAATGTGCAAATTCTGTCAACCAGCGCTCTACCTGTAAGCATATGGCTTAGGGAAGCGTATGCACAAGGAAGCAGATATGAGCAGCGATTAGTGACAGACCAGAAACAAGCCATACGCCCACTGGCAGAGGAATGGATAAGATAAATATAGTATATTCACATGGCAGAGTACTATATAGCAACTTAAAAGGAATGAAAAGAGATATAGGTATTAGAAAGAGGAGACTGAAAAAGCATAATGTTGCGTGAAAAAAGCAAGCAAGTTACAGGATGAAATACAAAGTAGCAAAACACACACACACGTGCACACCAAACAATGCTACATCCCCATAGGTACGTGGCTGCTGGTAGAGAATATTCTCTTGTAGAGAATGTTCTGAAAACATACATACCAACCTGACAACAGTGTTCCCTTTGGGAAGGGAGCTGGGATTGGAGCATGGGGAACAAAGGGGCCCTACCTTTATTTGAAGTCGCCTAGTGTTTTTTTTAAAGATAATATAAATACATGATTTTCAAACTCTTTTTTAATTTTAAGAGAATAAAAAGCATTGCTCATTTAGTGTTTTCCCTGCAGCCTGGGACCAATGGAGATATCGGAATGCCTGCTCTGGGGTAAAAAGGCAAACCTTGGGCCAGAGCCTGGGTTCCAGCCAGGACAGTGTTTCTGCCTGGACCACCACAGCTGTGATGGCAACAGCCAGGGCCCCGCAGGAACAGGCTGGGCTGTTTCCAAGTCAAGCAGGCCTCACGGCTGGGCCCTTGATCAGGAGCCCAGAGCCCCGGATCCTGAGCACAGTTTGGCCACCAACAGTACAGTTCCTTCTCTCTCTGCCTCAGTTGCGTCTTCCGTCCCAGGAGGGGTCTGGGCTCAGGGGTCCCTAAGACCCTCCTTATTTTTGTGGGAACATGCCTCAGCCTGTCAGAGCTGAGGCGTGAGATGGATGGGGCTGCGACCTGCAATGGCCAGACTGGAAGCTGGCTGCTAGCACTGAATGTCAGCTGAGGGTTTTAAAGAGCTGGACAGGCAGGGTGTGAGGGCCCCAGGAGGAGAGACAGCACAGTCCTGCCCGGCAGGAAACCCCAAAATGTCTGCCAATGGCTCGTGGTTCACACGAGGCCTGTCGGGCCCATTCTTGCCATCATGGTCCTCCCTGGCTCTTAGCTGTTTGAGGGCAGTCACATGCCTCCTGAGCAGTCTCTTCTCAAGGCCCATCACCCCCAGTTCCTTCAGCCCTTCCTCAGAGGGCTTGGTCTCCAGGCCTAGCAAGACAGACACAGTCTCCATGTGTGGTCTGAGCAGGTGCCAGAAGCGCTGGACTGTGGCCTCCTCTCTGTGGACCCTCCACTTTCTCCCTTAATCCAGCCCAAGCCGGAGGAGCATTTTTCACGAATAGCAGCACACTGAGGAAGCCAATTGAAATGCAGTTGAAATGCATCCCCCAGCCCAAAGCCTTCCTTCCTGCCAAGCTCCTGTCCTGACTGCTGTGATTTGTTTTCAGGCCCCCAGGGCGGGATGTTAAATCTATCCCTTTTAAATTCTCCCCTGTTGGCTTTTCCAGCCATCATTTCAACCTGTAAATAATAATAATAATAATGGCAGCTACCATTTATTGAGAGCTTATCACTTGCCAGAAATTTTGCCTAAGGCCTCTCATGCCATCCTCGCGACCATCTTATGAAGCAGGTACTGTAACAGTCTCATTTTACAGGTGGGGAAAGGGAGGCCCAGCGAGGTTAAGCCACTTGCCCAAGGTCACACAGCCAGGGGTGGAGACTGCATTAAGCCCTCGTCGAGGGCCCACGTACTAAACACTATGAGCCACTGCTTTGTGGCTCTCACCTCTGGTGTCCAACATTTCACTGCCACTCCCCACAGCGGTACAGCCTCAAGATCGCTTTCTAGGCCTCTTCCAGACCACTGATGAAAGTGAGGAAAACGCTGAGCTGGCCTAGGACTAGTGAGGTCTGGGGCCTCCAGCCAGGGAAGGACTCGCACCTTGATGTCCATCAAGGAGATGGCACACAGCAGTGATGGAGAATAAGCACCTGGACTCTGGAGTCAGACAAAACCAGACTTGGATCCCAGCCCCGCCACTGCTTCCTTGCTTTGTGATTTTGGGCAGATTGTTGATAATCCTCTTCTCCAGCAGAATAGGAAAAACTGTGGCACCTGCCCCGCCCTGTTGTGGAGGAGAATCCAGCAAGGTGTGTGCCACATTCACCCATTTATTCCCTGTACATTTATTGAGCACTAGTTAGTTGTACTAAGGCAAGAGCTCTACTGAGTTTTAGCAGGGGCTCAATAAATATATATATAAGGCGACGGGGTAGAGCCCGGCCTGTAGAAAGCGCTCAGGAGATGGAGCTACTGCTGTGGTTGTGACTGGCTCCAGCGCATCCTCCCTCCAGGTCTCTCCCTAAGCAGCCCGCCTCGTCTTACTTGTTGAAATTTCGATACTCCGCCAGGCTGGGGGTATGACTTCTGCCTTCGCCCAGGTCGTCCTGGTAGCTGATGAACTCCTGCCATGGGCAGCTGTAGCCCTTGGGGATGGCCGTGTGGTTGAACTTCTCGGGAGGGACGACCTTCAGTGGCTCGGCATAGCCTAGGGGGTGGAGCATGGCACGTGGGAGGTGGGCGAGCGGGACGCTTGGGCTCCTTTTAACCTTGCCGCCACGCCCCGCTGCAGACACTGTTTGGGGGGGGCTAGGAAAGGGGAGTTGGGGGAGGGGGTGGAATGTGATGCTAAAGTTGCTCCAGCAAAGAGGACCCTTCCCGATCCCTGGAAACAAGGAGGACGGAGCAGAGGAATGGCAAGTTGGGGCGCAGACTCTAGTCTTGCCTCGGACCCTGGCTGGCTCTGTGACCTTGGCGCATTGCTGCGCTACTCTGGGCTTGTGTTGGGTCTTTGGAGTGGGGTGAGTGTGTGTGTGTGTGTGTTGGGAAGGAGATGGACTAGACGCTCTCTGGATGCTCTTCCTGCCCCACCGTGGAGCTCGCCCACGCTACGGTCCCCTGGTCCTGGAACGCGGGCAGGCCACTTACCTGGCGCCAGGGCACTGGGGCTGTGGGCACTCACTGGCCGGGCGGCTGTGGGCTGGGCATCCTCAGGGCCCCCGGGCCCTGAGGTCGGGAAGATGTGGAGCTCAGAGCGGTAGTTCTGCCCCTCGGAGCTATTGGCAGCCTAGGCACAGGGGCGGGAGCTCAGAGGTGGTGGACCGCGGAATCTGAGCTGCCTGGCCCCTTGCCCCAGGCTTCCGCCACTTCGGGGTCTCTGTCCATGCTCACCATCCCAGGTTCCGCTGTTCCGGTCACCTTCTCCTTGGCGCTTCCTGCCACGAGCTGGGGGGAGGGGAGGGGCAAATAAACCGCAGGAAGGCTCAGCGGGGCAGGAGGCCAGGGTTCTCCCTCCACTAAAAAAAAGGCAGGGGGTGGTGGGAGGTCATAATCCTAGAGCCCACCTCCCAGGGATGTTTTTGGGGGAGGATGAATTAATAGTGTAGAGCGCTAAACCCTGGAACAGAGAAGTGCTCTTATATACGTTAGTTGCTATTATAGTAGTTGCTATTATAGTATTGACCCTGGGCATATAATATTTAACCTCTCTGAGCCACAGTTTCCTTCCCTGTAAAGTGGAGCTGATGATAATAATATCGCTCTCTGATCATTAAATGAGATGATGCATGCAAACTGCTTAGCTAGTACCGTCATAAGCACGTAGCAAAGGTAGGTGTTTTGTCATTTTTATTATTCTGCCACATCGATCCCTCTCATCGTCTCCTGTTTCATCCAGAAATTGAGTGGAGTAGGATGAAAGTCCCCTGAGTTCATTAGAAGTACCTGAAACTGCCTGCCACCTTTTTGAAGCCGGGGGACAAGCCATTCTTGCCTCCTTTCTCTACCAGCTGACTGTCTCGTGGCCTTTGCCTTCTTCCAGTGGGAAAAAGAGGACGGCATTCTGCATTTTCCATCTTAGATCAAGCTCAAGTGTAATCTAAATCCTGCTTGCCGCAAATTCAGCCCAGAGCACCTGACTATTCTTCTGCACTTTTTGTAGGAGTCAGAGTCCCTTCACTCCATGGGGCATCCTGTCCAATACACTTTAGGTATTGTATCTGGGGAAAGGTGCCTAAAGGGCTAACCCTTTTCTAGGATCACCTAGCAAGGCAGAGGTCAATCTGATGGCAATATCACAGCTGTCCCCGGCTGGAACTTGAGGGACCCCCCCCATAGAGGGCAGAAGTCCTATCTGGCGCATTGTTTGGCTCTAGGCTAACGACTGGCCCTCTCTGGGCCTCAGTTTTCCTGTGAACACAATGAAGGCTTACTCACCACACGCGGGCTGGCTGCAAACTCAAAGGTGAATTTCTGCACGCGGCGCTGTCTCTTCTGGAAGAGGAGGGATCCTCGGTTGTTACGCAGTGATAGCTCTTCCATCATCAAGTCCTGGGGCACGCTCAGCTTCTTGCCCAGGTCCAGCAAAGGGACTGCCCAGAGAGGCCAGAGGGAGCTCTTACTACCAAACCCTCAGGGCACTCCGGGTTGCTGCCTCTAAGGGGACCTCCGCACAGCACCGTCCACTGTGTATGAGAGTGCCGATTTTGTCCCACACTTGCTGACCTTGGGTGTCATTATTCTTAGGAATCTTTGCCCACCCAATGGGCGGAAATGACTCCTCTGTGTTTAATTATCATGTGTTTGACACTCAGTGAAATTGAGCATCATTTCAGATGTTCTTTGGCCGGGTATATTTATTCCATGCATTTCCCATGCAGCTCTTTGCCCATAGGGGTGGAGGTAGTGGGTAATGATCAGATTCTAGGTATCTTTTAAAGGTAGGCCATGGGTATGGGCTGTGAGAGACAGAGAGAGAGGTGTGGGAGGTAAAGGCAAGGTTTCTGGGAGGATGGAGTAGCTGCTCTCTGAGATGGGAAGGCTGGAGGAGGAGGAGATGTGAGGAAAGACCAGGCATTCCGTTCTAGACATGTCTTCTTTTAATGTTAAAATAGCCTTTTATTATTATAAAAACAGCATATAAGTGCATTGAAGAAAGTTAGAAAATATAGACATAAAAGAAAAGAAGGGCTTCCCTGGCAGCGCAGTGGTTGAGAGTCCGCCTGCTGATGCAGGGGACACGGGTTCGTGCGCCGGTCTGGGAGGATCCCACATGCCGCGGAGCGGCTGGGCCCGTGAGCCATGGCCGCTGAGCCTGCGCGTCCAGAGCCTGTGCTCCGCAACGGGAGAGGCCACAACAGTGAGAGGCCCGCGTACCACAAAAAAAAAAAAAAAAAAAAGAAGAAGAAAAACACCATTTTCTACCATCCAGAGGTTGCCACTACTAACACTTTAGTGTATATCCTTTCCCGTCTTTTTCACTGACTATGTATTCATATGTGACTTTTTAACCAAAATGAAATCATAGCACAGCTGCTTTGTAACTTGCTTTTATCAGTTAAAGATCTCCACCTTTCCAAGTGAATGAATTTTTTTTTATATATAATGCCTAGTCTATGTTCAAACTCCCCTAATTGTCTCCAAAACTGAATATAATGTTTGAAGAGCCTTGTAGGCATCCCAGCGGAGATGCCGACTAGGGAGCTGGATATATGAGTCTAGTGTTCATGGGAGAAAATTGACCTGGACATAAAATTTGGGACATCAGGAAATACAAATGGTTATTTGCTGTTGTTGTTTTTTTAATGAAGACTGTCCCGTTTATTTCTTTTCTCATAGTTAGGACCAGTCATTATAGCCATGTAGACGGATTCCAGGGCTGATGACCGTCCTTAGTAGTTTGGTAGCCCATCCATATCCTTGATGCTTTCCCCACCAGCAAAACACATACTTTTATGTTGGCGCCACAAGGGAAGACTTTTGGAAGAAAGAAGTGTCAGCATGGTGAGGACGTTGGTAGGAGAGGAATATGTATGGGCAGCACGGGAAGACTTGTCATCTCTACAATCAAACACACATACGTTCATATTCTAGCTCTCTGAATGGTATTTGGAGCCTGGAGGCTAGGTGAGATCTCCAAGGATATGAGAATGGATAAAGAGATCCAAAGACTGAGCCCCGGGGCCTCCAACATTTAGACTGAGGAGATGAGCCCCAGCCCTGGAGCCCGGGAGAAAACACCCAGCAAGGTAGGAGGAAATCTAAAGACTGTGGTGTCCTAGAACCAAATGATGAAAGCGTATTAGGCAAGATGGACTGATCAAGTGAGTCAAATGTTGCTGATATGTCAAGTAAGAGGAGGGCTGAAAACTGACCATTGTATTTAGTAACATGGGGTTATTATTGGCAATCTCCGCAAAAGCAGTTCCTGTGGAGTATTTGGGCGTGAAAGCCTTATTAGAGAGGGTTCGAGATTAGAGGACAGAGGAACAGTTTGACACAACACAAGGAAGCAATGAGCCAAATCTAGGATGTGGGACGTTCTACAGGGCAGGTGGCCCGGTGTCTTCAAAGGAGTGAATGACATGGGAAAAAAGGAGGCGGGGGCAGTGTTTTAGATTAAAGGAGATTTAAGAGACATAGCTACCCAATAAAAACAAGGGCCCTTGAGGGTACAGTTATTATGCTAAGTGAAATAAGTCAGATAGAGAAAGACAAATGCCATATGATTTCACTTATAGGCGGAATATAAAAACAAGCAAACATAAACCAAAATAAATGATCAAACCAAACCAAACATCAACAAACATGTAGATACAGGGAACAGAGTAGTGGTTCCCAGAAGGGAATGGGGGTCGCGTCGGAGGGTGAAATGGGTAAAGGGGATCGATTGTATGATGAAGGATAGAAACTAAATTTTTGGTGGTGCGCATGCTGTAGTGTATACAGAAGTAGAAACTTAATTCTGTACACGTGAAACTATCAATATATAACGTTAAATATGAACCAATGCTACCTCAGTTAAAAAGCGGCTCTTATTTGGATCCCCGTTAACTAGAAAATTGGAGCAAGTTGACTATAGGACTGGCTATTAAATAGTATTAAATCAACATTTAATTTTGTTCAGTGTGTTAATATCTTTGTGGCATGTAAGGAAATGTCCTTTTTATTACTTTCTGTGAAGTATTTGGGGGATGAAATGATATGCTCTTTGGGATTTGCTCTGGAACCCAGGAATAAAAGGAGGGCCACAGGGATTTGCACTCTCAACTTTTGTGTGTGTGTGTGTGTGTGTGTGTGTGTGTGTAAGTTGGTTAATAATGTGTGTGTGTGTAAGTTGGTTAATAAAATGTGAAAAAGAGAGGAGGGAAGTATAGACAGCTGCTTTGAGGAGGTGTGCTCTGAAGGACCATGGCTGGGGGCAGCTGTGGAAGCAGGAGTGGTTTGCTCGCTTGTTGGTTTGCTTACATGCTTGCTTGTTTTTAAAGAGGGAGGAATAATAGCATGTTTGTTAGCTGATGAGAAAATCTGACGATGCGATAAAGAGAGGGGAGAATTACTGAAGGAATGTCTTGAGCAGGAGAGAGGGCAGGGAGGGTGTTCAGTGCCCAGCAAGAAGGGTTGGCTTCACACAGTGCAAGGAGAGTTCATCTATCGTATCAGGAAGGAAAACCGAGAACAGGGACACAGATGCAAACAAGTGGACAGATGTGGAGGCGGGAGCTTGCAGAAGTTCTCTTTTGGCCACTTTACTTTTCTCGGTGAAATAAGAAGCAAGGTCATTAGCTGAGAATGAAGGTGGGGGAGGAGGTATTGGAGGTTGGAGAAGAGAGGTTGCTAAAGTTATCTCAGAGAACAGTAGGGGAGAGTGAATGGGTCAGGGATGGGTGATGTGGTCACCAGGCAACACTGAGGGCCATTCAGGTGCTGTGATTCATCCCATTCAATGGAATCCTAAACAGCGTTTTAAAAAAGGAGGCTGATGTTTCTTTCATCCTTACAGCAAATAGAGAGACAGCACCTTCTACATGTTAGGATCAGAAAGAAATCCACTGTAGATTAAAAGGGGGAAAAAAGGAAATTTCAGAAGAATCTGTATTCTAACATCCCACTCGTATATTTTAAAAAATAAACACATGTTTATGTATGCATTGAAAAATCTGCAAGGAGATATGCCAAATATTGGCAGTGACAATTTGGGGACCTAGGAAGGAGGAGGGCTGGAAATTGTTTGCATTGTTTTTGTATTTGAACAAGAAAATGTACTGCATATTTAAACAGATGAAAGACCACATATACCTAAATACATAATAAAAGTCCCCTGGCATCATATTCTCAAATGCTGTTCAGCTGAACTGAGCTCAATATTAAAAAAAATAAATAAATAAAGCTACAGATAAGACCTATTTGACTAAACAATTCCACTTCTAGGCGTTCGTCCTTGGGCAGAAAAGTTGAATAAACATGCCTGAAGATATACATACAAGGATGTTTACTGCAGTGACCATTTGAATTGTGAAAACTGGGAATCAATCTTGCAGTGCATGCTGCCCAGATGCCCTTTATCAGTGATTAACAGCTCACAACTGCCACCTCTACAGAGAACTGCCCCGGTGAGTAGAGGCTGCAACAGCCCCCTTGCTGAAGATGAGATGAATTCTGTAGGGCAATTAATTTATGCTTTGGAGCCCACATCCTTACTTAGCAATTTCCTCTGCCGGATTGTGCTTTTGTCACTTCCCTTCTCCTAGGAGTGGGAGCTCAACAAGTCACTTGTTTGGGAATCCTCAGGCTCTACTCCTAAGGGTCCCAACCTGGGCTGAGCCTTCATGGCCTCCCTTAGGGGATGTGTGTGTGTAAATATATATAATATCTTATATGCTGGGGGAGCGAGGGGAGGGGAGGGGTGAGATAAGTCATACTAGGATGGAAAGAAGTCTGTGGTGTGCCGCTAAGTGAAAAAAATTTAAGATGACGAACACAGTGTATAGTATTTAGCCCGTGTGTGTGTTTATATAAACATGTTTATATATGAACAGAAGAAGGATTTACACAAAACTGTTAACAGTGGTTCTCTCCAGATGGTTTTTTTATGAGGAACTTTCACATTCAAAGTCATTCATGTCTGCTTTGTCTGAATATTCTATAAAATGAATGTTTCATTTATATAACCATGTGGTAAAGGAGCAGTTTTGGAGACAGATCTGGGGTCAAATCTCAGTTCTACCACCTACTATATATGTGACTTCCTAGCTTCTCTGACCCCTGTTTTCTCATCTGCAAGATGGGTGTGATCGTATCTAACTTACAGAGTTGTTGTGAGGGTTATATATATAACGAAAGGTACAAATGCTCTTAGCACAGTATCTGAGACATAGTGAGCACACAATAACGGTAAGTGTTTTATTATTATTATTTTACGATGGCTATCTTTCGGCGGTGACACCATGAGATTTTTTCCTTTCTACTTTTCTTTAGCTTCAAAATTGTCCTTAATTAATACCTTAGCAATCGTCAACAATTCACGTATTTCCAGTCTGGCGTAAACGTCGTGTGTCAATATTTGGGGGTCTGTAACTAATTAATTACTTAGACAAGAGAAAAGAAAATGCATTGCCTGATTCTTCTAGTTAGCGCATCGGTACCTCACAAAGCTTGTGTATTTCAGCACAGAAAATCATGGAATAAAAAAAAAAAAAATGACACCAACAAAAGGAGGCAAGAACATACAAAACAAGTTAAAAGTACGACTCACACATAAAGTCATACACATGATTAAATACTTCCTAGAACACTGAAGGAGTTAAAAGTGCAGCAATGCCCTTAGACAGGGGTTTATCAGAGCTTGGTTCACTTCCCACCTGCATCAGAATCACCTGGGTACTTGGCTAAAAGGCTAGTGTATGGCCTCCTCCCCAGGTCCCCTGAATCAGAATTCCTGGGGGTTGGTGCTGGGAATCTGTATTTTTAACCAACAACGCCATGTCACTGCGATTCACAGTGAAGTTTGAGAGTCCTGACTTAGCTAAGTTTGTTTTTAAAATATTTGAAATGCTCTAAAGTAGGCCAAATCAACAGACTCCAAAATTATGCCAAGAGGTCTTGTAAAGTTGGTAATCATGTATTTTAGATGATTTATGCATTGGATGAATGTGCTTTTAAGTGAAATGGTTTGAGATCGGGCAGCCTATTCCTGCCCCCCTGCCCCACTCTCCCCTGACCCCTTGTCTCTTGCCATGGGGGCTTGGGGAGACGGCCCAGTTAAAACAAGCAGGGGCAATCTATGGGACGCTTGGGCCATTGTTAGGATTGAATCTGGGGCCAGAGCCCTCAGAGCTCTATTTGGGGCTGAGGTAAGGACTTAGGTGGGGGCAGGATCCAGTCTAAGGCACTCAACCTCAGCTCTTGGGGGTGCGGGCATCAGAGCAAGGCCCTTCCCAGTGCTGCGGGAAGCTTCCCAGCCCAGGCGGCAGATTCCACAGGCCGGCCTCGAACTCACACCTGTTTGCCCAGGCCTGGGGCCAGCAGGCCTGAGTGACTGCAGCCTGGGAGCAAGAAAGCATGGGATCTGAGGAATGCTCACGGGCTGGGTCAACCTTACCTGGTTCAGTGAGGTCCCCCATGGTAGTCATTACCGGCCCCTTCTGCTCCTTGGGAATCGTCCTGTGGAGGAGAGACTGCCACAAATGGTCCAGGCTGCCTCCGTTCCTCCCCAGACCTCCCAATCCTTGGTCTACCCAGCCCCGGCCCTGCGCAGCCTTGGCCCACACCAAAGTCTCAAGCAAGGGTGTCTGAGCTGGAAAGAGGAGGCTGAGGTCCATGGAAGAAAAAGGAGATGCTCAGGGTCACACAAATCTGCTTCCTTGGTGCTAGGGAAGCACACCGCATTGGGGGTAGTTTCTGGGACATTAGGAGAAGGGGAGGCGAGGGTCTCTGACTGTTGTTGTCCACTGACTCAAGTGAGCGCTAATCAGAGGCTGAAAGAGGTTGGAGGTTGAAGTCAGGGGGAGAGGAGCACGGGTGGTTAGGCTGAAGCTGCACTGGGGTCTGCGAGGTGCGCCCCTCCTCTCCTCAGGACTCGGCTCTGAGGCTTGAGGGCGCAGGCTGGTCCAAGGACACTGAAAACAACCATCAGCCCCCTTCCTACCCCCGTCCTTCAGTTCACTTAACATGGTGTCCTTTTCTCCCTCGCTCCTTCTCTCCCTCTTCCTCCATCCCCCCATTTGCATCTTATGGCATGTCCCAGGAATCTTGGAGGTGATTTACAAATAAAATGAGGTCCAAAGCCCCAGAGTAGCCCTGCAGGCCCCAAGTCTAGATCCCCTAACTCGCCCCCAGGAGAGAAGGCAAAGTCCTTGAGCCTCCTGATGGCCTTACCAACCCTTGTACCCTTCTGCTTGGCTTCCAGGTTTTTCTATATTTCTTCTTTTAGAAAAACAATCTGCCTCCATCTGTGCCCCCCACGCCCATACCCAGCCCCGGGTCTGTGGGCACTGAGCTGGACGGCCTGGATTCTAATCGGTGTCCCTGACTCCCTCGGTAACTGTGAGCAAGTAGCTCTCCTGTAACCTGAGGAGAATGGGCTACATCGTGGGTATCTATGGATGTGCTTCAGGGCATACACGGACCCCCTCAAACTGTGTGCAAACATGAGTACACATGCATTCCTTGGGGGCGATGCCCACGAGCTGGTGGCCGGTGCTCCAGATGGGACCACTTAGGGTTCCACAGTCCCCGGATCTGTTTCTTGACAAACACTCTCCTTACAGAAATTCACAGACATTGGGAAGGACCCCGCCCCTCATTTTACAGACAGGGACCCTGCTTCCCTCTATTGCTGAAAGATCTTGGAGTCCTGAGCAGAGCCATTACCTACCCCAACCTTGAACCCTAGCCACCCCCTCTCCATTTAACCCAGAGTAACCCAGAGCTTAGAATCCCTCCCTTCCCAACTCAGGATCCAGGCTTCCACGAGGCCCCACCCTCCCCGGACCCCCTCGGGCCCTTCCTCTGCTTGGGAGAAGGGGCTCTGGGAATTGGCTCCCCCGCACTGCCCACCCCCCACAGTGCCTCGAGCTCCCCTTGAGTCCTGGTACCTGAGAGATGGAACCACAGTGGGCAGGAGGGAGTGTCAGACCCTCAGATTAACACCTCTGTTGGGAAGCTGAGAGTTGAGTGGTCGGTGTCTGTGCAGGCGGTCATCAGTGAGCTGGGTATGCCTTGCCTCCGGCTCTGGCCTCAGCTGATGAGAGTTGTCCTTGCCTTGTCGTGGCTCATAGCCTTATTTCGGGCTGCAACAGGATCCAGGGACAGATGCTAAAAGCAGCAGGCCCCAGGGAGGACAGGTGCCCCGGCAGCAGGCCCTTGCAAACAGAAGGCCTTGCACACATACAGTACACATACATATGCACACACCAAAGTCACCTGGAAACGCTGAGTGAGTCACCGGTCCCCTGAGCCTGCGAATTGTATCCTTAGGGCCTAGATCAGGGCCTGGTAGGAACTCAGTAGATATTTGCTGAATGAATGATTGAATGGGTAGATTGATGAATGAATTGTCCCCCAGTAACTTTGCTTGACTTGTTCATTCCTCCTTTCCTTTCTTCCTCTGCTTCCTTCCTTCCTCCCTTCTTCCCTCCCTCCCTCCCTCCCTCCACCTTCTCACATTCTCTGAGCCTCTCTCTATGGACTGAAAATAAATAAGGCAGGGCTCTGTCCTCAAGGAGCTCAGCCAGGCCTGTGTCAGACCTGTAAACAGCCTTTGCGCCGCATCACGGAAAATGATCTGGGAGAGCCAGGGAAGGGTGCCACCAGCTCGGCCTGGGGGTGGGGAAGGCCTCCCAGAGGAGGAGACATTTGCGCTGGGCCTTGAAGTCTGAGTGGGAGCTCACAGGCAGAGAGGGGCACGGGCACTGCAGGCTGAGGCCATGTCACACATAGGATGTGAGGGGCCAGCGAGGAGAGCTAGAACTAGGGGCTGGGGTGGTGCTGAGAGATGAGGCCAGACAGGTGGGCAAGGGCCAGATCACAGCAGGCTTTTCAAAAGTACAGTGTATCTTATAAAAGTGCTGTTGGAGTTTAAGGCGGTGGAACGGAGCAGTCACGTGGTCATTTTCCAAAGATATCTCTGGCTGCCCTGTGGAAAGTGGGTTGGCGGGAGTTAGTCTTCAGGCAGGAGGATTTCACTGTGGTCAGGTGAGACCTGGGAGTGGCTGGACCAGGGAGGTGACAGAGGGCATGGAGAGGAGGAGAGGGGCTTGAGGGGTATTTGAGGGATCACCAGGTCCCAGTTAGAGACTGGATGTGGGAGGTGAGGAAAGGGCCGCTCCCGTTTCTGGATTGCATCATTCAAGGAAAATAATGGTGAGGAGTAGGGGGAATGGGGGCAGCTTGGGGTTGGGGGCAGAGACTGAGTTCAGTTTGGGGTGAAATTGGTTTGGCGTGTCTGGGCACCAGGATCACCAGTAGGCAGGGGGATACTGTGCTCAGGAGAGGGTCCTGCTGAAGATAGAGTCAGAGGTGCACTAACCACTACCAGGGAAGGGTGGGACCAGCAGGGATGTGCCGGGTCCAGGGCAGGGAGCTCCTGTACCTGTGTGCTGGATAGACTGTCCAAGGGCATATCTCTTAAGAAGAAGCCTGGACTCTGCTGTGGACCACCTGAACTCAGCTTCCTGCCCGTCAGAGTCCTTTGCCCAGCCTCTGCAGGGCCTGAGCTTTTAGATAGGAAGGTGAGGGATCTTGGCCTCACCTGAGAGTGGGGCCCCAATCCCCTTCTCTGGGTAAAGGACGCCCCCATCAGGAGAGGAGCACTCCTGATGGTCTGGATCCTGAGTTCTCTAGGGTTGGCTGGACTCTGATGTTACCTCTTGTAGGGGCTCCTCCTCCTGTCTGAAGCCCTGACCTGCCATCAGGAAGCAGCCCCAGAGCACTGGGCCCTGATGCAGCTTGGCCCTGGCCACTCCAGTGACAGTGTCCTGGGGTCAGGGCCTGGGCAATACCACCTTGAGACATCACCTCACCAACTCACTCATTACACAGATAGGGAAGCTGAGGCCTGGAGAAGGAGTTGGTTTACCCAGGGTCACCCAGCTAGTAGATGATAGGACCAGAACTTCAACCCAGGGACTTCTATGGCCCAGAGTGTTTTCATTGTTCCCCATCTCTGTTCATGATTGTTACTTCCCAAGCTCCCATCCCATGTGTATCAAACATCCTCATCCACCCAGCATCCTATGGACTGTTCCATGGGTGGGGAAAAGGGAAGGGCTTTAGACATAGCTGAAAATGACACAGGAGACAGAAAGATGCAGGAAGCATTTATTGAGGGCCAGAGCTGAATTCTACAGGAGGCAAAAGGCATGACACAGGCAATTTCTAGTGGGTTAGAGGAGAGGACTGGGGGAGAAAGCAGTTACAGGGAGCAAACAGCCAGACAGAACTGCAGCTTCCCAAGGCTGCCTCCTGCTGGCTCTTTGTGGGAAATGCAGGTGGAAGTGGATTTTCTCTGCCACTGCATCAACTAGTGGCCTGATAGTATCTTTGCTCTGAAAGAGGCCCTTAGCCCCAGGCTCCCATGCTACAGGGGTCCCTGAAGCAGGTGGGGACTTCAGTAATGTGATCACTCATCACTGACAAGTTGGAGCACCCTCTCATCTTCCTACCAACAGGGCCTATGTTCCCAATCTTTAGGCCCTGGGAATCCTTTGGGATCAGTCCTTTATTCCAAAGCACCCCACCCTCACCCTGACTCCCATCCTAACCCCAGCTTGCCCTAGCCTCAATTAGGGGTTCCTGGTCTAAATCACCCTGAGGGATGGGTAAGTCTCCTCCTAATCCCCAAATCACCCTCTGTCCCTCATCTTTAGCAACATCCTGGTATCCTTTCACTTACATACATACCTTTGATCCTCAGCCAATTCCAGCCCCCCCACCCCGCCAACCCCCACACACTTAGTTTCCTGAAACTGATATTCTGAACTTCTAGAGGGCACCACCAGCCAACTCTGGAAACTATAGGACCGAGGTATATTCCTCCCTGTGTCCCTCCTGGGGATTGGAATCAGAGTCACTATAGCCTAAGGGACAGGCTAGGGCCTGCAGCCAGGCTCCCCAAGGTCACTGGGCACCAGACACTGGCTAGGCCAGAGTGTGATGGGAAAGAGATGAGGCAGAACAGGGCCCCATCATCTGGGCACAGTATGGATGCTGGGGCCTGAAACTGAAGAGTGGAGTACTTCCTAAGGAACCAGAAATATAGGCAGACTCTGGTCTAACCCCTCACTCACCCACCCAAGCTCATCTCCCTAGCCAATCCTCCAGCACTGCTCTCCCTCCCTTCCTAATACTGTGGAATGCATTTCAGGACTGGAAGAGCCCCCAGAGGTCATCTGAGCCAGTCCATTCCCTACTAGAATCTCCTCTGTGCATCCTGGCCACTGCTTGCATACCACCCATAACAAAGAACTCTTTGCCTCCCTCTTTCCAAATGGGCAACCTCAAACTCAAGGCTACCAGGTAAAGCCAGAGGATAACAGATAGCTCCGTATCAACTCTTCTCTGCCCAGCTCAGCTTTGAGCCCAGAGCCTGCCATGAAAGGGCCTGGAAGGGATAGATGGGTTGGAGACACCTATAGCATCATTCCTGGAGACCCTGGGAAGCCTGAATTGGGATGGAGAAAAAAGCCTGAGAGGGATCTGAGAGGAGGAATCTTCCCTCCTCTTCTCTCTAGAGAAGCCAGCAGGGCACCTTGAGCTGGCCTGGGAGACCCTCTCTAAAGGTCACCATGGTAAAAATAGAGCTTGTCTGGGAAGGGATGGAAAACAGCTGCTCCTGCCTGGGACTTGGTGCCAGGGAGGCAGATGGTCAAGCCAGGGCCTGGACAAGGAACTCAGGCGTAGGATCCTCTGAACACACCCCTCATTTACCAGACTCCAGAGATCAGAGCCAGGAAGGGGGGGGGGGGGGGGGGCGGGGCGGGCGGAGAGTATGGAACCCTGCAATGCAGCAAGTCTAGGGGTCCATACATACAACACCCTGCCTCTTCCAAGGCACTAGTGTGTGTGTACTGATAGAAGGGGTAATTTAGAAGTTTGGAGATTGCCTTGGCCAAAGCTCTATTAAACAGATGGGAAAGCTGAGGAGCAGAGGAAGGGTCTTTCCCACAATGACTGAATGACAGAGCAAGGGCTAGAACCCAAGCTTGGATCACCACCCCAACCCCAAGCCCAGAGCTCTCCTCCCCTGACCCCTTATCTCTGGGGCTATCAAAGAGGCCAGACCCTTGGGGACATGGTGCTGGGAGCTCCCAAGCCCCACGACACTTTCTGGCTCGGCTCTCCCGGGGCAGGGATGGGGTGTGGGCGGGGAAGCCTTTAGGTGGTGCAGGAGGCCTCCGTGGGTAGGTTGCCACGCTTGAGCCTCAGGCTGCCGTTCCATCCGCGGGGACAGATGTTGTAGCCGAGGATGCCGGGCGACTTAGCCCCAGAGTCCTCGGAGTCGAGGGACACATCGGAGTCCGTGGGCGAGCGGCGGTAGGGGAAGGGCCTGGGTCGCGCGGGCAGCGGGCTCCGGGGACTAGCGCAGGGCGAGGGCCCGGCGGGCAGTGGGCTCCGGGGGATGGGAGCGAACGTTGTCCCGGGGTCCGCGGCCTGGCCGGGTCGGGACGGCAGGGGCGAGCGCATGCGCGGCGGCGGTGGCGGCGGTGGCAGCGCCCTCGGCGGGGAGAAGGGCCGAAGGCTCTCAGCGCCCGCCGGCCGCGGGGAGGCGCTCTTGCGCCGGGCCGCGTTGATGATGTTTCGCGCCAGGAGCGCCTGCAGCTGGCGGCTTGGGGGCCGCGCCTCGGTCTCAGGTCGCAGAGGGGATACGGAGCGCTCGCTCCACGAGGGGGACATGGGCGGCGGCGGCGGTGGCGGCGGCGGCGGCGGCGGCGGCAGCGGCGGGGGGCTGCTCAAGCTGCTCCCGCGGCCCGGCTCCCACGGCCCCGGGCTCACCCAGCCGTCCAGGCTGCTGGGGGGCCGGGACGCGCCCGGCGTCCAGGGCGGGGAGGTGGGCAGGTTCTCTCGGCGGTCCTGGGGAGAGAACAGAGAGGGTGGGGGCAGGCGTTAGTGCTGGGCTCCTCTATACCGGGGTTTCAGAAGGGATCGAGTTGGCTGTGTCCATTGTACAGAGTCGGGAAGCCAGCGACCAAAGTCAGGTAGTGCCTGCAGAAAAACGCAGGTGCCCCAACTCTCATCTTTCAGGTGCTTGAACGAGCCCACGCTGCCTGCCCCTGCGCTTAGCAGGGAGGCAGATGACTGGCGGTTTAAGAACGCTCGCTTTGGAGACAGACCCCTTTGTTTACTGAATGAACTTGGGCAAGTTACTTCAGCAAAAGAAGCAACTCGAAGCCCCTGGGCTGCAGTTTCCTCCTCTGTGAAATGGGAGTATAATATCAGCATGTATCCTATAGGATTGTTGTGAGGAGTAAATGAGATAATTTACATCAAAGACTATCACAGTATGAGAAGGTTCCCTAGAAGAGAGTAGGTGCGCAATAGATGTTAGTTACCTTAAAGACATACTGGAATGATACACATGAAACTAACCAGAGTGCCTCTCTGTTAGGAAATGGGGTGAACAGGGCAGGGGACACAGCCACAGGAGTGGGAATAAGGCTTCTAATGTATTATATACTTTTTATACAAGTTTAAGGTTTTGAACCATATGGATATAATATCTATTCAAAAAATTACAAGCAAAAATATTGATCATTATTACTAAAGTTGGACTTAGGGAAAGGCCCTCTCTGTCTCAATCCCCCTGCCATGTTTCCATGGTCACCTCCTAATTGTTCCTTGGACACCTTGAACAGGGAGGAGGTTCCCACTGACAGATGGAAACATAAAAGGAAGTTGGGTCGTTCCTCCCTAGGTAGCACACTCCCCTCACTGGACTTCTTGCCAGCTTGGGGTGGGGAGTGTGGGTTCTGTGAGGCCAAGTTGGTGAACCTCTGTGAAGTTATACACTGCTCTGCTATACACTATCATACCTGCTTCCTACCCCTTAGGAACTTTCCAGTCTACAAAGTTCGGTCTCATCCTTACTCTCTCATCATATCCTCACAACAGTCTGCTGAAGTAGCTGGTATTATCACACCCATTTTACAGTGATGAAAATGAAGTTCAGATGTGTAAATAACTATCTGGTGTGTTCTGCCCCACCAGGAAATGTGTGTGACTATCTGTTGCTTAAAGGTGGGAGGCAGGCTTAAGCAGTTTGAACTGGTTTGAAAGTACAGGGCTTGGGGATCCAGGCCCAGCATGTATCTGCTAAACCATCCAGCTGTTCAGCCAATCAGATTCCAGCAACAAGCCAGTCCACTCGGTCTTCGATCCAAATTCACCAGCAGTCATCCCTCAGAGTCCAGAACTAGCCAGTCCATTCAGTGCCTCCTACTCAATCAAAATCTAGAACCTCTGGTAAGATCCATTCTCTCATCCAATCAGTAACCAGCCACAGCCAAGCCAGTCAGCTTCTCATCCAATGAGAATCTAATTTCTCCCAATCAAAAGGAAGCAGTAAAGTACATGTATTCTCCAAACAATGCAGCAGCTACCAGATGAGCCCAGACTCAGAAATGGAGCCCTTTAACCTATAGAGGAACGTATAGCAGTCTGAACAGATTTTTCAATGGGATTGGGAATGTTAGGAACCTCCCGGGGACATCCAAGGCCCCAATCATCAAGTAGGAAAGTTAAAGCTCAGCATGGGCTCCACCTCTTTTACTCCCAGGGTCAGAGTTGTGTATATGTGAGCAAGAGACACTGGGAGCTGCTGTCTGTGAGCCATCTCAGGAATCTTTCAGTGAGCCTGGCTGGGGGGAGCAGGCCCAAGGGTTCATGATCCAAGTCCATCAACAAGCACTGAGGCAGAGCAACCAGGGCTTTCAGCCAAGAGCAAAGCAGGCTGGGGCAAGAGAAGCTATGATAACTGTCTGAAATCTCCAAGGATGGTCTGCCTTTAGTGGCCACAAGGGGAAGGCTAGGGCCAGCAAGTAACAGAATTTACTTCTCAGAATGCCTGGGTTGGAATGTTGGGGGCAGTGGTAAGCAGCTCCTCACCCTTTGGAGGTGGGCCAGGGCCTGACCTCATCGAAACTGCCATGTCTGGGTACTGACTGTGTGCGTGTGCGTGTGCGTGTGCGTGTGTGTGTGTGTGTTGGGGGGCGGGGGAGCAGTCAATAATACAAAAAGGCTGCAGGGAATCAGAATTATTCACTTTGTGAAAAAGTTCCCAATGTACCATATACACCAGAACTCCTTGGAAATGCACATGGGTGAAAATTCAGAGAGGAGCACCCACTTAACCCAGCACCAGACCCAAAGCAGGACACATGTGTGGGGTGAAGGTGCGAGTAGAGCAGAGTCAGACAGGAACTATCAGAGATCAAAGAGAGCTAGCTCCCAGACAGCTTCTGTAATCCTCTTGTTGCATGGAAGGGGAGACTGAGGCCCACAGGTTGTCTAAGGTCACACAAGGAGTCAGATGCAGATCTGGGCCCAGCACCCATTTTTCTGGCTCTTGATGGCCGTACGCTCCTCTCCACGAGGGCAGAAACTCATTTTATGCAAGAGCCCGGCAGTGATGACTGTGGAAAGTGGCCGCATTTAGATAATGGGGGCGACGGGGAGTTGGGGGTGGGGCGGCTGCTGAGGGAACCAGAAAGTATATATGCTCTGGCTAAAGGCACTTAAATACCACTTTTAAAGAATTCGAACAAACCTGGACCATAAGGGGCATGGGTTTTCCCCCGTGCTCTACAGGCTTTTTGGCCAAACTCTTAAGGAAGGAGAAAACAGAACATGATTTCCACAGGGTTCTGGTTCCCTCAGTGCTGACCCAGGGAAGACAGAGGGCAGCCCTCACTTTCAAGCCAGCACACATCTGTACCCATGGCAGATCCAGACACTCAGCAGATGCAGGCAGCACGTGGACACACACCACAGGCTCACACGCCATAACTGAGCAGTCCCACCCCACTTCTCAGGCCAGAATTGGAGAGGAGGGAGAGGGCCCTGACCACCAGCCAGTGAGTGTGGAAGAAAGAAAGAAGCAAGACAGATTTGAGGCAGAGTATATTGAGAACAGGAGAGAAAACAAAGTTGAGGGAAGAGCTCAGCCAGCCTGATCACAGGAGCTGCAGGATGGAGGGTGGGCTCTTCCATTGCTGGCCCTCAGGGGTGGAAGGGAGCAGGGGTCCGGAGCATGGGCTTCACTCTGCCCTGGGAGGGGTTTGGCGTGAAGGAGCCGAGCTCCCTCGCGACTCTCCCATGCATGCCCCCACGTTCTGGGCAGAATGAACTCACTGGGAAGGCACCCCCTGTTGCCATGGAGATGAGCCGAGAGCTCACGAAAACTGCAGGCTCAGCCCGGCATGGGCACCGCCTCCACCACCCCTCGCCCCTCTGGGGAGCCCAGAAATAGGGCTGGGAAAGAGAAAGTGGGTGGTGCTCGCCCCCGGTCTTGGGAAGCTTCCATCTGAATTCTGCCTCTTGCGTCTATGTTCTCTAACCCCCACAAAGTGTGGTTTTGGGGGGCTGCAGCACATCAAAGGTGTCAGAGGTGGTGAGGATCTCAGACTACCTGACTCAAAACCCTCACAGTATGATGGGGAAACTGAGACCCAAAGCTGCACATGGAGTCCATTTTGAGAATCCAGATCTCCTAAGTCCTAGCCTTTTCTTCTAAACCTTAAGGTCTCCTTCGTCCCTTCGTCCCTTCCTTGAGCTGCTGTGCTCCTGCCCCAACCCTTGCCGTGTTCCCACCGTCTCCAGGCGATCCTGAGCCTGAGCAGTCCCAGCCTAAATTTCTGATCTCCTGGCCTCCTGCTGCAGCTCATTCCAGCCACACCCTCCCCAGGACACCCTTACATCTACTCAGCATCTGTCCTATGGCAACTGTCCCATTTCCTTCCCCTCTCTTCCCAGGGGACCGTCTTATCACTTACAGGGCCTTCCTCCCAAAGCACCAGCCTGTCCCCTCATTCCTCACAGATTGTCCAGCTAGGAGGGTCCTCATCGTATAAATGAGAAAACTGAGGCACAAAAAGGGAGAGTGACTTGGCCAAAGTCGCACAGCACACGGCGGGCTGAGATGCCTCTCTCCTTGCGGCCCCTCCACTGCACGTAGACGGCTGCTTTCAGTCGTGCAGATCTTGGCTGAGGTTGAAGGCAAAGCAGCTGACGGACACACTGCTAGGCGCCTCTCTCCTAGCTGCACACCAACCTCTGCACAGCCTCCTACAGGGCTCTCTGTCTCTCAGGGGACCCCTGGGACCTCCCACATCCCAGAACGGTGAGGGCAAGCTAGGTCGAACCAGGACTGAGGTCTGGGATGAACTGCGTTAGCTGTCTCGAAAGCGGAGCTAGATGTTTGGAGCGGGCATGAAGGCAGCTGAGCAGAGGGCCAGGAAGAAGAGTGTCAGACAGCAGTGGTGGGCTGAGTCCTCATCCAGCAGAACCCGAGAGAAGAGAAAATGCGGAGGCCGAGGCAGAGGTCTCTGAAGCAGTGCAGAGGAAACAGTGTCCGGAAGGCAGAGGTGGGCGGAAGAGAGACCTGTGGAGGTGAGAATCCAGCAAGAGGCAGAGAGATGCCAGAGCTGGGGCCACAGTGAGGACGGCCCCACCGGGGTGGCTGAGGAGGCAGACCCTTGGCTGGCTGGTCCCACAGGCCAGGGCAGGCTCTGTATGCTGCAGAAGCCCCTCAGCAAGACGCTGGCATCCCTACAGCTCACCAAGGCCAGGTGAAGCCCCCCCAGCCTCGTTAGGGCCTGCCAAGGGAGTTCTCTCTCCGTGACCCTCCTCCCCCCGCAGTGGCAGACTTCAGATCCCTCAGACATGGAGTCGAACCACTCTGTGGTAGGGAAGGGGCGGCTGCAGCTCAGAGAGGGGAGGTGACTTGCCCGATGTCACAAAGCCAGCTGGTGGCAGCATCAGCCCTTGAGACCTGAGTCCCCATACTCCTGACTCAGCCCTGTGCCACTTCCTGCTCTCCATCCAGCCCTCGGAGAGCGGGCTCTGACAGGCAGCGGGATCCCTGTGGGGTCCATTACTTGAAGCAGAAGGAAGGCTTCCACACCTGAGCCTCGATCCCGGCATTCCGGGTGGAGAAGGAGGGCCTGGGGGCTTGCTTGGCTCGGGGAGACCACGCCCTGGAGGGAGACACAGGCGAGACATCACTGCTGTAGGTAGGGCTCACGGCAGTGGGCTGGAGGCCATCCTGGCCAGGGGAGGAGCGGGAGGGCCGAGGCAGGGCAGGCGACGGTGGGAGGGCTGCTTTGGGCAGGCTGGGCGCCAGGTCCAGGGAGCTCGGCTTGGCAGGCGAGGCGGCTGTGGGCGAGGACTTGGCAGGTTCCTTGATGGGTGAGAGGACAAAGAGCGAGGGCCGCAGCTGGCAGGGTGGCTGCCTGGAGGGCTCTGGGCGCAGGACCCCATTCTCAGGCAGGTAGCCGTGATAGAGGGAGGCAGGCGGGGTCCGAGCCGGGCTTCGGGACGCCACTCGGAAGCCGCCAGGCGCGTGGGTGGGGTACTTCCAGCACGAAGGCAGGGACATGGTGGGTGAAGGGCAGCGGGCCCGTTCCGCGTGGCCCGAAGACTCGATGACGTACTTCTCCATGCGGGACTGGCGGCGGGCGTAGAGCTCGGCCCCCTTCCCAGAGGCCTCGGAGAGGTTCTGGTTGGGTTTGGGCTTGGGCTTGGCCTGGATACGCGGTGACTTGAGGCATGAGGCCCACTCGGGGACAATCTCCTCGGCACCTGCGGGGCTGGCCCTGTCCCGGGGTGCGGGCTCCTGCTGGAAGTTGGAGGCCTCGGCCCCCAGCGCGAAGGGCTCCTCCTCCACGCCCATCTCCCCCTGGTCCCTCTGCCTCCGCTTCTCGTCCGCTGTCTGTACCAGATCCAGCAGGTCCGGATTCGGGGTCACCTTGGGCTTCTCCACGAAGGTGAACATGGATTTCCGGCTGCCCCTGCGGGCCATCGACTCCTCCAAAATGCCCGTCTTGCTGGCAGGAACTGCCTGGCCCTTTAGATGAGAAGGCTTGGGGTCGGAGCTGGGGTACAGGGCAGAGTAAGAGGGGGGAGACCTAACCCGGGAAGTCAGGGGGGCTGTGGACAAGGTCTCGGCATAGGTTGGGGGCGGGGTGAAGTTCCCCAAGGGGCGTCTCTCCAAGGCGGGGCTTCGCTGTGCCACGGGCCTCCTCTCCAGCATGGGGCTATGGGACATGATGTGTCTCTGTGGCCGAGGGCTCCTGTCTGCCACGCTGGGGGGCCGGGGAGCGAGACCCTTCTCTCCAAGATGTCGTCTCTCTACCATGGGGCTTCGTTCCATCTGGCTCGTGCCGCCTGGTGCCTGAATCCCAAAGGGCCTGGCCGTCCTGTTGACCACAGATGGGGGCTTGGCCAGCGTGAGGTGGACCTCGCTGTACAGTTTGGTGGGCGTGGTGGCAGCTGCCCGCCCGGACATCTCTTGTTCTGTGGACGCCACTGGGGCACCAAGCTGGATATCAATGAGCAGGGAGCTGGACATGAAATCTGGGGCTGGGGGCCTGGAGCTGGAGATGGGAGTCACTTCCCTGGAGAAGGTGCTGGTGGTGGTAGGTGGAGCCGATACCTTGTCAATTAGTAGGGTGCTGGATCTCACCTCCACAGCTGGCTCCTGGGGTTGCCCACCAACACAGTGGGTGCTGGGTTTGAAATCTGGCACTGCACCCTTCGGCGGGAGCTGTGCCTGTGAAGAATTCTGTTGGACGCTGGACAGTGGCAGGCTCTGCGGGGGGACAGTTGCCGGTGGGTTCTGATCGACATCTGTGGCTGGCAGGTTGTGGTTGCTGTTGGTAACTGGCGTGATGAGCGTGGCGCTGGGTGAGGGAGGGTTTTGGCTGGCATCCGTGGCTGGGCTGTGGACCTCGGCCGGAGGTGGAGTTGGGGGTGTCTGCTGGGCTTCTCGGTTCTGGGACAGGTGGAGCCCATTGGCCGTCAGCAGGGCCGCGTTCTCCTTTAAATAAACCACCAGTGGTACCTCCTCTTCCTCACTGGCCACCTTCTCCAGGTGCCGCAGCAAGTTGGCTTCCTCTGAGGGGCCCTCCATGCTGTGACCGGGAACCCCTGTGTCAGCGCTCTGGCAGGCGGGGTTTCTCGGAGGGCCTGGTTCAGGGAGGGAGGTGGGACTCAGGCTGAGCCCTGGGGCATGGCCTGTGGGGCTGGCGGGGGGCACCCTGAGGGACTCCTGGCCGGGCTTCTGTCCCCTCTGGCCGTGGCTCTCCAAGGTGAACTCGTTCACCCTCTGCCGGCGCCTGTTGAAGAGCTGGACGCCGCGGGAGTTGGAGCTGGGAGGGGTGGTCAGCTGGGCTGCGATCTGCTGGCTCCTCGCCTTGGCCTCTTTTAGATCCTTCTCGGTGAGGCTAGTGCTCCGGCCCAGCGCTGCAGGAGGGACAGAGGCCGAGTCAGCAAATGGGATTGCAGAGCTACAGGGGTACACACACAGACAGACAGATGGTCACCCATGCCCCACTACAGATGGCCTTTTCCTCCGGAATTTGATCTTTACTCACCGTGTCCTAGAATCTCCTCATAAAGATCCCTGACCCAACCATCATGGCCCAACTCAGATAGCCATGTAAAACCTTCCCTGATTACCCTTTTAGTATTAACTGCCCCCTTGTTTGGATTCCCCCTGAAGTTTGTTGACATGGCACTTTACCAAACTCAGCAAGAACACCTCACCCTCGCAGTCAAGGCCCCACTCCATCTCGGACTCATCTTGTCCTGGCTGGCTTTCTGTTCCTTGAAAACGCCAAGTTTGTTCCTGCCCCAGGGCCTTTGCACTTGCTGTTCTGTCTGCTTGGAATGATCTTTTCCCAAGTGGCATTCCATGTTGGTTCCTCATCGCTCAGGACTCACGTGAATGTCACCTCTCTGGAGGGGCCTTCCTCTATAATCAGCACCCCCCCAACCCATCTCTTTGTTTTGTTTTCTTCATAGCATTCAACACAATTCAGTATTATCTTCTTTACACGTTTCCTTGTCTATTATCTGTCTCCCTCACCTAGAACGCAAGCTCTAAGGGGGAACTGAACTTGCTTGACTTGTTCATCCCTCTAACCCTAGCCCCTAGAATAGTGCCTGGCAAAAAGTGGGCACTCAGGAAGCATTACTGAGGGCATGAATGAACCTGCAGGATATTCATATGCCTAAGTGCATATCTTAGGGCCCTTTACACTTTCAAACTCATAGTATAGTCACTTCTTAACACTAACACTTCCTCTTTTTAGAATTGGTAATACATTTACATGGACTAAAAATTTTTTTTAACTTAAAAACATAAAAAAGTATACGGTAAAAAATGTCTCTCTACCTCTGTGTGCTCCACACCACAAATCAGGTAACAACTGTTAATAGTTTCTTCCAAGTCCTTGCAGAATTTCTTACCATTTTTATTTAAACAATCATTGAAAAATTCTCATACTTTAATGTTATAAAAGTAATAAATTGGGCTAATTTCAGCAGTGACTCTACTAGAACATTGCATTACCTCATTTTATCCTCACAAGAACACTAGGACACAAGCATTACTTGCTCCCTATTTTACAGAAGTGGAAAATGAGGTCTAGAGACTTGTAAGTAACTCACCCAAGATCACACAGCAAAGGGTGGCAAGGCTGGAGTCAGCACCAGTTCTCTCTGGGTCCACAGTGCATGCTCAAGCTGCCTGCTTGTCCCAAAGGTCCCTTTGGGGCATATAGGGGACAGAGTCGGTGGGAGTCGGGGTTCAGGCTGGGGCTGCAGGCTAGGACCGGAGTCTGGGGCCTGAGGTCAGGGATCAGGCTGGGGGTCAGGCCCTATTAATCTGTAAGTTCACTATAGGCAACCATTTCTTTCTGTATCACCAGTGCCCGGCTGGCACAGAGTCAGTGTTTAATTTGTGCTTATTGAATAAGGAATGAAGAAATGGACGCATGAACACATGAACCTATGGACAGATGGATGGGACAGCCTGTGGCCGGGCTAGCAGCTCAGTCGGTGGCTGGGAAAATTCCTTCCTTTGTCACCCCACCCCCACCAAGGGAAGGTAATTAGTTCTTGAGGAATCTGACCCTGCCCTTCCTCCTATCTTGCCCTCATTAGCACTGGCCATGACATGCTGAGTGGGTCTCCAGGGACAGTTTTTCTAGGCATCTTGCCAGCGAGGCTCAGAATTCATGGACTCTCAGAGCTGGCAGGGCCCCTATAGAGGAGCTGTTTCACTACCACCCCCATTTTATAGATGAAGAAGCCAAGGTTCGGAGAGGGGTGCAGGGTAGAGCTCACACTAGGGTCAGCGGGGAGGCCCACACAGGACAGAGTGGCTGCCGACAGCTGCTTCACTGGGACCAGGCCCAGCAGCCACAGGCTGTCTGGCCCCAACCTCCTCCTTCCCTCCTCCCATCACGACCTGGCTCCCCACCACACACACCTGTGGCCACAGGTCCAGAACAGTGACAGCACACAGCCTGCCCCATGCGCCCCTGACGCCTGCTTCCTCCTGGTAGGGCTCCTCTCTTGCCTGGATCACCCCATGATGAAGGCTTTGGGGGTTGGGCCAGGCTGCTCCCCTGTGGGGAACTTAAGTAGGGGACAAGCCAGCAACACAGGAGGAGTTGCTCAGCTCATGCGATGCCCATCTCCTCTGGTCTGCTTAGAAACCAAGCCTCCCAGCCCAAATCCAGGCTCTGCTATTTGCTAGCTGTGTGACCTCGGCAAGTTACTACATCTCTCGGAGCCAGTTTCCTTAGCTGAGAAGAAGGTAATAAAAGCACTGACAGGGGCTTCCCTGGTGGCGCAGTGGTTGAGAGTCCGCCTGCCGATGCAGGGGACACGGGTTCGTGTCCCGGTCCGGGAAGATCCCACGTGCCGCAGAGCGGCTGGGCCCATGAGCCATGGCCGCTGGGCCTGTGCGTCCGGAGCCTGTGCTCCGCAACGGGAGAGGCCACAACAGTGAGAGGCCCACATACCGCAAAAAAAAAAAATAATAATAATAAAAAAAATGAAAGCACTGACATTAGGGTTTGGAGGCTACTGAGATCGTGGATGCCAGGGGGATTACTGTCATTCAGCCCAAGTAGAGAGGACCGAGGGCTCGTGCTACCCTGGGATGGAGTTGACGGTGACCCCACGTGACACCCTGGAAGGGGTCAGAGCGTCTTCTAGCAAAGGAGATTCACCCTACAGATCATGGTCCTGAGAGGGGTGACTGTCTTAAGGTCACAGAGCAGGGGATTCTAGAGTTATTGGGAGGCAGGGATCATTGCCCCAAATCACAGCACCTCAGAATCTCAGAGATGGCTGTCACCGGGTCCAATCCCCCACACAATTCCTGCGTCCCTAAAGCCATGTCCCTGCGTGTACAAGCCTCTGTTTATACCCTCAACTGACAGGGAGCTCACTACCCTGAAGATGTACCTTCTGCTAATTAACATTCTTTCTTTAGCTATAAAGTCACTCCTCATATTAACTCCCACCTCTTGACATGACTCTGCCCCTCACTGCCACACAGATAAAGAGCTTTCTCTTTCCAACCTGACAGCCCTGCAGAGACTCAGTCACAAATCACATCCCCATGGGGCACGGTCAGGATAAACATCCCTAGTCCCACCAGTGGCTCTTATGACACAACTGCAGCCATCGTAGCTCACATTGATTGGGCTTTTACTGTGTACCCGGCTAGCAGGTTCCCACAGTGCCAGGCTCCTAGAAAGGGCTTCAGTGTTTGTGTAATTCAGACCTCCCAAATCCCTGCACTTTTCTCTTTTTTCTCTTCACCTCTCTGCTTCAGTCCTATCCCAAGGCTGGTTCTAAGGGCCATGGGGCTAGAAAATGCTCCAGTGTCAGAGAGTGAAGGGCCCTCAGGGATAAGCTGGCCTGGGAGGCTTTAGAGAGGGAAGGGGTTGCAGAGGAGGCCATGGGCCAAGACCTGGTCTGCTGACCCCCAGCCAGGGTGGGAATGTTCCCCACACTGTTGTTCTGGGACAAGAGGAACCCAGCAGAAAACGCCAGGGGGTGAGAGAGCCCTGCCTCCGAGGGAGCTCCCGTGCCCCCCATCCCAGCCTGCAATGACTCCACGGAAAAGGAATTTGGCAGGAGGCTTGGACCAGACCCAGCCAGCAATCCAGATGACTTTTGCCACCCTGCACAAACAAAGCTGGGAGAAGGGGGGCTGGGCCAACTACGGGCATCCCAGAGTCCCCCACTGCAGGGCACTGGGGGTGGCAGCTCCATTCAAAATTCCCCAGACTAGGGAACTGCCACCTCTAGTGATGCCCCAGCCAGGTGGGTCCAAGATTGTGGTCCCTGGTGTCAGAGAGGCAAGAGGTGGCCAAGGCCCACAGGGGAGAGGCCCCTTGCTGAGCCCCCAGTCTGCCTGGCTGCAGCCTGCACCTGTACAAGTCCTAACCCCCCCTCTTCCCTCAGTCTCTTCAGGGCTGGCCCTTGAAAGCTCCACCCTGGACAATGGATGAGGAGCTCTGAAGACCGGCCTTCCGGAGATGGAGGGGTGAGGGCAGACTCAAGGAAGAGCTGCCCAGCGTCAGGAGACCTGGGTCCAACAGGGTTAAATCCTTAAGTGGGGAAGGGGGACAGGAAGCCCTGAGTACAGCCCTTCAAATGAAGATCGCAGTGGGTGCTATAATTAGCGAGCCCTCACCACTGCCCAGTATAAAGTGCTGTGCCATGCGCTGTAGACCCATCACCTTGTTCCATCCTCCCGATGACCCTAAGAGATAGGTACTAGCACTCTTCCCAGTTTGCAGATGAAACCAGAGCTCAGAAAGACCTGCCCAGGGTCATATGACTTTTAAGTAGCAGAGCTGGGATTCAAAACTCAAAATCTGGTTTTGCTGAATCTCATTTCTTAACCACCCTGCCTTCCGGATCCTGACTCCGGTGGGAGGGGCACCCACAGAGACTCTGGTGCTCCTGGATGCTGGTCTGAAGACCCCTCTGTTTCCACATCTCGTGATCAGTGCCCGCGGCAGCGCCCTCTCCTCTTCATATTCAGCTGCCCAGAGCAACTCATGCTTTGTCGTCCTTCTTCCTCTCAGGAGAAGAGCTGATAAACGCATTGTGACTAGGGTAGAGATGACTGCTAGGACGTAAAAGACTAGTGGAGTAGAAAGAGCACGGTGTGGGGAGTCAGGGGACCTGAGTTCAAGTTGTGCTCAGGCAGGGAGAAGCCCTTTCTCCCACCCCATTACTTCTGTAGGCAGCTGCCTGTTCTGCCGGCCATCAGGCCTTTTGGACAGAGGATCCAGAGGAGGGAGGCAGGGCAGGGGAACGGAGGCCAGAGCAGAAGGTCAGGACAGGGAGAGAATTCAAGGAAATTCTTCTTCACACGGCTGCCGTCAATGGGAGTGCCCAGGGCCCGGGCAGGGTGGAGTGGGACAGGGAGCCAGAGGTAGGAAGAGAGACTGGCTGGAGACGGCCCATTGTGGCTGCCTGGGAGTCTTGGCAACGGGACAGGTAAACAGGCTGGGATAACTGCCCCCCTGGTGGGGTCAGGAAGGAACCAATGGCTGGCTGCTGCACAACCCCGGCCTCAGCCGGGGGCAGGAAGATGAACTGGACCTGAGTAATGGCCTGACTACCTTGCCAGCCCCTGCCCCGCATCCTCCCTGCTGAAAGGAGGAAATGACACAGCCTCCTTTCCCCGGGGAGTTCTCCATCCATGCCAAAGTCCTGGTGAGTGCAACCTGACTGAGTCCCAGCAGACTGCCAGGCCTCCTCGCAGAGAATAATTCGTACCAAGGTGGGAAGGACTGCCAGACACGGGAGATGCATAGGAATGGAAGTGAAGAGCCCCAGACCTAGCTCCAGCCTGGCCACCAACCGGCCGGCAGAAGTCATGGCATGCCTCTCCCTTCATGCCCAGGGGGAACTGAGACCAAAGGAGGATGCTGTATGCCCTAAGTCACACACCCCAAACCACAAAGGCACCTCTGGGTGCTCGCTTTACTCACTCCGGCTGGGTCCTCCCTGCAGCCCAGCTTCCCTCCGGATGCTGAGCCGGCCTTGCTTCTCAAAGCCTCCGCGAAAGGCAGCCAATCGACTAGCTGACAAAGAGGAAAATCCCACGTTGACGGCAACGCGGAGGAGCTGGATATGACTTCTCTCCTCCACAGATGACTCAGCCTAGCTCTTTATCAGGAAAACTGATTTCGCAACAGCCTTTTAAATGGTCTCTCCGCCCCCAGTCTCTCCCCCGACAATCTACCCACCCCACGCTGCCAGATCCATCTTCCTCCCGCCTGGCTCCACTGTGTGTCGGGCCTCTCTCCTCCTCTCCAGGACATGGGGGATCAAGCAGCAAGACCTCATCCTGGCATTCAGGGTCCCTGACGTCAGGGTCTGCCCGAGAGCTCGCTCACCTGCTCCCTGCGCCCTCAGCAGCCGTCAGAGGGAGTCCAGCGGCTCGTGGTGCCACACCTGCCCTGCGAGTTCCAGCCTCTGCCGTGGGTTTGCGCACATCCTTCCACCCGGAACCCGTCTCTGTCTCCTATCCTTTCTACACGCTCAATCCCCAGATCATCAGTGTTTTATCTGCACCGGTTAATAACCTCATCACTTGGCATATTATTTGTTTTAGTCAGAGTTTTCACCAGGGCGTGCTCACCACATGCCCCATGCCAGGCCCTGGCTTCATTAACAGCAGCCAGGAGGTCAGCAGTCCCCTCATCTCCATGTTAGAGGAGAAACGGGCTCAGAGAGGTGAAGTGACTTAGGTGGTACAGCTAGGCAGAGGCAGAGTTGGGATTCGAACCCAGGGTGGCCCAGCACCCAGCCCAGGACCCATCACATGGGCCCTGCTGCCTCCTCCCAACACCTTGCTTTGCAGCAGTCAGGGTCTGGGTCTTATCTTCCCCCAGAGGGAGCCGCGGGACAGGGGCCTCAACTGCTTCCGCCTTGTCCCCTACACCTTCCCCGGGGGCTTGCAGAAAGGATGGAGTCAATGAGGTTGACAACAGCCAACACACGAGGAGCTCCAGATGCTGCCAAGCTAAGGGTTTAGCATATATTTTCTCACTGAATCCTCACAGCAACTCATAAAGGAGGCCCCCTTACCTCTGTTTTATTGATGAGGAAAACGAGACCCAGAGAATTAGCCAACTCACCCCAGGTCTTACAGCCAGCAAGGGACAGGCAGAGCAGAGCTGGAGCCGGGAGTCAGACTGATCCCAAGCCTGGGCCCCTCCTTCTGAAGAGCTCAGCCCACAAAGCACATTCACTTTCCCACCTACTGTCCCAGGCCCAGCCCAACTGCCACTTCCTCCAGGAAGCTTTCATCAATCCATCCAGACTCCTCGATCAGTGCCCCTCCCCTACTCGACCTGGCCCAGGGGCCTCGCAGCAGGAGCAGGGCTTGAAGGGAACAAGAGGTTGAGGAAGCTCAGGAAGCAAGGCCCAAGGGGAAGGAGGCTGGGACTGGCCCAACTCCTGGTATCTCCCTGACAGGGGTTCGGGACGATGCAGGGCAGGGTGGGTGGGCTAAGTCAGGTCGGCATGGGTGTTGGCTAGCAGGTATCCCTGTAGGCCACAGGCACTGTTCACTGCTGGCTGACGAGGGCCCTGCTATGCGGTCCTCCTCTCCCAAAGGCCAGGAGCCACCACCTTCCTCCTGCCTGCTCTACTAGCCTAAACACTAAGCTACAGTTAGATTTTCAGGGACTCGGAAACGGTGACCCAGAGAGAGGCAGGTTCAGTTCCAGGTGCACAGCAAACTGGAAAGGGCTGGTTCACAGGGAGCCAAGTTCAGACCCAGGCTCCCACCTCCCCCAGTCCAGCTCTGGTAAGCCAGGCATCCCCCGCGACCCCCAAGCCCTCTCCTGCTGCATCAGCCTCCATCATCCCAGCCCTGGAAGCCTTGAGAGTACAGAAAGGACTACCACACCCTACCCTTGCAGAGAAAACACTTAATCCAGGAGACGTAAAGGTGGTGAGCCAGGGCGGGAGAGAGAGAATTTCCCCTAAACTATGCCTCTGCCAGGAGCAGGGCTGAGCCCAGTCTATCTCAGGGTCCCCAGCACCCAGCCCAAGGCCCTCGACAAAGATACAGCCCTTCCTCTTGGCCCCGGGGCAGCCTGGGGCTGGAGTTGGTCCCATTCTCTCTAAATTCCCCAGACTCAGCAGAGGCCGTCACCCAGGAGGGGTTCACTAAGTGTTGACTAAACAAATGACTGAAGGATGAGCACTCCCACAGTCCAAATCTACCTTCACATTTTACTCCACCATTCACCCCAGGAGACAAATTCTCGATGTGTCTAGATCCCAGAGTCATGGAGATTCTAGGTCAGAGATCTAGAGGGTGGTTCCTCGAGGAAGGGGAGAGAGGAAGGAGGGAGGTAGCAACAAGCCTTTGGGTGAAGAGGGAGATGAAACCTCAAATGGCAGTGTTAGATCCAAGAGGCAGAATATTCCATTGAGTGCCAGGAGAATATACAGCTTAAGAGATAGATGAACGAGGATGAAGAAATCTGGGAAGTCTTCCTGGAGGAGGCGGCATATGCCCTAGGTTTGAAAGATGGAGATGTGGAAGTATTTCAAGCAATGGGACAGCCCAGTGGAGGCTGGAAGGCTCAAGGTGGAACCCAGCCCATCCTCTACCCCCCTCCACTCACACCTCCAGTCAAGACAGCTGGAGAGGAAGGCACCTCTGACAGAGGAACACGTCCACCGCTGGGCTTGCCCAGAGGCTAAGGGTGACTGGGGTGGTCCAGGTAGAGTTCCAAGGGAGCTATGTACATGGGAAGGCACATGCCTAGAGCTCAGAAGCACCGTGGTATCTGCCCTGGGCCTCCGGGTGGGTTACATAACCGCCCCACCGGGGCCACAGATTCAGCCGGGACCCTCCTCCGCCTCCACCTCCCCAGCCATCTGTCTCTGCTGCTTCCCTCTCATAGAAGAGGCCGCTGCACTGCCCAAAGCAAGGCCAGCGCCCTGTGGTAAATTCCCCACATTCCTTCCTCACAGAAAAATAAATAACGGGGAGAAAAAATGCTGGAGCAATGATAATGACGGCCCCAGCACGCTGCAGTCCCAGCTCGCCTCCCCACCCTGTAGAGCAGAGCCCCATCCTGAGCTGGGGCGGGCATGGGGACGCTGCTGCTTCTCCCTGAGGCATCCTCACTGCCAGGCCCTGGGATAGACGAGCTGCCCGCAGCCCCTCACTGCTCCCCCAGGCCTGTCAACCCTCTTTTGTTCTCAGGGTCACTCATATCTGCTGAAGAAGGTGCTGGGAAAGGTGCTGAGAATCTTTTGGTTGTGGCAGGTGACCTCCGAGGGCAAACCTGCCAGAGGCTGGGAGCCCTTCACTTTTACTACTCAGGTTGTTGTTTACTGAGCGCTTCTTATGTTCCAGGCATTATTATCATTATTTCATTATGTTTTGATTTATCTTTGCAAGCTGTGAACTGGAAGTACTGTCATACCCATTTTACAGATGAGGAAACTGAGGCTCAGAAAGGTTTTATGATTCGCGGAGGTAGTTTGGCCAGTGAGTGGTCTACCCCCTCCACTCCTGCCTCTTACTCCCATATCTATTCAGCCTGTCTGTCCTCCCCCAGACAGCCCTCCTTTACCAAATCCAGCCAGAGGTGCAGCCTGTTCCCTTCCCACGTCCTGCTCAACAAAGCATCCTGTGCGGGCTACCTTTAGTAAGTCACCTCACCTCTGAGTCTCAACTTCCTCATCAGTAAACCAGGGATGATTACAGCTGCTTTGCAGAGTCACTGCTGAGCAAATGAGATGCACAATTTCTATAGCATAAAACATTGTGCACACCTGAGGGGGATTTAACTTCAGCCTTTTGCACAAACCTACCTTTGTATAACTGTACCAGGCTAGGGCGCTGTCTGTCTCCCTCCCTTCTCCAGCCCTCTCTGGGGCTGGTCTCCCTCTTCTGCTCATAGTCTGGCACAGCCCAACCTTCCCCTACCCCTCCAGCATCCTCTCAGCAAGGGAACCCCAGTGTCAACCTCTAGCTAACTGTGCCGTAGCAGGAGAGAACCAGGTTTGAATACCAGGTCTGCCTCTTACTGGATGTGAGCGCCCAGGCCCCCTTGGATGGCCCCAGACCCAAGACTCCTGGGAGGGAAGGTATGGCCGAGGTTCCCACCACTCAGTACGCAGTCCTGCAGCCAGGAGGGTGCTGTGGTCCTGAGCGGGCCGGAGGCTACCGACCCTGCCATCCCCTCATGCCATTCGCCGGTTACCAGGCATGTGTGGCTCCCCTCCAGCTGGAGGAGTCTCCAGCCAGAGGAGAGGCTGAACCGTCCCCTTGTCCCTCAGACTGCAAAAGGAAAGCAGGCTAGAGGTCAGGGAATTTAGTTCCAGTCTGTTCTGTCACAATATGGGTGAGATGCTGGACTAGTTCCTGACCCTCCTTGGGATTCAGTTTGTCCATGTGTTTGTTTCAGAGAAGGGATTGGCCTGGACCAGTGATTCCTAGAGTGTGGTACCCCCACACCTCTAGTGGGAGCAAAAGGATTTAAGTGGTACCCTGATACTTAATAACATCTTACTAGTTATGTAAATTTCACATGTGTATTAGAAAAGGAAGATAATAAATCCATCAAAGGTATATTACTGCTTAGGGAGAGGTAAAAGTGGATATTTCAGCAACAAAAGTTAGACAATTTAAAGAAAACAAGTATAGGTGGTGTATGAACTCATTCACTCACCTGATATCTACTGCACACCGACTAAGGGCCAGGCACTGTTCACAGCCACGAAGAGAAACAGATAAAGCCCTGCTTGCATTCTAGCACGGGAGCCAAAAAATAAGACTATTTCTATAATCTCATTATGTGATATATCTATAATCTTATTCTATTCTATAATAAATTCTATAGAGAAAAATAAAGCAGGGGTGGGAGATATACAGACTGCACAGGGTGGGGAGTGGTGTGCAATAAGGTAATCAAAGGAGGCATCGCTGAGAAGTCACACCAGAGTGAAGAAGTGAAGAAGGTGAGGGAGTGAGGCTTGTGCATTTCTAGGGAGGAAAGACCAGGCAGAGGGAACAGCTAGTGCTAAGGTCCCTAGGCAGGCTCGCACCTGGCAGGTTGAGGATGGTGCACGTAATGTGGAGGTGGGACGTGAATAAGGAAACCGGCTTCTCTAGTGGTCTTTCTAGTGGCCTGCAGGGTCTCAGGGATCCCCCTGCATCGCAACCATTTGTGCTTGCGCGCACACACGCACATACACACCCTGCAACACACACATTCTGGACAGCTCCCTAATGCTGGGGAGAGCCTAGCCAGCAATAGTATATCTTCCCCTGCACACACCCCCACACACAAAGGTGCTCTTTGCGTGTGCACCCATAGAGGGGTGTGTGCGCACATAGCACCCGTCGGTATGCGTGTGGAGACACACAGGTGGCACACTGACGCAGGTGCACGTGCGGCGGGCACACACCTCAGGGAGCGGACGTGTGTGTCTCCCTCCTGCCAGCCTGCCCTGTCTCTGAGTTACCAGACCACCCTTGCCTGGCGGGCAAGTGCCCCGATGGTGTGGTTTTAAATTCACTTCTCCATATCTCTGCACCTCAGTCATGGTTTCCCGTTTCCAGGGCTACATTAAAATCGGCCCCCTGCTGCTCAAATGTCCCAAGGGAGCATGTTGCTGTGGAGAATGCCCCCTTTTCTACCCCGACTGCAGTTAAATAGAAAAGCCATGTAAAATGCCTAACACAGCACCGTAAACAGGATCAGCCGCTACTGGCATCATCGCTCAACACAGCCATCCGCATCCCTGGCTTCATGCCTTTAGGGAGCTCAGGGGGCAGCTGACGAGTAGAAGGAAAAGGCCAGACTGCGAGCTTCAGGCCTGGGTTTCAGTCGCAACCTGGTCTCCAACACATCACGAGGCCTCAGGCAAGTCCCGTCCCCTCTCTGGCCCAGATCAGAAACCTGTGGGTGCGGCAGAATTTCTCAGGGAGTGTGTCCAACATGCCGATTCCTGGGCTCCGCCCCAGACCCGGGACCGCAGAATATGCATGTTAACGGTCTCCCTGAGGGGTTCTGAAGCACAGCTAGGTTGGGGACCCAGTGGGCTTTAGAGCTCATGATTTTATAAATGTGTTTATAATTAAATGAACATATTGGGAAATGCTTGGAACATAGTCTGGCAGAGAGACCCACGTCAACAAAAAGTAAGTTTGAGAAAATATATTTACATAAGTAATTATATGTAGTGATCATACACCATCCTTGAACGTGCACACACTTTTATAGTTTTCCTAGCAGCTTCACATCCGTCAGAGAAAGAAGTAGAGCAGGGATTGTGATGCTATTTTAAAGACTAGAAAACCGAGGCAGAGAAAGGTCAAGGGGCCTGGCCAGAATCTCACAGAACACAGGTCTTTGGCTCCCAGCCAGAGTCCTTGGGCCAGCTTCGTTAGATGTGCCACCTCGGGACCTTGTCACATTTTGCCTCCCAGCCCACAGTGGGCATTGTGTACACAGCAAACACAGTCCTTCCACTCCAGGTGCACTGACTTTTCCAGTCACTTGGGGTTCACCGACAATGGGACAACCTCAGCTGGTTAATTTCCTTCCAGCTGAAATGCCCTTCTCACTGGGTAGGGCAGGGTGTTCCCAAAGCCCTAATGCTCCATGCTACCGTTTGATCGGGAATGGTGTTTCTGTTCCAGCCAACCTGAGTCCGGATCCCACCTGAGCAGATCACTACCTTGTATATGCTAAGCCTCAGTTTCCTCCTCTGCGAAGGGGTCTCCTAATTCCTATCCTTCAGGGTGATTGTGAGGATAAGGTCTTTTGTGCGAAGTACCCAGCATCTCGCCTGGCACACACGCTTCTGCAATGCTGGAGCACCACTAACTTGCAGGCTAAAGTGTGAGCTCCCGGAAGGCAGGAACCCACACAGCGGTCATCAGGGCACCCACACCTACCACGTGTCGTATGCTTGATTAACATGCACCCGAATGGGTGAGAAGTGAGATATCGTCTCGAACTTCTTCCTGATCCCAGCTCATCATTGTCTTTCATGACCCATTTCCCGGCGTGGGGGCTGGATGCACAGAGCAGAGATGCTCGGGGCCAGAGGGATGGGTCACGGGTCCTGGGAAGACACTGATGAAGGCCGCTGGGGAGGGCCGTGTTCTGGGAGACCTGAGTGCAATCCTGTTGACACAGAGGCATAAATAATGCACTAGCACATTCTCTGCTCGCCATCCTGTCATGCTAAGAATAGCACCAGCTACCCTTTCGGGGATTTCTCAGGGAAGAGAGGAGGACACCAAGATGGGGACAAGCAGGAAAAGGCATCGCTAGACTGTGGCCCATCAGGCGTCCCTTCTTCAAGCCCACCTTTCCAAACCCATCAAACTGAGGACCCTGGAGGTCTGAGCTGAAAGGGCTCCTGGGGGCACCTGGTCAGGAGAGGCCTGAGGAGACGGGGCACCACCCACCCTCGCCCAATGGGGCTGTTTCTTTTCCTCCTCCCTTCTGCTGCCCATCCCAATAAAGCCCATGTCCCTAGCCCATACCCCACGATCCCCACCCCCAGTCATGTGATGAACAGAGTGGGCGGTTCTCCTCTTAATGTGTTTTCATCTGTAAGACTTCGGAGAGAGAAGAAGATTCTATAGCTTTTAATTAAAAATTTTTTTTAAGTTGAGAAAGGACTGACTTAGCGCTTCCCATGCTTTAACGTATGTACTGGTTACTCAGGGTTGTTGTTAAAATTTCAGATTCTGATTCAGGAGGTCTGGGGTGCGGCCTCAGAGTCTGCATTTCTAAGAAGCTTCTGGGGGACGCTGATATCGCGTACATGATTGCCATACCATGAGTACAGAAAAACTAGAGTATTTCCCTATAAACTAGATGGAGAAACCGAGGCCCAGAAAGGAAAATGGATGTGCCCGAAAGCATACAGCAGAGCTAGGCTCAGAACACAGGCCTCCTGAATCCTCCTGGGGCTTGGTCCTAGAGGGCCTCTGGGGTTGAATGGAGGTGGCTGGAGTGGGACAGGGGACGGACAGCAGTTTCAGGCAGCAGGAGTCGGTCCGGGGGGCGGGCCTTCATTCAGCCAAAAGCTGAACCTCCTGGGGTCCACAGGCTCCCACAAGGCATAAGAGGAAATAAGAATCCACCGGAACAGAGGCGCTCAGCTGAAGTGACTGCAGCCCCTTGCTCAAAATCATGCCCTCATCAGTTTGCATTTGAGGCCCAAGGGGCTGGTACCCTCCTGGAAGGCAGGATGAAACAGGGGGCTATTAAAATGCAAACAAGATCCAGATAGAGGAAGATGAGGTCTGAGCAGTCTGCATTCAGTCATACTGAGAAGTGGCTGGGGGAGTGCACGGGGGGGTGGGGGGGGGCGGGGGGGCCCACTGCACTATCAGGATGGGCGTCGGAAGGAAAGCAGAAAAGAAAGGAGGCAAGATCAGCCTGTAAGACCGACACTAGGAACAGCTCCTCCTTCCTAGGCTTGGCCTCAAACCCCTTTGCAGGCTCCAGGCCCTGCATGACTAGCCCCACTGCCCCTCCATGCCAGGCTGCAGCTCCCCTCATGGTGTTTGCCCTCCCTACATGCCAGCCACGCTGGCCTTCCTTCAAGTGCTCAGACAGGAACCAAGCACTTCGCACCTCAGGGCCTTTGCACTGGCTGCTGCTTTTGCCTAGAACCCTTTCCTCCCATACCCCTCAGTTGTCCCTTTCTGGCCATACTTCTCCTCCTTCAGGTATGTTTACAGGTCTCAGGGAGGGTGCGCCTATCCTGGGACGTCACATTCCTCTACCACAGCACCCTCTACCTCTCGTCCAAACTCTCATGAGATTTGTAATTCCATCGTCATTTGTTTTAGTGTCAGTCTGCCCTGCCCCATGGTAAGGAGGTCCCGCAGGGCAGGGACCTCGGCTATCATTTCTCTGCTATGTTCCTGCCCCCATGCCTAGGCCATAGCTGGGCTCAATAAACATTTCCTGACCGAATGAGGGAATAAAACCAGTGCTGACATCTACCTCCATGTTTCCCAGTGACCTCGCTCACCCTGGAGAAGTTGTAAAGGACCAGGACTTGCAAGATTATGTGGGTCTAATCCTCTGCTCTGCTACGCTCCAGCTGAGTGGCCTTCATAGGTCATAATACCTCTCTGAATGGGGAGCGCTGTTTGTCCGGTCTAAATGAGAGGTAGAATCTGGGAAAGGCTCTGAAAGCTAGAAAGAGCTTTAACTGGTAGCTTTACTCATCCATGTTTGAGGCCCAGAGAGGGAAAGGGCCTCATTCAAGGCCACACAGCCAGTGTGTGGTGACACCAGACCCCCTGTGGCACAGCTTAAAGCCAACAGGCCCACCCAGACTGAGTGAGGGCACCATCTGGCTGGAGGCGGGGCAGGCGTGGAGGAGGAGAGGAGAGGAGGTGGCTGGGAGCATCCAGCCTCAGGCCCAGAGCCAGGGTTGGGGTGGGCGGGGCCCCCAGCAGGAGCCCTGAGTGGGGCCTGGCAGCTGGGCATAGGGGAGCCAACTGGCTCAAGCTGGGTGGTGGCAGGCCTGTTCCACATGCGCGTGACGGTCTATTTTTTAATCAGCACCCTCCCCATCCCCCATTTATTCATTTATATGCCCTCCTAAAGGGTACATATTAGGAATCATATCCTGGCTGAGACCAGGGGCCACCTTGGAGATTGGTGGGAGGGTCCCCAAGTCCCAAATTGTCACGAAACCCACAAGTCCTAAGCAGCCCAGAAGCCAGTACCGGAGACTCAGGGAGCCTGTGTGGGCTTGGGCCTGTCCCTGGACTCTCTGACCTCAGTTTACCCCGTCCGTACAGTGAAGAGAGTCATGCCAGGCTCCATGACAGTTTATTACAGCTCAGGCTCTTGGGATCCACTCAAGCTTCACCACACTAATGACGCTCACTTGTCAGGCCCTGGCAGAGCCTCCTTTGCCCACATCATTCCCAGGGCACACGTGATCCTCCCTGACCTACTCCCAGGGGATGAGGGGAGAAGATAAGAGGCTGAGCTGGCTCAAGGGTCAACCTCAGAACCCCAGGCCCCAGACCCAGTGAGGCTCCCCCTTCCAGCACCTGAGGGGCAGAGATGATGAGGATCAAAGGGCAAAGAGGTGTGTTATTAAGCACGTGGCTTGGCCCCTCTGAGCCTCTGGCATTCCACCTAAGGCAGGAGAGAGCATGTCGTGCAGGAGTTAAGCACATGGGCTTTGAGGCCAGACTGCCTAGGTTTGAACCTGGCCAGTTACCACTGTGTGACCTTGGGAAACTCACTTAACCTCTCTGTGCCTCAGTTTCCCATCTGTAAAATGTTGATAATAACAGGACTTACTTCATAGAGTTGGTGACATGTAAAGAACTTAAAACACCCTGGCACATAGTAAGTTACCATAAATGTTAACCATTTTTCAAGAACTTTGGCTTTTACCTATCGAACACTCTTCGTCTCCAAAAGATTTTATTCCAGAGGATTACATGCAAGAGTCTCAAGTCAGCCCACTCTCCTGTCTCTGAGGCTCATCCAGCCTGCCCCTTCCTGACCCACCCTGCTGACCACCCTTCCTGCCAGCCCAGTGGCTTTCGCGTCTGTCGAGCTCTTTCACGCTCACCATCCCCTTATATCCTTCTTAGTCCATTTCATAGTAGCTCAGAACCAAAGTCTGAGCCCCAGAGGAAGCAAATGATTTGTCCAAGACCACCAGCTTGTTGGCTAAGGCTGGAGGTTCAAGTATCCATTCCTGAAGCTCGATCCAGGCCCTTTTCCACCATACTGTGCCCATCCTCCCACTATCAAACCTGTTCCTGGCTAAACGTCAAAAAGTAACATATACCGAGATATGAGTCTTCAGCGAGTATCCCTCTTCTCCAGGGCTTGCTATTTTAACAGAGATCAAAACATTGTAATACTATTTAATAGGTAATAGTTATTTTTATCATCTCATTTAATTTTCAGAACAACAGTACAAGGTAGGGTCTGTTATTGTTTCTATTTTATAGATGAGGAAACAAAAGCCTAGAGAGGTTATATAACACACTCAAGATCTCCCAGCAAGCTGGGGAGAGAATCCAGGGGTCCAACCACAGGATCTGTGTATTAGACACGCAGGAAACAGCTAGCACAGGAGTAGACCGAATTTTGCGTCACCTGCAGCAGCCCTGGGAGGCTGGACAGAGAAGGGTAGGGTAGGGTAGGGTCAACACAGCACTATACTATACTGCCTCACTGAGTGGAAAAGTTGAAGCTAGGATGATGGAATTTCAGGCAGTGGCCAGTTGGTAAAGATTTCATTTCGGAGAGAGAGGGCTTTTGTGAGCCTCTGGAATTACAGGGCCTGGAGGCTGTCCCCACATTGACTTCTCCTCTGGCCACACTGGGTAGCAATTGAGCCACAGTGTCCAGGGACACTTCACAAAGGACTCTGAGTTCACACACACACACACACACACACACACACACACACACGCCTGGTAGAGCCCAGCTGCCCCTGTGACCAGATCGCAGGCCTGGGTTCCTTTGGGTGGACAGCCTGAAGCCCTGAGGAATGAAGGTATTTTCATAACCTACAGCCAATGCCCACCCCACTCCCTTCCCCCAGCTCTTAGTTTAGACCTTTCACCAGCCTCTGAAACACACTTTCTCCCAACCAAATCCCTCCCATTCTTCTAGACCCAAGTTCTGGACATGCCAACTCCACAAAGGCAGCCATGATCACACCTTCAAATAACATTCAGGGTGTTGATCCAATGTCACCTCCAGAGAGAGGCCTTCCCTAACCACCAAGACAAAGAACCCCTCTAAGTGCTCTTCATCTTAGCAATGTGGCTTTTTGTTTTTCATGCTACTTTTATCTATCTGAAACTATCTTGCTGATTTCTTTGCTTCCCTTTTTCTTGGCTATTTCCCCAATTAAAGAGCAATCTTGAGGGCAGGGACCAGTCTATCTTGTTCACTATTGTAACCCCAGTACCTAAGGATCCACGCACCCCATTGCTAGACAGGGACACTGAGGTCCACAGAGGGCAAGGGATTCACCCAAGGTCATACAGCAAGCAAGTGGCAGAGGTCGGTCTAGCACCTGCAACTCTGCACTATGGCCCAGAGCACTTGGCCTGTCCCCATCCCCACCCCAGTTGACCCTCTGTTGGCCTATCTTGTCCCTGCCTTCACACTACAGTGGGGCCAGAGCCTGCTAGTCCTTGACAACAGCGTCCCTCCACTGCCCCAGGGGCCTTTGGTGCCCCATTCTGGGCAGCCCAGCCTGCTTCCCACTCTGTCCCTCCCTTCCTGGCATCAGCATCTCCGATGAGCTCATGTCTGGAAGCCTGGGAGCTGCCCTGAAGGAAAAGGTGCCTCCCAGGCTGGGCCCCTAGGCCTGGAGGTGTGTTCAGCCTTGTGGGATAGCAGCCCTGGCCGGTGGAGAAAGTGTGATGACCCCTGCCCATCCCAGCGCCCAGGGCTGTGCACTGGGCTCAGGGAGACACGTGTCATCCAGGGAGATAGAGTACGACTAGGGGTAGAGAGGAGATGGAGAAAAGGTTCCTCCTGTGCTTCTCCCGTCTCTCCAGGTGCCCCTCTGCCACACTGGCCCCTCCTGCTTGTCAAGGAGCTGCTCTGTCCCAAGGAAAGGGGGCTCTGCTGCCTTCTCTTCACAGAACCACCCTGAGCAAATCTCTTCCCCTCCCCGGCCTCAGTCTCCCCAACTCTAAAATGGGGAGATTAGATAAAGTGCTGACTGCAGAGGCTAGGGATCAGTTGGGAACCAGGCCCCGAATGCCACAGGATTTTTTTCTTTTTGCTTTATTATTATTTTTTTTACCTTAGAGGAAAGGCAACAGATAACAAGGGAGGGAAGGAGTTAAAAGGCCTTATTTTAATAATGTAAATGCTGATTCCAACAACAGTTTTATTTAGGTACTAGTCTGGGGGTGTGGGGGGGGAGCCGTTTCAAGGCCTGCAAAGTGGCGATGGGGAGCCAAGGTAGCATAGCAGCGAACAGTTTGCTTTTGGGAAGTTCTCTGAATATCAAACCAGAATGATCCTAGTCCATTCCCCTCGTTGTACAGATAAGAGAGAGAGGAAGAGGAACCAACCCAAGATCCCACAGGGAAACACGGAGGCAGGTGTTCCCCCACCTCTCAAGCAAACAAAGTATTTTCACCTCCCTTGAGGTCCCATTCCACTGCCTGAGATAACACAGCAAAGCACTGGGAGGAGGACATCAGTTTGTTTGTGGTGCTGTCCCCCAACACAGGGTGGGGGCCAGGCCCGGGGGTGGTGACAGTCAGGCTGGCATCAGCAAGGCTCCCAGCCCCCTACCCCAGCATACCCTGGTCCCTCTGAGCAGCATCCTATCTCATCCTAATCGTGCAACATGACAGGGCTGGGACAACCTCCGACTGCCACTACAGCCACTACCAGTGCTGCTGTCTCCAACGCAGTTAGCCCCTCAGGGGCCACCCGCCCACCCTCTCACTGGGAGCCAGAGAGGGCAGGAGGCTTGCCGCAAGCTCACGGAGCAAGGTGGTTTACTCCAGTGTCACCTGCCACTCAGGGTAGGACAGGGACTGGGGCGCGTGCTGCTTCCCCACTGGCTCTTGTCCCTGTGAACAACCCAGGCACGGAACACGGGAGGTCCTGTCCCCATCCAGAGTTAGCCTATAACTTGGGGTGGAGGTGGGGAGGAGGGAGGCCTTTTCTCCCGAGTTCTCAGAAAGGTCCTGTCCGGGATCTGGATGGAGCCCCCCGATTCCACGGTGTAGTGGTTAGATAGGAGCCCCGCCCTTCACCTCTAGGGCCTCCGCGCTCACCTTGGCAGACTGGGCAAACTGTGAGAATGCGGTGTGGAGTCCTTAGGACAGGTCCCCCTCTCCCCCATAGGCACTCAGGAAAGGCCTCGATTTCCCCAGGTGGGGCTCGCGCCGGTGTTCCCAGCGGTCTGCGGGTTCCGCGTCCTGCGTGCCTCGCCCGCACAGCCGGACCCGGGCGCCCCGCCCGCGGTAAGGGGTGAGGGCCCGGGCCCAGCAGACGCCGTTGCCGCTGCCCCACAGGCGCCCATGTTGGTCAACCCCCGGCAGAACCCAACCCGCCACTTCCCGGAGTCAAGCCGTTTCCCCCTTCCCCAGAGCGGGCCGGGGGGGGGCGCACACCTCCGGCTGTCGCCCACCCGGCAGCCCGCGGCTGCCCCGGCCGCGATCTGCTTGCGGGCTGGGGCTCGAGGGCTGGAGCTCCCACGCAGCCCGGCTTCGGGGCGTGCTGCTGAGCTGCCGCGGAGCTTCGAGATTTCCCCAGGTCCCCGCCTCCACCCCACCGTACAGGTGGGGAAACTGAGGCCCAGAGTGTAGCAGCGACTCAGCCAAGGTCACCCTGCGTGTGGGGACTGGAGCCCAGACGTGCCACCTCCACATGGGCGGCGCCTAGACCGGCACAGGTGGGAAGGGGCGAGGCTCGCTCGGCACCGGCACCCCTGCCCGGCCGGCGCCCCTCACTCACCTCCAGCCTCCGCGCGCGGTCCCCGAGCTCACCGGCGCCACCACCTCCGCGCACCTGGCCACGTCCGTCAGCGCGCCCCGCCCCGATCGAGACCCCCGCCGACCCACCCACCCCCCCCCCCGCGCCTGGCGCCCCCTCCTAACCTCCGCCACAGCCCACTCCACCGCCTAGCAGGCTGCTCCGGGACCGGGAGCCGGGAGGGCTGGGCGGGCTGGCGAGCCACGCTCCTGCCGCTCGCTCCCCGGGGCCCTAGCGCCGCCCGCCCCGCCGCCCCGCCCAGCCCTCGGAGGTGCGACTCCCTCCTCCGCGGGCTAGGCCTCCCATCTCCCCTCGGGTCTCCTCTCTCTGCCTCTTTCCTCTCCCTGGCCTCAGTCTCTGCTGCTTGATTGTCTGTCTCTCTGTTTCCTCCTCAATTTTTGTGTCTCTCGATGGGTCCCTGAATCCTTCTGCTTTCTATTTCACTCAGTTTCTTCATGTCTCTCCCATCTATTTCATGCCCCCCTCTTTTCTCTATCCTTCCCACTTACCCCATTTTAAGTCTGTCTTTGTGAGTCCCCATAACTGACACCACCTCTCATCTCCCCAGCCCGTTTCCTTTCAGACCCAGATGCAGTACCCTCTTAGGCCCGTCCTCTCCCTTCTCAGCCCCAGTAACTAGAATGACTGTCTAGGACTTAGGCAGGTAGGACTGCCTAAGTAGGCCTTGGCACATAGAGGTTGAGGAAGGCTGTCACCTCCCAGGCAGTCTGGGGCCATCCACTCTCTTAACTAGTGGGCCAGCAACAACAAGGGCAGTGACGTTCAGAGCCCCCATGGCAAGGGTCATTGCACATCAGAATCTAGTGGGGATGCTGTGAAAAGTCAAGACTTCCACAATCACGTGCCCCCTCCCAGTGGTGGAGGGGCTAGCAATGGGCTTGGAAACTGGGCTGATAAGAAGCACCTTTCACGCCCCCAACAAAGCACGTGGAAAAACGCTGTCCTGGGTTTTCACCGAAGTTTCCCTGGGTTCCAAGTACCCCACCCCTTTAACCAGGATGGTTCCACTTTTGTGTCCTTTATATCAAGGTTCTGTGTTTAGATTTCTGCTAGAGGAAGTTAGAAATGTGCTGATGTAAGCCCACTCACCCAAGGTTCTGTGAAATGCAGAGGTGCAAGTGGCCTGGTTTTGAGACGTCCCCTGTCCCCAGTGGGTGGGCTTAGAGTGCATGGAGTCAGGTGACAGAAGGGACAAACCCTCCCTGGCTGCTGACCCTCTGCTTGGCTTCATGGCTTCAGAGAATCCCTCCGACCCGGTGGCTGCTCCTGTGCTGGGGCTGCCCCAGGTGACAGTGGGGGGGTGGAGGTGGGCACTGAAGGGGTCCTGGGGATCGGCATCAGGCAGGCCTGCTCTGTGAGTACACGTGCTACAGCCCAGCCTGTGAGAAACCAGGAAACAAACTGTGTGGGAGAGAGAGAGAGAGAGAGGGAGGGAGGGAGGGAGGCTAGGATTACTGTGTGGGTGGGTATGAAAGTGAAAGAGATGGGGGAAAGGAAGGACAGAAAGTGGTTCGGTCTGTATGTGGGTATGTGACGGTGGGTGCGCAGAGTGGATATGACTGTAGGAGCGAGTGAGTGCCTGCAAGAGAGATTGCACGGTGTAGGTGTGTGAGCAAAAGAAAATGGAGAAAGGAACATGCTTTTAACCTGTATCGAAGGGAGGGAATATGTGTGCTTGTATGTTTTCAGGTGGGACTGTTATGTACGCAAATCTGACACATGTGAAAGTCAAGCATGCATGGATGAGGGGGGCATCTGTGGGAGGGTGTGTGCCAATGTCTACCCCATGCACGGGTGTGTTGGTGTCTGAGAGCATGCGTGTGTGTGCATGTGTGTGCAGTTGTGAACATATACACGAGCATTTGCATAAGAACATGGTGTGTAGATATCATTGCGCATACACATGTGTTTGTAGGGAGTGTGAGCGAGTATGTGTGGGTACACGTGTGAGGTCTATGAGAACCTGTGAGCCCTGCTCCTACACCATCACCCCTATTAGAGTCACCGTGGTCGGGGGGTGGGGGGAGGGAGAGTGGGCAGCACCTTGCCTTTCTGTCTGCCCTCTTTTCCACGGGCCTGAGGAGCAGGGGCCTTGTCCTTGGCCCAGGGATCAGCTCTCATCATGGGTGCTGACTCCTTTGCCTCAGCAAGATAGACATGGCCAGGGGCAGGGCTCCTCTGACAACCCAGATCCACACCCGCATCTCCACCCCAAAGGCTTGGAGCAGTGTCCAGTAGAGTTGGAAAGGTCTCCAAATTCTTCAGATAACCTGGACCTCCAGAACAATGGCCTGGAGAGGAGGGAAGGTGGGAATCCCAAAGCCAGGGGCAGAGGAGGGGCTGGATTGGCAGTGGATCCCAGGTCTCCCTGAGTGTCTCCAAGGAGGAAGGGGTTATGGCTTGTCCACCATCCCTCAGAGTCTGAACAACCTTTCCCCAGCCCCAGGTGGGTGGAAGAACACAGCCTGCTGCCTTGTCTCCATGGAGACAAGGCAGCACAGAGGGTGGTTGAAAACATGGACCAGACCTCCCAGGGTTCATATCTCAGCTCCTCCACCCGCTGGCCTGATACTTTGACAAGTCACCTAAACTTGTTATGCCGTAGTTTCCTCATCTGTCAAACAGATAAGAAAATTATGAACTTCAGAGGGTTGTTTAGAGGATGAAAAGAAAGAACCCATGCAAAGCATTTAACACAGGGCCCGGCAGCTGACTTGAGGGGCAGAAACCCTGGGTTCCAGCTATAGCTTTGCCACCAGCTTACTGTGTGACCTTGGACAATTCACTTGCCATCTCTGGACTTAGGAATCTCCACAAGATTATCTATAGAATAATCTCAGTAAGCCCTGCCAGTTATGACCAGCTGAGACTTTGTGGGAAGTACAGCGTGGGTCTCTCTTGGTGAGCTATGGACTAACCAGTGCTGAGGAGGAGCCCTATGGGACACTTTCTTCCCACGTATCTTCTCTCAAGTTGGCAGCAGCTGATGGCAGGAAACTTGAGCTGCAGGCTGCTGCCCACCTCATCTCTTTGCATCCCCTGACCCTCCAGCCTGCCAAGGACCCCATTCTCTTCTGCTCAGCTTGTACTCAGGCCTGAGCAAAATGTCACTGAAACCCACCCACCCCAAGTGGTGGATACTCAAGGCAGAAGATGCCGTGACCCATAGTTAAAACTGTCAGGGAGCACTCAAGAGAGGCAGGTATAATTGCGGAAGGATGGGTGTAACTGTCTGAAGATACTTATAATCCTTTGGCAGTAATGGGAGGAAGTTTTAAAAGGACGCCCTAATCCGCTAATAACCCGGCAGCCACAGGCCCCTTCCCTCCAGATCTCCGCATAGAGAGAAGGGACTCTGGCCACTCCCTTTCTCAAGGGAGCAGAAAGGCCAGTGTAGGCTCTGACCCAAGACCACCCGGGTTTCTACTCTCTCCCGAGACCCAACTTCCTTTCTGCCTCCACTTCTGAGAAGTCTCCCCTGCCCACTCCATCCTCCTGAGGTTACTCCTACCTCTTCTGTCCCTAGAAATGTCCAGGACAGAACTAGATAACCATCTGGCTAGATGTTAAAGAGAGGAATGAACCAGACTGTGAGCAAGAAGAACAAGACCATAGTCTCAGCTCCAGCGCTGACTGTGACCTTGGGCAAGGGACGTGAGTCTCTGAGCCTCAGTTGCCTCACCTGTACAATGGGGAGAATAATAGCTGCCTTCAAAGATCAACAAGAATGAGGTCCCATGAAATGGGCCAGCTCTGTGTGAGAAGCCAACAGGAGTCGGTACTGGTAGTTTCTCCATATATGGTCTCTTCCCCTCAAGGGTGTCAGCAGACAACTCTCGCCCGTGTAGATCCAGAGCACAGTGGTAGCCAAGAGCAAAGGCCCACATTCAAAACATTGTGATTGAATCATGGCTTTGCAGCCTGCTAGCCATGAGTCTTGGACAAGTCACTTATATTCTCTGAGCCTCAGTCTTCTCTTCTGTATAATGGAGATGGTAACAGTGTGTCCCTTATGGGGATTGTTATGTGATTAAATGAAGTGATATGTGCAAAGCTCTTAGAACAGTGGACTTGGCACATGAGGGCTCAACAAATAATAGCTCTTGTATTGTTGCACTGACGATGATCGATGATCGTTGTGGTTGCTATCAACATCCCTTACATGCTTATCTGGATTACCCTGCAACCTCCCGATAGCTCTATGAGGTAGATAGGGCTCATATTTTCATTTTATTTTCACAGATGAAGAAACTGGGAAGGGATTTTTGGGGCCTTGGCTAGTTGCATCAGGTCTAGAACCAGCACCCATGTCTCCTGACCCCCAGCCATGGTCTGTGAGAGGGAAGGGAGCAGGTCCTGAGGCTTCCAGCTCTAGGGGACCTGGATTTGTGTCGACTCTGGTGTGGAGACCTGTCTCCAAGTTCAAGGCTGCTGGATCCCCCTGGGATCCTCCTCCTACCTACCCCAAATGCATTGAAGGCCCCTCCTTGTTCCTGCCTGGCTCCCTGTGTGACCCAAGCCTGGGGGCCACGGGGATGGGGAATGGTGCCCGTGGGGGGTGGTCAGAGCCTGGAGAGAATTATTTCGGAAAAGGGAGTGGGTGGGAGACTGGTGAGACGCCAGGCTGGGTGTCGGCGACGCCTGCACAGAAATGAAGTGCTCCTTCAGTTTCCTGACGCACAAGCCCTCCCAGGGCTGTGTCCCCCGCACGCCCTGCGCCCCCGGGATCTGCTGGCAGGGGCTCCCGCCTGAGCGAGCATGGCCCGGCTCATGTCCTCCCCATCTGGACCCACTTCAGCGTTGCCATGGACCCAGCGGTGGAGGTGATTCAGTGTGGGTTTCCCTGTCCCGCCCTGCTCTGCCGACTCTTGCCGCCTGTGGGAAATTGATCTTCCTCCCTTCCTTCCTTCCTCCTGTGCCATGCACACCGAGCTCTCCCCTACACAATGTCACTGAGTCATGACTGCAGCCCAGGTGACGTGCCTCTGTCGCCTCTAACAGATGGGAAACCAAGGCCTGGATGAGGAATGTGGGCTCGGCTCAGCCACCGACAGGCCGAGTGACCTGGAGCAGTCTCTTCCTCACTCTGGGCCTCAGTTTTCCCACCTGTAAAATTAGGAGGTCGGTTTAGATCAAAGGCTCAGTCTCTACCTCAAAAGCACCATGAGGGCAGGGACCACATCTGTTTCGCCCCTGTGCTGCATCCCCAGCACCCGCAAGTAGTTGGCACTTAGTATGTTCAGCAAGGTGGTCCTGCCCCATCAGTTGCTCAGACTCTAAGGTCATTTGTTACCACGAATGATCAAAGGGCAGACAAGGGGCTTCCCTGCTGGCGCAGTGGTTGAGAGTCTGCCTGCCGATGCAGGGGACACGGGTTCGTGCCCGGGTCCGGGAAGATCCCACATGCCGCGGAGCGGCTGGGCCCGTGAGCCATGGCCACTGAGCCTGCGCATCCAGAGCCTGTGCTCCGCAATGGGAGAGGCCACAACAGTGAGAGGCCCGCGTACCGCAGGAAAAAAAAAAAAAAAAAAGGGCAGACAAGAGTGTGTGATGGCCTTTTTTTAACCAAGCATGATAACGTGGCTTTCTCTCGCTGCCTTCTCACGTGCCCTCTTTGGCAGAGAAAAGAGTGGACTTAGATGTGGTACAGCTGGAATGACATGTATGGCACAGCCTCCCCTGTCTCTCCACAGCTGTTAATCTGGGCAGGCCCGTGGGACTCTGATGGTCTCTTGTGTACCATGGGAAAATATGGTCGGGAGTGCCTGTGTTAAGCACCTGTGGGGTCCCCCATGACTGGCAGTCCAGGGGAAAAGGGCCATGAGCTTACCTGGTTTCTGGGCAACCCTGGGCCCAGGGCTGGGGCTGAGGCTGGCTGTCATCACCTGCTGGGCCTTCACCGTGTCCCAGTCCTGGCTGGCTCTGTTGTCATGCTGGGAACCCCCTCGTGTCTCCCTGGAGCAGCTGGGTGACTGGATGCCCCAGGGTCTGGGAAGCTGTGGTGCCCCTTGGGTGGCTCTGCAGGCATTGTCCTCACTCCTTCTGGCCACTTCGTTTTCCTCCAAGTCCGTGAGCCCCGCCTCTCCCTGTAGGCCCTCCTCGCCGCCGCTCTCCTCCGCCTCCAAGGCCAGACACCTGTAGCTCCCGTCGGGAAGCGCAAATGTGCAGGGTGAGGACTTGCCTTCGCTGGGCCCCAGGGGCGGGGTTGGGAGGTGCGGGCCCAGCATGGTGCTGCCTCTCCTCAGGGACACAGAGAAGCTGGCGCCTGGGCTGAGGCCAGCACTGGAGGCTCCCGAGTAAGCCCTGGTCTCTGCTCTTCTCGGGGCCTTCTCACAGAGCTGGAATGGGGTTCAACTGTTAGACTTCCTGGATTGGGTGGGTGGTGGCCCCCCAAGCCCTCCTCCTTAACCCGTCTCTCGCCTGTGAGGCCTCCCCTTCAAGATGATCTATCTGCAGAGGGAGAAAAGAAAGAGTGCATGAGATGGTTCTCTGCGTGTTCCAGGCTGAGTCTCTGACTCCACTTTAGGGGAACCCTGAGAACTGAACTGACTGGTGTTTGGGGGTACAGGTCTCACGTGTCCATAGGAAAGTCCCAAGCTTCAGTCATTCGACATCCCAAATTTTTGCCCCAATTTTTGCCATATCCTTATGCCACTTACACTTTATTTGCTTAATATCGTTCCGTAAATCAACTTTAAATAACTTACTTCTATTACTTTAGACTTAACTTAAGCAATAATTGCAGAGAAACCACGAATATGTTGTGCTAAGTCATTTTCCCCCTTAATACACATTAAATAAATACCTAGTTATTTAAAAATATTTTTCTGGGCACCTCCTAGAAAAAATTCTCTCATGTGTCACCAAAGGTACATATGCCGCAAGGAATCACAGCAATGGTGGCGCAGAGGGTGCAAGACTGGGGCCAGGACCCCCTGAGGAGGCTGTGCACCAAGGGATGGGGCGCAGTGATGTGCTTACATGCCCAGGCTCTGAGCTAGAATCCCACCTCTGCCACCTGTGTGGTGGGCAACAAGTCCCATGACCTTTGTGAACCTCAGCTTCCCCATCTGTAAAATGGGAACTGTAATATTTCCATCATAGTGTTGCAGTGAGGACTAAGTGAGAAAATGCATGCAGAGGACTTAGGACAGTTTCTGAGACATAACTTAATACATGTTGACTATTCTTTCATTCCACCAAAAACTTTCGAGCTCCTGTTTACATTTTAGGCACTATAAAATGTACTGGGGCTACAGTGGGACTAAAGAAGACATGGTACTCTGGCTTGTGAAGCCTTCAAATCTGGTGGGGAGAGCTGTGAATGACAACAGGGACAATAATAATAACAGTATGATTATTTAGAAATGTTAAAAATGATGGCAATCCAGGAGAGAGAGGATGGAGTCTTTCTATAGGGATGCGCAGAGGGGATAGATGGGAGAGAAACTTGGGCGGAAGAATTGGCTGGGCGGGGAGGCAGATGGAGAGTGGGTGTGAAGGAAGAGGGAGGAGGCTAGGATGCAGCCCAGTTCGTCACTCTGGTGACAGTGTGATTTCGTTAATAGAGATCAGGAATAAATGGTTAGGAGCAGGTGTTCAGGGGAGCAGGGAGATGAGTTTGATTTGGGATTTCCGGGGGAGATGAGCACGGTCAGCTCCACAGGGAGGCCTGAAGAGCAGGGGAGAGTTCCAGGTTGGAGACAAAGATTTAAAAATCATTTGTGGAGGCCCCAGGCAGAGGTGGGCAAGATGCCCCAGGATGGGCAGGTAGAGCTTAAGTCAGGGTCAGTGACCGATTGCACTCGGGAGGAAACCTTGAAGTTTATAGACATTGGTTAACAGATCTTGGATTCCACCACTGCTTAGCTGTGTGAACTCTGGAGGATCTGAACTCTCTGAATGTCACTTATCCTGTAATAAAACAGAAAGAGAAGAATCCCCCCCACCTCCTACTGGCTGCCCCATGGGCAGTGAGAATTCTGAGAATTGTGAAAGACTGTGGATGTTGGCGACCTCAGGGCCTGGGCTGACCTCTGCTGCTGTGGTACCTGGAGGCCATGCCTCCACCCCCAGGCAGGGTCAGGCATCCCCTACCCCAGTAGGCTCCTATGAGGGAGGTTATTATCCCATTTCGGAGGTGGGGAAATTGAGGATCAGAGAGGCGAAGTGACTTCTGGCCTGAGTCACACAGCTGGTAAGTGATAAGGCTGATCTCTGAACCCATCTCTGGCACCTTGACCGTGATGGTGGACACAGGGAAGAGAGGTTCCAGGGCCTCATTCGTCTCCAGATTCCTTCTCACTCGCCAGCTGCTGCCAGATTTCTGCCATTAGAGTTTCAAAGAATCTTAGAATCTCACGAAGGGCTGGTAGAATTCCGAAGAGTCCTAACTGGCTGTTTGACCTTGGGCAGGGGCCTTCTGCACTCGAGCCGGTTTGCCCAAAGGCACCATGGTGGGCTTGAGCCAGATGATGCTGGAGGGTCCAGCCAGCCCTGGCATTGCAGGATGCCATGATCCTAAGCCTTTGGAGCCCTCCATCACCACCGCCACCCGCCCCACCATAGAGCCAGATGGCAGGAGGCAGGAGTGGGTGTGGGGGGCAGGGCTCCCTGGGACGCCCCACAGGGCCTCGCCTCACTCTATGCCTGCTTCTGTTTTGCTGTATTTGACGGTGGCCACGGTTTCCAGGAAAGAAGACAGAGGCGGAAAAGTTAACTTTCCGCCACCCACACAAATATTTTTGGCCGGCGTTGTCTTCGCACTGCCAAGCCGGGAGGGAGGAGTTGGCAGGGGCGCTCTAATTCAAGTCTCCCTCCCAAGGAGGGAAGGCTCCCAGCCCAGCTGGGGGGTCTGGGCAGGCCCCATTGTGGGCCCAAGCCCTGGAACACCCACCCTGCTCCGGAGCCTGGGGAAGGGGAGGGGGTGTCAGGACCCGGAACAGTAACGGCGGCTGCCCCTTACTGAGCATCTGCTGGTGCTTGGACAAGGCTTTGACCTAACGCTCCTGTGGGACAGCCACGTGAGTGCTGTCTACAGATGAGGAAACTGAGGCACGGAGAGAGAAATTCTGCATCCAGGGTCACAGGGGGCTGGGTGGTAGAACTGCTGGGCCCCGTGCTCTTACCCGCACTCTCAGGGGCTGCAGACTTGACTCCAGGGACCCCGCCCAGCCCCCGAGCTTGCGCGCTCAGACATAGCACACCTGTCTGTGCGCGCACGGCTCCACCGTGGGCAGGAGAGAGCCCGCTCCGGCCTCCACAGAAATGGAAGGGGGAATCCTCTAAGACCAGCTTCCCCAAATCCACAGCCCTCCTCTGGCCACAGGCCCAAGGTTCCAGTCCATCCAGCCTCAGCTGATAGGACTGACAGAGTCCAGCAAACCCACCGCGCTCATCTCAGAGAGGGGAGCTCTGAGCCCAGAACAGGGAAGGGATCACTCAGGTGGTACAGAAGGTTCAGACACAGGCCTGGCATTAGAGCCCAGGTGTCAAGACACCTGCCTCCAGCCTCTCGCACAAGCCCTGCTCCCTCCTGAGCGGTCAGCCTCCTGTCCTCTCTCCCCTCGCCTCCCATGAATCCAAGCAGGGCCCCCAGGACCAGAGGCCTAGCTGAGCATCAGATCCCTACAGCCCCTGTCCATGCAGCTCTGAGGGTCTGCCGAGATCTCCAGAGGCTCCTTCAGTGGTTGGCTTCTGCCATGAGTGGGCCCAGGGGATGTGGCCTTGGGAGCCTCACATCCCTATGTGGTGGAGGAAGGGCACTGGCTTTGGAATCAGATCTGGGTTTGAATTCTGACTCCTCTGTTCAGTGGCTGCCCGACTCTGGGCAAGTCTCTCTCTTTGTGAGCTTCAGTTTCCCCTTCTGTAAAACAGATTAACACAGAGCCTACTTCACAGGGTTGTTGAGGGATTAACTGAAAAATACAGGCTCGCTCCTTTACTTGGCAGGGGATGAGGGAGCAGGGCCGGGTGCTGCTCACCTATGGGGCTCTGGGGATGCTTGGCTCACAGGCCGGGTGAACATAAAGCACAGTCTGGCCTGCCCTGATTCTTCATCGTCTTCAGTGCCCTCAGCCTGCTTTGCAGCTGCAGAGGAAATAAAGGGAGTGAGGAGTGCTGAGGATCAGGGCTTAAGTAGACACATTGCAGCACCAGGCATGGGGTCCTAGTTTTGACTTTCCCCCTGACTTCCTGAGTCAGTGCTGGGGAAATCACAGGATCTGATTTTGTAAGGGGGAGACTAGAGTAGGCAGAGAGGGGATAAGCGGCCCAGGAAGCTGGAACCCTTATTCCTCTGAAGGACTCCAGACCTGGCCTCCCTACCTGCAATCTCTCCCTGTCTCCATCCTCTACAGGATCTGGTCCATTCTTCTAAAGCGTACCTCTGAGAGTGTTGCTCAGCTGCTCAGGAACCCTCCGTGGCTCCCCATTGCTCATGGAATAAAGAAAAGTTGCAAACAAAGGGAAATGCAGATTCAAAGGCAGATCTCATGATTCTTGGCTGAGGGGAAGGAAGGAGGGCTTCCTGGGGATGACGGATGATGTTTCAGTTGAATTTGAAGGATTTTGGCAGGAAGCGTTTGGCAGTCTGATGAATGGAGGGTACTCCATCCATCGAGGCCCCGTGGAGGCAAGAAGGAAGGACCATTTGAGGATGAATCTGGAGAACCACAAGGGCCTGGATAGGCTGAGGCTAGGGCACGTGTGGCAGGGCAGAGGGAGGTGAGGCTGGGAGAGAAGGTGGCCAAATTGTGACAGGCTTCAGCTGCCTGGACTCTCTCCTGCTGGCTTGAGAGGTAATGTAGAGGGTAGCCCTATAGGGCTGCGGGAGCCATGGCAAGGCCCAGCTTTGGGGGTGGAAGTGGAGGCTGAAACAAGGGCTGGCGTGCAGACGCCTCTGTGAGAGGAGCATTTTGAAGCAATTTCCTCAGCACTTGGCACGGTGCCAGGCACATAATCACAATGACAAGGATGATGGCTGAAGTTTATGAAGTGTTTACTACATCAGGTGTTATTCCAGACACTTCGTGTACACTGACTCATGTTATCCTCATCACAACCCTATAAGGAAGATGCTATTATTATCCCCATTTTGCAGATAAGGAAATTGAACTTATGTGACTTGCCAAGCTCACACAGCTAGTGAGTGGCTGAGTCGGGGGTCATATCCTGATAGTCCAGCTCCAAATATCCCTCTTATCCATAGGCTGTACTGCCTTAATAGTTTAAGTAGTTACTGAATGAATGAATGAGGAGGAAGAATGGAAAGATGGGAGGATGGGAGCGTGGAAGGGAGAGAGGGGAAGATTATCTGCAGTGCTTGGTACACTGCCTGGAACATAGGAGTCACTAAATAAATAGTTATCAAGTGGAATAATGGACTGGGAGTAACTGAGGTACTAATTGTATGTATAGCCTAGGGACAAAATTGGAGTCACTCTGGGGAGAGGGGTAACCCAGAACTGGTCCAGATGGCTCAGGGTGCGCCTACCCACCCCACCCCTGTCTGGCAGCACCCTGGCATTAGGAGTGGGGTGGAGGGTAGTATCTGGACTGTCCAGAGCTGAGTTCTCTTGGCCACTAGGAAGAGAGCTTTTGTTGTCCTCAAGATTCTGAGCTGAGACTATGTTCCTGCCTTACTGCTTTTCTCTCAAGGAAGGGATGGGAGCCAAGGTGGGTGGCGGTCTCTTCCCCATGGTTCCAAAGGGGGCGTCTCAACCCCCTCCAACCTCCAGAACTGGTGAGAATGAGGAAGCCTGGCATTTGGAATTATCTTGCTGTGTGTTCTGGAAGAGTCACTTCCTTTCAATGGGCCTCAGTTTCCCCAGCTAAAAAAGGCCTTGGGCAGAATAGTTGGTGGGGATGGCAGTAGCCACGATTGAAGGTGTCCCTGAATCCTCCCTGGACTTGCCCTTCCCTGGCATTTTTCCGTGGGCAGAGTCAGTCCCAGAGGGATGTGCAAATGTGACCCCACATTACTGACCCCTCCCTCCAGACCTGCAGGACAGACTGACCGATCGTGGCCTCCTTTCTTCTTGCCTTGGCCTCCGGCCGTCACCACCCTGGCTGCCCAGCCTGCTCTGACTGCTCTTCCTTCTTCCCCACTTCCCTTCTCCCCACTGTTCCTGTCCTACTCCTGGGACCTAAGGGACCAGTGTTGGATGAGCGTCATGTGAAGCTGGGAGAGCTCTGGAAGCGTCAGGAAACCATCCCTTGACAAGAGGTAGCTGTGAGGGCCTGGGAAGAACCCCTGAGCTGGACACACTGGGTGGTCTCAGGAGAGACGAGTGTCAGCCAGGCCTCAGTTCAGCCTCATGATAGCTTGGTAACTTTGGACCAGTCACTCATCTCACTGAATTCCAGTTGCCTTCTTGGTAGGATGGAGACTCACACATTCACTCATTCATTCATTCATTCTTTTGACACATATTCACTGAACACCTGCTCTGTGCCGTCCACTATTTTAAGTCCTGGCAGTACACAGTGAACAAAAGAGAAAGAAACCCTGCCCACGTGAAGCTCACACGTTAGTTGGGGTGGACGGACAATAAATAAATAAGAAAGTATGTCGGAGGTTGATAAGTGCAATGGAAAAATAATTAAGCAGGAAAGGGGACTGGGGAGTGCATGTGTCATTAGGACAGGAAAAACAGTGGTATTACTATGATGCTATCTTCTGTGTTGTATGGCATATGTATTTCAGGTTCAGTATTACATTAAATTCTCATCTACCGTTAAAAATATGTAAAATCAACATTAGGCGGCAAACTCAGGAACACAAACCCTGCAAGCCCCTGGGAGATGTCTTACACCAGCACTCTGATTATTCAAGCATTCACCACTTTAGAACCTTCATGTTCCACTACAAACCTGTCTACCATCTAGGATTGAGCATTTTTATGGTCCAGTATATAAAAATGTGATTTCACATATTAGCTTTATTTCTTTGAGGGCGTTCTTTTGCAAGTTCATTAAGTGGATAGAGTGTCTCCTCGATGTAAAACCCATGCTATACAATGAGTTTGAGGATAAGAATAATGATATCCTATAGGTTACTTTTGTTAAGGGGTGACTGAGGATATAAGGCACCACCTATCGAACACTGACTGTGACTGTGTGCTGGCACTGTCCAGGTATATGATATCAAGCATGACCTTGTTTATTCCCCACAGTAACCTTAGAAGGCAGGTACCTACTACTACTCACATTTAACAGATGGAGAAACAGAGGCCGAGGGAGGATAATCTCTGCCCACGGTCCCAGAGCAGAAAAACAACCAAACCAGGACCTGACAGGTATCTGGCACCTGATATGATCACTTGTGGAAGGGGTGGTCTCCCCAGGGTCCGGGGAGACGCCATTTTGCACAGTGCAAAAAAACTCTTTATTCTGGGCCTGTCTCTGCCATGCCCTCTGCACACCTGGACATGTCCCTTCACTCCTGGGCCTGAGTGACCCCCAACCACACAAATACAGGGCTGGGCTTGGAGTCTCCAAGTGCCCTTCCGGCTCTGGATTGCCTGAGTCCTGGTACCCAGGATGCTGGGAGCTTGAGCCCATTCCAAATGGACACACCAAATCCAGTCTGCTCACCAAATCAGCCAAGTTCCCTGCACGTCACGTCTATTTCTGCCCTGCTGGGTTTATAAATATGTGGTCCAGGGAACTAGCTTCAGTGGCACTGGAGAGACTGAAGTCATGGCTATAAATACAGGGCCAAGGCTGGCTGGGGTCAGGCAGAGGTGCTGCAGGGCCAACGCCAGCTTAGAAAACCACACCCTGCGGGTCCCACGTGCCGTCCAGACTCCTCCTGGACACACAAAAAAATGGAGGCCCAGAGGGGCAGGGACTGGCCCAAGGCCACCCGGGGAAGTGAGGTCAGAGGTAGGCCTGGACCACGAGGCTTCTGGTTCTGAGTGGAGGCTGCTGTTCACGCCACCTACTGCCCATTATCATAAGTCTCCACCCCGCCCTGGGGCTCACCCAGTTTAGCAAGAGCAAGATCTTATAATTTAAGTTTATGAAATAAACCTCTACTGATAACATACTGCTTTTTATCTGTTGGAAATATTGGGGGCTTTCAAATTTTTCATTTGAGAAAGTGTTCTATGACTAAAAATTCAGCAAATTACTACAATATCTACCTCCTACTCAATAGGATCCCCCCCTCTTCACCGTGCCGCGTGGCCCAGCCACATGCTGGAGCCCAATGTACTGACCCAACAGCCAATTGTGTGAACCACTTCCCAGCTCTGTGCCCAGTGACATCACTTTGGTAGCTTGAAATCAGCCACGGTGGGAGTCATTTCACCATGGATATGGGTAGGTGCTACAAATCAGGGCTTTTGTTTTGGCTCCAGAGAGCCAGTTGTTAAACATTTAACAGCACACCACTGGCTAAGACCATGGCTAGTAAATCCCTACCATGCCTGTTTCCTGGCTGTCTGAACTTGGGCCAGTTATTTTACCTCTGTGAGCCTCCATCTTTCCATCTGTAAAGTGGGAACTATAACCACACCAGCATCCTAGCTGCTGTGAGGACTAGATGAGCTTGTGCCCCAAAGGGTTAGCACAGCAGTTCCCAAAATTGTCTGCCTGATAGATCTCCCAAGATCTTTTACACATTCCAAAGCCCCGGCTGCACCCTAAGCCAATTCAATCGCAACCTCTGAGGCATTGGTATATTTCAAAATTTCCCAGGTGATTCCAATGTGCAGACAGGTTTGGGAACCACTTTGCAAGCGCTCAGCAACTGTCCAGGAACCACAGAGGGATAGGGGGCAATGCCAACCCCTTATCTCTGTTCCATTTAACTCGTGGGGTTTCATGAAAAAAAGAAGTATTAAAAAAATGTGTGGGGGTTTGTGTGTTTGTTTGTTCTGTGTAAAGACCTAATCTGCCTAAGGCATGCAGGAGGTGCTGCTTCCAGAGACCACAGAAGGAGGGGCCTTTGCCCTTTTCCTTCCAGATGTGTACCTGGCCACCCCACACTCCACAGCAGATGGGCCACAGGCTTATAAACCCCAAGGAGGTCTCACTTCATGTGGTACTCAGCTGACCAGCTGGGGAGATGGAGAGACCTCAGCCTGGTCTCTCCCTCACCTCCTAGAGAGAATTAGGCTGGCTCTTCCCAACCCAGAGGCCAAGGGTACACAAAGCTTGGCTTAGCCTGGGAGACATCAAGCTGCTGGCTTGGAGGACTCAGATTAAGAACAGAAACATCAGTGCTTATGCCAAGGGCTTGGGGCCTCAGCCCAGCTTCTCCCTGGACCACCACCAACAGCAGCCAGTGATAAAAATAATCATAACGGTGCCTGACATTTATTGGATTCTTCCTATGCACTAGGATATAGCATAGCAAGCACCTTGAAAGGCAGTCTAGTATACAACTGTGTGGTCCAGTATGGTGGCCACTAGCCACATGTGCTACTAAGCTTTTGAAAGGTGCTGAGTTCAAACTGAGATGTGCTACAATGCATACCAGATTTCCAAGGCTTAGAACCCAAAGAACGTAAAGTGTCACATTAATGACTTTTTTTAGATTCATTCCATGTTAAAATGATACTATTTTGGATTTAAGTGAACATATTATTAAGATAAATCTCTCAGGTTCCTTTTTTTTCACCTGTTTCTTTTTACTTTTTTAGTGTGGCTTTTAGAAAATGTAACATTACATGTGTGTTTGCATTTATTTCAATGGACAGCCCTGGCATAGAGGTTAGGAGGGCAGACTCTCTAGGGCCCCACTCCTGGGCTTCGAACTGTATTCTGTATTCTCCCACTTACCAGCTGTGAGACCTTGGGCAAGTTATACAACTCTCCATGCCCTGGTTTTCTCATCTGTCCAACTAGGATAATAATAGTACCTACCTCTCGTGGCTCTAATGTGCCTGGCACAGAGAAAGTACTCAGGAAAGACGAGCTGTCAGGGAGCCACCTGGCCCTGAGCTAAGTGATATCCTTGGATCATCTCATGACTCAATAGGTGCTGAGCTCCCCATCACTGGTGGTGAACAAGCAGAGCCTGGGAAACTCCTTGGCGGGCTGCTCTGGAGGGAGTCCCAAAGTTGAATGTGGGTGGGGGAGGCACTGGGTGAAACGGTCTTTGAAGCTGGCTCCCAGCACTGACGCTGCGTTATGCTGCTGTCTGCCCCTTGCTTGGTGTTCTCTACTCATCCTCTCTTCCTCACCATGTCCTCTTTTCCTTTCCCAAATCTTTATTCAACCCAGCTGAATGTAATAAACGTTTATAGGTGCCAAGGAAGGTCAGCGCTGTGCAGGACACAGGAGAGAACAGAGGGAAAGCAGAAGTGGTTCCTGCCTTCCAGGAGTCTAGTGTGGTCAGAGGGGCATGAGACAGGGGCTTGGATAGTTATAATATAAGGTGGGAGGTGGCAAGAGCCGTGAGAGGCTATTCAACCTCTCTGAGCCTCAGTTTCCTCATCTGTAAAATGGGGCCAATGATAGCACTACCTTCTAGGCACTGTTGTGAAAATTAAATGAGATGATGTGGGAGAAACACTTGGCACAGCGCCAGGCCTATGGCCGGGCTCGGGAAGTGTTGGTTGTTACCCTGGCTCCACAAGGGCTGGCATCGCGTCAGTTTTGCTCCCCATTCACTCATTCAGCAAGCAGTTTATAAACATATCCTATGAACCCGGACTGCTCTGGGAGCTGGGAGTACAGTGGGGGCTTGGATGGGTTGAGAGCAGGGCAGGGTGGCACAGGGAAGGCAGGGAGTAAGCCATTAGATGAATAAATAAACCAAGTAATTTCAAAACTGAGAAGTGCTCTGAAGGTGACAGAGGGAAGAAGCTCACCCCCTACTCTAGTGCAGCCACTATCACATCACTGAGTGCTAGCATAATGCCTGGCACCTAGTAGGTTCTCAATAAATCCATGTCAAGCAGATCTCAAGTGAGAGACACTATGGGGTGTGGAAAAGAGTAGGACTGATTCTGCCTGGGAACCTTCCCTGACTGGGGGAACCACATTGTCGGTCCACTAATGACCTGGCAGGCTCGGGGGCAGGAGCCCAGGTGTGGAGGTCTGGGTTCAAGGTGGAGTTACGATCACCTCGTACAAGCCACTGACTTCGGGCAAACCCTTTCTCCTCACTTGCCTCCATTCACCCCACCATACAGGGAGGGGGTGGACAAGGTGCTTTCCAAGGGTTCCTCCAACCATGTGGATTAACCTGTCCAAGACTTTGTGTCCTGGTCCTGGTGGGCCGTGGGGCGGGCGTGGGAGTTGAGGCCGTGCAGCATGGAGAGACCGGGGGTGGGATGTGCTCAGGCCTCCCTGGGGACCCCTCACCTTCAGCACAGCCTGTGGGAAGAGCTGGAGTGAGGAGACACCGACTCAGAGCCGCTCGGTGTTGGGACTGGAAGGGAACAAAAGCCCGCATCTCAATCTCAAATCCCCTTTCACTAAGGCCTCCAGCCTTGTGCATCTCTGGTGTCAGTGGCCTCACTTTCCCCAGAGGCAGCTCATTCATTCCATCTTTCGCATCCCTTTTCTAGAGAGGTGAAATCTCCCCCCACTCTACCCCACTGATTTTAATCCCATCCTCTGAGTATTTTCTATTCCCTTCCTCAAGCTAAACCCCAGTCGCTTCAACTATTCCATATAGGGAAGAATTTTCCGACCCCTTCTCTCCTGTTCACACTCCTCTACTCTCAACCCAGTCTGTCAGATTCTCAGAACTAAACTGACCACAGTAATCCAGGAAAATCAAACCAGCGTAGACCAGGGCAAGACCATGACCTCCCTCATTCTGGGCACTCTATCTTTATTAATGCAGCCTAACATCAGAGTAGCGTTTCCCCCCTTTCAACTGCGATATCTCTGCTGAATTATATTGTCTTTATGCTTCACCAAGACATCACTATACCACTGCTGCTTTCGCGCCACATCTCCTACACCCGGTACACGTACAGTTGGCATTTTGAGCCCAGCGGAGGACTCTGATATGCATTTTTGTGAGTTTGGCCCTCGACTGGAAAGGATTCTCAGTGAATGGTGGAGCCAGGGTAAAAGAAACTAATCACCACCACCACACACACACAAAATGAAATAAAATAATGGAAGGGAAATATGTTTTGTCAACAGGCATCCAATACTATTATTAAGAAGCTCAGGACACGCTCGTTGAGGTAATGGCTGGCTGGATAAACTAGCGTGAGGGTGAGAGATGCTGGATGGTGAGGTCTAGGGGATAGAGGTGAGTCTCAGGGGTCGGGGCAGGTGACGGAAGGGAGCTATGGCAGAGACGCTGGAAGAGGAGGCCGGAGGACACGGAGCCTATTTGTGACGCGAGAGTTTGTCCGACCCCGACCCCCTGTCTCTCCTCTCCGCACACGCAAAGACATTCAGCCCTGGGCCCTCCACTCCCTGTGACTCCCCTTCCTGGGGCCTGAGAAGAGGGCATCATCACGTTGCTGGTCACATGGTGTGGAGAGTCGGGGTGGTGGTGAAAGTGCCGATCCCAGGGCCTGGCACAGCGACAGGGAGGGGCACCACGCTCCGGGCCCTGCCACTCCAAGCCCACTTTCCCATCTGCAGACTGGGGCTGATTACGGTGCCCACCTCGTGGGGTTGCTGTGAGGCTTAAACAAGTTCATCCAAGTAAAGGGCATAGAGCTCAACAGTAAGTGCCTGGTAGGTGTTACTATAATTGCAGCAAGGGGCTGGGCTGCTGTGTGCCGTGGCTGTGTGGGAAGAGAGGCGCCCAAGCTGGAAGGGGCTGCAGAAGCCCTCCGTCCCAGCACCTGCCCTCCTGCTCGGAGCTCCTGCGTCCTGCCTCTGTGCATATGTGTGTGTGTGTGTGTGTCTGTGTGGGACTGTGTGTGTGTGTGTGTGTGTGTGTGTGTGGGACTGTGTGTGTGTGCGTGTGAGCGCGTGTGGCGAGGGTTGCTGGAATCTGTCTGCAGAGCAGCTGCGAGTGGCCCAGGAGGTGGTCAGCCAGACCAAACAACCCCAGCGCTTGGAGCTCTAGGCTTTTCTCTGATTCTGTTTGCTTTCTTTCTCTCTTTTCCGGTTCGCCTTCAACCGGTTCCTGCTTCCAGGGAACAGCGTTAGAAGGAAGCCCTGGCTGGGTCGGTACAGGGCCCTCCCCGCCTCCCTCTCCCCACAAGGTTTCCCACCCTCTCGCCTGCACCCCTCCAGTCCCCGCCTCACCTCCGCATGGACCCCACACAGGCCCCTTCCCTCTTAGAGCCTCAGTTTTCCCAGTTTCCTCCTTTCTCTCAAGATCCTTCAGGTAGGAAGCCAACTCACACGCCTGCTGGCCGTGATAGTGAGATGTACTGTTACTGCCCACCCTCTGCCTGGGGACAGGGACCGGGACAGAGCACCCCTCTAGGAGATGTTTTTGGTAGTGTTTGTGGCAGGACCTGAAACCAGTCCAGAGGGGAGATGCCCTCCCAGGGCTGCAGAGCCTCTGATTGCCTGACCTTCCTGCTCCAAACGCTGTGGCCCCAACTGGGGACGAGTGGGATGATTTGAAGCGAGCATTTTGAGGGGCCTGGCCCCTGAGGTCAGCCCAGGACCTGGCTTCGGGCCTCCAGGTTCCCGCGCAGCTAGAGTAGTGTTCCCTGAGAACCCACTACATGTCAGGAGTTTTAGGTTGGCTCGTTTATCCCCACAACCGCCCGATGAGGTCCCTAGGTGCTATCCCTGGCCCAGTTTTATAGCTGAGGAAACTGAGACTCAGAGGATGAAGGAACCTGCCAGCAGGCACAGAGCCAGTGGAACCCAGGCCCGTGAAAGAGTTGGTGCTCTACCCTCATCTCACTGCACGTGGCTCCGAGGCCCCTCCCCTCTGTGAAGTGGCGATGACACACCCTCCCTAAGTCAGCAGAGTTATCCTCAGGCCTGATACCTTTGAGCTGCTATTTATCGAGTGCCGGATACAGTGTCTGCCAGGTCTTCTGTACCATCATCTCCTGACTCTTCATGACAACCCATTTTACAGATCAGGAAAGTCAAGCTGATTTTACAGATCAGGAAAGTCAAGTCAAGAGAGATGCAGGGACCTGGCAAGGTCCCACAGCTGCGGCCGGAGCAGAGCGCAGGTCCAACTGATCTCTTTCCTTTTTCTTTTTTCCTAACCCAAGAGCAAACTTCAGCTTTCCTTTGCCTGAAAATATTGTCAGTAGATCTGGGTGTGACCCTACAGGTGGACTGCTTTGTCACCACTCCACACTCTGCCCGTAGCAAACCCAGGAAAAAGAAATCAAGGTGAAATCTAAGGAAGTAGAGCCCCCGGGGCATCACTTCGGGTAGATGAGCCAAGTTTAACTAGAATCCTCTGCCTCCGCTGGAACCCATGGCAAAGCCCACCATGGGGGACATGTTTAAGCAGACAGTGGTCGTGTGAAGAGTTTCGTTTTCCAAATGAGAATGTTTCCTTAGGAAGAGGTTGCTCTTTAAGTCCGTGTCCTCCCCAGTAATCAGTGCCACCTCCCACTCCCTGGCCAGGTTGATCTCTCTGTAACGATGCCCATAAGGCTGCCCACGTCTCCACTTGCCCTTGGCCTTGGGTGTAGCTGCTGGTAGTTCCCGGGGCCACTGAAAGCCAGTTAGAATGTGATAAGTTCTGCAAGCAGGGACTTTGCCCCTGACCCCGGCCAGCTGCTTCCCCAGAGTTTGAGACAGCTAGTCCAGCCCACAAGGGAACCTGGGCTCAAGGAGTATGGATGACTCCATGTGGCCCATCCCTGCTCAGGGAGTCCCTCCCCAGACTCACAAGGTTTGTCCCCCGCTCCTTCCCCAGAAAGGCCCTCTTCTAGAGGAACAAGAACCCTCTAGAGGTAGATGGATGTTGCTTCATCTTAGGACAGAACTAGAAAATTACTTTAGCCTCAATGAGGACAATGTCTCCTGGGGGCGGTAGGGACACCGAGACCCCAAAAGGTCAGGGAGCTTGCCCTGGGCTCCTTCGTGGGCACTTGCTGCCTCCCCAAGAAGGGGCCATGCATTCATCCCCGCCGAGGATGCCATCCCCATCCTTGAGCCCTCTGGATGCCCTCTTCCCAGTGCAGGATGAGACAAGTCAGACAGTCTGGGAAGGTGCATTTCCTGCAGCAGGGAAATGCCGTGCTGGCCTAGAGGGCTGGTGACGAGACAAGTTACCAATGAAGATCCATGAGAAAATAAACATCGTCCTGAGTAACAGTAACAGTGAGCCACCCAGTGGGGTGGGGGTGAGGGGCACGAGGAGCACACGCTCAATGGTGCCAGCTCCAAGCAGCCCAGCCTGGAGGAGTGATGAGGCCTCTGCCAAGGGGCCTCCCACACGCCCTGCATCCTCCCGGGGCACCTTTCCTGGGCCAGTCCTGGGTTGGCACATAAAATGCAGCCAAGTGGCCAGGGAGCCAGGGCTGAATGACAGGAAAGGCTGAAGTTAGGGCGGCCCCTCGCCTACCCACCCATCCCGGCGATTCAGTGCAAGGCTGAGGCCGGACAAAGCACTTGAAAACGTCAGTCAGGCAGGGAACAATCTCTTTCCCCAGCTCCCTGCCTCTGACCTTGGGCACCTAGTCTCAACCTCGGATGGGCTGATCTTTTCCCCAGCTCTGCCCGTTCCATTCCCAGTCCCTTCCCACACAACACACACACACACACACACACACACACACACACACACACACACACCACACACCACACCACACTCCAAGGTGACACAGAATAACAGGGCTGCTAATCACAGCAGATCACATCTTTAGGTCCTAGATAGCCAGAAGCAACACTCTCAAGAGCATTTAAAATGGTAGAAACGTAAAGCAGGCCTGTTGCTAAAATGGAGAGGACCCCAGGGATCTCCTAGCGGAACTCAGTCTTCATTCATTTGGGTTGTTTATATTTTTATTTAAATCCGCTCCCTGGTTTGAGGTGCTTTTATGTATTTTCCCCTAATGGAGGGGGTGAAAATAACACACAACCCTTGTTAAAATGAAAACTGGCAGTCCCCGTGGCACCATCTTCCTCAGTCACTGGTGCCGTGCACACCACGCTTTGGGAAATACTATCTTGGTCCACGCTTGTCTTTGTGGGGATGGGGAAACTGAGACCCGGAGTCAGGAGGACACCCATCCAACATCGAGAGCAAGGTGGTGCCAGGGCCGCTCCCAGGACCCAGAGCCCAGCTCCCGGCAAGGCTGGCTCTTTAGGGAGAGAAGACCCAGGACTCAGGTCATAGAGCTCCCCCAGAGCGGGGTGCCCCTATTTGCCATAGAATCTGAGTGCAGCCTTTTTCCAAGGAGCCCTTGTCCCAGTCATCCCCTGACCCCTGCGGGTTCGGACAGCCCCCATACTCTCTCCCTCATGCCGTGGGCAAGCTGTCCCCTGTCTTGGGCTTGGTTTCCTCACCTCCAAGGGCTACAGTGAAGATGCCAAGATCCTGGAGGCGAGCACTCTGAAAAAAGATGACGGCAGACGTGGGAGTAGAGATTGTTGTCAGCCCCTTGCTCTACGCCTCAGCCTTTCTCTCTGGGAAATGGGTAGAGGTTGTGCAGGCGTGAGGAGACTGAACTGGGCTGGAGGCAAAAGGAAGGAGGGCGGTGGCTACAGGGTAGTCTCAGCCTAGAAGGACCGCCACCAGCTTGGCTGGGTGTCTCCTCACCCCAGAGGACCCTCCCAGGAGGCAGCCAGCGGGCTCCCAGGCTCTGGGTGTTAGGTAGGAGTCCGCTCAGGACTCAGGCCACAGGAGGCCAAGGGGGAGACTCATTCGGTCCTGCGAGCAGGGACACCCCACCAATCTGTAGACACGCTTACACACACACACACCCCCACCGACACACAGACCACCCACCCATGCAACATGCACACACACAGAACTCAGAGTCACACACGCTCTGGTACACATGCAAATGACCCCCACCCTCCCTACCCCCCCAGCCGCCCCGGGGCACACAGTGGGGGCCAGCCTGCATCTCTCCTCCCCCCCAGTCCCAAGCGCCAGGCCTGGCGGCGTCTCTGTCCCGCTGCCTGGGAGACACATGTGGTTTCAGTTAGCAGCAGAGCGGGCATTTCCGTCCCAGACAGCCGGGCCCTGCCAGGGGCCCTGCCCCACAGGCGCCCGCAAGAAGGGCCACCTTGGTCCCCACTCCTCCACTGGCCATCCCAGCGACCCTGGAGGCCCCTCTCCCCTGGAAGACCCTGCTCCCGTCCTCCATGGACTCCCCCTCACCTGGAGCCGGAATCCGCGCCCACTCTCGCAGGGACCGGCTGTGCCCGGGCTCCAGCCCTGCCCGCCTGCCTCCTGGCTCCTGCTCTGTCTTGATCAGGCTGAGCGGGATAGGAGGAGGGCAGGGTGTCAGGGGCGGGCGGGAGGGAGGGGAGGGGGCGTGTGGAAATGAAACTTTAATAACAGAGCCCCTTTTGTTTCCGAGCATATGGGATATTTCATACATACTGAAGACATTAGCCGTCTATATTTTTAAGGGCTCGGGCTAAAGGATGAATAAATACAGCCCATATTCTGCTCCGCAAACACGCACATGCAGAGTGCCGACTTCTGGAGCGTTTCAAAACCCAAAGAAAAAGGCCCCGGTGACACCGGACACTTAAAAATAAATGTTTCCAAAACCTCAGGCTTGCCTTGCCCCCTCTTACAGCCACCTGGAGGCCTTGGGGCTCCTTTTCTCCCACTGCCCTCCTTCCACCCCCCTCCACCTTCCACTCAAGAGCAAGGTCCTGGAATCCAGCTCCTATCCCAATTCTCTTTCTCAGGCCCCTCAACCCCCAGCAGGATCCCAGAGTGTCAGAGTTCCCACAGAGCTTGGAAATCTTTGTCCTCCTCATTTCAGAGACAGGGGTCCAAGGCCCAGAAAGGGGCAGGGACTTGCCTGAAGTCACACAGCAAATCAGGAGCTGGAACCAAGGGGCAGTGCCTTCTTCTTCCAGCGGGAGGGATCCCACACTTCCCCATCTCGTGTCGGGGGTGGGGGAGACCCCAGGGCCCCAGAGGGAGGGCCAAGGTGTGGGCTGGGAGAGTGCCCGCCTGCCTTTTCCACTAGAGTGCTGCTCTGGGCACCCATCCAAGGGAGACGTCAGCAGGGCTGGAAACTGGGCTGGCCCCAGGAAATCCCCTTCAGGTTCACAGATCCCAACAGGCCTGGAGGCCTCAGGTGAGGGAGCCTCCCTCCCTGACAGCTCGGCTCCCAGTTCCCTGGTGCCTTCCCTCTGTCCTCTGTGAGGAAAAACAGAGGCCCAGAGAGGGCCAGACCTTGGCCAAAGTCACAGAGCAAGATGATGGCAGAGTGGGAAAGTGAACTGTCATCTTCAGACTCTGGGCTTGCTGGCGTGCTTTGCTGGCGAGCTATTCCCCCAGCTCCCCCCCAGGAGGAGGGCCCTTTCCTCCTGGTCTGCACTTTCCCCCACTGATGTTTATTCAACCCTCACTCTTGTTCGAGTCCAGGCTCTCCTCGCCAACTATCTAACCATCCATTTAGTTGAGCAATTAGCATGGTGCTTGGCACAGAGTAAGTGCCCATAATAAATGTGAACAGTTTATTAGGATGGTATTGACTGCCATGCTAGGCACAGGAGACAAGCCCACACCCTCCCAGCCTCCCTCTTTGGGAGAAAGTAAGGCTCAGAGAGGTTCTGATGCTTCCCCAGGCCACGCTGGTGGTAGGTACTGGGGGTGGGCCTCCAACCAGGATTTCCTGAGTCCAGAGTCAGTGCTTGTAACCCTCTGGGGGCTCAATCGTCCCTTGCCCCACCCTCTCCCCTGGTCCCAAGACTGCCCAGCGCTGTGTTATTATTGAAAGTCTCTATATGCAATACGAACAGGCAGGCAGAGCACCCCCAAACGCTTCTTAAAAAGGAGCACTGATGCGGGAGCTGGAGCCCTGGGTTCTTGGCCTCGTGCTGCCATTAACAGCTGTGTGAGGTCCCATTGCTAAGGACACGGTTCTTCTCCTCTGTAAAGCAGAGATAGATGTTGTGCTGAATTAGGAGAATCATGTGATATAAAGGATGCGAGAGGGGGGCGCTTTGCCAGGTACATGGTGATTTCCCTGTCTGGAATTTTATGTTGTGGATGGATCCTGGCACTGAATCCTGTCTAGGTTCCAACACGCCGTGACTGGCCTCCTTGGCAGTCAGTGGCCCTCGCTGGGACTCGCATCAGCCTCTAGAATCAGCTTCCTGAAGAAGCCCCTTCCTCTCGTCCCTCCCCCATAGTGACCCCACAGCAGCCCCGTTTGCCCTACAGCAGCCAACGAGTTAGAGGGGCAATCAAGACCCCCAGGAACCTGGTCCCCACCTGAACCTCCCCCTCCTTCCCAGCCCAGACCCTCTACCCATGTCGGCCTGGCATCCTTGGGCCTCCAGGAAGCCTTCCTGCCTCCTAGTAATCTGAACTAGCATCACCACCACCCACCCGTCTCTCCCGCTTCTGTCATCAGTTTACTGATGAGGAAGGTCCGCGAGCTTCAGGGCACAAACTTGCCACGCTTTATTGGTGACAGCTCAGAGGGCTTTTTATTTTTTTTTTTTTTTTTTTTTTTTTTTTTTTTTTTTTTTTTTTTTTTTTTTTTTTTTTTTTTTTTGCGATACGCGGGCCTCTCACTGCTGTGGCCTCTCCCGTTGTGGAGCACAGGCTCCGGACGCGCAGGCTCAGCGGCCATGGCTCACGGGCCCAGCCGCTGCCGCGGCATGTGGGATCTTCCCGGACCGGGACACGAACCCATGTCCCCTGCATCGGCAGGCGGACTCTCAACCACTGCGCCACCAGGGAAGCCCCAGAGGGCTTTTTAGAAAGGGGTCTTCTGATGAGTTCTTGGCTGGGTTCTGTAAGGTAGGAAGGTTTCCAGGCAAGTGAGAGGTGGTTGCCTTGATGCTTATTATTTCATAAGATAATAATCAAACAGCCATTCGCGGAGCACTTACTCTGTACCAGGCACTTGGCTATAGCGTTTCAAACGCATTGTCTGCCTGCTCCTGACAACCTGACAATGGCAAGGGGCAGGCAGGGTGGCTAACCTGTTGGCCTGAAGCCCTCCACCTGCACGGGGCAGAGCCGCACTCACCCGTGGCCTGCCCAGCGCCAGCCTGGGCTCCTCACCGGCTTTTAGGTCAGTCTTTTCCATCTCACTGACAGTGGGAGCCTCTGGGGGAGTGAGATTCGGCCTCAGAGCCTTCGTCCTCCCCACCGCAGTGCTTTGCTCTTAACCAGCGTGAGTGAACTGGCTGGATTGAACACTGGACTGATCCCGGTGAGATTCTCTGATGGAAGGAGGTGGTGTGTCTGTACACGTATGCGTGCTGCTCCTCCAGCCTGGCGAGGCCAGCCCAGCCCACGCGGAGCTGTGACGATGCTGTGTCACCTGGAAGGCAGTGGGCACTCACATGTGATCCTGCTACGGCTGGGCATGAGGGTTTTCATCCACTGTGCTTTCAGTCCTGGCCGGTTCATCCCTCCCGTGGCAACCTGGTGGTCCCTGCTCCCAGGAGGTCACGATATTGAGGGGCACAGCACACTAGCGCCTGGAGCGCGGGCAGGGCTTGGTGACCCTCCTCTGTATGTGGATGGTGAGGGGTAGGGAGGCTCCATGTCCAGGAAACCAGTTCTTGGGCAATGGGCTCAGAATAAGGGGTGTTAAATGCAGACTTGAAGAAACAGGAAACCTCAAAGCCCACTGCCCCCCACTCACCAATTTAGCAGAAGCCACAGGAAGATGGCAGGGATTATCTTGATCCCCCAAGGAGGGTACACCAAGACACCACACTCAGTTCCCAAATCCTCACCCTCGCAGCCCTGCAAGTGAGCAGCAGCCCTTACCTTCCAGGCTGCCCTGCTAAGCGGTCAGATTGTAAAGAGGGCTCACGAGGGTTGCCACCCTCACAGGCACCACTGAGTGGACACTTGGCCGTACCAACTGGTGTAAAATTGATACACCGCCTTCCTTCACCCTTCAGCCTTTGTGCGTCGATCTGGGTCTTGAAGGAATCAGGGGCCTGGGACAGAGCAGGAGGTGGCAGCCGATTCTGAGTCTCCTGCTCAGCCGGACACTGCTCACCAGGCCCTGTGTCTTCAGGGGCCAAAGGAAGGCCCCCCGGGGCTGTGAGAGGGGTGGATCACAGGGATGGGGAACCCTCATCTCTGGCGGAGCAACATCACCAGGGCCCCCTCTGACACATGAGCCATCCTGATCAAATCACCAGTAATTGAGTTGCTTTGGGGGGTAAATTCCATCCAGATGTGGAGGGCGGGGTGGACTTCCTGAGCAGAGCAGGGGCGGGGTACTGATACACGGGGGCCATGCAGCCAACTTGCCAAGCGCCCAGGCGGCCTGGGATAGAATATCGTCTTCTGAAAAAGCCAGAAGTAGACTTTCAGGGCGGGGGCATCTGAGTCCAACCCCCTGCAGGGGCAGATGGGGAAACTGAGGTCTGGACTGCTTAGAGAGCAGAAGGGACTGGTCCAGCCATGACTGGGGGTCCCAGATTTTCTGCCTGGCCAGACCTCTTAAATCTGGGGGGTTTAGATGGAAGTAGGCAGGGTAGCCCCTTCCCCAGTAATTCCCATCAGCCCTTGAATTAGGAGGTCAGAAGTGGGGGTCAAGGAGTAGGGAATCTTTGGGTGGAGGAAGCTCTAATCACCTCCAGCTCAAACCCCCAAACCAGAGAGAGCTCTGCGTTCCATCTGCAAGGATTGGGACGGTGGGGGAAGGCTGCAGGGGAAGCCCTCCCCTCACCACCCACTCCTGCACGTTGCCGGAGAGCTTGTGGCCTGGGCCTCTTTTCCCAGGGGAGGCCCCTCCGTGCTTCTCTCCTTTGACCTCCTCAGGCCACATACCTTCCTGACTCCTTTGGGCTGACTTACTGGAAGGCAGGAAGAGGCCAGCCAGCCGTGGGGCGTGGAGGGTAGGGAGTCGGTGCGGGGTGGGGGGGGTGGGGGGCGGGCATGAGAACTTGGAGAGAATGAGAGGAAATGAGGGGGGAGTGGGCTAGGGTTGGGGGGAGATTAAGAAGGGAATTTTTTTCCTCCTGCCTCATGATTTGGCTGCCTCAGTGTGAACATGTCTGGGCGCCTTATCGCGAAGTCCAGCCTGGTCTGCACGAGAAAGAAAATAGTGTCTGCGGTGAGAAAAATTACATCTTGATAAAGTATCCTTTTGGAATGGCATTGTGGGTCTCTTATCAGCAGGCAGCTGGGCCCTACATACCTCTTGTCTGACTGTCCCCGGGGCCTGCAGCCCCTTCTGTTTCTTCCCCCTCCCCTGCCCCTCTACTCTGTTGCCTCCCCAGAAAGTGACCTGTGCTGAAAATATCTGGGAAGTCAGGATACCCAAGTTCTGGTCCTGTCTCTGTCTCTGATGCTCTGTGACCTGGGCCAAACCCCTTTCCTTCTCTGGGCCTCAGTAAAGGTCAGGGAGGGATGCATGAGCCAGATGTTTTGTAAAAATCCTTCCAGCATTAACACTTTGTGATGCTGACATTTTCATACCTTGCGGTTCTCTGTGTTGTGAAAATTTCCAACTTCCACCCAAATGCCATCACATACTAAAAATTGTGCAAATCGCCTTCATTTCCATTAGACACATGAAGTTCTTACCTAAACCCAACCCAGAGCTTATGCAGCTGAGAAGCGGGTCCTTTCCAGCTCCCATCTGAGAACGCCCGGAAGAGCATGGGCTTTCAATTCTTTTTTAGACACAAATATTTTTTCCTCAAAATATTTCCTACATAGAAATCCACATGGAAAACAGACAAGTGAAGCAATTGTGCCCATTCTGACCCAGGCCCCGTGTCTCCCACACTGTGGGAGCGTGCAAACCAGTGTTTCACATGGATGGAGGTCTGGACACAGCCATGGGAGCCCTGGCTCAGCCACCACCTTGCTGTGTGAACTTGAACGACCCTTTTGCCCTCTCTGAGCGTCAGTCTGTCTGAAAAAAAATTAGGGGAATAGCACTCACCATGCCCACCTTACTAACCACCCGGTTGTTGCGAGATAAACTAAGTGGGAAATAGGGAAGTGCTCTGTAAAACCGTAAGAGCTCATCATCATCATCATCACTGTCGAGAACTTGCAGTCTGTAAATGTGAGACCTGGCAGGGCTTTTAGAGGCTGTCTATCCAAGTCCTTCCTCATACAGCTGGGGAAACTCAAGCCCAGAAAAATGGGAAGGAACTTGACAAAGGTCACATGGTGAGATGGCCGCAGAACAGGGGTCAAAAGGAGAGAGACAGGGAGATGGCGGGACCCCCTTCTTTGCCCATCTGCAAAGTCAGAGATGCCATCTGTCAGGAAAGCCTCTCTGCAGGCTGGAGGGAGGACTTGTCGATTTGTAGAGACTTTACCCAGCTTGGAAATTCAATCTGAGCCCTCTGAGATACTCAGAGTCTGGGCTCTCCCCTTTTCCAGCCTCCTGGCCCTGCAGGGCAGAGAAGGGGAGAAAGCCCCTTTGTGTGGAAACCAAGCCCCAGCTCTGACCCGTGTTTTTGTTTCCTAAAGACCTGCCCCCTGGCAGAGGAGCCCCATCTGCACTCCCTGCGCCCGACCCCGCCAGCCTCCCATGCCGCCTTCCACACCACCCTCAAGCCGTGAGACTTGGCCTGCTCACAAGATTCCACAGAGCACCTCTGTCCTCCGGCCCTCTGGGTGGCAGGGCGTGGGCTCACACATGTGTGATAGTCAGCAGGCTGGAGAAAGACAGGGCCAAGGCGAGCGTAATCACGCAAGGTACCTCCCTCCTTCCAGCTGGGACGGCCACTGCCCCATACCTGAGTTCACCGAGCACCTTGTTTTGTCCTGCTTTGTCATTCCAGAGCCAGGCACTGCCAGAGCTGGCAGCCCCCTCAAGGCCGCAATTGGTCCTATGCAGCTCCTGGACTGCTATGCCACTGCCTACACGTGGCCCGATTTCCCTCTGGATCCAGACGTTGCCTCAGAATCCTTCTTATCACAGAAATCCAAGCCAGCACAGCACCAGTCGATCAGAACAGGCACAAATGTTTTTACTTGTAAGAATAGGCCGAGCCGTTCACAGTGCATAAAGCAGAGAGCTGAGGCCCAGAAAGGAGAGGGCACTTGTCTGAAGCCACACAGCAAGTTAGGGACTGAACAGGGAACGGAGCCCAGGGCTCCAGCACTCCGCTGCAGCTCCCGGAGGCTGAACATCTGCAAGAAAGGAACTTCCCTCCCTGTCCTGGTCTGTCCTCGCCTCAGCTCCCAGCATTCCCCGCAGACAGCCTCTTCCCTGCTCCCTGCCTGTACACAAGTCAGGGTTACCCAGGCATTTCCCTACAAATGGGGAAGCCAGAAACCAAGCCATAAAGGGTGCAGTTCAAAGAAATGGGTCTATTCAGACTCCAGTGGGCTATCATTATGGATGACAAACCTCTGAAGAACCGTCATGGGGCAGAGGGGGACATTTTGTTCAGAGGGTCAGAGTGAGTCTACAGGAAGGCAGATTTCTGTTCATGCTAAGGAAGAACTTTCTCACAATCAACCCGCCTAACGACGAAAGAGGTTCCTTAGGAGGTAGTGAATGCCCCATCACTGGAGAAATGCAAGCGAGTTTCAGATTTCCACATAGGGCGGGCAGGGACTGGCGGTGGTGTTAGAGGAGAGGCCCTCAAAAGCCCTTTGGTGTCCTGCGAGGGTGTGATTTGGGCAAACACACAGTCATTCATACTCACAAGCCACAGTCACGCCAACACAAGCCCCTCTGTCCTCTGAGAGCAGAGTCAAGACTTGATCCCTGAGGAGTGTCCTCTGTCACTCGGGCTCTTGCCGATCGGGGGAGGGGTGCTCAGAACTCCAGCAAGACTGCTGCCCTGCACTCGCTGGCCCCCGTAGAGTCCAGCCCCAGTGCCTCCCTCTCCTCCGGGGAGCCTTGCAAAATTTCCCCCAACTGCAATGCTCTTCCCCACCTCCAAATTCCCACACTAGTGTGTTTTGTTGTTCTAACTCCACCTTGAATCAGAGCCGTTTTTCTCAAGATTATTTTTGGTAGCATAGGGACACCACATGCAAACATCTAATCTCTCAGCAGAGAGAAATTTATTCTTTTCAAAGGATAAAAGAATAACTCATCGAGGATAGGGGTGCCAGATTTAGCAAATAAAAATACATAATGCCCAGTTCAATATGAATTTCAGTTAAACAACAAATAATTTTTTTTAGTCTAAGTATGACCTATGCCATATTTAGGACATACTTATACTAAAATATTAGTTATTGCTTATCTGAAATTTAAATTTAACTGGGCATCTTGTATTTTATCTGACAGTACTAATCAAGGAGAAAGTCTTAGTTGGGTGTTAGCCTGTCCTTAACACAGCTCTCATACTTGCTTATCTCCCTCTACCTTTTTTTTTTTAATCAAAGGAAGCAAGCCTCAGGCTCTAGCTAGAATTTAACATTGTTTATTGTACTTTATTTGTATGGTTACTCTGTATAACAAGTGATACAAGTCTTCCATTTACAGTAGCAAATACAAAGTCCCTTTTTAAAGAAATGTATTCAAGTTTTTAAAAGTGAGTCAATTTAAAGAAAAAAAGTTATATAATAAAATCACAGGCTAAACTCAGACATGACCAAAAACCAGTAAGGTGGCAACAAGGGATAAGTCTTGGGGCTACCTGAGAAGGTGCTTCTCTCCTTCCCCATCAGTGGGCTCCCAGGGGCAGGATCCCTCCCTCCCTGGCTCAGCCCTTGGTCCCCTGCTGGCATCGGCTGGAGGATGGAATTCTCCCACCCCCAGGGCAGGCCCTTGGGAAGTGCAGCGGTTCCGTCCGCCGGTCAGCGTGTGTTGCAATTCTGGGGGAGAGGTTTCAGCCCATCCTCCATCTCTGAGGTCCCCGGAGCCCCTTTATACAAAACAGCCTCCCCAGTCCAGTCTCAACTTCAGAGAGGCTGTTTCTGTGGAGGCAGCCGCCAGGGACTTCTCAATGTGTTTCCAAGTCAAATCCAGACCTTTTCAGCTGTGCCAGGAAACCGCCCCTCCTTTCCCACTCTGGCTGCCTCCTGGAGTCAGGGCTGCATGGGGGGAGGGGGGGGAGCGGGGCTGCAGGGCCACATCCTCCCACAAACCCCCTCCCCCAGGTCTCCCGGCCCAGACCCCATCGGTGCCCCCACTCCAGGCCTTGCACCCTCTCCCCATCCACACCCCCCCAGCTGAAGCTCAGAAGAGAGCCTTGGAATTGGAGGTGGGGAGTTGGGAGAGGAGCAGAGAAGAACCTAATTCCCTGGAGGGCAGTGATGGCCCCCAGCGCCTCCTTAGAGCACCACTGGGCAGGAGTGGAGACCTGTATTAGCAAGTCTACTTCACGCTAGCCCCCTCTCCTTAGAAAGCCCTTCCCCAGTCTTTTTATCATCAACAAGTAATAAGAGCTCATTTCTTTTGAGACTCTGTATCAGCCACTGTGCTAAGTACTTTCTTTTTCTAATTAATTTATTTGGCTGCGTTGGGTCTTCGTTGCTACGCGTGGGCTTCCTCTAGTTGCGGCGAGTGTGGACTACCCTTCGTTGTGGTGTGTGGGCTTCTCATGGCGGTGGCTTCTCTTGTTGCGGAGCACGGGCTCTAGAGTGCAGGCTCAGTGGGCTTGGTTGCTCCGCGGCCTGTGGGATCTTCCCAGACCGGGGCTCGAACCCGTGTCCCCTGCAATGGCAGGCGGATTCTTAACCACTGCGTCACCAGCAAAGCCCGCTAAGTACTTTCTTGAATCTTCTCATTTCACCCTTACAAGGACCCTCTGAGGTAGGAATTGTCTTTATCCTATTCTACAGAGGAGAAAGTTGAGGCTCAAAGGAGTTAAGTAACTTGACCAAGGTCACACAGCTAAAAGGAATGAACCCAGGATTTGAACCCTGGCAGGGTGACTGCAGACACCTTCACTGAACCACCCGCCTCAGCTGCAGGGTGTTAGTGCCAGAAAGTTTCTAGGAAGCAAAGTGGGAAACTGAGAGACCAACAACCAAGGGGCCGCTGGTCTCCACCGATCCAGTCGGAATCCCTTCTACCAGTGTCTTCTCCACCTGCAAGGGAGCGCTTCACCAAATCGCTGTGTGGCCTGGGGTAGCCCCTTGCCTTCTCTGGGCCTCTTTGTCCCCTCTGGGCTCAATCACAGGGGTCTTGGTCAGGCCGTGATTGTCCCTGCACTCTCCTCCAGGAGCTTTCGGTCTCAGTGAGAGTGGAGCCAGGGGAACACGTTGGGCAGGGAAGGCCTGGCGACCATCTCAGTTTGACTCCCCTCTTGATCCTCAGCAAAGATGCTTCTCCCAAAGGCAGAGGCAGGCTCGGCTCAGACATCAAAGGGCCTGCACGGCTGGAGCTTTGATGCTGAGCCTTGTAAAGTAATAGGAAACATGAGGATGACACTGTGCCCAGCCCAAAGTGCAGGACTTGGAAAAATGAAAAGAAGAAACTCTTGGCAGCCCTCTGAACGGGCTTTGGCTGAACTCGTGTCCCTCACAGCTGCCGGCAGCCTGTCCTCTCCCCGCTAGGCTGTTTGCAACCCCCCCTCGGGGGCGGGGAGGGGAGCGGGTCCTATGCACGGCCTCCACTCTGGAGGCCTCTCCCCACAGCAAAGGAACGTGTCATCGCTTTCTCCCAGGCTCCAGAAGGCACTGCGGAGAGCACAGAGCTGGGAGCTCACAAGTGGACCTTCATCTGAAGATCCTTTAGCCCATTTCAGACCTCGAAAGTGTGTGGCTCGTAATCCAGTACCTTGCTATTTCCATCCCTGCCTCAGGAGCTACTGACCAGACTGTGGAGGCCTGTCATTCCCCTGCTTGAAACCTTCGGAGGGGCATAAATTCGGGGGTGTGTACTGAACACTGAATGCATGTATCCTTTGACCCAGCAATACCACGGCTAGGAATTCATCCAACATATACTAGCCCATGTATTCAAAGGTGGAGGTACAAGGATATATTCATTGCAGGACTGTTTGTGGAAGCAAAAGTCTAGAAACAAATGTCACTGCCCATCAGTAGGGACTAGGTAATGAAGTGCAGAGTGTCTGCGGAGCCGGACGGTGGCACGTGGTGGTAAGATCTGTGCTAAGAAATCTGCAAAACATACCACCCTACGGAATGGTGTGTGGGGTAGGCTTCCATGGTGTAAAAAAGGAGGGATGGATACATTGAACAAACATAGCCTAGAATACCTCTTCAAGGATATATAAGACCCGACCATAAGGCTGCCTTCTAGGGAGGGAACTGGCGGCAGAGAAGAGAAATTTATTTTTTACTAAGCATTCGGTTGTACTATTTTCTTTTTTTACAATAAGTGTGCAACATTAATTTTTTTAGTGTCAAAAGAAAAATGTGAAAGCCTTTTTAAGAGAATTATTCCTTACTCTATAAGATAAAGTCTAAAGGCCTCAACCTGACTTTATGGTCCCAGGAACCCCTATGACTGCCACCCCAGCCTCCTCTCCTCGGCCCCTTCCTACACCCCACTCCACCCCACACCTCTGCCACGGGGCGTGGGGCTGTCTCCTCTCTCTCTCTCTCTCTCTCTCTCTCTCTCTCTCTCTCACACACACACACACACACACACACACACACACAGAACGAGATCTCCTCCTCTTCTGACTCCTGCAGTCCTGTGTCTGGGACCTCTGAGTCCACTTAAGACCTACCTTCTTCTGGTGCAGCCACAAAGCCCCTTCCTTGCTGACACGTGGATCCCCTTTCCCTGGGGCTGGGCCAGGCACCCCAAGGCCAGCTCTAGGGGAGTTCTCCTCCATGAAACACACTCCCCCCAGCTTCAGGGGCTGGGGTGCTGGTGTCCAAGTAGGTGAGAAAGTTCCAGGCAGGATATGTAGAGCCGGAAAAACTGACTGGGGGGCCCTTCTACAACCTGCAGCCCTCAGGACACACCTGAGAGTAGAAAATCATACGCTGAGATATGGCTGATGGCCAGGCCGGCTCAAGAGGGAGAGGGAGGCTGGTCCTCCCCCTGCAGACCTGGGGCCTCATGCACCACACACCCAGGGGCTTGGAGTCCACCCCGACAGCTCCACCGGGACTTGACGAAGGTGGCGGGATTCTGTACCAGGCCTGACAAAATCCAGAGAGGCTGGCCTTCCCAAGAATGCAAAGGAAACCCTAGATTTTGCAACCTCTTCTTTTAAAGGGAAAATAGAGGTCCAGTGACTCATCCCAGATCACACAGAAACCACAGAAGAGACAGGACTGGCACAAGGGATTTTGACCCCATTTTCAGAGGCTGTTTTTGTATGATAGTTAGAAAACAGGGATTTAGAGTCACCAAATTTGCTGTGTGATCTTAGATAAATCTACTTTACCTTTCTGAGCCTGTCCATCTCTTATAAGAGAGAATTGAACTCTGTAATTGTCCCTTCTAATTATAATGCTGAGCTGTTTTATTCTAATGATATAATAAATAAAAATCATCTGACTTTAGCAATCTAGAGTTGTATGATTATAAACATTCTAACAGTCTAATTTCTGAAGTTCCACCTAACCATCCTTCTGCTCATGCTTCTGTCCATCCACCCATTCATCTACCTTCCCACCCAGGACCCATCCATCCACCTATCCATCCATCCGTCCATATATACATACAACCCGTCCACCCACCCATTTGTTCAACAAATATCTATCAGGTTTTTACTATTTGCCGGGGCCTGTAGGTACACCAGTGAACATGACAGACACATCTCCTGCCCTCTCAGAGCTTGAAGCTAGAAGGTACCCAATATCAACCAAATAATCCCACAGATGAGAGTATAATTACAAACCATTCTAGGAGAAGCCCCGGTTCTGTAAATGCTATTCCAGAGGAATTTGGCTGTACCTCCAGTGTGTGGTGGGGCTTGCGGGCAGGTATCAGGGTGGGCTTCCCTAAGGAGGGGTCGCTTGAGCTGAGACCTGAAAGAGGAGGAGGCATTAACCAGAAGACGGGAAATCGGGATGGACAGTGACCCCGCAGGTTGTGGTTTAGGAGGTTCCTGCCTGAATTGCCCTCTGCTTCTCCTACAGTGCGATGGATTCTAACCCCTGTGCCTTGGGGATCAGGCCGAGCACAACACAGTGCTGGTCTCAGCTGCCCCGGCCTAGATGGAGACAGCTGGGGAGGTGGGGTTCCTCCATTCCCAGCCTTGGCCTGGCACACTGGCCTGCAGTCAGCCCTGTGCCAGGGAGCTTGATGCCAATGTGTCCCAAGGCCCTTCAGAGCCTGGTACCTGTACCACCTGGCAGTGTCCCTCTCTGGGGGTGGCACAGCCACTAGGGGCCTCTTGGCTTCTCCTTCCATGGGTCCTGGTTAGTGACACCAGGGAGACCTTTGCCTGGCTAAGGGCCTCCTGTGGCTCCTCCAGGGCCAACCCTGGCAGAGTCCCCAGGAGCAACCCAGACCAGGGTACCAGGGTCGGCCCCTCCTTCAAGAAAGAAGGAGGATTGACAAAGGTCTGTGTGGCTCCCCTAGCCACGAGCCTCCCCTCAGGTTGGTCTGTCCCCTGGTTGGTGCGGGGCTCACAGGGACATTCCATCCCCATCCCTTGACTCAAGCCGTGCCCACTTCCTAGAATGCTCCTCTCTTTCCTCCCATCCTTTCCCCCATCCTTTTAAAAGACCACTCAGATCCCAGTTTCTCAAAGCCTTCAACTGTTTGGTGCCCCAGTCTCTTCCTCATTCAAGCCAGCAGCCTAGTGAGAGAGCTTGGGTTTTCGAGAAACAATCCTGGGTTTGAGTCCTGAATGGCTGTAAGCTTTGGTTTCCTTATCTGTAAAATGGGGGAACGAGGGTAATAATAATATCTACCTTAGTGGGTTCCTAGGAGGAGTAAATAAGGGAAGCCATGAAAAGTACCTGCCACCCAGCCGTACCCAGCTACAATCAGTGTTCGTGCTGCTCTGATCTCCTGCAGTGTTCCATGTCCAAGCCCCAAATTCGGAAAGCAACACAACCGTTAGTTCTCCTGGCGGGGAGAGGCTGTGCTATGTCTCCTCAAATAAAAGCCGCAGCCTGGGCGTGGGGAGACTTCGCTGTTAGGCCTGGCTCTGCCGCTCACTACTTGTGTGACCTTGAGCAAGCCCGTCCTCCGGGCCTCCTATGACTGACGGAGCTGTCAGTCCCTCGAGGATGGGAACCTGGGCTACCCTCCCCCACTATAGCCCAGCATTGACCTCAGTGCCAGGCACACAGGAAGTAGGTCCTCAAGGTTGGCTTGAGAGGGAAAAGGAGAAAAAGGGGAGAGGAGGGAGGGAAAGGAAGGGAGAAGGGAAGGAGGAGCGGGAGACCTGGGAAGGTAAAGGACTCAGGGACGGGGTTGGGGGCGTGGGGCTGCCCCTTTCCAGCTCAGAAGCACAGGGCTGAGGAAAACTCTGGGTCTACACGAGAAGCTGAGGAGATGGTTTACAGTCTGGATTTACTGCATCTCCAGCTGCCTGAATCTGGACAAGCCAGGTCTGTTCACTGTGTACCAAGGATTGGGAGAGGTGTGGAGGGATTTGTGTGGCCAGCACCCAGCCTGGGCAGGAAGGCAGCAGTCAGGGAATGGGAGTGGGCCAGGTGTGTGCGCGCCGAGGGCGGGGTTCCTCTCTCATCTGTGCAATGGAGCCAGTGATGGTGCCTGCTGTTGGGAGGATCAAACAGTGCCTGGGAAGTGCCTGGCACGTAGTAAACGCTCAATCAATGTATTGGTAAAAATATTATTGTTTTATTTATCATTATTATTATTACTCTTATTGTGTGTCTAAGTACGATCGAGCATGCAAGGCAAGGCAAGTATAGGCGTCAGCGTGCGTGTATGCGCATGCCCGCACATGCGCACATGTGAAGGAAAGAGACGGCTGGAATGCTTCGGGAGTAGTTGATGCTGAGTGGGAGTGTGTCACCAAAGGTGCGGGTTCCACACAGTTCACGGGATTCTCGGGTTCCAGGAACCCTTGAGAGGTCACCTCCAAGGCCATGCATCTCGTCCAGTGTCTTTCCGAGAGATCACGGCTCCTGCCGAGCTGTCACACACCCCTCTCCCCAAGGACCCCAGAAGTCTTCCTCAGCGACTCGCTTGAGGCTGCACTGCTCACCCAGCCTGGTCTTCCGTGTAAGCAGGCCTGTCAGTACCCAGGCCCAGGCCTGGGGTAGGTGCTCAGGAGATGATGTTCTGCCCTCGTGGCTGCCACAGTCCCCACGTGAGTCACAGAAGTCCCTGCCAGCTGGGTGGGATCATAGTGGAGATGCTGTGGCTCACAGACCCTATGAGCTAGAAGAGAACTGTGATACCGGCTCCCCCAGTTTGCAGATGGGCAAAGTGAGGACCAGACAGGACTTATCCAAGGTCCCCTCGGTTCCCATCCAGGACTCCCCGACCCCTAGCTGCCTTCTTAAGAACAGCAGGGAAGGATGTGTTTCTGGGCCCACAGGCAGACCCCTGCAGACACGGCCAACCACCTGCCTCCAAAGGTGGAGCCAGGCTCGGTGGACATGGAGGGCAGGTCCGGGATGAAGCAGGTGAGCCGAGTTGGGGGAACAAGGGCCTGCACGTGTGCATGAAATAGGCTCAGGCTTTCAGGAAGTCAGGTTCATCACGCGTCCCCCAAACCCCATACAACATACTCTTCAACCGACCAATTTTACTTCTTGGAATTTATCCTAAGGAAATAATCCACATGTGTACAAAGGTATAGGTATTATACAGAGGGATTCAGTGTCTCACTGTCCACATTAGGGAGATTTAGGAAATCACCCAAAGCCGACAACATGGGGCAGCTGTACAATGGAAAGGCACCAACAAGGCTGCTGTGGATCTCCAGTCCTGGATGCGGGCAGGTGGTCATCGTGTGCTGCTGAGTGGAGGAAGGCAGGTTACAGGTCCAGGAAGCTGGACGTATACGATGAGCCCACTTTTGGGGAAACTGCAAACGTAACTATATACATAAGCCCAGAATATAAGTAAGAGTTTACACAAATATGTGAGCAGTTAATTATTCTCCATGGTGAATCTTGGGGTGATATTCTCTTTTTTGTTGTTGTTCCTTATATGTATATTTTTCCTGTTCTCCTCTAATTATTACGTGTTTAATACTACAAATCATTAGCTGGCCTGGAGATGATGCCCCGTAAGTCTTTGCTACAGTCATGGGACTTGAGAGGAGCACGAGGCAATAAGCCTTGGGTCTTATCTTAGTGCTGGTGGAACCACCCTCTTGCCCAGAATCTGCCTTCAGCCCCACTCCCCAAATCACAAATGCGTGGGCCTCACTGGGGTCTCCTGACCCCATGGAGGGCTCAGGCCCCGGTCATACCTCTCCATGTGGCTCTGGGGGGAATAACACAAGAGCCTTGGGCAGGATTTTGGGGACATTTTTCTCTTTGGACCTTAAAGCCCTTTCCTGGGCAGCTATGTGCCTCTCCCAGCAGGACAGGGTAGGGGAAGACTATCATCCCCAATTCTGAACAGAGTCAAGTCCCAGGGAGATGTGGCCACTGGCCAAAGTTCAAAGCAGAACCAAAGCCACCTGAGTCCAGCTGCCAAAGAGAAGGAGGCAGAAGCTCAACTTCTGGGCGGCTGCCCCTTGGCCCACTGCCAGCCTTCCCTGCCCCCATCCCTGGTCCCCAAAGACCAGGAACATCTGGCTGCTGGCCTTGCTCCAGGAGGGGTGAGCGGCGGAGGGGCCTCCTTCCGCCAGGCCCTAACTCTGCTGTGATGCAAGGCACATCAATCAAGCCTGCAGGGCTGGCTGGTGCTGGGAAGGGAGCCGGCTCCTTCCCACCTCCTCCCCAGACATTCCTGCGTAATGGAATCTCCTTTCCTGTCCATTTATTACCAACCCGCAGAGCTCTGCCAAGCACAGTCTGCACATTCAAACCTCAGCAGCCCTGCCTTTTCCTGGGGAAAGGGGTTCCCCAGGGGGGACCTAGGAGGAACGCCAGACCCTAACCCTCACTAGCATGTCCCACCCTGTCCATGGGTTTGCTCAAGGGGCCGGATCTAAGCTAAGCACTTCACATAAGGTTATCTCGCATGTCCATAGCTGTGAGATGGGCGCTCTCTCATATCCTTGTGTTAACAGATGAGAAAACTCAGGCTCAGAGAGATGAACTCACTTGCTCAGAGTCACACAGCAAGACAGTGGCAGAGACTGCCTGATCCCCAAACCCAAACTCCTTGCTCTTCTCTTCTTGAAAATACTACTCTTTCCTCATTGAATGGTCTTGGTGCCCTTGTCAAAAATCGGTAGAGCGCAGATGTATGGATTTATTTCTGGACTCTGACTTCTATTCCATTGATCTAAATGTCTAGCCTTGGGCTGATACCACACCTGTGTGTGATACCACACATAGCCAGGAGTTTGATAGGCATTGCATTGAATCTGTAGATCAGTTTAAGGAGTATTGCCATCTTAATAATGTTAATGGAGTCTTCCAACCCAGGAATACATGATGTTTTTCCACTTATTGAGATCTTTAGTTTACTTCAGCAATGTTTTATAGCTTTCAGAGGTAAATTTTGCATTTCTTTTGTTGAATGTATTTTATTCTTTTGGATGCTATTGTGAGTGGAATTGTTTTCTTAATTTCATTTTCAGATTGTTCATTGCAAATGTACAGAGATACAATCGATTTTGGTATATTGAACTTGTATCCTGCAAACTTGTGGAACTCGTTTATTAGTTCTAATAATTTTCCTTTTTTTAATATTTATTTATTTATTTATTTGGTTGTGTCAGGTCTTAGTTGTGGCAGGCGGGTTCCTTAGTTGTGGCTTGCCACCTTCTTAATTGTGGCACGTGGGCTCCTCAGTTTCAGCAGGTAGGGTCCTTAGTTGCAGCTCACTGACTCCTTAGTTGTGGCACGTGAACTCTTAGTTACGGCATGCATGTGGGAACCAGTTCCCAGACCAGGGATCAAACCCTGGCACCCTGCATTGGGAGCACAGAGTCTTAACCACTGCGCCACCAGGGAAGTCCCTCTAATAGTTTTTTAGTGAGCTCCTTGGGCTGTCTATATACAAGATCATGTCATTTGCAAAAGAAGATTAGTTTTACTTCCTCCTTTCCAATCTGGACGTCTTTTATTTCTTTTTCTTGTCTAGTTGTCCCAATTAGAATATCCAGTACAACACTGAGAGAAGAGGCAAGAGCAGGCATCCTTGCCTTGGCCCTTCTCTTCTGTCTGTGCTGTGTCTCCCCTTCCTTTCTCAGGCTGCCTTTTCCTCTCCTCCCACCCCAAACAGGGGTGAGTTTAGGGGTATCAGGAGAGAATGTATGTACAGGTAGGTGACACGTGTAAACTGAGAAAAAAGGAAATCAACTGGACACCTGAAACTTCAAGGAATATATCAGGATCCCTACTGCATAACTGAGAAAACTGAGGCCCAGAAAAAAGATGTAATATTTATTGAACACCTACTATGTACCAAATAGTCAGGATATAAAGATGAATCAGGCACTGAAGGGTTAAAGCTAGAATTCAAACTGAGATCAAAGCTCAAGGAAACCTACTTTACCATCTTGTAAAGAGGGAAAACATAAAAGGAACCCTAACATCATCACTCCAAAACCTCTTTTAGTTTCTAGAAGTGGCAGGCCCAGAGCTGTCATGAAGGCAGCAGGAGGAAGAATCTGATTCAGGTTGGGGCCCTGCTCCTTTACTTCCTGGCTGTGGGATCTTGGGCACACAGTGAGCTTCCCTGTGACTTAGTTTCCCCCTCTGTAAAATGGGGAGAATTATAGTACCTACTTCAGAGGGCTGTTATGAAGATTAAATTAGTTAATATGTTAAGTGTTTAGTAGAGGTCCTGGTGTGCAGTGGAGCTATGTGTATGTGTTTGGCACCCATAGATGCCAACCTAGTTATGGTATGGGGTCCTGAAGCTGCTTGTTTCTGGGGACTTGGGAAGGGTCTTGTCCTTGCTGCTTGGGTCCCTTTGGAGGCATGAAAGAAACTGACATGACTTCTGCTCCCTTATAAGACAGGGCTCCCTGTTATTTTCCAAGAGCCTACTATGTACAGGCCCACTGCTGGGGACTTCTCAGAGAAGATGATAGTAACTGTTTTATTCTTATTTCAGTTTACTATGTGCAAGAGTCAGGGTCCAGCCAGAGAAACAGAACAAGTAGGAGGGACATATTAAGAGATTTATTACAAGGAATTGGTTTATACAACTGTAGCAGCTGGCTAGGCAAGTATGAAATCCATAGGTGATGGTTAATTTCATGTCAACTTGATCTGGTGCCCAGATATTTTGTCAGACATTATTCTGGGTATTTCTGTAAGGATGTTTTTATATGATATGGACATTTTATCAGTAGCCCGAGTAAAGCAGATTGCCCTCCCTAATGTGGGTGGGCTTCATCTAATCAGTTGAAAGTCTGAGTAGAACAAAAGTCTGAGATCAGCCTTGTGAGTAAGGGAGAATTCTTTCTGCCTGACTGTCTTTGAACTAAGACATTGGCTTTTTCGTGCCTTTGGACTCAAACTGAAACATTGGCTCTCCCGGTTCTCAGGCTTTTAGACTCAAACTAGAACTATACCATCAGCTCTCCTGAGCTTGCCAACTCACTAGACGTGTGTGTGTGTGTGTGTGTGTGTGTGTGTGTGTGTGTGTGTGTGTGTGTGTACATATGTATGTATACATTCTATTGGTTCTGTTTCTCTGGAGGACTCTGTGTAATACAGTAGGACAGGCTGTCAGGAAGGGCAGGCTGGAACTCTCAGGCACAGATGGAGTATCTTCTTCAGGGAAACCTCAGCTCTGTTACCAAGGCCTTCCAACTGATTCAATCAAGGCCACCCAGATTATCTAGGATAATCTCCCTTACTTAAACTCAACCGATTATGGACTTTAATTACATGTATAAGATACTGTCCCAGCAACACCTAGCTTAGTGTTTGACTGAATAACTGGGGACGGCAGCCCAGCCTGGTTGGCACATAAAACTGACCACCACAGCATTGGTCAGATGTAATGCCAAGCCCGAGCCAGCTGGTTTGCTTTTCCAACAATCCCATAAGGAAGATTTTTTTAAACTCTTTTTTTCTAGAAGAAAGTAACTTGCTCGAGCTCACGCAGCTGAGAGGGGGGAGCTGGGGCTTGAACCCAGGTTCCCTCCAGCGCATTGCTCCCACCTCTCTCCAGTTCTGCATCACAGCCCTCATTATAGCCCTGTGTGGTGGATTCTCTTCTCTGCTTTAGAAGCAGCTGGAGGCCCAGAGGAGGGTACGTGGCCGCCCCAGGCACTCAGCTGGGAAGTGGAGGGCTGTTCCACATCAGCTCAGGTTCCTCTCTTCACGACAGCCATCTGCTCGCTCCGCCTACCTCAGCCACCCACCCTGAAGGAAAATGCTTCTGCCCCTGAATGCTCTGTGAGACACGGGCCCCCCTCCATCCTGGCCTCAGCATTGCCCCGTGTCAGGAGGGGCAGGGCTCTTCCAGGTTTGTCCTAGGAAGGCCTGGCCTTGGAGTACAGAGTGGAGTCTGGGGACCCCTGTCTCCAGGGAGCTCGATTTGGGGCCTAGTCTCATCCTTGGGGATGTCTCAAGGGTATCCCATGGGAGACGCCCAGCCAGGACCAAATGCCCTCAAAGTGTCTGTCTCCCGAGCCTCAGGCCAGACAAGGCCTGAGTTGCCCAGCAGAATGTGCATTCCTTGGGAAACCAGGGCGCCTTCTGGGACACCAAGCCCCTGAAGGGTCCCAGCTCAGCCAAGCCTGCGGTCAGTGCTGGCCGTGGCCTGGCCTGCCCACCCCTTCCTTTGGGGGCCTCGGTGCCAGGGAGGAGGCCCTGTGAACAATGCCCCACTCTGTTCTTGGCCCGGGAGGGGGTGTGGCTAATTCAGCCGCACTTCACACTGGCTGGGGATCCAGTGCTCCCCGGCTCACCCTCGCTAACTGGCACCTTGGGCCTCAGAGGAAGCCAGACACCTTGTGCTTAGCACCCTCCCAACTCCCAGACAGGCCACAGCTCAGAGGTCAGGAGTCAGGGCTAAAACGACTTCAGAGGCCCTGGGGCTGGGGGCTAGGGCCCAAAACCCCACCCCAGAGTGTCCTTGCTCGGGCGTTTTGACCAGGCCCCAGGCCTCACTTGGTGAATGAGGAGAGGAGCTCAGAGAGGCTGGGCAGCTTGCTTCTGGTCACACAGCCAGGAAGAAGCAGAGGTGGAACTCCAACCCAGGCCTGTGAGCCTCCAGATTCCATCAGAGAGCCCTATGGAAACCCTGAAGTGATCATGAGTCCAAGGGCTCAGGGCACCCTCCGTGGAGGTCAGCACACGTGTGCACACACACACGGGCACACACACAGGCACACGCGAGCACACAGTCCTCAGTTGCCAAACCCTGCCAAGGACAGCCCTGGGAAGGACCTCGAGGTGCTCCAGGCCCAGTTCCCCACCCTCACCTGGAGGGGCCTCTCTACTTCCCACATTCCCAGCCTGGGCACAGGAGTCAGGGCCACAGCCCAGGGACCCCTTGCTGTGTGCATAGCAGCGGGGAGGTCAGTCTTGCACTGGAGCTCCCGCTAGCCCGCCAGGCCTGTGGGTCAGCTGGACCTCCTTCCCCAGGGCCCCCAGGCCCCCGGCCAGGCCCGGCTTCCGGAGCTGCCGCCACCTTGGCCGGCCTCACCACACATGGTTTCAATTAGCAGCCTGCCGGGATGAATGGTGCCTTGTGAGAGCGAGGCAGGCTTCACCTGCGCACAGGCTGGGCCAGGTGGGCAGCCTTGGAGACGGAGGAGTGCAGGGGCGGGGGGACCTCAGTGGGGGCTGTGCTGGGGGGGACAGGGCAGCACCACAGGTAAGAGCCAGGGCCTGTGGTCAGACAGAGGAGGGCGGGGTCCTGGGCCTGCCACCCACAGGCTCCGTCTGGGCGACACACAGAAGTTTTCTGGGCTGTGGCACCAACCTCCGTGTAAAGGGGGATAACAGAACCCCTTCCCGGGGCTGTGAGGATTCAGGGAGACGGGGCTTGGCACAGAGAAAGGGCCTGGCACATAGTGTGCACTTTGTACCCAGAGTCCAGCCTGTCAGGGGCTCGCAAACTCAATTTAATGAGGAAGGGTAAGGACCCCAGCTTCGAGCAAGGGGGCTGGTCTCCGTTGTGACTTCCTTTGTGACGCGGGGAAGGCTACAGTCCCCTCTGTAGTTCCATCAGCTCCCTCCACACTTCAAAAGGCCTCACCCAGGGAGCTTTAGAAGCAGACCTCAGCTCCATGAGGAGGCGGGCCAGGAGGGGCTGGCTGGCCTCCCACCTCCATTGCAGCGGGAGAGGCTCAGGGCAGACAGGACGGGAGTAACGAATGTCCATTGAGCCCTTGCTGGGCGCTGTGCTCTGTGCATTGCATGCAGCATCTTACTTAATTCTCCTCCTCCTTCGATTAATGTTTGCATTACACAGAGCCAAACGGATTCAGAAAGGGTAAGCAACCAGGCTGCAGCCACACAGCTGGGGAGAGACCGAGAGCACAACGAGCTCCAGAGCCCGGGCTGGAGCTTCCACACCACCTGCAGCACGGGTGGCCGGCACAGGGCAGCCTGCCTGAGGGAGCTGAGAGCTCCTTCCCTGAGGGTCTCCAGTGCCTGGGGCTTTTGGAGGGCAGTGCTCCCGGCTCAGATTCCTTTCCCACCCACAGAGCTTCCCAAGGCCCAGTCTAGAGGGCCCGAGGACCCGTGTCCTCCTTCCAGCACCCAGCACAGCCTGGCACAGAGGAGAGGCTCCTGGGCATCTGAGAACAGAGGGGAGGGAGGAAGTGTCAAGGGGAGGCGCAAACCTTGTCACGTCTCTTTGTACCAAACCACGGTGGCAGTCCTGCCACCGTCTGGATAAAGCGCAGACTCCTTGCCCCTTGGACGAGGCCCCAAGGACCTGGCAAAAGTCTCCGGCTTCATCACCTTTCCTCCCTCACCCCTGCTCCAACCTCCACTCCCCAGGCTAAGGCCTTCAGCTTCTCGGTAGCCCTTGGCCCTCTGTCCCTCACCTTCAGGCTTTGCTCCTGCTTCCACCTGCCTGGAACCTTTCCTTTTCCACCCAGGCTAGCCAGGCCTTCAAGACTCAGCCAAGCACCCGGTGCACAAGGATGCCCCATCTGCCCCACTGGGCTCCAGAGCATGCCTTCCCCCCTTTTCCGAGGGCCAGGAGCAGAGCCCTGGGGCCTCGTGGGCCATTCTATGGGCCTGGCCCCAAATTCCGAATCTATCTCTGCGGAGGAATGAGAGGCTTCCTCTCCCCTCTGTTGAAGATGGGGCACTGCCTCTTTCGATCTGTCTTCTCTGGGCCTCTTCTAACTCAACCATCTAGGGAGTCCAGGGTATCATTTGCTGAACGGGTCCCTTCTAGCTCTAAGCCTTTCAGTGGTTCTCTCAGCGGTTCTCTCAGCTCTGCTGAGAAACCACTTCTGGAGGATGGTTTTATGATGAGCCGTCCCTTTTGTCTGTTCCATATACTACGCTGTCTCCCTCAAAGTGAGCTGAAGCAGCCAACAGCTGGTGCTCACATCTCACTCGTTGTCCCCCTTCACCCTGACCCCCATGCCCTTTGGTGTGAAGGGTCAGTGAGGGCCACTGGAGAAAGCAGCCCTGTGGAAACAACTATGGATGTGCTTAAGAGTTAGGCCGCAAAAATATTGAAGTGGCTTTGTTTACGATACTAAGAATCCATCATGTTCAACAATTAAATAAGAATGGGACAGTCACAAAACTGGATCCCAAGAATGTTTAATGATACCAGGAGACAGAGAAAAAAAGCAAAAGAGGAAAACCCCCATGCAGACATGGAAAAGTAAAAGAAGCAGGGGGTGTAGTGTAAAAGCATAGACTCAGAAGCTACAAGGCCTGGTTCAAAGGCAGAGTCTGCCACCCTGTAGCCAGGAGACGATGGACAAGGCACCAAACCTCAGAGCCGAGCGGCATCACCTGTAAGATGGGGATGACACTGCTTTTATGATTATAGACAGCGAAGTGTGTTATGAGTGATTTAATTTTCTTAGGTTTGCTTATTTGTATTTAACTTTTTTTCCTGTAACGAATGTGTATTACTTGTATTAATTTGAAAAATAAAAACAAACATGACTTCCTAAGGAAGCAGACTAGTGGGACTCATGCCTGTGTTTCCTGCCAGCATGGTGTTGAGGACATTGCTCATTACGATGCGCTGATGAGATTTTCTGGGAGAAACTGATCTGTTTTTGGTACCAGGTGGTTTCCTTGACCACACTGGCTGCCCGTGGGCTTCAAGCCACAGCCAGGTACCTAACCTCAGTGTTCAGTGTGAGGGGATCATTTAAATAAACTACAACACAGTTCTGCAGTGTGCGTAGGAAAGCATGTGAAGGAGTCCCACCAAAGAGTTAGAAGTGTTAGCCCAGGGACCAGGGCAAGAGAGACACTTATGCTTTAGATTTTGTGCACTTCACTGATGACTGCAATTCTTTCACAATAATCTTCTATCACAATAATAATAGAAATAAGTTGATGTAGTAGAAAAATATTTAGTAACATGTAAAGATGTTGACAATTTATCACGATTAAAAAGAGTTTTGCAAAAGAGAATGTTGGTATATTCTCATTTCTACAAAAATGATTTTATACATCAGACAGAAAGGAGAAGTCCTAAAATATGAACAGTGGTTATCCTGGAGTCATGGGGTACAGACATTTTCATTCTAATTTGTCTGTATGTTCTCAGTTTTCCACAATGGACGTCTATAACTTTTGTGATTTAAAAAAATGTATTTTCTTAAACGGAAAGATATGGCCCAAGGCTTTGCCTGCATTAAGTGTCTAAGTCATGGCAGCCTGCATTTTTAGCCTTTTTCTTGCCTCTACTTTCTCCTCCTTCTCTGTGTGCCTGTTTTCTCACCCACTTTTAATTGGTGCCATCTTGCTGTCCTTCCTGCGTCCTTGAAAGAGGTCTGAAATCCTTGTTAAACCGAGGCTAGGGGGCTTCCCTGGTGGCGCAGTGGTTGGGAGTCTGCCTGCCAGTGCAGGGGACACGGGTTCGAGCCCTGGGCCAGGAAGACTCCATATGCCGCGGAGCAACTGGGCCAGTGCGCCACAACTGCTGAGCCTGCGCTCTAGAACCACGAGCCACAATTACTGAAGCCCGCGTGCCTGGAGCTCATGCTCTGCAACGGGGGAGGCCACTGCAATGAGAAGCCCGTGCATTACCACGAAGAGTGGTCTCCACTCGCTGCAACTGGAGAAAGCCTGCGAGCAGCAACAAGGACCCGGCGCAGCCAAAAGTAAATAAATAAATAAATTTATTAAAAACAAAACAAAACCGAGGCTAGGCAGAAGCCAGGGCTCAGGTCCAGCCGATGGTTTCCCATCCAGTGGTCCCCCAGCACCCCATGCCGCCTCCAGGAGTATTGTTCTAATTAGAGTGGGGATGCAAAGCAGACCCGAAGGCGGAACTATAAACACCAGAACCATAAACATCTGGGTAAGTGACTGCAGCTGTGTAGATGGCCCTGGCCCTTGTGCACACTGGGAGCTGGATGGGGGCTGGGCTGACCATTGAGGACTTGCCTTGGCCTCACCTCCTTAGACCACAAGCTGCTATGAGCTGGGCAGTTAGAGAACTAGGTGCGTCAGTCGTGGGTGAGCGGGTGAGCTTACATCCAAGTGAGCTGGGGGTGTGGGGGCCAAGCATCCTCAAAGTCATTTGAATTCTATTATCTATTCCCCTTGGCCTCAATATCCCCTTCTGTAAAATGGGGGAGAGAGGAACCAAGAGACTAGACGGGCCTTCTCAGCCCTACCGCATCATGCTTGACTCATAAATCTAGGCACTGGGACTAAATGCCTGTAATTATCTGTAATATAATAAAAATATATACCATGTGATACTATAAACATGGTATAATAAATTATCTCCAGTATAACCCATACATTATATTATATATTATATTACCATATCATACTCTTTAATATTATATTTCTATATTTTTAAAGTGACTGTGAATATCTGTGATCAGAGAGTATGTAGAGGCAAGCCAGGAAGACTTCCTGTAGGAAGAGAGATTTAAGGGCTATAAATTTGACAGGCAGAGGAAAGGAGAGCAGAAAGGGAAGAAAGAGACTTGAAAGAGAGATTTATGGGTCTTTTTGGAGGGGTCATCTGGTACAGGGATCCATGTCTATATTCCACCCCAGAAACACATAGCCTGGTATAGTGGAGGGCAGGAAGAAAGCACACTGGATTAAAATGATCAAGACTTGCCAGCCCCAGCAGCTCCCAAACCTGGCTGCACAACAGAAACCTTGGGGAACTTGGTAAAACACAGATTCCTGGGCCCTTTGCAGAGTTCCTGAATTAGAATCTGGAGCAGCAGCGCCAGGTATTTGAATTTTGGAAATTGCCCAGTTGATTCTGAGGCCAGAGGTGTCTGCGTCTGGCACAGGTGGGTGTTTGGGAACCTTGGCCCAGAGTTCCCAGTGTCTGTGGATAGAACGTGGGATGGGGAGTCACTCACAGTTCTCACATCCTCTGTTCCTGGCTGTCCACATGCAAAAGAATGAAACTGGACCCCAACCCTACACGATATACAAAAATCAACTCAAAATGGATCAAAGACCTAAATGACCTATCTGTTAAGGGTCCAGTATCCAGAATATATAAAGAACTCTTACAATTCAAGAAAAAAAAGACAACCCAATTCAAAAATGGGCAAAGGGGGACTTCCCTTGTGGCGCAGTGGTTAAGAATCTGCCTGCCAATGCAGGAGACACGGGCTCGAGACCTGGTCTGGGAAGATCCCACATGCTGCGGAGCAGCTAAGCCCGTGCGCCACAACTACTGAAGCCTGCATGCCTAGAGCCCGTGCTCCACAACAAGAGAAGCCACCGCAATGAGAAGCCCGTGAACCAAAACAAAGAGTAGCCCCCACTCACCACAGCTAGAGAAAGCCTGCGCGCAGCAACAAAGACCCCATGCAGCCAAACATAAATATTAAAAAAAATAAATAAATTTACATTAAAAAAAGAATGAATAAGAGAAACGGGAAAAGGTCTTGAATAGACCTTTCTCCAAAGGCATACAAATGGCCAACGAACACGTGAAAAGATGCTCAACACCATCAGTTACCAGGGAAATGCAAATCAAAAACCACTTTGCACCCACTAGGATAGATACAGTTTTTAAAAATGGAAAATAAGTTTGGGCAAAGATATGGAAAAACTGGAACACTTGTACATCGCTGGCAGGAATGCAAACTGGCTTGGCCACTGTGGAAAACAGTTTGAAGTACTGATTCATTCTACGACGTGGATGAACTTTGAAAACATTATGTTTTAGTGAAAGAAACCAGACAAAAAAAGGCCATAAATTGTAGGGTTCCATTTACGTGAAATGTTCAGAATAAGCGACCCATAGAAACAAAGTAACTGACTGTTTGCCAGAGGCTGGGAAGAAGGAAGAATGGGGAATGGCTGCTAATGGATATGAGCTTTCTTTTTGAGGTGATTAAATGTTCTGGAATTCGATAGTGGTGATGGCTGCACATCTTTGTGAATACTAAAACCCATTGGTTGTACACTTTAAAGGATTATTTTATGGCATGTGAATTTTATCTCAATTTTTAAAAACCAGAGCTGCCTTTAATGCTGTATGTGTATCTTTATTGTGCTAAAAATATATATATCATAAGATTTCCCATTTTAACCACTTTTAAGCATTAATTACATTCCCAGTGTTGTATAACCATCACTCTCTATTTCTAACATTTTCCATCACCCCAAGTAGGAACCCTGGATCCATTAAGCGACAACTCCCCATTCCCTCTCCCCTCAACCTCTGGTAACCTCTAATTTACTTTCTGTCCCTATGAATTTTCCCATTCTAGATACTTCATATAGGAGGAATCATACAATATTTGTCCTTGTGCGTGTCTGCCTGTATGGTCAGGCCACTCAAGATGGCTGTTCTCTTGCTTTGTGTACATCCCCTACTTGACCAGTCTCTGCTTCTCCTGCACCTACTCACTCGAACGTCCTTGCCCCCTGCTCTAGCCAGTGATTGTTCTAATCCTCAGGCCAGAGTGGCTCCACCTGCGAGTTTATTAAAGGGAAACGTCTGCCCTCGTGATGGTCATTAACCTGAGGGCTGTGAGGGAGGTGCCCCAGCCGCTGGTTTCCTTGGTAACTGATGAGCCAACGTGACGTCACTTCCCCCTATAAATGGCAGCCTCCATCTCCCCATAGCAGTGCAGAGAGCTTGTAACGTCCTCCCTGTCGGCTGTCGTTCGCAGCGGGGGTGTTGCTCCAGGCCCCTTTGTTTTGGATGTGTAAGATTCCCCCGTCCGATAAACCATTGATGTCTCTGTCACTGTTTCCAGGCCCTTTCTTCCGTCTCGAGGCTGAGCAGCTACAACACTTGCTGGGGTGCAGCCCAACAATTGGCGAGCGAGCCAAGGAAACTCCTGGGAGCCTTGAGACGTCCGGAAATAAGGACGGGGAACGGAACGTTGTGAGAGGGATACCCGGGGTGGCCGTCCACTTGCATGTGGAGCCCTGTGGCAGCTGACTACCATGAGAAACGTCTTTCTCTTCCGTTATGTTGATGCTATCCTGTTAAACCTTCCCAGTTTAAAAGCAGCAGCCCTGTGCTCGTGGCTCATCTGACTTCATGAGGTTGGCTGGTGAATACAGACAAAATGTAAGGACCTGGATTATCTTGGATGTTAACTGGTTGGGTAAAACAAGCATACCCCCGACCTACCATCCCTAAACAATTACAGACACAGGCTTTAGGGATATTAACTCAGGGACAAGCTTGTGAATTGGACATGGCCAGTTACCTGGAAGGATTTGATTGCAGCCTGCAGCAGTGGCAAAATAATATGAGTACCCTTGGTCCCAGCTATGGAAGGGGGCAGAGCAGTGGTATAGTGTGATGGAACACTATCTATACACGGTCTACAATGTGTTACAACAGGTGAAAGACGTGACGAAAGTCAAACTGCAAAAAGCCACTATTTTGGATCTAGAACAGCTGTGAGTGACATACAGGACCTCCACGGACATTGACAGCGACCAAGGAACCCACTCTACCAGCCGTGAAGTTCAGGAATGGGCCGATAAAAATGACACACTGGCACTTCCACCTGCCTTACAACCCCACTGCTGCCAGGCTATGAATGGACTGAAACAACTCTAGAGATGGGAAACCCGCTCTGTCAACACATGGACACATCGCAGGAGCAATCCTCCCAGTGCCACAATCAGAGTTCAGCTGTTGACCGCCAAAGGACCGTTGCCAACTATTCATCAGGACAACAACTAGCTTCTGCCCTGTGCCACAGCATCTGCCCCCAGAGGAACACGTTATAAAATGGCCCTGGAACTGGCAGGTAAGTAAGTGTCTGGTGGTTTGGGTTTGCCGCCTCGTGGGGAGTAGGATTAGAAAGGGATTTACAGATTTCACCTGTGTTCTACCTGGCCCCGCCTAAGACTACTAAGGTAATTAATCTGGGCCTCTCACCGGAGAAAGGCACCATTATATTAACCCTGTGGTCTGTTGTTAAACTACCTCCCTGGTATTCCGCACTGGCTGTGGGTACTGAGGGTGGACGGAGGGTATGGTAAGGCAGGCCAGGACAAAAACCACAGTCAGGGCTGCTATTATCTCAGAATCCTCTTACTTCTTGTATTTTGCTTAATGGTCATGATCGTCCCTGTGTTGTGCCTGTTAAACAGCTTACATTTCGTCCTGTTACCGAACCAAACTTGGGTCCCCTTGCCCACATTGCAGCAAAGCCAATCTGCTGACACCAGGTTGTGATGAAGGAAGGTGCAGTGTTGATTGCAGGGCACCAAGCAAGGAGTCCAGCAGCTATGCTCAAAGGGCCCGAATTCCCCCAGGGCTTTCAGGGAAAGGTCTATTAAAGACAAGGTGAGGGAGAGGGTTACTGGGTATGCACATTCTTCTGATTGGTTGGTGGAGAGGTGATTGGGAGTCAACACCATCAACCTTCTGGTTCCACTGGGTCTGGGGTCTACATGCTTGTGGTCAGCATGCAGTTAACTTTTCCACCTGGTTGGGATTTCAGTATCTGCAAAACAGCTCAAAGGACTTGGCTCAGAGTATTATCTATAACCCTTGAGGAGGGGCTAAAGGTCCTTGACTTTGTTTAATAGCTAAATTATTATTTTGTCTTGCTTGACTGTTTTCCTTTTGTTTCTGCATTTTCTTACTTCTCTGAGTAAATTTATGCTATGGAACTTGGGGAAGGCCTAGGAGGCTCAAGTTTTTCTACAAAGAGATAGGCAGAGGAGACTCTGTCCCAGGGAGGCCCCCATTGGGTCCTGCTCACTTACAGCCCATAGTCTGAGGGGGGAGGGAATCTGTTGGCCAACTGGGGGACAACAGTGGCCTCACTGCGAAAATACTCTGTTTGCTGGGTCTACAGTGAGATGCTGTTGTCATCCTCCTCGAATTCCATGAAAAATTGATCCGATATGCGCCTGGCTTCAAAGTTTGCCCACCTTTTAGACTCTAGACACTCTCTAGCTGCTGGTGTCTGTATTGCATTTGTAGTATTTGGTTGCAGTGTGCCTCTGCACACCTGACTTCATGGACAGAGTGGAAGACGGGCCGACTGAGACAGTAAGCGTCGTGCAGGACGTACACGGGTGGAGTGTAGGGTCAGGCCACTCAAGATGGCTGTTCTCTTGCTCTCTGTACATCCCCTGCTCGACCAGTGCCCGCTTCTCCTGCACCTACTCACGTGAACATGCTTGCCCGCTGCCCCAGCTGGTGATTGTTCTAATCCCCAGGCCAGAGACGCTCCACCTGCTAGTTTGTTAAAGGGAAACACCTGCTCTCGTGACGGTCATTAACCTGAGGGGCTGCGAGGGAGGTGCCCAGGCTGCTGGTTTCCCTGGTAACTAGTGAGCCAACCTAATGTCAATTCTCCCTGTAAATGGTGGCCTCCGCCCCCGAGTAGCAAATTGCTCCATGGCCTGCCTGCCGTCTGCCGTACTTGGTGGGCTATCCATCTAGGACCCTTAGTTTTGGAGGTGGAAGATCCCCTGTCCACAAAATCTTTATCTCTGTCACCGTCTCAAGGCTCTTTCTTCTGTCTCGAGGCTGGGCAAATACAAGCCTTGCTGGCTGGTAGGGTACAGCCCAACACTGCCATATTTCACTTAGTATAATGCTCTCAAGGTTAATTCACACTGTTCACATGTACCAGAACGTCATTCCTTTTTTTTGACAGAAACGTTTCACTGTATGTATATACCACATTTTGTTTATCTGTTCATCTATTGATGGATGCTTAGCTTGCTCCCATCTTAGGCTATTGTGAATAATGTTTAACTCTTTGAGGAACTGTTTGCCATAGCAGCTGTACCATTTTAGAGACACACCAGCAACGTCTGAGGGTTCACATTTGTCAACATCCTCAGCAAAACTTTTCATTTAAAAAAAATTATAGTGATTCTAGCAGGTGTGAAGTGGTTTTGATTTAAATTCCCTTATGACTAATAATAAATTTCCTTGATGTCTATGCTAATGCAGTACCACATTTTTGCAAGATTATGTTGGCCCTTTGGCCTCCCTTGGAACTCCATATGAATATTAGCATCGTTTATCCCATTAAAAAAACCACTCTGAGATTTAATAGGGATTGAGTTGAATCTGTATATCGTTCTGGGTAGTTATTATTATTTGAACAATATTAAGCGTTCTAATCTTTAAACATGGGTTATTTTCCATTTATTTAGGTCCTCTGTAAATTAAGCAATGTGTTGTAGCTTTCAGCATACAAATCTTTCACCTCCTTGATTAAATTATGTAATATATTTTTAAAAATTTTTATTGGAGTATAGTTGATTTACAATGTTGTGTTAGTTTTAGGTGTACAGCAGAGTGATTCAGTTATACATATACATATATTCACTCATTTTTAGATTCTTTCCCCATATAGGTTATTCAAAAATATTGAGTAGAATTCCCTGTGCCACACAGTAGGTCCTTATTAGTTATCTATTTTATATATATATATCTAGTAGTGTGTATATGTTGATTCCAGTCTCCTAACTGATCACCTCCCAGCCCCCTTCGGTAACAATAAGTTTGTTTTCTACATCTGTGACTCTATTTCAGTGTTGTAAATAAGTTCACTTGTACCATTTTTGTTAAGATTCTGCATGTAAGCGATAACATGTGACATTTGTCTCACTTAGTATGAGAATCTCTAGGTCCATCCATTTTGCTGCAAATGACATTATTTTGTTCATTTTTATGGCTGAGTAATATTCCATTGTATATATGTACCACTTCTTTACCCATTTGTCTTTCGATGGACATTTAGGTTGCTTCCATGTCTTGGCTATTGTCAGTAGTGCTGCAGTGAACACTGGGGTGCATGTATCTTTTTGAATTATAGTTTTCTCCAGATGAACGCCCAGGAGTAGGATTGCTGGATCATATTGTAGTTCTATATTTAGTTTTTTAAGGAACCTCCATACTGTTCTCCATAATGGGTATACCAATTTACATTCCCACCAACAGTGTAGGACGGTTCCCTTTTTTCCACACCCCCTCCAGCATTTATTGTTTGTAGATTTTTTGATGATGGCCATTCTGACTGGTGTGAGGTGATATCTCAGTGTAGGTTTGATTGGCATTTCTCTAATAACAGCAATGTTGAGCATCATTTCAAGTGCTGTTGGCCATGTGTTTGTCTTCTTTGGAGAAATGTCTGTTCAGGTTTTTGGCCAATTTTTGAATTGAGTTGTTGGCATTCTTTACATATACTGGATATTAAACCCTTAGCAGACCTATTGTTTACACACATTTTCTGTTGTTCTGTAGGATGTCTTTTTGCTCTGTTGATAATGTCCTGTGATGCACAGAAGTTTTTAATTTTTATGAAGACCAATGTATCTATTTTTCATTGTTTTCTGTGCCTCTGGTGTCATATTTAAGAAACCATGGCCAAATCTAAGGTCATGGAGATGTGCACCTATGTTTTCTTCAATAGTTCTCTAGCTTAGCTTTAAAATTTAGGCCTTTGGTTGATCTTGAGTTAAGTTTTGTATATGGTATGAGGTAGGGTCCAACCTCAAGGTTCTGCCTGTGAGATCCAGGTTTTTCACTACCATTTGTTGAGTCTGTTCTTTGCCCAGTGAGCAGTCTTTGCACTCCTATCAAAAATCAAGTGAAAATCGATGTGAGGGTTTGTTTCTGGGGTTTCAAGTGTATTCCATGGTCTGTACGTCTATGCTAATGCAGTACCACAATTCTGCAAGATTATTTTGGCTCTTCGGCCTCCCTTGGAACTCTATATGAATATTAGCATTGTTTTTCCCATTTCTAAAAAAAAAAAAAAAAGAAAACAACTCTGCGGTTTAATAGAGATTGAATTGAATTTGTATATTGATCTGGGTCGTAGTATTATTTGAACAATATTAAGCGTTCTAATCTTTAAACATGGGTTGTTTCCATTTATTTAGGTCCTCTTTAAATTAAGCAATGTGTTGTAGTTTTCAGGATACAAGTCTTTCACCTCCTTGATTAAATTCTGTAATATTTTAATTTTATTTTTAAATTTTTATTGGAGTATAGTTGATTTACAATGTTGTGTTTCAGGTGTATAGCAGAGTGATTCAGTTATACATATATTCACTCATTTTTAGATTCTTTCCCCATATAGGTTATTAAAAAATACTGAGTAGAGTTCCCTGTGCTACACAGTAGGTCCTTATTAGTTATGTATTATGTATATAATAGTGTTTATATGTTGATCCCAATCTCCTAATTGACCCCTCCTCCTTCCCTTTTGGTAACCATAAGTTTGTTTTCTACATCTGTGACTGTATTTCTTTTTTGTAAATAAGTTCATTTGTGCCATTTTTTTAGATTCTGCATATAAGTGATATCATATGACATTTGTCTTTCTCTGTCTGACTTCACTTAGTATGAGAATCTCTAGGTCCATCCATGTTGCTGCAAATGGCATTATTTCCTTCACTTTTATGGATGAATAATATTCCATTGTATATAAGTACCACTTCTTCTTCACCTGTTCTTCTTCTTCATTTGTTGATGGACATTTAGGTTGTTTCCGTGTCTTGGCTATTGTAAATAGTGCTACAGTGAACACTGGGGTGCATGTATCTTTTCAAATTATGATTTTCTCCAGATGTATGCCCCAGAGTGAGATTGCTGGATCATATGGTAGTTCTATATTTAGTTTTTTAAGGAACATCCATACTGTTTTCCATGACGGGTGTACCAATTTACATTCCCACCAACAGTGTAGGACGGTTCCCTTTTCTCCACACTCTCTCCAGCATTTATCCTTTATAGATTTTTTTGATGATGGCCATTCTGAATGGTGTGAAGTTATATCTCATTGTAGTTTGGACTTGCATTTCTCTAATAATTAGCAATGTTGAGCATATTTTCATGTACTTTTTGGCCATCTGTATGTTCTTTGGAGAAATGTGTAGATCTTCTGCTCGTTATGACTGGGTTGTTTGTTTTTTTTTTTGATGTTGAGCTGCATGAGCTGTTTGTATATTTTGGAGATTAATCCCTTGTTGGTCACTTCACTTGCAAATATTTTCTCCCATTCTGTGGGTTGTCTTTTCATTTTGTTTATGGTTTCCTTTGCTGTGCAAAACCTTTTAATTAGGTCCCATTTGTTTATTTCTGTTTTGATTTTCATTACCCTAGCAGGTGCATCAAAGCAGATATTTCTGAAATTTATGTCAGAGAGTGTTCTGCCTTTGTTTTCCTCTAAGAGTTTTATAGTATCTGGCCTTACATTTAGGCCAGATACTATATTTACATTATACTAAATTTACTAAATTATACTAAATTATATTAAATTATACTAAATTTACATTTAGGTCTTCAATCTGTTTTGAGTTTATTTTTGTGTATGGTGTTAGATAGTGTTCTAATTTCATTCTTTACATGTAGCTGTCCAGTTTCCCAGCACCACTTATTGAAGAGACTGTCATTTCTCCATTGTATATTCTTGCCTCCTTTTTCATAGGTTAGTTGACCATTGGTGTGTACGTTTATCTCTGGACATTCTATCCTGTTCCATTGATCTCTGTTTCTGTTTTTGTACCAGTAGCATACTGTTTTGATGACTGTAGCTTTGTACTATAGTGTGAAGTCAGGGAGCCTGATTCCTCCAGCTTTGTTTTTCTTTCTCAAGTTTGCTTTAGCTATTCTGGGTCTTTTTTGTTTCCATACAAATTGTAAAAATTTTTGTTCTAATTCTGTGAAAAATGCCGTTGATAATTTGATAGGGATTGCATTGCACCTGTATTTTGCTTTGGGTAGTAGAGTCATTTTGACAATAGAGATTCTTACAGTCCAAAATCATGGTATATCCTTCCATCTGTTTGTGTCATCTTTGATTACTTTCATCAGGAACTTATAGTTTTCTCAGTACAGGTCTTTTGCCTTCTTAGGTGGGTTTATTCCTAGGTATTCTTTTTGATGTGATGGTAAATGGGATGGTTTCCTTAATTTCTCCTTCTGATCCTTCATTGTTAGTGTATAGGAATGTAAGAGATTTCTGTGTATTAATTTTGTATCATGCAACTTTACTGAATTCATTGAGCTCTAGTAGTTTTCTGGTAGCATCTTTATGATTTTTTTATGTATAGTATCATGTCATCTGCAAACCTTGACAGTTTTACTTGTTTTCCAGTTTGGATTCCTTTTTTTTTTTTTTGTGGTACGCGGGCCTCTCACTGTTGTGGCCTCTCCCGTTGCGGGGCACAGGCTCCGGACGCACAGGATCAGCGGCCATGGCTCACGGGCCCAGCCGCTCCGCGGCATGTGGGATCTTCCCGGATCGGGGCACGAACCCACGTCCCCTGCATCAGCAGGTGGACTCTCAACCACTGCGTCACCAGGGAAGCCCTGGATTCCTTTTATTTCTTTTTTTTCTCTGACTGCTGAGGCTAGGACTTCCAAAACTATGCTGAATAAAAGTGGCAAGAGTGGATGTCCTTTTCTTGTTCCTGATCTTAAAGAAAATACTTTCAGCTTTTCACCATTGAGAATAATGTTAGCTGTGGATTTGTCATATATGGCCTTTATCATGTTGAGGTACGTTCCCTCTATGCCCACTTTCTGAGGTACGTTCCCTCTATGCCCATAAATGGGTGTTGCATTTTGTCAAGAGCTTTTTCTGCATCTGTTGAGATGATCATTTGGTTTTTATTCAATTTGTTGATGTGGTGTATCACACTGATTGATTTGCGTATATTGAAGAATCCTTGCATCCCTGGGATAATTCCCACTTGACCATGGTGTATGATCATTTTAATGTACCGTTGGATTTGGTTTGCTAGTATTTTGTTGAGGATTTTTGTGGCTGTGTTCATCAGTGATATTGGCCTGTAATTTTCTGTTTTGTGGTATCTTTGTCTGGTTTTGGTATCAGGTTAATGGTGGCCTTGTAGAATGAGCTTCGGAGTGGTTTTTCCTCTAATTTTTTGGAAGAGTTTCAGAAATATAGGTAGTAACTCTTCTATAAATGTTTGATAGAATTTACCCGTGAAACCATCTGGTCCTGGACTTCTGTTTGTTGGAAGTTTTTAAACCGCAGTTTCAATTTCAGTACTTGTGATTGGTCTGTTCATATTTTCTATTTCTTCCTGGTTCAGTCTTGGAAGGTTGTATCTTGCTAAGAATTTCTCGATTTCTTCTAGGTTGTCCATTTTATTGGTGTATAGCTGTTTGTTGTAATGTCTTTTTTTAAAAAATTTATTTTAAACAACAGGTTCTTATTAGTTATCCATTTTATACATATTAGTGTATATGTGTCAATCCCAATGTCCCCATTTATCACACCACCAGCACCACCCCCCCGCCACTTTCCCCCCTTGGTGTTCATACATTTGTTCTCTACATCTGTGTCTCTATTTCTGCCCTGCAAACCAGTTCATCTGTACCATTTTTCTAGGTTCCACCTATATGCGTTAATATATGATATTTGTTTTTCTCTTTCTGACTTACTTCACTCTGTATGACAGTCTCTAGATCCATCCACATCCTTTACAGATGACCCAATTTCCTTCCTTTTTATGGCTGAGTAATATCCCATTGTATATATGTACCATACCTTCTTTATCCATTCATCTGTCAATGGGCATTTAGGTTGCTTCCATGACCTAGCTATTGTAAATAGTGCTGCAATGAACATTGGGATGCATGTGTCTTTTTGAATTATGGTTTTCTCTGGGTATGTGCCCAGTAGTGGGATTGCTGGCTCATATGGTAATTCTATTTTTAATTTTTTAAGGAACCTCCATACTGTTCTCCTTAGTGGCTGTATCAATTTACATTCCCACCAACAGTGCAAGAGGGTTGCCTTTTCTCCACACCCTCTCCAGCATTTGTTGTTTGTAGATTTTCTGATGATGCCCATTCTAACTGTTGTGAGGTGATACCTCATTGTGCTTTTGATTTGCATTTCTCTAATAATTAGTGATGTTGAGCAGCTTTTCATGTGCTTCTTAGCCATCTGTATGTCTTCTTTGGAGAAATGTCTCTTTAGGTCTTCTGCCCATTTTTTGATTGGGTTGTTTGTTTTTTTAATATTGAGCTGCATGACCTGTGTATATATTTTGGAGATGAATCCTTTGTCTATTGATTCGTTTGCAAATATTTTCTCCCATTCTGGGGTTGTCTTTTTGTCTTGTTTGTAGTTTCCTTTGCTTTGCAAAAGCTTTTAAGTTTCATTAGGTCCCATTTGTTTATTTTTGTTTTTATTCCCATTACTCTAGGAGGTGGATCAAAAAAGAACTTGCTGTGACTTATGTCAAAGAGTGTTCTTCTTATGTTTTCCTCTGAGTTTTATGGTGTCCAGTCTTACATTTATGTCTCTAATTCATTTTGAGTTTATTTTTGTGTGTGGTGTTAGGGAGTGTTCTAATTTCATTCTTTTACATGTAGCTGTCCAGTCTTCCCAGCACCACTTATTGAAGAGACTGTCTTTTCTCCATTGTATATCCTTGCTTCCTTTGTCATAGATTAGTTGACCATAGGTGCATGGGTTTATCTCTGGGCTTTCAATCCTGTTCCATTGATCTGTTTTTGTGCCAGTACCATATTGTCTTGATTACTGTAGCTTTGTAGTACAGTCTGAAGTCAGGGAGTCTGATTCCTGCAGCTCTGTTTTTTCCCCTCAATTCTGCTTTGGCTATTCAGGGTCTTTTGTCTCCATACAAATTTTAAGATTTTTTGCTCTCGTTCTGTAAAAAATGCCATTGGTAATTTGATAGGGATTGCATTGAATCTGTAGATTGCTTTGAGTTGTATATTCACTTTCACAATGTTGATCCTTCCAGTCCAAGAACGTGGTATATCACTCCATCTGTGTGTATCATCTTTAATTTCTTTCATCAGTGTCTTATAGTTTTCTGCATACAGGTCTTTTGTCTCCCTACATAGGTTTATTCCTAGGTATTTTATTCTTTTTGTTGCAGCGGTGGTAAATGGGAGTGTCTCCTTAATTTCTCTTTCAGATTTTTCATCATTAGTGTATAGGAATGCAAGAGATTTCTGTGCATTAATTTTGTATCCTGCAACTTTACCAAATTGATTGATTGGCTCTAGTAGTTTTCTGGTGGCATCTTTAGGATTCTCTATGTATAGTGTCATGTCATCTGCAAACAGTGACAGTTTTATTTCTTCTTTTTCAATTTGTATTCCTTTTATTTCTTTTTCTTCTCTGATTGCCGTGGCTAGGACTTCCAAAACTATGTTGAATAATAGTGACTAGAGTGGACATCCTGGTCTTGTTCCTGATCTTAGAGGAAATGCTTTCAGTTTTTTACCATTGAGAATGATGTTTGCTGTGGGTTTGTTGTATATGGCCTTTATTACGTTGAGGTAGGTTCCCTCTTCGCTCACTTTCTGGAGAGTTTTTATCATAAATGGGTGTTGAATTTTGTCAAAAGATTTTTCTGCATCTATTGAGATGATCATATGGTTTTTCTTCTTCAGTTTGTTAATATGGTGTATCACATTGATTGATTTGCATATATTGAAGAATCCTTGCATCCCTGGGATAAATCCCACTTGATCATAGTGTATGATCCTTTAAATGTGTTGTCAGATTCTGTTTGCTAGTATTTTGTTGAGGATTTTTGTATCTATATTCATCAGTGATATTGGTCTGTAATTTTCTTTTTTTGTAGTATCTTTGTCTGGTTTTGGTATCAGGGTGATGGTGGCCTCATAGAATGAGTTTGAGAGTGTTCCTTCCTCTGCAATTTTTTGGAAGAGTTTGAGAAGGATGGGTATTAGCTCTTCTCTAAATATTTCATAGAATTCATCTGTGAAGCCATCTGGCCCTGGACTTGTGTTTGTTGGAAGATTTTTAATCACAGTTTCAATTTCATTACTTGTGATTGGTCTGTCCATATTTTCTATTTTTTCCTGCTTCAGTCTTGGAAGGTTATAGCTTGCTAAGCATTTGTCCATTTCTTCCAGGTTGTCCATTTTATTGGCATAGAGTTGCTTGTAGTAGTCTCTTAGGGTGTTTTTTTTTTTTCTGTGGTGTCTGTTGTAACTTCTCCTTTTTCATTTCTAGTTTTATTGATTTGAGTCCTCTCCCTCTTTTTCTTGATGAGTGTGGCTAATGGTTATCAATGTTGTTTATCTTGTCAAAGAACCAGCTTTTAGTTTTATTGGTCTTTGCTGTTGTTTTGTTTCTATTTCATTTATTTCCACTCTGGTCTTTATGATTTCTTTCCTTCTACTTACTTTGGGTTTTGTTTGCTCTTCTTTTCTCTAGTTGCTTTAGGTGTAAGTTTAAATTGTTTATTTGAGATTTTTCTTGTTTCTTGAGGTAGGCTTGTATTGCTATAAACTCCCCTCTTAGAACTGCTTTTGCTGTATCCCATAGGTTTTGGATCGTCATGTTTTCATTGTAATTTGTCTCTAAGTATTTTTTGATTTCCTCTTTGATTTCTTCACTGATCTCTTGGTTATTTAGTAATGTGTTGTTTACCCTCCATGTGTTTGTGTTTTTTACGTTTTTTTCCCTGTAATTGATTTCTAATCTTATAGTGTTGTGGTCAGAAAATAGGCTTGATATGATTTCAATTTTCTTAAATTTACTGAGGCTTGATTTGTGATCCAAGATGTGATCTATCCTGGAGAATGTTCCATGCGCACTTGAGAAGAAAGTGTAATCTGCTGTTTTTGGATGGAATGTCCTATAAATAGCAATTAAATCTATCTGATCTGTTGTGTCATTTAAAGCTTGTGTTTCGTTATTTTCATTTTGGATGATCTGTCCATTGGTGTAAGTGAGGAGTTAAAGTCCTGCACTTTTATTGTGTTACTGTCAATTTCCTCTTTTATAGCTGTTAGCAGTTGCCTTATGTATTGAGGTGCTCCTATGTTGGGTGCATATATATTTACAATTGTTGTATCTTCTTCTTGGATTGATCCCTTGATCATTATGTTGTTTCTTTCCTTGTCTCTTGTAACATTCTTTATTTTAAAGTCTATTTTATCTGATATGAGTATTGCTATTGCAGCTTTCTTTTGATTTCCATTTGCATGGAATATCTTTTTCCATCCCCTCAATTTCAGTCTGTATGTGTCCCTAGGTCTGAAGTGGGTCTCTTGTATACAGCATATAGATGGGTCTTGTTTTTGTATCCATTCAGCAAGCCTGTGTCTTTTGGTTGGAGCATTTAATCCATTCACGTTTAAGGTAATTATCGATAAATATGTTCCTATTACCATTTTCTTAATTGTTTTGGGCTTGTTTTTGTAGGTCCTTTTCTTCTCTTGTGTTTCCCACTTAGAGAAGTTCCTTTCGCATTTGTTGTAGAGCTGGTTTGGTGGTGCTGAAATCTCTTAGCTTTTGCTTGTCTGTAAAGCTTTTGATTTCTCCTTCAAATCTGAATGAGATCCTTGCTGGGTAGAGTAATCTTGGTTGTAGGGTCTTCCCTTTCATCACTTTAAATATATCATGCCACTCCCTTCTGGCTTGTAGAGTTTGTGCTGAGAAATCAGCTGTTAACCTTATGGGAGTTCCCTTTTATGTTATTTCTCGTTTTTCCCTTGTTGCTTTCAATAATTTTTCTTTGTCTTTAATTTTTGTCCATTTGATTACTATGTGTCTCAGCATGTTTCTCCTTGGGTTTATCCTGTCTGGGACTCTCTGTGCTTCCTGGACTTTGGTGGCTATTTCTTTTACCATGTTAGGGAAGTTTTCAACTATAATCTCTTCAAATATTTTCTTGGGTCCTTTCTCTCTCTCTTCTCCTTCTGGGACCCCTGTAATGCGAATGTTGTTGCGTTTAATGTTGTCCCAGAGGTCTCTTAGGCTGTCTTCATTTCTTTTCATTCTTTATTCTGTTCTGTGGCAGTGAATTCCACTTTTCTGTCTTCCAGGTCACTTATCTGTTCTTCTGCCTCAGTTATTCTGCTATTCATTCCTTCTAGTGTATTTTTCCTTTCAGTTATTGTAGTTTTCATCTCTGTTTGTTTGTTCTTTAATTCTTCTAGGTCTTTGTTAAACATTTCTTGCATCTTCTCGATCTTTGCCTCCACTGTTTTTCCGAGGTCCTGGATCATCTTCACTATCATTATTCTGAATTCTTTTTCTGAAAGGTTGCCTATCTCCACTTCATTTAGTTGCTTTTCTGGGGTTTTATCTTGTTCCTTCATTTGGTACATAGCCCTCTGCCTTTTCATCTTGTCTGTCTTTCTGTGAATGTGGTTTTTGTTCCACAGGCTGCAGGATTGTAGTTCTTGCTTCTGCTGTCTGCCCTCTGGTGGATGAGGCTATCTAAGAGGCTTATGCAAGTTTCTTGATGGGAGGGGCTGGTGGTGGGTAGAGCTGGTTGTTGCTGTCATGGGCAGAGCTCAGTAAAACTTTAATCCACTTGTCTGCTGATGGGTGGGGCTGGGTTCCCTCCCTGTTGGTTGTTTGGCCTGAGGCAACCCAACACTGGAGCCTACCGGGCTCTTTGGTGGGGCTAATGGCAGACTCTGGGAGGGCTCACGCCAAGGAGTACTTCCCAGAATTTCTGCTGCCAGCGTCCTTGTGCTCATGGTGAGCCACCCCCACCTCTGCAGGAGACCCTCCAACACTAGCAGGTAGGTCTGGTTCAGTCTCCTATGGGGTCACTGCTCATTCCCCTGGGTCCTGATGTGTGCACTACTTTGTGTGTGCCCTCCAAGAGTGGAGTCTCTGTTTCCCCCAGTCCTGTCAAAGTCCTGCAATCAAATCCTGCTAGCCTTCAAAGTCTGATTCTCTAGGAATTCCTCCTCCCATTGCCAGACCCCCAGGTTGGGAAGCCTGACGTGGGCCTCAGAACCTTCACTCCAGTGGGTGGACTTGTGTGGTTTAAGTGTTCTCCAGTTTGTGAGTCACCCACCCAGCATTTATGGGATTTGATTTTATTGTGATTGCGCCCCTCCTACCATCTCACTGGGGCTTCTTCTTTGTCTTTGGATGTGGGGTATCTTTTTTGGTGAGTTCCAGCATCTTCCTGTCAATGACTGTTCAGCAGTTAGTTGTGATTCCGGTGCTCTCGCAAGAGGGAGTGAGCACACATCCTTCTACTCCGCCACCTTGAACCATCCTGTAGTAATGTCTTATGATCTGTGTATTTCTGTGGTGTCCATTGTAACTTCTCCTTTTTCATTTCTAATTTTATTGATTTGAGCCCTCTCCCTTTTTTTCCTGATAGTCTGGCTAAAGGGTTATCAATTTTTATTATCTTTTCAAAGAACCAACTTTTAGTTTCATTGATCTTTTCTATTGTTTTCTTCATCTCTATTTCATTTATTTCTGCTCTGATCTTTACGATTTCTTTCTTTCTACTAACTTTGGGTTTTATTTGTTCTTTCTCTGGTTGCTTTAGGTGTAAGGTTAGGTTGTTTATTTGAGATTTTTCTTGTTTCCTAAGGTAAAATTGTATTACTATAAACTTGCCTCTTAAAACTGCTTTTGCTGCATCCCATAGGTTTTGGATCGTCATGTTTTCATTGTCATTTGTCTCTAGGTATTTTTTGACTTCCTCTTTGATTTCTTCAGTGATCCATTGGTTGTTTAGAAGCATATTGTTTAGCCTCCACGTGTTTGTGTTTTTTACATTTTTTTCCCCCTGTAGTTGATTTCTAATCTCATAGCTTTGTGGTCAGAAAAGATGCCTGATATGATTTCAATTTTTATTAAATTTACTGAGGCTTGATTTGTGACCCATGACGTGATCTACCCTGGAGAATCTTCCATGTGCACTTGAGAAGAAAGTGTATTCTGCTGCTTTTGGATGGAATGCCCTATAAATATCAATTAAGTCCATCTGGTCTGTCATTTAAAGCTTGTGTTTCCTTATTGATTTTCTGTCTGGATGATCTGTCCATTGGTGTTAGTGGGGTGTTAAAGTCCCCCAATATTATTGTGTTACTGTTGATTTCCCCTTTTATGGCTGTTAGCATTTGCCTTATATACTGAGATTCTCCTATGGTGGTTGCATATATATTTACAATTGTTATATCTTCTTCTTGGACTGAACCCTTGATCATTATGTTGTGTCCTTGTCTCTTTTAAGAGTTTTTATTTTAAAGTCTATTTTGTCTATGCATTGCTACTTCAGCTTTCTTTTGATTTCCATTTGCATGTAATATCTTTTTCCATTCCCTCACTTTTAGTATGTATGTGTCCCTAGGCCTGAAGTGGTTCTCTTGTAGACAGCATATATACAGGTCTTGTTTTTGTACCCATTCATCCAGTCTATGTCTTTTGGTTGGAACATTTAATCCATTTACATTTAAGGTAATTATATGTATGTTCCTATTGCCATTTTCTTGTTTTGGATTTATTTTTTTAGGTCTTTTTTCTTCCCTTCCTCTTTTGTTCTCCTCTCTTTTGGCTTGATGAGTATCTTTAGTGTTGTGTTTGGGTTGCTTTTTCTTTTTTGTGTGTGTATCTATTGTAGTTTTTTAGTTTGCAATTCCCATGAGGTTTTGATATAGCAGTATATATATATATATATATATATATATATATATATATATATATATATATATATATATATATATATATATACAAGGTTGTTTTAAGTTGCTGGTCTCTTAATTTCAAATGCAATTCCCATTTCTCACATTTGTACTCTCCTTTTCTCATGGTTGCTGGTTTTGATATCATATTTGTGTGTGGATGATTTCCTACTTGATGTATTTTATTTTTTGATAGTATTAAAAACTGAATTCTTTTTAATTTCCTTTGGGTTATTGATAGTGTACAGAAGTAAAATTGATTTCTGTGTGTTGATTTTGTCACCTGCAACTTTACTGAATTGATTAGTTCTAAGGGTGTTTGTGTGTAGATTCTTTAGGGTGTTATAAATATAAGATCACGTCATTTCCAAGTAAAGATAGTTTTACTTCCTTTCCAGTTTAGGTGTCTTTTATTTCTTTTTTTTGCCTAATTGCTCTGGCTAGAAATTCCAGTACACTGAATAGAAATTCCTGATCTTAAATAGAAGGGGGAAAAAAGCAGTCAGTCTTGTCTTTGCCCGATCCAAGGGGAAAAGTTTTCTGTTTTATAACCATCGAGAATGATGCAAGCTGTGTTTCTCATATATGGCCTTTGTTGAGAAAGTTCCATTCCATTCCTAGTTTGAGTGTTTTTATCATGAAAGGGTGTTGGATTTTTCCAAATTTTTTTTTTCTGCATCAGTTGAGATGATCATGTGGTTTTTCCACCTTCATTCTATTAATGTGGTATATTACCTTGATTTTTATATTGAACCACCTTTGCATTCCTGAGATAAATCCCACTTGATACTGGCATATAATCCTTCTAGTTAGCTGCTGAGTTTTGTTTATTATTATTTTGTTAAGAATTTTTTGCATATGTTTTGATAAGGGATGTTGTAGTTTTATTTTCTTGTAGAGTCTGTGTCTAGTTCAGTATCAGGGTAATGCTAGACTTACAGAATGAGTTAGGAAGTGTTCCCACCACTTCAGTTTTTTTGGGAAGAGTTTGAGAAGGATTGGTGTTAATTTCCCTTTAAATACATGGTTAAATTAATCAGCAAGGCCATTTGATCCTAGGCTTTTCTTTGCTGGGAGGTTTTTTTTTTTTTTTTGCGGTACGCGGGCCTCTCACCGTTGTGGCCTCTCCCATTGCGGAGCACAGGCTCCGGACGCGCAGGCTCAACGGCCATGGCTTACGGGCCCAGCCACTCCGCGGCACGTGGGATCCTCCCGGACCAAGGCACGAACCCGCGTCCCCCGCATCGGCAGGCGGACTCTCAACCACTGTGCCACCAGGGAAGCCCTGCTGGGAGTTTTTTGATTAGTGATTCAATCTCCTGACTTGTTGTAGGTCTATTCAGATTTTCTATTTCTTCTTGAGTCACTTTTGTTAGTCACTTTTGTTTGTATTTCTAGGAATTTGCCCATTTCATCTAAGTTATCCTATTTGTTGACATGCAGTTCATAGTGGTCTTTTATGATCCTTTGTATTTCTGTACAGTTGGTAGTTGTATGTATATTTTTTTTTTTTTTTTTTTTTTTTTTATGCGTTACGCGGACCTCTCACTGTTGTGGCCTCTCCCGTTGCGGAGGACAGGCTCCGGACGCGCAGGCTCAGCGGCCATGGCTCACGGGCCCAGCCGCTCCGCGGCATGTGGGATCTTCCCAGACCGGGGCACGAACCCGTGTCCCCTGCATCGGCAGGCGGACTCTCAACCACTGCGCCACCAGGGAAGCCCTGTATGTATATTTTGAGGGGTCATTCTCAGTGTTCTAACCAATTTGATTTCAAGGGTCCCAGAAAGAACAATCATATGCGATGAGTTTCCACTTTGGGTGTGCCTCTTGGCCCTTCAGCCCCATCTTCATCAGCCTCAGGACAAAGGTGGCAGTGCCACCCCCAGGCTGAGTCATGGGAGCTGCGTGAGTCTGATGACAAGAACTGGTTCAGGCTTTACTGAGCGCTCAGCATGAAGCAGGTTCAGGTGAGGGCTTTCCAAGCACTGGAAAAGTAAGGCACCCCTCACTCTTCACAATAGCCCTGGCACCTGCCACCCATTACTATTCCCATTTCACCAATGAGAAGACAGCCTCAGAGACATGAGGTACTTGCTCAAGATCAGATAACCAATATGGACCTATTTGACATCAGGTCTGCCTATCTGTGCATATTTCGACAACTATGCTATGCAGCCTCCTCCCTTCCCGAGGGACGACACCCTAGAATGGGGCAAAGGCTAGAGAATCTAAGCTCCAGCTTATCCCTCCCTCCCTCCCTAAAGGTTTGACAGAGTGGAACCTCCCCAGGTACCTCTAGCGGAGGAGAACCTCCATCTGTTACTACACAAAGCAGCAAATACCCCTCTACCCAGCCCCCAGTACCAGTGAAGAAGTGAAGTGCAGAATAGCATGAGGCGTACGAGCCAGCAGAGGATGTATGTGTACTTAGCTACTCATATTTGTAAACAAATAACTTCTGGAAAGATCCACAGAAACTGGTGGTAGTGGTTTCCCCTGAAGAGGTGAGAGTCAGGGGGGTGGGTTAGTGGTGAGTGAGGGTCAGGGGTGGGGTGAGCTGTTTAGAGGTAGACTTAGATCTCACTGTAGGCAGTGTTGTGTTTGCTTTATCTTTGTGGATATATATACACACACACACATACACATATACATACATACATACATACTTTTAAATGTCCGGCCTGGAGAGGGACAGGGTCAGGCTCAGTGAGTTCTCCCCACTTTGCCTCATGACAGGAGGCAGGACTACCCAGGGGGCTTAAGGCGGTGGAGTCTCACAGACCAAGGACTCGCAGCTCTGTGACCCTGGCAGAATCACTTAACCTCTCTGAATCTCAGACTCCTCATCTACATAATGGGAATGATGACAATCCCTACCTCAGAGTTGTGGCAAGGATGAAGAGAGACAGCACTTGACAAGCAGAAGGCCTTCCCAACAGTGAGAAATAGTTTTTATTATTCATGTCATTGAATTCTTTATGATATCATCACCTCAATACCATTAACTACCAGCCCAGTCTTTCCCGGGGAGGCTCACGTCGACTCTAGCCCGTCAGAGACTGGGATAATAGTGTCCCCTGGTGGACATGTTGTGAACTGCACCAGATAAGTCTGACCCATTGGAAAAAGAACATCAGTTAAAATTCAGCTTTATTTTTCCCTTTTACCCATCAATATTTCAGCATGTACGACTTAAGAGCAATGACATACTCTAACAGAACAGTAATCAAAATCACGTAATTTAACATTGATAAAGTACTGTTACCCAATGTACACAGTCCATATTCACATTTTGCCGGTTGTCAATATGGTGTTCTTTATAGGTAACTCTTTCCTGGTCTAGGACCCCTCCAGGATCATAAATGACATTTGATTGCCAGGTCTCTTCAGTATCCTTTAATGTTGAACCATTTCTCCGCCTTTCTTTATCGTCCACGACCCTGACAATTTTAGAGTTCAGGCCAGTTATTTTGCATAATGTCCCTCAACGTGGATGTACCACTGTTTCTCCTTGGGTAGGTTCATGTTGGTGTGTTTGTCAGGAATTTCACAGGCGTTAGGCTGTGTCCTTCTCAGGCATGCAGTGTCGGTTTGTCCCAACACTGGTGTTCACTCTAACTCCCCCATTTGTGAGCATGTGGGAGCTGAGAGTCCCCTATAGTCACACAGCGAGTCAGAATCCTCAGCTCAGGGGCTTGACAAGTGCTCAGGGTACCTGCAGCAAGGCAAGAACTTCCCCCCAACAGCCAGGGCCGCCTCAGGCCCTGCACTTCGGGTGCCTGTGGGCTGGGGGAACAGCAGGGCTGCTTTCACGGTAGCATCCCACAACAGTCCAGCTGCCTGGACCCCCTTTCTGCTTCACCCATTTCTAATTACTTTTAAGACTTTTTCATTCCACAACTGATACATGCATTTTCATTGTGTTTAGTAAAATATTTCAGCCAAAGCTAAAGTCCCCTTTGAAACCTTCTCCCCTGCCCCCTCTTCCAGAACTATGAAAGCCCTGCCCCCTCTTCCAGAACTAACCAGTTACCAGTTCGGTGTGAGAGATAGCTAGCTAGCTACATTGCCAGGAAAAATAATGCAGAATAGCATAAGCAGTGTGAGCCAGCAGCGTATGTATGTGTACTTAGTTATGGAGCATTCTCTTTCCACAAATGGGCACACTTAGGTCAGTCTCAAAGATATTTCCTGGTGGGACCTGGAGACTGAGCTGACTATTCTCTCCTCCATCGTCATGTTTCAGCATGTGGCCACACGAGTGGCTACTTAGCTGATCCCCTCGAGATGGACATCTAAGTTGTTTCTAGGGCTTTGCTATTATGGAACACACTGCCCTGTGCACCTGATCCAGGGCTTCTCTGAGGGAAATGCCCACTTCCAGGATCCAATACTGCTCCTGGGGCACCATGTCCCCTGAGTGGTCTCCTCACTTAGGGGGTGAGGAGGGTTCGATGTGTCTTTGTTCACTCAACCTATTAGAATTGCAGGACTCTTGGGACCTCTGAGAGCACCTGGGCTGGGCTTTCACAGTGTGTTTCAAGGATTCCTAGGGTTCCAAGATAGTACGGTGACAGAGAGCAGCTGAACTGATGACAGTCCAGATACTCACCCCAAATCCAACCAGAAACACCCTTCCTGCCTCTACCTGGTTTTCAACTAAGTTTCTCTTTAAAAAACAAAAGGCTGTTTTAAAATTCAAAAATCTCTGATGTAGCCTGACCACCTACCCAGCACCGAATCCCACCTGTATCATGCAGATCCAGTGCTCCCATTAATGCAGCCTCCACCTATGTTCTTGTTGCCCCACGACCCATACCAAGCTCCCAGCTGACAAACCCCACACAGGTGTCTGCAAGTGCTGCCCTTGTACCATTGGGGTTGGTGTTTTGATGTGCTCCCAGCTGTGTCCCAGCATGCCCCAGGGCAGCCGTCCACAATTCTGTGGAGCGTCTCTGCCTCATCCTTCGTGGCCTGATTCAGTGTTCCCACACTTTCCTGTGCGGCAGGGAGTTTGTTTAAAAGCCACATTTCTGGGTCTCTCTGCCCGAGGTTCTGACTGAGTGGACGGGACTAGGGGAGCCTGGGAATGTGCATTTTGTAAAGTTCCACAGAGGCTCCTGCCTCTCTGCTCCCTCCCTCTGCCCCTCCCCCGCAGATCTCAAGCGCAACCAGGCTGGGAGGGCTAGGAAGTCATTGGTTTTTACCCAAAGTTTTCGTTCCTCGGGCAGTGGGACTTTGAATTAATTAGAACCCATAGAAGCCCTCTATCTGAGCCAGGGTTTCCCAGAGTGCTGGTGAGGTTGTTAAAATGCAGGTGCTCGGGCCGCACCCCACATCTGCCAGAGAGGAATCTCTAGGGGCACAGCCGGAGAGTCTGCATTTTAAGCAAGCTCTCCAGAGTAGGCGCTAAGTCCAACTCCTTCCACACCCCTAAGAGATGAGGAAAACCGAGGATCAAAGCATAAGAGTGACCTGGCCCGGTCACTTCACACACTGATAGCAGAACTAATTCTAGACTGAGGCTCTTCTCAGTGCAGTGCTCCAGCCCCAGCACTTGTCAACCATCTAGCGTGGCTGAGGGCTCTTTGTCACCTGAGCCCTCTGTCCACTGGCTGTCCTGGGACGGGCCTCTGCTATCTAGACTGAGGCTCTTCTCAGTGCAGTGCTCCAGCCCCAGCACTTGTCAACCATCTAGCGTGGCTGAGGGCTCTTTGCCACCTGAGCCCTCTGTCCACTGGCTGTCCTGGGACGGGCCTCTGCCATCTAGAAAAGCTTCAGTTTACAATCCATTGAACTGATCTTTCACAGTCACCTTGTGTGTACGGGGGCGGCCAGACTGGCCGTGCATGTGAACATCCTTCTTTCCACCCTCCCCTGCGGGCCTTGCAGAAACGTCAGACGGACGGACAGACAGGACCACTGTGTACAAACAGAACCCCACTTTATTAGCAGTTAGTTCAAGATTGTACATTAATGGAGGGAAGGTTCCCACTTTTAACACAACCCAAAACGGCTGGTTTGAGAGCCCTGACCAGGTGAGCGGGGTAGCGTCCCCCTCTCTACTCCTCTCCGCACTCCCACGAGGGAAGGAAACCTCTGCCTGCTCCCCTAATGTGCCCCACACCCTCTCCAGTCAGCCCTCTCCTCTCCCCAGGAAATGACATGAATTTCATGCACAAATTACAAAAGGAGCCCTCTTGCTGATAATAAAAGCTAGCACAGTCATAGAAAACCCTCTCCGCCCTCATTCTCCTCAAGGGCCACAGAGAGGAAGGAGAGAGGGAGGGGTGAACTTATTAGGATAAAACACAGCCAGAGTCCCCCCATAGGCCCTTGACATTGACCCCACACAAAGCCCATGCCTCTCTCTTGTGGGAACTAAAAAATGTCTCTGGCTGTCTGAGCTGGCGAGGGAAAGCCTCTGGGGGCAGGCAGCCCTGGGTGAGCAGCCTGGGCACCCAGCAGTGCCTTGTGGGCAGCGGTGAGGGGGGCCTGGGACCTCCATCCTCACTTCAACTACAGCAGACCTGCTTCCTTCTTTGATGTCTGAAAATCCATGCTGTAGGCCCAACTGCTCATTCTAGATGGGGAAATTGAGTCCCTGGGAGGAAAACTGTCACTCAGCTACTCAGTGTACTCGACTGGGACAAAATTTCACATCTCCTGCCTCCAGCCCAATGCTCTTCTCCGCAACCGCAGCTTGGGTGGGGCAGCGCCCCCGCGGAGCCCTTCTTTGGTGCATCCCAGGGGCTGGCTCTGCCCCAGTGCACACAGACCATGGGCCTCCAGGAAATGAAAACCCAGAGACCACAAAACAGAGAGAAAGAGAGATGCTCTTTGGTGCCCTGTGCTCCATCACCAGGAGCAAAGGGGCCAGCGCAGGATCTTCGGAGTCCGGGACGTCTCATTCCCAACAGGCCCACACTGCGTGGTCCAGCCTCTTCTCTCTAGACCCTCCCAGGCGTGGCTGTGCTGCTTTCTCCCTCGCCCTCTCCAGCTCTGGCAGGCCCCTCTGCTGACTTGGCACTTGGTACAGGTGACAGCAGAGGGCATCTTAGGATGGACTGAAGTTTTCAAGTCAGCACAAAAGGTACCAATCCCCGTAGCCTAAATTCCCCTTGCCAATACAGGGGTTAGAGGAACTTGTTCTGCGACACCATGAAGAAACAGACGAATCCAGCATGTGGGACTTCTATAAGACAGCAGCCTGCTAGCCTCCGAAATAATGTCATTCAAACAACCGGAGTGAGCAGAAGGGAAAGTTTACTGACTTGAAAGAGATTTTAGAAAACACAGTTCGATGCAACATGTGTACCTTAACTAGTTCCCGATTCCAAAACCAGGTGTAAGTTATTTGGGAGAACTGTGAATATGGGTTGATTAGCAGATGTTGCTGGGAAATTACTGTTGTGACACTGGGTGTGATACTGGGCCAATTGTAGGAGAATGTCCTAGCTCTTAGGAGATGCAGGCTGAAGCATTTGGGGTGGAGTCTCCTTCCATTCGCAACTTTTAAACTAGTTCAGAAACAATATCCTTGTACGGAAGGAAAGATTAAAATGTGGCAAGACACTAATTTTAAGTCTGAATGGTGGGCAGTGGGAGCTCATTATAGAATATTTGGTACGACACTTACTTATTTACTTGCTCTTTCTCCGAATAAGCCTGTGGGGACGGCTCGATGTTGGGACCAGCAATCTCTGCGAGTTGACCTAGTAGTATTCTTCTACTGGGAACAGACGACTGCTCCCTCAGCTGGGCCCCAGAGGCACCGGCTGCTCCTACGCAGGGGCTCGAAAGAGACCAGTCTTTAAACCTCAGACTCCTTCTCCAGGTGCGAGATGCCCGCACTGTGGGCAGCTCTAGAGCCCCGAGTGACGGAGGCAGCTGCACATCCCCCCTGCACCGAGCTTGAGGCACAGGTGTGTGGAGGCGATGGCAGAAGGGATGGGAGAGGTTTTTTCCTTGATTTTGGCCAGTGACTTAGTAAACATGGAAGATGCCTGACCTCTGGTTTTCTCCTCTCGTGGTGGCGGGGGGGGAGTGGAATCTGTGTGCTCAGCATCTGAGAGAACCTAGAGGGACGTCTCTCCCCTCCCCAGTACCTACGGTCCTGGAAGTGGGTTCTCGAGAGACTCGTTAGTGGGAAGGGAAAAAGTAGCAGTGACAAGACAGACTGAGAACATGTGACAGGTCAAGTCCCCAGCCTCCCAGAAGGGCCTGGACAGAAGTCTCCAGCATTTCCTCTGCTACCACAGGGCCTCACACCTGCCTGTTTCTTCCTCAGGCCAGAGGACGAGGGGAGCGGACCTGCCCGCCCCACGAGGACAGGCTCCGGGCAGCCTGCCCAGGTGTCCAGGCCCAGAGGGAAGATCTCAGACGGTGGGAGCTGTGACATCCTCACGGGTCATACAGCAGAGCCCCGCGCTGACAGACGCGAAGTGAGGCCCAGGTTTTGCACTATGGAAGCCGCTGCCCGCGCTGGGAGTCTGGTTCCTGGTGCAGGTAAGTCTTCACAAGCGTACACACAGGCATGCCACCCTGTCCTCAGACACTCTGCTTCTCATCCCCTGCAGGGTTAGCAGCAACCAGGGTTCCCAGGTTCTAAGGCCCCAATGAGAAGCATGATGGAAACGCTTCACTCAGGAGGCAGTAGAGCCAGATGCAGCTGGTCCCGTAGGACATTCCACTTCTCCATCCCAGTGGACACCCTGGGAACTAAGATCCAGGCTCCCAGGCTGGGAAAGAACCTTTTGAGGTGGGGAGAGCACGACAGGGATGCAAATGCAGATCTGGAACTGAGAAGGCTCAAAGGCACCCTGGCTGGGAAGGAGTGGTTTGTCCCCATATCCTGGAATGACCAAGGGCGTGACTAAAGGAGGGACAGCAACCTGGCACAGAGTAGGGTCCCAAGGACGGGCTCAGAGGCAGTGTGGCACTGGAAGAAGAGCACTGGGCTCGGCATTGGGAGCCTCGAGTTCAATTCTTGGCCCTGCTCCCAATCGGTTCTGTGACATCAGCCCCGGAGGCCACCTCCCATTTCTGGACCTGTGTCCACACCCGTTGAAGGACCCTTCAGCCCCAACATGGTAGAGTCTTCTGAACAAGACAAGGCTCTCCAGAAAGGATTTCCCAGGTGTCAGTTCAAAGCTGAACTGGCAGTGGGAGGGGCTGGGGAAAGGCACCCCAGCCTTAGTCACTTCACATTGTTAAAAGATGGGGGCGGGAGGGGTGGGTAGGAGCAGGCCCCAACCAGAAAATAGCCCAGAGACCCCCTTGTTGGCAGGGGACCTGGAGACAGTTCTGTGGCTCCCAGGCCAGCTCCCAACCTAGCACCATGTGAGGGGAAGGGGAACAGGCCAGCCTTTAAGCCCCGGAATCTCCTACCCCAACCTGGCTTTTCCTTTGGCCAAAAGTGACCCAGGGTCACCGCGCTTCATGAAGCCAGATCTCCTGGAAAGAGTAGGTCTTCTCGCCAGCTGTTCACCTGGGGCAGCCCCGGGGCGGCCATGGCACTTGACCTCTCCCAGGGCACTTCCATACTGTGTCCTTGAGGCCTCCGCACGTGAACACGCCCCCCCCCCCCCCCCCACCGCCGCCCTTCCATCCCATTCTCTAGCACTGAGATATGACGCCCTTTTGGACTGGGGCTTGCCACCATTTTGTACGACTGAATTAAAAACAAACCCAACCAAAAAAAATATAATATATATATATATACATGTTATATATATATATGTAACACAGTGCGACCCCAGCACCCAGGGTATAAACTCTGGCACCAAGAAAAAAAAATATTAAAATACTTTAGCTTCTTAGTATTTGGGAGGTTAAGGGGCTCTCTAGAAACCCTTGGCCACAGGCAGCTGGCGCAGAGCAGGCATGGCGGTCTCATCAAGTCTGCCCAGCATCTGCCAGGGGCCAAGGCCAGGTGGGCTTAGGGACAACATATGTACACTGGGACATGTATACGGCCGACTCCACGACCGCCTCAGTCCTTTACCACAGGAAACACCACACATGTCATATCCCAGGGGGAAGAACTGGGGTAGGGTTGAGGCCTGGGTCTCTGGGTCCAAATGCGTGGCAGTGCCCCAGGGCCCTGAAGGAGGCCTTTAGGACTGGGTGGGTACTGTAGGAACCAGCGATTCTTTCTCTAAAGAGGGAAGGTGAGATGGTAAGGTATGAAGCAGAATGGGTGTGGAGGTCCAGCGTTCTCTCGAGCTGGACACGCTCACACCCAGCCTAGGGACCACCTCTGGGTTCCCAGCTGCCCCCTCTGAAGAGTCTGGCTTGAACCATCACGGAAACGTCCAATCTCTCTCCCTGGTTTGGCAAAAGCCCCAGCTGGGCTCTTCTCCTCGTTGTCTGGAGGACAGGGAAACTACTACTGAGTGGACACCCTACTGGAGCAGGGAGTGATGGGATGGAGAGGGTAGGGTGGGTAGAACACAGGGACAGAAAACAGAGTCCTATGGACTGCTTCCTACCAGCTTGTGGTCTTCCACCAACAGGAAGTGGCCTCCCCATGGAAAACTATGAGCAGAACGGACCCTGGTTGGTGAAGGAGGTCCTAGAGGCCACCAACCCAGCACTGGACGCTCTGAGGCGCGTGTGGACCTGCCTGGGCTCTTCTCCTGGCCCTACCTGGGCTGCAGCAGAGTATTGCTTGTAAGTACTTGGCCAGCCCGGGCCCAGCTCCCCACTCTGCAGGTCAGTCTGGCTCAGCGTGTGGCGGGACGTCCCTGCCGTCACATTCAGTCTGGCTGTGGTGGCCGTGGCTACCTGGTGTTCTGGAGCTCCTCCCGTAGCCAGGTGGGCAGTGTCTGGCCCATCTTGTACAGCAGCTTGGAAAGCTCAATGTTGTGGTCCCGGTAATAGTCCTTCAGGAAGGCGCGGGACTGTAACAGGAAGGAAAGCTCAGATCTTGGTCACGTGCTGACTCAAGAGTGACCCCCCCCTCTTCCTTAAAACCACCATTCCATTGGCATCATCCCACACTCCCATTATTTATTCACAATCTTCTTCAAAAATCACAACCTTCAAAAGAAAACTCATATAGTAGGAGCACCAAAATACAGCACACAAGGTCAAACTTCTTGTGATTGATAGGGAGAAGAGAGAGAATTAAAACCAGGGGCAAAGAAGAAAAGGGAAACATAGTATTTTGTTGAGGATTTTTGCATCTATGTTCACTAGCGATACTGGCCTGTAATTTCCTTTTTTTGTGGTATCTTTGTCTGGTTTTGGTATCAGAGTGATGATGGCCTCGTAGAATGAGTTTGGGAGTGTTCCTTCCTGTGTAATTTTTTGGAAGAGTTTCAGAAGGATAGGTGTTAACTCTTCTCTAAATGTTTGCTAGAATTTGCCTGTGAAGCTATGTGGTCCTGGGCTTTTGTTTGTTGGAAGATTTTTAATCAGTTTCAATTTCAGTATTTGTGATTGGTCTGTTCACATTTTCTATTCCTTTCTGGTTCAGTCTTGGAAGGTTGTACCTTGCTAAGAATGTTTCCATTTTTTCTAGGTTGTCCATTTTATTGGCATATAGGTGCTTGTCGTAGTTTCTTAGGATCCTTTGTATTTCTGTGGTGTCAGTTGTTACGTCTCCTTTTTCATTTCTAATTCTATTGATTTGAGTCCTCTCTTTTTTAAAAAAAACTTTTATTTTTTATCTTTGGCCGTGTTGGGTCTTCGTTGCTGAGCACGGGGCTGTCTCTAGTTGCGGCGAGCCGGGACTACTCTTCATTGGGGTGCGCGCGCTTCTCACTGCAGTGGCTTCTCGTTGCAGAGCACTAGCTCTAGGTGCCTGGGCTTCAGTAGTCGCGGAGCACGGGCTTCGTTGGTCCGCAGCATGTGGGATCTTCCCGGACCAGGGCTTGAACCCATGTCCCCTGCATTGGCAGGTGGATTCTTAACCACTGCGCCACCAGGGAAGACGTCCTTTTTTTCTTGGTGAGTCTGGCTAAAGGTTTATCAATTTTGTGTATCTTCTCAAAGAACCAGCTTTTAGTTGTATTGATCTTTGCTATTGTTTTCATCTCTATTTCTGCTCTGATCTTTATCCTCAACAAAATACTAGCAAACTGAATCCAACGATACATTTAAAGGAGCATGATCAAGTGGGATTTATCCCAGGGATGCAAGGATTCTTCAATATCTGCTAATCAATCAACGTGATACACCATATTAACAACTTGAAGAATAAAAACCATATGATCATCTCAATAGATGCAGAAAAAGCTTTTGACAAAATGCAACACCAATTTATGATTAAAAACGCTCCAGAAAGCGGGCATAGAAGGAACCTACCTTAACATAATAAAGTCCATATATGAAAAACCTACAGCTAACATCATTCTCAATGGTGAAAAGCTGAAAGCATTTCCTCTAAGATCAGGAACAAGACAAGGATGTCCACTCTCACCATTTTTATTCAACATAGTTTTTAGAAGTCCTAGCCATGGCAATTAGAGAAAAAGAAGAAATAAAAGGAATCCAAATGGGAAAAGAAGAAGTAAAACCGTCACTGTTTGCAGATGACATGATACTATACACAGAAAATCCTAAAGATGCCACCAGAAAACTACTAGAGCTAATCAATGAATTCGACAAAGTTGCAGGATACAAAATTAATACACAGAAATCTCTTGCATTCCTATACACTAACAAACAATGAAAGATCAGAAAGAGAAATTAAGGAAACAATCCCATTTACCATCGCATCAAAAAGAATGAAATACCTAGATGTAAGGCCGGATACTATAAAACTCTTAGAGGAAAACATAGGCAGAACACTCTCTGACATAAATCGCGGCAAGATCTTTTTTGACCCACCTCCTAGAGTAATGAAAATAAAACCAAAAATAAACAAATGGGAACTAAAAATAAACAAATGGGAACTAATTAAAAGCTTTTGCACAGCAAATGAAACCATAAACAAAACAAAAAGACAACCCTCAGAATGGGAGAAAATATTTGCAAATGAAGCAACCAACAAGGGATTAATCTCCAAAATATATAAACAGCCCATGCGGCTCAATATCAAAACAACCCAATCAAAAACTGGGCAGAAGGCATAAATAGACGTTTCTCCAAAGAAGACATACAGATGGCCAGAGGCACATGAAAAGATGCTCAACATTGCTAGTTATTAGAGAAATGCAAATCAAAACTACAATGAGACAGCCCCTCACACCAGTCAAAATGGCCATCATTAAAATATCTACAGATGACAAATGCTGGAGAGGGTGTGGAGAAAAGGGAACCCTCCTACACTGTTGGTGGGAATGTAAATTGGTGCAACCACTGTGGAGAACAGTATGGAGGTTCCTTAAAAAACTAAAACTAGATGTATACAATATGATCCAACAATCCTCCTCCTGGGCATATATCCAGAAAAGACAAAAACTCTAATTGGAAAAGATACATGCACCCCAATTTAATAGCAGCACTATTTACAATAGTCAAGATGTGGAAGCAACCTAAGTGTCCATCAACAGATGAACGGATAAAGAAGATGTGGTGTATATATATATATATATATATATATATATATATACACACACACTATAAAATACTCAGCCATTAAAAAGAATGAAATATTGCCATTTGCAGCAATGTGGATGGACCTAGAGATTATCATACTAAGTGAAGTCAGACAGAGAAAGACAAATACCGTATGATATCACTTATATGTGGAATCTAAAGTATAAATCTATTTACAAAACAGACGCAGAAAACAAACTTATGGTTACCAAAGGGGAAAGGGAAGGGGGAGGGACAAATTAGGAGTATGGGATTAACAGGTATACTGCTATATATAAAACAGATAAGCAACAAGAATTTACTGTATACCACAGGGAACAAGAAACTACTACAATATTATAAATCAACTATACTTCAGTTTTTAAAAAATTATCAAGGGGTAATGGGAAAAAAAGGGAAATGTAACCAGAGTCACAGTGTGTGCCCTTTCCCCTATATCCTTATACATGCCATCCTCAAGAATGCCTTATCCTTCCATGCCATAGGTCCAAATACCACCCCATCCTTCCAGGCCCAACTCAAGAGACACCCCCCCACCTCGTCTGAGAAGCCTTCTTACCCATCCAACTTCAAGTGGCATGTCCTTGTTCTGTAGTCTCACAGCACTGCTGTGTAGTCATACCTAACTACACAAAACACTTCCTCCCTTGTATTCTACTTGTTGGCACATGTGACTCATTTCCCTCCTAGACTAGGAGCTCCTTGAAGGCAAAGAGCAGGTCTGATTCATTCTCAAAGCCCCATAGCATTCAGCCCTTGTAGGAGAAATACTCATTTGACTAAATCAATTCTGATCCACTATATCCCCTAGCCCACATTTCCTCCTGTTAAGAACACCACCCAAGAAACGCCAAGGTCCGTGAGTGCTGCGTGTCAGGTAAAGAGAAGACTCCCTCCAGTACAGGGACCCCCAACATTTATTCCCCTGCCACAGGCAGCAGGTCTGCTACTTACGTCTAAGTCCATCTCTGGGTATTTCCGGCCCTTGCTTTTGCCTAGACACTTGGTTTTTCCTCCTTCGAGCAGCTGGCACCAAAATCCTTTCTTTGGATCAAACCTGTGAAGGTGGGGAAAGCCTGTGGCTGGGAGCTGGCCCAGCCGAGCCCAGCCCCTTCCCACTTCAGGCAATGTTCACAGACCTCAGGAATGGCAGAGCCTCCTAGAAAATCACAGGATCCACTCCCATAGGCACACTCTGGTCTGTGGGACTGATACTTGCATCTGTTTGCCCAAGCTCTGGCTCTGGGCTCCACTAAACACACCTGCCCCCTCTTGCCAGCAGAGGCAGGCCGCACGCTCTGAGATCTCTCTTCTCCTGACTGGGCAGGCTCAGTTGCTGCAGCAAGTCCCTAACATGAACACTTCCCATCCTTCCTTATTCTGGGGATCCTCTTAGCACTCTCCAACTCAGGGGTGAGAACCCAGTAGGGGGAAAGAAGTTTAGTGGAGGTTCTTTTGCTTGTCAGTAAATTCAATCTTTACTAAGAAATGCTGTATCTACAGTTGCATTTAAGCATGGGCATCACTGGAAAGTTGTGGTTTTTTTCTAATGAATTTCAGAAATGATAGAGCAAGACTGCCTTCAGAACTGAAGTCATGCTGGACCTTCAACCGTATTTTGGGGAGAGGAGATCTGATGCTGTCATGGAGAGGAGAGGCATAATGGCATCAGAATTCAGTCCCAGATCAGGAACCATTAGGAGGTTCTTGGGCATGAGGACAGAAGGAAAACACAGTTCACATTTGGCAGGAGAGGGAGATAGGGATTTTTGAATGGGTCCCAGGGTAGGCACATGTGATGGTGATGGCGGGGACGATGGTGATGAGCATAGCTATCATTTACTGAGATTAGTACATCCCGGGCACTGAGCCAAGAGCCCCACCCACATGCTTTCATTCAAGACAGTGACCCTCCGGAGGTAGGAATTATTACCTTTATCCCCAACTTACGGAGAAGGAAAGTGAGGCTTGAAGGAACTAAGACACATGTCCAAGGCCCACAGTTAAAGAAGATGTCTGGGATCCTAACCCAGGCATCTCTACTGCCACAGCCATACCCGCAGCTGCTGCTCCTTTCTACCCTCAAAGGGAAGGACTGACTACCGTTTTCCACCTTCCGTTTTCAACTTCCAAAGTAAGGAGAAGGGAATATTCTTGCTGAAGGGCTTTCCTAAGAAGGTAGCTGGGGAAGGTGACTATTTCTCCTTCTCTTGAGACTCCCTCATCCAGATGAGCGTGTCACCTGTCTGTGATGTACCCTAGGAGACAGCCTCTCCCCAGTCCTGAGCCCCCTCAACACAGGCTGGCACTTATCCATCTTGGGACAGCGTTCTCAGTGCACTTGCACTGGGTTTTGAGTGATGGGAATGATTAGTCAAGGACAATATTTATAGTATCTTTTTCCTTAAATTATATTGAAGTCATAATCTAATGATAAGAAACCCTTGTGGGAACTGGAATTGCTCATTGCTGGTCTAACTTACTTAGGTAAAACACTGAAAATGTTCAGCCCAGAGTGAAAAGAACACCCCAGGTGTAGGACTGACCAGAGTAGAACAGAGTCATCACCTCACCTTTTCCTGAGTCAATATCTTTATTAATGTGACTCAAGTCATGTTAACTTTCCTGCTAAACTACCATCAGGGACATGCGTACTTCCTCACATTTGCTGACTAGTCTGTTTTTTTCTCCTAATCATTCAAGCCTTTGGCTTTTGGGCCCAGGTGCCTGCTCAGGACATCCCCCCGTTGAAAGGCCAAGGCAACACTCACGCCAAGGTTTTGTGGTAGTCAATGGTGTTCGTCACCCCAAGGAACTTTTGCACTGTGTCCATCACTTTGGCAGGTTCCGTTCGCAGCAGTTTGCCATCCAGGACCAGAATCTGGAAAAAAAGAAAAAGGCGAGTGTGATCTGAACCTGTTTTCACTCCAGTGGCAAACAGGCTCCCGGTCTTCTGGGTCAGCAGCCATGGTCATAAATTGGGGACCCCACACTCTGTAGACTGCTTCTTCCTCCACCTGTGGACGGGAGGTGCCGCCATGCCTCAGTCCTGGGCAGTCTAACTAACTCCCTGCTTTCTGCCAGCTTCCTCTGACCGATGCCATCCTCTCCTAGGGTTTAAAACCCTGCCTGCCCCTCATATCCCTATGACACCCCCTCTCTGCCTCTCTCCAAGTTTTTGGACCACATGTCATTCTCCTGCCTAAACCCTCCAAGGGTTTCCCTAAAATGCCTCAGCAACCTGGCCCCATCTACCTCTGCAACCAGGCTCTCCCTCCGTCACACACGCCTGTCTCCCTCACTCCCAGGGGCCTATCCCAGAGCTTTTTGGGTCCCCTTAGGGATAAAGAGCCTGCTGTGATGGGACAAGGGCTTGGGATAAACAAGACTGAAACCTTTGAAGACCCCAAAGATCTAACTCTCCAATGACACCATGTCTGGCCCTGTAACTGGTAAAAGAGATTTGAGGCTGTCTGCTAACCGCCCAGAGCCAGGGCTGTGATTGCCCTCCCGAGGGTCAGGGACAGGCAGCTACCTGGTTGGCGTGAAAGGCGCTGAGCCAGCGCTCAATGTGGGTGGCATACCAGCCGGGGACCAGGCAGCGGTTCTGGAGGGCGCGCAGTTTCAAGGATGCATCGGGCGCAGCAGCTGTGATCACCTCGTGGAAGGTGTACTTCAGGGCTACTGGGTCATCATGGGCTCGCTGGTGCTGCAGACAAGGGGAGAGAGAGGGTCAGCATGTCACGTGGAGGGACCAAAGGAAGAGGCTTTTGTGGGACAGAAACCAGGAGGCAGCCAGAAGACCCTGAGCTGGAACCAGGAGCCCTGGGTTCAAGTTCTGGTTCTACCTGTCATTACCCAGGGGAAGTCATAGCCCCTGGGAGCCCTAGTTTCTCCATCTTTGAGAGATGGGAGTTGGACTAGATCAGAGCTTCCAAATGCTGGTTGCTTCACACCACCTCTGTGATTTCTGCCATATCCATAAACCACCTGTACATGACAAGTCAACGTAAGTTTCTTTGCATTGAATCATCTTTCTTATTCACGTAAATGTATTTCAAAATAAAACTCAATACTGTCTCCATAAATAGAAAATTAGAATCAGTTGTCATATATAAAGGTAATCATTCATAAATACAATAAAAATAAAGCAATGTTCTCAAACACCAGGGAGATACAAATGTCTGCTACAGGCCCTGATACAGTCATGAGGGTGGGGCCCCTGTGATGGGATTGGTGCCCTTGTAAGAAGAGGCACCAGAGTTTGCTTGCCTGCTCTGCCATGTGAGGACACAGAAGGTGGCTGTCTAAAAGCCAGGAAGAGAGCTCTCACCAAGAACCAAACCGACTGTCCCCTTGATCTTGGACTTAGACTTCTAGGCTCCAGAACCGTGAGAAAAAAATTCTGTTGTTTAATCCACCCAACCTATAATATTTTGCTATGGCAACCCAAGCAGTCTAAGACAGAAGGATTGGGAAAGAATTGGAAAGGGGAAAACACCAGGTTTGAACCACCTAAAATAATGCCACGGGCAGTCGGCATCTGCATAATTCCCAAGTCCAGAGATCAGGAACCTGTCCACCCGGGGTAACCCTCACGAGCCCCTACACCTCCACTGAAGATCACACAGAGCTTGGGTGGGGGAGGTGCAATAATGGTGCATAACAGCTCCCCCTCCTGACCTCCCCTCTGAGGCAGGCCACTGTCCTTCCTCTCCCTCCAGCACCTTCCTGGATCCTCCTGGTAGGAATTAGTCCCCCTTCTCCTTATCCCGCCTCCACCATGGACAGAAGAAACAGGGTCTTAGACCTCAAGGAGCTGGGTTCAAAATGGCAGCATATGAACTTGAGCTAGTCACCTGGCTTGCTGAACCTTGGTCTTCTCATCTGTGAGAGGGGACACGCACAAAGCCCTCTGCCCTCTAGAAAACTGCCGTGACGCTCCAATGAGGTGAAGAGGTAGAGCAGGAGCATTAGAACAGAATGGGGACGGATTGCAGCCAGGGCCGCTTTCCCTCTACAGCCTTCTCCTTCCTCTTTCCTTCCCCCGATAAGAGCAGACAGCCAATCTCTGCTCATTGCCAGGAGGTGGGGAACACTCGGCAGAGCAGAAAAGAGAAGTGGCCTTTATTCCCCCAAAGACAAAGCCCAGAGGGAAGGAGAATACTGAGGTATAGACAGAAAGTCCTAGAGAAGCAAGTGGAAGAGAGAGATTGCCCACCAGACGAGGAGGGTCCCCAGGCTTGGGGAGTGAGAAGAGAGAGAGAGAGGTCTGTGGGAACAGGGAGCAAAGAGGGTCTGCACCTGCCTCCTACCAGCCTGTGGCCACAATGAGGCCCCAGAGAGGAGGCTCAGAGGGTGGCCAGACCTAGAGGGGCCTTCCTTGATCGGCTCTAGACGAGGAAGCCCCACGCCCTGGCACTGTGGCATAATCTTAGGAAGACTGGCAGGCAGGGGAGGAAAACCCCCAAAAGGCCAGAGCCTAAGCTTTCCTGTAAGCCCAGTGGAATGATGTTCAGAAAAAATTAAGTCATGTCATTGAAATTAAAGAAAATTCTAGTTCTTACATAGTCAGGTAGGAACTAGGAGTTACACTCTCTAGCACAAACTGCAGTCCACATAACTTCCTTACCTGATCGAGCATTTGCATTCTCCACTAAGAATGGCAGGTCCTGAGTCTTGTCCTTCTCTGATTTCCCACCTCCCTTCCACCCCGTGCCCAGCAAGGAGGCCACAGTTAGTATGAGCCCAGATCACTGTTCACTGAATCTAGGCTTCATCAAGATGGAATCAGCCTCCACCTCTTGTTGATGTCAGAGTCAGAGGCAGGTCCCCAGACGAAGCTGGGAGGGTGAGCAGGTAACTCGGCTGGTATTCAACATGGATTTCTGCCTGGCTTCTCCTCCGGGCTAGAAGTGCAGTGGAGGCGGGACCATTCTTACCCACCACGGCATTCCAGGAGCCTACTGAGGGCTGGCACAAAGGAGGCGCAAAATAAATATTTGCTGAGGGACTTCCCTGGTGGCCCAGGGGTTAAGAATCCGCCTGCCAATGCAGGGGAGACGGGTTCGAGCCCTGGTCCGGGAAGATCCCACGTGCCGCGGAGCAACTAAGCCCATGCGACACAACTACTGAGCCTGCGCTCTAGAGCCCGTGAGCCACAACTACTGAAGCCCGTGTGCCTAGAGCCCGTGCTCCGCAACAAGAGAAGCCACTGCAATGAGAAGCCCATGCACCACAATGAAGACCCAATACAGCCAAAAATAAATAAATAAAATTTAAATAAATAAATAAAATTTAAATAAATAAATATTTGCTGGTATTTATTGGTGGCTGAGCGGTAGACAGAGCCCGTACCCCCACCCAGGGCCCCACCCCGGCTCACCTGGTACCAGGAATAGGCTCGGTCTGCTGGGTTGATGAGGATGGTCAAGACCTTGGCCTTGGGTAACAGGGCAGCCGCCCGCCGGGGAGCCACTTCCGAATCAAAGTAGTTGGCGCTTTTCTCAAAGTAGAAGTCAGAGGTGGTGTTGGAGGGGATAGGGAAGAACTCCATGTACCTGCAGGAAGCCCAGAGAGCAGGGCTCGCAGGCAAGACCCAGGATGAAGGGGCCTGAGGGATGCAGCTGGGAGGGCCGCGGTGGCTGGGGGTGGAACTTGAGAAAGCAAGCAGGCACATGGCTCTCAGTCAAACAAGGACTCACTTCTGGCAGGGGTCCTAGATGGAGTGGTCACTTGGCAGTGTCCGTTTTATGAATTCATTCCTTTTTCGGGGAGACTCTGGGGTCAGGAGGATGTGAAGACTTGTGGGTGTGGTATGGGTGGCAGGGTATGGGAAGAGGGCTGCATCTTTCCATCCTAAATGGGATGGTCCCAGAGTGAAACTGGCAGGGCCCTAACTCTCACTGCCGCTAGGGGGCAAGCGGGGATGCCTCTGACCCGGGGACGCCAGCACTCAGGGGAGGGACGCCCTCTGCTGCCTCCAGACTGACCTCTGATGGTGCTTTCTAAGCTGCTACTGTGGACCAGGAGACAAGGCGGGGATGGGGTTCACCTCCTGCCACCCATACCCCCTCCCCGGCCTCATACGGGTGAACCTGATAGCTTCCCAGATGAACCTCCCACATCACACCCAGAGTGACTGTCCACACCAGTCCTTTGAGATCACCTGTAGGTTGAGGGCCCCTCAGAAAACTAAGTGAACACTCCAGACCCTCCCAGGAGCACCTACTGAGGCAAAATAGAGGTACACCTTCAGGGGTTTGAGGGAACCAGAACCCACAAAGCCTACCCCAGTTAAGGACGTAGGATCCCTACTCTATCCTGTGAGATAGGGTTTCTCTTAGGTGGTCCCAGGGACCCCTTTATCAGAAATCAGAATCACCTGGGGGCTTGTGAGAGTTCTGCACCCCTACAAACAAAATCAAAATCTTGAGAATGGAGCCGAGAAACTGCTAGCTCTCTCACATTTCTGAATTTTCTCTACAAAATAGCATTTTTACGTCCACAATCCATCGTTTGTTATATCTAAATGGAGAAAGCTCTGAGAAAGAAGCTTTTTTCCTAAGTTTGTAGCAAAGACATTTGGCAGCAAAACCTGACTTATGAATCTCACTTGGCATAAATATTCACATACTTTGCTACAGATATATTAATGTATTTGCTAATGGGCACTGCCCCAGACCTTGGTGAAGGTGCTGTTAAAGATACTGTGTCTCTCTAAATCTGGAAAGAGGTGACTTTCAGTAACGCATCTGGCTACAGTGGGTTTTAGATAAGAGATTGTGGCAATATTGGAGCGAGAAATAGGTAGATTGACAGATGATTGGTTAACTGAAAGACAGCTAGAAAGAGACTGATGGAAATACACACAGAAAAATACCACAACACAAACAGAAGAATGCCCATGATCTCTCTCCTCAGGTAAACCACTGACATAAAAATAATAAACAAGAGTAACACATGGGTTACAACCGCTGGTGACAGGTTCTGGTGAGAATCTGCAATTTCAACCACCTCCCCAGGAGACTCCCTGAAGGCTAGAAAGCCACCCCTGAAGGGCTCACAAGAACACCTCCTGCTCCACAGTCAGCCATCCACAGTGGGAACGGCCAGCCTTCGGGTCAGAACCCTTGGATTTCAGCCCCAGCTCTCAGGACCTCGGGCATGTCCCTCTTCTCCTCTGGGACTCAGGGTGTTTCTGTGCAGGCGAGGGAGGGGCTGGACTTTGATTTCTAGTATTCTCAGAGCCCAGGCAATAATGTAAAGGGGCAAAGGGCTTCCTCATCAACTATCCCATCTGTGACCAGGCTCCAGCATCATGACTCAAGGGTCACCGTGTTTTGTCCCTGTTTACAGGAACTAGCTGTGTTTAAGCGAGCGCCAGCTGCTTCCTGCTGTGGCCACAGCAGACCTCCTCCTGGGTAGACTCCATGCGACCATCCCATCCCACTGTTGACAGAAAGGCCCACTCACCAGTCGATGCCTTTGTGATAGTTGTGGCCATTAAAAAACTGGATCTCCTCAAAGGTCTCGGAGCTGGGGTAGTTGCTGCTGAGGTCGGGGTGCATGCCCAGGAACAGGTAGAGGGCCGTGGTGCCTGCGGGGAGGGAAGGTAGGTGAGACCTGGGCCCAGCGCCCCAACACAAAGATGGAGTCTGAAATTCTGGGTTCTGGTCCTGGCTCTCCATTACTCACTGGGAGATACTGGAAAAGTCCCTTCCCTTCTCTGGGGTTAGTTTCCTCATCTCTACCATGAAGGAATCATACTAAACTCAGGATGGGCAAATACATGGCTTGCACGTGGGCACGCCAACTCCTGCATCCACTGCAGACATCACTAAACCATCACAGCATTCTTCATCACTAAACAAAGACTTGGCCTCAGAATCCTCTCACCACTGTACTCCAGCAGTCATGTCCACTTGATTACTGTCTCCTCAATCCAGGAATTAGACAGTTTCTGCTGGTCCCTCTGGCTCTGGGCCTCTGTGCTCTCTGGCACTTCGGAGGAACTCAAGGACAAGGGAGTTCCAGACTCTCCAGTGTGCTGACATGAAATTCTTGAAGGGCTAAGAAATCTGGCTCAGATGCCTCCTCTTTGGGTACCCTTCCTTCACTCATACTCCCTCCCCTAATTGACAGTACAGGACCGACCCCCTCCTTTAGAGAGTTCATTCCTTTCCTACATGTGAGTCTACAGTTAATATGCTATAATGAGAGGTTCCAGAAGAGAAGGAGACTACAGAGTTTGGTGATCAAGAGTATAAGTTTTGGGGTCACAGAGACCAGAGTTCCAGACCTGGATCTGCCATTTCCTAACTAAATGTGTTAGGGAAATCACTTAATTTCTCTGAGCCTTGAGTGTTTTGTCTGTAACATGGGAGTACCCATCCATGCCATATAGTGCGCATGGTAAATACTTAGCAACCATCTCTCCTCTGCTCCCTCCTGTACCTCTGGCAGACATGACTAATTGATGACAGTCTTCTTTGCTCTGTATCAGTTTTGCCTGGCACTGCTCCAACATGCAGAGTAGCCGATCTGGGCTTCTCTGATTTTACTCTGAGACTCCCAGCAGGACACAGCGAGAGCTCCCTGAGGCTGTGGTTCAGGACAGACAGGAGAATCCAATGCCCATCCTCTATCCTCTTCCCACCTCCACACTGATGGGCAATTCATGTTCACCCCAGCTTCACTCTCACTTCCTGGGAAAGAGGGGGCAGATTACTGGAGAGTGGGACTAGGGCATGGTGGCCCCCAGAATTCTGTGGCTGAGAGAGCAGGCACTGGGGGAGGCTGGTCAAGAATGGAGAGACCTGCCTGTTTTCTGGGGGCCAATGATGAGGAGCTTTGGGAAGCGGTCACACGTCTTCTCCTTGGACCAGATGTCTTTATGGCGTTTGTCTTCACAGGGATCCTAAAACAACAGGGGAAGAGATGTCAGGGGTGCCCAAGAATGGACACTGGACTCCCACTGCACATGGATATGTGGCTCTTACAGCCCTGAATGACAAGTGTAACTGCATGTGCCCTTGTCACATCCCCATCTCGGGACACTGAACGGCTGGCAGGCAGCAACCATTTCTAGTCAGTCTCACGCTCCCAGACATAGCCTAGTAAAATGCTCAGCATAACACTTGGCTCGTGAGCTCCTATTGTTGAATTTAAAAGTTCAGCAAGAGGTCAGCAAACTTTCTCTATAAAGTTTAGTAAACCTTTTGAAATATTTAGTAAATATTGTATTTTAGGCTTGGGTACTATCCGGTCTGTTGCAACTACTCAGCTCTGCTGTTGTAGCTTGAAAGCAGCCACAGATGGTACGTACAAGAATGAGTGTGGCCATGTTCCAATAAAACTTTATTTACAAAAACAGACTGCAGGCCAGACTGGCTCACAAGCCATGGTTTGTGGACCCCTGAAACCATCAATTCCAGCTTCTGCTTCCAGTTTTTTACAGCGCCCTGGGGCAACTTCCCCAAGAACTGTCCCCCAAGCCCTCTGATCAGTCCCCTTTCCCATGCTCAGAGCCTGCTGGAGTGAGAAGGTACATGCCAGGCAGGGCAGCTGCTTTCCACACTTGTGTACACTGTGTTCCCGTACAGTTCTGTGGTGCTGTTTTTCAGAGGTGAGTGTGCATGCACATAGGTCTGCAGGGAAGGTCTAGTGTGAACAAGAACAAGCACGCATGCCCACGCTGGTGAGCAAGTGTGCACCTGTTTACACTTGAGAGAGCATGAGGGCCTGAGGACTGAGTCCCTGAGACCATACCTGGGGTGCATGCCCGTGCGTGGTAGGCCTTCCATCCCTGCCATGAGGCACCCAGGCCACCCATCCCACCCACCTGCCAGAGCGGGTCCTTCTCCTCAGAGAAGATCTGGAAATACTTCTGGGCCAGCTGCACCGGGGGCAGTGTCTGCAGCCGGAGGTTGGTCCAAGAGTGCAGGAAACGCACCAGGTGCTTGAAGGTGTACAGGCCCAGGCGGTCATTCCCGTAGTTGGACAGGTGCGTCATGAAGATGCTAATCTGCTCCGGGGAGGGAAGATGTGAGGCGGGGCCAGTCAGCCTCTGAGCCCCTTTCACTACCTTCACCCCCACTTCTGACCCTCTGGTCTTGCTTGAGCTTGCAGGGCCGCGCTCAATGACCAGTCCAAGGTTCACCGGGGCCGTCAATAAACTCACTGTGTGAGCTTGGGCTAGGTACAGCCAGGTGAATCTGGTCTGACACCTGAAAGGGGAAGCTGACCTCCTGTGCATGTCATATGGGTGCTCTTTTCTACTTTTTTGGCAGGAGGGTGAGGGGGTGCATGGAAGATAAGGGGTACACGGTTACCCCATAAAGCTGATAACACCACCACTTAATATCTATCTAATATTATTAAAGTATGGATGATTATTTCCATTTTACAGATAAGGAAAGAGAGACCCAGAAAGTTCAGCTGAACTTTCAGCTGAACTATATATATAGTGCATTTTAAACTATCTATCTATCTATGTAGATATATAGTTTAATATATAGCTTAACAGATTCAGTTTACTATGTATATTTATACAATATTTATATTTTTATACACAAACACAAAGATTGGAAAAAGAACAGACAAAAATGCCAACACTAATGGACTTCCCTGGTGGTGCAGACTAATAAGAACCTGCTGTATAAAAAAAATTAAATTCAATTCAAAAATTAAAAAAAATAAACAAAATAACAAGTTAAAAAAAAAAGGGGGGCTTCCCTGGTGGCGCAGAGGTTGAGAGTCCGCCTGCTGATGCAGGGGACACAGGTTCGATCCCTGGTCCGGGAAGATCCCACATGCCGCGGAGCAACTAAGCCCGTGCGCCACAACTACTGAGCCTGCGCTCTAGAGCCCGTGAGCCACAACTACTGAGCCTGCATGCTGCAACTACTGAAGCCCGTGTGCCTAGAGCCCGTGCTCCGCAACAAGAGAAGCCACTGCGATGAGGAGCCCGCGCACCGCAACGAAGAGTAGCCCCCGCTCACTGCAATCAGAGAAAACCTGTGCGCAACAACGAAGACCCAACGTAGCCAAAATCAAATAATTAAATAAATAAATTTATTTTTAAAAAAGTGCCAACACTATTGTATGGAAGTGCAAGGTTATAAAAGGGACAAAAAGACTTCTCAGATTCTCCACCAAGGTCATGCAGAGGAGCGGGGACACAGCCAGGGCTAGAGTGCGGGATTCCCAACTCCTGGCTGCACACTTGCTCCTGCCCCTCCCCCCAGGCCTGGGAAGGCCTGCCTCGGCTGCAGACGACTGTCAGACCGTCCCGCAGCCCCTCCTCACCGCCAGCCAAGGGCTGTGGAGCACTCACAGGGTTGAGGAGCACCGTGAGGAAGAGCTCGCCCCCGTTGATGATCTTGTCCAGCTCGCTGGAGCCGCCTGGGTACTCGTTGTAGAAGATCGTGTGTGTGAAGAGGCCGCAGGTCTGCCGCGGGAGGACCTGAGGATGGGGCGGGAGAGACGAGCTATGGCTTCTCCAGGCACGGATGGTGACGAGCAGGGTCACCAGAAAGGGGACCTCAGAAAGGCAGCCTCTTGTGTGACCACACACACCCCAACCCTTGGGGGTCTTCTCCACCAAAGACCTGCAGCCTGTGACACTCCCCCAAGTAAGCCCAGGGGCCCTGGGCTTACTTGAACACTTTTCATATTTCTCTGTACAAAATGAGCAGACTCCAAAGTAACAGGGACAGGCAAGTGAGAATGTTTCTGGAAATTTGGACTGTGTGCCCAGCGAGGGTCCCTGCCCCTCTCTAGAGCAGCTCTCCCAGGCACGATCTGTGACTTCTCTCCTGACTTTACAACCTGCCTCGTAGCACTCTTGGTTGTACATGGGTTTAGCTGTTTAGTATGCGATCCAGGAGGGCAGAGAACTCACCCGTCTCATCACCGCCTCATCCCCAGAGTCAGTAGGAATGCCTGGGAGGTCAGAGGATAGACGGATGCAGGCATGAATCTGGCCTTCCCATGACTGCCCATCTGGACTGATGAGAACCGTCTAGCCACTCCAGTGGCTGAGGCCAAAAACCTGGAGTCATCCTTGCCTTACCTCTCTCTCCCATACTCTATATCCAAGTCATCAGCAATTCCTGTTGGCTGTAACTTCTAAATATGTCCAGAATGTGATCACGTCCCAGCATTGCACCCTGGTCCAAGCCACTATGCCTCAACGGGAAGACTGCAGCGGCCTCCTAACTGGTCTCCCTGCTCCCCACTTGGCCCCCTACAGGCTTTGCAACTCACAGCAGCCAGAATGATGGAAATCCTCTTAAAATATGAGTTAGATCATAAGAGCACTCCATTCAAAACCCTCCCATCACAGACTAAAAGCTAAAGTCCATCCAGAGGCCTTATGTTGCCCTGCATGATCTGGTCCATCAATCACCCCTCTGACCTCATCTCCTACCACCTCCCCCCAACTTGCTCCCTTCCAGCCATACTTGTCTCTTAGTTGGTCCTCAAAACCACGCAGCACAAGCCTGCCTCAGGGCCTTTGCACTCGTCTTCTCTGCCACGCATGCTCTTCCTCATGTAGCAGCATGGCTCATTCCCAGGAAGGCTCTCCCTAACCATCCTGTTTAAGCTTCTCCTCTCCTCAGTACTCCCTGTCTCCATTCCCTGCTTGATTTTTCTCCACAGCATTTATGCCATCTGACCATTGTATACTTTACACAGTTACGAATGCACTGTCTCCTGCCTCTAGAATGTCAGGTCTACAAAGGTGAGAACTTTTGATTTTGTGCACTTCAGTATTCCCAGTGTGTAAAAAGCGACAGACACACATTTTACATAAGCCAACGAATGGATGAGACAGAGGCCTTTCCCAGGGCCTCACTAGAGGCCCATTAAAGAATGCTCATCTCCTGATCCCGTCACAAAAGCATAGGAGTAGCTCACGAAAAAGGCAGACTGGTAGTCCTCCTTCCCCGGGATAGAGAGCCTCAGGTGACAGAGGGGACAGTAGAAAGTGGCCTGAAACCCCTAACCAGCTCCCCAGACTCATGCTTCCCAGGAGAGCATGTGCATACCTGCCTCCCAGGCTCTGGGCCACACTCACCATGATGCCGTTGTGGATGAAGCCACGGCGGTAGCGGGCTGGCTTCAGGTGGGGGTACTCCTCCGTGCTGGTCACGCGGATGTTCCACACCTGCTTCCAGGCCTCGTACAGCTGCACGTGCACAGGGTACACGCCCGAGTGGTGGGGCGCCACTGCGTACCCCATGTCTGTGGGAATGCCGTGCTCCTGGGGAGAGGAGGGCCAGGGCAGGGTGAGCAGAGGGTTTCTTCCCCTCTGGGCTTTATCTCCCCTTTGCAGAGAAAAATCAGAGGCTAGAACGGCAGAGCAGCGGGTCTGAGCCCTTGAGGTGCAGATGGGGAAGCTGAGGCTCAGGACCCAGAGTCTCGGAAAGAGGCACCAGCCGAGCCGGGACTCCAATTCGGCCCAGCATTCACTTCCTCCAGCACCAGGAGTGAGGAACAAGGACGGGTGCTGTTCCTGCCTCTCTTGGCCTCTGACTGGCTGGTGGCTCAGGCTGAGCCAGCAAGCAGGCTTCATCCCCTCCTTGCTGGGCATCTCCTCCAGCCTTCTGGGGTACCCACTCTAGCCTGAGGATGAGAGCTTGGGCTCAGGAAGCAAACAGGCCTGGGTTTAAGTCCTGCACGGACCTCTTATTAGCTGGTGTGGCCTCCCAGAGCTCCAGTTTCTTGTTTAAAATGAGGGTATTGAGATACCAGCCTCTTGGGATCCCTGTGAGGCTTTAATGAGACAGCAGCTATAAAGATGTTAATAAAAAGCTGTCAGACGAACTGCAGAAGCAGCACAAGGCCAGTACTTCTGACCCCCAGCCCAGCCCCGAGCCCTCCCGGCTCTGCCCTGTAGGGAATCTTACTCACGACAGCGAACTTCTTGTTCAGGGCCATCTGCTCAGCCAGTACGGACTGGTTGTGGAAAAGGTGGGGCTGCATGTGGCTCCACATGTGGGGGAACCACCAAAACTCCTTCACGTACGACAGCAGCAGGTCGTCCCCCGCGTCCTCAGCATCAGTACCTACAGCCCGAGCACAGGCAGCTCAGCCCGGCCCACCTGCCATGAGGCCTGGTGATGGGTGTGCACGGCCACAGCCCACCTGAGAGCTGCTTAGAGCGGTTCCGTGAGCTACAGTGTGGGGCAGATAGAGCCCCAGTCCAGGGCCCTGGATTCGAGCATGGCCTTGACTCAGTGGGTGACTTTGGCCAAGTACTCCCCATCTCTGGCCCTTGGGGCCTGTCTATGCAATATGCAGTTCAGAGGCAATGATTCTAATGGTTTCTTCTAGCTCTGACTTGCCTGCTGTGATCCTATTCCTATTTTTCTACTGGGTCATTTGTCTTTTACTTATTGACTTGTAGATGCTCTTTGTATATGTACAAGATGTTTAACCCTGTCTTGTGTATATCACTACAACTACATCTGATATGCTAAGGGTTAAGAATATAAAAATACACACAGACAACCAAGTGTTGCTCTTATTTGGCTTTGGAGCTATGCTGCAGACTTTCCTCCCAGAACTGCAGACTAATAGGGTTTGCCTAGAACTCAAGAGAGGCTGTCCTCACTGTGGCCCACGCAAAAGGCAGCTCGAGGGAATGCTCACTACAGATGACTACTCAGAGGCTGTTCCCTTCTGCCCAGTCCCAAGGGGCAGCTTGTGAGGACCTTGGGAAAGCCCCCAAGAGGAGGGCAAGTATGAACCAGGCAACCCTGAGCCTTCAACCTCAACCCTTAAGACTCAAAAATTTAAAAAAAACTCATTCCAGATGAAGGAACAAGATAAAAACCCACAAGAACAATTAAATGAAATGGAGACAGGCAACCTACCTGAAGAAGAATTTAGAGTAATGATAGTAAAGATGATCCAAGATCTTGGAAAAAGAATAGAAGCACAGATTGTGAAGATACAAGAGATGTTTAACAAAGAGCTAGAGATTTAAAGAACAAACAGAGATGAAGAACACAATAACTGGAATGAAAAATACACTAGAAGGAATCAACAGCAGAATAACTGAAGCAGAAGAATGAATCAGTGAGCTGGAAGACAGAATGGTGGAAATCACTGCCACAGAACAGAATAAAGAAAAAAGAATGAAAAGAAATGAGGACAGTCTCAGAGACCTCTGGAACAACATTAAATGCACCAACATTTGCATTATAGGGGTCCCAGAAGGAGAAGAGTGAGAGAAAGGGCCTGAGGAAATATATGAAGATATTATAGCAGAAAACTTCCCTAACAGGAGAAGGAACCAGTCACTCAAGTCCAGGAAATGCGGAGAGTCCAATACAAGATAAACCCAAGGAGGAACATGCCAAGACACATATTAATCAAACTGACAAAAATTAAAGACAAAGAAAAATTATTAAAAGCAACAAGGGAAAAGCAACAAATAACATACAAGGGAATCCCCAAAAGGTCATCAAGCTGATTTTTCGGCAGAAACTCTGCAGGCCAGAAGGGAGTGGCACGATATATTTATTTATTTATTTATTTATTTATTTTTTGGCACGATATATTTAAAGTGATAAAAGGGAAAAACCTACAACCAAGAATACCCAGCAAGGCTCTCGTTCAGATTTGATGGAGAAATCAAAGCTTTACAGACAAGTAAAAGCAAAGTGAAATCAGCACCACCAAACCAGCCTTAGAACAAATCCTATAGGAACTTCTCTAGGCAGAAAAGAAAAGGCCACAACTAGAATCAAGAGAATTATAAATAGGAAAACTCACCAGTAAAGGGAACATAAAGTAAAGGTAGGAAATCATCCACACACAAATATGATATCAAAACCAGCAATCAAGAGGAGAGTACAAATGCAGGATATTGGAAATGCATTGGAAATTAAGAGACCAGCAACTTAAAACAATCTTGTACATATACAGCCTGCTGTATCAAAACCTCATGGAAACTGCACACCAAAAGTCTACAACAGACACACACACAAAAAAAGAAAAAGCAATCCAAACACAATACTAAAGATAGACATCAAATCATAAGACAAGAGGACAAAAGAGGAAGGGAAGAAAAAAGACCTCCAAAAACAAGTCCAAAACAATTAACAAAATGGCAATAGGAATATACATTTAAATAATTACCTTAAATTAAATGGATTAAATGCTTCAACCAAAAGACATGGGCTCGCTGAATGGATACAAAAACAAGACCCATATATATGTCGTCTACAAGAGACCCACTTCAGACACAGGGACACAGACAGACTGAAAGTGAGGGGACAGAAAAAGATATTCCACGCAAATGCAAATCAAAAGAAAGCTGGAGTAGCAATACTCATATCAAACAAAATAGACTCTAAAATAAAGACTCTTACAAGAGACAAGGAAGGACACTACATAACGATCAAGGGATCAATCCAAGAAGAAGATATAACAATTGTAAATATATATGCACCCAACATAGGAGCACCTCAATACATAAGGCAAATGCTAACAGCCATAAAAGGGGAAATGAACAGTAACACAATAATAGTGGGGGACTTTAACACCCCACTAACACCAATGGACAGATGATCCAGACAGAAAATCTACAAGGAAACACAAGCCTTAGACCACATGAACTTAACTGATATTTATAGGACATTCCATCTGAAAGCAGCAGAATACACTTTCTTCTCAAGTGCTCATGGAACATTCTCCAGGATAGATCACATCTTGGGCCACAAATCAAGCCTTGGTAAATTTAAGAAAACTGAAATCACATCAAGCATCTTTTCTGACCATAACACTATGAGATTAGAAATTCATAACAGGAAAAAAAACTTTAAAAAACACAAACACATGGAGGCTAAACAATATGTTACTAAACCACCCACGGATCTCTGAAGAAGTCAAAGAGGAAATCAAAAAATACCTAGAGACAAGTGACAATGAAAATACAACAGTCCAAAACCTATGGGATGCAGCAAAAGCTGTTCTAAGAGAGACGTTTACAGCAATACAATCTTACCTCAGGAAACAAGAAAAATCTCTGAATAAAGGTTATTCAGAGATTAATAGGCTAATAAACAACCTAACCTTACATCTAAAGCAACTAGAGAAAGAAGAACAAAGAAAACCCAAAATTAGTAGAAGAAAAGAAACCATAAAGATCAGAGCAGAAATAAATGAAATAGAGACAAAGAAAACAATAGAAAAGATCAATGAAACTAAAAGCTGGTTCTTTAAAAAGATAAACAAAATTGATAAACTTTTTGCCATACTCATCAGGAAAAAAAGGGAGAATTCAAATCAATAAAATTAGAAATGAAAAAGGAGAAGTTACAGTGGACACCACAGAAATACAAAGGATCATAGACAATGATACAGGCAACTATGGGCCAATAAAATACATACAGGCAACTATGGGCCACTAAAATGGACAAGAATAAATGGAAAAATTCTTAGGGCTTCCCTGGTGGCGCAGTGGTTGAGAGTCCGCCTGCCGATACAGGGGACACGGGTTCATGCCCCGGTCCGGGAAGATCCCACATGCCGCGGAGTGGCTAGGCCCGTGAGCCATGGCCGCTGAGCTTGCGCATCCGGAGCCTGTGCTCCGCAACGGGAGAGGCCACAACAGTGAGAGGCCCGCGTACCACCAAAAAAAAAAAAAAAAAAAAAAAAAATTCTTAAAAAGCTACAACTTCCCAAGACTGAACCAGGAAGAAATAGAAAATATGAACATACCAATCACAAGTACTGAAATTGAAACAGTGATTAAAAAACTCCCAACCAAAGTCCATGACAGATGGCTTCACAGGTGAATTCTATCAAACATTTAGAGAAGAGTTAACACCTATCCTTCTGAAACTCTTCCAAAAAAGTACACAGGAAGGAATACTCCCAAGCTCATTCTATGAGGTCACCATCACCCTGATACCAACACCTGGCAAAGATACCACAAAAAAAGAAAATTAAAGGCCAATATCACTGATGAACATAGATGCAAAAATACTCAACAGAATACTAGCAAATCAAATCTGGCAACAGATTAAAAGGATCACACACCATGATCAAGGGCATTTATCCCAAGGATGCAAGGATTCTTCAGTATCTGCAAATCAATCAATGTGATACACCACATTAATAAACTGAAGAACAAAAATCATACGATCATCTCAATAGATGCAGAAAAAGCTTTTGACAAAACTCAACACCTATTTATGATAAAAACTCTCAAGAAAGTAGGCATAGAGGGAACTTACCCCAACATAATAAAGGCCATATATGACAAACCCACAGCTAACATCATTCTCAATGGTGGAAAGCTGAAAGCATTTCCTGTAAGATCAGGAACAAGGCAAGGATGTCCACCATCACCACTTTTATTCAACATGGTTTTTGAAGTCCTAGCTATGGCAATCAGAGAAGAAAAAGAAATAAAAGGAATCCAAATTGGAAAAGAAGAAGTAAACCTGTCACTGTTTGAAGATGACATTATACTATACATAGAATATCCTAAAGATGATACAAGAAAACTACTAGAGCTCATCAATGAATTTGGTAAAGTTGCAGGATACAAAATGAATACAGAGAAATCTCTTACATTACTACACACTAACAACAAAAGATGAGAAAGAGAAATTAATGGGACTTCCCTGGCAGTCCAGTGGTTAAGACTCCGTGCTTCCAATGCAGGGGATGTGGATTCAATCTCTGATGAGGGAACTAAGATCCCACATGCCATGCAGTGCAACCAAAAAAAAGTCTACAAATAATAAATGCTGGAGAGGGTGCAGAGAAAAGGGAACCCTCCTATACTGTTGGTGAGAATGTAAATTAGTACAACCACTATGGAAAACAGTAAGGAGGTTCCTTAAAAAACCAAAAATAGAACTACCATATGATCCAGTAATCCCAGTCCTGGGCATATATCCAGAGAAAACCATAATTTGAAAAGATACACGCACGCCAATGTTCACTGCAGCACTATTTACAACAGCCAAGACACGGAAGCCACCTAAATGTCCATCAACAGACAAATGGATTAAAAAGATGTGGTACATATATACAATGGAATATTACACAGCCATAAAAATGAATGAAATAATGCCATTTGCAGCAACATGGATGGACCTAGAGATTATCATACTAACTAAGCCAGACAGAGAAAGGCAAATATCATGTCACTCATATGTGAAAGCTAATTTTTAAAAAAATGATACAAATGGACTTATTTACAAAACAGAAACAGACTTACAGATATCAAAAATGGTTACCTAACTTATGGTCACCTAAGGGGAAACATGGTGGGGAAGGATAAATCAGGAGCTTGGGATTAACATACACTACCATGTATAAAATAGATAAGCAACAAGGACCTACTGAATAGCACAGGGAACTCTACTCAATAGTCTGTGATGAGGGAATTCCCTGGTGGTGCAGTGTTTAGGACTCCACACTTTCACTGCTGAGGGCCTGGGTTCAATCCCTGGTCAGGGAACTAAGATCCCACAAGCCAGGCAGCACAGCCAAAAAAAAAAGAAAAATTCTGTGATAACCTATGTGAGGAAAGAATCTAAAAAAGAATAAATATACATATAACTGAATGACTCTGCTGTACACCTGAAACTAACACAACATTGTAAATTAACTATACTCCAATAAAATTTAAAAAAAAAAAGAAAGAAAAACTCGTGACAGTGCTCATCTCTGGGGTGGGTGCAGTTATAGGGCATTTTCATTTTCTCTGCTACGTATTTCTGTAAAATTCGTAAAATTCAACCAATTCCTTTCTAAGGCTGAAGTAGTACAAAGAATATTAAAAGGTGGTGGTGAGAGGGAGACAAGAGGGAGAAGATGCCCACCCCGCTGAACAGCAGAGTCTGAGGCCCGGGGACAGATGAGTGGGGGCCATCGTGTGTCACTGCTGTCTCCAAATGCCCTGTGTCTGGGGCTGCGACTGCTCTGTGGGCTGTCTGGCTCTGGGAGAGGCCACAGAGGTCAAATGTGGCCCTAAGTGGGCCCACCCGCCCACCTGCTGACCCCATGGCATAGCACTCCGAGGGTCTGGATGTTGAGGGCCCCTGGAAGTTGCTAGTGGGGGCAGAGCCAGGCCCACTTACCTGTGTGGAAGAATTTCCCTGAGTAGCCCAGGTTGAAAGTGAAGTTTGGGATGTGTGTCCGTAGTTCGTTCTGCGTATCAAATAGGGCCTAGGATAGGCAGAGTGGGGAGAAAGGGGTGAGGGGAAGCCAGAAGTTCCCCGCTCCTCCCAGAAGGGTTCAGCTCCTGCAGGACCAACTACAAAGTTGGCAGGGCCCATAGAAAAATGGAAATAGGGACCCTTGCTCAAAGATTGTTGAAAATGTCAAGAAGGAAATAGCAGAGCATTATCTTGAATATGGGCCCCTTCCAAGCATGGGGCCCTGTGTGACTATACAGGTCCCATACCCACGAAGCCAGCCCTGTGCTGCCGCCTCCACCAGGCCTCTGGCAAGACAAGACATAGACTCTAGCCTGGTTCTGCCATGCCCTTGAGGAAGCTATGAAAATTCTCCAGGCCCCAGTTTCCCCAGGTGTGAAATAGGGATAATAAGAGCTCCCTCAGGGGCTCTTGGGAGGATTAAATGAGATACTGCATGTAAAACAGCCTGGCATTTTGGTAACTGATGAAAAATAGTGCCATTATCATGTCTGTGGTCACTGCCCCTGTGAGCCTCATGTCTTCATCTGTCAAACATGGGGGATTTCACCTCGTTGGTGACTGCAAGGCTGATGTCAAAGGACCACGACTTTTCCAGAGACGTACTGTGTGCCCAGCAATGCAGTGTTTCCATGCACAGCTCACCCAGTGCTTTGCAAGTCAATGAAGGGATGCTGACACTTGTGAAACAAACATACAGTTGTCCTCTGGAGTCAGGACTCAAAAAAATCCCTACCAGGTATGATGCACAAGCCTGCTAGGAAACCTGTAAGAAGAGCCCGCTATCAGAACACTTTGCAAACAAAAAGTCCTGGCCCTCCTTGGGGCCACCACCGGCATCTTACCAAGGCCATGCACTACCTGGTGGATGCCCATGCTCTAGCTGTGTGGCCTTGGGCCAGTTACTTCACCTCTCTGAGTCTTAGTGTCTGTAAAATGGGATTTAAAACAATACCCACCTCACAGAGCTGCTGTGAGGATCAGATGATGCAATGCACAGAAAGGGCTGAGCACAGAGCCTGGCACTTGCCAAGCCTTGAATAAGCACTGCTGTTGGTATCATTTAAGTTGCACTGTACAGCCCGTACTGTACAAGTTAATGAGGCAACATTCATGTCTCTGCAAGAAAAGCTCAGTTGTAGCCAGTCCTTGGGATTAAAGAAAAAGAAAAACCTGCCCTTTCTGACTCAAAAGGATGTTTAAAGCAAATGGGACCTGGCTGGCATAGAGCTCTACAGTCTGCACGGAGCTGAGTACACTGAAGAGGGCATCTCTTTTGGTATTCTTCTACAGAAAAGGCTCCAAACTGCTAGCATTCCTCTCATTCCAATAATGGGGAAAATAAGAACCAAGAAGGGCAAGCCCAGGGTTCACAGGAGACACAGTGAGCCTGGCAGCCTGATTTCTTCATGGGGTCGACCCTGGACCAGTCTCAAGGACTCATCCTGGACAGGAAGCAAAGACCTAGGTTACAGCAGGAGAGAGCAAGGTTGGGCCACCTGAAGAACGTCCTAAGGAGAAAACAGAGTAATCTACTTTGCTAGAGGTGGGTCGGGGCATTGCATGACGCCTCAGAGCTGGAAGGCTCAACAGGAGTCGTCTCAAAACTTTCTTTCAATAGGGGAGCCCCTGAGGAAGTGAAATCTCAGGAGCAAACCCAGTGGGTAAAGCAGATCAAAGCAACACTGCTCTGTCCCAGAGGTAGAGCCGGGAGGGCTCAGAGTCTGGCATCTGCACATGCCCCCTCACCCCAGCCGTCCAGGTCCTTCCCATCCACCCCATCTTGTCATTTCACCGCTGAAGCTCAGAGAGTGGAAGGGACTTGCCCAAGTCACCCAGTCAGTTAGGGGCAGATTGAGACTGGAACCCAGGTCTTGACTCCCCAGACAGTGCCTGCTCCTCAGCATCATCTGCTCTGCTCTCCCCTGGAGGTGTACGGAGGGGCAGAGAGTTCACTCTAGACCAAGGCAGGAGGACGATGGACCCCGCCCCCTGCCCCAGCCCAGGGCCTTCCCTCCAGGACCCACGGCCAATCCCAACACAGCACCCACACGGAGGAAAGCATTCCTCTTAATTAAGTCTCTTTTTCAATCCTCCTCCTATCGTCAAAAAGAAGTCTTGGTTTGGTGCTAATACGTTTCTAACTCTCACTAATCTCGTATAAGAGAGGACAGGTCATCAGTAGGCAGCAGTACTTCGCTAGAATTTAATCCTCTGTTTCGTTTTCATTGGATCTATTGTTATGGTTGCCCTCTATTTATGGCAACTGATACTGACTTCCCCATTTACACTAGTGATGTTGTTCCTTTTGCATACAACTCTGAGTAAAGTAGTGAGTAGATGAAAATGGTCTTAATTTGCAGGCTTCTCTTTTATAGTGATACATGTGTAAAATTTCATGGTTTGCAAAATGCTTTTACATACAGTTTAGTTTTGTAAACATTTTTTGAATTAAACACATGCCTTTCACTATCTATACAGACCGCAGTTAAAGTATGCCTTGTATATGATTCACACTCTAATTCTTGTTTTAGGAGTTTTGTAGGAGCTTTGGTACTGACACAAACATTTTTGAGAGTTAAAAATCATGTCTGGATTAAGAGGTAGGTACTCTCTGCACAGCTACCATCTCCCCGTAGTTATATTCTTGAGCTCCATATAACCAGAGGCAAAATTCCTGTATATTCAATACTTCAAATAATTTTAAATGGCACTTGCTTCTAATAAGACAATAAAACCAAGTGGCCAAGGGAGGGGGACTGACAGCACAGAGGAGGTGCAGACAGCAAAGTCACGATGGGGACAGTAAGGTCTGAAGGTGGCGAGGCCCACCCTACATGGTCTGGCGCCCCCAGCCATACCTTCACGTCCTCCACCTTCATGCGCGTGCCCTCCTTGCCCACGAAGATGTCGTCAATGTCCACCAGGATGTAGCGGTCTAGAGGCAGCGAGAGGCGCTTGCCTGTGAGGAAGGCCACGGCGTCGACGAAGACGAGCTTGTGCAGCCAGAAGTTGAGGTTGTTGCCGAAGAGCACGCGCTGGATTCCGTCGTGGAGGCCCAGGTCCTGGACCACAGTGGCATGCAGCGCGGCATGAAGGCCGGCATCCGCGCCCAGGTGCGGGATGGACTCGGACGACCGCGTCTTGGCCAGGAGCACAGGCTCGTAGGTGGAGTGGTTCGACTGGAATACGGTCCAGTCCTCGCCGGGCAGCACGCCCTTCTCCACCTCGCTGGGCCGCGTCACGTACAGCAGCGGGGACTTGGGGTTGATGCTGCAGTCCTTCAGGCCCAGGTTGGAGTGCAGGAACAGGGGGAAACCTTTGAGCTGTGCGCTCAGCAGGCTGTTCTCATTGGCCTGCAGCCGGGTGGGGTGGGGCGGGGCAGGGGGGAAGAGAGCCGTCAGAACCACAGCCCCAAGGGACCACGGAGTATCAGTTGTGGACTCCTAACAGTCATGTCAACAGCACTCACGAACATTCACAGAGGGCTCGTCACATTCCTGATCCTGTGCTGACCTAGCGGTGCAAACCCCGCTCTGCCTGTCATCGTAACATACCAGCTAACACACATGCCGTGCTCACCAAAGCCAGGAACCGAGCTCGTGCACGTTACATGAAGGGGTGCCGTAATCCTCACAGTGACCCCACGATGGAGGCATCACTACCATTCCCATTATACAGACGAGGAGACTAGGCCCAGAAAGGCTAAGTAACTTGTCCAAAATCACACACAGGAAAGTCTAGCAGTGGAGAGCATGGATTCTGCCACCAGACTGCGTGGCCTTGGGCGAGTCAGGTAACCTCCCCGCGCCTCAGTTTCCTCTGCTGTAAAACATGGCCAAGAATGGTAAATCCCTCAAGGGGTGATGGAGGAGGCTGAGCGTTGGCTCCCGCGAAGCGCTTAGAACAGAGCCAGCGGCATCGCCCGTTGCTCGTTCAGTCCTCACGTCAGCCTCAGGAGGAGGGCTCCTCCGTCATCCCCGCTTCACAGACGAGGATACCCAGGCTCTGAGGGCGGCGCTGCCCTGAGCCACACCTCACTGCCAGATGGCTGACCCCTGAGCCCACACACCTGACCACCAGGCTCCCCTGCCTGGGGTTTCCAAGCTGGCTTTTGTCACAATCCCTTCTTCAGGAGAAATCCTGGGCGGATGCCAACAGAGAAGAGATCAAAGACGAGGTATCTTCTGGGAGTGCAGGAGCAGACACTCTGCCCACTGTGCTCCCAACCCCCATGGGCCCCCAGCACTCCCAAGGCTACGTCCCAGAGGAGCCCAGCTCCCTGTGCCTCCCTCTCCTCCCAGGACCCGCTGCTGTCAGCTCCCTGGGAACCTGCAGGCAGTACCCACAGCACCCCCTTTTCCTCTTCCCTAGACTCACAGCCCCTGCTCCTTACCCTCCCAGCCACCTGCCTCTGGATACAGTACAATTTGTCTTTGTCCCTGTGCCAACTCCTTTTGGTCTTCTTGGCCTGACAAACTGCTCATCCTTCAAAACCCCATGCATCAAGACTTCCCTGGTGGCACAGTGGTTAAGAATCCACCTGCCAATGCAGGGGACACAGGTTTGAGCCCTGGTCCGGGAAGATCCCACATGCCACGGAGCAACTAAGCCCGTGCGCCACAACTACCGAGCCTGCGCTCTAGAGCCCGCATGCCACAACTACTGAAGCTTGAGCACCTAGAGCCTATGCTCTGCAAAAAGAGAAGCCACGGCAATGAGAAGCCTGCGCATCGCAATGCAGATTAGCCCCCGCCCAAGCCCACATGCAGCAATGAAGACCCAACGCAGGAAGGAAGGGGGGGGGAGGCAGGGAGGGAGGGAGGGAGGGAGGGGGGAGGGAGGAGGAAGGGAGAAGGAAGGAAGGAAGGAAGGAAGGAAGGAGGGAGGGAGGGAGGGAGGGAGGGAGGGAGGGAGGGAGGGAGGAAGGAAGGAAGGGAGGAAGGAAGGAAGGAAGGAAGGAAGGAAGGAAGGAAGGAAGGAAGGAAGGAAACATGCATCTACCCTTTTCTCTTCATTGGCCTCCCTGGGGCATTAAAGCCTCAGCTGTAGCACTTCTCACCCTGGCTCCTGCATTATGTGTTCAGAGTCTCCCCCACCAGTCTGCACCCTCTCAAGGGCAAATACTATGTCACTTCCACCTTGGATCCCTGGTGCCAGCAGAGGCTTGACACCCAGTGGGAGCAAACGCATATCGGATGAGTAACTGGATTTTTAAAAAGAAAGAAGAACAGACAGATCCCAAATACCTGGCACGTGACAGCTTTTCATTACGGGTTTCATTTGTTTATCCCACAATTGTTCACTATGCCAGGCACTGTGTTAAGTAACAGGGATACAGTGAGAAAAACAGACATGGCTCCTGCCCTCGTGACTGTAAAGGTGAGCAGAGAAGAGAGAGAGTAATCAATATAGCAGAAACATACGTAAACTTCAGTGTGACACATGCTACACAGAGGAGGTTCAGTCCTAGAAGAGTAGATAACTGGGCATAGTCAGCTGGCTCAAGAGAGGCTTCCTGGGGAAAGGGACTGAGTAAGCATCAACTAGGGGAGAGGTGAGAGCCAAGTTCAACGAACAGCAAGTGCAAAGGCCCTGAGGTTGGAGAGAGCTCAGCACAGTCAAGGAATATCAAGAGGCCAGCAGAGTGATCAAGAGGGAGGAGAGGAGATGAGGCAGAAAGGTCAGCTGGGACCAGACCTGCAGGACCCTAGAGGCTTGAAGTGGCAGTGGGAAGCCATCAAAGACTCCATCAAAGGGTTTTGAACAGAGGGATGACAGGTTCCAATTTGCATGTTAAAAAGATCCATCTGGCCACTGTGTGAAGAATGAGTGGGGTGGGATGAATCAAGAGTGGACAAAGGGCAGCAGATGAGGTTGGAGAGGCAGGCACAGTGGTACACAGGGCCACCCTGGAGAGCTCACCACGTGAGCACTGAGCAAGGACACTCAGCTGAGGGCTGAGCCCTGGGCCTCAAGTAGAGCGACATCTGCCCAGGGTGCCTTTTAGTAATAACCTTCATGCAGAAGTGCTTTTTTCTAATTCCCACGAAGGCTCTGCAGGGCCCTTGCCTCGTAAACTGAGATAAAGGGCCTGCATTTGACTCTCCACACACCAGGAGTACCTGCCAACTCCCACCCTGTCCTGAGCCAGCCTCTGTCTGGTGTTGACAGCCCCCAACTGAGAGGCCCCTCCCTCAGCCCCCAGCTCTCCAAGACCACTAAGCCAGCACTGGGGACAAAGGCAGTGGGGGCCAGTGACATTTCAGGCCCTGTCCATCACCTGCTGTGGCCTGGGAGGCCACACTGGATCACAGGCACTGAGGGATCCCATTTCAAAGCCCCGACTCTGAGCTGACTGCCAGGCGCTGGCAGCTCAGCCAGCTGCCCAGCTGGGAGGCATCAAGGAAGGGAGAAAGCCAAGTTGCCGACTGTCCACCCCAGTCCGCAGTGAAAGCAACCATCTGGGGAAGGGAATGGAGAGTAAGCCTCGGCATCGCAGAGACTGACCCCGACTGCGGGCCTCGCCCCATGGGAGGGGAATCCCTCCTGTTGTTCAGCGCCTGGGGACCCACGCAGGAGACACCAAATCTTCCAGTGGGGTCATCAGGCAGAGGAAGGAAGAGCCCTGATGAGGGAATGGGAGACCTAGTGCAGACTTAGGTAGTAACTGGCTGCATGACCTTGGTGCTACCTCTCAGGGCCTCACGTCCCACATCCGTCGGTCAGTTTGCTCCAACGCGCTCACCCGTGGTTGGCTTAGAAGGGCTGAGCGTGGTGGTCGAATCCTGGCTGTGACTTATTAGCTGTGCCGGTCTAGAGAGCCACGTAACTTTCTGAGCCTTGAGTCCTCATCTGAAAATATAGTGCCCACTTCACAGGGTAGCTGTGAGCATTACATACGATAAGGTCTGCAATGCAATGAGCTCAGGGTCTGGCATGTAGCAAGGGTGCAATCAAGCATTAGTGGCCCTTGTCAGGCCTCTACCAGGATGTGCTCAACCCCGGGGCACCTGGAGCTGCAAGGCTGAGCCAGGAAATGGGGCTACTGATGAAGACCCGCTCCCACCCTCAGGGTCCTCAGGGGCACATGCTGGCCAAGCCACAAGACAGATAAAGAGCTACCACCAGCTGTGTGTGCTGAGGTGAGATGACAAGGCATGCCGGCTGCCATTTATTGGGTGGCTCTGGGTACCAGGCACCGGGCTAATGCTTCCCATCCACTGTCCCATCTTCAACATGGCACAGTGAGGTGGTGCTGTGATTGGCCCCCACTTCACAGATGGGTTGACTATCCTGCCCAAGGTCACTCTGCCTAGAAGTGACAGAACGAGTTGAACCAGAGTCTGGACTTTTCAGCCCCTGCTCTCCCACTGACCTGGGAATCCAGTGCCAGCGGGCATTGGAAAGTGAGTGTCTCCAGATCCCTGGAGTCCCAAGCCCGATGCACAGCATTGAAGCAGGCCTTGCAGAAGAGCAGAAGGATGCAGCTTGACCACCAGATGGCTCCCGTTAGAGCAGAAAGTCACAGGCCCCTGGTCAAAACCAAGGAGGGGTCTCGTCTTACACAGCAGGGTAGGAAGAGCATGGAGACCTGGAATTGCCACTGACCCCACAGGGAGACTCTGAGCACCTCCCTGCCCCTCCTTGGGCCTCGTGTTCACCTTCTGTAGAGCAAGGAACTGGGGCCTGATAGGATCCAAGCTATGTTGTACCGACTGTGCTCAATGACCACAGCCCACTACTTGGTCCCCACAGACTGTGGGAGCTCTGTGCACCAGTTGTGGCCTCTGATGCAAATTCTACTAAATAGAATAAATGGTATTTGAAGTTCCTGGACTCATCCCACAGTGAAAGGAATAAAGCCTCTGGAGCCAGACCACCTGGGTTCAAATCCTAGGTCTGTGCTTATTAGAGGTGTGAGTGTGGGCACATTGCTTCACCCCTCTTTGCCTCAGTTTCCTTCTCTCTTAAATCAGATGACATCCACCTGGCTTGGAGGATGGTTTATGAGGGTCAAATGTGTTGATTCACATAAAGCACGTAGGACGTGCGTGGCACTGGGTGAGCACTCGGCAAGCGTCAGCCATTGTGATGCTTTTCAGGCCTGGGGCTCTGAATCAAGCCTAATGAAGTTCATGGCAGGAAAGGGAACAGAGTCCAGGAGCAAAGGGAAGCAGACAATGAAGCTGTCTGACGCTATGCCACTGCCCAGCCATAAACCGGGCCAGCGTTTCCCAGACAGTGAGCCATGAAATAAAGGGTTTTGTCATTAAGCCAGCTGGGGAACAAATCTCACCAGGTTGCTCTACTGCAGGACTTCTAAGGGCCTTCAATTTCTTGGCCCACAAAACCTGTTTTAGTGGCAGAGCAACCCGATCCATTAGTGCATGAAAGAACACAGCCGTGAGAAACCCTCAGCTAGACCAGGCTCCTCCCAGCACAGAGCACGGGTCCAGGGCGAGGCTGTGCCGCCAACGCCTGGGGACGAACGAGCAGCCATCGGTGGACACGGCCCACTTCTGACCCATCTCCTGCTCCTCTCCCCACTCAGGCCAAGCAAGAGCCGGCCTTGGGACCCGTGTGTTTACTGTCCCCTCTGCCTGGAAGGCCCTTTGCACAGAGAGCCGCGGGCTCCTCTCACTCCCTTCTGGTCACTTTATCAAAGATGACATCACTGGTAATGCATTCTATCAAAACCAGCACCAACCGCCCATATCCATCACCCAGTGCCCTTCCCCGCTTTCTTTTTTTTTTTGTACTTATCACCACCTGTCACATGGTATGTTTATTTGTTCACTGTCTAGTCACCCACTGCACTGAAATGTCCACAGCACCACAGCCGGGACTTTAAACACTTCGATAACCACTGTGTCCCCAGTGCCTAGCGAAGGACCTGGAACATGGTAAGCACTATTTGCTGAATGATGGAACAAACACCCCCGAGCACCCAACTACAGTCCCAACCACCCAGCTTGCGCGTCAGAGTTCTCTGACCAGAGCCTCTGGATCCCCCATCCAGCTGTTCACAACCTCCTCCCCAAGGACAGCTTCTCCACGACACTTTCTTCAGCAAGGGCTGTGGTCCTAGCAGTTGCTCTGGGTACCCCGTGGAGCCCAGAGCAGCTCACCGGTCCACTGGGATTTCTTTCTCCTCTTTCTTCCAACGCAAAATGGCTCTGGTTCAAGAGGTACATAAACTCCACACCCCTCCACAGCCAAGAGGAAAGGGTGCAGGACCCAGAGCCCCCAACTGTCTAAGTCTGGGTTCAGACCCTGGCTCTCCCACTTACTGGCTACATGGCCTCCTGTGACCTAACTTAATCCTCCTGAGCCTTGGTTTGCCCATCTGCAAAACAGGGACACACCTCATCCATTGGGAGGACTGACATGAAAGGTTTTGAGGGACCCAGCAGGGCATATGCTCTCCTCCCTTGCACCCATCCCTGGGGCCTCCCTTAGGCACGAGCCTGCTGTGTGCCGGGCCCCATGCGTGGAAGCCAATGCCCCTGTCGTGTGCTCCCAACGAAAGCTAATATTTAAAAAGTACCTACTAGACGCCAGGCACCAGGCGCTCCAAGTGCCTTACCTACACTCACCCACTTACCTTTCATGACAACCTAGGAGGAGGCGTTACCATTACACCCATTTTTCAGGTGAGGAGAGTCAGACACCCAGTTAGCAAGTGTGGGGATAAGAATCAAACTCAGCTGGGGCCCGCTCCCCACATACCTTGAAGAAGCCGATGATGCCCACGCCGTAGGCCACGCAATACTTGTCCAGCAGCTCCCTGTTCCAGGCATCCAGGTTGACGTACTTGAGGATGTTCTCATAGATGATGAGGGCAAAGCGGCCGCGGCCCTTGTCGGTGAGTGTGGGCATGTCACCCTTGCCCGGTGCAATCTCTGTACGGTACTTGAAGCGGCTAGACTCCAGGATGGCCACCACCTCCTGGCCCAGCTGGGAGTAGAGGCTCTCCACGAACACCAGCACCCACGGGTCCGTGCGGGAAGGGGCAGCCACCTGTATGGGCTTGAGTGGCAGCAGACGGCTGGGGGCCACGGGCGGCGGGTCCCCACAGTCAGGCTCGGGGGCGTCCACCGAGGGCTCCAGGCCCCGCTTCCAGCCATACAGGTAGTAGGCCGAGACAAAAACGCTGAACAGGCAGAAGGCGAACAGCAGGAAAAGTACAGCCTGCGGGGACATGTGCCGACACAGCCTGCGGAGGCGCGCCAGGGCGGGCATCCTGGCCCCCGAGACCTCGGCCACCGGGGGCCCGGCCGCCCCGGCTGCCCCAAGGCCCCACGCAGGAGAAGACTCCCAAGTTGTCCACCGACCAACAAGTTCACAGAGACTCAGCGAGCAAGGCCCGAAGTGGGCAGTGGCAGTGGAGGATCCGGGCCCCGGCCCTTCCTCCCAGCCAGGGGGGCAGTCCGCGGCTGGTTGCGCTCCTTCCTTCCTCCGCGCCCCTTTATGTCACCATGGCAAATCCCCACGTGGTCCTGTGCACAGCAGAAGTGCCCCAGGGCGTTAGGGCCTCCTGGGGGGGCTGGGCAGTGGGCTGAAGGATGCTGGGCATGCCTGGGGGTGTCGCATGCCGCTCGCTCGGTGGGGCCCCCGGGGCTAAGGCTGTGGAGAGAGGAGGAGAGTCAGAAGGCGGAAAGTCAGAGTGTGGGCTCCGGGGGTCCGCTGACTGTGGACCCACAGGTCCTGACCTCGCGGTGGGCCCAGATTCAATGACCGCTACCCAACGTGAGTTCATGATTTGGGGCAAGCTTGTCAATCTCTCTGAGCCTCAGCCTCCCCATCTGTTGACAACAGTACCTGCCTCACAAGAGGCTGGGAGATTACATCCACTAATGTGTATAAATCACACTGGGCAGTACCTAGCATATGATGTCTACAATGATAGTTGCTATTTATCATAATGATCAGTCCAAGACTAAACCAAGAAAACTCCAGAAGCAGGAAGGACAAAGTGAGACACTAAACATTTGCAAGGCCTAGGAGCTAGAGGTGGAATTCTAAATCACGACCCAACACCACGTTCTCACCATCTTCCCCTCACTTCCCCACGTGCTTCCCCACCCATTTCTGTGAATGCACCCAGCAGCCCCATCTGACAGACGAAAAGACTGAGGCTCAGGCTAGGATGCAAACTCAGGGCTGTGAGGCATCAGCAGCTTGGCTGTGCTAGGAGCCCCTCTCAAACACCAGTGGTCTCATCTGGAAAGCACCACCCCTGCAGCAGCGGGGTGGGGCCAAGAGATAAGTGAGTAAACCTGTCAGAGGAGCCCCGAATAAGCAACGCTCAAGAAATCGCAGCTGTCGCTATCTGCCCCTTAATGCAACAGGCATCTCTCATCCTCAGGGTACGTGCCCACAGTGGCACAAGGACAGCAGGCGACTGAACCCCCCAACTTGAGGATCCCAAGTTGCCCAACATCCTCACCCAAACAGCGGCCCCCCATACCACGGTCCTCCAGTCTCCCTTTAACATGAGTGGAGGCAGCTGCTGAAAGCTGGCAGAAGAGCTCCCCTGGAGATGGGAGACGGGGACAAGGACAGAAGGTGTGAGGGACTGGGCTGCTGCCAGGGAGGGAATGTGAGCCTCAGACCCAGAATCGGGGTTGGGGGGAAGATCTTCAAAATCCCTCCCAGCCCAAGACTATATGGTATGCTTAGCGTGGATACAGTATACTAGAGACCCTACAATTGTACTTCTAGGAACTTATCCTACAGGGAGTAATTGCAGAAGTGTGTCAAGATTTCCCCACAAGAATACTACTCCCAGTGCTGTTTATAACAGCAACAGATGTTTATAATAGCAAATGCCCAACCATAGGGGATTGTCTTTAGCAATTATAATGCAAGCATGTGATGGAATCCCGGGCAGCCATTTACAATATGTTGAAGGAGGACATTTACTGACATAGAAATATAATTACCAGGACTTCCCTGGTGGCGCAGTGGTTAAGAAGCTGCCTGCCAATGCAGGGGACATGGGTTCGAGCCCTGGTCCAGGAAGATCCCACATGCCACGCAGAGCAACTAAGCCCGTGAGCCACAGCTACCGAGCCCATGCGCCACAACTACTGAAGCCTGCGCGCCTAGAGCCCACGCTCCGCAACAAGAGAAGTCACTGCAATGAGAAGCCCGCACACCGCAAAGAAGAGTAGCCCCCACTCACTGCAACCAGAGAAAGCCTGCACGGAGCAACGAAGACCCAATGCAGCCAAAAATTAAGAAAAGAAAAAGAAATATAATTACCATATATATTGTTAAAGTGGAAAACATTTGTAAGACCGTATGCATGGTCATATTTTTGTGAAAAATTTTATGCATAAGCCAGAAACTGGTACGAATCCAAAAAACTAAACAAAAATGGTAACAATTATCTCTGGTTTTTATTTGCCTTTGTTTCCTAAATTTTCTACAATAATCATTTATTATTTTTGTGAATATAAGAAAACAAATGTTTTTAAAAGATGTGCTCAGAAGCAAGAGGCAGGGGTGTGAAATGAGGACATGTCTTGGACATCGGGTCTGCTCCCAGTTCTGCCATAACGTGCTGTGTGACCCCAGGCACACCCTGCCCCTTTCTGGGCTTCTCGCCTGTTAGAGAGGGGCCTGGGCCAGATGGTGTCTGGGGGCTCTTCCACCTCTGATGTTCTACAATTCAGTCTCCACTATGTGCCAGCATCACAGGGAAGCTGGGGCAGCCAAGAAAACAAGCACCTACAATGCAGGGAGTGTGACAGGGGAAGGGAGGGTATTTGAGAGAACTGAGGGGCACTTAATCCCCCTGCAGGAGGAAGGGGGAGGACAATGGAAGGCTTCTTGGAGGAAGTAGTAGCTGAACTGGCCAGAAGACCAAGTAAGGGTTGACCAGGGGTAGGAACAGTGAGGGACACATACACAGCTTGGAGCTAAGGCAGTAGGCAGAGCTTTCCAGGGAGTCCCTGCAATTCCACCTGAGAGCAGGGCCAGAAGGGGCAGGCTTCCTGGGTGGAGCCACAAGAGCTGAGGTGACTGGCCCTGCCATTATTCCCAAAGGGCACCCATGTCCCACTTCCTATTGATAAGGGCAGCCCTCTGCCCTGCAGCCACAGCGAGCCTTGGCCTGGGGCCAGGGCAGGAGCACAGTGGGTGGGGAGGCAGAGCCGCCTCGAAGGTGCCCTGCCTGCTGCCTGGGGGCACCTGCCTATTCGGGCCACCTAGCCCCACATCCCCTGCAGGCCTGGGCACTGCGGGTCTCTGGCCTTCGGTCTATTGCATTAACAGCCTTTCCACCTGTGTGCTAATGACGACACAGCCAGCAGTCTCAGGCATCTCGGGGTCACAGACCCCTGCGTGAATCTGACAACATTTCTCCATAAAAAATATGCACATATGCTAGAAAATGTTTTAACAATTTCAGAGTCCAAACTCCGTGTCCCCTACCCCATCCATGGACCTAAAGCCCTAGTTAGTAGAGCCTAAGGACTACGTGGGCAGACTAGAGCCAGGCAGCTTCGTTCAAACCCAAGCCCTACCACCCAGTAATTTTGTAATCTTGGGCAAGTTATTTAACTTCTCAGTGACCCCAGCTTCCTAATCTGTAAAATGGGAAAACTTGACATATTTCCCGAAGTTGTGAAAATTAAATGAGTGGATACATAGGAGGTGCCATGCCTGGCACACAGTGCTGAGCAAGGGTCAGCCGCTGTTTTCATGCACTCCTGTTGCCTATTTAACATACTCACGATGTGGGTAACACCTGAGCGCACAAAACACCATCAAGTTCCGTGCACTCTCTCTCTCAAGTCTCTAACAGCCCTCGGAATCCCAAATCCCCATTTTGAGAAGGCGTGTCTTGCCCGGGAGCTGGATGGATGAGCAGAGGCCAGATAGAGGCCAGCAGGCTAGGGAGAAGGCCACGCAAAGCCCAGGCCCGAAAGAGGGTAAAGGGAGAAAGAGAGTGGGCCAACTGGCCCCCATCCCCAGAGAAGGCCGAATACCCTGGCAAAGTGCTGACCACCAGTGAGCTGGCAACGGGGGCCTCCAGCACTGGCCCCACTGCAACCCCTCAAAGGCCTGGCACCAGCCATTCAAGGCCCTCCGTGCCCGCCTGAATTCCTGTACCCCTGTAGCTCAAGGGATGGCAAACTGTGGGTTTCTAACCCCTCTGCAGCCACCCAGGCCTCAAGGACAGCTGGGGGGCTGAGGCCTCAACACCTCCCTCCCGCCCCGGGCCTGCCTGGGCCTTGCAGACATCACCAGCCGTTTCCCTAAACTCCAGCCTCGCCCAACCAGTCACCAATCTTGGTCATGCATCCGAGCCTTTGCTAATGAAGTTCCCATTGCTTGGAATGCCTCCCCCCACCCCTCGGGACACTTACTCATCCTTCAAGACCCTAGTTCCAATGTCATCACCTCTCTGAAGTCATCTCCACCCATCACCCCATTTCCCGCCCCCATGTCCCATTCCTTAGGCTCCCATCCCATCCGTAAGCTATAGCATGGAAGCTGAAAACCAGGAGCCTCAAGCTAAAACAGGATGCAGCATTCTTGTTCCTTGACGGCATTTTTCTTTGAGATTAGCTATCAACATCTTAAAATCAGGAGATTTCATATAAAAGTCAGAACTTCCAACTTCTTTAAAAAGAGTACATTTTAGGGACTTCCCTGGCAGTCCAGTGTTTAAGACTCCGAGCTTCCACTGCAGAGGCACGGGTTCGATCCCCGGTCAGGGAACAAAGCTCCTGCATGCAGCACAGCATGGCCAAAAAAATAAAATAAATACATAAAATTTAAAAAAGAAATATAAAAAGAGCACATTTTGGTGACACACGCCCACTGGCCACCATCAGCTGACGCTATAAAGCGCCGGCCTCAGATGGGTTAACACAGTCCCATAACCAACCTCCCTCTCTCATTTGGCTTCCTGCCCAGCCCCTGAGCACATCTGAGTGTGTGGTCCATGCAGAGCAGACTTGGGGCATTTCTACACACGGCTCTGTGCCCTGGAACCTGCAGATCACGGGGCAGAACCAGGATATACTGACCTGTGCATGGGCAGGCCCTGCCTGGTACCTGGCACACAGAGGGCTTCCCCACATGCCTGGGTGCCCCAAAGGGCAGGGACAAGTCTGATTCATTGTGGAAGCTCCCATTACTTTTCCCAGCAATGGTCCTTACTGAATACTCAGGATATAAATGATGAGCAGCTGTTATTATTCCCAGTGTACAGATAAGGAGACTGAGGCCCAAGGTGAAGTGACTTTCAGTCCTCCATGAAGCCCAGGTGTTTCTATAATAAAAATAATAGCAATAATACCATTATAATTATCATCGTTATTTTTAACTGCGTTTACCCTGAGCCGGGCACTGCACTGAGCACTTTTACATACTTCCTCTCAATTAATCCTTACAACTAGTACTGTCATTATTCACACTTACAGCTGCAGAAAATAAGACTCAGAGATGCTAAGTCACTTGCCCAAAACCATACAGCTAGTCAGTGACAGAGCTGAAATTTGAACCCAGACCCCATGAAATGGTGATGGATCCAGAGCCCATAGGGGAATCTTGGCAGGGACAGGGGAGAGCATGAGGGGGCCTCAGCTACCAAGGCCTCCAGCCCTCAGCCAGGCTTCCACTGTGCTCTCCCAGCCCTAGGCCTAGCTTTCCCTGCCAAGGTGCTGGGGATAATGAATGAGATGCTCTGGTTGTCATGGAGATGCCATGGCAACACTGCACTTTCGGGAAATACCACGGTAACTGTGGCCACTGCTCTGGAGTTGAAAGTCATTCACAACCCCACCCGTCACTCCAAAATGCTCTGGTGCCCCCACAATCCTCTCTAGGACCCAAAGGAAAAGGAGGCAGAGGTACAAGGGACTTCTCGGAGACCAAGCTGTCTAGAGAGCAGGACCGGGGAGGAGGTCCAGCTCTGCCATGGATAGACAGGTGGGCTCCAGGAATGAGACCAAGAGCTCCCTGTGCCTTTTACGGTAAAATGCACTTAACAACCCAACTCCCATGTACTTGCTGCCTACCATGTGCAGCAGGCCTCTTGTGAAGGGCCGAATGCATCATGCTGTTTCACCCCAACCGTCTGAGGGGCAGTGATGCAATGGCTGCTAGCCTCTCTGTGAAAGGCTCAGACTGCAGCCAGCTTGCATGGTCTTGAACCTTGCCTCCATTATTTACCAGCCTGTGACCTTTGCACAAATCTCTCGACCTCTCTGAGCCTCCATTTCCCCAAGTATAAAATAGGGTTTATACTAATCTATCTTGCAGGGCTCTTGCCAAGACTAAGAGAGATGATGTGTGTAAAACTTCTCAGTGCCTGGCACATAGTGATACAGGCTAACAAAATGATTATCCATTTAATGGAGTTGGAAACTGAGGCTCAGGAAGGAACTGACCCAAGGCCACATATCAAATTGATAGTGGATCCAGAAAGAGGAAGAGACGTCAGGCTTGGGAGCACACTGGAAGTTGGGAACAAGCAGAGGATCCATTCCCTGTTCCCTCATTCTGTACCTGAGCACCGCCAGGTACCAAGCCTGGCACTGGGCACTGAAGATGCAGGCCTCTGGGCTCCAAGGTTTTATCTGGTGTGATGCTGCTGCCAGGTGAATGGAGCAGGTCCCCAGAGCCCCGCATGCTCACCCAGCCCATGCTCACCCTGCCTGGGTCACTCCTGACCGTGCCCCCTACTCCCTCCCCTCTCACAGGCACACAAATGGACAGGCAAACTCACATGGTGCCGAGATGTTCAAATGGTGTCATCATGGGCATCTGGGTCACAGGCACGAGTATGGGGCGGGGAGCTGAGAGGAGTTCAGGGAGAGCCCCACAAGCAGGCTCAAAATTATTTGAATGGGCACCTGGCCTCGGGGAGGAGGAGTGGCTGCCAGCCAGGCACTGGTAGCCCCACATGCAATCCCAGGGCCACTCCCCAGAGCTGACTTGGCCCCTCCCATCCTGTCACACCCCCAGCACAGTCACCCCACCACCCATTACCCAGCCATACCCCACAGCCGTGTTGCTCCACCAGCTACCCCGCCCTAGCCTGCCCCACCCACCACGAACAGCAAAGAAAATCCTCCACATTTGCTTCCCAGCTGTGCAGGAGTTTCTCCAGTGCAATTACACCCTTGGGAGGCGGAGACCAGAAGCAAATCCCTTCCTCTGCTGTAATCTGCTGCCCACACCATCCCCCATAGCCCCGCAGTACCGCCTGGCTGGGGGCTAAGATGCCACCCATCAGTCACCCCAGAGTCCATGGTTGCCACCAAGGGACTGTCAGAAGTCTGGCTCAAGGTCTCAGGGTTACAGAGTATACAGTCCATCTTGCAGTGAACACATGGGGACACTGAGGCCCAGAGAGAGAAAAGGAACCCCCCCCCGGGTGGCATTGCCAGGCCTGCCCCACCCCCACCTGCCTTGGCCCATTTTCTTACCCATTAAAACCCTGCACGTCCTCCTCCAAGGCCAGCCTCTGCCGAGAACTGGACTCTGCCAGCTGTGGATTTCAGAAGTCCTAGATGAGCTCTCCTGCTCCATACCCCACCACACAGTGCCGGATTTATGCTGCCAGATGTCGGCTGCAATTATAACTAGAACACTGGTTCCCAACTTCACCTAAAGCTTTCCAAGGCAGAAGCGGTCTCCCACCCACAGCAGGTACTTAAGAGCAAAGTGCCCTTGCCAATGACCTTTCCCTTTTTGAATGTGCTATGAGGAATTGCCAAGCTAAATGCATTAAAACATGAACTCCCATTTATTAGACATGATATGCCTGCACTACATGCTACTATTAATCCTTACAAGAGCACCATGACCTACGTTCCCTTCATTTTACAGATAAGGAAACCGAGGCCCAGAGGGGGCCCATGACTTGCCCAGCCACAGAGCTAACAAGCGGGTAACTGGGAATCTCAGCACAGAGGCGCCAGCTCACCATCCTTCAGCAACACACGCCCTCCCGTGTTCACCTAGGACGGCTGACATAAGCCAGCGCCCATACACCCCATGCTCCACTCCCTTTGAATACCACTTTCCGTTTTCATTTTCATGCATTTTACGTGTGTTTTAACATCAAAAGCAGCCTCTAACGATCCTTCTTGGAAGCAGACCCACAAATCACGCATCAGTTGACAAGCAAACAAAGCATAAAGCGCCGGTTCACTCCCCAGTTCTCAACCTGGGGTTTGTTCTGGGTTCCCCGGAGGGGGATGCCCAACAGAAACCTCAAGAACTTATACCCGCCACTTGTTGAGAATTTGTGTTTCTTCCAACAAGCCCTGAGTTGAGAGTTTATCTTTGCACCAGCTCTGAAGAAAAGAGTTTACTGAGCAAACAAACAAGACAGCTGGGGGCAAGGGGGTTTGCAGAGTGGGGAACAAGACAGGTCAGGACCAGCTGCCCTCTGGTGCCACTGACGCTCTAGGGCAGACCAAGGTGGGCAGGACCCTCACAAGGCAAGCTCTTCGTTAGCCCACGGAACTCCCCAAAATAGGACTCTCTCCACCCAACCCCCAAATCCATCTACGCAGAGTCAAATCCATTCCTAGCTATTTTTCTTAGGCTCAGATCACAGGCACTTGAAAAAAACAGAAAGATATTTCTTTGCAAATATCATAACCTCCCTCGCTGACAGCAGCCAGCACTGACTGAGCTCCTGGTAACTTGCCAGCCCCACACCAGCTTTCCCTGATTTATCACACCCAATCCTCACGCTGGTGTCACCCATATACGTGCTCTCACAGGCAGGAAACCTAGGCTCAGAGAGGGTACGAAGCAACTGACTCAAGGTCACACAGCTGGGCAGGGGGAGAACCAGGACAACCCCAAGCCGGCCCACCTCGGAGCCCCTGCTTGTAACCTCCGGGCAGCTGCCCAGCATTCCACACCATTCTTGAACCAGGTGGGCGGCCTAGAATGTACCCAGAGACAGGCTTCCTGCAGGTAACCAGCCCCAGCTGCCTCAGTGCGGGCTGATCGGCTCCTCCGGCAATGGGAAAGCCTTCCATCACGGGCAGACAGGGGCACCACAGATCCCGAGAGGCAGGACCTCATCCAGAGGGTCTTCACCTTCCCCCGCCCCGGGGGCCTGTGTCATCCCCAGATAGGCAGAGACCCCACATGAGAAAGGGAGGCTGCCTCTATGCCCCAGGCAGAGGCCTCATGCTGAGGAATGGGAGAGAGAGGTGGTGAGGCTCAGACGCAGGAGATCTCAGCTAAAAGGGCCACAACTCAAAGGACAATGGTGACTGGACAGCCTCACAGGTCTGCTGCATGCCAGGTACAAGCACTTCCCAATCACGACCTCAGTTATTCGTCATCTTCTCTCAAAGAAGTACAAACAAGTTTACCATTATTCATTCCCCCGTCTGCCACCCCTGCAGAGGAGCCGGGAAGTGCTGGTCAGCCCCGGCCCCTGCCCTCCCACTTGCCCACTCCAGGTTGCCGTATGATCCCTGACAGATTCTGAGAAACAGGTGTATGGGAGTGGGGGAGCCCTCCATCTCTAGGATGTGGAAGCAAACTCCGCATGGGCCTGGAGTCCACATCAGCATTCCAGTGCTTCCATTGGCTCCCTCTGGGCAATACCCTTCCCTTCTCTGAGCCTGTTTCCTTACCTGGACAGCAAGGGGTAGAGATTAGATCAGAAGTTTGTGACCTCCTGGGGTTACAGAACCCTTTGAGAGGACTTCTCTAACCAGCGCAGTGGTTAAGAATCCGCCTGCCAATGCAGGGGACGTGGGTTCAAGCCCTGGTCCGGGAAGATCTCACATGCCGCGGAGCAAGTAAGCCTGTGCGCCAAAACTACTGAGCCTGCGCTCTAGAGCCCACGAGCCACAACTACTGAAGTCCATGCGCCAAGAGTCCGTGCTCCGCAACAAGAGAAGCCACCGCAATGAGAAGCCCGCACACCACAACGAAGAGTAGCCCCCACTTGCCACAACTAAAGCCCACGTACAGCCAAGAAGACCCAACGCAAAAAAACCAAAGAAATAAAAATAAATTAAATTAAAAACAAGAACCCTTTGAGAGTATCATGAAGGCTGTTAGTGGACTCTCCCCAGACAGATGCCATACTCCATACAAATTCAGGGAGATTGTGACCGCCCTCCTCTCCAAAAGCCAAGTGGAAAAAGCCAAATGGAAACTCTGTAGCAGCCCCTCCGACTTAAACAAGCCATAGCCTCACCGTCAAGATAGGACTGAAGCCATGAATGTAACATCTGAGCCCCTGGGACCTCGTCATTCCAGCTCCCCCCATGGCCTTGCAGTAAATCTTTAACTCCCAGACCTGCTGGCTTCAGGTGGATTTGTGAACTCGCTGAGCTGTCAGGAGAAGCTCAAAGAGAAGCTAAGCCCTTCCTTCCCACCCCTCAGCCATGGTCTCCTTTTCCATCAGGAATCTGCCAGGTCAGCCCTGGCCCATCTCCCTGGTGCAGTACTGGGGGCTGGGACACTTGAGGAACCCACTTCTGGTCCTGAATGCAGACAGGACCCGGTGCCAGGCTTAGGGGCCAGCTCGCCCTAACCCCTGCACCCCCTGGCCCCCTCCCGCATTGGTATGAACACGTACACACTGTGGGTACACACACATCAGACAGACCTGGGAGGACTGGACAGGAGGGAGGGGACACGGGGCTGTGGTCAGAGGGTACAGGGAGGCCGGGGAGAAAATGACAGGACCCACCCGAGCTCCAGGCAGTAGCCACTCAGCTCCACTCCACTTCGCGTCACCGCATCCTCTTAATGGCTCCACGCTCCTCACGTAACACAGTCACAACTAATCCCAGAGCCAGGACAAATAGCATGACTGTCCACCCAATTCCCTCTCTGGGAGGGAGCGGGTGGCCCTAGGGCACCCTGAGCCACCAACCACGTTCCCAGAAGCCTCCAGGCCTCCTCACCACCATGTCCCTTGCCAGAGGCCACCGACCCCTACCTCCTAACCTCAGGAAGAGGATGTCTTGTCTGACTCTGCCCCATGCCCAGGGGACCCCTCAGCAGGCAGGGATCCTGCTCCCTCACCCCTGCCCTGCCAGAGGTGCCTTCCATGGAAGAGGAGAAAGCATGTCCCTGACCCTGACACCAATGGGCCCTAGGCTTCCTCTCAAGAAAGATGGCAGCCAGGAGCAGCTGAGCCCTCACTGTCAGCAAGGGTAACCGGGCTCTGGCTGCAGCCCTGCCTGACTGCCTATGCGATCCAAGCAGGGCCCTTCCCCCACCCCAGACCTCAGTTTCCCCGCCTGTCCTGAGAAGAGGAAGAAGGACTGATATCTCCTATCAGGCCAGCAGGTGGTCAAAGCGCCTGTGATGTTGGCTTTTGGTCCCTGACCCAACCCCGCTCAGTGGCCAGACCCTTCCATTGCCCTCCCTGCCCCATCCCCTAACCCCCGCAAAGAAAGAAGGGTAACTGCCTGAGTGCAGAGGTGCTAGGGCTGAAGAGGGCCTTACAAAGCCCAGAGAGGAGAAGCAACTCGGCCATGAGCACACAGTTGTGGTGTGTGGGCTTCTCATCGCGGTGGCTTCTCTTGTTGCGGAGCACGGGCTCTAGGCGCGTGGGCTTCAGTAGCTGTGGCTCACGGGCTCAGCAGTTGTGGCTCACGGGCTCTAGAGCACAGGCTCAGTAGTTGTGGAACACAGGCTTAGTTGCTCTGCCGCATGTGGGATCTTCCTGGACCAGGCCTCGAACCCGTGTCCCTTGCATTGGCAGGTGGATTCTTAACCACTGCGTCACCAGGCAAGCCCTGGTATTTGCCTTTTTAGAGGACACCAAGGAGAGCACCAGGAAACTTGCTACGTAGCAGAATTTCAGGTCCCAAGAGCAGCAGTGGGGAAAATAATGCCATGTCTGTACATGTAGGACCTGGGGATGGAGACTGCCGACTGTCCAAGGCCCCTCACATCAAACCACAAGGGTGGCCTAGGCTCCTGCCAGCCCGGGGTGATCCCAGGAACCCCTGCAGGGATTAGCAGCTGTGGCCACCTCTTCACAGGTCACCTGAGGCCCAGCCTGCAGGCCCGGAGGTGGTGATGGGGAGATTGGCCCAGATGGACACCTCAAGACCAGGCTTCCCAGAAGCCTTGGGGAAACTGAAAAGGCTCCAGGCCCTGTGGCCAGAGTGGAGGGAAGCCAGGTGCACTGGGGGCAACAAAGACGAAGGGAAAGCCTTGAGGCGCTTGGAGCCACAGAAGCCCCCTAATCTCCTCGAGGCCTGGTGGGCACAACCTAGGCCTGCTGAGACCAGGGAAGCTTCATCAGGGCCCACATGAAAGCAGCCTCGTCCCTCCAGACTCGCTGGGGCTTGTCCCGTGACAGAAGCCCGCCGCTAACATGCCTCCCCTCCAGGGTGAGGGGCTCAAATGCTTACATGGAGGCGCAGCTGGCAGGGGAAGGGGCAGCAGGTGGGGAGAGGGGGCGGGAGGACCTCGCTTTCTCTGCATCACAGACCGCTAGAGAGCAGAGACAGAGTAAAAAGCACCGGGCAGGTAACCTATTTATCGAATGTCCTTTTTAAAGGGGCCAGGGGACCTTGGTGAGCCTCTACAAGGTAGCTGACAAGTGTCCCCAGACCCCCAAGGTTCGGGGACCAGTTCCTGGGGTCAGGAGACTGGCGCTCTAGTCCTAGACTGGGCTAGGGTGAGGCATCCAGGCAGCAGGCACAAACATGAAGGAGGCGCCCACTCCCAGGCGCTGGCATGCACCTGCATGACACTGGTGAGAGTCGCACCGCGGCCCCTGAGTGCCCCTCACAGTCTACCTCTAAGGGCCTCCCTCGCCCCGCCCTAGGCCCAGCCTTGCACAAACCTGCCAGTGACCCCACCAAGCACCTGCTCCTGTCAGGCCTTGCTTTGTTCACCAGTAAAGTGGAATGGTGCCAGATGATTCCAGGGGCCCTTCTAACTCGAAGCTGGGCAATTCTGGAGTGTAACTGACCTCCACTGCTCATTCCCAGAAATGGGCACGATGGCCCCCACTCCCGCCACCCGTAAGCCCATCAGGCACCATGCTCCACCACGATACAACCTCTCCCTATAACCGTGTGCTATGCCCTTTGCTAAACGCTTGGCCTCTGCTTCATCAAGGCCTCATTTTACAAATGTGGAAACAGGCTCATGGAAATTAAGCAGCTGGCTCGAGCTTCCAGTTGGGAAGTGCTGAGCTGAGATTTGAACCAGTGCCTGGCTGTAATCCTACATTCCACGGGATCTGCCACAGATAACCCAAAACTCACTACGGCTCAGAAGATGCCATCGGGTCTTTGCACCTCCTACATCTTCGAGAGCGCAATGCTGAGGCTAATGCTAAAGGCGGGCTGCTGGAGGCGGGAGCAGGCAGGCAGGAACGGGAAGCCTGCGTGGGTGCTGAGCATTTGCAGACTGACCAGCCTCCACCCCAGCCAGTTGTCCACTGCTGTGGCTACAACGTCCTCGTCACCATCAGCACACCACAGCCACCACTGTGCCATTTTTAAATCACTGCACAGATGCAAAGCTTTTTCACAGATGCTGCTCTGGCATCACATGACAAGCTTCTAAGATCGTGGCAGGGATTTCTTCCCTCTTTCTCAAATGAGGAAAGTGGGGTTCCTGGAGGAAGAGTGACTTCCCAAAAGTACACGGTGAGGCAAAGTTTGGCAATGAACTTGGAGCCCACATCTTCTTCCTCCAGGTCCAGAGCTTTGTCTACTCTTCCATGCCCTCCTTGACTTTTCAGTTCAACCAGCACTGATGGGTCTTTGTAACAATGACCCTTTTTTTTTTTTTGGCTGCGTGATCTCAGTTCCCCGACCAGGGATTGAACCCAGGCCACGGCAGTGAAAGTGTCAAATCCTAACCATTGGACCACCAGGGAACTCCCAACAATGACCATTTTTGAGAGCTCATTCTGGACAGGTATTATACCCAGCACTTCACGTATTATCTCATTTAGTCATGAAGACAACCTCATAAACTACGTACTGCTACTGTTTTCATTTCGTAGACAGAGACACTGAGGCTCAGAAATGTGGAGTATCTTGCCCCAGTTCGCCGTGTTAGGAAGGGGCAGAGCTGGGATTCAAACTGAGGTCAGTCTGGCTCTGGGGCCTGCGCTCAGAGCCTCCGTGCTTTGTCTGGGACCAGAGAGGAAAGGAGGGCAGACACACTCGAACAGCATGTGTGCCTGGCAGGTTATGGCAAGATTAGGATAATACGAAGACAAACAAAGCTCTTAGAGAGCCCAGAAGATGGAGGTTGTTTCAAACGTCCGGGCAGGAGGCCAGGAGTCTGAGCAAGGGACACGGGAACAGAGGGAGGTGACAGGTAGGAGGGAGGCGGCCTTGTGAGACCTTGGTCAAGTGCCTTGACCTGGATCTCAATTTACCCAGCTGTTAAGAAAAGTTCCTGGAATATCTCCAGAGCCCTCTCCATCCCAAAAAGCCCTTGGACCCTGGGAAAACAAGCAATGCCTGGTGACAGCCTGGCTGCCAGCCCTGGGGGAATCTGAAATGTCCTTGGCCATCCTGACACGATTCAACTGCTGGGTAACAGGCTTGCAAAAGCACAGGGCTCGGCCAGCATGCCTGGGCACCACTGAAGTGTGGGTCCTAAGGGGGCCACATTCCGCCCATTGTCAACTTCTCCATGGTCCCGGTGGAGCAAGCACCACCCAGCCGGGACCCAGACCAGCAACCGAGGTCACATCCAAGTGCCCAGTGGAATGTCACTCCAGGCCTGCCCTGCCCCCGCTGATCCTGTCCAGACAACTCGAGTACATTCAACATCACCCACCCTCAGAGCCCCACACTCACATTCCCTAAGGTCAGCCATTGGGACGTAGAGACAAAGGGCTCTGTAGGAGATCTTCAGGAAAATGACCACCCCCATCCCCAAGGGACCTGTTCAAGACAGAGGTTGCCAGGGCTTCCCTGGTGGCGCAGTGGTTGAGAGTCCGCCTGCCGATGCAGCGGACACGGGTTTGCGCCCTGGTCCGGGAGGATCCCACATGCCGCGGAGCGGCTAGGCCCGTGAGCCATGGCCGCTGAGCCTGTGCGTCCGGAGCCTGTGCTCCACAACGGGAGAGGCCACCACCGTGAGAGGCCCGCGTACCGCAAAAAAAAAAAAAAAAAAAAAAGACAGAGGTTGCCCATGCCAAGTCAGTGAAGACCCACAATTAAAGGAAGGGCAGGAGAGTCCATCAGGGCTGGCCCTCAGTTCTCACTCCGGCAGGTAGAAGGGGCTCAGCCCAAGTCTCCAAACTCACAGCAGCCTCCTCAGACCACATGAGTACCAGGTTTCTACTCGACAGCCTTCCATGGCCCCCACCACCTACCAGGCAAAACCCCTTAACCTGACCGACTGCACAGTCACTAACAGCCCCTGATAACTGGGTGTGGTATATACCAGGGCCTTGGCTAAGTGCTTCGTGTGCATTTTCTCATTTAACCCTCACAGCGACTCTGTGATGCAGGTACTATGGTTGGCCCATTTTCACAGATGAGAAAACTGAGGCTCGGAGAGGTTATGTCACTGGCCCAGAGTCTCACAGCCAGGCGGCCAAGCAAGGATTCGCACCCACACTGGACCTCAAGCCAGGTTCTTCACCTCTGTGCATCCAGCCTCCTCAAGTGCTCCCTGCCACCCTCAGAACCGGGGGGGCCAGCTTAACACGTCAGTGTGCAGGAGAGGAAACCGAGGCACAGAGAGAAACCTCTCTCTGTTGGCAGCCGAGCCAGGGCAAGGCCTGAGGCCTCTGGCCTCCCCTTCCAGGGCTCCCCCTAGCTCCCCACCCAAGAAGCACGGCAGGCAGAAAGGCCAGGGCCACCTCCAAGACAGTGAGTCCTCAGAATCGGCCTTTTTCCTCTGTCCAGGAGGAAGGGAAAAGCAGGAGGAGGTTTACAAAGAAAGAAAAAGAACACGAAAGGCCCAGGAAATACTTATTCTTACAGACAGATTCTCAGAGTTCGGGAGGTCCTACAGGGCACCCCTCACACCCCTTCAACGACAAGAATGTGCAGGCCCAGGACCAACCTCTACCCATGTGTCTCCCTCCCACCAGGTATGCTCCAACCCAAAACATCTGACCTGAAATCTCCATTTCTCTCCCCAGACCTGCTGTCCTGCAGCCTTCCAGTCCCTCAGGCCAGAAACCTTGCCATTGACACCTTCCTCTCACAGCCCACACCTAACCCATCGGCACATCCAGTGATACCAATTCAGAATCTGACCCCGGGCCGCCTCCCACTCTCCACGCTGAGCCGTCCTCCCTCACCTGTGGCACCCACTGGCTGGCGGGCATCCTGCTTCCAGCCTCCAGGCTTCTCTCCACGCAGCAGCCCACAGGATCCCCCTCAAACATGTGTCAAAACAAGGCAGCCCTCAGCCCCAGCCGCTCAGCAGCTTTTCTTTACTTTACCCTTTACTCAGACCAAACGGCAAAGTCCTCTTGAAGGGCAGGAGGCCATAGGCAATCCCCTCCGCCCCTGGGCAGACTCCCTCTGGCCACATCTCCTCCCAGGACGGCTCTTATTCTTCCGCCCCTGCCACACCAGCCTCCTTGCTGCTGCTCCTCGAGCACACCCTGCACCCTCTTGCTTCAAAGCCTTGCGTTGCTGTTCCCTCTGCCTGGAATGCTCTTCCCCACATACCCCGTGGCTCCCTAGCTCCCCTCCTGGAGTCTCCTGTCCCCTTACCAGAGACTTTCCATGACCCCCAACACAGCAGAGCCACTCCCTTAAGTCACACTGTCCACCCCCAACCCAGCTTTATTTTTGTGGCAGGCACTTCTTGCCAGTTGACAAGTAGCTAGTATTCTTTGGTTTGTTGACTCTCTCCCACTACCAGAGTGTCACCCCCAAGTCCAAAACAGGGACTGGGCTGTTTTGTTCACTGCTGTGTCCCAGTGCCCAGAAAAGTGCCTGGAACAAAGTAGATGCTCAATAAAAATGTGTTGGATGAGGGACTATGGCTGCCCTCATCTGAGCACCTTTTAGTTTCTGCAGTCCCCTAGGAGACCAGGGTTGCCTGGAGGCAGAAATGAAACTCCACCTGTGCCAGCTGGAATCTTGATGGCTGTCACATGAACAGTCCTGGGACAAGTAACTGCTTGGACCAGAACAGGACTTACGCCGGTCCCTGTCCGATACCTTTGCCCACCACTTTGGCCACTTTTGGGTCTGACAGCTGGGCCCACAGGGTGGCTCCAGCCCCAGTGGGAACATGGACTGGGCTGCAGCTGGGCTCCCTCCCAGCCCACCAGTGCTGCTGGGGTCCAGCATCTGACAAAGGCTGCCCCATGCTCCCAGCTAGAGGAGGCGGAGGAGGGAGGCCCAGTGCCATGCCTGCCCTTTTCCCGTTGTCGGCAGGAGGACTGTCAGAAGGAAGCTTTGTTCTCAGAATAAAGAGCATGAAGCCCAGTGCCAGGCGGAAACGGGCACAGAGGCAGCCGGCCCATCAGAGACAGTTTAAGGAAAAAAAAAAAAAAAATGTGATGGAGGATGTTTGAGAGGTAATTTGCACACCCAACCGGTTTCATGCCTCCAGGGTGGCAGTGACGATGGTGGCTTCACTTTTCCAGGCCCAAGCCTCAAGGCTGTCACAGACAAGCAGACTGTCCCAGCTGGGAGATCTGGCACCGACCCTGCAGAGTGAGGTGAGGACAGAGGAGTGGGTTCTTGCCCGGGAGTCAGAAGATCTGGGGTCCAAGCCCGGCTTTCCACACGCTCATGTGTGACACGGGGGGAGTCCCTCCCTCCATGTACCTTAGTTTACCCTTCTGTAAATGGCTTGTATAGGCTTGTGCTTGAAGCCTCAGCCTGCCTGCCACAGGATCACACATCAAGGTGCCCCTCAGCCTGTGGCCAGGTCACTGGGCAGCCCAGGCCAGTCCTCCAACCTCGTTGGGCACAGACCCTGCCCACTCAGACCGGGGCTTCCAGCCTGCCTCCTGCCCTGACATCAGGGCATTCCTCTTCTGAGCTGTTAGCTGAACAATGTGAAATCTCTGTGGGCCCTGCCCAGACACTGGCACCTGCCCGGATCCCCCGTCATCCCGTCCAAGGATGGCTCACCAGACGCTTTCAGCCACAACCAACAGGAGGAGCCCAGCGTATGAGGGCACCAGGGTAAGAGAGAAGCCCGCAGAGGGAAAGGGGTACGCGATGTCACACAGCTGCCATTCAGGGGTCCTCCCTACCAGCCCTGGCCTCCCTGAGCTAAGGCAGGGTCCTCAAAGCGTGTCCACAGACCCTTGCGTCTGAATCTTCTAGGGAGGGGGACACTGTACCCTGAAGGAATCAAAGATGGGGGCCAGAAACCTGCATGTTTTTTTTCTTTCTACAAGCTTCCCAGGTTTTTCTTGTCCCCAGCACAATTGTGACCTCTCAGCTAAGACCTCTTCAAGGAGGAGATAGCTTAGCCAGCCTCTAGGGAAGGTTCGCATTTCAATTAAAAGAGTAAAATACGCCTTGGACAGACAGATAGCTGGACAAAGAAGCTGGTGGCTAAGGCGCACACTCTAGGAGCAGAATACAGCAGAGAAAGGCCTGAAGGAGGGGATGCCTAGTCCACGAAACACCTGAACTGATCCTTCCCCCCAGCCCGCTGTCTCCCCAGGATGCCGAGGTCTGCACTCGATGCCATCTGAAGGCTGCTGATCCCAGCCTCCCTCTCCCCGCAAGCTCCTCCAAGCCCCCTGGGAGAGTGAAATGTGGGGACAGCTTCAGGAGAAATGTCCCTCTCCTTGCTTATACTGCACCGTGGGGACAACCCTCTGAGTGACTGTTTATCCGCAGCTTAAGAAGCTGCCTGGGTCAGTGGTTAAGCAGCCACAGCTTATCTGGGAGGAGGATCCTCTGGCCATGGGACAGGCTGATCCAGAGGCTTCCATTAAATGGAATCTTCACAGCTGGTGAGGAGCAGCAATGCCCCGCCTTCATTCATAAAGGAAGCACTTATTATGCTCCTGCTGTGTACACAGTCCTGAGCCTGGGCACAATGCTTCGAGGGACACAGAGATGAGTCAGATCCCCACCACCACCACCAAAGAGCCCACAGAGCAGACAGACGGGGGACCACACCACGGCGCAGGAGAGAAAGCTGGCCGTGCCTACAGGACGGGGTCAAAATTCAGACACCTGGGGGCTAGAAAGACTGTATAAGTGTGCGAAGTGGGCGGCGGAATGGGGCAAAGAGGAGCTTACGTGCTTCATCTCCAGTAGTGGCCACTGGAGAACTACACTCAAAGTTGTATGATCTTCTCATTTTTGAAGCCAGAAGTTGGGATTCTTACGTAAAATCTCCTGTTAGCAACTAGCTCAAGATTTGGCATGGGCCAAGTAAAAGCTGCCCATGGGGCGGATGTGGCCTGCCAGTTTGTGGCCTTTGTTTTCTTAAAGAGAGTAGAATGCAAAGCTCAGTAGATGAGACTTCCCTGCAGCCAAAGTACCAGGGAAGGCTTTCTGGGAGAGGAGGCTTGGCGCTGGGCTGCAAGGATGGGTAGGTCACTCGTGGGGAGGGAGTCATGGTGGGGGAGTGTACCCGTTCAAGCCATAGGGGCCATGGGTCAAGGGTGCCACCCCCCAGCCTATAGCCTACCTATCCCCCTAAAAAGGGGTTCCGGTCTCCACCCGCAAAGCAGGCACAGAGGCATCAGCTCTGTCTGTCCCCAGGTAGCCAGGGGAGGGGCCGCTTGCGCAGCAAACCTCCAGACTAAATCAATTGGTGGCAGAATAGCACGGGTTCGATTTCATCCCTGGAGCTTGGGGAACAGGTCAGCTAATGCAATAGCCCTGTGGGGGGAAGGGAGAGCAAGAGACAATGGAGGACAAAACGAGGTTGAGAATCATGTCCTGCCTGGCCGGGCCCCACTGGTTACATAATCTTGCCTTAGGACAAAGCTACGTTCAAGGCACCAGTGAGGGCCTGGGCTGGGGAGCCGGGGGATGAGGAAGGTTCCTCCTCCCTCCCCTCTTCTCCAACCTCGCCCTGCAGCTCCTGAAAAGCCCAACAGAGCTGCAGGTGGAGACTAAGACCCCAAGATAAGGCACTTAACAGGATCACACAGCAAATTAGCAGCAAAGCTGAAACTGATAATAGCAAACTTTAACCAAGTGGTTACTTTGTACCGGGCACCAGGATAAATTCTTTAAACACATTATCTTATTTGAAAGCCTATGACACTGTGAGATAACTATTCTTATTTTTCCCATTTTACAGATGGGGAAATTGATGCACACAGTAACTTATCCAAGGTCACACAGGAGCTGGCTTAGAGGAAGAGCCAGTTTAGAGAAGCCAATAGTGGCCTCCAAGACCATACTCTGAACCACGACACTACACTGCCACCACGCTACTTTCGACTAGAACCATACTGCCTCTCCAGCAACCTTCTCTCAAGGCTGTAGACCATGCATTCGGCCCCCTGCCCTCCCGTCAGCACTTTGGGTGACACCAAGCCCTCCGACAACCTGATGAGACCTACAGATTTTCTCTGCAGAAAAAGAATCCACGGAAATGCCCACAAAATGTTGCAAAAGATTTTAGGGGCTTACATACCCCTGCACTAGTGAGAACAGATGGATCCAGATCATGGAATACTCCAGAGATAGGAGGTAGCAGAGGAAGAGGACTCCCCCAGGTTCTCTGGTCCCCTCCTGTCTGAACTTGGAGCCCAAACGGTTGGCCACTTTAGTCCACAGGCGTGGGCACTCATCAGGGCTCAGGGCCTAGTCATCCCTTCAGGGCTAGGAGAACAGAATGAATCACGATATACAATAGTCCCCGCCTCTGCACCCACTGGGTGTGACTCCCAGCTCCCAGCTGCTGGGCAGACAGTGCACAGCTGGGCCCCAGCATCTGGACGGGGGTGGCATCACCAAGCATACCACCATGCTTCCCCACCATGCAGGTCACCATCCAACGGGCACACCTCACTGCAGACTGGACCTGGCCTTGTCCTGACTCTAGCAGCTCTGAGTGTTTCCAAGAGGGGACCCTCCATGGTCCCCGCGAGCCTCCAGGCCAGCCAAGGCCACGGGAACAGTAAATCGACACAACCGCCCCTTAAAAGGCGCCGCAAGACCCAGGCTCCCATCCCAAGTCTTCTGTGCCTCACCGTGCAGCCTCAGTTTCACCAGCTGTAAAGTGGGAAGACTACCCTATCAAGTCTTTCCCAGCTCCACAGCCCTGAGTCTATAAACAACAGCATCTGAGAAACTTCACAGAGCCCTGGGATCTTGCTTTCAGGAAGTTACATAAACATCCTTCAGAGAAACAACAGTCAAACCTAAAGACTCTACTTTCTTTTTTTGTAAGGATATCAAGAAGCCCTTTTTATAGTCTGACTTCCCCCACTCTACTTCCATTGTTCCAGATATCCTCTCAGGACCTAGTAAATACATTTGGTTTCCGTCTGGGGTCTCGGCTTCTTGGTGTTCTTTCTCTTGGATGCTGCCCCACCCTCCTTGGCAGCTTTCTCCCCCGGACACACCCATCTCTACCCCCAGCATTGGTCTGGGCCACTCTGAGGGTTACAGCTACCCAGCCTGCCAAAGGAGGGGTGGGGGACAGGGACAGTTTTCAGGAAACAAACCCTTCCCTGGTCAGAACAGAGACAGCTCTGTGTCTGGTCCCAATCGTGACACAGTGTGTGGCCCTGTGCGAGTCCCTGCTCCTCTCTGGGCCTCTGTTCCCCACTGAGAGATGAAGGGGCTCCTGCACTGTGTCAGGAAAGCCCTTGGGCTCCTGGACCGTACCCTGGAGACACTGAGGCAGAAGAGAAGTGCAGGGTGGACACTGGGCACTGCTCTTGACACCCCACCTCTCCTGCGAGAACCAGAGAAGACCCTGGTTTTTTCTCTCCGATTCTATCTCTTGCCCTAGCTGTGGGACCTTGAAGTCAGCACTGTGCCTCTTTGTGCCTCAAATGGTCCATCCATAAGAGGAGAATGACAGTGTCTGCAGTGGAGGCCCCAACTTGGAGGCTTGAGCCCTAACCATCCCAACACAATCCCATCACCCCCCCCAAGGGTAAAGCCCAATTTACTCATTTGATAGAATATATATTTCTGCAGCTTTATAAAGCCTGCTACCCAAACACTCCAAGACAACCCTCCACCGCCCTTCTTCCAATGAGATCATGTTTCCAAGCACCCCTAAAGGATTCCTAGATTCTACCTCCTTATGCCTGTGTGCCCTCAGTATTTTCATCTATAAAATGGGGCCAATAATGATGTTGACCTCATAAGGTTACTTTGGGGATTACTCCAGATAAGATTACATGGAAGTGCTTATCCAGCACGGACAAGCTCTCCACAAATTGAGCAGCAATTATATGATCACCGTTATTAAATTACTGAGATGCTTAAAACCACTGGGCTGGTGACAGCTAAGGCCCCTTGGCCCTCTTGGACCACATCTGGTCACTGTAATCACACATGCATGCACATACCCCCAGCGCACACCCTTCTCTGAGGCAGGACCCACTCTCTGACCCCAGCCCTGGCCCCAGCCCTAGAACACAGCCAGCTTGTTCCCGGCACCCATCCTTGCCACCCACAAAGCCTCCCACCTTCGAGTCCCCCGATCCCACCTTCTTTAAGTGGCCCCAGCACTGTCTCCTGTAACCATGTTGGGGTTCTGTTCAACAGAACCCCATCACTGTGGTACAAGATTGTTTCCTGGGCAGGAGAAGCTGTTATAAGATGGTGGCTCTTTGAAGACAGGGTAGAGAGAAACTGGGCTTTCCTTTGGGTCCCTGACCTTTGCTGGTGTCTGAATACGTTAAGAGCCCAAAGAAAGAAGCATCAATTTTTTTTTTTTTATATTACCTAACCAAGTGTTTGTGGATGTTTAGCATGCACTGGAAGCACCTGAAGAACTTCAACAGCTTGTTGGGTCCCCTCCTCACCCCCGCCACCCCACCCAGTTTCTGATTTAGTAGGTCTGGGGTGGGGCTAGATAATCTGCATTTCTAGTAAGTTCCCAGGTAATGCCGATGTTACTAATCCAGAGACCAACCTTGAGAACCACTGACTTAACCTGCAGGTGAATCAGGGAGCGCTTCTGTGAACAGGTGATGCTAACAGTCCTGTAAATGCACAAGCAGGAGCTGCCAGGTGTGAGGAGAGGAGGGAGGGGACCTGAGCAGAGGGCGCAGCCTGAGTGAAGGCCCTGCAATGATGACATTCATTTCTCCTCACCTGGCCTCTGCCTGGGCACGCAGCATAAACCAGCAGTGGCTGAGCAATAACCACAGCAAACCTCCACCGACCGACAGCCCGGACCTGCCTGGACAGGCCGGTCCTTGGTCAGCCCGCAGGTGAGGGGAATCCAAGCTACGCCTCGCGGACCAGACCACGGCTCCCCACCACTGCTCAACCATGTGAGCACCAGGATTCTGCCCCACACCTCCAGACACAATCCCTTCCATCCTGGCCAGCTCTGTTTCCTCATTCCCAATGCCTCACACGACAAGTCAGTTTCATCCGACCAGAGCAGACCCTCGAAATCACCAGACCCCGATGGCAGTCCCCCGAGTCTGAACCTCTCCAGGCCGAGCCGTCCACCTTGCCGGGACTTAGTCACCGTATCTGCTAAAAGGGGGTGGTAACACTGCCCGTCTCCCTACTGCTGTTGGGAGGATTAAAATAAGCTTCTTAGTCATTAACTACATCATCAACTACAACAATGACCGTAACTAACGTGGACTGGGCTTGTACTTAAGCACCTTCCCTGCATTTTCTTTCTAAATGCTGTAAGATGGGGACAGTTATTATCCCCCTTGTACGGACGAAGAAACTAAAAATAGCTTGCCCAAGGTCCCATAAGTATGAGATTTGAACCCCCATCAGAGATTTGAACCCAGATCATCCAGCTCCAGAGCCTAGTTCCCAGCCTCTCCTCTATGTGTGTCCTAGTCACCCACCTTGAGTGAGATCTAGCCCAGGTCACCTCTCCCTGCCACCGTCCTCTCCCCCTTCCTGGGGCCCAGGAAGGCTGAGCAGGAGGCCTCTAGAGGCTGCAGCCTCTACAGTGTCCACAGTCTAGGGTATGGGTCCCCAGTCTCGAGGGCAGTCACAAGGCCTGCCAGCCAGGCCAACTTAACTGGCACAAGTTTTAGATACCACTCAACGTGGCCACCAGGGAGGAGGCTGGCACTACAGAACTTGAGCACCTTAACCTTGATGAAAGAAGAGAAGAGGAAAAACAGGTGTAACCGAGAGAGGAAATCCTGCCAGGCTTCCAGGATAAGACGGGCAGGTCCCACACCTTAGGCAAATTGCCCTTTCTCTCCAGGCCTCAGTTTCCTCATCCATACAAGCCTCAAGTCGTTAGACAGAAAGTTTAGAAACTCAGACTCCAGAGATTCTTCCCTCTATCTCTAAAAGGATAGATATATCCTTTTCTCCTAGGTATAAACAGTAATTATGATAACCATTGTTAGCTTTGAAAAGCTCCCACTTACTGGGTTCTTACAATGGGTCAGGCACTGATCAGCTCAATCTTCCCAGCAAAACAGGACTGTTACTATCCTCATTTTGCAGCTGAGGAAAACGATGCCCAGAGAGATTTAGGTACGTTGATCAGGATCCCACAGTTAATGGTGGCAGAGCTGGGATGTGAAGCCAGGACTTCTGACTCTGCTCTGCAATGCTGCCCACACCCAGTGGGGCAGGAATGGGCTGCCCACAGCCACTGCCTCCAGAGCACAGAGCCTGGAGGAGATGAGACGTGTCCTGAAGGAAGCGAAATTCAAGACCAGGTGTGTGAAGGGCCCTGTAGAGGCCCAGATAACAGACTGTGCACGTGGAAAGCAGGGAGCAGGCAGCGCGAGCTCTGCGGAATTAGGAAGAGGTCACACTGGAGCTGGGCTGGGGGGGATTTTGGGGTGGGTGAGGGGAAGTGACTGGGGGGCAGCACCCTCACTGTAAGCAGAGATGTGGAGGCAGGAAGGGATAGGGCGCACACAGGGAGGGAAAAGTGGCAGGTTCTCTTTGAGGGTTGAGGGGCACTGGGAGGTGAGGCACTGTGGTCACATAGCAGGCCACCTCCCACGCCTCGGCCTCAAATAAATAAATGCTCATTTGCAATGCACATTTTAAAATTAGACTAATCCAATCTGTATCAACAAATAAAACAGGTAGGAATAAAAAGGGCCAGGAGGCAACTTGACACAAACCCTCCATCAAGATAAGAGCTTCAGGCCCCTCTGTAACTCCTTGGGTGACAGACTGGCTTTAGCTCTGAGGCCACACAGTCCAAGACATCCACATCATCCAGCCCTTCCTCTAAGTTCCCAACCTCCAAGCTGAAGCTGATGGACAGAGCTTTGTGCCAGCCCCACACGCAGGAGAAAGCACCTTGGCTTGTGACCCCTCAGGCCGGGAGGCCCGGCTTTACCCTCTAATGAGGGGAAGGAGGGGGACAGCCCTGCCCCCCCAGCCCACGCACCCCACCCCTCCCACTCCTCACTTTCAAATCCATCAGCCCTTTCCTCCAGCCCCTACTGATTCAGCCTGACCCGTGATTCAGCCTTGTTTCCTCACATTTGAGGAACGAGAGACTGAACCCATTTCACAGACTGAGAAACGAAAGCAGAAGGTTCCAGTCCTCTGTGAAACCACAGTCCCTGGCAACCCAGACTTTGGTGGCTGATCCAGAAATTCTGAGGGGCCCCTCAAAGGTCAGCTGGGCCGAGTGTTTTCCATGGGGCAAGGGCTCTCCCAGGCAGAGCGCTGCAGGGGAACTTCTAGAAGGGGCAGCTGTGAAAAGCTATGAGAAAAACGGAGTACAAGTGGGCCGAGCACCACCCTAAGATTCTCGGGCGAAAAGGGAACTGAGAGAGGTCACCCAGGCATGACCCTCCGGTACATGCCTCCGGCACCCTCTCCAACTCTCTGGCCTCTTTGCATTACTGTCAGCAATGGGGACCTTGCTGCCTCCCCAGGCACTTAATTCCCGTTAGCTTCATTGTCACCTTTGGTGCTGTCTCTGCCCTTGAGAGCCACACAGGACAAGACTATGCCCTCTGCCAGTAGACAGCCCTGCAGGGAATTGAAAGCAGTGACACTGCCACTTAAGGGTCCTTCCCCAAACCCCAGACCACCTGTGATGACCCTATCCCCAAGATACCTACAAAGTCCTGCAGCCTCCCTCTCGTTCCCTCTCAGTCCCATGGCCTGAGTCAGACCTTTGGTCAACTTTCTGCCAGACCACAATTAGCATCATCTCTGAGCTGGTCTCAACCCTGCCAGTCTTGGCACCACCTTTGGCCAAATGACCCCTGAGAGGAGCAGCACAACAGGGCAGAAACTCTTCAAGCCTGGGTTCAAACACAGTTCTGTAAGTGACTCAACCCCTCGGAGCCTCCACTTCCTCATCTGAAAATGGGGTGGGGCTGGGGGTGGCCAGCAGCAGCTACTTTGCAGGGGTATTGTGAGATCTCAATGGAGCGTCTGTAAGGAGCCTGGCACAAGACACAGTAACAGGCATCGACTCGACGAGCTGCTTACAACCCTCTGTCTTCTCCACCAGCCAGAGACTGAAATCCAAACCCCCGAGGAGGACACTGCAAGCTCCCCACGACCCCATCTTGCCTCCCACAGCCCCCTTTCTCACTGCCTGCACCCTCACAAACACTTCCTCCCCCAGGAAGCCCTGTCGACATAAACTACCAGAAGAGCTTTTCCAAAGCCCGTCTATCACTGATCACATCCTGCCTCTTCGCCATCACTTGATCCTCGCCTTCCCTCCCCTGTCAGATTAGCGGCCTCTCCAGCCAGAAAGCAGGAGCATCTCACCTCATTTCATTTCCCAGTCACCCCCGTCCACAGACATTTTCCATACATATTTAACAAATTACCCTAACGTTCCATTTCAAGTAAAGAATGTCCAAGTCCTCCAAACAGTCCAGATATTTCAAGCCATACCCCAAACCAAATTCCAAGCCAGCAGAAGTCTGCCCAGTCTCTAGGGACTCGCAGGCCTGGCTCTGACACCAAAGTGCAGAAGACGGGTCAAGCAGGCCCAAAGCCCAGGGCAGAGAAAGCTCTGGGCTGCTAAGACCAGAGTCCATTTCTAAGTGTCTCACGTGCAGGTCTCTCAGTTGGGCCCTAGGTCAACCCCCAGCCTATGATTTCATATTCTTAACCACATTCTCAACTTGCGATTGTAAAACTGTTCTTTGTATACCCCTTGTGATAGGAGACTCACTATCCATCTTTTCATTCTTGCTGGCTCCTCCTCCCTTCACCTGTTGATTCTCTTGCTCTGATCTCAAGGAGAGTCTGACCACACGCCTAGGGTCATCCCCATCCCTCAGGAATCTTTTCAGCCCCTCCACTCAATCCCCCACATTTCTGGGCCCCCTCAAAGTCTAGCTAAGTAGTGGAATTTCCACTCTTGTTCCTACCAGCTGGCAGTGAACTGTCAGCCCAGGAGGACCCCCTATTCTCGGGGCCCAGGAAAAGCCTACGGACACTGCAAATTCCAGAAGCAGTGCTGGTACAGCCCTCGGAGAAGTTAGAATGGTAATGCACAAACTTTCCTCTCCCCAGGACTTTTTTTCGCTAGGCTATCTGCTCCCACTCCATTGTTTTAAGATGTCATTCACTAACTAGCAATTTGTTTTCCATTTTTTTAGAAATTACTCAAGGCCCCCGCTCAGAGCCTGACCCACAGTCATGGGATGGTACCCCCACCAAAAGGCTAGGCCAGCACAGGGCACTAAGGTGAGTGAAAGTCTGGGCCACCCCACATTCACTCCTGGGCTATTTACATGGAAAATGCATGCCCTAGGCTCAGAAACCCATACACGCATGCATTTTCCATAAGGATTCTGCAATTGAGACATGTGCTCAAAGTCCACCCTTCATTACCGTCCTCAAGGACCCTTGGGGCTGGGGCATTACTTCTGCAATGAGGACCCTGCTGATGGGTCACACAAGAGGACACCTGCAATATAAATCCCATCACCCCAAGGGCGCCACTCCTGGCCCTACCTCTGCCCCCTGCTGATCTGAAAGTGACCTGGTCTGGATGGAGTAGAAAGGCTCTTCGGTCCCCTGGGTGCTGGGGAGAGGCCTGTTGACAAAGCCACCAGCTGTCCCCAGCCAGAGCCAGGGAGCACTCCTCCCTGCACCACCCATACTATGAAAGCGTTCCTACCACGGACCCAGCCAGCAACAGAACTTGGACCCTTTACGGAGCTCCAGGCCCGGGCTCCAGCTGCCCACAATAACAAGAGCCAGGGCACAAGACCTCAGCCCACACCAGTACCAGACAGAAGGAGCATCACCTGAGGGTAAGGGTAAAGGGAAGAGCGGCCTGTGTCCTCATGATTTCAATGGAAAATGAGCTCGGTCACAGCAGGATCTTATAAAGCCTTGTAGTTGAGACTCAGGCTGGGGGAGGGGAGTCAAATCCAAGTTCCACCACATCACAGCTGTGCGACCTTTATGATTCTGTGCCTCTGCCCCGCTGTAAAATGCTGCTAATAGTAACATGGGAGAATTAAATGAGATAATGTATCTAAAGCAGTTAGCCCAGGGCCTGACATATAGTACACATGCAACAAATACTTGTTGAATATAAACATGCCACCGTTTACTAAGGTACCACAGGTTCTCATTTCATCCTTATTCTGGCAGATTCTATACTTTGCCCATTTTACAGGTGAGGAAACTGAGGCTAGGGGAAGGTAAGGAACCAGCCCAAGGCTACAGAGCTGGGAAGTGACAGACATCCAGGTCAGTCTGAACCTCAAACCAGGGACAGTAATGCCGCAGGCCATTCCAAACGCTCTGGGGCAGGGGGTGGGGGTGGTTTTACAGCACCCGGGTGTGATGGTGGGATTCTGTATCCCCTGGGCCTGGCATGGCTCCTAGCTGACCCGCGTGCTTAAATCTGGGAAAGAGCCAATTTCCCAGTCTGTCCCAGAGACCACGCGTCCACGTACGCCTCCTCCTACCCCGTCCCAGGGTGTTAAAGGGCAGCGTTCAAAGCGGGGGGGTATAGTTGCTCCCGAGAACCTGAGGGAGAAGAGGAGTTAGAGACCAGGCCGATCACAGCCCACAGAAAACCGGTCCGGCTGCCTTACTCTTTCCGAAGCGGGGACCTAGCCTCTAACCCCGTCCCTCGCCAGACAAAAGTTTCCCCTGTTCGGGAGTAGAGGAGGGGGAGGGGGCATTCCTCGTGAGTGACATTATCCGTGACCTACAGCTGCCGCGCTGCCCTCACCGGCACCCCGGCCTGCCCCCGGCCCCCGCCCGCTCCCCCACCCCTTTGTCCTCCCACCAGGGTGCGCGGGGCCCGGCAGACTCTACGAGCCCGCCCGGCGCCCGCCCGCACCAAACTTGCGCCGGCGGCAGTTTGGGCCCCGCGCGGCCTGCACGCCCAGCTCGGCTCTGGCCCCGCAGGCTCGGCGACAGGGGACTGGCCCGCCCCGGCCCTCCCAGCCTCTTACCTGCCACGGCTGGGGCGCCACCCGGGGCAGGGGGCGCTCCCGGCGAGCTGCCGGACGCCTGGGTCCCCTGGGCCGTGTGTGCGCTGCCAGGCAGCGGCCCGGGCCGGGCTTAACCCCTTCGCGTCCGCCTCCCGCAGCTCCCACCCACGCTCCACGCCGCAGCCGCCGCTGCCGCCGCCCGCCCCGCCTCCCGCCCGCTCTCCTCCCCCTCCCCTCCCCCTCCCCCTCCCCCTCCCTCTCGGTGCCCAGCCCCCAGTCCCGGTCCCCGGCACTGCGCTGAGGCAGCGCGCAGCCTCCCCCCTCATCCCGCGGTGGGAGGTGGGGGTCTCCCTTTAGACTGCAAGTTGGGGCGCGCCGCCTCGCTCACCGCGGGCCCGCGGAGCACAGAGGGGCGAACCCGCGCGCCAAGGGGCCCCCAGACTGTCTCCCCTTACCCACTCCGTCCCCGGCGCCTACCTCCCCGAATGTCGGCGGAGGGAGCGGGGTTCGATCCCGTGATGGAGCGTGGGTGCCGGCCGGAGATCTGCTCCACAGGCCCGAGCGGCCGGCTGGCGTGCGGCGCGCACCCCGGGGCGGGGGCCGGGGCGGGACCGGGCGCTGCTATCGGAGCTGGATTTCTCGGCTTCCACCCGGATTCTCCCTCGGCTCTCCCGGCCGATTCGGTGCTGCTCGGCGACCACGTGACGCAGGCTGCCTTTGACCCCAGTCTCAGAGCGGGTAGGGGGTGGGGGCCGGAGGGGGTGTCAGATGCGGGACCCACGAGGGCCCGAGGCGGCTGCCGGGAGTCCGGGAGGCGGTGACCCTGGGGAAACAAAGCCCGGGGGAAGCCAACAAGTTATTCGGGGGTCAAAGGGGGAACAGCACTGGGGGTCGGAGAGGCTGCAGAGAGACCGAGAGAGACAAAGACCCGCGCCCGCCGTGCCTCCGAGTGTCCTGGGAGCGCCCCGGCTGGCCCGAGGGGGCCTCCTGTCTCTACCAACACTGGGCCGATGACAACCCTCCAGGGCCTCCTCAGACAGCTCCCCAACAGCCAGGTCTCTGCTGGAGTGACCCCTTCTGGGCAGTCTTTCCCAGCCCCGCCTACCCCTTTGCCCTTACTCTCGAAAACCCCTTTATTTCCTTTTTCGTGATTATCTGGTTCACTTACTGGTTGCATTGTTTACTAGAATGTCATCTCCCCCAACAAGTTGTTCCCAGCTGAATTCCCAGCGCCTGGCACATAACAGGCAAATGAAGAGGTGGATGACATTGTGCAAATCTCTTCTCCCACTGCGCCTCAGTTTCCCACCCCCAGTGCAACCATCTCAAGGACCCTGCAAATTAGGCAAGATTACACTGGTCATCGTCATTACGCAGATGAGAACAGCGAGGCCCAGAAACACAAAATGATTTCTGGGAGTCTCTGAAGTGGCTGAGACCCCAGCCTGCACTCAGATCTGACTGTTCCAGGTGGGGCTTTTTACCATCCATGAGCCTGCCTGTAATGAGGGACTGGGTCATTAGTTGATTGGTTGATTAGTGAGCCATAAGGAGCTTGCTAATGATGTAGATCACCAGGCCACCCTAGAGATCCTGACTCTGTGGGCCTGTGGTGAGACTAGCAAATTTGGAAAACAATGGATCGGTGGTTTCCTAAGGACCTTCAGAGGCTCGAGATTACCTAATTGTAGGAGCAAAGCTTAAAAAAAAATATGAGCAACCAAAGCAGAGCCAAGAGAGGTAGAAAAGCCAAGCTTGACATACGAAAATAGGACAGAATCATCCCAATTCCCCTAAAGGGTAACCTCCTGTGCTGGGGGGGAGCGGGGGAAGGGGTTTCAGCCAGCCCACTCATGTCTCGGAGGAGGAAAGACGCTGAGGCCTGAGCAAGGTTGGTGCTGGGGAATGGGACCAGGCTCTGGACTCCCAGTCATGCCCATGTGACAGCTTTGCATGGAGTGTAGTCAGTAGGACTAAGCCTAAGGGTGGTGATCACAGGCCCAAACTGATGTTCAAAGATAGGCTTGTGACTTCCTAGTGCATACTCCAGCCATGCCACCAATTTAGCCAGGGAAAGCAACATCCACTAGCAAATTCTCTTTTATAATCTGTGTTCCTGTGGTCAATGATCTAAAGTTCTTGAATACTGTCTGGGTCTTGGGCAGGTTAAACAAGCCCCTAGAATCTTATTTACATCCACATGAGGTCCTGTAGCATCTTCCCTGTGCCAGGCACTGTGTTCTTGGTAACAGGGTTGAAAGAGACATGGGTCTGCACTCTCAAGAAGTGTCAGGGTGTGTTTGGAGGTGATCTGCATGTCCCTCCCTGTGTCCGGAGGCTGGCTGAGCTGAGGGCCTGCTGGGGAGGCCCAGGGCAAGTGCTATGGCCTACAATAAGAGGGGAGCAGAACAAGGGAACTTTGGGGGGAAGCAGCCCCTGAGCAGGATCTGGAGGGACCGGAGGGGATCAGGGCGGGGATATGGACATTCCTGGTACAAGGAACAACCTGTTACAGGCCACATGGAAAGCGTTCAGGAAAAGCTGAGTGTTGCATGGAGGGGGTGAGGGGAAGGGTAGAGGAAGCAGGAAGGAAAGAATGAGCAAGAAAACTGGAGAGGTGGGTTAGGAGCAGTTTATGGGTGACCTTCTCTGAGGGGCCCAAAGGAAAGGACATTATCCTGAGGGCCAGGTGGAGTGAGAAGGCTATAAGTAGGTGAAGGAGGTAATAAGAGCGATGCTATGGGAGGGTAGAGAGGAATGGAGGCCAGTCAGGTCACGGAGCTCTTCTCCTGCCCAAGCTGAGCGAGAGCCAGCATCTCACCAATGGAGTTGCAGGTCCCGAGCATTGGCAGGGGGGAGGGGGGACAGCTGTGAGCTGGGGTGACTCCCCATCACCGACAGCTCTTCCTACTCTTTTCAAATCTTCAGTTACCGTTCACCAAGTTGGGCCCAAGGCCCTCCAGCTCACTGTTACCCAGAAAGCCTGCAAAAAGGCAAGACCCAGGCTCCACCCTGGGCATTGGCCTCCATGGGTCTAGGTGAAGCTGAGGACTCGCATTTCTAACCATACCCTGGGAGATTCTGAGGAAGACTGTCGAGGTGCCCTGCTCCTCCAACCCCTCAGGACCCACCCACACCTCCCAGAGCTTTGGGGACCTTCTTTGTGCTGGTAACTTCCCCTGCCCACACCCCCTCCTCAGTCCAGTGTCCTCCCCACTGGCCACTTGACATGCTCCTTGGCTGCCCCAAGGTCCCCTTTATCCAACTCTGTAAACCAAAGGCTGAACTTCCAAACCTGCATCCACCCAAACCTGCTTCTCTCCCTCCTCCTATGTGTCCAGTTCACATGTCCAGTCCAGAAATCTGTCACCAGCCCCTGTCCCCATATCCCATCCATGAGCCAGGGCCACTGGTTCCGCCTCCAGTTTTCTGCTCTAACCCAACCCCATCCCTTCCTCTTCATCACTACCACCCTAGCCCAATCCAACATCTTGTCTCTGCCTCGGCACATGTTAACAGCCCCTTCACTGCTCTCCCTCCCCCCCACTTTGCCTCCTCTAATGCAACCTAATCATGCCCATTTCTTAAAGCCACCAATGCCTTCCCATTGCTCTCAGGATAAATTCCCCACCTTGTTGTCCAGCCTTACCTCTTGTCCTAAGTGGTATGCCTGGCCTTCCCCTTTACCTGACTAATTCCTCGTTCAGAGTGTGGACTACTTGGGTTTGAATGCTGGCTCTGCCACTTAAAAGCTGTGTGACCGTGGGCCCGTTTTTTTTTTTTTAAAGTAAATTTATTTATCTTTTTTTTTTTGGTTCGTTGGGTCTTCGTTGCTGCAGGCAGGCTTTCTCTAGTTGTGGCGAGTGGGGGCTACTCTTTGTTGCGGTGGTGGGCCTCTCATTGTGGTGGCTTCCCTTGTTGCGGAGCACGGGCTCTAGGTGTGCAGGCTTCATTAGTTGTGGCACGGGGGCTCAGTAGTTGTGGCTTGCAGGCTCTAGAGCGCAGGCTCAATAGTTGTGGCGCACGGGCTTAGTTGCTCCACGGCATGTGGGATCTTCCTGGACCAGGGCTCCTACCCATGTCCCCTGCATTAGCAGGTGGATTCTTAACCACTTTGCCACCAGGGAAGTCCCTGTGGGCCAGTTTTTCAAACTTTCTGTGTTCATCTCTAAAATGGGATAATAGTCTGTACTTCCTAGGACAGTTGTGAGAATTAAATGAGTTAAACATGTAAAGCCCTCAGAGTGGTGTCTGTCACAGGATAAGCACTATTAAAATGTTAGCTAAATGGTTAATTTTTATCTTTGGGGTATCAGGTTAAATTTCATTTCCTCCTGGGGCTTTTCCTCTGTCCCTAACCCAGACCACTTCCTGGTCTACATGTCACCATCCCTCTTCATCATCCTTGTAGTTACTTGTCGGCTGCCTCTCTCTAGAGTGTAAGCTGTGTGTGAGCAGGACCACATTTGTCTCAGACACAGCTGAGCTCTGGAACCCCACACAGAGCTATAGGCACAGGGCAGGCAACCAGCACATATTTGCTAACTAAACAGATTAAATGAAAGTCAACAGATTCATCACAAAACAAAGAACACTGCCTCCCTAAAACATGCCCATCCATGGTACTTCATTCATTTAGTCATTTGACATTGATTAGTACCTCTCCTATAGTCTTCCTCACACCATCCTGGTGGGGGAGGAAAAGTAGAGGGACATAGAGATGAACATGACAGATGTGGCCCCTGTCCGCAAGGAACGTATGGTCTACTGCAGAGACAAACATGTAAATGCACCAGAAGATATGACGCAATGTAACCATGTTGTTATACTGGCCTGAAACAATCCTGCTTCCCAGGAGGTCTTTGGAACAGGAAAGTGAAAAGTAAATGAAAACAGACACTGTTGCCTACTTTAGCCCCTACCCCCAGGTCCTAGCAGGGTTGTCTATAACAGAGCAGGAAGGGTAGGTCCTGCCCCAAGGGCATTGAGATCACCCCCTCTTTCCCTGCCTGGAGACCTCCTATTCAGCCTTCAAGGCCCCACTTAAGCAGCACCTCCTCTGGGATGTCTTCCGGTTCCTGCCAGGGCTCTCTATGGGACTTCGTCACGGCTCTAGTGATTTTCTGGGACTATGGTGGGATTTGTCACAGAGAATCCAAATTTCATGTCATTTTCTTCTTAAAAAAGTAAAAGGTGATTCAATGAATGTGTAACTACATGTGATTTCACGGTTTGGACTTCAGTGGAGGCAGAAAATAGCCTCTGTCAGACCATGTGACCTGATTTGTGGTTTGGAGAACATGGTCACCGTAATTACAGCATTGACCACATGGTGTAACAGTTTCCTCTCTCCTCTCTCCTCTCTCTCTCTCTCTCTCTCACACACACACACACACACACAGTTCTTCAAGGACAGGGACTATTTGCTTCCTGGCAGACTTTGATATCTGTTAAGCAAATGAAGGAGAAAAATCTGTGAAATGGGCAGGTTATCCATGCTTCAGATGGACCATGGATATAAACTGTTCTGAAAAGCAACCAAAGACTGTCTGAGGTGGGGGATGGGAGTAATTAACAGCAATTAATTGCTTACTCTGGTGCATGCTACCTGCTTTCCGCCATTTGTTATTGAGCAGCCCAGAGAGTTGTAGCTCAAAGAGGTGAAGCAACTTTCCCAAGGTCACCCAGACAGGCGTGGCAGAGGAGGTTTCGAATCCAGCCCCACCTAACTCGAAGGTTAAGTTCTTAGCACTATTACTGCACCACCCAGTGCCCGGGGGCAGTGAGCCTCCAAACTGTGCAGGACCACCTGGGTTCTGTGCCCTAGTCCCCCGCTTCCACAGGGTTCGCCCACCCTTCCCTGTTGCGCCCCCACTTTCATCTACGCTGCTGCTGTCTGAAGAGCACTTGCAGCTGGTTTACAAAGCAGTCCCGTCTCTGGGGCCAGGTTTCCTGTTTCAGGCAGAACCCACCCAAGGATGTGTGTCCCGCCTTCCCCAGTCCTATTCCTCACTCCCAGGAGCTGCCTGGGCCAAGGACTCAGCTAGCACAATCCCTTGCACGTGCAGCACTCTTCCTGTGTTTTTGAAAGCATTTCCCAATTCTGTAAACCAATTCCCGGGGACTCCACAGCAGTCCTGAGGATTTTTCACAGTGGAGGCTTTTTCACACCCATTTGATGATGATGAGGCTTTTCCACCCCCAAAGGTGAGAAAATGGAGGTTTGGCCAAACCGTGGGAGATCCCCTCAGCTGATCAGAGAGCTGAGCTGCAGCTAAACACCATTTCAGACCACCGCCGCCTTCTTCCAAGTCCCTGGAAGGTTCAACTTGACCAAGAGAACGGAGATGAAGGGTGAAAGATCTTCGGAATCCTCACACAGAGAAGATAATAGCTTCTGCAAACAAATGTAAATCGGTTAATTTCCCTTTTTACTGTGTTGATTGTGATACACTAATTACAACCTGGCGAAAGAAAAATACAGGCGTGTGTGTGGTCTCTAAATGACGCTACCACAATAGGCTCAAAGTCCTCTGAGGGCAAGGCAGGGTCCGGGGCTCAGTTCCAGCCTGCTAATCTGGGAGCAGAATCCTCCTCATGTGAGGGCAGAAGCTAAGGGCGGCGGCGGAACTGTTCCTTCCCAAAACTCTCCAGAGGGGCTCAGCACTGGCCTTGCCCTCACCCCCAGGCCATTTCTCATCCACTCCTCCACTATCTGGCCTCCTCATTCTTCAGTTCTCTTCACTTGACCACCAGGAGCTAACTCCTTTTTTAAAAAATTGAAGTAAAGTTGATTTACAATATTGTGTTTGTTTCAGGTGTATAGCAAAGTGATTCCGTTATATATTATTTTTCAGATTATATTCCATTGTAGGTTATTATAAGAATAATATTGAATATGGTTCCCTGAGCTATACAGTAAATTCTTGTTGCTTATGTATTTTATGTATAGTAGTGTGTATGTGTTAATCCTATACTCCTAAATTCATCCTTCCCCCACCTTCTCCTTTGGTAACCATAAATTTGTTTTCTATGTCTGTGAGTCTGTTTTGTATACAGATTCATTTGTATTATATTTTTAGATTCCACATATAAGTGATATCATATGGTATTTGTCTTTCTCTTTCTGACTTACTTCACTTAGTATGATAATCTCTACGTCCATCCATGTTGCTGCAAATGGCATTATTTCGTTCTTTTTTATGGCTGAGTAATATTCCATTGTGCATATATACCACATCTTCTTTACCCAGTCATCTGTTGATGGACACTTAGGTTGCTTCCATGTCTTGGCTATTGTAAATAGTGCTGCTATGAACATTGGTGTGCATGTATCTTTTTTAATTTAGAGTTTTCATTTTTTCCAGATATATACCCAGGAGTGAGATTGCTGGATTATATGGTAACTTTTTTTTTAGTTTTTTAAGGAATCTCTATACTGTTTTCCATAGTGGCTTCACCAATTTACATTCCCACCAACAGTGTAGGAGTGTTCCCTTTTCTCCACACCCTCTGCAGCATTTATTATTTGTAGACTTTTTGATGATGGCCATTCTGACTGGTGTGAGGTGATCCCTCACTGTGGCTTTGATTTGCATTTCTCTAATAATTAGTATAATTAGTGATGATGAGCATCTTTTCATGTGCCTGTCGACCATCTGTATGTCATCTTTGGAGAAATGCCTATTTAGGTCTTCTGCCCATTTTTAAATTGGATTGTTTGTTTTTTTGATATTGAGCTGTATGAGCTTGGAGCTAAATCCTTTTAACATGACTCAGATCAAAAGATTACATTCATCAAAGGCAGGGGGGACATTTCTCCTCAAGATTCCCATCAATTATTCCAGTTAATTCTCACCACTCCCATGGGGTAGGGTGTGGGCACCACAACCCCCACTTTCTAGTTAAATAAAGTGTGGCTCAGGGTCCCAGCACCTCTGGCAAGTGAAGCAGGGAGGCTGGGCCAGGCCACCTGGTCTGGAGGTTGCTGTCCAGTTCTCCTGGGTCCCTGCACTCCTTACACATACCCAGCCCCCCTCATTCGTTTGCATTCTCCTCCTGGGCTACCTCGTCATCTTCGTTTATGATTCCTGAACTAATCCAAACTGCCTTTTTACAGATATGGAGACACTGAGGCCCAGAGAGGAACAGGGGTCTGCCCCCATCACCAGTGATGCAGCCGAGCTACGACGACCCTTCCCCATTGCCCAGCTGTGTGTGCATCAGAAGCTGAGAAGAAGGGGGCACCAGTAAGGCAAGGACTCCCAGGGTCAAGTCTAGACATCATTCCTGGGCCCTTGGAGATGTGCCAGCGTATGGGGGGAAGGGCAGTGTTGACCCCAGTGGGAAGTTGGCTCTGGAACTGGCATGGTGGCCAGACTCTTGTCTGGGGCTATCTGCTCCAACAGGCATGGAAATTCTTATCATTCCAAGGCCTCCTCTTCACACAGACCTGTCTGGGCTGGGTCTGTCCTGAGATGGAGCTGGGGTTGTGGGAGGGGGCAGGAGGCAAATGGCAGGGATACCGCCCCCCATTCACACACAACATGGTCACACTCATTCACTCATCCACTGCACACACCACTCACCCCACCCACCTCCCTTTCCCCCAACCTGCCCTCCTTCCAGTGCTTAAGAGCTCTGGAGCCAGGCTATTCTGTGTGGAAATCCGAGGTCAGCCTTCACTTACTGTCACCTAACGTGGCTTCAATTGTTTATTTGTAGAATGGGGATAATAGTACTTACGTCGTAGGGTTATTGAGAAGATTAAAGGAAATATTAGGAAGCCACTTAGCACCATGCCTGGCATAGCTATAGTTGTTACTGTTGTTTTATCTGGCACTCCCCTATAGCTCACTGGGGTTCCCCCTCTATTGTACATACACACCCCTCCCCAGAGGCCAACTCCCAGGCTGCCCTCAGCCAGCTGAGCCCACCCTCACAGCCCTACCGCCCGCCCTCTTACCCCTCTACTCCAGGCAGCCTGGGACCCTCAGGCCTGGGTACTGGCCACGTGTGCCCAGCATCCCTTCTGCCCAGAATGCCCTCCTCTCCACCTCTTCACAACTCTAACTACCCTCTCCTTTCCTTCAAGTCCCAGCTCCAGTCCCACTTCCTCTAGGACGCCTTCCCTGACTGACCTCTGATCTTCCTCCTCCGAATTGCTGAGGTGCTCTGAGTGAGTCATTGCCACTTAGTACTGCCTTGGAATTCCCGACTCGGTCAGTAAGAAAGCCTCTTCCTTCTTCCTCCCCACAATCTCTTAAACTTGAAAACAGCATTCTACAGGCATATTTGAAGCACCCTAAATCAACCTGCTGATTCCTGTGTCACCCCACATCCTAGCACCTGGAGTCACCCATCACACATCTTCCTAGAGCTAGGAACAGGGTGGGGCTCAGAGACCACGCAGTGCAGGCCAGTTACCCAGACAGACAAACAGAATACTCTACAAACTGGGAGAGGCTGGAAGGATCCTCACTCTGTCACTGGGGTCCGTCCCAGGAACAGTTCTGCTGAGGAATGGGGAAGCAGAGAGGGCCATCTGGAGCAGAGGCTCCCTGAAGCTCACCTGTAGGAACAGGTGTCGAGGTAGACCCTGCAGCCTGTAGAACAGTGGCCTGGGGGGAGAGGAGGGAGGGGCAGGACTCAGACTCCACACCTTTCATGGGGAGAAGGATGCAGACCTGTTCTGGGAGGCCCTGGAAGATGCTCTGGGAACCAACCATGAGGGTGGAAGAAGCTGCAGGAAGCAGATCCCACCCGACACCCAGAAACTCTAACCATTCCAAAAGCCCAGCAGCCATGGTGGCAGTGAGTTCTCCACTGGGAAGGTGGGGGGAAGGGGTAGGCAGAGGCTGGTCAGTGCTGGTCAGGGTGGGCTAGAGGATCCCTGCACTGGGTGGGAGAAGGATCAGGATTCTTCTCAGATTCTTTTAGGCTCTGAGAGTTAGTGTCTAAGACTCAAAGTCAGCTAGCAATATAAAGATCTGGAAATCTGGTTCTAAAATTCTATTTAAAATTCTGAAATGAAATACATGAAATTAAAAATTTTCCAGTAGCCATGTTTTAAAAGCAAAAAAAAAAAAAAGGTGAGATTCATTTTAGTAATACATTGTATTTAACCCAATATATTTAAAATATTATCATTTTGACACATAATTAACATAAAGAAATTATTAATGAGATGTTTAAAACGCTTTCTTTTATACCAGATCTTCAAAATCCACTGTCCACTTTGTATTTTACACTGTCCGCTATGTAATTAATAAAAAGAAATTATTAATGAGATGTTTAAAGTTCTTTCTTTTGTACCAAGTCTTCAAAATCCACTGTCCACTGTGTATTTTACATGTACGGCTCATCCCATTCAGAGTAGTCACATATCAAGGGCTCAATAACCACATGTGGCTAGTGGCTACAGTGTTGGATGGCACAGTTTGGAAACCTAAAATCTATGACTCACTTGTCTGAAATTCTGGGATGCTGTGCCTCTGAGATTCTAGAATTCTGCAGTGTGCTCATGTTCTATAATGCTACAACTGTGATTCCACCAGATTAAAATGTTGCCCCAAGCCTGCGTATGGAGAAGGCTTCTCCCCACATGTCTTTTGTGTGGAAAGAGATCTAGGCCCCTTCAAAGCCCCTGGGTCGGGGGAGAGGGGAGCAAGGAACGCTCCCCTCAGCTGCCTCCACCATCTGGCTCAGCCGGTGTTAGAGGGGTGGGCGTGCCCGTGTGACCAGGGCACTGGCCTCTCCACGTGGAGCTGCCTCTCCCACCATCCCTCCCGCTCGTCATTTCTCCATCCATGCACACAAGCCTGGCAGTGGGACTCCTGCCTTTGAGTCCTCCTGGGGAGGGGGCGTGACCCGGACCCCCAGCCTTGGTTTCTGTCCACTCTGGAGAGCATCTGCGCGGGGCTGCTGGAGCAGATGGAGCTGGGGAGTGTGGTTCAAATCCCAGATGGAAGCCCCTGAGGATGGAACTGGTCTCCATCTGCTCGAGCCTAGGGCCCAGAGACCCACCCATTGCACCTCAGAAGGTTCAGAGAGGTCCTGTGATATAGCCTGAACAATGCAGATAGGGAAAGTGAGGCCCAAAAGCAGAAGGGATTTCCCTCCCGGGCATAAGTCGAGTGTTGTGATCTGCCAGAAGGATGTCTCCTGCTTAGCCACGGGCCTCCTCTTCCTACTCTCAAACTCCCGGTTCCATCTCTGCCTGTGGGGAAAGTCAAGACGCAAACCTGGAATGGCAGGGTGTTAGCGAGGCTGCTGGAAGGCCCCACAGGGGTTGTATCCAGGCGGGTGACTTCTTGGCTTCGGGATGCTTGTGCAAGGCCCGGAGTGTCCTGCTTCCAACCAGGCTCTTCCCAGGCTCCTGCTGCAGCAGGCCCATAGGCCCTACAAAGGGTCCCGACTATGGGCACTGGGGCACAGGCAGGAGTCTGGGTGAGGCAGAAGCTGGAGCTGGGTGGGGAGGGTCTCGGTTGACATCAATCAGCGTCTGCATCCGCTGGTATCCAGTTCTGTCCTCTATTTCAAAGTCCTTTCACAGCCACAGTCCCATTTATCCTCATGAGAGCCCAAGAGGAAAGGTGGGAGGGAGGATGTGCCATCAGCCAGCCCATCAACTCCCAGCACGAAGGCCATGCAGAGGGCCTGGTGCTGGAGCTTTGTTACTGTCCCACATTTCACAGGTGGGGAAACTGAGGCCCAGAGTGGGGCTATGACCTGTCTTGGACTATAGCGCCAGAGGGAGGCTGGGTCTAGGCCCCTGGGGAATCATTGGCTCAGCACCCTTTCAGGGAGTACACCCACCCCACCCCCGCCCCCCCATCCTGCTCCACTCCCAGGCACCCAGACGCTCTGCAGCTGAGGAGACAAAGATCAGCAGTTACCCGTAGTCATATTTTCCAGGCTGGGCTGCTTCCAGGCTGGGTTTCCCCTCGGAGGAAAGCCCCAAGGTTGTTCTGCGTGGTCAGGAGAACCAGAGAGGAAATGACAAAAATCCTGCTACAAAGGGCCGCAGAAAACAGTCCGACCTTTGGCCTCTAGGGATCTGGCTCTGCCAACGTGGAGGCGCGGAGGTGGGGGGTAGGGGCGTGCTGTAGGAAGGTAGCCCTGGAATCCTGATTTGGAAAGGCATCAGCTTTGGAGTGAGGTGGACCTGGGTTGAGTCCCAGCACTGCTACGTAGTAGCTCTGTGATCTCGTGTCTGTGACTTCAGCTGGGCTCTCTCCGCGGGGAACTGGCTGATACCCATCTCCGGGGCAGTGGGCGTCTGAGTGTACATCAACTAAGCCCATAGTTAGTTCTTGCTCAAATGCCCTTCCAAGAACTGATCAGTTTTGGGGGCCCCCATCGGCCATACTTCGCTGTCATAAAAATGCTCCATAAATATTTTTTGAATAAGCAAATGAATGAATGATTTTTGCCAGCCAAGAATATAGCAAAATATAGGGGAAGGCTTTGAACTAGTCTCTCCGGAGATCTGACAGATTCTGTCACAGCTCACGGGGTAGCCTCATTTTTTAAAGCCCTTAATAATAACTAACCTTTCTGAAGCATTCACTATGTGTCACGCTTTGTTAAGAACCTTAAGAGCACCTAGTTCTCCCAGCAACACTCTGAGAAGGTGTGACTATTATCCCCATGTTTCAGATGAGGAAACTGAGGCACAGAGAGGCTAAGTAACCCCGTGGTCACATTGCTGGTTTGCCGTAGCACCTAGACGTGGAGCCAGCCTTCCTGCCCCCAGACCCCATGGTTTTCACTTGCAGATGGCCGAGGACCCCTTTAGCTCTCCCTTCCAGGCTCCTCTGGCCAGGACTCCCGTCACGGAGGGCGCTCCCCTTCCCGGGCTAGTGCTGGTGCTGTTCAGGGCTTCCCATGGGTTTTGGAGGCTCCCGCAAATCAGCCTTTGGGGGTGTATGTGGGAGATGAAGTGGGAGCTCTACCCACTCCAAGATTGTCACCCCGGTCCTTTGTCAAAGATTAATTCTCACAGCTTTCTGGCTACTTCCTGCCCAGAGGGAGGCAGGAAGTAAGGCCACCTGGTACTTGGGCTCCAGCTCCTTTGTTTTCCTTTAGCTTATCCTCCCCCTCCCCTGCCCCAACTGTGGACCTTCCTCTTCCTTGCCCAACCTCAGACCTTGACCCTGAGGTTCACTCCCAGGCAGACTTTCCAGTGTGAGGACAAGAACTCAGGGCTGGGAATCCAGGGACTGGGTTCTATGTGCTGCCAAGAATGGGGGAGGCGGAGCCTATTTTCTCTCCGTGGAGGGGGCATATTTGGAGAAAACCTGCCCCAAGATGGGGGAGGTGGGGGTCGGGAATGTGCCAACAACTCACATGGGCACATCAGTTCTCAAAGAAGCTCCACAGTGAATGTGTGGGATCACCCTGACCACCCTGGTTAGAGATGAGTAGGTTTATTATCACCCCAATTTAACAGAAGAGGAAGCTGTGGCCCAGGAGGATTTAAGTGACTTGTTCATGATTATGCAGACATTTAGGGGCAGGAGCAAATGTTTACCCAAGTCTCCAGAGATTGTATGATTATAATAACTATTATTATTATTGCAAATATTTACCAAGCTCTGACTCTGCCAAGAACTTTCCTCTCATTACCTCTTTTAATCCTCTCAGAAATTCTAAGTAGTGATCCCCATTTTACAGATGAGGAAACTTGAGGATCAGAGAAGCAAATCACATGCCCAAAGTCCAGTTATTTGCATCCACTAGTCAGGGTGTGAAGGAGATCTGAACTCAAATCTGTCTGGCTTCAAAGTCTCAGGTCTTACAGGAAAGACAGGGCCACCTCCACCTGGGGTAGAGGAGTCACCTTATTTCCCAAAACAGGGCCTGGAGCAAGCCTGGCCTCACCATCCCGTTTAGGGTGCTGCTTTGGGCCTGGTGCACATAGCCCCTGGGAGCCCCTCCAGCAACGGGCCCTGGGAAATGTAGCAGGTACTGCAGGACTCTGGGACACGTTGGGGCCATGTCTGTGTGTGAGCAGCATACCTGGTCTAGGCCTACGTGACCCTGTGACACCCTCACAGATGAGGTTGCACATGTCTGCACACAAACTCCTTCCTTCCTTCCTTCATTTACCAAATGCTAGAGCACCAGTCTTCATACCTTCATATTTCTACAGACATTCCTGGGTTCTTTTTGTTTTTTTTTTTTTAGACATTCACTTCATTTGCTGACCTCCCCAAGTAGGGACAGCTACATAATTGATGGGGCCCAGTACAAAATGGAAATGCAGAACCCCTTGCTCAAAAATTAAGAATTCAAAGACAGGGACAACAGAGCATTCAGTGATGCATGAGGCCCGGGTGAGTGCACAGGGGGCCTGCATACCCCAGCTCACCTTGGCCTCTTCCTCTGGGCCTCCCTTCCTGCCACCTCATCCTCCTTTCACATTCTCACAAGGTCCATGATCTTCTCCACTTTAGGGCTTTTGCAAAGGCTGTTCTCCCTGCCCTGAACACTTTTCTCAATCATTCTCTCATGAGGTCCTTCTCATTATTCAGCTCTCAGCCCAAACACCACCTCCTCAGGGATGCCCCCCTGGTCCTCCAGCCTCAAGTGGCCACCCACTTAGCTCTTCATCATATCTGCTGTTTATCCCTTCCAAGTGGGCATCAATCTGTGACCTCAAGTGTACTTGTCAGTTTACTGTTTATTATCCATCTTCCCCGGTAGAATGTCAGCTCCCCAGCGCAGGGTCGTGTCTGTCCTGGTCGGCACTGAATCCCAAAGGCCCAAGCCAGTGCTTGGCACACAGTAGATGTTCAATAACTATTTGTAAAACAGTGAATGAATGAATGGACATAGACACCCTTCCACCCCCCTCTCCCCGCAACATTGCCCCACACCCTCCCTGTGCACCCCAGATAAGCACAGGGGTTCTCCCTGAATGTCCTGGTGCTCCAGACATCCCAACACAGAAAGCTGATGATATCCAGACGGGCAGGCGGATCCTGAGGCCTTGAAATGAGGACAGACAGAAGAGGCGAGGCCTGGAGAAAAAGAAAAGAAGATAGAGGGAGGGAGGAGAGGGGAAGAAGGAGGAAAAGTGGAAAGAGAAAGGAAATGGAGCCAGAGGAAGGACAGAAGAGGTAGACAAAGAGGGGAGAACGCGTTGGGTTGGTGATAATCCCGTTTCTCCTCTTTATTAGTGAAACTAATAATTACTATTAATACCTGGCCCCTCCCTCGTCCCTTCATCCAGGCTGGTGGGGAAGTTTTGAAGATGAAAGTCTGGGGGCGCCTCTCAGATGCGGGTTTCAGGGCTTCACAACCACTAATTAAACTTGGCAGCCCCTTCCAATTACCACCCCACACCCCCTCCCCTGGGACGCTCTGTCACCTGACTCAATGCCGGTCCAGGTGGGAATGCTACCTGGGCCTTGAGGGAGGCTCAGTAGCTGCAGCTGGGGAGTGGAGGGTGGGGATGTCGGCAGAGACAGTCATGGGGGAGGTGCTAGAAAGAGGAACCTCACACCAGGTGGCACTGAAACTCAGGAGCCCTGCTCCCAGCTGAAATTACAGCCCCATCCCAGAGGCTGCCCTCCCCCCAGTCCCACCCCAGGGTCTGTGTCTCTGGGCCCTGCCAGATGGCAGTGGGGGAAGTGCTACTGGGAAGGAAGATCTCACCAGGCAAAGAGGCAGAGTCGGCATGTCCAGCTCCTCCACGTGGCCTCAGGGCCACCCGGAGTCCTGGTCTCTCGTATCTTCAGAGGCCATTTCCTTGCACCTCCCTCAGAGAGGCCCCCCCTGCTCTCTAGCAGTCATGAGAGACATCAGCCCGGCTCCCCTGCACACCTGCAGCAATGGGACCCTCACTACCTCCCGTTACTGAGCTGCCTGGACCTTGGGCTCAGTGAGCTCATCCAATCCCTTGATATTAAATACAATCCAGAGGCTCCTGAAGTTACATCAGCAGCTTTCGACCTTTCCAACGAGCCCCAACTGCCTGCCCCATCTTTCTACTAGGATGTCACATTGGTGGCTTCAAAAATAACAGGGCCTGAGCTTGGTTCCCTCCCTCCACCCACGTCACGACCTCCCCAGGCTCTCCCACCTTGGGAAATGGACCCCCTGTCCACCCATTGCTCAAGCTTGGTACCTGGAATCATCCTCACTCCTGCATCCAATCCATCTGAAAATCCTACCAATTCTACCTCCAAAGTCGCTCTCAGATCTAGATATCGTCCTTCACCTTCACAGCTGCCATCGTGCTCCGAGCCATCAACGTCTCTCACCTGCGTGATCACCTTCACCTGAATCTCTAAACAAAGTCAGAGTGGACTTTGAAATACACAAATCACAACATGCCTGCCGTGCCCTGCTTAAAGCTCCTCTCCCTTCTCATGGTATGTAGGTTATAACACACACTCCTCATTCGCCAGGCTCCCGGCCTTCTGGATGATCTCACTTCTCTTCCCTCTCCTCGCCAGCCCCCCACCTCCATGCGGTCCGTCAGCTCTTTTCCACCTTGGCAGCTTTTGCACTGGCTTTCGCCTCTGCTCGAATGCTGTTTCTTCTGCAGGCCTCATGTCTGCACCTTCTCACACTCAAAGTCCTGTCCCTGCCCCTCTAAGTGTGAGCCCACCCTGTAACCTTCTCGGGTCTGCCTGTTTCCATAGCACTTACCATAATCTGTAATGTTATCGGCTGGCTTACTGGTATGATGTCTGGCTGTCTCCCCCACTAGACTGTACCTTCATGTCTACACTACTCATTGCTTTATCACTCACCAATGCCTAGCACGGTGCCCGGCACATAGTAGGTGCTCAACAAATATGCTAAATGGATAAATGTCCAGGATCCGTAACCTGGTACCACCAGCCCATTGGGTCCTGTTCTTCCATTTGGGGTGACTCAGAACAGGTCCTGCCACGTGGCAAAGAGCACAGGGGCCCAGATCCGTCCTAGGAGGCCTGGTGGCGATCTCTGTCCACTTACTCCACTCTGCACCAGCCGAGCGACCTTGGGCTCATCCCCAACCTTCTTCTGCCCCAGCTTCCCACTCTGGAAAATGAGTATAATAATCTGAGCTCCTGGGGGTGTGATGAGGCACTAAGGGAGAATGTACACCAAGGCCACATCACAACCACGTCCCAGGTGGACGTCCTGGAAGAAGCGAAGATTTACACACACACACTCACTCACTTACACTTACATTCCCTAACCAACCTTGGGGCTCAGAAACTACAAAGCTAACTCCCCGGCCCTCCTCACCCCAGTATACCAGCCCCAGCCAAGGCCTGTCCTTCCCCCAGGAGCGTGGTGATCCGGCGCCATCTAGCGGGCACCTAGGCGAGAGCCGGCATTCCAGCACTGCCTTCCACTCCTCAGGGTGGGTGGGGCAGCTCCCTGGGACCCTGCCCTGACCGTCCTCACCAGGCAGAAGCAGGCCTAGAAACAGAGGCGCTGCCCATCAGAGCCCTCGGCCTCTCCCCAACTGCATAAAGTCCTAACCCTGAACCGCTGAAGGCCCACCTCCCCAGTCTTGGAGCTCACCTCCCACCATTCCTTCCCCTCCAGCCATACAGAACCTTCCCACAAAAGATCCTGAATAATCCAAGTTTTCCTCTTATCTCAGCCTGGGGGTTCTCCCCACCCTCTTCTCTCTGTCCTGGCTGACCACTACTACCACTCTGCACCTCTACTTGAGTGGCACCTGCCTAGAGGCCCCTGACCAAGCTAAATCTGCCCTCGGTTGCCCCATGGGCCTCCTCACCCCATGTTGCTAAACTAGATCCCCACACTGTGTTTCTTGCCCCCATTCCTCCTTAGACAAAGACATTGATAGCAGACCCTGTAACGCTCCCCTCTGCATGCTAAGTGCTGAGAGAGTCTGGGGCCCATAAGCTCAGACTGCGGGTGAGTTCTGTAAAAATCCGAAGCAGGGGAATCCCCTGGTGGTCCAGTGGTTAGGACTCTGGGCTGTCACTGCAGAAGGCCTGGGTTCAATCCCTGATTGGGGAACTAAAATTCCACAAGCCCTGCAGTGTGGCAAAAAAAAAAAAAAATCTGAAGCAGGCGGGTCACAGCCTGTGGAAGATGGAAACTGAGGGGTTTCAGGAAGGATTCAGGGTGCTTCTTCAGGCTGGGCCCCATCTTCAAGCCCCAGAACCCACTAAGCTGCCGTTAGTCTCTGACCTCTGGCTGTGTTTCTCTGGTGAGCTAACTCACCCTCTCTGGGCCACAGCTTCTTCTCCCCACTCTCCCCTTGTGCGCTCATGCAGAACTTCCTTCCAAGGGATGAAGCCCATGGGCAAATTAAAATATGAGTTGTTGCTAAGAATGGGAAGTATGGGGCCTTCCAGGCTGTCCTTGAGGGTGCAAGAAAGGGTCTGGATTTCTCAAGGCCAATTCTCTGTTCTCCCTTCATCCACTCAACAAATACGTAAAAAAATGCCTGGATCCGAGATTAAAAGTACTGGGGCTCTGGAGTCAGATTGTCTGGGCTCCGATCCTGGCACCACTGCTGATGGCTGTTGGCTGCTTGTTTCCTTAGCTGTAAAATGAGGGGGATAAAAATTTCTGTCTTACAGGGTTATCGAGAGAATTCAATGAGAGGATATACGCAACTCAGTACGGGCTCTGGTCTGTCGTAAGGGTTCAATGTGAGGGCTATTGTTGCTACCACTATTCACGGAGCAACTTCGGTGTCAGGTCACTGATCTCACACTGCATCTCTCCTCCACGCCACACCTAGGGCCTCCCTTGTCTCCTGCACTCCGGTCCCTATGGGCCCTGGGCAGACCCTCCCCAGTTCCCCGTCAGACTCCTCCTCAACGCCTTAAGGCCTTCGGATGCCCTCAGGAATTCCAGAACACCTGCAGTGGAACCTCCTCTCTCCCAGTCTTTTCTCTGAACGCTTCCGTCTCGCCGTAGGAAACCCGCTCTCCCATGAGGATGCTGCGTTCCCCTGCAGACCTCCCAGTGGCTTCTCCTTTCTCTTCCATAGCCCATGGACAGGAGAAAAAATGGGGAGAGTGGAGGGAGAAACCACAGGCAGTTGTCCTCCTTGCCCCTCACTGTCCCTTTCAGGCTGTCTGTGTTCCCACCTCCCTAAAGGATGCCCGTTTTGAATCTCGTCTCCACCCTGCAGCACCCACGCCTTCCCCTGGGAGCAGATGTCTACCAGCCTCTGGGGCACAGCCTCCCGTCTTTGAGGGCTTGCCCCTGGCCTCAGTGTCACTCTCAATCAGTTTGTTCCTGTTGTAGCTCTTGGTCATTCCAATATTCACAGAGATGCTGCTGCCATCGCCTTGGCCTCTGGTCCATTGACCTGTTCCTATTGATCTTGTGCCCCCCTCCCCCCACCCATGTCAGCCACTCACTGCCATGGTCTGAAACTCCTCCCCAAACCATTATCTCAATCTCACGCCCCCTGTCCCTGATCGCCAGCTCAAAGTATCAGCTGGTACCTGGACTTCAGCCATCCCTTACCCCAATGGGACCTCGAATCCATTGTTCCCACCACCTTTCTGCTTCCCCTCACCCCCTTGATGCTCTCACTACCCCAATTACCCCAGCTTCAGTGCCTGCTCAGTGGCGATAATCATTCCTGTACATTCAGCCTCCAATCCCCTGCTCCTCTCTCAAGTTGTCTTCTCTTGGCAAAAACCACAACCCTGGTTAAATCCAGCCCTCTGCCTACTCCATGCCTGCGTCCACGCAGCAGAACATGGCTGGAGAAAACGTCCAGAGGACCCTTAATGCTGCCCTGGAATCACCCCCTAGTCCCCTAGCTCTTGGTGAGGTTTCAAACCTTCTCTCCACCTTCAATCTTCAATATCCACCCACCCCCAGCCTCACAGCTGTTCGCCTCCTACTTCCCTGACGAGAACGTTCTCAAGCTCCCACTCCCAAGTGTGCTTACCCTCCAGCATCTCCCTACTCCCCGTTTGCACAGATGTGCTATCCACGCTCCTATCTAAAGCTGCTACCTCCATCTGTGCACTAGAGTGGGTCACCTCTTCCTGCTCAAGGACATGGCACCATCATCAACTTTTTTCAGTCTCTACTAGACCATTCCCATTGGTATACAAATATCTGTTACTGATGCAATCTTAAAACAGAAAAGAGCCTCTTGATCCTGCTTCCTCATTCTTCTGCCCTTTTGCACACCTTTGCAGCAAAACTCAAGTGCTGTCTATACCTCCCTTCCTCTCTTGAATCTGCTCCATTCAAGCTTTTGCACTCCCCTCCCCCGACCCCTGCCACACACACCTTGACCTCTTGCCAAGGTCCCCAGTGGCCTCCAAGGTGCTACATAAGCGGTCATTCTCAGCCCTTATCTTACTTTACCTCTCAGCATGTGGACACAGCTGGCTGCTCCCTTCTCCTTGATTCCCTTTCTTCACTCGGCTTCCCGGATACCCCCTCTCTTGGATTTCCTCCCATCTCACTGCTCCCCGCTGCTTTCTCCTTGGCTATCTCCTTCTTGTCCCCACGCTTTAAAGCTCCGTCCTTGTACCTCTTCTCTATCTGCACTCAGCCCCTGGGTGGTCACAAGCAGTCTCATACCATCTAGATGCTGAAGACTCCCAAATTTACACCTCCAGCCGAGACCCTCTCCTCAATTCCAAACTCATCTACCCCCAAAACCTCGTTGACACCTCCACTTAGATATACAATAGACATCTCAAACTCAGGCCTAAGACTGAACACCTAATCTCCACCTACCCCCCCAAATTTACTCCACCCTTGGCCTCGCCACCCCAGCTCATGGTGACTCTGGAGTTAATTTTTTTTTAAATGTATATTGAAACTTATGTCTTCATTGCGCACTTACTCAGTGCCAAGCTCTGAGATACAATAATAATGGCACAAAGCTAAGACTTGAAAACTGGGTAGGAATTACCTAAACAAAGGCAAAACGAATGGTCTGGGTGGGGAACATGTATACACAAAGGTCCTGGGGTGGGAAGGCACTTGGAGAGCTGAAGGAATTAAAAACAGCTGGGGGGGCTTCCCTGGTGGTGCAGTGGTTGGGAGTCCGCCTGCCGATGCAGGGGACACGTGTTTGTGTCCCGGTCCGGGAGGATCCCACATGCCGCGGAGCGGCTGGGCCCGTGAGCCATGGCCGCTGAGCCTGCGCGTCCGGAGCCTGTGCTCCGCAATGGGAGAGGCCCCAACAGTGAGAGGCCCGAGTACTGCAAAAACAAACAAACAAACAAATAAACAAACAAACAAAAACAGCTGAGGCATTGTATGTGAGGGAGGAGGGATGGGAGATCAGGCTGGAGGAATTGCAGGAACCACTTTCTGCGGGCTCTTACTTCGCAGTTGCCTTGTCTGTTTTTCCCATCCCACCCAAACCTATGCGCTATCAGTACTGTGAGCACAGGAAACATATCTACCACCACCCCTCATAGGTGATTCATTCATTCAGTAAATACTTACTGATCACCTAGTAGGTATCTGGCACTGTTCTAGATACTTGGGATACATCAATGACCGGAATAGATAAAGATCCCTACCAACTTGGAGTTTACATTCTGGCAGGAAAGGCAGGCTTAGTACCTAAGTAAATGTCCTATTATGTTAGAAGATGACCAGTACTATGAAAGAAGAAGAAGTCAAGCAAGGTAAAGGGTATAGGGGTCTGAGGAAAGGGGTGGGGCAGGTGCAGAATTAAATGGAGAGGGCAGGGTAGCCTTGTTGAGGAGAGATTTGAGCAGAGGCATGAAGGAGGAAAGGGAGCAAACCTTTCCATTATTAACGATAATCTAAGAGAAGATTATTACTGGAAGAGGGAACAGCATGTGCAAAGGCCCAAAGGTGGAAACACCACTGACATATTCTAGGAAGAGCAAGGAGGCTGGTATGACTGGAGTAGAGTTAGTGAGGGGAGACGGGTGGGTGACACGGGGATGTAATGATGAGAGAAAACGGGTGGTGGGGGCAGATTATATAGGCCTTTAGGTCATTGTAAGGATTTTGGCTTTTGCTTTGACTGAAGCCATTTGGAGGGTTTTGAGCAGAGGCCTGACAGAATCTGACTCATGTTTTAATAGGATCAGTATGGATGCTCTGTGGAGGATAGTCTCTCAATGGTGGTGGCATGAGGGACTAAAGTAGAAGCAGGGGTCACAGTTAAGAGGTGAAAGATAACTGGTACCTGACACCAAGGTGGCATTAGTTGGGAGAGAAGGAAGTGCTCAAAATTTGGTTATATTCTGAAAGTAGATCCAACAGGATTTCCTGGTAGATTAAACATGGGACATGAGAGAAAGGGCTGTCAAAGAAGACTCCTCTAATCCAAAGCAGGAACTTACTCCACACTGCTCCAGACTCAGCTAACAAACCTCCTTTACTGGGGAACTCAGTGATCGAGAACAAAAAAGGTTTTTCTTTCAAAGAATATAAACAGACAATTCACAAGAGAGACGCAAATGCGCAAAACAATCCATAAAGAGGTGTCTGACCTTGTTAATTATGGAATAAATACAATACAGCAAGGAGACAGATTTAGTTTCTCAGTTTAGCAGAAGTGAAAATTGATATCAACTTTCTGGAGGGCAGTTTAGCAACAAATATCAAAACTTAAAATATATGTTCCTTTTGACTGCTGGTAGTTTACCCAAGGAAGGAATATCACAAGTGTGTTGCTGACACTTTTGTTTACATTTGAAAATTCTGGAAATAACTTAAATGTCCTACAATAGAGAACTGACTAAATAAACAATGGTACAGCTATAGAGAGGAATATCATATAGTAATAAAAAGTAATGCAATACAGGTATTCCTGGTTGCTTGCAAAGAAGAGGATTGAGTTGCTGGGGACGGAAATGACAGGAGTAGGGTTTTTGGGGTTTTTTTTGTTTTTTTGGAGTAGGGTTTTTTAAAACATACTTTTTGATAACTGCAATTTTTAATTTGTGTGAATACATGTAATATTCAAAATAATAAATGAAATTTGAAATATCTGTAAAAAAAGTATTGTAAATCTCTATTAGTTGTTACGGGAGGATGTCCACAATGTTGAGTGAGAAAAAGAGTTACCAAATGGCATATAGAATACAATTTCATTTACAAGAGATTGTATATTACATACTAAAAATATACGTATAGATATAAGTATAGAAAGTTATTTCTGGAATGATGCTCCAATTTAATAATAGTGGTATCTCTAGAAGAAAAAATTTAGAGATGATTTTTACTTTTTTGCTATATACTTTTCTGTATTGTGTGGATTGTTTATAATGAGCATGGATTTTTTTTTTTATACTATCAGGGGAAAATATATTTTCTTTTAAAAAGGAAGAGCAAAAAAAAAAAAAAAGGAAGTGCCTCGGACTTCCCTGGTGGTGCAGTGGTTAAGAATCTGCCTGCCAATGCAGGGGACACGGGTTCGAGCCCTGGTCAGGGAAGATTCCACATGCTGCGGAGCAACTAGGCCCGTGTGCCACAACTACTGAGCCCACAGGCCACAACTACTGAAGCCCGTGAGCCTAGAGCCCGTGCTCCACAATGAGAGAAGCCACCGCAATGAGAAGCCCACGTACTGCAACGAAGACCCAACACAGCCAAAAATAAATAAATAAAATAAATAAATTTATTAAAAAAAAGAAAACTAGAAACAGAACTACCATATGATCCAGCAATCCCACTCCTGGGCATATATATCTGGAGAAGACCATAATTTGAAAAGATACCTGAACCCCTATGTTCATAGCAGCACTATTTACAATAACCAAGACATGGAAGCCACCTTCGACAGAGGAATGGATAAAGAAGAAGTGGTACGTGCATACAATGGAGTGTTACTCAGCCATAAAAAAAGAACGAAATAATTCCATTTGCATCAACGTGGATGACCTAGAGATTATCATACTAAGTGAAGTAAGTCATACAGAGAAAGACAAATATCATATGCTATCACTCATATGTGGAAACTATTTTTTTAAAAAATGATACAAATGAACTTATTTACAAAACAGAAACAGACTTACAGACATCGAAAACAAACTTATGGTTACCAAAGGGGAAACGTGGTGGAGTAGGGATAAATCAGGAGTTTGGGATTAACATACACACACTACTATATATAAGATGGATAAGCAACACAGGTCTACTGTATGGCACAGGGAGCTCAGTATTCTGTGATAACCTATATGAGAAAAGAATCTGAAAAAGAATGAGTATATGTATATGTATAACTGAATGACTTTGCTGTACACCTGAAACTAACACAACATTGTAAATCAACTATACTCCAATAAAACTTTAAAAAATAAAATAAAATCGCTTTCTTTAAAAGGGAAGTCAAAACAGTATCTATTTGATAATGTGGTGAGGATTAAATGAGGCAATGCATATGAATCGCTTATCCCAGGCTAGTATACAATGCTAAGTATTGAATAATTTATTCTTATTTTGCCAAGTACACAGAAGTTGAAAGTCTACGATCACCGTGGTTTCGTTGTTGTTGTTCACCTCCACACCACGAGGGGCGCTGCCGCCCCCAGGCTGACCAGGCTCAAGGTCAGGGAAGTCTGTCTAGCCGCGGTCGCCGCCATCTTAGGACACAGGCCTTCCACCGTGTGTGGCTGCTTCGTGCAGTCTTAGAAGCAGACCCGCTCGCCAAGACACCCAGCCTCTTACCTCCTTAGGCGCTCCTTTAAGTAAGCTGTATTCTCGAGGGCGTTTTAATCTCCTTGGAAACGCTAAAATCGGCGTCTTCCGGGAGCCGGCCTCGCCCCGTGACCGCAGACGTACACTTCCGGGGACACGTGCGTGACCCGTCGCCCCGCCCTCTCCCTCTCTTTCTTTCTGGTGGCTGATTCTGAATAAGACGAGTAGGTAGGAACCCTGGGCGAGGAAAATCGGGTGGCATCCTGCGGCACGGGGACCCGCCGGGGCCGGGGCGTGGGGCTGGGGTCTTTCCGTGGAAGGCAAACCAAGTGCCGGGCGAGAGGAGCTCGGCGGGCCGACCCAGACTCTGGTTCGCGTCCCGTCTCGGGAGGCAGCGGTCTTGCTTCAGGGAAAAGCCGGTAAAGCAGGGGTGAGTTCGGGTCTAGCCTCGAAGGCATAGGCCCCGCGCCACGACCACACGTGCGCTGAAAAGGCAGCACAGCATGGTTGATTGGGAAAGGAGCGGGAAATTTAGTCTGTTGTGATCTCCCACCATTACCCCACCAGCTTTTACGTAGGCGGTCGCAGGCCGGTCCCCTGATTTCTAGTTTGTTTTCGATCTGGAAAGTAGGAATAGTCGTGCGAATTCCGTGGGGATGTAGTGAGGATTCCAGAGGGGAATGCAGAAAAAGGCCCTTCGTTAGGTGTTTCCTAAATCTGAGTGACTGCTAAGTCGGGCACGTTTTAATTTCTGGGCGCTCAGGGCAGGTTTCTCAAAGCCAGAAATTAGGGGAAGGCTTAATTTCTCCTAACATCAGTGTTTGTTGAGCATCTACCGTGCGCCTATTGCCGCTGAAGGCCGAGACGAGGGACGTTCAAGTCTTGGCACGGTGGGCTGGGAGGTGCAGGGCAGGGTTAGCCTCCAGCAAGCGACACCTGGAAATCCTGAGCGCTGGCGTGTTCGCGGCGTGGGGCGGGAGAGCAGGTGCCCGCGTGTCCCGCGCACCTTTCTCGGGGGAGCAGTTATTCCCAGAGAAGTAAACCTTGGGGTTTTCTGTCGTTAACACTGGGATTTTTTTTTCTTTCCTTAAGAAATGGCACCTCGCAAGGGGAAAGAAAAGAAAGAAGAACAGGTCATCAGCCTTGGTCCTCAGGTGGCCGAAGGAGAAAATGTATTTGGTGTGTGCCACATTTTTGCATCCTTCAATGACACTTTCGTCCATGTCACCGATCTTTCTGGCAAGTGAGTACCTACGTGGCGAGGCCCAGGACCCAATTAACAAGGGTTGGGGTTAGAAACGACCCTGGAACTGGGTGGCAGTTTAAGGGGATCTCTTGAAATAATTGTTGTAAAATGTTCAAATAAGGATATGTTCTTGGTTGATGAGTCCACAGATGGTGTGATCTCCTAGGTACTGGAGTTCTGAGAGAGAAGGAGACATTTTGTGCCCTTATGGGCTTACAGCATGGGGACCTCATATGTAACATGAGGAGGAATTACTCATGGAGTAATAGGAGGATTAAATGTAAAAGTACATGTAAATCGTCGATACAGAGCTTAGTTATCTAGGATCTGAACCCCATCAAGGCAGAGCCCATGGCAGTCTTGTCAGATCAGGATGCATGTTCAATTGACTTTCATTCTCTGCCCAACCTGAGTAGTAGTGCTTTTTATTCATTAGGATGTGGTATGCACTCTGAATCCTTGTTGGGTAGGAAAGAAAGGACCCTGTGCATTTGTCCCCAGGGAAACTATCTGCCGTGTAACTGGTGGGATGAAGGTGAAGGCTGACCGAGATGAGTCATCTCCATATGCTGCCATGTTAGCTGCCCAGGATGTAGCCCAGAGGTGCAAGGAGCTGGGCATCACTGCCCTCCACATCAAACTCCGGGCCACAGGAGGAAATAGGTAAGGCTGGGACTGGGCAGTGAGGTCACTGGGCTTGGGCAAGACATCCTAGGTGTGTACATAATTAATACAGGCATACATCAAAGATGCTGTGGGTTTGGTTCCAGACCACTCTGTTAAAGCAAATATATCAGTAAAGCAAGTCACGTGAATTTTTTGTTATCCCAGCATGTATAAAAGTTACATTTACACTGTATGTAGCCTACTGAGTGTGTAGTAGCATTTAAAAAAAAAAAAACAGTGTACATAACCGTAAGTTAAAAATAATTTGCAACTAAAAAAAATTTCTAACCATCTGACAATGAAGGGTTGCCATAAGCCTTCAATTTGTTTTTTTAAAAAAGGCATGATCTGTGAAGTGCAGTAAATGAGATATGCCTGTAACTGCTTCCTGCACCCTCCCCTGCGCCAACTTACTGTGTTAATTGAGCACTCAGAGCATACGAGGTACTGTGTTCGAAGTACTAGAAGAGAGTGATGGGGGACAATAGATACGGTCTCCATCCTCTTACGTGGCTCTTAGGCTGGTGGAGAGTCAGGCTTTAAGCAGCATAGAGCAGGGGAGCATGTGGTTTCTTTTTGCAGCAAGTGCTGGGAAGCAAAAATGTGTCAAGGATGGGTTGGTAATAAAGTTTAAACTAAGACCTAATGTTGTGGTTAGAAGTCAGTCCAGTGAAGGAAGGACAGGGGAGAGTATTCCAGCCAGGAACGACTGGAAGGAAAAGGTCTTGGGGTGGAAATGAGCTTGGCACATCTGTGGACAAGAGTGGCATGAGGTGTGGTAAGATAGGAGCGGGTGAGGTCCTGCTGGGTCTTGAAGAACCTGGTTAAGATTTGGACTTGGGCTGGGGGCGGGGGGGCATGAAAACTTGTTAACAGTAATGACCTGTTGAGGCTGGGTTGTATGATATTTATTTTATTGTTGTTATTTGTCTTTTTTTTTTTTTTTTTTTTTGCGGTACGCGGGCCTCTCAGTGTTGTGGCCTCTCCTGTTGCGGAGCACAGGCTCCGGACGCACAGGCTCAGCGGCCATGGCTCACGGGCCCAGCCGCTCTGCGGCACGTGGGATCTTCCCGGACCGGGACACGAACCCGTGTCCCCTGCATCGGCAGGCGGACTCTCAACCACTGCGCCACCCGGGAAGCCCTGTTATTTGTATTTTAAGATGACTGCTGTGTTGGGAACAGACCAGATAGGAAGTTGTTAAAGTGGTCCACTGGACCGATGATAGTGTCGTGGTCTTGGGAGGATGGAAAAGGACAGATCACCAGAAACACTTAGAATCACAGCATGTGACCAAAAGGGGCACTTCCTTAAACAAGGTGCAGGCAGAGCAGGATAGAAACTGTGACCCATGGTGCTGGGGGGAGTGTGTGACAAAAAGTAAGTGGCATAGTAAGCCTGAAGTATTTATGGTCTGGCCCTTTGCAGAAAGAAAGTTTGTAGAGCCCTGAACTAGAGGGTCGTGGGATCTTCTAATGACTTGGCCAAAGGCTTTTCTTAATTTGGATATTCATATCCTAGGACCAAGACTCCTGGACCAGGGGCCCAGTCAGCCCTTAGAGCCCTCGCCCGCTCAGGAATGAAGATTGGGCGGATTGGTGAGTGCCTCTCTTTGGCTTATGCTTGGATTTGCTTTGAAGCACTGACCCCGGAAAGCATGTGGTCTGCTCAGTGGATACAGGGCCTAGTCTGGTAACTTTTGGCAGTTAGGTTTGTTAATAGGGAGTACAAGAGGCACCATGTGACATAAACTCTCCCTGAACACCCTTGTTGCCTTGATGTGAATGTCCTGCATTGGGACAGCGCCGTCTCATTTCTGAACTTCTGTGCCTGATGGTGACTGGTGGAACTGACAGGAGATGAATTGTCCTTTCCAGTGTTCTCATGAGGGTTGCTATTGGTATTTTGGGGGGGTGTCTCCTGTGTGATCATTGACTACTCAGTATCAGTAGGGCAGGCCAGGCATTGTGACAAGAGTATGGAGGGGCCAGTAGCTCCCATGGTTGAGAATCACAGCAGTTCTCTACACTTGTGTAGTATTTATACCCTCATGTCTGATCTGGCCACTTATAGCTCTTAGGAAGGAGATGTTAGCCCTTCTCTATTGTTTCTGTGGCAACATGTACTGATCCCTCAGTCTAATGGTCTAGCCCTCTCAAGATTTTTTCAGAACATTTGCAACCTCTTAGCTATTAAAAAGGAGATATTCTTCAGTTTATGAGGATGTCCCACTAGAGTCAGTGTGCTAGGTGTCAGAAACCTGGATTTATCACCTGCCTCTGACATCCTGTGCAAGTGACCCACTCCGAGCCTCAGTTTCCCCTTCTGGTAAGCTGAGTTCAAACCACATCAGAAATTTTGAGGAAGCAGCAGATGGGGCAGCTCCACATCGATCTGTTAAATACTGAGGACTTAACTTGTGAAGCAGCAGGATCCACTGCTGATCCGTTAGACCAATTGGCCCAGGGAGGCCTGGACCCCTTCCCATCAAGCTCCAGGCAATGATGTTTTCTCTTCCTCCCCACAGAGGATGTCACCCCCATCCCCTCCGACAGCACCCGCAGGAAGGGGGGTCGCCGTGGTCGCCGTCTGTGAACAGGACTCCTCAAATTATTGTTTTCTGTTAATAAATTGCCTTGATGTAAGTTCTTTTCGACTCTAGTCTTTTCTCCTTTGTGTAGGGGCCACCCTTGGGGATATTTTGATTCCTTCCTCCTGTATTTAACCAGGGTGTGGGACTGTCTTGAGGTCATGGGTGCGTTGATAAACCAACAGCCATTTAATAGATACATTGCTTCAGAGAATGTATCTAGCCTGTCAAAGAGGAGCACAAGAGGTACTGATTCAGCCCCTACCATGGGACAGGGTGAGCCTGTGTTCTGTGAACTGGTTTCCTGGGAGGAGGAGCCTAAGGGAAGGTGAGATAATGGTGGCTGCGGTTGGGTCTTTTCTACACTGCTTGTTGTGGTGTTAAGTTACCTCAGTCATCTAAAGCCGACCAAGGCCTTGAAGACCTTGTTTTGAAAGTGAAGGTGTTGATTCCAAAAGTGGACCAGTTCTTAAAGAGCGGGAGTGGAGTGGAAACTGTTGAGCTAAGTGTATGTAGCCTGAGCAGAAGAGCCTTCCCGACAGCCATATATAAACACGTGTGGGTGTGTACTCGCCCCCCACACCTTCTGTGCAAAAAAGGGATCGCACTCTTGCATCTTGCTTTTTCTCACTTGGCAGATCTTGGAGGTTGTTCCACATCAGTACATAAAGTACATAAAGATTCGGTCACCCACAAATACACACCAAGCCCTATTTTCGTCGGTGATGAAAAAGAAAGTTTCTGCTTTCCGGAAGCATGCATCCAGCTCCGAGGACCCAGTGGCACCAGATGGTACTGAGTGTTCTGCAGAGGCTTAGCATAGCGCTGTGTGATAGTGACTGCTACCCCAAGGCAAGACAATGGCATCATGTTTTCAGGGTTCATCACAGCATGGTTCAGAACTTCATTCCTTTTTATTGATGATTAACGTTCCATTACCTTGATACACAGATCTCTTCACAGTTCTCTTCCAACTTGGAAGAACCTTGGAGAGGTGGGTCTTGCCATGGCTCCTACCAACTTACCCTGTGTGATGGACAAGCCATCTTTTTTGAGTCTCTTTGTTTCTTCATCTTAAAAATGAGTGATTACAACCCAAAGTATAAAATGAGTCCATGCTGTTGCAGGTGATTGGAATAAATTAAGCCATAAATCTTAAAAAGGATTCTAAATAAAAGTAGATGCTCCCCCTTCCAGTAAGTGGAACTTACTGTGGGCTAGACTTAGTGACTCACGAACATGGAAGAGGGAAGATGTTAACTTTGTTCTGGAGAGACCTTAACCAAACTATTAAGGTTGCTTGACACTTCTGGTACATCATGTTGATAGTACTCTGATTTGACAAGATGAGCACTTCACCTCTGAATTCTCTCTGAAAACCCATAGTCCAGTTAGAGGACATTCTACAGCGTTATCAACATTTAAATGGTCAAAAGTTATGAAAAACAAGGACTTACGACCAGAGGAGGGACTTCCCTGGTGGCACAGTGGTTAAGAATCCACCTGCCAATGCAGGGGACACGGGTTCGATCCCTGGTCCAGGAAGATCCCACATTCCAAGGAGCAGCTAAGCCCGTGCGCCACAACTACTGAGCCTGCGCTCTAGAGCCCGCGAGCCACAACTACTGAAGCCCGCGCACCTAGAGCCCGTGCTCCACAACAAGGGAAGCCACTGCAATGAGAAGCCCGTGCACCACAACGAAGAGTAGCCCCCGCTCGTCGCAATTAGACAGCCCGCATGCAGCAACAAAGACCCAATGCAGCCAAAAATAAGTAAATAAATTTATTTTTAAAAAAAAGACCAAAGGAGCTGAAGGAGATATGTAATGCATTGGATCCTGGACCAGAAGAGGCGTTAGTATAAAAGCTAATAATCTAACCTGGAGTCCAATTAGTAGTAATGTACCTATGCTCATTAGTTTTGACAAATGTATTGTTATAATGTAAGATGTTAACATGAGGAAACCAAATGAGTGTTATACAGAAACACCATACCTTTGCAACTTTTTGGTAAATCTTAAAGGATTCCAAAATAAACATGGAAAAAAACGAGGGTACTTTTCTACTGTCATTCTGGTTTCTAAGGCAGGACGTGGTGCACAGACCCTCAGGTATGCATTCCAGGATGAAAATCCCAGTTCCCCAGATTTGGACTCTAACCTCAGGCAAATTATTTAACCCCTCAGCCCTTTAGTGAAAATTCCTGTGATAAGGGCAGCCTCATAGGGCATCACAAAAGTAAGATTAAAGCGTTTAGCACAGTGCCTGGCGCTGAAGAAGCTGCCGCTATTCTCATGCCTGTTCAGTTCTGCCAAGCAGCATGAATGACAGCTGGCTGGAATCCTGGTGGGAAAATGCTGGCGCTTGCTGGAGCGTTCTTTTTATTTCCTGTGATGGGACTTTGCAACCTGTCCTGCTGTTTCCTGGTAACAAGGGATGCAGTCAGCCAGGTCTTTGAAAGCAGTTCATTTCTAGGTTTTGTTTGCAAGTTACAAGGAGAGCTAATTGGCGCAGCCCAGGTTGGAATGTAAGCAGCCTCCTGGCCACTGAGGTGGACAGGGCAGGACTCGAGATGTTGCCCCCCCCCCGAGACTGCAGACCATGGAAGCCCAGCTGCTGGCTGTAAGTGCAGCCTCAACCAGGGCCGTGGAGATGGTCCCTACTTCTCGCTCCTTTCTCTTACCTGAGCTCCTGCAACAGTCTCTCCAAGTCTCCCTGTCTTCCCCCAGGTCCCTGCCTATCCCTAGGCCACACTGCAGCTGTGTGATCTAAAATTAATTGGATTCTGTCACCATCCTGCTGTTTTATCCCTGCCCCACTCTTCAGTCTGGAAGCCAGTCTCCACGATTCTCCAGTGTTTTATCTAACCCTGCCATACCCTTCACCCTCTCTGCCCAAGCCAAACCTAGTTCCTTTCAGTTTTCCAATTCTCCATGCCTTCAGTCTTTTGCTCATGCTTCCCCCTCCCAGCCTGGCTCCTTCAGTATCTCCTCTCCCCAACTTGGCCTCACTACCTTCTGTTCACCTGTTGGAATCAGCTTTTCATCACTCGCAAAGTTATCTTCCTGGATGCCCCTCAAGATGCTTCTCCACTCAGTTCCCCCAACACCCTTACTCTCCTCGTGGTACCACTAGTCTCCCTCTGTTCTAATAGCCTATTTCCCCACTAATCTGTGAGCTCTGAGAGGGCAGAGAGTATGTCTTGTTCAGTGTCTGCCAGCCCAGTCTGCAAAAGTAGGGGCTCTATAAAGATTTGTTTGCTGAATCATTGAAAGAATGGGCTTCGCCTTCTGTAGTCAATTAGATAGTTGAAGACTTTTCTAGATCCTGGATACATTAAAACAAACATGCATTCTTGGGCTCTATTCTCACGGGAGTTAAAGAAATGAGAAAGAAAAGGACATTAAGATGAAATGCGTTAGGGAGCAGAGAGCTGTAGGCAAAGAAAGTTGGGGTAGCCCTCTGGGCACATACTGGAGTCAGTGCCCAGAGATTAAGTTTAGGCTCTGCCCTCAGCCCCACCCATAGCCCCAAGGTGAGGGAACTGAACTTGACCTTCATATTAAGCCAGAAGTCCTCAGATTTCAGAGCTAATGTGGTCCCAGGTGGGAGTGTCTGGGCTGCTTGTAGAAAAGCAAGTCCTCTTTCGAGAAAACCATCTATATTTGAGGTCTTGCCAGTTGTTTCTTCTTCCGGTTCACTTCATTGACCTGGGTGATGGTGTCATGGCTCCCTTTTGCCCAGGAGAATACTATCAAGGCCATTCTCAGTCTCTTAATGAAGGATCTGGAAGACCTTTCCCCAAACGTGGTCTCAGGGTAGCATTGCTGACCTTAAGTGGGCCAAAGAGAAGATGTATAAGGGACTTTAAGTAAAGTTCTGTCTTGGCGAAGAGGGAGCAAGCAGTCTTGTTGCTTGTAGTTCTTAAGTGGTAGAACTTGGCCAGTGGGTCGGTAGGAGTTGTAGAGAGATTTAAGCATCAGATAAAGAAGAGTTTTCTAAAAGAGAGCTGCTAAGAGGAAATAAAACTGCTTCATGAAGAGTGGATCTCCTAATCATTGGAGGCATACAAGTGTAAGCCAGACCCCCAAAGGCTAGTTACATCAGAATCAATTAGTGTGGCAGAGACAGTTCCCTAAAGTGCTGCTTTTTTCATTATGAATAGCAGTCTCAATTTTTAGGTGGATGTATGGTTGACCAGAATAGAGATTACAGTTCCTAACTATAGTCACCATGCTGTATATTACATGGACTTATTTTATAAATAAACATCTAAAAGGGAACATTCCCTTTCCTCTAGATAATTGCTTTCAGATCTTTGCTGGAACTTGTCACCTTATCAAACAGCCCTTCCTTGATCATCACAGATCAGTTAATGTTTCTGCCCCCTGCCCCACCTCTAGCCATCATTCTTAAGCTGTTTACCTGCCACATTCATAACACTTAACCCCAACTGATAGTCCGGAGTCTGTGCCTCTTGAGTCCAGTGGTTCTCAACCTTGAGCGTGCATCAGATTCAGTAGATCTGGGATGGAGGCCTGAGAATTTCTATTTCTAACAAGTCCCCAGGTAGTGCTGATGTCAGTGGTCTGGAGACCACACTTTGAGAACCACTAGACTTGTCTGTTTAGGTCACTGCTGTATCCCAGCACCAGGAACAGTGCGTTAAGTTGTGTTCTCTAAATATTTGTTGACTCAAATTGCAGATATTATCTCATTCAGTAGCTTTAAGGCAAGTACTGTTATCCACATTTTACATATGGGGAAACTGAGGGTCAGAGTAAGTGAGTTGTCCAGGGGCACATAGCTAGAAAGGGTCAGAGTAGAGATTCAAATCTGCGTTTGTCTGTAACCGGGGAGCGTGCCCTCCTCAGTCACTGTGCTGTCATACTTTGTCAGGCTGGGGCTCAGTACAGTCTGGTTGAGGAGCAGGAAGAGGAGGACCCTCCCTGTCCTTTCAGAGGACTGGGAAGTAGATGGCAGCAGAGTGCCCCTCCTGAAGGGAGCCCAGTGGCTGTTGAGTTTGCAGCCGTCATATATGGGTGGCCACCAGGTGGCAGCATCGTACAGCTAGGAAGCCACCTGCTGGGATGGGGGGAGGTGTCTGGGTTCTGCCACCATTAACTTCTGTGGCCCTAGGCATATCCCATTTCTTAATGGGCTTTAATTTCCCCATCTTCACAGACAGAAGACTGGATTTCTATAATACATAAAGAAAACTTGCAGCTCAAATACCACCTATAAGAGACAGGTGCAGCTACTGAAAATCAAATGCCCCCAAACCAAATACACTGTTTCTCTTCTCTCACACTGAAAAAAACCCCAAAACCCAAAAACCCACCACCAGCAACCCCCCCGCATAATACTCCACTGTACTATCACTGTCCAAAACAAATATGCAAACCACAAAACCGAGCCACATGTAATTTCAAATTCTCTAGTAGCTATATTAATAAACTATAGAAAGTGACATTAATGGTAATAATACATTTTATCTAACCCAATATATCCAAAATATTTTCACTTCAATGTATAATCGATATAGAAAATTATTACCAAGATATTTTACATTTTCTTTCTCTACTAAATCTTTGAAACCCGGTGTGTGTTTTACACTTAACAGCACATCTCAATTCAGACTAGCCATGTTTCAAGGCTTCAATTGCCACATGTGGCTAGTGGCTGCCCTGTTAGACAGCACAGCCCTAGGATATTAATCGCGAATGTTTATTGAGGTAGGCACTGTACTGTTTCGTATACATTATCTTAATCAGTCCCCATAATACCCTATAAATCAGGCAAGATTATTATCAGTCAAATTTTGCAGATAGGGACTTCCCTGGTGCTCCAGCAGCTAATCCCATGACCCTTGGGGAGTTCATCTGGGCCGGGGCAGATGGAGAAGGCTTTGGATGGGAGAAAAGTGAGGGGGATGGTAGCTTGGGCCAGGAAAGCTGTTTGAACAAAGCAGTGGAGTGAGACTTTGTGGATGATGGGGAATTGGTGGCTGGCTTCATGAGAGGTGGGGCTGAGGGTCCTGAATCCAAGATCTCACTTTGATGCGGCAGGGACCAAGGCAGGCAGGTGAGGGTTTCTGAACAGGGGGATCAGTTGAGCCAGGATCAGGTATCTGGGATTTGGAAGGTGAATCCAACAGCCACAGGAGATCAGAGGAGAGACTTGGGCAGGGAGACGGGAAGGTAGCAGAGACTCTAGGAGACAATAGGGATTTCTGGTTTATCCTCTGGGATCAGCTCCAGGAAGTTCTATTTCTGAAATGAAAGCAATCTCAACTAGCCCAGGCATGGGGACTAAAGCTTTTTGCCTGTCTCTGGAGGCAAATGACTATCACTGGACTTTGGAATCCAATAGCTCTAGACATTACCACCTCCTCCAGGAAGCCTCCCCTGACTTCCCAAGGAGCAAGTCCACCCTGGAGTCATGTTCTGTTACGTCAGAACCAGGCCCACCTCTGGCTCAGCCCAGCTTCCCTCAGAGCTTTGACAATACTTCCTCATTCAATTGACCCAATTCCACCAGCCCAGAGAAGGTAAGGAAAGTGTATGTGGTCCCCTTCCCTGGGAAGATCTCAGTGTAGCTTAGGGGACCAGCCTTAGTGACTGAAAGCAGCCAGAGAGCAAGAGGGGAGCACTTGTAAGCGGTACCCTGCATCTCCTATGAGCTTGGGGCGGGCCCACTGCACCTGAGACTGAGGCTGAAGTCTCTCCCAGGTCAGCCTGGTCACTTCAAGGCTGAGAGCCAGAGGCTCTGACTGTTCCTTCCAGGAAGGCCTTATTCCTTTCTTCTCCCTCCTGTTCGAGGTCTCCATTTCCCTGCTTCCTCACTTCCCCAGAGCACGGTCCAGGGGCCTGGGCCCCCACCCCGACTCTGTAGCAGCGGGCTGTACAGACTTCTTTCCAAACCAGCTGTTTTGTGACCTTTTGTGCTTAGAGTTTATGCCAGCCTGTGGCAAAACCACTGTGTACTGTATTTATTTATTCTGTTAGTTGAAAAAACAAGACTCAAATGCCCCTCCCCTGCTCCGCCCCCTGTGTAGTACAGCATGACACTCTGTCTCGTGTATCCGTCTGTCTGTCTGTCTGACTTCCTGTGACATTGTGACCTGTTCTTTGTCCTACTTGGCTAATAAAAGAGAATCTGTCAGCACACACACAAAAAAATGCGTCCACTGCAGGGGACACGGGTTCTATCCCTGGTCCGGGAATATCCCACATGCCGTGAAGCAACTAAGCCCATGCGCCACAACTACTGAGTCTGCGCCCTAGAGCCTGTGAGCCACAACTACTGAAGCCTGTGCACCTAGAGCCTGTGCTCTGCAACAAGAGAAGCCACCACAATGCAAAGCCTGCACACCACAACAGAGAGTAGCCCCGGCTCGCCGCCACTAGAGAAAGCCCACGCACAGCAATGAAGACCCAGTGCAGCCAAAAATAAATAAAATTAAAAAAAAAAAAGATCCCACATGACATGCGTTGTGGCCAAAAAAAATTAAAAATTTAAAAATTCATTTTGCAGGTAACGAAACTGAGGTTCAGGGAGGCTTCTTGGCCAAGATCACACAGCAGGTAAGCAGAAGATTCTGGATTTGAACTTGGCTCTGTCTGGCTCCAGAGTGTGTACCCTTCACCTTGACATAATCCTGCCCTGACAGATGTTTAGGATATGCAGTCAGTTAGGCCCACTGATTGGGATTCCAAAGTCAGGGAATGCAGAAGCCCAGGAGCCAACAAGAAGGCCTGTAAGGGCAGGAGGAGAGAGACCTTGAAGCTACCATTCTCCCACCCCCCTCAGTGTTTGACAGCGTTGAGCTTACCTAGCAAACAGCCAGTGACTCTGTCAAGAAGAAATCATGATCTCAGGAAAATCATGTTAGCATGATGAGTGACTGAGCTTGCACACACACAAAAATTGGTGTCAGGAGAAAATGAAAATTGAGAAATGCAGGACAATAGGAATAACCTGCAGGGAGTACGGAAGAGGGCAGAATTCCAAGGGACAGGGCTAGGCCCAAAGTATGGAAGTCATAGAGAGCAAGTTGTAGCTCTACCTCAGGAAAAATAGCAATAATGACAGTGTCAGTAGCTAAAATTTATTAAGCACTTACCAAGCAACTTAAACGTAGCATCTTATTTCATCCTCATTACCATACTAGGAAGTAGGTACTATTACTACGATGTTACAGATGAGGAAACTGAGGCACAGGATGCTAGTAGGAAGCAGAGTTGCGATTCAACCAACTGGAGTCCACACTCTGGACTGCCACACTATCCTGCCTAGAATGAGCTGCTTGTGGAGGTCCTGAGCTCTGTGCTCTGGAGGCATGTAAGCAGAGCGCCAGAGATGTGAGGAAACGCTCCAAAAGGACCATTCCTGAGAAGGACAGAACTGTGAACTGATAATTAAGATTCTCTGGAGAGTAATGAAGGTAGACACTGCCCACAAGGATTGGGAAGGAATCCTATCTGCCTTTTGAATCCAACCCCTTGGGAATAGGGGCTGTAGGCGGCATGGCCTTCACTAAGACTGGTGAAAGTGAGTTAAGGGCTCTATGGGAGGCAAGGTACTTAAGAGAATGGGCTCTGCGGACAGCTCAGACCTGGGCCCAAATCCTGGGTTTGCCACTTGCTAGCACTTGGCTAGTTTGTACATCTCATTTAATCTCCCTGAGGCTCACAGGGCTATTGTGACAATAAAATGAGAAAACACAAGGAATAATTTATACTCAGTTGGAAATGAGACAGATATCCGCCAAGTCAGGAAAGTCAGGAGCCAAGGCCTTGGTGTGATTCAGAAAGCTTCACTTTTTCCCCAAACCCAGTGGATGGGCTGTTGGTGGCAGCAACTGGGAAATTAGCTGCCAGGCTGAGGAGGCAGGTCTGAGAGCCGGAGAGCAGGAAAAGAGAGGCGTCAGGGAGTTGGTCTGGTGCCTTCACAGAGAGGCACTCCAGGACCGCTCTTGCCTGGGGAGGAGGCTGGTCAGCCACACAGGGGCGGCTCTGTGGAAGTACCAGGGACTCACTGTGCAGGAGCTCAGCAGAACCCCTCGTCCTCAGCATCATCAGTCCCTCCCTCCCGCCCTCCCTCCCGCCCTCCCTTCTGAGGCGTTTCCATCTGGACAAATATGTTCAAACACCGTGACCTGTGTTCTCTTCCAGGGGCTACCCTCACCTCTCTGCTCCCCCTCCCATGCTGGCTTCACTTCTTCCCTCCCAATCACCTCCCAACCCAATTCTCAGAACTGCTTTTGTCAAGATCTCCCATGACCTCCATGTGGCCCAGACCAGTGGGCATTTCCCTCAGTGATATTTGGCACAGCTGACACTCCTTCACTCCTTCATTGGGATCTGTGATCACACCCTCTCCCCATTTTCCTTCTGATCCCTGACCACTCCTCTGCACTGCTCAGAGCTGCTCCTCATCCGATCTCTACACATTGAGGGTCCCCAGAGCTCAGCCCTGATCCCATGGTTGAAAATGCTGCGTGTAATTTGGTCATTTACAAAGGTGTATGCTCACTCTTCTTCAAGTTTCAGTCTGGGACCTTCAATCATCTACTTGAGGTCAACACGTGGGTGTCACACAGAATACAGCCAGAACCAAACTCTAGGGTCTACCGATTCCAGAATGTGTTTCCCATCTTCTCCACCCCAGCGAATGCCACCATCCATTGTATAGCTCTAAACCTGGCCACCGTCTTTGAACTCACTCCCACAGCAAGTCCTGACATTTCTACTTTCAAAACAGCTATCGAACCCATCCACTTTTCCTTGTCTGCACCGCCATCTCTCACCTAAACTACTTTACTCCTAACTAATCTCCAGGCTTCCACTCCTGCTCTTGGTAAATCTATATGCCGCACATCATCTAAAAACATAAACCAGCCCCAGCCCCTCCCTGCTTGACACCCTTTGCCAGCTTCCCATTGTTCTTGGAATAATACCTAAGCTGCAGCCCAGCCTGTCCCCTCAACATCACCTGAAACCACCCTTCCCCTCGCTCACTAGGCTCAGACGCACTGTGCTGCTTTCTGTTCCTCAGATGTGCCGAGGACTTCTTGTTTCTGTGAATGACATCATCTCCATCACCCAAGCAGAGAAGGTCACCAAGCCTCTTGGTCTCACCCCTCTATCCATATCCAGTTATGCCTGAGTCCTGTGGACCTCGTCCTGACACTTTTATTCTTCGTCACCTTTCCTCCAATGCTCCTAGCTATAGCCTCCAACAGGCCTGCCTCTCCAGCTTGACTTTTCACCACAGACTCCTGACAGGTCTCCCTGCCTCCAGCCTCAGCTGTGACCTGACCCCAGCCACAGATTGACCCCGATCGCTAAGCCCAACCTCAGCCACTGGTAGCCTGGTCTCTGAGTGAGACTGGGGCTCAGCCATCGCCAGGTGTCTCCAAATGCCCCTGTGTCCTAGTGACAGGCACAGAACTGGTGCTTGATACATATTTGTTGGATGAATGAATTCTAGGGGAAGGCTCGGTCAGTCCTCCTCAGCTGTGCTAGCTGAGATCATGTCCAAAGGTCATGCTATTAACCTACCTGCCTCACGGCAGCTGGGAGAAGAGTAGAGGATTCCCAGATCCTAAATTGGTTGTAGAACATCTGACCTAGGGCAAATTAAATCCTCTCCTCACTCAATTGTCCCTTCAGTAGGATGGGAAGGAGTGAAGCAACTAGTTTCTTTCTCCCAGAAACACTGTACTATACTCAGTATAAAATGTTTCCGCACCCCAGTTCTCCTTGGACCTTCACAGCAGGGCCATGAGGCAGTGGGGATTATCTGCCCCTATTGTACTGATTTTCAACACAGCCTGAACCACCCTTTTAAACTGCAAGTCAGATAATGACACTCCTTTGCTCAAAGCCTTCCCATGGCTCTTGATTTTACTCAGAGTAAAAGCCAAGGTTGTGACAATGGCCACAGGATCTGACCCCAGAACTTGCTGACCTCATGTCCTGTCACGTTCCACCTTAGTGGCGCCACTCTAGCCACACTGGCCTCCTTGTTGTTCCTTCAGCCATGCCGGGTGCATCCCCACTCTGGGATCTTTGTTCTGGCTGTTCCTTCTGTCCAGGGAATCCTTCACCCAGACACGGGCTGGATTAAACACCTCAAGCCTGTGCCCAAATCTCGCCTTGTCAGTGAGGCCCAGCCCAACACCCTATAAAGTACTACAACCTGCCCCTATCCTGCTGCTGCAGTAATACCTTTCCTTTTCCCAATCTCTGGCATCACTCTTTTTTTTTTTTATTGGGGTACAGTTGTTTCACAATGCTGTGCTAGCCTCTACTGTACAGCGAAGTGGAGTTCCCTGTGCTATACAGCAGGTTCTCATTAGTTATCCATTTTATATATATTAGTGTCTGCCATCACTCTTTTTTAAATTAATTAATTAATTAATTTGGTTGTGCCAGGTCTTAGCGGCCGGAGGGCTCCTTAGTTGCGGCTCACCAGCTCCTTAGTTGTGGCATGCGAACTCTTAGTTGTGGCATGCATGTGGGATCTAGTTCCCTGACCAGGGATCGAACACGGTCCCCCTGCGCTGGGAGCATGGAGTCTTAACCACTGTGCCACCAAGGAAGTTCCTGCCATCACTCTTTAATAAACAAACTTACTTGTTTGTTTCCCACTAGAATGTAAACTCCATAAGGGCAGGGATACTTGTCTGCTTTGTTCATTTATGTAGCCCAAGGACCTGGCACAAAGTAGATGTGCAATAAGTAATTGTTGAATGCATGAGTGAGTGAAAGAAGTGAAGTAAGTGGTTTGCCCAGGCCAGGCATAACAGGTACAGGACTGTAGCCCAGGCCTGCTCCTTTCCCACAAAGAGGACCTTTTCCAACCCCTTGTTCGTGGCCAAGGTGTGCTAGGGTCCAGGGGGCCCCCGTACAGAAAGGATGGCCAGGCCATCCTGGGGTGGTAGATAGGGCTGGACATGCACTGCCTACCACCTGGGGTGGCTCTTTCCTCTCAGGGACTTTGGGACTAAGGAGGAAAACAGGATGGGAGAGGTCCTGGGGGATTCCACCTCCTGGCTCACCCTGGTGATCTGGCAGGAACTCACACCTCTGGGTCTTGGAGTGCCCAGACCAAGGGAGAACAGGCATCTCAACCTAGACTAGCTTAATGGGTACACCACAGGAGGAGACTCCCAGGATGATCCAGAGTGGGAGGGGGAGGCCCCCTCTGGCTCTGTTGAGCAGCTCCAAATCTCTGGGTACAGGCAGGGTCCCAGATGCAGATGCAGCAGATTTGCAGAAAAGAATTTATCACTGAACTACCTAACATTTATTGCACACTTAGTCTCTACATCAGGCATATGTATACTGATTCATTCAATACTCCTAACAATCTAATGGTTTAGGTTCTATTAGTATGCCCATTTTACAGGTGAGGAAACTGAGGCACAGTGGAGTTAAGTAATTTGCTCAAAATCACATCCTGTAGTGGTGGAGCTGGAATTTTTTCTTATCAAAACAAAACTTTTGATAGTTTCTGAGAAATTTCAAGGAGGCTTACAACACACATTTTGTGCTCATGCTGTGAAAGAGCCCACTGTCAATGTAATAATGTGTCAATAATGTGATGGGAATATAGCGTCTTCTTAGCAGCTAGCACAGTTCTTATATAGGAGGAAATTGGATTTGTACACAATTGCCTTTACGTTTTTTCTAAACAGCTATTATTCAAAATTTCGAACATACAGAGAAAATGTTCATACATATACCCACCACCTAGATTCACCTATTGTTAATTTTATCTATTATCTTTCTTTTTTTCCTATTTTGAAAATAACTTGCAAACCTCATGTCATGTCACCTCCAAGAACTTCATTCAGCCTTCGGTCTCTAAAAGTATATTTTTCTAGCAGACTAATGTTCCATTATTTTTTTTTTTTAATTTTTTTTTTTTTTGCGGTACGTGGGCCTCTCACTGTTGTGGCCTCTCCCATTGCGGAGCACAGGCTCTGGATGCACAGGCTCAGTGGCCATGGCTCACGGGCCCAGCCACTCCGTGGCATGTGGGATCTTCCCGGACTGGGGCATGAACCTGTGTCCCCTGCATCGGCAGGCGGATTCTCAACCACTGCGACACCAGGGAAGCCCCTAATGTTCCATTATTGCACCTAAGAAAAGCAGTAATAATTCCCAAGTATCAGCTAACATTCAGTCCATGTTCAAATTGCCCCAGCTTCTTAAAAATATTTCTTACAGGGACTTCCCCAGCGGTCCCACAGTTAAGACTCTGTGCTTCCAGTGCAGGGGGTGCGGGTTTGATCCTTGGTCGGGGAACTAAGATCCCACATGCTCTGCGGCACGGCCAAAAAACCGCAAAAAACAGGGACTTCCCTGGTGGCGCAGTGGTTAAGAATCTGCCTGCCAATGCAGGGGACACGGGTTCGAGCCTCGGTCTGGGAAGATCTCACATGCCGTGGAGCAGCTAAGCCCATGTGACACAAACTACAGCGCCTGCGCTCTAGAGCCCGCGAGCCACAACTATTGAGCCCTGCATGCCACAACTACTGAAGCCCGCACGCCTAGAGCTCGTGCTCTGCAACAAGAGAAACCACCGCAGTAAGTCTGTGTACCGCAAAAAAGAGTAGCCCCCGCTTGCTGCAACTAGAGAAAGCCCACGCACAGCAAGCAAGATCCGATGCAGCCCAAAATAAATAAATAAATAAATAAATAAATTGTATTTAAAAAAAACCCAAAAAACCAAAAACCAAGACCAAATAAAAATCTCTTACAGCTTTTTTCCCAACCAAAATCTTGTCAAAATTTACAAATTGCATTTGGTTGTTACGTTTCTTCAATCTTTTAAAATATAGAACCCTCTCCACACCCACACATGCACGTTTTTTCATGACATTGACTCTTCGATGGGTACAGTTGTTGTTTGTAGACTGTCTCTGAATTTGTCTGTTTCCTCATAGTTTTATTTCATTCGTTCTTCTGTATCCGGTAAACTAGAATTTAGGTCTAAAGGCAGATTCATTTAATGATTTTTTTAGCAAAGATACTCCCCAGCTGAGTATCTTACCCCATTAGGAAATACATAATGCTATGTTGCTCCACCACTGGTGACGCTAAAAGTTTGATCATGTGGTGGTGACAGCAGGGCTGCACCATTGTAGAGTGCCTTTTTCTGTAAACAACCAGCAAGGACTTTGGGGATGATACTATGGCATGTGGATATCCTGTTCTCCCCCAACCCTTTGTCTCATGGTTTTGGCATCTATTGGTGGTCCTTGCCTGAGTTAATTATTACACTGGGGGTTACAAACAGGTGATTTTCTAATTCTGTCTTTTCTTTTACATTACTTAGCTTGCATTCTTCTAGAAAGAAGGGTTTTTCCTCATCAGCTGGGATTGAACTGTATAGTTCCTTTTAAAGAGGCGGGGTAAATTATTCTTACTGATGCTGGAATTATCTTATATGTGGCTGGCAGGTGCCTCTTCAAGTTGGCTCCAGGGTCCTTCTGACAAACTCCAGCGGTCTTTGAGCACTTCTTCGCTTTCTGGGAAAAAAAGATGTCTCCGACTCACCTGTGTTTTCCCTTTCTCAGCCCTGGGATCTGCCATTTTGGAACTAGAATGTGAATCCAGCAAGTTGGCCTCAGAGCGCTTTTGTTTAGACCAGTCCCAGCTCTGTGTGACCTTGGGCCAGCTCCTTTCCGCTTTCTGAGCCAGACTTTCTTCATACGAACAGTGGGGGAGCAGAATCCTGCCTTAACCCTGGATACCCCTCAGGGTGTGGCAGATACCAAGCCTTCCTTCTTCCTGTCATTCTGTCTCCATCCCATGCAGGAGGGTGGGTAGGATGGGGCTGCTCCACTGGGCAGCAGGGCCTGTGTGACAACTGAGACCTCTTACCCTACTAGAAGAAAAGGAGGGAGCCATCATCCAGCCCACCCTCTTAGCTGGAATCGTCTCCAGCCTCCTGTGGGCGAGGACAGGATGACCCTTGGGGTCACCCTCAGCTTTGGCCTAAAGCTGCTTCACAAGGAAAAGGCATTAGACTACCATTTTGTTATCACAGTCAGTTTAGAATCAACTGACTTTGATGTTGAATGGAGTTTTACTTTGTATCAAAGTTATAAATTCACATATTTAAATAATCAAATCCTTCTAAAGGGCTGGCTGTGAAAAACAGCAATTCTTTACCTTCCTTTTCATACCACTTTAAAACGTTTTTAGCCGATTCATTTGGTATTAACCTCCATATCTCTAAATGACTACTGGTATTGTTACTTCCAGATTGTTTCAGTTTTAAACATTATCTGGTTGGCTTTTCACTGTGGAAGACCAAGATTTAGCCCTCTTTTCTCCTCTAAGTGACTTTTCCTGACCTCTCGTCCTCCCAAATGCCTCTGTTGTATGTTTAGTTAGGTCAGTATTCAAAGATTACTATATTATGACAATGTAAATGCCATTTATAGCTGCGCTATGTAGTATAGTATCATGACTATTCATTTCCTATATAACTGTTGTTTTCCCAAGAGTTAATAGTTGTCTTGGTTTTTCATTTGCTTAATTTTCTGTGAAATTATCATAATTCAACCTCATACTCTCCAAAAAAGGATCTAAATCACCTCTTAGTATGTTCAGACCTATCAGCTATCTATCAATTTTATCTTGTTGAAGAAATGTCTTTCAGAGCCTTTGGGCCTGATCCAATATGGATAGGTTGCTTTACTCCTGGGATGTTGCTGTATCACCATTCTGGGGATCCCCACTCCCTCTTGTGAGCTGAATTTCAGTTTCCTGTGTCCCAGGTCTTCCTTTATTTTTAGTGAACACCTTCATTTTGGTGGAGCATACCTTCCTGAAGCTTTCTGAGGAAGAAAAAATTTTTGAGATACCTAATGTCCGGAAATACCTTAATGACACCCTCCTATGTATTTAGTAATTTGGCTCAGTAAACATTCCAGGGTGGAAATCATTTTCCCATCGAATTTTGAAGGTGTTGCTCCATTATCTTCTGGTTTCCAGGGTTGCTCTTAAGAAGTCCAAAGTCATTCTGATTCCTGGTCCTTTATATCTGTCTTGTTTATTTCTTTCTGTGGAATCTTCCTTTTGTCTTTATTTTTCTGAAACTTCACTTGATGTGCCTTGGTGTGAAATTATTTTTATACTTTGTCCCTGGTACTCACTGGGCCCTTTCAGTTTGGAAATTTATGTCTTTGAGTTCTGGAAATTGTACTGAATTTTTTCACTGATTTCTTCCCCTCTATTTTCTCTGTTCCCTATTTCTGGGACTCTGATATTTGGCTATTGGGCATCCTGGACTGGTCTTTAATTCTCTTATCTTTTCTATTTCTTTCTTTTTATCTTTGTGGTCTACTTTCTGGGGGGTAAAACACACACACACATACATACACACAAAACCTTTATCTTTTACCTACTGGTTGTTTAATATCTACCCTCATATGTTTAGTCTTTAAGAGCTTTTTTGTTGTTCTTCTTCTAACAGTACTTCTATCTTTATAGCATCCTATTCTTGTTTCATGGGTGCAGTATCATCCTTTATCTCCCTAAGGCTATTAATGACTGTTCGCTTCCTGCATGGTTTTTTGGGTTTGGTTAGTTGTTTTGTTCACTCTCTTTTATGTTAGAGGTTTACTTCAGATGTCCCATGACCCTTGATTGTCTAAAAAATCAAGTGGAAGCCGTGACCCATGTGAAGGGCTCATTCACTGAGGGCTTCCCTATAGGGTTATCTGGCTGGGTTGTTTCATTGTTGAACCCCAATATCAGAATCTTTAGGTCATTCCTTGTGGGATGGTCATGCTCTCCAGGGAAGCCTTCTCTCATTTATTGCCTGGAGAAAGAAGGTCTGGCTTCTGGCATTCTGCGAACTGGGTCGGAGAGAAGGCTGGGACTCTCAGCTTTAGAACTGGGCCCATGCCCTGCACTGTGCCTAGGGATAGACTTCCAGTCCTCTTTCAGGGAGGGAGGGATAGTTGGGGAGGGAGAGGACATGGATATCCAACTGTTTTCATAAACAGACTTCCAACGAATCTTCTTTTTAGCCCCACCTGTACTCCCACCCAGTGTGCCTAATACCTCAATTCCTGAGCCTGTTCTATCATGTAAATTGCTGGCTTCTCAGCTTTTCTAGCTGCAGGTTTAGGATTAAGCTTTCTGGGGTCTGTTAATGACTACATCCAGTCCACCTGCTTTCCAGCTTCCAAAATTTTGCACCTTTTCTCCTGTTCTCTATGTCCTTATAGATTTACACTAAAAAAAAAAAAGGCAACTCTTTGCCATTTTAGTGACAGAGCCAAGTGAAAGAGGAAGCAAAGCTATATATGTGTTCTAGCGATCATTACCAAGAAATCTGTTTTTAAATTGAGCTATAAATTTCACATAATAGTCAAGCTTTTAAAATGCTACAATTCAGTGGTTTTTCTATATATCCACAAAGTTGTACAACAATCACCACTGTCTAATTCCAGAATATCTTCATCACCCTGAAAGGAAATCCCATACCCATTAGCAGTCATTCCCCATCCCCTTTTCCCCCCAGCCCCTGGCAACTGCTGATCTACTTTCTGTTTCTGTGGCTTGCCTAGCCCAGACATTTCAAATAGATGGAATCATACAATATGTGGCCTTTTGTGTCTGGCTTATTTCACTTAGCATGATGTTTTCTTTTCTTTTTTTAAAAAAATAAATTTATTATTTTTGGCTGCGTTGGATCTTCGTTGCTGCATGCGGGCCTTCTCTAGTTGCGGCGCATGGGCTTCTCACTGCAGTGGCTTCTCTTGTTGCAGAGCATGGGCTCTAGGCACGCGGGCTTCAGTAGTTGTGGCACGCAGGCTTCAGTAGTTGTGGCTCATGGGCTCTAGAGCGCAGGCTCGGTAGTTGCGGTGCACGGGCTTAGTTGCACCATGGCATATGGGATCTTCCTGGACCAGGGCTCAAACCTGCATTGGCAGGCGGATTCTCAACCACTGCACCACCAGGGAAGCCCAGCATGATGTTTTCAAAGTTCATTTTGTGGCATGAATCAGTACTTCATTCCTTTTTTAAAAAATAACAGTTTTATTGTGATATTAATTCTTCTTTATGGCTAAATAATATCCCATTGTACGGATAAATCACATTTTGTTTACTCATTCATCAGTTGGTGTATATCTGGGTAGTTTTCACTTTGAGGCTATTATGAATTATGGTGCTATGAACATTTGTGTATCCACCATGAAGTTTTTGTGTGGATACGTGTTTTCAATTCTCTTGAGTAGATATCTAGGAATGGAATTACTGGGTCATATGTAACTCTGTATTTAACTTTTTGGGAAATTGCCCAATTGTTTTCCAAAGTAGCTGCACCAGTTTATATTCTTGCCAGCAAGATATGAGTTCCAATTCCTTCACATCCTTGTCAACACTTGTTATCTGTCTTTTTGATTACAGCCATTGTGGTGGATGTGAAGTGGTACCTCACTGTGGCCTTGATTTGCCTCCTAACGACTAATAATGTGGAGCATCTTTTCATGTACTTATACCATAAATGTGTTCACTTATTAATGAAAATTTAAACACACACACAAAAGACATAAAGATTAATTAAAAAAATATGGTCTACAAGCCACAGATAGTCAGAAATAAAACCATGCCAACCCAGTTAAACCTCCCCTGGGTACCCTTTCCCAGTCCCTCCTCATTCCCTCCCTGTAGAGGTCCCTGCTTTCATGAATTTGAACGACACAATTTGAGCATCAGAAGGCAGAAGGGTAGAATGGTTAAAATCATGGGCTGTAATTCCTGGATGCACGATCCTGGGCAAACATGTAGCCTCTCAAAAGCCTCAGTGTCCCTATCTGTAAATGGAGATAATAAAATAAAACAGCCCTCAAAGGGTTACTGTAAAGATTAAATGAAACAAAACAAGCAAAACGATTAGCACAGTGCCTGGCACAAAGGAGGGCTTGGTAAGTGGTGGCAAATATTAGTACCAGAGACTTAGAACCATGGACTCAGGTTCATAAAATGCTTGAGTTAGAAGAAAGCAGAGGGAACGGTGAATCCAACTTTCCTCCTCCATTTTGAGATGACATAACTGAGGACTGAGAGAAGGAGAGAAACTTGTCTAAGTTCACAAAGGAGGAACAGCCCCTTTCTGCACCCACTCATCTATAGGTGAGAGGGGAGACAAACAAAGCATTTTGGGTATTTTTTGCTTCAAGTGATTTCCTGTCTAGGGAGTGAACATTTGCCTGTTTCTCAAAACATCCAAAGAGCCTTATGAATCCACAGGTCTGCCCAGAAACAAGTGATGAGGGCCCTGGGCAGCCAGTGGAAGCATGCTGGCCTTTCCACCTGCCTGGGGGACCTCCCCCTACTCATCCTGCCCCCTTAAAGGCAGCTTTGCTCAAGTGGGGGGTATTTCCAGCTTTGCGGCTTTCACTTCCACTTCTACTAGGTGGGCGGAGTGCCCTCCTGTGGACGAATCAAATTCCTTCTCAGCCCCAATTTCAAGAGGTGAGCCAGGGGCTCAGCGTCCTAGACAGGCAGGAGGCAGCAGCAGCAGCAGGAGTGGGGAAGACCAGAGGCCGGAACCATGGAAGACCAACGCGACCTCATCTCCAACCATGAGCAGGTGCCCATGCTGGGCCAGCGCCCCGGAGCCCAGGAGAGGTATGTGTGAACGGCAGGAGAGAGCACACAGACCTTGGGCTGCACTGAGTGCGCAGGTGCTACAGGAGGAGCAGTAGACCGGGAGTCAGAGGAGGCATGGACTTGGGCTCTGACCCCAGTGCTAACTGGGTGATTTTGAGCAAGTCTCTAGCCCGCTCTGGGCTTCAGTTCTCCCTCCTGTAAAGTGAGGGAGCTCCTCTAGGACAGGGGTTTTAACTTTCTAGGCATCATGCACTTCTCTTCTGAAAATCAGGAGAGCTCTGGACTCCTTCCCTAGAGCTTCACACAATATCAGCAGCTTCACAGAGTCCCCTGAAGCTGGGCCATGAGGCCTAGGTTAGAAATTTTGGACCAGATTTTGAAAATAGTATGGATCCTAGATGGAGAAGTACATTTTCTAAAAGAGATTGGTAGAAGCAGCTCATCATAGAGGAGTTTCCTCCTAGTTACCATAAATTGCTATATGTGTTTATATCAAGGGAATTATAGCTGCAGGTGTCTGTAGAGTAGATGGAGACCTCCTTTGCCATCACAGGAGGGAATGAGAGATGTTGGAGGGGGATCAAAAACGGTGAGGGGGTCTCTGGCTAAATTTCTAGAAGGGACTGTGGGTGGATGTGGGTGGTACCCTGCCTGTGCCCCTCTCCCTTGCAGCAAGGGGCCAGCACAGCCATCCAGAGGACCCCTTCCCAACTCCAAGATGGCCTCATCCATCTGTTCCCCTGAAAAGAAAGGGCGTGGTTAGAATGCAGCTACCCTGATGCCCCTGCTTCCCCAAATAATTCGCAAATGACAGGGACCTACAGTTGTGATGTCAGCTGTTGCCAGGCAGAAATGGGTTTGGGAGAGACTCTCAGAGGTGTCATGAGGAACTGCATACTGTGGGACAGGTAACTAGATAGAGACCTTTAGAGACCATTTTCACAGCCTGTGAAAATCCTGGGGAATCCCATGGCTAGGAGGGCCGACTCACGAGGGCTGGATTCTGGTCCAGGTTCTGCTACTGTCATGTGTGACTTGTATAAATCAGTGTCTGTCTCTGGGTCTCAGTAGTAGTAATAATAACTACGACAGGAGTTATGATAATACTTCCTATTCACTGTATACCTGTCACCAATCTTCAGTCACTGTTAGTCATTACTATGATTAATTTTGTGCCAGACATATAACTAAATGCTAAACTCAATCGTAATTCTCTTAGAAACCCTATCAGTTGGGTACTTTTTTTTTTTTTGCGGTACACGGGCCTCTCACTGTTGTGGCCTCTCCCGTTGTGGAGCACACGCTCCGGATGCGCAGGCTCAGCAGCCATGGCTCACGGGCCCAGCCGTTCCGCGGCATGTGGGATCCTCCCGGACCGGGGCATGAACCCATGTCCCCTGCATCGGCAGGTGGACTCTCAACCACTGTGCCACCAGGGAAGCCCAAGTTGGGTACTTTTATTATTCCCATCTTTACATAAGAGAAAGTTGAGACATATCAGTAAGTGACTTACTTAAGTTATCGCAGCTGCTGAATATTGGAGCCAGAATTTGAACCCCAGGACTAGTCTGATATCAAAGTTTGAGTTTATTCTACCATCTGACCTCCTTCTAGAGGCACGATTTGCAGGGAGGGAAGATGGGTCCCCCTCTGAGCTCAGGCCTCCCAGTGAGTTGCAGACCCAGCATGGGCTCAGTGAGCAGAAAGGGTGCCCCCTCGTCAAATCCTTGTCTAATTTTCCTTTTAGTTCAATTACTGCTTCTAAAAACTGTCCTGCCTGTTTTGGACCCTTTTGTGAACACTTCTGCCTGGCAACATTTGTAGTTCTGGTTGGCTAGAACCAGTTCTGGTTGGCTCCCGACTTTGGCCAATTATTATTACTAGTCAAGAAAGAGGCAGTAGAAAGGAGGAAGTGAAGAGAGGGGTGACAAGGGCTTCCCTGGTGGCACGGTGGTTGAGAGTCTGCCTGCCGACGCAGGGGACGTGCCCCGGTCCGGGAAGATCCCACATGCCGCGGAGCGGCTGGGCCTGTGAGCCATGGCCGCTGAGCCTGCACGTCCGGAGCCTGTGCTCCACAGCGGGAGAGGCCACAACAGTGAGAGGCCCACGTACCACAAAAAAAAAAAAAACAAAAAAAAAGAGAGGGGTGACAAGAATTGGCCTTTGTCTAGAAGCAGGAGACAGGCAATCAAGATGCATAGATAGGAAGGCAACCAGATGCTCAAGTTAACTGTTAACTCCTTTGAGATTTGTGCTCAGTGTTACCTATGGGGTGCTAACCACACGCTGGGTATGGAGTCGAGAGTTTTACCCCCGCTCTTGTTTTATGTAACAACCTTTAAGTAGAGTAGATGTTCTTACCTCAAGTTACTCACTCAGAGAGGTTAGGTGGTGACTTGCCCCTGGTCCCCGAGCTAAGGGAGTGGCAGAACCAGGATTCCAATCCAGGTTACATGGTCTCGTCTTCATTATGACTCTCTAGAGTCTCAGGCCTTATGAGAAACTGAGGTTCAGAGAGGGGATGGCGGGAGGCAGAGCTGGGGCTAGACTGGGTGTGGGGCTGCTGAAGGGGTGAGACTGTAGAGCTTGAACTCAGGCAAGACCCAGACTTGGGTGGACTTTTCACCACTTCAGAGGCCAGGCCACCCCTGTTCCTTGGGAAGGCCAACGAGTAGGATTTGTTTTCCCCTCCTGTCGGTTTTTCTCCTTTTCTCCACACAGGCTTTTTACTTTCTCCTTTCAGAATAATAATCCCTTGGGCTGGGCCTTGGCCCAGAAATCACAGAGGACTGACAAGCAGAGAGCCAGTGAGAATGAGCCATGTCTGTGATGTCATGAGTTACTAGGCAGCAGGGTGTTCCTGGAGGTTCCTAAACTATCCTTGCTGATTGCTGGAGTAAGCAGGGTGCAGTCTCGTCCTCAATTTCCAGTGGGGTCCTAGTAGTTCTACCCCTGGGGTAGGTGGGAGAAAACAAACCGGTCAGGAACTCTCAGGGTCCTGGGGTGGGATCCTTACTTCCCCGGCACGTAATATTTACATGTGCCCTCAAAAGTGTATCCAAGGCCAATAGCTCCAAGGGCTGGCCGAGGTCCGGCCACCCCTCCCTGTGCAGCCAGCCGGTCCAGAGAGCGTGAGACGTTCTCCCAGGTCATACAGGCTCAGGCACCAAAATCCTGCTGAGATACGCCCCGCCCTGCTCCCTAACCCCCATCCCCGGTAGATATTACCATTCACAATACTTCTGTGGTCACAGACAGATCTTACTTCAGATGATGACCACCAAATTCTAGAATTGCTGATGTGAGAGGTACCCATGAAACAGGCCCAGAGAATGGCAGAGATGTGCTCAGAGGCACAGGGAGTGTCTTGGGCAGAGGATGTATTCCCACAGGGGGTGGTCCCTGGCCCTGCTCCAGCCAGACATTGTCTGATGCACCCAACCCACTCCTAAAAATGGCAAGGCCTCACTTCTCTTTTTCAGGTGGGCTGCATGCTCTGCTGTCCAGGCCCTACTTCCTTCCTTCATCTCTGATTTCACTACAGGGGTTGGGTGCATAGTGGGGGCTGCCTGGAGGGCAGCCCTGATCCTCAGGAGATCCTCTGGTAGAGGGAACCTGGGGAGACCCTTCACCTCGACCCACCATTGCACAGGTGGGACCAAGGTCTGGAGAAGACAAGGCACTTGTCACTGCTTCTTCCCCACGCAGCCCAGGCCCAGGGGCAGCTCCAGGATTTCCAGCTGGGAGGGCTATAGGGGCAGCACTGGTTGGAGGTAGGGGGTCAGGGGAACGTCTTCAAGCTGTAGGTTCATAGGCACCTGTTTGTGTTTAAAGTGTGTGTTTGTTAGGGGTAGCTGAGGGCCGAGGGCTGGAAATGGGGGGCACACTCCCCACTCCCTGCTAGTCCTCGGGGCAGCCACCTCCGCGGACCCTCTTCTGACCTATCTTCCCCGCCCCCAACAGCAAGTGCAGCCGTGGAGCCCTGTACACAGGCTTTTCCATTCTGGTGGCTTTGCTCCTGGCTGGCCAGGCCACCACCGCCTACTTCCTGTACCAGCAGCAGGGCCGCCTGGACAAGCTGACAGTCACCTCGCAGAACCTGCAGCTGGAGAACCTGCGCATGAAGCTTCCCAAGTGTGCGTGCCCCACCTCTATCCCCACAGCCCTCACCCCCCCCCCCCCGTCCCTCACCTCAGAAGACCCCTCATTCCCGCACCCAGCTGCGCCCGCTGTCCCTTCTCTCTGGTCTGGAATTCCAGCCCCTCATCTGGGTCTGAGATCTCGGTCCCCGGAGCTGAGTGCCCTCTTCCCTGGGGCCACGCTCATGCTGTGCCTTCTGCCCCACAGCCGCCAAGCCTCTGAGCAAGATGCGGCTCAGCGCCCCGATGCTGTTGCAGGACCTGCCCATGGAAGGCCCGGAGGTAAGGCCAGCCCCAGGGCGGCGGAAGAGGGAAGCATTACCTAGCCTGGATGGAGGGCGGGTGCCAAGGGACAGGGGAGGACAGCTGGCCCGGGAAAAGTAGAGCTGGAGAGGGGGTCCTGACTGCTGGGGGAGGAGGAGGAACTCCAGAGGTGGGGGAGGAAGGAGCCTCTCGGGGCCCTCCCTGGGAAGAGGGTTCAGTCCTCCACAACTTAAAAATACTTCTCATTTCCCAAGCATCTCACAGTCCCTCCTATTCTCAAATCCCTTGATGTCATATATGGATAACGTTTCTGTTCACTCAACGATCTCCTGTCCACAAAGCCTTGGGCAGGAAAGCTTATGCAGAGTTGACGAATAGGATATTGAGGCAGGAAGGTAGTGACTTGCCCGAGCCCTCACATTTGGAGGTGGCAGAGGTGGGCCTGTTGAACATCTGGGAATCCACACTCTCACCCAGACCCCAGCTGCTGGCTCTGCTCTAGGGCCCCTCCTCCATGGGCCAGTGCTGGGAAACACCCTATTCCTTCCTTCCACAGCCCATGCAGAACGCCACCAAGTATGGCAACATGACGCAGGACCATGTGATGCGGCTGCTCCTGGTGAGTGGAACCTGGCCAGGCATCCCTGAGCTCCTGCCCCATCCCCATAAGCCCCCAGTGAGGCTATGCTTCAAGACCTGCGCCATGCCTGGCTCACAGCAGACATCCAATATGGGATCACCAGATTAGTGAAGGAAGACAAGTGTGGCCCTTAAATGTTATATGAAGTCCAGACCCGCCACTCCCCGTTTTGTGTTTGGGATGGAGAAACCAAAGCCCAAAGTCTGGAAGTGACTTGCTGAAGATGACTGTTTTTTCCTTCCCAAATTTTTGCTGCATGTCTACTCAGTGCCAGGCACTGTGCAAGGCTCTGGACCCACAATCGGGAGCAATCAGATCCAGCTCCTAGTCCCACGGAGATCTCAGGCTAGCATGGGAGACAGACAAGTGACCAGGTGATGAGGGATGTGCACGGGGCTTTGTGAGGAAAGAGGCCGAGAACCCAACCTAGCTGGGCGGTTGGGACGAGGTCACAGAAGTCCTCCTGAAGGAGGTGAGACCTGAAAGATGAACAGGAGCCTGCAAGGAGTAGAAGACTGAGGGTTATTGGTAGAACTGGGCCTGGAACTGGGTCTCCCAACTCCTAGCCCTGGGGTCTTGTAGCTGTGTAGCCGTATTACCCAGACCACTTCCCCTCCCCACAAGCTCCAACGTGCTGAGGTCTGGGGTCCAGCCCTCAGAACGGAAGACCAGGGGAACATGGGCTGCACATTAAACCTTGCCTGCCAGGAAGCTTTTTAACCTTCCTTCCTGCCTTGCTACCCTGCAGAAGGCTGACCCCCTGAAGGTATACCCGCAGCTGAAGGGGAGCTTCCCAGAAAACCTGAAACACCTTAAGGACACCATGGATGGCATAAACTGGAAGGTCAGCAGCTTCCCCTGCCCTGGTACCCTCCCTCTCCTGACATCTAGAGCAGCCCTGGGAAGAGGCGGGGTGAGCAGGGAAGCCATTCTCAGGAAGCTGGAGGCGGCTTACCAGCACCTAGAAAACCACAGCCATGGAAGGGTGACCAAGCCCTGTGGGGTCTCTAAGGAGGAACCAGGCTCCCGCGGGCCCTCCATGTCTCTGTCCCCAGGGACAGAGTCAGGCTGGGTTGGAGAGGGCTACCGAGTCTGACTCTCTGCCTTTATCCCCATTAGCTCTTTGAGAACTGGATGCATCAGTGGCTCTTGTTTGAAATGAGCAAGATCTCGCTGGAGGAGAAGCCTTTTGAAGTTCCACCAAAAGGTAGAGGGAATGGGAGCCTTGGGGAGGCAGGGTTTCTGGGAACTCCCTCAGGGGTAGAGCCTTAGGCACTCCCTGATCCATGCACAGGACTCTCCCAGCCTCTCAGCTCTCACTCCTGTCTCTCCTGCGTGCTCTTCTGGGCTTGGCTGCCCCCAGCCCCCATCCTGTCTGGGGTACCGAGTCCTCCCTTCAGGAGGTGACCCTCGTTGTGGAGGATGGTACTGCACAAGGGGGCCTGGAGCAACAACCACCCAAAACATCCCAGGAGTCATGGCAATGACCTTCCCCACCCAGCACTGCACCCTGCAGGTTCCTGTGCGAGGGCTGGGCTCTTGATTCTCACCCTTCAAAGGGACCTCTCCCCTCTCCCAGGTCACACAGCCAGCAGGTACTAGGTAAGAGGGCCTTGGGGTTTTTCCATCTCATGGACAATGTATACCAGGGTTTTCAGCCCTAAAGCCTTTATGGGTCCTGTGTTCTCATCCTGGTGCTAATTTGTTGTGTGACTTTGGGCAAGTCTCTTCCCTCTGGGCTTCAGTTTCAGAAGTGGAAATCAACGGTCCGCCCCTCCCTGGGCCTCAGATTCTCCATCACAGAGTCATAGAGGGCACACTGGATGCGATCTCGACCAACTCCCAGCTAATGTCTGAATCCCCTCTATAACATCCCCATCACATAGTAACCCCCACTTCTACTTGGATACCCCCAGTAATGCAAGCTCAGACTTACCAAGGTGTCCATTGCTTTTCTCTAGAAGTCAGAATCACAGGTGCAATTCTAAACTTTAATAGGCATTGAGTGTTCGAAGAAATCATGTTCTGGGATGAATTAGCCACACAGCCATTCACTTCCTCTTTGATCCTGGACCTTGTTGGTTCAGGCCTCAGTTTCTCCATCTGTGCAATGGGTAGAGCAAGTACAGCCATTTGGACAGAAGGCATTAGGCCCACAGCAGTGGTATGTGGATCTCTGGTTCTGCTGAGACCCTGGCCCAGGGCTTGCTCACTCACTGTGTTCACCATGCCTGTCGCTTCAGTACTGACCAAGTGCCAGAAAGAGGTCAGCCGCATCCCTGACATCCACCCGGGCATGTTCAGGCCCAAGTGCGACGAGAATGGCAACTATATGCCGCTCCAATGCTATGGGAGCATCGGCTACTGCTGGTGCGTCTTCCCCAACGGCACCGAGGTCCCCCACACCAGGAGCCGTGGGCACCATAACTGCAGTGGTAAGCAGTGGCCGCTGTGCCAGGAGCAGGAAGGACCAGGAAGGCTGAGGGGCAGGAGGTCTCTCCTGGCGCACCTGGGGCCAGGACACTCGAAGTGACAACTCCTGGGGGGTAGCCACTCAGCCATGCATCCGCCCACCTGTGCATTCCTTATCTGTTTGTGCAGTTATTATTTCTCTCCTTTGCCCACACTCATCTACTTACTCATTTATCCTTCAGTCCTTCCACTTTACCCATCCACGCATGCATCCAGGAGTCGCCAGATCCACCCATCTGATTTCATCACCCCTTCCTTGGCCTTGCTCATTCAATTCCCCGGCCGCACTTCATTGCCGCTTGCAGCCATCCAACAAGCATCCTTCCACTCATGTCTGTTCTACCAAGCACCAGGCTCGTGGCGAGGTTGGGCAGAACTAGCCCACCCAGGCCCCTTGTCAACGGGTGAGGTAGTCTGGGCTGCAACTAACAAGTGGACACTGTGTTCCTTTGCAGACCCACTGGAAATGGAGGATCTGTCGTCTGGGCTGGGCATGTCCAAGCAGGATCTTGGTCAGGGTAAGGGCCCCTGCAGGGGATCTGGTCCCTAGCAGCTTACCCCCCGAGGGGCCTACTCCCTCGTGGGTAGATGACCCTGGGCCATTCTCCAACATCCATTTCACAGATGAGGACCAGGGTTGGGGGTTTCAGGGGCTATGACGGTCAGTACTTATACCCAAGCGGGAGGCAGTGGAGGGTAGAGTCCTCGACTGCTCTGAGGCCACAGGATGCCGGGAAGGGGCAGCAACAGGTGACTCCAACCCTAACCTGCTGTGTCTCTCCCCGCAGTCATCCTGTGAGCACAGCAGACGCAGACGCCAGCACTCAGCCAGCCCTGCATGGCCACAGCTTCCCTGGCCCCCTACCCTAGCCCCTCTCCCTCCTTTACACACCCCTCCCCTTGCCGTCTCCTACCCTGCACCTCATTCTATGAGACTCTGGCGCCTGGCTCTCCATCATCCTTGGACACATCAAATCATCAGAACGGCACAGATTAACAATGCAGAAGGGCCCTGCTGCTCAAAACCCCATCCACTAGCAGGGACATAAGGCCCGGGGAGATGGACCATGAACCAGGCTGACCCCCACTTCTGACACCACATGGTGCTCCAAGATCTAGGCCCATGGAAGAGGTGGGCAGGTGTAGGGAGAAGGGATGGCACTGACCCAAGCCCCAGGACGGACACCTCTGCTGTCCCCTCCCCCATTGGCCTCGGCCTTCCAGCCTGTTTAACTGGGGGGGAGGAGCCACCCTTTCCCTCTCCCCAGCATCACCCACCCAGGAAGAAACAGCCTCTCCACCCGCAGCCCCTCCTTTCTACCAACCCCCAGTTCCGTCTGCGCAGCCAAGCTTGTCATCGGCCCTCAGGGCCACGGCGCCTGTGAGAATAAAAGGTAGTGAGTAGAACACTCCCAGTTCCTGGCTGCTCTGTTGGGTCCGGTTCGTTTCCCCGAAGGGGGTGAACTGCAGACCTTGCATCCTGTGGTTTGGTGGGAGGACACAGCCCGGAGAGCCCAAATACAGATGCCTGTGGGGCGGGGCGGGGCCGGGCCGTGGGGAGCGGGGCTGCAGTCTTTGGACGCGGACACACTTGGTCTCCATGTTCCACACACGAGATACATTCCCTGCTTCCAAGAAGAAACAGGCTCTTGCCCACAGTTCTTTAAGCACAAGCTCCTCTGGGTCCGGCTTCTCACGTCCCCATTTTCTTTTCTATACTGAGAACAGTACAAGTGTGATGACAGATGGCAACAACGTGGGCCCTTGTGTCGGGATCACCAGGGAGTGGCAGCTGTGGAAGTGGGGGGCCTATGTCCTAGTTAAGGGGCGGCCACTGCAGTGCCCCAGCTGCTCATTACCAGGAGGCACAGATCTAGGCCCCTGTGGTCAGATTTCTGGACTTTTCAAGAGGAGCCCCAAATGAAGAAGTTCACTGAAATCTCTAAGTCTGAAGACTTGCTGTGGGTCAAAGAAGCCCAATAGGACGCTGCTCTGCGGCCTCTGTTCTAGATCGACACACTTAAGGGGAGAGAGGCTCCCTGGGGGAGGGCCTGGCCCAGGAGCCCCAAGTTAGGGTAAATGTGGATGCCACCCTGGCTCTCCCAGACCTCCCCAGCCCAGTGCTCTGCTTCTGCACGGCCTCTTGCTGCCTTTAGCAGAAGACTAAAAGCCTTGGAGCGGACTCCATGACCTTGGGTGCTCCACACTACTCTGGGCTCAGGGAAGTGGCCCTCTGCATCACTGGCCATCACAAAGTCCTGCGGACGTCACCCTGACACATCTTTCAGGTTCCTCCACTTCTTGCCTTCATCATCGCAGAACCTCTGTTACCTAGACACGTGGACAACTCAGTCCTAACTGGGCTTCCTGCTCCTACTGTCCCTGCCAGCTACTCTCCACCAAGTACCTCAAGAGAGCCTGCCCGCAGCTTGTCCTAACTTCAAAAGGTGACTTGGAAGGCCCCCTTCCATTTCTTGCTTCTGGGTATCTGCCTGACCTACCTACCACAGCAACCAGCCATGACCATGCCTGAGCTCCCCCTTAGCTTAGATGCCACCTCCTCCAGGAAGCCTTCCCCACCCCAATTCAACACCAGGGCCTTCTGCTGAGTCTCCTTCTCTGGCAAACAGTGTGTCACTCACCACAGTATCACAGAGCCTTGATACACCGTCAAGAATAAACCCTGAGCGATGGTTTGTTCATCTGCCAAGTGTCAGCCAGACTCTCCCTTCCAAGAATCAATCAATTGCAAAACGTTTGCCCCAGATGCAATGGGAACTTGCACCTTTCCTTCACGTCTTTTATTTTCTGAGTTATTACAAAAAACACACAAACAAAATGGGAGAAAACTGACAAAAAGGACAAAGCCTCAGCATAGCTGGAGACCAGGGGCATGGAAGGAGTCGCAGGCTGAGCCTCACTGGGTCTGCAGGGCAGAGGTGGCAAGTCCCGAGACCTCTGGGCATGTTGGGTCTGAGAAGGGAGGGGCAGGTCACTTAAAAAATATATATATGTATTGTACATGTCCATACGAGGCATCCTTTGTCGGCACAGAAGTCAGGCCAGGGTCAGTGAGTGGAGGTCACGGGAGCTGGGCGTGGTTCCTCCTCCCGGGACCAGCCTTTCTGCAGGGCTCACTGGCTTGGCCAGCACGGACACCGCAGCTGGCCATCATCTTCTGGGGAAGGAGGGGAAGTTAAAAATTCAATTCCAACCCTTGGTGGGCAGAGGGAAGAGGCACGGGGCTGGCCACCGCTTGGCTAAGAAATCCTTGGGAGAAGGAAACGTCAGACTTCCTGACCTGTTTCTCCACCAAGGAGAACAAACTCAAAATCTGGCATCTCCTATGCAGGGGAGGGACATTAACTAACCACAGTGGATACTTGTCAGTGCTGACCATGTCCCAGGAACTGGGCTGAGCGCTTTAGAGCTTAATTAACTGCACTGAATCCTCACTACCAGCCCAGGCCTGTATTACCCCCATTTACAGCAGGCTGGGGCCGGCTCAGCCAGGCGGATCACTTAACCACTTCACCACTACCTGGGAAGCACAGAGCCATCAGAATGGCTTGTTTTGAGCAAATCATCTTCCTTCCCATGAGGAAATGCCCTCGAATTACAAAATCATAAGGAAAAGGAACTGGCAGTGGCAAGGGAGAGACTGAGCTGTCCCCGACCTCAAGCCTTATCCTCAGGTACAGAGGCACCAGACCAGTGCCCACCTCCCACTGCACACTCAGTGTCGGTCACTGCCAGGACTGTCCCGGACGCTTCTGATTCTACAGCTCTGGTTCCCGGCATCGCCCGCTGACCCTGAGTAATGCAACCTCTTTCACCAAACCCCCTTCCCTTCAGGGCCTACCCACGAAGCCCAGTCTAGCTCCCCGGAACCACGGTGAATGCTGGGCCTGCCCTCCCACTCTCCCCGGGGAGCAGATGGTCAGCGGGGGTTCCCGGGTCAGGAAGTGCACCTGCCGCCTGGTGTCCCTCAGACAGTCTGCTCTGCCGTCTTCTTCTGTGAAGAGAGAAGTACGTATGAGAGGCCCCTGTACCTGAAGCATCTCCCCACCCACGCTGCCCCCACCAGGAGGGGATGTGACAGTTGTCTCCTGAGGATTCGTGGCTCCCCCAGAACAGATTTTGGGCATACAGAGATCCCGAGGGTAGGGATGGCGGCCCCCGTGTGCTCTGGAGGAAGGAGCTCAGGACTTTGCAGCAGCAGGTGCTCAGCTTTTCTGACCACAGCTGAAGCCCTGCTGGCCACGGTGAGAACTGCGCCTGAGTATAAGGCACTGAGGGCCCCCTCGCCAGGCAATCAGCCCTTGACATGCATGAAGCAGACTGTGTGTGTTTCTGTCGTGGGGATGCCCTGCCCGCTGGGGCACACACATGCCAGGGAACGTTTCCTCTCACCTGGAAACCTGCAACAGCCCACCTGGCCTCCCTGCCCACCTGGGGGGCTCTGCTTTCTTCACTTGTCATAAGAATATCCTTCTATCTCACAGGCAAGATAGGGCCACTCCATGGTGCCCATGTGCACAGACCTCGTGCCCCTCAGGGTGACGCCCCACCCCTAGCTCTTCTCTAGTGTATCATAACGCACAAGCCCCCGTTCTGGACCCTGAGAATGGAAGGGGCACAGGGACCAGGTCTGGCCCACACGAACCCCTACCCTGACATGCAGAGGCTGGGGCTGATCACATTCACCCTGGGGACTGGGTTTGGGCCCCCTTTTCGCGCCTGAGACTCCTCAGGAACTCACTCTACCTTTTTCTTCTTTTTCTTCTGCAATGGTGAGTCAGGGTCTTTGGTTGAGGCCTTTTTTGCTTTCTTCTTCTTTTCTTTTTTTTCCTTGTCTTTTTTTTCTAAGGGAAGAAAGTAAACTTGTTAAACAACAGGTGCTAGTCTTAAATGTTGGCGTCAATGTCGAGAGACACAGGGGGCGGGTCTCCAGGGGCCCTGGAGCTCTCCCCTCCCGATGCCCCACACCATGGGGAGCCGTCAAAGCACAGGTCCATAGGCCTTTGCGACCACCTGCCCTGGCCCTCGGGACAGCCTCGTGATTTCTGCTCCATCCGTGGACCATCTGGACTATTACCATTTTCCTTTAACTCACTCTGTAAAACTTCTACACATTTATTTTAAAAAGACCCTTTCAACCTGTAAATGGGAATGAGTTATCACCCATCATACAGGGCCGGAGTGAGGGTTAAAGGCAGCCCTGCCGCAGGTGGAGACCAGTGCAGAGCGCGCTGAGGGGCGGCTGCTGTCCAGGAGCCTGGATCGCAGGGGTCTGAGCTGCAAGTGCGCGTGGCGGTGGCTGCTGTGAGGGAGCTACGGGCTCCGTGGGCACACGCCCTGGAGCCGTGAGCACCTTCTCAGCAGCGGTGGCCCTGTGCTCCGGCACCTGGTGCTGGCTTTGCCCATCCTGCCCACCATGGACAAGCCATGCTCAGCCACATCTCTGTGCTGGCTGGGGGCTGCCTGCCCGGGAGGTGACCGACAGCGCTCGGCGGGGCTGGGGAACGCGCTCCGGGACTGCACTGGGCACTTACTCTTGTCGGCTTTCTTCTTCTCCTTCTTGCTCTTTGGGTTGCCTTGGTCTCCCCCCTCACCCTTCACCTTCCCCGGCTCCCCTTCTGGCTTCTCCTTGGCCCCTTGGGAGCCGGGAGACTCCTTCTCCTTCTTCTCCTTGATGTCACCACTCGCTTTGTCCCTCTTGGATTTCCCCTTAGAAGTCCTGGGGGCCTTTTCTGGGGAGACCGCACGCTCCCCGCCATCCCCAGCCCCCAGCTGCTTCTTCTTCTTGCTCCTGGGGGCACTGGCGGCTGTCTGGTCTTCGGAGAGCTTCCGCTTGTTGCCCAGGCGGCCCTTCCGGCTACCCTCCTTGGCCGCACCCATGGCCTTCTTCTTCTCCTGCTCCAGCAGCTCCGCCAACACCTTCGCCACCGACGCCTGCACCTGCGCCTCACTCAGGGGCCAGGGCTCGCTCAGCAGGCGCCGGGTGATGTCGCTCTGCAGCGCCTGCATGGAGGTCTGGGGGCTCCTGGGCCCCTTCCCGGTCTTCTGAGGTGTGGCGCTAGCCTCTCTTCTGCCTATGGAGAGAGGACCCGGGGTCACGGATCTGAGAGAATCAGGAAATAGACCTCTCGTGGAATGAAAGTCAAGGGGCTCCAGCGCAGACCTGACCTCCTCTGGTGCAGTACAGAGAGGGATGGCGGGGCCCCACTGGGTCCCCGGCTCACGCCTCTCTGCCAGCTTCTAACTTAGAGCTCTTTTCTTGTCTCCTCACACTAAAAACTCAAGTTCAGGTTGGGGATGGAAATTAACTCCAGAATGTTCATCAATGGGCTTGAAATCTACCAACAAATCAAAGAATCTAACCGTCAGGATAGGGATAGTATCTACCAGTCAGGAGTCCAGCACTGGGAGGCAGGAGGCCTGGGTTCTGGGTCCGACAACCAAACTCAGTTTCCCCATTTGTAAAATGAGGGGTTAGATGAACTGTGAGCCCCCTCACCCCCATTCTAAATCACAGACTCATAATAAAAGCGAAGGCCACGCGGTCAGTCAACTCAAGCCCATCTGCGCACAGTGGGCCCAGGCCCTCCGTGGTCAGGGGTCCAGGTGGTGTGGCCTGGGGGTGCTAGATGCAGTGAACATGCACATGGTGGCTGACTAAGCAGGTTTACTGCCTGCCAGAGCGACTCCTGCTGCAGCCTTTGTTTAGAATTTTCCACGCCTCTGCTCTCCTTTGATAATTGTATGCTGGCTACACGTGTGAAAAACCTTCCACAGCCCCCTCTAAAATGTCTCCCTGTCACACCCGCCTCTCACAAAGAGAAGAACGCTGGGGAAGAAAGTGAGCAATGACTCCTCTGCTGACCCGGCACCAGGCAAGCTGCACGAAAAGCCCAGGGACTGGGGGGTGTGGGACTCAGCATATGTCCTGACGTCGCCCCAACTTCACAGGTGACTTGGCAGGTCTCAGCTCCATTCGGGGCCTCACAGCACAAGTGCGCCGACACCCTGGGCTTGGGGAGGTGCTGGTGGCTTGGCCCTGCTCCACGTGGGGAGGAGAGGGCTGTTCCCGGCAGTGTGCAGTGGGCCCTGCAGCAGCTCTGGCTCCAGAGCCCTAGTGGGCCAGGGGTGGTGGGCAGAGTGGGTTGCAGGACAGACGGAGGCCCAATTCAGTCCTCTGGTGCTTCTTGGCAAGGACAGGAGTCGACTAGAGAAGGGAGCTGAGGAGGGCACAGGGTGCCTCGGCAACCTCTCTCCCTGCAGCCCACTTCTCTGTTTCCTGTCTACCAAACACCTTAGAACACCAAGGCCAGGGAACCCCTAGAGCTGTCCCAGGTGTACCCTCTAAATGTCCCATAGCACTGGCACAGCCAGCGGTGGCTGATGCCCTAGGCCAGGTGACCTGAGCACTCCAGTCTGCCCTCCAAACACTGCGTGACTATTTTCCACATGTGCCATTTTCTACGTGACATCAATGGATGCATCAACCCCTGCCCTGTCTGGTTAAGGCGCTGAGGTCCAGAGAGGCCAGGGGCTCGTCTGAGGCTTTAGAGAACGTCAGTCCATAGCCTGGGGGTCGTCGCCATGTGCTGAAGACTTCTCCAAACGTGGCCCCACCTTCTGTCTGAGCAACCCTGAGTCCCGACGTCCCGCACCATGAGCCTACCCGTTAGGAAGAAAAGTCAATACGGACAGCTAGAGAGAGCCAAGGCCTGCCCTGAAAGTCAAGGTGCACCTCCTCTAAGGCAGGGGTCACCCTACCAGGGGCACCAGCATCCCACAGGGCTGGATAACCCAACCTCCAGGCTGCCCTAGACCACAGCAGCCAGCCCCGCGGGTGCAGGCCCCTGCCCTTTCATGAGCACCTCCAGGCCTGATGCAGGGGTACCAGGCCTCACTTGGGGAGGCCCTGCTGGCAGACAGGACCATGTTGGTGGGACGGCTCCTGAGGGAGGGAAAGGGGCCCCTGCCTTGTCCTTTCACATCCTGCTGTGTCCTTCCTGCAGTCCTCGACTCACCTGTTTTAGGGGACATGGTGCCTGCTGCTTGTTGGGGCTCCACTTCCTCCTGCTTGCCGTCTGGGGCATCTCTGGTGGCCGGAGTAGAGGAAACCGAGGGGTTGGGGTCTGGCTTGGGAGTGGCCTTTGAAGCCTGGGAACTGGCCGGAGTCAGCCCAGGGGTCACATAACCTGAGAGGAGAGACTGAAGAAGCCCAGTGTGAAGAGGCCCAGCAGTGTATGGCCTGCTATGAGGACACCAGCATAGGGACCCCAAGGGTTGGGCCAGCCCTACTGGGTGGTGGGCACACCAGCCCTCTGTGAGTACCTCCTGCACTATTTTAATTAATACGTAGTTTGAACAGGCACATTTAAAAAGGAAACTTCTTCTTACTAACGCAAATGGAAGAGCACTACTAGCATTTGCTACGTACAGGTGATAACCTTAAAAGAAGCCCCATCTGTTAGAGAGTGTTTTTATATGGGGATCACCTAAATCAAGGTAAGCCCTGTCTACAGACTCCAAGAGTCCGCTGCTCACGACTTTATGCCGCAAAGGGGCCTCGGGGCAGGAGCCAGCCTGGCTCCACACGGACAGGGCCCTGCCCAGGGCCCTTGGGAAAAGGAAGAGCCCAGACCCATGAGCCAGGGCGTGGCCTCGGCCTACAACTGCGTAGGTGGGCGAGAGCCTGGCCTGGGGCTCCTGCCCCAAGGCCCCCAAGGTTGCCAGCCCCTTCCCTCGCGGTTACCTGGGAAGGTGCCACCACCTCATCATCGCTGGAGTCTGCTGTGGTCTCTTCCACCAACGTCTCCCTCCTGGAGGGGGCCGGACCTACTGGAGAAGCACAGGTATCCTACTGGGAGTCCCAGGTACCCTGTGCCAGCTAGACAGGCCGGAGCCCTCAGGAGGGCCCCAGGATGGCCTGGTCCCTGTGTATGTGCCTCCCCCTCCCCCCCAAGGCGTCATCTGCTCCCTTCCAAGGTCTACTGCTATTCACAGCATTCCAAGTGAGACACCTGAATGCCAAAACCTTCTAATTCCCAAGGGAGGCATGGCCCTGGGATTTTGGGGCCTCAGTTAGGGGAGCTTGATACCAAAAAGTTGGGAGTGGCCAAACAGCCAAGTAGGAAGGCCTCTAACATCACATGGACCAACTCTGTTGTGGGGTTGTGCAGCTGGGTAAACTGAGAACCTGTGTGGGATGGCTAGGCCAAAGCCGCAGAACAAGTGGAGATACAAAGCAGAGGCCTGAGGCGAGGGCTCCACCAGGTCCCCCAGCCTTTTCCTCCCAGGACCCTCACCTGGCCGGTGGGTCAATGGGGCCACCTGGGGCCCCTCAGCATCGTCCTCACTCCCTGAAGAGCTGCCACTGCTGTCCTTGCTGTCATCTGAGGTCCCAGAGGCCTTGGCCTTGGGGCGTCCCGAGGGAGTGGCTATGGCCCGCTGGGTTGCAGGAACCTCAGGCTTTCTGAGCTTGTTGGCCCCTCTGGCATGCGCGGGGGTGCTCTGGGGACTCGTCACGGGCAGTGTTCCCCGAGCACTGTTGGTCTAATTTGGTGAGAGGAGAAAGGGTGAAAGGAAAAATTAGGGGAAATAAGATCTGGTGCTTACTGAACACCTCAGTTAAGGGCCAGGCACCGTGTTAGCTGCTTCGCACACAGGCCTCATTTAATCCTCCCACAACTCTCTAAGACGGGCAGCAGAAGCCCGGGAGGTAAGCGTGTGTGCTAAGGCCAGTGCTGGTAAGTGCTGGTGCTGGGACTCAGGCCCCTGCCTGGGCCCTGCCTTCTACCCTCTGCGGTCTCTGATGACCGTCCCCTCCAGAGTGGGGCCTGGCCCCCAGCTCCCCAGCTCACCCCACTTGAAGACAGGGTCCTGGCAGCAGGAGGCTGGGCCTCACTGGCTTTCTGGGCAAGGACCTTCAGGGCAGCCTGGGTCAGCGGGAGGTGAGCTGGGTTCCTCTTTGTCACCTGTGGACAGCCAAAGGCAGCCCTGAGACTCCCAAGCTCCCGGGATGCCACCATGCCACAGCCTGGTCAGATCCTGTCTGGCTGGGGTGGAAGGGGACCTGTAGCTGCAAGAGGAACCTGGGGCTGGAGTGGAGGACTGAGGGGCAAAGGGGCAACGCCACCATCTGGGCAGAAAATGGTGCCAGGCTTCAGGTTATGAGCTAATCATAGCGTTCTCAGAGGTCCAAAGACAGCTCCCAGCCCAGGGGAGGGAAGCAGCTCAGGCTCCACCGGAGGCCCCACCCCTCAATCTGCGCCTCTAGCCTCGTGGCTGTAACAGCCTCCTTAACGGTCTCCCTGGTGCCACTCCTGCTTCCCACACACGGCAGCGGCCAAGGACAGAGAACGGAACGGAACGAAACCTGGGTGTGATCCCTCGCTGAAACCTCCAGGCTCCCCCCGCGGCCCTCACCAGGTCCTCACCATGCGTTGTCAGGCCTGGCCCCTCCGCCCCAGCTTCTTCCAGCTCTCCAACCCCCAAGTGCTTCCCCAGAGGTCCCTGCACCTGGGTCTCCCTGCTTGGAGGGCTCCCCAGCTCGCCCAGGCCTGGCTGCTTCTCCAGCCTCAGTGCTGCCTCTTCTGGGAGGCCACCCTGGCCCGTCCTTTCTAAAGCAGGTCATCCCCCGGTTCCCTAGTTGGTGAGTACTTTAACTTCTGGTCTCCTTGTTTAATGGCCGACCCCCGCCTTGGGAACTCCACGAGGGCAGGGACCCTCCTTGTCTTCTTCCTGTTGGATCCTCAGTGTCCCACATGGACAGATGCTCAGCACCATCTGCTGGCTGAACGGCCAAATGGATGCAGGTTGTTGGGTGCCGTGACCACAAGCCAGCCACCCACTCAGCACCCATGCTCCCAGGAAGCTCTTTTTGAGCTGTAGCTCGTGATGAGCCCCTCTGAGTGGAGGTGCCCAAGTCCTGCTGCCGCCTCCCCAGCTCTCCCTCCCCCTGCCTTCTCAGAAAAAAGGGGTGGGCACAAGGGGTCAGGGAAACAAACCCTACAGCCCCGAGAGCAATGGACTGGAATGCAGGAGCCCCAATTCTGACCCTGCCTGATCCTGGTCACGTCTGGACCCTCTTGCTGAGGGCGTGGTGCTCAGTTTCATCATTTGGATGATGAGCCATTAACTCTCCCCTGCCCGGTTTTTAAGTTCCAGCAAGGACCAAATAAATAAAAATGCACTGAAATCCGTGAAGGCTGGAAAGAACGCTCATGGTCACTATGACAAACACCGACAACGGGAAACTTTTCTTCAAACCGGGAGAGAAAAAACAAACCAAAGGCCTGACATTGTTGAAAAAGCTGCTGAGGGACTCAGGGAGCAGGGCTGGCTCTGCCCGGGCGCCACGTGCCAGATCACGCAAGGCTAATTCGGATCAGGGCTGCGGCCAGGCCAGGAAAGGCTCTGGCTTCGAGGGGGCAGGTGAAAGCAACTGCGCTGCCACCCAGAAGCCCTGTGGGGAAGTGGGGGCAGAGGAGGGAGCCCCGCAGCCCTGCTAGCCCGCACAGCGCCCCCCGGTCCGTCGGGTACCTGAGTGGCTGGCGTCTCCTGTTTCTTGCCTTCAGACACCCGACTGGTGTCCTCACTGCTGCCGGCCCCCACCATGCTGGCTCTGAGGGCTGCCCTGGGGTGGGCCGTGGGCACAGTTGCCACGCTGGTCCTAATGGCTGAGACGGAGCGGGAGGGGCTGCGTCAGGGCACAGGAGCCCGTGGCCTCCCCGGAGGAGCAACACCCAATCTCTCAGCCCATCCTGAGCGGTGCCCGGGGCCTTTGTGGTAGAAGCCCGTTAAATCCCCTCCTGAGCCTTCCAGGCGGGATCTGCCACTGCCTCCACATGACAGGGAGATGACACGACTGCTGTGGCTGTCACCCCAGGCCTTGTCCTCGCCACCTTCAGCCACCCCCCCCCGCCCCCGCCGCTGGCCAGGCCGCTCCCCCTGAGCAACAGGCAGAGCACTGGAGCCAAACGTGACTCTCCGCGCATGTAAAACAGTCTCTCTTGAGGACAGCCTTGGTCATGTGCAGAGGCTCGATTACACATGTTCACTGCAGCACTGTTCATGACAGCCAAACACCCCAAACAAAACGCTCAGCTTCCTCCAACGTGGTGCTGGCTAAGCGAACTGCAGGATCCCACCCCAGTGACCACTCTGTAGCCAGCAGGCATCATGCTGTAAATATGTAACGTCACAACATACCAAATAAAGATTACTGAGCGTGTGTACGGTGTGGTCTCACTAAAAACACATGGCGTTATCTTAGGTTTTTGCAAAGTTAATAGTTGTAAAATGTTAACAGTAATTATTCTGGACAGTGGGATTCCAAGTGAGGTTTTTTCTTTTGTGCTAATCTGCATTTCTTAATTAGGCTACCAAGATCAGGTATTAACATCTTCATTAAAAAGTGTTCTAGTAATAATAATAGTAATTAACCATTTTCTTGCTATCACTGTTAGAATCACAGATTGTCAGAAGTCAAAGAAGGGCTTCCCTGGTGGCGCAGTGGTTGACAGTCCACCTGCCGATGCAGGGGGCACGGGTTCGTGCCCCGGTCCAGGAAGATCCCACATGCCGCGGAGTGGCTGGGCCCGTGAGCCATGGCTGCTGAGCCTGCGTGTCCGGAGCCTGTGCTCCGCAACGGGAGAGGCCACAACAGTGAGAGGCCCGCGTACCGCAAAAAAAAAAAAAAAAAAAGTCAAAGAAATCCCAGATCTGGTCCTATCTCCAGGAATCCTTCCCTACATGTCTCTGTTTAGGGATTACCTAACCCCTCCCCTTTACATGCCACCAGGAACGGAAGGCTCACTACCTCACAGCCCTCTCCATGTTCAGTCAGTCAGTTGTTACAAAGCTCTTCCTTATACTACAAACCTGGTCCCTGCAGCTTCTATCCTCTGGTCTGGGATCTACCCTTTGGAGCCAGCACAGAGAAGCCCCAGCAGCTACTTCACCTGAGCCAGCCCAGTGTGGGTGTGTGTGTGTGTGCACGTGGGTGTGTGTGCGTGTGTCTGGCAGTTGCAGCAGGGGAGTCAGCCCTGCACAGTGGGCCTGTGCTCACCAGGAGTCGAGCACTGCGTAGCGGGGATCACATCCTCATCCTCACTCTCAGAGGAGCTCCTGGGTGTGCTCTCTGAGGCCTGGGCCTTCCTCGGGGTGCTTGTAGCCTGGGTTTGGGCGGGGGTAGCAGCTGGGCCAGCTGGACTACGATTAGGGTCGACAAAAATCAGAGGGGTTTTAATCACCTTGAAAAACAAAAACAAAACACACCCCCCCAGTGATTAAAGGCTTGGCCAGGGGAAGAGGAAGGGGAAGGTGGGTAGGGGAGGGTTTTATAAGACAAGGGGTCCAGAGAGCTTGGGGTGGCTGGGCACAGTCAGAGGCCATTCTAGCTGCCCAGGGCACTCCCAGCTCACTCCCAGTCCACACACCCACTAAGACCCCGCACAGCACCTCACAGCTCACAGGAGCCCATGTGACCCTCACATAAACCCCTGAGGTCAGCAGCGTTAGCTCCACCATACAGATGGGAAAACCACAAGTCCAGAGAGGGGAGGAGAGTTGCCCAAGGTCACACGGCCCAACGGAAGCAGAGTCAGGGCCAGAACGTGCAATTCAGCTTCCCTCCTCTAGCTGACTTCAGAGACACCTGCCGTGTGGGGTGCTCCAAGCAGCGCCCCCCTCAGTTGCCTGGTTGTTATACATGATTCACCCGGGGAGTCGTTCACAATCTAGTTGACCCATGCCCAAGAGTCTGATGCCACCTCCTGAGGCTGTGGCCAGGATGCAGCAACCCAACTACATCGGCCCAGTATCTTCAACAAATAAACTACACAGGGAAAATCAACAGAGTAAGACCGAAGGGACCCAGTACAGTGTGTAGCTCTTACATGGACTCCTATCTGACCATGCCAGATATAGAAAACGTCATTCATGAGACAACTGGGGAAATGGGGACACTAACTAGGTGGGTCAACTAATTAGAGATAGTGCTTAAAAAAAAAAAAAAAAAAAAAGGGATTCAGTGGTGTTGGGGAAGTGAGTTGAAGGTTTGGATGAAACAAGCTTGGTCACAAGTTCAGAACTACCAAAGCTGGGGATGGTACTTGGGAGCTCTGTACACTGTTCTATCTGTGGGTATGCTTTGCATTTTCCAGTGAGACACTGAAACAAAGAGAAAGAAAGCAGCACCACCTGGTATTCTACAGATGTCTGGGAACCACAGCTCCAGTGAATATGCCCACTGCACAGAAGGGCATCTGGGGAGCCTACTTTCCAGTCCCCAAAGGTCAGGTCGGGTCTGGGTTCTGGCCCCAGCCCCATCCCCACGGGGAGAGGAGGGCAGCAGGCGGGAGCTGCCCACGGCCACGGTCTGGGACCCAGGTCTCTGTCCACCTCCCGAGCCTGACTCCACCTCCTCCCAGGGTGCTGCGGGAGAGGTAAAGTAAAAAGGAAAGCAGAAAGGGGCCCACCCAAGTGGGGAAGCTCTGCTGGGCTTGGGCCCTTCCTACCCCTGCCAAACGGCCTCCCCCATGGCTGCTCGGATCTGCCACTTCCAGAGCCTTCCTTCCCACGTGATGAAAGAGAGAAGATGGAAAGTGGGAGAAGGCTTACAGTTGAGGGAGGGGGGATCTATATATATGTGAGAAGACAGAGGAACAGATTGTCGGGGATGAAGAGAGGCAACAAGCCCACTGAGGCAAACAATAGCGTCTGGGATGTTAAAAGCAGCTCCTCAGCAGAAGCGTCCTCCCTGTTCCACCTGCCCACGCCGTGCACCCCTCCCTCCCCCGGGCTGGGGGCTGGGCAGGGGGCCTGGCTTTGGGGGCTGGGGCACGAGGGGGACCCTGGCTGAGCCCTGGACTGGGGAGGGTTCAGAAGGAGGGCTGTGCTGCCCAGGGGTATGTGGGATGCACTTCTGATCCCACCTCTGCCACGACCTCACCTTGTAGCCCAGCCCCTGAGCTTCGTGGGCCTCACTGTCCCACCTGCTGAAAGGGCTATTAGTAACCCCAGCCTGGGCTCACTCACCGGAGGGCCTCTGGTCTGCCCAGTACACACAGGGGTGACAAGGGCCTTCTTTCTGGGGTACGTCAGAAAAGACGCACTGGAAATGGAAGCAGCCCGAACATCTGGCTGGACGCCCCGTGTAGGTGCTGGGCAGTGAGGGCCCAGAGGGAATGCAGGCGCTCCTTTCCTACTACAGGGTCTGACGCCTGTAGGACCAAACCCGGGGGCCTTCTAGAAGTCACAGCTGAGCGCATCACAAGAGTGCCCTCATTCCAGTCTGGGGCAGAGCAGGGGTCGGGCGGATTGGCCCAGGCTGCTGACTCCAAGGGACATGGCTATGAAGGTACCCAAGCTCTGGACGGTAGCACTTCTCCAAAGCCTCTCCCACAGCTGCCTGGGACTGGTTAGCAGATCCTGGGCCCACTCCACCCCAGGGAGATGAGAAATCCCACTCCCAGGGATGTGGCCTGGAGCCTCCATGGTTCACCAGCCCCCAGGGAATCTCACCCCAGGGGTTGAGAAGGCTGAAGCTCAGGGAGGGCAAGTGGCCCTACCCAGGGTGACCAGCAAACTGGTGTCAGAGACAGGGCTGGAAGCTAGTCCTCCAGGCACCAGACAGGAACTCCTTCCAGGACCAACCATGCTAAGCCTCTGATTTAACACCCTCATTTAGTTTCTTACAGGTCTCTTCTTTCTTTCTGACTCAACCTAAAACTCTGAAGGCAGGGCCTAGTCTTCTTAATTTGGTACTTACCCCAGACCCCAGCACAGACCCTGGCCTGGGGTGAATGCCAGCACAACAGGGCTGAGCCACGGACCACCCCCCAAGGTGCCCCTCAGAGCAAGGGGGCAGGCCCCATCCCCTGCATGGGGGGAGGCTGAGGCACAGTGAGGGGGCCTGGGAATGGACCACATCCCCTCTCTGCCTCCCAGGCTGGGGCTCTGCCCACCACCCTGGGATCAATCCCTTTCCCGCACGGACGGGCTAATAATAAAAACAGCGAAACTCGTCAACAGAGAAGTGCCTGATAAATGCATAATAACGATAATAATAATAATTAGTGAGCTTGGGATTAAGGAGATAAAAACTCCCCAGTTAGGAGGAGGCTGCAGCTTTCCCAAGCTGTGCCATCTTCCCTGAATTCTCCCGGGGAATGCACAAAGTGCTGACCTTTTCCTTTCCTCTTTTTTAATAGGGACTCCAGAATACTGAGGACGAACGTACCAATTAAATGGTTCCGTTTAAGCATGATGCTCGTATCAGTTGTGTTAGCCCACCCCCGCAGAGAAGGGCGAAGCGGGCCCCCCCCCCCAGCTGTTTTGACCCTTCTCAGAGAAGGAGGCAGCCCCCAAAACGCTCCAGAGAGCCAGAGGGCAGTGTCCAAGCCCTGCTTCCTTCCTGCCATGGAGAGGGGAGTGTCGGGGTAGTGCCAGAGAGTGGACAGCCTGGGTTCAAACACCAGGTCTGTCCCCTTGTTACAGCCCTGTGACACCAGGGCAGCTCACCCAACTTCTCTGGGCCTCATTCCTTCCTCCTCAAAATGGGAATAAAAGAAGCACCTAGGGCTTCCCTCGTGGCACAGTGGTTGAGAGTCCGCCTGCCGATGCAGGGGACACGGGTTCGCGCCCCGGTCCGGGAAGATCCCACATGCCGCGGAGCGGCTGGGCCCGTGAGCCATGGCTGCTGAGCCTGCGCGTCCAGAGCCTGTGCTCCACAACAGGAGAGGCCACAACAGTGAGAGGCCCGCGTACCGCAAAAAAAACCCCCCAAAAAACCCAACAAGAAGCACCTATCCTCATAGGTCTGTTGTGGGGATTAAACAGAATAATGAAAGTATGGGGCCTAGCACAGTCCTTGGCACTCAGGAAGTGACCAATGGTAGATGGAGTTGCTCATGGGTATTTTTCTAATCTAGGCTATTAAGGAGAGAAAGGCAGTGAGCACCCCAGCACTGGGGGTGTGCAAATGGCATCTGACTCTACCGATGGACTGATTAGCACGTGGTATATCTAAGGGGAGCTGGTTGTTTTTTCGGTTGCACCGCGTGGCACGCGGAATTTCCCCGACCAGGGATGGAACCTGTGCCCCTTGCATTGGAAGCGCAGTCTTAACCACTGGACCGCCAGGCAAGTCCTTAAGGGGAGCTGGTTAAGGAGACCCACTGGTCTGGGGGTTGCGGGCTCCAGCATCTCCGAAGGGCCTGGCAGAAGCTTCTAGGAACTTGGGGCTAGAGGAGGACAAAGGGCAGTGCCAGCTGCAGGCGAGGCCTGGGGTTCACACAGAAGCTCAGACACTTGCCAGGTGAAAGTGGGCCTCTGGAGTTGGGCAGACAAGGTGGGCTTGGTCCCGCCCTCAGGGGTAGAGTCAGGGGAGGACGGCCGGCAGCGTGTGAGGGTGGGCCGCAGGTGCGTGAGTGCGGTCTGGGACCAGGCCTGTGGGATTCTGACAGGCCCTGCAGAGAAGGCTCCCAGTTCCCAACAGGAAGCAGGGGTATCGGCGTCTGCCCCTTCCTTGGCTCCTTATGGGTCACAGGAGTCTGGGGAAATCACTTCAAGTTGCTGGGCCTTGACTCCTGAGGCACCACCACGTGCTCTCCTGCATTCACAGGTCCTCCCTGCCTGGCGGCACGCTGTGTACCTGTGCCAGCATGCAGAGCGGGGAAGCAGGACTGCCACCCTGCCTGTTCACAGCTGAAACAGCCGGGCCTCAGCATGGTTAAGGCAAGCCCAGGCCTTGGAGCTGGTGGGCGGGGCAGCCGGCTCTGACCCTACACTGTCTGGCTCTGCTGCCTGCCTCCCAGGGTTACTGTGAGGATGAACGTGTTAAAACAGAGGAAAGAGCTCAGGAAACTGGGAAGTGCTATTTAAGTGGGACAGACCTGCCCCCATGCCCGGGCCCACCTACCCAGCTCTGAGCCTGAGGGTCCTCAGAGACAATGCCTGGCCTACCTGTCTCGCTGGTAGCTCATCACTGCTGGTTGAGGACCCCTCTGCCTTCTTCTCCGGGGGCGCTGGGGCCAGGGTCTTGCTTCTGGCAGTTTTGGAGTTACCCTCCTTCTGACGGGACAAGCATATGGTGGGTGAGGGGGCATTTGTTAGCCGAGGGGAAGCACAACTGAGAGGCCGGGGTGGGGAAACCACAGCCAGAGAGCAACGACCCTCAGTCTCCGGGGAAGATAGCATGACCCCCTATATACACACGGGGGGCACAGCTGCTGGCCTGGCATGCCTCCCAGCCACTGAGAACACAGGTCTCCACTCTGTCTATCCTTCCTCCAGAGCTGACTCTGAACGTGAAAGGGATATGTGAGTCAGACACCACTAAAACCTGAGGGCTGGCATGCTGTTGGCCGGGCATCTGAATGAGAGGTGATAGTGGCCCGGGACAAAGTGGCAGGGGTGGGGCCAGGGGCCCCAGCACAGCTCACACCTGGCTGTCACAGCCCCAGCTAAAAGCAGGAGTTGGCTGAGGGTGCTCCGAGCAGCTGTTATCCCCTCCTGCCTGCCTCCTGCCGGGCCAGGCGTAGACGAGGGGAGCGGGCTGGCTGGGAAGAGCCGTCAGGAGCCAGAGGATGACTCGGAGAGCAGTGATTGATCAGCAAGGCACTGTTGGTGACCAGCTCAGGGGAGCCTAGGCAGGTGCAGAGGGCAGCTCTGCGCCTCCCTACCAGCACGAAGGCCCCACTTTCACCACTCAGAAAAGCAGGACCCATGTTGCCTGAGCCTCCAATTTCTTAAGAAAAGCTAGAAGATCCTGATTTGTGTATTTCTCAATTTTTAAAATGAATCAACTACAATGCACACTGCAACAGCCACACCCCCATGGCTTCCTTGCTCACAGAACCCTGACTCTGTTCTGGGGGTCCCCACCACAGGCTTTGGAGAGGGTGGCTCCTTCTCCTAGCCAATCACAGGAACTGCAGGCCTCTCATTAGTGAGTGACTTTTTTGGGGGGTGGCAGGGGGCGGGCAGAGCACATGCCTTAGATCTGGTCAAGGAGACAAGGGGAGGGGAAGTCAACTGGGGGATTTCCTAGCTCTTTAGGAGATGCTGCAGCCCTGCTGTGACAATGAGGCACACGAGGCATAGAGACAGAAGAAATCTGAGTCACTGATGATGCTGAGCTGAAGGAACCACCTTTACAGACACCTTATCCTGAAACATTGGGCACTGAGATAACCAATCCCCTTAGCATCTAAGCGCTTGTGAAGTAGCTCTGTTTCCTCCTGCAGATTAGGATGTCCCGACTGATACAATAACCTGTTTATAACTTTACAGGGACTTCCCTGGTGGCGCAGTGGTTGGGAATCTGCCTGTCAATGCAGGGGACACGGGTTCGAGCCCTCGTCCAAGAGGATCCGACATACCGCGAAGCAGCTAGGCCTGTGCGCCACAACTACAGAGGCTGTGCTCTGGAGCCCACGAGCCACAACTGCTGAGGCCCGCGCACCTAGAGCCTGTGCTCCGCGATGGGAGAGGCCACCACAATAAGGAGCCCGTGCACCGCGGCGAGGAGTGGCCCCTGCTTGCTGCAACTAGAGAGAGCCCAAGCATAGCAACGAAGACCCAATGCAGCACCCTCCCCCCCCAAAAAAATTAAAAAACAAACAAAAGAAACTTTACAAAAAGCACCACAGTCCAAAACGTGGCTGGGACCCTTGTGTCTTAGTCTGGCATTTAGGTCCCCATAAATGTTACTGATAACAAGCAACTGGAAGTGACTATTGCCTACAGGACAGCTGGCCTTTGCTGAACCCACCTGACTTTACATCCCCCCTCCCTTTCCACACTCCCCTCCCCAACCTGGAGGGTCTGTCTCTACTTTTGTGCCTAGGGAACCCCAGGTCTTCCTCCAAGCTCAGCTCAATCGTCTCGTTTGGCCTCTCAGACACTTGTTTTCCCAGCACCATCAGAGCACAACCAGAATATTCTCCAATAATCCGGTCACCTTGTCTTGCCCTACAGACTATATGCTCCTTGAGGGCAGGGCCAACATCTTTCATCCTTTTGTCCCTATCAATAAGACAGCGTGTTCAGTAGTGGTCTGATGCACTGAAGGCAGAGAGGTTAGTGCTAGGAGCACTTACACTTCTTGGTGCTTGTTTACTCATGAAGAAAACAGACATTTATGAGGGGCTGGAGCTCAGCGTGGAACAGGGATTTCCAGCTTCCCTTAAGAAATGGAAGATCAAGGGACTCCCCTCGTGGCGCAGTGGTTAAGAATCCACCTGACAATGCAGCGGACATGGGTTTGAGCCCTGGTCTGGGAAGATCCCACATGCCGTGGAGCAACTAAGCCCGTGAGCCACAACTACTGAAGGCTGCGTGTCTAGAGCCCGTGCTCCGCAACAAGAGAACCCACCACAATGAGAAGCCCGCGCACCCCAAAGAAGAGTAGCCCCCACTCTCCGCAACTAGAGAGAGTCCGCGTGCGCCCGGCAATGAAGACCCAATGCAGCAAAAATAAATGAATAAATAAAATTAAAAAAAAAAAGAAATGGAAGATCTGGCCTTACAAAGGGTCCATCTCCACCAGGTCATAACTGGCTGGAGCTGACAGGGACTGCTTTTCTAGATGAGACAAGGGCTCTCCAGTTTGTCCTAGTTGCCACCACTCCCTACTGTCTCTCCTGACACCAAGGCTCCATGTCAGTTGCCATCTATCACCCCTACCAGGCCTGAGCCCGTTGTTTCCATCACATGTCTGAGTCCTGGAGTTTGTCACCCTGAACTTCTTCTGTGCAAGCAGACAGAGAGAAAATGGTCAAGATAAAAGTCAGTTGCTCATTCCTTCCCTCTCCCCACTCCCCAGGCTTCATGTTAAGCTAGAAGAGCTCTCCTTGAGAGATACACATGCCTACAGGAGGCCCCAGGCCCAGGTGAGGGATGTGACTTCCTCCAGCTTCCCAGGGCCTCATGGTACCTGCATCACAGTCCAAGCCTTCTCATGGCCCTGTGACATCTTTGGGGGCTTGGCAGGAGTTGCTGGTCTAGCCTTCCATGGGGCTGGTGTGCCCACTCGTGCTGTGGAGACCTTGGTAGATATGGGAGTGCATAGGACACCTTTCATCAGGGAGGCCTTAGTTAGGGGGTTTTTACAGCAGGTTTCACCTAAGGAGACATGGGGTACAGGAGCTGGGGGAAAGGATCCTGGGGTCAGAGCCTTAATCTGGTCTTAATTCCTTCTTCACCTGGCCCTGAACCCATGTTATGATGCAGGAGTAGGTGGCAGTCAGTGGCTCAGAGGCCTGGCACTGTAGCTGCTTCCTCTTGAGGCCTCACCTGGGCTGGGGGCACAGCTGCTGGCGTCTCCCCGTCACTGTCTGACTCCTCCTCGCTGCTGCTCTCCGAGTCCTCTTTCCGCTTCCCGGCCTGGGCGGCTGGGGCTCCTGCCTTCCCAGGGGGTGCTGGGGCAGCCCCCTTCCTGGGGGATCCCTTGGTGGAGGCTGAGGCAGTTCTGACCTGGGGGGTCTTCCCTGAGGGCTTCGCCTGGAGTGAGAGAAGCGGAGTCAGGGAAGGGCGACGGGAGATGGATGGGGCATGTGTAGCTGTGCTGTGGGCAGCTCCTGGCACAGAGGGGAAGCACAGGGCTGCTCTCTGCCCACCCGGGCCTCACCTGAGCGGGCACCTCCCCCTCACTGTCCGACTCCTCCTCACTGCTCTCCGAGTCCTCCTGTGGGCCCCTGACCGGCCCCAGCTGGGCCTGGGCTGCTGCAGCCAGTGCCTTCCCCATAGCCGGCACAGACGCCTGGCCCCTGCCCGAGACGGCACTGCTCTGGGGGGCTCTTGCTGGTGGCTTTACCTGAATCATTAGGAGGGAACAGTATTAGGGAAGGAAGAAGAAAGCACAGTTCCCCTTAAGTGAAGCCCCACCCAGGGCATGGCTGTGGGGAGATCACTCCCGCTTGTGCAGAACCCTTGTCCAGGCTGGGGCCACTGCTTGGCCTCCTCTACATCCCATCCTGGCACCTCTTTTGGTGCTGGTCCTACTTGCCTTGGCTGGGGACCCCACTTTGGCTTGAGCAGCTGCAGAAACCCCTTTTCCAGGAGCTGATGCTGCCCCTTTGGCTGAAGCCACTCTGGTGGCAGCTGGGTTGGCTTTGGTCTGAGTGGTTTTCACTGAGGTCTTCACCTGGAAGGAGAAAAGGGAATTACGGAAAGGAGGTGAGATGCAATAGAGCAGGTAGCCAGGAATGCCGATTCTGGAGTCAGATGCCTGAGTCTGGGTTCTGGCTCCTCCGGTAATAGCTGTGTGAACCTGGGCAAATCATTTGACCTCACTGGGCCTCAGTTCCCTCCTCTATAAAATGGGAATAAATGAGGTCTACCCATAGGGACGGTGAGGATTAAATGGGAGATTCCCAGTGTTTAACACAGTGCCTGGCACACAATAAGCACTCAAACTTATTACTGTGAGAACTTTTCTTACTGTTAGCTAAGTATAAGACTACCCAGAGCAAAGGTGTTTTCCAGGCTCCCTTTTAGCTAGGTGGCCATGTGATTAACTTCTGGCTAATGGATGTAAGTCAAGCATACATTTGACTTTCTTACACACGTAGGAAATGTGTCTTCTTCCTCTCTGCTGCCTGGAACGCTGAGGTAATAGCTGGAGCTCAAGCAGCCATCTTAGTCTATGAGATGGGAGCCAAGTACTCAGGATGGCAGAACAAAAAGGAAAACGACTGTTGTTTGAGGTTTTCTTCAGCTTATCCTAAACTAAACTGATATTCAAGGAATCCCCTAAAAGCTTGTCAGAGTCTATAGACAGAACTATAGACATAAGAGCAACGAAAAGCAAAATCCTTGATAAGAGTGTGAAAGCAAGCCTTGCTAATGTGAAATCAGATGAGGAATTTGGCATCATCTCAAGGCCCCTGTCTCCTTCAGAGATGTCATTTGAACAGTGATATGCCCTACAACCCAGCTTCCCTCATTCGCATGGGACCAAGTGAAATTATCAGTCATGAATTGAAGAAAGAAAACTCTCTAAAGCATGGACTATGTATGACTAAGGGTAAGGTGGTTAGCAGCACAGAACTCAAGTCATCCAGAGGAGAGTAATGTTTTTTACATAGACTTACAAAAACAAAACAAAAGATACCAAGTCTAAGTTGACCTAACAAGTCTTAAAAGTTTAAAAGGACTGAAATCATACAAAATATATTCTCCAGCCACACAGGATTAAATCAGAAATCAACAACAAAAAGAAATCTGTACAATTCAATATACTTACAAGTTAAGCCACTTCTTAATAATACATTCAAAGAATAAAAATTTAAAAATACAACACTTCGGGCTTCCCTGGTGGTGCAGTGGTTGAGAGTCTGCCTGCCGATGCAGGGGACACGGGTTCGTGCCGCGGTCTGGGAAGATCCCACATGCCGCGGAGCGGCTGGGCCCGTGAGCCATGGCCACTGAGCCTGCACGTCCGGAGCCTGTGCTCCGCAACGGGAGAGGCCACAACAGTGAGAGGCCCGCATACCGCAAAAAAAAAAAAAATTTCAAAATTCATGAGACAAAGTTAATGCAGTCCTCAGACAGAAATTTATAGCTTTAAATGTTTACATTAGAAAGAAAGAGCTACAATCAAAAACCTAAGATTCCAGGGACTTCCCTGGTGGTACAGTGGTTAAGAATCCACCTGTCAATGCAGGGGACATGGGTTCGAGCCCTGGTCTGAGAAGATCCCACATGCCTCAGAGCAACGAAGACCATGCGCCACAACTACTGAGCCTGCACTCTAGAGCCCACGAGCCACAACTACTGAGGCTGTGTGCCACAACTACTGAAGCCCGCGTGCCTAGAGCCCATGCTCCACAACAAGAGAAGCCACCGCAATGAGAAGCCCACACAGCACATCGAAGAGTAGCCCTTGCTCACCGCAACTAGAGAAAATCCATGCCCAGCAATGAAAACCCAACGCAGCCGAAATAAATAAATTTTAAAAAGAAAAGAAAAAAAATCTAAGATTCTACCTTAAGAGGCTAGAAAAAGAAGAGCAAATCAAACTCAAAGTAAGGAAAGAAATAATAAAGATCACAGTGGAAATTAATGAAACAGAAAACAAGAAAATGATACAGAAAAATCAATGAAGCCAAAAGTTGTTTCTTTGAAAAGAAAGAAATTGATAAGTCTTTAGCTAAACTCACCAAGAATAGGACAGAAGACACAAATTACCAAAAATTAGGAAAGAAAGCAAGACATCACTACAGACCCTATAGATATTAAAAGGATTATAGGGGAATATTATGAACAAATCTATGTTAACCAATCAGACAACTGAGATGAAAACAGAAACGTTTCTAGAAAGGCACAAATTATTAACTGTGCACAGAACTATTAACAGGTACAAAATAGAAACTGATTCAAGAATAATAAAATCTGAATATACCAATATCAATTAGAGAAATTGACTTAGTAACTAAAAATCACCCCCCCCCCCACAAAAAGCCCAGGCCCAGTTGGCTTGATTGATGAATTCTATTAAGAAAGAAATAATACCAATCCAACACAAACTCTCAGAAAACAGAGCAGAAAATACTACCCAACTAATTTTATGAGGCAGTATCACCCAATACCAAAGCCAGGCAAAGATATCACATGATATCTACAGACCAAAATTCTTTATGAACACAGACACAAAAATCCTTAACAAGTGATTTGCAAACCAAATCCAGCAACAAATAAAAAGGAATATACACTATGACCAAGATGGATTTATCCCAAGAATGAAACATTGATTTAATACCTGAAAATCAACTAATGTAACACATATTAACAGAACAAAGGGGAAAAAAATCACTTCAATAGAGAAAAAGCATTTGATAAAAACCTAACTCCAATTCATGATAAGAACTCTCAACAAATCAGAAATAGAAGGAAACTTCCTCAACTGGATCAAGGGCATCTATGAAAAACCTACAGCTAACATCACACCTAAAGAGTGAAAGACAATGCTTTACCAGTAAGATTAAAAACAAGGCAAGGATGTCTGCTCTCCTCACTACTATTCAACATCTTACTGGAGGTTCTAGTCAGTGCAATAAGGCAAGAAAGAGAAAAGCCATCTGGATTAGAAAGAAAAAAGTAAAACTGCCCTTAATTTGCAGACATGATCCGAATACAGAAAATCCTAAGGAATCTACAAAAGCCACTGGAACTGGTAAGTATGTGTAACAATGTCACAGGACATGAGATCAACATACATCACAAGGTCAGGCCCAGAAGGCACCATACCACTTATCTGGCCATTCATCAAACACTGACTGAACATCTCTCTCCTGCCTTTCTCACACAAGGGCTGTCTTTCTATGATATTTAAGTCACGAATCATCTCCTTCCTGAGTCTCTGGCACATTTGGTTTTCCAGAACGGACTCTCTGACTTCGTTAATTATTTTTTAATTAATTTTTTTTTTTTTTTTGGCTGCATTGGGTTTTCGTTGCTGCGTGTGGGCTTTCTCTAGTTGCGGCGAGCAGGGGTTACTCTTTGTTGCGGTACACGGGCTTCTCACTGTGGTGGCTTCTCTTGCTCTGCAGCACGGGCTCTAGGTGCACAGGCTTCAGTAGCTGTGGCACGCAGGCTCAGTAGTTGTGGCTCACAGGCTCTAGAGCGCAAGCTCAGTAGTTGTGGCGCACGGGCTTAGTTGCTCTGTGGCATGTGGGATCTTCCCGGACCAGGGCTCGAACCTGTGTCCCCTGCGTTAGCAGGCAGTTTCTTAACCACTGCGCCACCAGGGAAGTCCTGTTAATTTGTTTTGAACCTCAGTTCCCTCAATGGATGGTTTACTTTGAGCTGGCTGGGTGTCTCTGAGCAGATCAGAGATTGTGACTCATTTCTGACCCCAGCAATGCTACGCAGGATAGAACAGCACTTTGCGGGTGAGGCCGTACAAGTATTATTTCAATCCTCATAATAACCCCACAACAGAGACAGTTATTATCCTCATCCTTCAGAGGAAGGCGAGGAAAAGAAGGTAGTCAACAAGACTCCTATCAGCCCTGCTTGTTTTAGCAGAAGCTCTTCAGACCTCTTGAAGCTAGGAAAGGCAGTAGCTTCTGACAGAGCATCAGGCTATAAAGGCTACACCTCTACAGAGAGGGACTGGCTGCTCAATTTTACCTGACAGAAAATAAGGCCCCAAAGTATGACCATTTCTGTGGCTGGAAAAGTTTTGGCCAAGATATAGCAGAAGGAAGTGGGAAAGGCAAAGGCTTTGGAGGCAGGCGCTGGTGGGGCTGGAGCAAGTCACCAAACAACTCCTCTAAGTTCCAATTTCCTCTTCCAGAAACCAAAGTAAATGAACACTGTCTCATGGTACAGGTGAGAGGCTCAAATGGGAAGAAAGATATTAAGTGATTGGCACATTGAAACTTTTAAGGCATTGGTCTCGAATATGTCTGTAGCTTGGAAAAACAGGATAGGAGACTACTAACCTGAGACGCTGGGAAGGCCAAGAATAGTTTAAAATCTCAGTAAAGGAATGATAGGACCTTGGGTCCTACAAGATAATAGTGAGATCAGGACCAAGAAAAAGAAAAAACCCATAAAAATGTGTGCTTTGGTACAGGGAAACAAGAAATGACTAATTTGAGTGGTTAGTGAAAAAAAGAGTGACAATTAAAAATAATAAATGGTGGGTGGGTGAATGCAGGGAGTGAGATATCTTCACTTCTCTCCACTCTCCCAGGCTGGAAGGCAACTCTTGATTCTGCTCCCTCAGGGAGACGGATGAGAACTTGCTGTGTGCAGGCCCTTTGCTGGGTGTGGCAGCTGAGATCTCATCAAATTCTCAACTCTGTGCAGGTTGATTTCCAATTTACAGAAGAATAAACAGAGGCCCTAATGGATTACTTCATTTGCTAGGACGTGGAGCTAGGACTTGAACCCAGGCAGCCTGGCTCCAAACCTCCCACCATTCGCCATTCACATGGTCTCCCCTAGTGATCCCACCAGAATGTTCTGCTTGGGGAAACTCGCAAAGCCAGGCACTCTCCCACCCCCTGGCTTTTGCGCAGGCTGGTTTCTCTGCCTGGAACACTCCACATCACCTGGCCAACTCTTTCAGCCCACAGTTTAGATGCCACTTCTTCAAGAGGTCTTCTCTACCGAAAAACCTCTAGACACCATCACGTGCCACGCCCTGCTAGCCCAGGCACACATCCTCCATCTCAACCCTACTGTCATACCACACTGAAATAATCTGTACATGTCCACGCCCCGCGATCTAGGCTGGCAACTCCAAGGGCCAGGGCCAAAGGAGCCCCAGATAAGTTGGCACCTGGCAGATGGGGTACTTAACAGAGCTTGTGTAAAAAGAAATCTCAGTGGGAGCTCAAAAGGTGATGAAGGAGACCCTGGAGCTCGACCCTGCAGCTCTGATGGGCAGAGATGAGTGGAAGGTGTGGAATGAGGCCGAGCTGAGGCTGCTGCATACCTGGGGCAAGAGCAGCCTAGGTAAGTGCATCCTCAGCCCCATCCCAGGCGACGGTGTGGGTGGGGCAGGTTGGCTCCTCCCAGGTCTCACCTGTGCTGTAGCTGAGGCCGCCTCCTCATTGTCCGACTCCTCCTCACTGCTCTCTGAGTCTTCCTGCACCTCAGCTTTGACCTGGGCCACGGCAGGCCTTGCCTTCCCAGGGAGCCCTGGAGTGGTCCGTTGCCCTGAGGGCCCCTGGGTGGGTGCTGAGGCAGCTTTCACCGGGAGGCTTTTCCCTACAGACTTCACCTGGAATGACATGGAAAAGAGGCATGTCACAGGAGCCAAAGGACCACGTGGGGGCTGGCCCTGACCCAGCCAAACAAACTTCGCCTCACCTGTCCCACAGATGTGGCAGGAGCTGTCTCCTCCTCGCTCTCCGGCTCCTCGCTGCTTGAAGAGTCCTCCTCTGGCCTCTGGGTGCCCCTGACCACGGCTGGGGATGATGTGCACGCTGGCGAAGTCACCGTTCCTGCTTTCCAGGGGGCTGGTGCGCTTACTTGCACTGGTGGGACCTTGGCAGATGCGGGTGTAATGGGGGTACCCTTCCTTGGGGAGACCTTGGTCTGAGAAGTTTTCACAGCTGATTTTGCCTGAAGGGACACAGAAGTCAGAAGCTACAGAAGGATCTTGGACTCAGAGCCCCCATCCGCTCAGGGCTGGAGCCCCACTGCCATCCTCCCCCACAGCTCCCTGTGGAGCTGCTCCCCTGGCGGGGGCAGCTACCTGGGCTGGAGTCTTGGCTGTCGGGGCCTCGTCCTCACTGTCTGACTCCTCCTCACTGCTCTCCGAGTCTTCCTTGGACCTTTTGGTCTTGACCTGGGCGGCTGCAGGCCCGGCCTTCTGAGGGGGGCCCTGGGTGGGACCTGAGGCAGGTCTGACCTGCAGGACTTTCCCCGAGGACTTTGCCTGCAGCGAGACACACAGGCTCAGGGGAGCGCACCCAAAGTGTGGCATTGTGCAGAGATGCAGAGACAAAGAGACAGAAAGGGTCAACAGGCACGGTGAGCGGAGGGGGATGGGGCTTCCGGCACTGAGCCGGAGAGAAGAGCCTGACAGCAGGGGCCTCACCTGGGTCAAGGCTGCTGTTCTCAGCGCCTCCCCCTCGCTGTCCGACTCCTCCTCACTGCAGCTCTCCGAGTCCTCCTCCCACTTTGCCACCTGGGCGGCTACAGCCCTTGCCTTCTGAGGGAGTGCTGGGACAGCGCTCTTCGCTGAGGGCCCCGTGCTTGTGGCTGAGGCAGCTCTGACCTGGGAGTTTTTCCCCAAGGGCTTTGCCTGGGAGTGACAAAGGACAGGGTCAGGATAGGGGGCTTGGGGGAAATGTGTGTGAGGTAAGACAGGAGGTGCGCAGGGCGGATGGAGGGCAGCAGTCCCGGGTGCAGAGGAGGAGAGGCCCACAGGGTCTCTCAGGCGACACACAGGGCCGGGCCGGGCATCCTTCCAGCCTCACCTGAGCCAGGCTCGTGGTGTGGGGCACGGCTGTGGACGCCTCCCCCTCGCTGTCTGACTCCTCGCTGCTGCTGTCTGAGTCCTCCTCCTGCCCCCTGGTCTGGGCCTGGATGGCTGCAGGCCCTGCCTTGCCACGGGGTGCTGGAGGGGCCCCTTTCCCAGGGGAAAGCACCTGGGCAGGTGCTGCTGCGGTGGCTCTGACCTGGGGGAGCTTCCCTGAGGGCTTTGCCTGGAGCGAGAGAAACAGTATCAGGGGAGGGAGCCTAGACGGTGGGCGTGAGGAAACACAGGAGAGCAGACAGGGTTAAGGACACCGCAGACACCACACCACATGGTGAGAAGGTGCAGGGCTCTGAGCATGGCTGGGGTGCGTGCGGAGCGAGAGAACAAGCCCTCTGAAGGCCTCCTGGGATGGGGCGCTGGCTGTGGGACTCTCCCTCCCCAGGCCTCACCTGCAGCAGGGTCTGGGCAGCTGGCGTCTCCTCCTCGCTGTCTGACTCCTCGCTGCTGCTCTCCGAGTCCTCCTCTGGCTTCCCTGCCTTCCCAGGGGGTGCTGGGGTGGCCCCTTTCCCAGGGGTCCCCTTGGCAGGACCCAAGGCAGCTCTGACCTGGACAGTTTTCTGGGAGGCCTTCACCTAGTAAAAGAGAAAGTGCAGTTTGCTCCCCTCCTTCTGAAAACCCCCTTGTGACACCTTAAGAATAAGGCTCGAAGCTTTAGTGAGGCTCGCAAGACCCCCTGCTTCTCTCTGGACTCCCCACCTTGACTGGTGCTCCAGCCGGTATGGCCGGCCAGCCAGTATGGCCATACCTCCTCATTCCCGGGGCCTTCACAACCCCTGCCCATTTCACCTGACCACTACTGCCTCATCCCCTGGGTCCCAGTTCCTTATAGCAGTTCTCCATGATGGCCCTGCCCCAGGGTGGGCAGGCTCAGGGCTCCCAGGGGCCTTTTACCACCTGTCTCACCCCTATTCCTCCCTGTTCTCTGATTCCAACAGCTTCCCAGCCTCTCTGGCTTTCCCTTAGGACATGCCCAGCTGCAGCTCTGGTTACCCAAGCGAGGAGAAGGGGGTCCCAGCAGATGGAATGGAAGAGGATTCCTGTTTGCTAACAAGCCATGATTTGGCCTGAGAAGCCAGAGGACCAGGTAATTAAAACTTCTCAAGTCCCTTCACAGCAGGACTAGCTGGGACAAGGACAGCAGCCCATTTACTAGACAGGGAAACTGAGGTGAAGGGAGTGGTTATTGACTGGGTGGGGTGCAGCACCTGCCCTTTGGGAAGCAGCCACTCCAGGCCACTGCTTGGACAGGAAAGGTCATTTCCAGAAGCGGGTGGAGCAAAACCAGGTGCCCTTGCCCTTCAACTCCCATAGCCCCGCCTCCCTCTCCCCAAACTCCAAGGCGGGTCTCCTCTGGCAGGGAAGGTGCTCATTACACAGTTTCTCCACCAGTCTCGGGGCCAGGGAACCAGGGAACCCTGAGGAGCAGGCCTCCCTTGGGCCTCACCTGGCTGGGTGTCCCCGCAGGGGCCCCCTCCTCACTCTCGGACTCCTCGCTGCTCTCTGAGACCTCTTCTGGCTTCTTGGCCCTGCTGGCTGGGGTCATGGCACCCCCTCTGACTTGGGATGTCACACATCCCGCCTTCCCTGGGGTCGGGGCCACCCTTCTTGGAGACTCCTTGGCCGCAGCTGCTGAGGCTTTGACCTGTGGTGGTTTTACTGCAGGTTTCACCTGGAACAAGACGATGGAATCAGAGGATAATCCTCTCCACCCCTGAGGAGTATAAGATGCTTCATAGTTTGTAAAGCTCTTTCCTAATGTCATCTGGTTCTCAAACAACTCCCTAAGACAGGTACTGTCTTTACACCTATTTTCCAGTAAAGGGCAAAAGGCTCAGAGAGGTTAAACCACTCAACACCAATACTAAGGGGCAGAGCTGTGACTTGAACCCATGTCTATATAGTTCTGGGGGCAGAGCTCTCAACCACGATGCTCCTCTCCCACCTGGCACACAGGGCCCAGCAGAGGGGCAACCACTCTCAACCAGGACAGCTCATGGTTGTCCCTCCAGCTACAGTGTCTTGTCATGGTGGCCACCCCAAGGGCCAGGACACTAGGATCTGAACCCCAGTCTTGGCACTGGCTTGCTGAGATTCCTGGGGCACATTCCTTCCCTCTCTGGGCTCTGGCCCACTGAAGCTATGTGTTTGGCTGCTGGTTTCCCAGGGCCAGGAGTGTCGCTCGTTCCCTCGGCAGGGCCTGGGGCATGGGAGCCCAGGGCGTCCTTACGGCTGGCTGTAATGAGGGCCCAACGGTGGGACAGAATGTGGGGAGCAGCCCACAGCTAGGCCCGGGGTAGCTGGGAGCAAGGTCTCTACCTTCGTGGGTGACTGGCTAAGGCAGGAAGGCAAGGTAGGGAGCACCGTGGGGGCCAGGCCAATCCATCCCTGAATGCTACTTTTCTCCCTCTGCAACACCTTTCCCCGGGTGTCCTGGCGCCAGGCACCAGCGTCTCCTGCCAGCACTACTCCAACAGCCCTCAACCACGCCATTACATCTATTCAGCACTGTCCTCCGATCCAGGCCACAAGCAGCCATCTTTCCGAACCGTAAGTCAGGCCACCTTGCCGCTGGGCCTGTAGCCCTGCAGTGGCTTCTCACAGCCTCCAGAGTAAAACCCAAATTCCTCTCAGCAGTCCTCTTGGTCAGGCATGGATCTGGCCCCCGCCTACTTCTGACCTCACCTTGTATCACTTTCCGCCTCATTCATGAAATTGCAGATCACCGTTGCTTAAAAGCACCAAACTCATTTTGTGTCTGCCTCTGCCCCTGCTGTCCCTCTGTCTGCGTCACATTCCTGTTACTGCGCCTCAGAGCGCTCCACATTTCCCTTTCATAGTAACCATCACCACGGCAGTTAAATTTCTGAGGGACCCCTCCACTTCCCCACGGCAGCAGGAACCCCACCCGTCCTGCTTACCACTGTTTCCCCAAGGCCTGGCGCTTGGAAGGTGCACAGTAAGGAATAACCTGCGGGGACTCCTCCCAGGTCACGGTTCACAAAATAGACACGGCCACTGACTAAAAGACCTGCCTACCCCTGGCCAGTGCTGAGGCCTGGCATTCACCAGCAGGCCCAGAGCCTCCGCAGCAGCCTCACCCACACCCCAATGCCCTGGACAGCCACGCTCCTGCCCCGGGGCCTTTGCTCGTGCAGTTCTTCCAGCTCGAATACCCCTCCCCCTTCCTCCCTCCCCGGTGAAGCCAAGCCGAAGCCTCCTGTGCGTCAAGGCCGCAGTCCAGTGCCGCCTCTCCCAGGAAGGCTTCCTCCCACCTCACAGGCAGGATGGCGTCTCTTCCCCCCAGCCCCACACCTTCGCCTGCCCAGAGTGCAGTGAGCAGCGCCTGGCTCCCCACCTCCGCAGGCCTCAGCCTTCCCAGCTCCCGGTCACCCTGACACCCTTGCTGAACTGATCTGGTGCCCCTGGTAGGTGAGGCCCCGGCCAGGCCTCCAGGAGGGTTAGAGGTTTGCAGAGGGCAGCTCCTGAGGATGGGCGGCAATTACCTCCACGTCCGTCTCATCGCTCGAGCCGGAGGTGTCTTCGCTGGAGCTGGCGGCCTGGCTGGCGGCCGCCATTCCTGAGGAATAAACAAGGAGGGACTGAGGGCCTTTCCAGACCCGCCCGCCCCTTGCCGGCACCCTCCAAGCCAACTACTCAGGGCCAGGTGCGAGCGCTCCCGCCGCAGCTCCTGCGCGGCTCTCAGGCCCCGGTAAGGCCTGTGATGTTAGGTCCTAGTACACGAGTGCCAGAAGCCGATGGCTCAGATGATCTCCTTCCACCAGCACACAGCAGCAGGCAGGGCAGATGCCTATTTTACATGGGAGATGGAGGCAAGCCCAGGCCTCTCAGCTTAGCCTCTGAGCCTCTGCGGCAGGCCCTGCACCCACCTGAGAGCAATAAACCAGAAAGGGCTCCAAGCCCACCCCGGCTGCTCACACTCCCTCGCAAGGCCTGAGGTGTCCCTGCAGCTGACTCTTCCTCACCCAGGGGAGGGGAAAATGGCCTGAGGTGGCGGTCCTCGCTGTCATACAGACAACCTCCTGAATTCCAGAGGGTCCCAGGGCCTGACAAAGCAGCGCCCAGGTCTGCTTCCTCAGCCCGCACTCGGGGGTCCTGGTCCTAGAGGGCAGGGCCGCTCACCAGGCTTGGCAGTGGTTCTGAGGGCTGAGACACCGCCCTCCTCCTCAGTTTCTGAGACCAGGATGGTATTTGCCGAGGGCCCCGCCGCCTTCTGGGGTGACTTCCTGGTGAGGAGGTGGGCCACTGCCTTCCCGGAGGCAGGGTGTGCCGTGGAGTTCACCGTCTTGCTGGCTTTCTTGGTCTTTGCCTACACAGAACAGGAGTGACAGACAGTGGGTATGGCCTGGCAAATGAGAGCACAGACCACATCTGAGCCCAGCTCCACCACTTCCTAGCCCTGTGAGCCTGGGCACACTACCTCCCTAAGCCTCAGTTTCTTCATCTTCAAAGTGGGGCTAAAAATGGTACCTCCCCTCACAGAGGTGTGGAGAGAACCGAATTACAGTTCTTGGGACACAGCAGTTTTGCTCAGTGGTAAGGAGCATTTTGTTGTGGACATCACCATGGCCTCATAATTCTTTCTACATATTTTTTGCTAATGCTACAGGAAATATCAGGGACATAATCCTTTACGTGCCTGTGACACTGCTTTCTGGATGACCAAAAAAGGATATTCTACTTTCCAAGTAGTTTCCAGCCTAGAAAGTGATTCTTGAGGGAGTTCCCTGGTGGTCCTGTGGTTAGGACTCCACACTTCCACTGCAGGGGGCACAGGTTCCACCCCTGGTCGGGGGACTAAGAGCCCACAAGCCCCCCGGCACGGCCAAAAATAACCAAAAAAAAAAAAAAAACCCCAAAATAAAATGCTTCTCAAGCTTTCAGAGCCACCAGTGTCTTATCTGCTCTGGTGTCTCCACTGCCTTGTGCAGTGCCTGGAACATAACTGTATTGGTAACGATTTGCTGAGTGAACAGGTGGATGCAGGGCTGGAGGAGGAAAGGAACTGTCTCTTCCAGGTGTGTAATGTGCCCAGTGGCCCATGGCGGTAGGTATTAGCCCCATCTTACAGAAAAAAAAAAAACTGAGGCCGACAGAGGTGAAGGGACAGACCACAATCACACTGCGACTGAGGCTGAGATCTGAATCCAATCCAAGGGTTGGGCAATTACCCACAAGCCTATCCTTCTCTGACACAGGGGACTGTGTCCTACAGGGCACTTCAACTCCCACGGGCGACAGCTTGGAAGGTGGTCTCACTCACCTTGGCTTTTTCTTTCACACTTGAAGGCAAAACCATCCCCGTGGCTGAGGAGTTGGTAGATGCTAGCGCCGGGACTGCAAGACACAAACACTGGTTGGGTGAGCCAGATGAGCATGTTCTCATGGGTTAGTGGCAAAAAGGCTCAGCTCACCTAATAATTCAACTGGTATGGCTGCCTGGGGCTGGCATGAGATCTGAGGCTGAGCCTGGACTGGGAAAGAGCTTGGTGGTACATCAGCCACATGCCCCAGGAGCAAGAGAGGAGAGTGACGACATGAAAGCCATGTGTCTGCATCCCCGATGGGGTCCCAATTCCCTGGTGGCACGAGATGCTGAAGCCCCCAGAGGAAAAGGGATTGGCTCCTAGTCCTGCCGCATACTACCCCGGAGGTCCCGCACAACTCCAGGGGTGCCATTCCCACAGGCTACCTGCCACACTGCAGCCCTAACGTCACTCAGCGAGACAGGAGCAGGTCAGGCAGCCCCAGGTCCACAGAGAAAGCTGCTCGAATTAAGCGGTTTCTCAGTGGAGAAGTAGCTGAACCATGAGACTGGGACCCTGTTAGATGTCGAGGTTTCCAGATTCTTGTCGCTTTTACACCGGGGTATCGTCTCCTTAGAGCTCAGATTAGGGAAAGATTTCTAATGTATGCTGTGAAATAAACAGGATGTTGTTGAGATGAATGATATGATCTAATTCTTTTCCTGACATTTAATTCCATCTCTCTCTATTTTTAATCACGGAAAATGTTAAGCCCGTTCCTACGTAGAGAGAAAGTGTATAAAACCACCCTGCCCCAACCGTTATCAACTTGTGGCCAATCTTATTTCAACTGTCCCCCCGTTCGCCCTTCCCTGCTGAGTATTATTCTGAAGAAAACATCAGACATCATACCATGTGGCCCACAGATATTTCAGCATGTTTCTCTCAATGAGGACTCTTAAAAAGTATAATTAGAATTCCATTATTAGAGCTTAAAAATTTATTAATATCGAGTAGCCCATCAGTAGGAAATTTTACAATTTTTGTTTTAAATAGTGTGTAGGTATGGACGTAGGCAAGTATGGATGTCTATCTGTATGACTTCAGATACAAAGGAGAGCACTGTAAGCTACCCTCCAGGAGATACATTTAGGGAGTGGAAGGGGAGCCGGCGAGGCGAACAGGAAACCTCCCACTTTTATTCTGTATGCTTTTGTACAATTCACAGTGAACTTGCTTTGCATTATAATTTTAAAAGATTAAGCAAGGTATAAAATGCATATTCAGTATGATCTCAAGTCTTTGAAAAAACATGTTCAGGAAAAATAAGTGGAAGAATAATTTGCCAAATTATATGTGGCAAGAATATGGGTAATTTTCCCCTACCTTTCTGAAAAGTAATTTTCACATATTCTATAATGAATACTCCATAACAAAGCCTGTATTTCTTTTACAATCAGAAAACATATTTAAAAATTAAGAAATTATCTTCTATGTAAGTAAAAACCAATAATGCAAAGAAGAACGATAATTCCTCTGTGGAGCTATGACCACTGTTGGTTAAAGTACAAACTGCCCTGAGAACATGGGGAGAAGGGGCTGTGAAGGCCTCCCCGGGTCACCCCTGCCGACACCCTGAAACCTGAGTGCCCGGGACGGCCTGCCAGTGCTAACCTGCACACTTCCAAAATAACAGGAAGATCGGCAACTCCTGAAGCAGCCCGTAAGCACACAGAAGAGGTGCCCGCCAGCTGCCCTCTCTGAAATCTCTCTAGCAGTTCTTCTGAAAATGTGGGCTTCTTTCTATCTTTACCAGAATCACCTGGAGGGCTTGTAAAAATGCAGCTCCTGGGCCCCACTGGAGGGGCTGACTCCACGTACCCCAAATTAGACTGTAAGGGCCCATCCATGTTTTTGTTCACCATTGGATTCCTAGCCCCTGGGACACGATGTCTGGCCCAGAGGAAGGGCTCAAATCAAGACTGAAATAGGTATGTGGGACCCTTCCAACCTTCCCTCTAAAAGGGCCGGTCCTCTGAGGGCTCACTGAAGGAGAAGCTGGAGGTGGACCCTCCCCTGGAACAATCCAGTATACAACAGCCTGTTCCTGAAAGGTGCAGGGCGCTGAGCTGAGCCCCCGGCACACAGCGCTCTTACTGGCTTTGGTGCTTCCTGCTTCTGCCTCCTGCGCCACCTCCTCCTCCTCTTCTGAGCTCTCGGAGCTGGTAATGGGGTCTGACACGCGGGTCTTCTTGGCCTGCAGGGCTGCATCTTCCTCTGCCTTCCGCTTCTGGCCAATCTCCGAGGTTCTGCAGGACAAGGGTGACTGGCTAGTTCAACCGGGTGACAAGGACAACCCCAGGAGAGTTGAAAAGGAAGACCTCCCCACATCCTCCCTGCCCCCAAAGGAAACGTGCATGAAGAGAGTTTAAACAGTGATGAAACACAGTGTTAGATACAATTTTGTGTTCTGCATTTTCACTCATTTCATCGTATTTTTACAATTGTCTATGAGTCTTCAAATATTCAGGAAGGGTGGACAATATTATATAACAGCTGCTAAGAGTCACTGAGCGCTAAGTGCCAGCACTATAGACACTTCACAGCACCATCCAGGCTCCTCCCTCCTCCAGAACTTGTGGCACCTGCAGTGCCCTCTTCCTGGAAGAGTCTGCCCAGGTCGGTCCCTATTGTCCTTCAGGCCTCAACTCGAATACAGCCTCCTCAGAGAGGCCCTCCCTGATCACCCCCCCTCCCCTAAGACATTCTCTGCCCTGCCATCCTGTTTCATTTTCTGCAGAGCACGTTCCTCTCTCCTGTTATTTTATCTACTTCCTGCTTGAAGCCCCCACTGCACAGCCAGGCCCCTGGAGAGGAGGGCAGGCAGGAACCTTTTCCAGCTCCCTCAGTACCTTGAGCACATAGCATGAGTCTCACGGGCAAGTGAGTTGCCCAGAGTCAAAGAGTAAGTCTCAGGCACTGGGGAGGATAAGCACCCAGATGGCTGAGTTGCTGGAACTTTCGAGCATCATCTCCCCTGACCCCAGCCTCCTGCCCCGAGGGAGTCACTGTCTGTGCCCCATGTTCTCCAGATGGGACGGATGCTGCTCTGCCAGTTTGGGATGTGCTGCTTGGGTCCCTTGTTCCCAGGGAATCTTCTGCAAAAACAGGTTTCATTTACTACATGTATCAGTTCACTCTGCCTCTCTCCTCCCAACAGAATGTAAGTTTCACAAGGGCAGGGATTTTTCTCCAGTTTGTTCCCAGCTATATCAAGAACAGTTCTGGCTCACAGTAAGTGCTCGATAAATACGGAGGTGAGTGGGGGTGGGAGGGGGATGCCTCCAATGGCTAGGTTTAGCACTTTACCATTATTATCTTCATTTTACGGATGGAGACACACTTGGGGAGGCCAAGTTTGTCCAAGGTCATACGGCTAGTTGCTGGGTTTGAACCACTAGGTTAGACTGTGAGGTCCTCATCCCAGTCAGTACTCCTCACCCACAGAAGGGGCTGGTGGCGGGGAAGGGTGTGCGCTGCGGCTCACTGAAGGAGTTCTCTGGGGAAGGAAGTGCTGTGCAAACACACAAACACCTAGGCAAGTGGGAAAGGAAGTGGGGGTGTGCCCTGTGCTCACCTCAGCAGCAGAGGAGAGCCAAGAACTGAGGGTTGATAGGGCTCTCAAAGACCTTAGCTCTCTACTGGAAGCTTGGATCCCTTCCACACCATGCCTGCCTTTGTTTACACACCTCTGACGACAAGGAACTCACAACTCCACTGTAGCCTACCTCATTTCTGGAGAGCTCTGATGACCCACCGCTTTTATTCAGAAGCTGAAACCTGTCTTCCTAAAGCAAGTACATATGGGTCCCACTTCAGTCTCTCGGGCCCCAGAGAACACCCCACTCCCTTTGTCTTCAAAGATGTGCATACAGAGGTCCCTTGCCTGCCCCTCTGACATCTCTTTCCCATCCCAGACGGTTCAGTATTCACTATCATTCCTCATGGGACATGACTGCAGGTCCTTCACTCCCGTAGTTGGCTGTGGTCAGGCCAGTTCATGGAGAGAACGATTATCCCTCCTTCATTTTCAAACCATTCCTCTGCTGATATGTCCTTAGATTATTCCCCTCCTTGTTTCCCAGGTTTTACAGGCATTTCACATTCAACAGGTCGTTGAAATCTTTCCCTCCAAATTGGGTTCCTTCCACTCAGGTGTACAAGTCAGACACCTGGGAGTGGACTAGACTGCCTCTCCAAACCATCCGCGGACCCTCATCTCATCCTCTCACATTCCTGGAATCTACTGTCTCCCTCCCATGTTATTACTGCCTCAAGCTCCATCAGCTCTTGCCTAGATAATGATATCCACAGCCTCAACTGGCTGTGCCATGCTGCAGTGATCTCACCACTCTGCTTCACCCTTCCATGGCTCCCACGGCTCTTGGGGCAAAGACACAACTGCTCCCCATGGATGATCAGGCCTTGCGTGGAGTGGGCCCTGCCTATGGTCCAGCCTCGTCTGCACTGTGCCCGCAGCTACAGGCCTCAGACCAGTAGTTCCCTCTGCCAGGTACGCTCTACTGGCCCCTCCACACCTATTGCCTCGTTCACTCCCCTACTCCCTGCAGCTCTCAAATCAAAGGTCACTTCAGGGAAGCCTCCCCTAAACCCCCAAATGAGGCTAGGCTAACCTGTTTAGGTAGTTTTGGCACTGGGCACCTCTTTGCATAACCCTTACTACCACTATAATTTTACACTCATTTGTTTTTTCTGAGGTGTGCTTACCTTCCTGGACTCCAATGTCAGCTCCAGGAAAAAAGGAACCATGTATGTCTCACTCATGACAATACCTTTGTACTTAGAACAGAGCCTGGCATTCAGTAGTTACTCAATAAATGTTTACTGATTGAATGAATAATAAAAGCTGCTGAGAAGCTTTTGTCCTTAAGAGGCACTGATCACAGCTCAGTGTCCTCTCCATTACCAGACACCCGTATCTGTGACCTGGCTTCCTGGAGGTGATAATAGTATCTACGGTGGGCTATGGGGACAGATCTTAGACCAGATTAGTATCCTAGCTGATCCCAAGCTGAGGGCTTGCAGTGTCCCTGCTGTACTCTCTCAGTCCCATTAGACTTACTGTTGCCAGTGTGTATAGATGTCCAGAAGGGTTACAGGTTGAGTCAGGAAACTTTTCTGCAGAGAAGTAAAGAGAAAGCAGCAATCAATCCCCCAAGCACAGTAAGGGTCCTCCTTGGGCCCCACTCTCACAACGTCATGATCTACAGAGAGGTGGTTGAGAAGGGGGTCTTTCTGCTCTGGGAAGTATGTCTGCTTGACCCTTCCAGTACCACCCAAACCTTCCAGAGACAAGCAGGGCAAGTATTTCCAGCTAAAACCTTTTAAGACAACATGTTGGTGAGGAGTACCTTTGAAGATTAGAGTTGGAATGTTCCAGGCTAGCATTTATCCAGCCCCCAGCCTCCCTGGCACTCTCCAGGCTTAGGTGCCACGAGACAGGGCTTTTTCCACCCCTGACCTTTCAGAAGGCTTTCAAAAGCCAGGCTGGTCAATCTCCCCAGGACAGTACGAACCACAGCCCAGACACCGCGCTGTCAGCTCACCCGCTGGGAAGAGACTGGAACCAAATGGTGCCAGTCCTTTGGTAGAAGCAGAGGCCTTTGGAGCCAAGATCAGAAGCCTATTCTCTCTGCAAATATCAAGAACCTGGGGTGTCAAGTGCCCCAAGGAGGCTGAGTGAGTAATGTGGGGCAAGGGCAGTGCCGGGGACTTAGGCAGAGTGGTCAAGAGGGTGCACCTGGACTCAGGCATAGCGCCTGTGTTAACTGGATGGGCTACTCTCTTCACCTCTTCAAACTTCTGGTTCTTTCTTTCTAACATGGGGATAACAGCAGTACCCACCTAAGATGTTGCTGTCAGGCCTGATCGAGACCATCTAGTCAGTGCCCAGCACAGGAGCCAGTAACATTGAGACTGTAACTGACAGTAATTGAAAGTGTCAGTTTCACTCTCCTCTACCCCTGGCACACTGGCCTCCTCACTGTCCCTCAAATCTGTCAGGGCACCCCGCCCGCACAGGGGCTTGCAATTCCTTCTGTCTGGAATGCTCTCTCCTGCCAACTCTACGGCTCACTCCCTCACTTCCTTCAGGTCCTTGCCCGAATGTCACCTTCTCATTGGGGTTTCCTGACCACCCTATATAGATAATTTAACTCTGACATTCTTTATTCCCCCACACCTGCCTTATTTTTATAGCTAGCACCTACCATCACCCCACACACTGTATCATTAACTTTAAAAAAAAAAAAAAATCAGTCATCGTTCGGCTCCTGCTGGAACGTGTGCTCCATGAGGGCAGGATACTTTTGCTTAGGTAAATGCCCCAAAGCAGATGGGTATTCTCCTTCACCCCCTGTAGCTGTTAAGTCATGTTAACTGGAGTAAGAAGGGCTACCGAGGTCCAAAGAAAACTGGAAAAAGCACAGGTAATGTCATAAGGCCCATCATCCTTTAGTTTCTCCAGGAGGTCCTGAGAGCAAGCATCATGACCACAGCCTCCACCACAGCCAAGGGGTACTGATTAACCAAGTCAGTAGCCACCATACCAGCTTAAAACTTCCCCGTGGCTTACCACTGCTCTTCAGATGAAAACCAAAGTAAGCCAACTCCCTGCCTCTGTCTCCCCAGGGACCTCTATCACCCTTGTACTCCATACTTCAGTCAATTTTCTGGGGCAGTACATATGCAACAATTTGCACCTCTGCTTGGAATATCCACCTCCCTTCTCTCAGATCTCAAAGCAACATCCACTTCCTCAGGAAAGCAACCCTGGATATCCCTGACGAGGGCAAGCTGCCATTCTTGTCTTAGCACCCTATGCCTCTCGTTCTCGGCACTTAATGCAGTGTTAAGTGTACAGGTGCTTTTATGGTTCTTTGATTTATGTCTATCTCCCCTACCAAATTCAGACTGTAAACTCTAAACAGTGAATTGAGGGACCGTGCTCACTATTCTGTCATCAGCACTCTGACCGCCAGATTAACAGCTGCTCAAAGAACGGATGAAGTGAAATGACTGCACCACGAGTTCGAATCCCAAAGCTGTCCGACTCAGTACAGAAGGGCTGCTAAGGGCTTGAGCTCCAGCTCAATTAAGGGGCTTCAGACCCCCTCTCTTGGCGCTCTTTCGCCCCACCAGAGCTGGTCGCAATCCACCTCTCAGACTCGCAGCAACCTTCTCGCCCCAGGGAGCCGCGCCGAGCCACGTGGCCCGAGACTTCGGAAACTTTAAACTGCCGCTCCCAGGAAGGGGGTGGAGGTAAGGGGCGCGGGAATTATAAAGCCCTGAGCGTCGTATCTCACGTTCCAGCCCGCCCACTGCACAGACAGGGAAACTGAGGCCCATAAGAACTGGGGGCCGCAGGGGTGGGGAGCAGAGGCTGAGCCTCCTTCGGCACCCCAGGCCGCGTCCCGGAGCACCGCGGGTATCCGGCTTTGGGCGCCCTCCAGGCCGCCAAGGGAGGAGGCACGGGCCTCCTCTCTTCACATCTTGCACGCGGCCCTCGCACACGGCCCGGGCACGCTTACCTGGCCGCTCTGCTCCTTCACTTCCCGCGCCGCGCGCACAAAGCCCGCCTGCAGCAGATGCTGGTAGATCAGGGGAAGCAGCTCCCGCCGCTTCCTGGCCTCGGCCATGCCCGCAACCCCCGGCTTGTCGGCTTACCTGCACGCCCCCCTCAGTCCCCGCCCGCCACTTCCCTCTTACCCTTAGACCTCGCGCCCCCCACTTCCGGCTCCTCCTTCACCCGCCGCGCGGCACGCCGGAACATGTAGTCTTATCTCCAGGAGTGGCCGGCCCCTCTCCGGTGGGTGTAAGGGGCGGAGGCAGGGAGGACAACGAGACCGCCCATTGGCTGGGAGGGCGTGGTCAGACCCGGATACGCCCCCTGGGCCGGCCACGATTCGAATGACTTCCTCTTAAATCCTTCGGACTAGTTCCTGGAGATTTGTCTTCCACTTAGCTGTCTGACAGCTGAGGTCAGGTTTTACTCATCTCTGAACATCCTAATCTCCAGCTCTCTCTAGACCCGAACTTGCAGTTACCCACTCATTTATTCATTTCACAGGTGTTTTAGAACCCATAAACCAAGTACTATTTGTCATTGTTCATTCATTCACTGAACAAATACTGAGCACCATACCTTGGGCTAGCGCTAGGCTAGGATTGGGGGATAAAAAGATGAATAAGATATGGCAGCCGCCCTCAAAGCTCATAGGGAGGAGAGAGACAGTCGGTAACCAAGCAACTATGGTTCAATGTCTTCCGTGCATTGTCCGGGACAGATACAGCCTGTGGGAGAAAGAAGGAGGGGCCCCTGACCCCAGGGAGATATCTACGCTTAAGCTTAAAGATGGAGTAGGAATTTCTAGGTGCAGAGGAGAGGGATGGCATCCCACGCAGAGGGCACTGCATGAGTATAGACGGGAGAAACCACTCTGGTACAGGCTGGGAAACCCAGATATAAATCCAAGTCTGTGCTGCTGGGCTGTAGAGTTGGAGGGTTGAGGGAACGAGTGAGGACACAAAAGGATGGAGAAGTTAGCAGGGCCTACTGCACCCCCTCCCCCCAGCCACAGTTTGCACCTTTGCTCCAAGGATAATAGATAGTCTCTGACGGATTTTATGCAGGAGGGTGACCTGGGTTTATGTTTTTAAAAGATTGCTATGACCAAAGCATGGAAGATGGATTTATGGAGAACAAAACTGGACGTGAGGGTGTTGTAGTTGTGGAGGGGAGGTTGGCAGGGAGAGGGTGACCTAGGCTGGGGAATATTTGAATCAGCTATTCTTAACTTCATGGATCCATCGAGAAACTGGAGACAGCACGAACCTAACCTTTGCTGTAGAAAAATTTGAAGTGTACAGACACATGACGTTTTGCATCCAGTTTTAGGACATGGATAAGCACATACCTGAACCTCCTAGGCTTAGGAACTGCTGCTCTAGGAAGAAACAGGGACAGGACCAGGTGACTGATGGAATGTGATGAGAGAGACTAATTTACATTCAGCTATTTAGCAAATATTTATTGAGTACCTACTATTGGGGATAAAACTGTCTCTACCCCAATAGAGCTTATAGTCTAATGGGGGAGACACAAGCTAAACAAATAGTCATACAAATACATTGTTACAAACAGTAGTAAGTGCAGAAAGGAAAAGGATAGTGTTTTCTTATGGAAGAATTGGAGACTTCCTTGGTGGCGCAGTGGTTAAGAATTCATCTGCCAATGCAGGGGACATGGGTTCGAGCCCTGATCCGGGGAGATCCCACATGCCGCAGAGCAACTAAGCCCGTGCGCCACAACTACTGAGCCTGTGAGCCACAACTACTGAAGCCTGAGCGCCTAGAGCCCGTGCTCCACTACAAGAGAAGCCACTGCAATGAGGAGTCCGCGCACCGCAATGAAGAGTAGCCCCTGCTCTCCACAACTAGAGAAAGCTGGTGTGCAGCAACAAAGATCCAACGCAGCCAAAAATAAATTAAAAAAAAAAAAAAAGCTATACTGGAATCATGCTGCCTGTGTTCAAATTCCCACTTTGCCTCTTATTAACTAGGTGACCTTGGGTAAGTTACATAACTTCTTGGTCCCTCAGTTTCTTCACCCATAAAACAGAGATAATTATAATTTCTACCTCATAGGGTTGCCATGAGGAGTAAATGAGTTCTAAGCAGAAATGCACAGAAGAGTTCCAAAGAATAGTACTGCGCTTGTGTGTACGTTAGCCATTACTGTGAAAGCATTTGACAGGATGGAGGGACCTATCTCTTCTTGGGGAAGGATTCCCTAAGGAAATGATCTTTGTGAGGAGATTTGAACTATATGCAGGGGAGGATGGGGTACGGGGAGAATCCTAGGCAGAAGAAAGAACCTGTGCAAAGGGCCTGAGGCAGAAGTTACAGCTAGAGAAGAGGTGAGAAAAGGCCTGTGTAACAGGGCCAGAGGGAGAGCAGGGGGATTGGGGAGTGCAGAAGGTGGGCAAAGGATCTTTCTTTTCATCCTCCGAGTGATAGGAAACCACTGACAGTGTAGGCCCAAGAAGGACAGGATGACATTTGCATTTTAATGTGACCCGTGTGAATGCCTAGTGGAGAGTGGGGTAGTGTGTGTATGAGTAGCTGCAGGATAAGTTAGGGTTAGGAGTACGGGCAGGCATCCAGGGAGAATATCACAGAGGTGGTGCTGGTGGCAGTGCAGTTGGAGAGCAGTGGAAGGTTCCAGTTATCAGGAAGTAAAATCGTCACAGAGATGTGTGGGAATGGAAGATAAGGGAGAGACAGTGTCAGGATGGACTCTGAGGTTTCCCTGCAAACAGGCAGGCAGTAGTTTTCACTGAGATGGGGAAAACTGGAGACCACTGGGAGGCGGTGTTGGGTGAGCGAGGATGGGAGGGTGTGGAGGGGGACGTGAAAAGTGCAACTTCCACTTTAGATGTGTTGAGCTTGAAAGGCCTTTGGGACACTGAGTGTAGATGTTGAGTAGGCGCTTGGAGGCCTGGGTTTGGAGGCACATGAGGATGGGAAGTTGTCAGGAGACAAATGATCACGAGGCTGTGGATGAGGGCTGGATTGTCCAAAGAGAAGGTGCCCCAGGATGGAGCTGTGAGACACACCACAGGTTAGGGTCTGTGCAAAAGGAAAGTGGGAGGAGTCAATGGGGAATGCTCTGAGAGGTCAGAAGGATGTGGATGGAAGCAGCGGCTTTGGTTAATGACAAAACATGGGCAGATGCTGGTGGCTTTAGGGAGCACTCTTTCTGCAGAGTGATGAGAGGGTCAGATGGCAGTGGGTCTGATGAGTGAAGGAGGGGTGAAGGAGGCAGTGGGTCTTTTGAGAAGTATTTGTGTGAAGGGGAGGAGAGAGATGCTGTGACGGGGTCAAAGCATATGTGGGGGTGGGGTGGGGAGGTGTGTTAGAAGGTGGAAGAGACCTGAGTTTGTTTACAGGCTGATGGCAGATCAAGGGGAGAGATTAATTAAGGGTGTGGGAAAGAGGGGAGATAATAAGCGAGCGATGTTCACGAGCATGTGCGAGGGGATGGAACCAAGCATGTAGGTGGAGAGGTTGGTCTTGGAAAGGAGGAGGGATGACTTCTCTAGAACCAAAAGAAGGAACAAAGAGAGGATGGGTGCAGATGTAGATGTAGGTTTGTAGTGGGATGTTAAGGGAGGTTTCATCTTGAGCTTCTATTTTTTCTGCAAAGTGGGAGGCAAGGTCTTCTGCTAAGAGTGAGGAAGAGGTGGTGAGGAGTTTGAAGGAAGGAGGAGAGTGTGCATTCAGACGGTTGAGGAGCAAACTTGCCCACAAAATCCCCAAATGTCCGACAGTGCTGACAACCCAGTGTGTCCTGTCCCGTTGGCTGGGTGATTTCCCCCACCATGGGTCACCTACCCACGTGCAAACAGGGGAAAGTACTTGGTGGGTTTTATCCAGGCCCAGGGCTTTGCCAGATGGGTGGGGAAAAGGGCAGAGCATTCTAAAGTGTTGGCAAAAGAGATGCCCAATCTTTCGGCCCTGGGAACTAGGCTGGGCAGGGTGGAAAGTGAAGACAGATGGGGTCCATTTTCAGGGAGAGAGTGGAAGCCTTCACGGACTGGGCAGCCACAAGGTCAGTAACCAGGAGCCTGAGCTCAGGGTTGGCAACTCGAATTGATGACCGTGCCCTGGTTACTGACTGGGTGGCTGGTAGGGCTACTCACTGAGACAGTGAACATTAGGAAGATAAAAGTGTTTTTTTTTTTTTTTTTTTTTTTTTTGCGGTACGTGGGCCTCTCACTGTTGTGGCCTCTCCCACTGAGGAGCACAGGCTCTGGACGCGCACGCTCAGCGGCCATGGCTCACGGGCCCAGCCGCTCCGCAGCATGTGGGATCTTCCCGGACCGGGGCACGAACCCTTGTCCCCTGCATCGGCAGGCGGACTCTCAACCACTGCGCCACCAGGGAAGCCCGATAAAAGTGTTTTTACCCCTCCAAGAACCAATTTTCATCCCCTTGGGACATTATGGCCCCAGTTGAGAATGCCTGCCTTAGTAGAATGTAAGTTCCCTGAAGGCAGACTGGTGGTCGGCTTGTTGCCCACATTATTCCCAGCCCCGGTCCATAAATACTGGCCAGTGCAAGGGTGGTTACAGCCTGTCTCCTGAAGAAGAGAGGAGAGCAGAGCAGGCAGGTCACACACCATGAGTACAGACCTGGAAGCAGAAATGTGGAAGTCTTCTAGAAGACAGTGGAGAAGGAACTGGGTCTTCCATCCTTGGCTGACCTTGGAAGAAATGGAGAATTGGTATTAAATTAAAAAACAAAAACCAAGCCAAACCAGGATGATCTAATACCTTTGGTCTGGCAACAGGTTGTTGGCTTTGTTCCTAATGAAATTCATTTTAGGCATTTATGGTTTATCCTTGGCTTCCGGGAGGCAGCCTCTTCTGTGGGCAATTTCTCTGTTTCCTTGATTTTCCAAATCATACCCTTCGCCGCATTGCCTTGGGGCTCAAGCACAAAATCAAAACATTAAACTGATAAAATATAACATGGCAACAGTTAAGACAGCAACAAACAAAAGAGTGCATTAAAAAAAGAGCAAAACAGCAAACACAAAACAAAACAAAACACACACAAAACTGGCCTCAGAGCATTTTTCTACCACTTAGAAAAAGATGTCTTTGTTAGTGTTAGAAGCCAGAAGCTTCCAGGCCACTCGACTGTGAGCGCCTCTCGGGTAAGCAGTATGCCTTAGTCATCTTGAATTCTCGAGCAGGGCACTCAGGAAATGAGTGGAGGAAGGACTGTCCATAGAAGGAAAGGAAGCTAAGCAGGTAGGGTTCTATCCCTTTCTCTTCCCAGCAGGAGTGGCTCCTGCACAGAGGTGGGAGGTAGCTTGATACAGGGGAGAGGTTACTGGGCCAGGAGTCAGGAAACTGCTTTTTTGGCCTGGCTGTACTGTGTGACCTTGGTTTAGTCTCTTGCCCTCTCTGATCTTCAAATTTTCTTTTCGTTGGAGAAGCTGGACAAAAGCCCTTCCAGTACAGACACTCTCAAGAGAGGAGCCCATGTGGGAAGACTGCCTTTGCCCCCAGCACCCAAAGTCAGCCCCTTCATCCACTGTGAAAATGGATTCTCCCTGGCCAAGTCACTTGGACCAGCTGTGTTTCCCACAGCTTCCTTCTCTCTCCTGGGATGACAATTCCTCTGTTTCTGTTTTCTTCAATCCCACTGGAGATTTTTTTAAAATTAATTAATTTTTGGCTGTGTTGGGTCTTCATTGTTGTGTGCTGGCTTTCTCTAGTTGTGGCAAGCAGGCGCTACTCTTCATTGTGGTCCGCGGGCTTCTCATTGCAGTGGCTTCTCTTGTTGCGGAGCATGGGCTCTAGGCGCGCAGGTTTCAGTAGTTGTGGCATGTGGGCTCCATAGTTGTGGCTCGCAGGCTCTAGAGCGCAGGCTCAGTAGTTGTGGTGCACGGGCTTAGTTGCTCTGCGACATGTGGGATCTTCCTGGACCAGGGCTCGAACCCATGTCCTGTGCATTGGCAGACAGATTGTTAACTACTATGCCATGAGGGAAGTCCCCACAATGGAGTTTTTAAAGGTTATAAAAGATTGAAAAGTTATTACTGCAGTAACAAATAAAACAATTCATAGATATATAAAGACTGAGTTAATCTTCCCTTCTCTCATCCATTCCCAGCCCACTCCTGAAACCGAGTGAGGCCCTTTTGTCCCCAGTTTCTTGTCAAGACTCCAGCCTCCATGACCTTCCCTGAGTTCCAAAGGGCAGATTCGGGGCTTCCCTGGTGGCACAGTGGTTGAGAGTCCACCTGCCGATGCAGGGGACACGGGTTCATGCCCCAGTCCGGGAAGATCCCACATGCCGCGGAGCGGCTGGGCCTGTGAGCCATGGCCGCTGAGCCTGCGCGTCCGGAGCTTGTGCTCCGCAATGGGAGAGGCCCGCATACCGCAAAAGAAAAAAAAAAAAAAAACAAAGGGCAGATTCGAACAGTTGCTAATCAAGTTGCTAATCCTTCTTCCGCAGCTAAGAAACCACCTGAAGAAAGATTAAAGGAACCAAAGGGACTACCCTGGTGGTCCAGTGGTGAAGACTCCCATTCTGGGACTTCCCTGGTGGTCCAGGGGTAAAGAATCTGCCTTACAATGCAGGGGATGTGGGTTCCATCCCTGGTCAGGGAACTAAGATCCCATATGCCGCGGGGCAACTAAGCCCACATGTGCCACAACTACTGAGCTCGCCCACCTCGACTAGGGAGCCCGAGTGCTGCAAACGACAGAGCCCACGTGCCCTGGAGGCTGCGTGCCATGACTAGAGAAGAGGAAACCCGCACTCCACAACTAGAGAGAAACCCACATGCTGCAACGAAGGGCCTGCGTGCCACAACTAAGACCATACGCAGCCAAAAGTAAATTAAATGAATAAATAAATAAAATACATCTTAAAGAAAAGAAGAAGACTCCTACTCCCAATGCAGGGGGCCCGGGTTCGATCCCTGGTCCAGGAACTAGACCCTGCTGAAACCAAAAGAAAAAAAGATGAAAGGGACGGGAGAAGCTCATGATTAGGAGACCGACCACCTGAGACGTGATGAAGGGAGTGCAAGCCCTCCTCACCCCTAATCTTGTCAGAGACCCCACCATTGAACCATTGTTTTAGACCCCTCATCAGATCCTCCCCGGTTGGGACACGTAGTGTTTCGAGGCAGGAGCCCCCCTTTGCCTGGCAAAGTAATAAAGCTATCCTTTTCTACTTCACCCAGAACTCTGTCTCTGAGCATTGATTTGGCACCGATGTACAGAGAGGCCGAGCTTTCGGTAACATTCCCGACCCTCAACCCCTCCCTTCCCCAATCCGTCTCAGGGACCTAGTGTCAGATCCCTTCACGTCCTTCTTCCTCGCAGACACAGACATCCTTCACCAGGTTTCAACCCCCTTTTCCGTTCTCTCTTCTTTCTATTTTACAAAAGGGGATCATACTAAATGCACAAATCCGCAACTTGCTTTTTTTCAGTTAATAGCATATTAGAGCCATTTCTCCGGATGTTTGGATCTGCCATGGCCTTTTGAGTAACAGTAACAGCTCACATTTGTAGAGTGGGTACCATGAGCCTCTGCTGTGCATGCTAGGCGACATATAACTGGTTATCAGCCCTGTTGATAGATGAGGAAACTGAGGCTCAGAGAGGTCAGGGCCTCAGCCGTGCAGCCGGTGAATGGCAGCATTCGGACAGGCTCCAGCTGCTGAGCGCTCTTAACCATTCCCCCGTGGCACCACTGACCGACAGAGGCAGGAGATAGTGTGATATAGGTTAGTCCCTTCTGGTTGTTTGGCTAATACAACAGTGCCGCTCAGAATAGCCTAGTAAATACACTCGAACAGACCAGAGCTTTAATTTTCATAGGGTGGAATCAAAAGGGGGCCAGAGGAGATGAATATGTTTATTTTAATAGCTAAAGCCAGATTAACTGCCAAAAGGGTTCTAACAATCCAGTCTCGTCGGCATAATTTCTTCTTTTTTTTGACTCAAATACACTTTATTTATTTATTTTTAATTTTTTAATTTTTTAAATTTTTTTATTTTTTTTGCGGTACGCAGGCCTCTCACTGTTGCGGCCTCTCCCGTTGCGGAGCACAGGCTCCGGATGCGCAGGCTCAGCGGCCATGGCTCACGGGCCCAGCCGCTCTGCGGCATGTGGGATCTTCCCGGACCGGGGCATGAACCCGTGTCCCCTGCATCGGCAGGCGGACTCTCAACCACTGCGTCACCAGGGAAGCCCGGAATTTTTCTTTTATACAGCAGGTCCTTATTAGTCATCCATCTTATACACATCAGTGTATACATGTCAATTCCAATTTCCCAATTCATCCCACCCCCCACCCCCACCCCCACCCCCTGGCCGCTTTCCCCCCTTGGTGTCCATACGTTTGTTCTCTACATCCGTCTCTCTATTTCTGCCCTGCAAAGCGGTTCATCTGTACCATTTTCCTACGTTCCACATATATGCGTTAATATGTGATATTTGTTTTCCTCTTTCTGACTTACCTCACTCTGTATGACAGTCTCTAGATCCATCCACATCTCTGCAAATGACCCAATTTTGTTCCTTTTTATGGCTGAGTAATATTCCATTTCATACATGTACCACATCTTCTTTAGCCATTCATCTGTCAATGGGCATTTAGGTTGCTTTCATGACCTGGCTATTGCATAATTTCCTCTTTATGTGGTTATTTCTCAGAGCCGAAAGGATCCTTGGAGGGCATGGAGCCCAGCTCTCCCTTCTTGCCCATAAGGAAACAGGCCCAAAGGTAGGAACTGACTTGGAGAAGTCCCCAGTGGGGTCGAGGCAGAGGTAGGCCCTGTCCCTCTTTGCCTGGACCATTGCCACATTGCTCTTCCCTCCAGGCAACCTCTGCCCTCATTCTCTTCTCCCCATCACTCTCCCTTCCCCTGTGTGTTCTTCACACTCCATTTGGCATGGCACCACTCTGCTGCTTACCAAACCTTCCCCAGATGAACCACTGACCATGGGATCAAATCACAGTTTCCTAATCGGCATTCAGGCCCATCCTGGTCTGTTCATCCTTCAAAACCAAGTACAAATGCCACCTCCACAATGATGCCTTCCCTGACTACCCCAGCTTCTCATCTCAGCACCATCATCCGCAGCAAGGCCCCCCTCTTCCGGCTGCTCCTTCCAGGAGGAGCCACATTGCAGAAGAACGGGCCAGGAGGGGGCAGTGCACAATCAAAGAAGGTCTCCCTAAAGGTCAAGGTCGCCAGGGTGCCTGGGGCCCACTGAGAGCCCTGTGGTGTGTACTCCTTAGTCTCTCCAGTGTGGATGCCTGTGGAAAAATGAGGTTCCACCCAGGACTGTGACCTGTGGCAAATGCCACCTCTGCCTGCACCTCAGTTTGCATCTCTGTAAACAAGAGAGATGGACAAGTTTAATGTTTCTGAAAAGTGCGGTGACTCACAGAATGATTTCAGGAGATACATAGATGGACATTTCAAAATGGAAATCATTATGTATTTATTTTAAAGTGTATTAGGCAAAAAATAACCAGCCCATCAAACCTGTTATTTCACAGGTATCATTGCTTAGAGTGGGGCTAAAGTAGGCATTCAAGTAAAAAAAAAAACAGTGAGTCAATGTCAAAGAAAGTATCAATTAAATAATAGTACAGGTGGTAAGACAGCCGTGAATGGCTGCAATTGAGAAAACATTGGTCTGCCTCTGACATTCTAGTTCTAGAATTCTGTGATTTGCGGTGACTCCTGCCCTCGCCCGGGTGTGGAGGGAGGGAGGAGAAGAAGGAGCTCTCTCTAGGGGCTGGGGTGCTGGTTCCTGGGGGTGGAGGGGCAGGAATTATGCAGCTGGGCCGTATCCCTACCACCAGCCCTTCCTCTCCCCATGGAGGGTACCAGTGCTTGCCCCTCTCCCCGCCTTCTTCCTCAGCTTTCCTGCAGTTACTAAGGAGTGGGAGGCTGAGAGGGGCTGCATTCTGGAAGCTCATCTGCTCCCTCATTCTCACCCAGCACCCTGTTTGGCATAAACTATTCAGGGTGATGATTAACGAGGATGCAGGAAGGCACTGGGGGTGGGGAGAGAAAATAAAGTGATGTGGGTAGAGTTTTCTCACAGACGTGAATGTCCAACCTGGAATGACCGTCTAACGATTCCCAGACTTGCCCAGGCATTGGAATCACCTGGCGATTCACTAGAAAGACTATTCCAGTGCCCCACCTCAGGCAATTCTGATTATGGGGCCCCTGCATCTGCATTTTTCAAAGCTCCCCAGTAAATGCTGATGCTTCTAGGTTTGCACCTCCCTCAGTGTACCTGGGGAGACACTGAGGCTCAGAGAGGTTGTGTCACTTACCCAGTAAATCAACAGCAGATGTCCTGACTCCGAGCTCAGTTCTTCCCACTAAGCGTCCCTTGCTGAGCCTGGTCCACTGTTAGCAAAGAGAACTCCACTGACAAATGTGGTGCAATTCATCTGAGCCTTCTTTGCCTCTGAGCTTCTCAAGGACTTTCCACAGAAAAGAACATGCTGTGTGAGCAGCCATCTGCTGAGAGGGCCGGAAGAGGTGGTGAGGGGTGGAGGAGGGTGGCAATGGAGGGGACGGCTCGGAGATGCGGGCTCCTGTCTGCAGTTGCCAGCCTGCACAAGTAGCCTGCTGAGGGCAGGAGCCAAATCGTATGTATGCCACCAATAGTTGGGTTTTCACATGGGATCCTGAAGGAACAGAATTAGGAGCAATGACTAGGAGTACATTTCCGATGGAATTCTCTAACCGTGATCAGTGACCTGAGAGACAATTGACCCTGGAGCAACTGTCCAGCTCCCTGCTTTTCTTTTTTTTTTTTCGGTACGCGGGCCTCTCACTGTTGTGGCCTCTCTCCAGACGTGCAGTCTCAGCGGCCATGGCTCACGGGCCCAGCCGCTCCGCGGCACACGGGATCCTCCCGGACCAGGGCACGAACCCGTGTCCCCTGCATCGGCAGGCGGACTCTCAACCACTGTGCCACCAGGGAAGCCCCCTGCTTTTCTTTATTATAAAATATTTACCATGAAAAATATAGAGACAAATACATACAACTCCTATGTTCCCAGGACCTAGATTGTGAAACATGACATCACAAATAAATAGGAGCTTCTCAGCCTATTCCCCTCCCTCCTGCCCAGAGAGTCACCACCCCATTCCCTGGGGTTGGTGTGAATCCTTCCTGTACATGTTTTCATATTTATGCTACGTATGTATATATTCATAAAACACATAAAGGGTTGCTTTGCAGATTTTTGAAGTTTTCGTAAATGATATAATATTGTACATTGTCTTCTGCAACTTGTTTTCGTTCAACCTTTTGTTTGAAATTTATCCAGTTAATGTGCAGAGCTCTGCAGAATACATCATCACTCTTCTAATCCTTTTCATTGTATGTACCACAATTTATTAATCCATTCTCTTGTTGATGGGTATTTATTTCCAGTTTTCCACTGTACAAACCACACAGCCATGGGCACCCTTGCATCTGAAGGCCGGGCTAATTTCTGCCTTCCCACATCCAGGCTCAGGCAGGCTATTGTCAGACTTCAGAACTTAAGTCACTCTGATAGGGGCTAAATGCCTCCCCTTCATTGTTTTAATTTGTATGTCTTTGATCAGTGAAGCAGAAACGTTTTCATCATTTTATTGGTCTTTTGCATTTCCTCTCCTGTGAATTGCCTCTGTATCCTGAGCCCTGTTTCCCTGGGTTGTTTGTATCGTTCTTATTGATCTGTGACAGCTCTGATCCTGGGTCTGTTTCTACTATCTGCTGCCTGTTGGTGGCTTGTCTTTTCACTTTATTTATGGAGTCCTGTTGCACAAGGGTTTTACATTTTAATATAACCAACAGCACCAATCTCTTCCTCTACCGTCTGGGCTTCTGCGGGTTGCAGAAGCTGAGGCCATTTTTCGGTCATAGCGCCCTTCTTGGGAGGCCCTGGGGTGGAGTGAGAGGTGAGTGGCTTCTCCAGCTGGGCCAACCTGGGCTGAATTCAGCCTGAGAGGTTTATAGGCTTGGTGAACTTGACAGGAAGTTACCTTACCTCTGGGTTCCACCTTCCTCACTTGTAAAATTGGGATGAGGGGGAATTCCCTGGTGACATAATGGTTAGGACTCAGCGCTTTCACTGCCGTGGCCCAGGTTCAGTCCCCGGTTGGGGAACTGAAATGCCACAAGCTGTGTGGAGTGGACAAAAACATAAAAAATAAAAATAAAATAAGGATGAGGACAGTCTTGAGTTCTCTGGGAGGCGGGGAAGAGGAGGGCAGTGGCAGGAAGTACTGAGGCCCCCAGGCAAGACTCACTAAGAAAAGTCTCTGGAGAAGCTGCACCCAGAAGGCCATCCCGTGAGGCTGCCCCATCTAACTACATCTCGGAGTGGGACTGGGTCTCTGGAGGAACTGGGACACCGGGAACCCAGATCTACCAGCCCTGGGTCCCGAGGCATGTTGGCTGCCTCCAGAGGCAGGGATGTGAGTGGAGTGGCATTCCTGGCCTCTCAGGAGAGGAGGCAGTATGCACACCATCGCTGCAGAAAGCTGCCCATTCACCCGTGGCAGCAGGCTTGGGAGAGCACCTGATGGCTCCAAGGAAAATATTTGTCTGGGGGAGAAAGGGCCACACGTGCCTGGTCACTTTCACTCATATGTGACCACATTATGGCCACCAAAACAGGTCTCTTTGAGGCCACAGCAGGGCGGTTACCCCTGTTTCCTCCAAGTAATTCATCCTGGGCACAGCACCCTGTTGGGGTGGGATCAAGCTAGGGGTGGGTGGGCAGAGCCCTCTCAGGTCAGCAGCCTCTAGGACAAGGCCATAGAGCCATGGTCAACAAGGCCAGGGGATGTCTCTCTCTCTCTTTTTTTTTAGGTCATTTAGCTTATCTTTTTTTTTTTAAACATCTTTATTGGAGTATAATTGCTTTACAATGGTGTGTTAGTTTCTGCTTTATAACTAAGTGAATCAGCTATACATATACATATATCCCCATATCTCCTCCCTCTGGCATCTCCCTCCCACCCTCCCTATCCCACCCCTCTAGGTGGTCATAAAGCACCGAGCTGATCTCCCTGTGCCATGAGGCTGCTTCCCACTAGCTAGCTATTTTACATTTGGTAGTGTATATATGTCCATGCCACTATCCAGGAGATGTCTCTTTATTCACCCCACTTACTGACCCCAAAGTACTACCACTGACACCAGCACCACCACAGAGGGGTCAGCCTGCTCAAACGACCAGAGCACCGGGATGGCAGTCGGGAGCACTGTTTACTTTGAAACATTTCTGGAGTAGGTGATACATACACATGATGCAAAATTGTAAATGTACAAAAAAGATACAGAGAAAAGTAAGTCTCCCAGCTTCCCAACCCCTCCCCCAGATTCCCAGGAGGAAGCAATGTTACCGGTGGGTATATACATACATGTATTTACATGACATGGATAGTGGCACATTATACACACTGTGGTAAACCTTATTTATGTTTTCCTACCCTATCTCTTCTTTCCCAGATTGAGGACAGGCAGGAGTGAATGTTCTAAGAACGATGGATTAGTGAATGGGATGGTGGATGAATGAATGATGTTCGACCAGGTTTAGGTCTTTTTTACTCTGTATTTCGAGACCCATCCCTGACCTTGGGAGATTCCCTCCTCCTTCCGCATGTCACTGCAGGTGGGTAAATTCAGGCCTTCTTGACCCTGGCATGGAGCCGTAATGAGGGAACGAAGTGAACCAGGTAGCTGAACAGCTTAATTGTCATTTCAACCAGCAGATGGTTACCAGGGAGACTCAAAGAATGTTAGAACTGGGAGGGGTTTTTCAGCGACATGGAGGCAGCCTGACAGAATCTCAGATTGGGGGCAGGGAGTAGTTCCCCAGTTCATTAAGACTTTAATTTTTTTATGCTCATTTCAATGATAATCTCAAACAATTAAAAATTATATTTTTGGATCATCTGGTTGTCTGTCTCATGTGCCTCATGTTGCATGGCCATGTGACTACACCCGTGTTGGTGTTTGTATTTATGATCACACGGGCACTGGGAGAATCAATGATTCCACAGTCCCCTGAGTAAACCAAGATTTTGAGGTAGATCAAACCGAGAAGGTTCTTATATTTTGTGTCCGCAGACCTCCGCAGTCAAGATCCCTTGCCGTATTCTCAGGATCGATGAGAATGTTTTTAAAGGCATCTGGACGTTACTCTAGTACCAGAAACCCTGGTGAAGACAAGAGGATGCCAGGCAAGGGTCAGGAGTCTGTTTGTGGGTCCTGTCTCTGCCTCTGATTGGCTGGGTCACCTGGACTCTTCTGTCTCTTCGGCTTTAATTTCTCCATCAATAAAATAGGGATCAAAATGCCTTCCTCGCAGGATATTATGGAGGCAAATTGAGACAGTAAATGTGAAAGTTCAGTCTTTATAAGTGTGTTCAGCTCTCTCACTTTACGAAGGAGGGGGATGAGGCCTGAGAAGGTGAAATGACTTTTCCAGCATCAATTATTGGCAGAGCTGGGCTGGGAACTCAGGCTCCTAATCCCACCTGGTGCTTCTCCCACTGCCCGGGGCACCTAGGCCATTAGCAGTAACGGTGTGACTCTAATTCTGGAAAGTGTAGTAATAACATCTCAGGCCTGCCACCATTAGGGCAAACATACTATCTTTATTTTTGTTAAAGAGATTAAATTAAGGAAACCAAACAAATAAATGAGCACATTGAACTCCCCACAGCTATACCTCTCTTCCTGGAGCAAAAACAAATTCTTCCTCAGGCAAAAGGTCAGACAGGAGGTCGATGGAGGCAGAACACCCAACCAAGCACTGCAGTGCCTGACGCTTTGATTTACCAGTTTGCTGGGGTGAAGGGATACTGAGCCAGGCACGTGGGCTTCATTTCAGCACCTGCTATTCTGGGGGAGGCAGTTTCAGGTTCAGGGTCACCCAGGGCAGACTTTGAGCTTCAGAAATCAGGGACCATGTCTGGTCAGTGCTGTTTCCTCCAAACTCAGCTCAGAGCCTGGCATACAGTACGTGCTCAATCAACGTTTAGAGAATGAAGGAATGAGTGGCTTGTGTCACTTTCTTCGTGTCTAAAGATTCGGAGGGGTTTCTCAGAGAAGATTTTTGCACAAATCCCCGTTCAAAATCAAGGAGTTCAGGAAGTGAGGGAGATCAGGGCAGAAGTGGCCTGTGGCCTGGATTTCAGGGATCAGGCAGGTGGTAAGCGGGCGTGAGGCCAGGTCCAGAGGCTGAGGTCAGACACAGCAGGTTGATTGATTGATTAACTGATTGATTTGTTGGATCAAGTCTCTGCTGCTAAGCATGTTCCATATGTCAGGCTCTGGACTGGAGGCTGGGGATCCCAAGTGGAGAAAGTCCTACATCCTAGGAGCCTCCAGTCCGCAGTGATGAGCACACAGTAGTGAAGAAGAGTTTGGGTTTCGGAATCAAAAAGACGAGAGCATAAACCCCAGCTCCACAATGTGTGACCTTGGACAAGACCCTTTACTTCTTCTCTACATGTCAGTTTCTCTCCCTGTAAAATGAGATGAAGACTAGTAACTTGTTCCTCTGCTGGTAAATAAGATACAACCCAACGGCGCGGAACACCTGGCCCAGAGTGATGGCTTAGTATCTGCTATCCAGCATAACCATCTGGCTGGGACTGGGCCCCACTAAGTATGGGCCCAGCTTCTTCCTCTACCCTGAGTCCTGACCAGCTTCTCTGACCCAGCAAGAGGAAGCAGCTCTGATGGGCACCTCTTGTCCGTGCACATCAAGTTATTTATAGTTGATTTGTTATTGTGGTTGTTATTTCTCCTAAGAACATTGATGCTATGAATAAACTGTGCATTTCTCTTGGTGAATGTGGAAAAGAGTTTCTCTCTGGTGTATATAATAATAATAAACAACCAGAAAAATAAGGACACTGAGCAATCGGGATGAATGCTATGGAGCTGGAACCTGGCTTGGAGGTGTTCTGAGAGGCCAGGTGTTAACCGTATAGTTGCTGGATCATGGAGAGGTTGGGGATGTCCCCAGCGGAGGAGCTGGGGCAGCCAGAACACAGGGCGTCACATGGTGAAGGGATTGGGGAGAGACTCAGAGTAGTAGCTATTTACTAACTGGTATTATTTGGTTACTAACACCAACATGGAATTATTTCAAAATTTTAACAACCAGTGTGGTCGAAATGGTTAGCACTGGGCTTCCCTGGTGGCACAGTGGTTAAGAATCCACCTGCCAATGCAGGGGAAACGGGTTCGAGCCCTGGTGCGGGAAGATCCCACATGCTGTGGAGCAAGTAAGCCCATGTGCCACAACTACTGAGCCTGTGTGCTGCAACTACTGAAGCCCACGCACCTAGAGCCCGTGCTCCACAACAAGAGAAGGCACTGCAATGAGAAGCCTGAGCACTGCAACAAAGAGTAGCCCCGGCTCGCTGCAACTAGAGAAAGCCCATGTGCAGCAACGAAGACCCAACGCAGCCAAAAATAAATAACTAAAATAAATTAAAAAAAAAAAAAAAAGGTAAGCACTGGTGTATATACACCTGGGAGTATATATGTCCAGGAGTGGAATTGCTAGATTGTAGGGAAAGTGAATGATCAACTTTATAAAATATAATAGGACTTCCCTGGTGGCGCAGTGGTTAGGAATCCACCTGCCAATGCAGGGGACACAGTTCGAGCCCCGGCCCGGGAAGATCCCACATGCCGCGGGGCAACGAAGCCCGTGTGCCGCAACTACTGAGCCCGCACGCCTACAGCCCATGCTCTGCAACAACAGAAGCCACTGCCATGAGAAGCCCGTGCACTGCAACAAAGAGTAGCCCCTGCTCGCTGCAACTAGAGAAAGCCTGCGTGCAGCAACGAAGACCCAACGCAGACAAAAAATAAATAAATTTATTTTTAAAAATGTATATATATAATAACAGATTGTTTTCCAAATCACTTATCCCCACAGACATTTCCTCTAGCAGGAAGCATCTGGTTGATTCCCATCCTTGTCAACACTTGGTACTGTCAGGTTCCTTATTTTTTTTTCCCAAGGTAGTGGATGTAAAAGGATATCTCATAACGGTCTTAATTTGTATTTCTCGGAATCCTAACGAGGATAAACATCTTTTCATATGTTTATGGGCCTAGAGTTATTTGCTTAAAGGCCCTGGGCCTCTGACACCACAGAGAACATTCTGCTACCTGCCTTGATCAACAGCCAGGTGGAGTGCTAAGAGCACCTGGTGGGAAGCCAGGAGACCTGGGTTCCAGCCTCAGCATGGTCATACTCCCACTCTGTGGACTTAGGCAAGGCATTTGCCCTTTCTGAGCCTCAATTTTACCATCAGCCATGCTGAGGAGAGCCTTATTCTGCTCACAGGTTGGGCAGTGAAGAGATCAAGTGAGATCATGGAAGTAAATGTGCTTTGGGGACTGAAAAATCCTGCAGCAGGCAGGGATACGTATTCCCTCTTTGAAGACAGTTTAAGAAGGCTGTGAAGCCCGGAGAGGAGGAGCAGCCAGCCAACCTCCCGGAAGCAGAGAGCACCAGCTCCAAGGCTTGCATGAATGTCTTCTTCCTTCTTCCTGTCACCACCTCCAGGCACTCTCTACCCCCCATCAGGCAGAGAAGGAACAAGTCCCTTTAACTCATGGCACAAACATCCTTAGGCACTCTGAGGGGCTTTGGGAACCCAAATTCATGCCCAGATTGCTCTAATGTGAAGACGGTGGGCCTCCTGGGGACTGGTCCTTTCTTGGGAGGCCTGCCGGGCAGGCTTGCTAGCAGGTGGCCACGGACTTAGCTGTCCAGGCCAAGTCCCAGAGATGCAGCCACGTGACAGTGCCTAACTCTTACATTCATGGCTCTTTCCTCTGTTCCTTCTGGCCTCACATCCCTCACCTGTTCAGTAGCAGGAAGGTTAGGCTAGACAGGCATTTCTCAAAGCGTGTGTTGTGGAACACCAACCATCATGGACAGTGGTTAATAAGAGGAGGAAAGATTCTGTGACGAATGAAACACTGAGTTAAATTATTTTTGCAGCTAACATTTGCTGAATGCACCAGACACTGGGCTAGGCACTTTGCAAGCATTTTCTCATTGACCTCTTACAACAACTTTCTGAGGCAGGCTGTATGGCTGGCTCCATTTTACAGGTGCGGAAACTCAGCTTTTGCAAGGTTAAATGACTTACTCAAGGTCTCTCAACCGGTAAGTGGTAGAGCCATGATTCAAACCCAGGCGGCCTATTTCCAGATCTCCTGTTCTCAGTCAGGTTGAATTAACAGGACGTGGTGATGGATGACACTGTGGGGGTCTGAGGAAGGGGAGGAAGAATTCACATGTCCTTTCTCTGATTTAGCTCAGTGTCATATAGTAGTGTTCTGGTGGCTGGAGGAGAAATACAATGAAAAAAACCCCCACAAAATCCCACCCCACTCTACCCCCCCAGAGCTTCAGATGACGAGGAAGATTTAGCAGAACACGAAAGCACACTGAGGTGGGTACGGGGAGACAAGGCTTCCTGAAGTGGTCTCTTTTAAGCCAAGACTTAAGGGACCATTAAACATGGGAAGAGGGTGGGAAAAGGGAGCCCCAGGCAGGGAAAATAGCATGTGCAAAGGCCAGGAGCTAAGGCAGAGCATACACATCCACAGACACAGTGGATTGAAGTGGTGGGGACAAGGGAGATGAAAGCCTGGACGTCAGCATCCAGGGTAGTCACCCAAGGCCTTGACTTTGAGGCTTCTAGAGTGGAACTGGGACAAGGGAGGGGAGGGAATTTGAGGAAGTACTGGGGGAACAGTGGCCTGTTAGCTGGAGCTGGGAACATGGGCAGAGGAGTGAGGTTGGGGGTTGAGGGGCTGGTGGTAATGAGCTTGGCTTTGGCCTCCCCAGTGTTGAGGGAGGTCACCGTTAAGGTCTCTTCCACTGCTGACCTTCTCAACTTCCCTGGAAGGGAGGAACATCTCCCCGCGGCCCCTCCACCCTCAAATATTCTGGGCAGGAAGGAGCGGGATCTATTTTGTCAACGCAGCTTGTAATAAAGAGTCTCATTCAGGGAGGCAGACAGCTGCTTGACTATTAATAGGCAGGGGCCTCAGCCGCAGCCTGCTGGGAGGGCCACGGCATCCAGCTCTGCAAAGGTGAATCTCTTCCTTCTGCCTGTCTGGATTTTGCACCCCGTGGCAGAACAATTGGCCAGGTGCTCATTTCTCAGAAGGTCTCACCCTAAGACTTGGCTGGGGCAGCTTAGAACACGTGTGGCAGGGCCCTGCTGAGGTGCTGACCCTCCCCCTTCATGCTGGACCCAGCCAGAGGGAGAGGGAGCCCAGAGGACCCAGAGCTGGCCTGAGAAGCAGACATCCATGCGGATGGAGGGGGATGTCTGGTTGGGGTCTCCACAGCTGCTTTTATGGAAGATCAGGCACCTACCCTGAAGGGGGTCATGGAGAGACCAGAGTTGGGTGGCTGGAAGGGAAGGGGGTGCGGTGTGTGAGTCTAGAAACAAGAGAACTGATGAAAGGAACTGGAGGACACAGGAGGTGGAGGTTGAGCCTGGGGTCAGAGAGAGCCCATGCATGAGCCATCCCTGGTCACGAGCCAAGCCAGGGCTCAGAGGAGTCTGGAAGTCGAGACCTGAGAGGGTGAGGCCTAGGGAAGGCCACAGGCCCCTTCTGGCTGCCGCCATCACGACGCATGACCTTGTGTGTGGTCAGCCAGATCGCCCCTCTGAACGAGCCTGTAGAGAGGGCGGCTGGGAGTGAGCTAATGGAAACCCGACGGGCGCCCTGCTGAGGCCAGGTCCTGCCATGTGAGCAGCCCCGTGGTGCCTGCCCGAGCGGACACAGGCCTCACAGGCTGGCTTTGTTCCCACCCTCTCAGGTGGCTGCTTCAGGTGGTGGCCACTTCAAAGAAGCCCCATTTAAAGCAGGGCCTGGCCTCAAGTTTCCTAAGGGCCCCGTCTGGGCTAATGAGATCATTAAGACGCTCCTTGTTAAATGGTTTAAATAGGGTTTGCCTGTACGGCCTTTGGCTGAGCCCTGCACCCTGGGTGCAGTTTTTAAAAAAATTTTTATTTAATTTTAACATACGTGTATTTGTATCTGCGTACATACTTAACAACGTGCTTGAGAGTGTAGGCTCAGGCCTTGGACTGCTGGGATCGCATCCTGGCCCCCTCACTTTCTGGTAGTGTGACCTCAGGTCAGTGACCTACCACTCCTCAGTGCCTCAGTTTCCCCATCTGTAAAAGGGGGCCGGTAGCCGTACTGCTGAATCGTACTATAGAACCATCCGCTGGCTCCCCGTTTCCCTGAGGAGAGTGACCAGGCTCCTTAGACTGGTCAAAACTTCACGGCCTGTGCATGGCCCCATTCCTCACCACACCCCTTTCTCACTCTCCTCACGTGGACCAAACGCACCCGCCCTCTGGATCAGTCTTCACGTGTGCTCTCTACCCATCGTGGAAGGCTCTTTGTCTTCATCTTTCCCTGCCTCACCTTCCTTCTCCTTGAGGTCCCCGTTAAAGTTCTGCTTCCTGGGAGGCCTCTGCCGATCACTCACTGATTCCGTGTGTCCCCCCCGACAGCACCCGCTGCGTTGTACTGAAATGCCCTGCCAACTCGGTGGCTGTCTTTGCTGGACTAAGCTCCATGAGGGCAGGGACTCAACTGCACTCCTCACGGTACCTCCAGGGCCCAGTGCTGCACGTGACAGTTTCTTAATAAGTCTCCGTCATTTATTCGCAGTTCTTTCAAAGGTTAGGGCTGCCTCTGGGTCTTCTGTCACTGGCTGTTCTTGAAGTTGCCCCCTGTTCCTTCTCACTGGCCTTGACTCAACCCCACTGCAGTGAAACGTGTGCCAGGCAGGAAGCACGGGGTCGGGGTAGAGGCCCAGATGCAGGTGCCCTGGAAGCCAAACCTACCTGGATGCGGTTGTCGTTCCTCCATCGACAACCCGAGCTCCAGCCTCTTGCTTAGGCCTATCTGGCTCCACTGGGCCTTCTGCTGAGGGGAGTATGCAGCTTTCCAGAGCATTCTGAATCTTTGTACTTCTTCCCCCCGGAACCCCAACACTGGTGTCTAGATTGATGGGGAGGCCCAAGAAGTGGTGCCCAGCTCCAAGTGGGAGGTCTAAGGCTGTCTGGCTGGCATAGCAAGACAGAGGTCAGGATCCTTACTGAGGGGGGAAAATAGCATTTTTCAAGTCACAGGGATGAGGAAAGAGCAGATAAATGGGAGGCAGAGTAAGAAAACTAAAGTTGGGGGTGGAGCAATCAGGCGAGAACCAGGGCCAGCTTGGAAGAGTGAACAGAGTCTGGTGGTTCGGGACCAAGTGTGTGAGCAGAGAGAACCCACCACTAACTTGTACCGTTGGGGACAACTGGGCAGCTTATGGGGGCCACTCAGGCTAAATACTCACCTTCCCACTAAACCAGGAGGTCCTCAAGGAGACGGACCATGTACTCTTCACATCTGTGTCCCCTGGATTGCTGAATGAATCCCATATCCTTTCACGCAGTCAGCGTTTAACAGAAGGGTTCTCTTCCCTGGGCACGTGAAATTGATGATGCTCCTCCTCTCGTAGAAATGGATGTAAGGGCTTCCTGGTGGCGCAGTGGTTGAGAGTCCGCCTGCCGATGCAGGGGACACGGGTTCGTGCCCCAGTCCGGGAAGATCCCACATGCCGCGGAGCGGCTGGGCCCGTGAGCCATGGCGGCTGAGCCTGCGCGTCCGGAGCCTGTGCTCCGCAACGGGAGAGGCCGCAACAGTGAGAGGCCCGCGTACCGGAAAAAAAAAAAAAAGAAATGGATGTAATTTGTTGAGCTCTTACCACGTACCAGGCACGGTGCTGAATACTTCACATCCATCATCTCCAGGGCAGACAGGTCCACGAGAGCAGGAACTGGGCCTGTGTTGTCTCACCACTGGGTCCCCAGGGCCCAGCACAAGCCTGACACAGAACTGATGCTAAATATGCATTTGTTGAATGAACAAACAGCCCTGCCTATAATCTGTATTTACCAGATAAGGAGATGAATCTCAAATAAGCCGAGTAACTAAGGTTATTTAGTTAGTGAGATGGGGAAGTCGGTATTTGCACCCACGTCTGTCTGACTCCAAAGTTCACGGGCTTAGCCATGCTCTGCTGTCATGGCTGTTTGTTATCTCAGACCTCGCTAGCAAAGTGTGACCTGAGAACCAGATCACTGGCATCACCTGGGAGCTTGTTGGAACTGCAGAATCTCAGCAGCACCCCAGACCTATTGAATCAGAATCTGCGCTGTAACAAGATGCCCAGGTGATTCTGATACACGTTAAACTGTGAGAAGCCTGTTTTCAGTGGCACACACTTCCTCCCTCCTCCCCAGCCAGTCCACCCCCACAGACCCTTGCGGGGGTCTGCGCCCTTGACTGCCAAACAGCCTCATTCAAACTACGCTTGGCCATTGGGTCCTTTGTCCTTTGCCACGAGACTGCTGGGTGTAATGGTACTGCTGGCAGCTTTGGCCTTGACTTTTAAAATGATTACCCTTGAAGGATCAAAAGCATATTTTCACCTTTTAAATCTTGTATGCCCATCAAGTTTCTAGCACCGGGAGGTACATGTTCATGAAAAAGGAGAAAGAGTTTTCCAGATGGTGGTCTTGCTTCTGAACAGGACCATTGGAGGGGGTCTTGTCTGGATAGGGGCCCTTCTTGATTCTCTGCTGTTCTATATCCAGTCACAGAGGTTGTGCATTCTCAGCCCAGCCTCTGTTGATTATGAACAGACAATTTAATCCAATAATGTTCTTTATAAACAATTCCCCGATGACTTAAGAGGCGCTGCTTTTTTATATTTTGAAGATTATGAGTTTGGTCTTTCAAAATAGCTTAAAGAATTGCTTTGTCTAACAAAAGGAACAGAGAAGATGGTTCATGGTTTACTTCACCCACATTTCCCCCTCTCCCTTCTCTCTCTGGCTGAGGCCCCCCCAGGTCTCTAGGCCATCGACCCCAGTGTGTCTCTAGCCTCTCCAATAAATTGTGTGCTGTTCTTGTTCAAGAATTCAATGTAGGAAACAAACTTATGGTTACCAGGGGGTAATGGGGGTGGGGGAGGGATAAATTGGGAGATTGGGATTGACATATACACACTACTATGTGTAAAATAGATAACTAGGGCTTCCCTGGTGGCGCAGTGGTTGAGAGTCCGCCTGCCGATGCAGGGGACACGGGTTCGTGCCCCGGTCCGGGAGGATCCCACATGCGGCAGAGCGGCTGGGTCCACGAGCCATGGCTGCTGAGCCTGCGCGTCCGGAGCCTGTGTTTCGCAACGGGAGAGGCCACAACAGTGAGAGGCCCGTGTACCGCAAAAAAAAAAAAAAAAAAAAAAGATAACTAATATGGACCTAGTGTATAGCACAGGGAACTCTACTCAGAACTCTGTAATGGCCTATATGGGAAAAGAATCTAAAAAAGAGTGGATATATGTATATGTATAACTGATTCACTTTGCTGTACACCTAAAAGTAACAAACATTGTAAATCAACTATACTCCAATAAAAATTAAAAAAAAAAGAATTCAATGTAGGAATTTTCTCCAGACTCACCTGACTTCTGCTTATAGGTTTATCTAAGTCAAGAGTTCTTAACCTCAGGTTTGTGAAATGACCTAGGAGGCCTTTGATCACCAAGAAATTGTATGTGAAATTTGGTGCCAGCATGCATTTTTTTTCCTTTTTTTTTTTGCGGTACACGGGCCTCTCACTGTTGTGGCCTCTCCCATTGCGGAGCAACAGGCTCCGGACGCGCAGGCTCAGCAGCCATGGCTCACGGGCCCAGCCGCTCCGCGGCATGTGGGATCTTCCCGGACCGGGGCACGAACCTGTGTTCCCTGCATCGGCAGGCGGACTCTCAACCACTGCGCCACCAGGGAAGCCCCAGCATGCATTTTTACGGGAGAGAGTCAATAATTTTCTCAGATTCTCAGTGGGGTCTGTGACCTCCAGAAGATCACTGGTCTCTCTTGCCTCTGAACTTTCAGGACCCACATCTGTTTCTCTCCTTGTATTCAGGTGACTTGGATTCTATCCTATTTGTAAAACTGTAAGTTCCATGCGAGTGAGGACTAGAGCCAGTGCTTTTCATGTCACTCTGAGCTGGACTCAGAGTCGTTGCTCCCAGAGTAGGCACCCAAACCTGGGAGGATGCCGATACAGACAGCAGCGGGGGGGGCAGTGGATGGAGGGACCACTCAGAGATGTGCTTCCAAGAGACACGCAGGAAGGGGTTTCTTGATTCTTGTCATCAGGGTCAGGGTCCGATTTCAGTCTTTTCACACTGTTGCCACTCTCTGAGCTCTTATGCTTCACAGCTTCTGCCAACAGCTTTGCCTGGGAGAACTTGGTCTTGGTTTCTGTGGGTTTCACAGCCACTTTCTTCTCCACTTCCTTCTTGTTTTCTTGAGAAATTCCAAACTTGTTGAGGTTACTTCTGTATTCCTTCAGAAGTGCATCATCCTCCTTACACCAACACATGTGAAAGGTGTTGTAATTTCATGTATTTAGTTTGCAGACAATTCTTGATGCACTGACGACTTCCCAGTCCTCTTAAAAAAAACTCTGCCCTCCTCCTCGCATCACATCCCCCCTACCCCCGCCCAGGAATCTGTAGCTCACAGGTTGAGACTTTGGTCATAGATGATAAGAAAGGAAACATTCTTAGATATTATCAGTCCAATCCCCCCATTTCACAGATGAGGACACTAAGGCTACTAAGAAAAAAAATGACTTGCCCAAGGTCAGAATGTCTGTCAGAGCTGGGGCTAGGAAACAAGTGTTCTGACTTCCTGAATTCCATGCCTGTCCCCCAATGAGGTCTGTGTAGCCTCAGCTACACAGACATTCTCAAGAAATGTTTGTGAAATAAATGATTGAGTATTGGGCATGGTAAGGATACCTGTAGATTTGAAGTTTATTTAGCTAAAATAAGTTAATAGTCTCTCTCTCTCTGTCTCACATACACACACACACACGTGCGTGCACGCACACACACACACACACACATACACACACACACATGCTTAGACTGCGTCAATACAGCAGTTCGAGCTTGGAGGAAAAGACTGAAGGGATGAGGGGGCTTCTCTCTTTGGAGCTTAAGGTTAAGGAGCCTTAACTTGATTTCATTTGACTCCAACTTCAGTTTCAAATAATAATCTTATACCACTTTTCAAGCATGGATGCATCCATTTGATTATTATTTATTGAGCAACTTTTATGTGTTGAGTACTGTGTTGGGCTGAGGATGTAAGGGTCAGTAAATACAGGCGTGTTCCCATCCTCCTGTTGCTTGCAGAGGTGATGGTTACGAACCTTCTTTAGAGGCCATGGAGCTGATTGTCTGTCTCCATTTTCCTGACTGCAAGTCTGATAGATCTTCATTGATCCAAGGGAGTCCAAGTAGCCAGGATCACTTGCTTCTGGTGGGCACTGCTGCATCTGCCACTCCCAATGCCAGGACTGAAAGGAACTTAGAGGACGTTCAGTTCAATGCTTTGTTTCATATGGGGAAACTGAGGTCCAGAGCAGCCATGGGACTTACCTAAAGTAATCAGAGAATCATGGGTCCAGCCAGGACCATCACCTGGGTCTCAGAATTTGGTCCTGTGGGCTGGATTAAGCCAGGGGCAGAGAGGAGGGTGAAGGCAGGAATAAGGACAGAGGGCAAGAGGCGGGAATGTACACGGGCTGAAGGGAGCAGGGAGGAAGGCATCCCTGGCTTTTCAGATATTGTTCTGGAGTCAGATGAAGAGAGGTTGCCTTGGATGTGAGGTCAAGGTCACCATCACGGAGAAGTTGTTATGTGCCCAGCTGCTGAAGCTGAGCCCAGTTCAGAGACTGATGCTGCCCTCAAGAACCAGGGGGCCTGGCAGGTGGGAAACAGAATTGTTACCAAATTTATGAAGTACTTCCCTGTACTAGAACATTTTTTTTTAAGATATTTTTTTTGGATGTGGACCACTTTTAAAATCTTTATTGAATTTGTTACTACATTGTTTTTGTTTTATGTTTTGGATTTTTGGGCACGAGACATCTGGGATCTTAGCTCCCCTGACCAGGGATCAAACCTGCACCCCCTGCATTGGAAGGAGAAGTCTTTTTTTTTTTTTTTTTTAACTTAATTTCTTTCACTAGTGTATTTTTAAATTTTTATTTATTTATTCATTCATTCATTCATTCATTCATTTATTTATGGCTGCGTTGGGTCTTCATTGCTGCGTGCGGGTTTTCTCCAGTTGCGGCGAGCGAGGGCTACTCTCCTCCAGTTGCGGTGAGCGAGCTTCTCATTGTGGTGGCTTCTCTTTGTTGCAGAGGATGGGCTCTAGGCGCGCGGGCTTCAGTCGTTGTGGCTCATGGGCTTCGTTGCTCCACGGCATGTGGGATCCTCCTGGACCAGGGCTCAAACCCTGCAGTGGCAGGCGGATTCTTAACCTCTGTGCCACCAGGGAAGTCCCGGAAAGCGAAGTCTTAACCACTGGACCACCAGGGAAGTCCCTGTACCAGAACATTTATATGTATTGACTCTGTCAATAAGAAAGTTGCTGCCCACCCCACCCTTCCCCAAAGAATTGTGAGGGTTAAATAATAATAATTATTGTTATAACAATAGTAGCAGGAGCCATTTATCTGAGATACCAATATGTGAGTTGGGAGTCAGCAGGCACTCAGACGCGATGGTCAGAGCCGGTGCATCCATCACGATTTTACAGGGAGAAAGTGGCTCCACGGAGGAGAAGCAATTTGCTCACGGTCCCACTGTGGACGAGCAGTGGGTGGGATTAGGACTTGGGTCCTCCTGCCCACAGGTCAGGGCCTGGCCTGATGCCCCTAGCTCTGCAGCCAGCCCCAGAGAGTGTGAGCACCGCCTTGAACAGGCCAGTTCCTGCAGCCCCTCACCCTCCCTGACCTGGCGTGCAGCCCCACTGGGTCTGTGCCTGCCCTCTCCACCCCTCAGGCAAAGGCATCACCTAAAGGCCCAGCTGTCATCACACCTGCACTGAAGCAAGAGCACTTCCGCCTGGCTGAGTCCTGCCAGCGGCCCTGGGGCCACGGATGTCTCTAACTGTCTCCAGGTGGTTGGCTTTGAGGGTTTCCAGTCTCCCCCTTCTTAGCCAGAGGGGGACGAGCAGAGGAAGCCCCAGGCCTAAAGTTGAGGGCGATTATCTCGGGATAATACGTTTGTGGCCTGGGAGGTGAGAGTTCCGGGTGCCTTCACCCACGTAGCAGAGCCAGGGGATTTGCACAGTGAAGGGACACACTCCTGTGGTGAACGTAGGTGATGTCCAGAGATGGCGCGGCACACAGCATCCCTTAATGGGAATGAGATGAAAAGTTCAGTTTTCTTTTCAGGTCTTCTCATTATACTGTTTTAATTTGATGCTAACACGTCTTTAATACCTCTTTAAGCCTTGCTAGCCTCTGTGTGTGTGTGTGTGTGTGTGTGTGTGTGTATACACACACACAGTTAAATAAATTTTTTTTTAAAGCAGGCCTTGGGCTGGGAGCCTTTGGCAGGCAACAGTATCTAGTTAGAATTTAATAACATTGTTTTTATGGTATTTATTTTTACTTTTAGCTCCTATTTATGGCAGAAGAGACTGGTTTTCCATTTGCAGTAGTGATATAAAGTTTCCATTTTAAAGACATTTGTTTAAGTGAAAAAGAGTCAAAAAAAAAGAGTCTATTTAAAGAAAAACACTAAATGGATAATAATACAGGTGGTATGCAGACATAACCTACATGGTAAAAGTGGTACGGGTACCACTGAAATTTGGGAAATACTGACACATGGAATTGTGGAACAAAAAAAGTCATATGTTCTCAGAATCAAAGACCATTGAATTTTAGAAGCCCAGGGTTCTAGAATCCCAGGACACAGACTCTTAGCACCATAAATCCTAAAATGAACAATATAATATATATGATACTATAAAACATAGTCTCTCACAAAATCTTTGCATGTGGGGGAGAAAGCCTTGAAGCCATCTGTCGGTTCAATTCCCTCATTTTGATGTGGGGAAACTGAGGCCCCAAGAGATTAAGGAGAGAATGAAATAACATATGTGAAAGAGCCTTGTTAAACATAATGTGTTCTTCAAACATGAGGGATATATATAAAAGGGTTCCCCAAAGTCACAGGGCTTTCTGGCAGGGAACTGGCACTGAAGTCAACTTTCTTGACTCCTGCCCTGCATCTGGTGCTTTCTTGTCCTCCTCAGCTACGATGAGTTTCTTGAGGCTCCTCTGGCCCAGGTCCGGCCTCTGCTGGGAACGGGGGGACATCTGCATGGGGGTGGCCTGCTGGCACCCCTCCAGAGGTGGGAGCAGAGGAGAGGGAGGCCGGGTTCAGGGGTCCTGGACGTAGGGGATCACGCAGTGCAGTGGGCTATGGGGGCAGCGATGGGGGCACATTTGGTCCTCTCCCTTCTTTTAGCTGTAGAGTTCCCACTTGCCAGACCAGAAGGTTGCCAGATGGCCTCCAAGGGAAAATCCATTTTATGATTCTAACTCAGTTTATTCTGGGGCCTCAGTTTCTTCTTCTGTCCAATAGGAAACTAACTAACACTTTTCCTGACCCCCAGGGCTACAGGAATGATTCACAGGATCTTACCTGTAAAGAGGGCAGGGCTCCATCCCAAGGGTGTCTTGGAGAGTCTCAGTGGGAACCAGAATGTTAGGCAAAACAAGGTCTTGAGAGCTGTTGATGAGATGAAGGGAAAAGAGGTCCATTACTCTTCTGAGAAAGACGTCTATCCCCCAGCTTCTGCCAGAGTGACCTTCCTTTCTCCATGGGCCTGAAATTTATGGGCTCTCCTTGGCCTGGGGTCAACTGCCCTGCAAATTGGGGCTCTAAGCTATGGTGACAGGCTGGACCACGTGGGGAGGTCATTTATGCTGATCTGACTTAGTGCCTCTGGGTACCCAGTTTTTAGAATTGCCCACTGAGCCCCAGGCACAAAATGTGGCCCCATGCAGGTCCCAGCCCTTCTTCATGCTGTAGAGAGAGGGGGTCTCTGGCAGGGGTCACGGGGGCAGCAATTCCCTCTAACCACACAGTCAATGAGCCCTTTCTCCTGATGACCAGACCTCAGGGAACTCCTTCAGACTAATTCTCCAGGAGATCCAAGGCCACAGAGTTGCCCCCTTCTCATGGGGCACCTCATCTGTCAGGCTCAAATTATCACACCCACTTCTGAAGTATGCCCTCTCTCCATCCCCCCCACAAGAACTGTTTCATGTGGCTTGCAGAAGGGGAAACGTCACGAGCAGTTGCTTCTCTGTAGCCTCCTAGCTGGGGCTGCAGCAACCTCTCTTCCTGAGGTGGCCCTCAGCCCACCTCCTGGGTGCCAGGGGCCCTGTGTGTTCAGTGAAGTGGATTCCTGTGTGAGTTCCAGGTGGCCCAGCCGCAGCCCGCACCAACACGCCTGACCCTTCCCGGCCCATCATCCTCCAGACAGGCGCCTGAGGAGGAGGAAAAAAAGGAACCACTTCTCAGCGTCGGCCTTCAGAAGTGTCTAAGCCATCCTCCCTACATTAATCATGGAAAAGACAGCACGCCCCAGCCCGGGAGACCCATCTGTCTGGCTACATGGGTCTCAACACAAAAGTTCAGCTCTGACTAAGCTCTCACTCTTGACAGCTGTCCCACCACCTCTGACCCATCTCAGCCTCTTCCAACCACACCAGCAAGAGGTAACAGGATTAGGTCAATTTCACTTTGCCGAGAAATCGTTCCGTAGCCTGTCTTGTCCACTGTGCTGTGGAGGCCAGCTTGGGCTCCTTGGCACCCAGCGGCGGGATCCCTGCCCTCCCTGGCCGTTATCCTGGGCTGGGGCTGTTAAGTATTTCCTCATTTTTAAAGCCCTGGCAGCTCGGCTCAGGTCTGCAAGCCAACACCAATAGTTACAACGGCCCCAGAATGTTTGGACAGATTTCTGCAGTTATGAGTTTATGAAGTTGAAAGGTTTTATAGACGGGGACCATACTGGTGTTAAGGGAGACCATTCCTCTGGGAAGGGGGCGCTGGTGCTGATTCTGTTGTCTTAAGATCCTAGCGGCAGGAAGAGGAGACAAAGGGACCAGAAGGAACCAGGGAGGGCGACCAAAGAGCAAGAATAACAAGCCGGGACTGCCAGGAGGTAGGGGCAAGAGTGAGAGGGGCACCAAGGGGCACTTTTCCCTCCAAATGAGGAAATATAAATCCCGCAAAAGGCGAGAAACGAATCCTGACCACCTTTTGCAACCAAAGGAAGAGCCATTTGATCTTCACTGTTTTCTGTTCCCAAATCTGAAAGCCTCAGCAAGGTCAGGGTGTCTGGGGCAGGTATCAAAGGGGCTGAGGAGCCCTCTCCCCAAAGCCGATACAAAGTATTGTGAATGTGCTTTCTTGGGGAGGGGATCTCTAAACCGTATTACATTTGCAAAGGTGTCTGTGACCAGAGCTCTGGAGTTATACCTACCTTCCCATTGTGTTGATAGGAGAACTGAGGCCCATTCTAGGCATTCAACCAACCGTTCATCAAATATTTATTGACTGTCTAAGCACTGAGGCCACAGTAGGGAAGCAGACAGAGGGTCCCTGGTGGCATGATGCTGATTGTCACGGGGATAAAAGGGGAAGGGGTGCAGACATGGGCTCGTGGGAAGGGGCTGGTGGTGGGCAAAACCGCTCGGAATGACATTGCAGCTGAGGCTCCAGATTCAAGAAGGAGGCAGCCATGTGAAAGTGTAAGAGAGTTCTAGGCAGAGGAAATAGCCGGTGTGAAGGCTCTGAGGCCATATGAGCTTGGGGGGAAGGCAGGGAGTTAGTGCGATAGGAGGGGTATGGGCAAGAGGCAGAGATGGGAGCAGAGTCAGCTGGTGAGATGGATCACGTGGGACCATGGCAAGGAATTTGGGGTTTAGGTTGATTCTCAGGGAAGTTGGAAGACTCAGAGAGTTTGGAGTAGAATACTCCAGATAATGCCCACCTAGCGAATTTTCAACTTAGAATTCCAGAAGGCAAGCCCAGTGCTCTTCCTGCTGTATCACGCTGCCTTTCTCCAGGTTGCCCTGCATCCGTCACTCTCTGCTCTTTGTGGAAAAGGAGGAACCTCAAGAAAGGATCTGGGGGGTGGGGTTGCCTCCTCGACCACTGCAATAGTTCAGCTGTAGGCCACTCTGTATGAAAGAGCCCTACTGTAACATCTGGCCCAGAGAGGGAAAGGGGCTTGTCCAAGGCCACACAGCACATTCATGGCAGAGCAGGAAGTAGACCTAGTTCTTCTCCCAGGCCCATGGTCTCTCCACTGGTCCATATGCTCTGGTTTATCACAAGACACTCTGGTCCTGACAGTTAGCCATAGGCCAGGGCCAGGCTGGGGCCCTGAAAGGGGGTGGGTAATGGTCTAGAGCCAAAGGGAATGACAGACAAAGAGGAAGCAAGAGGTCTGGTCCTGGAAGGGAAGCTCAGAGAATGGCCAGAAAACTCCATAAATCTTCTTGTCCTACTGGTAAAACCACTAAAACAAAGCACCACCTCTTTTCTATTTTAAAGAAATTCACACTCATATTAAAAATGAATTATACAGAAAAGTAGAAAAAATTCACCTATAGTCTCATCTCCCCAAAAAGCCATTGATGAACAATTTGGTATATTGTAGATTTGGGTTCTGTTTTCTCTATTGAACTTAACTCCACCATGGAATAGAAAGCAGCAGCATAGACAGGAAAGAGCTAGACTCTTGGGCCCCCTTGCACGCGACTTTCACCTTGCTGTGCCTTCCTTCCTTTCCTGGGGGTTCAGATGGGGATAATTTTTTTGGAGGACATTTTTTGCAGGGTTGTTGTGAATACACAGGATCAGCTACTGGGGGGGAGCCTGTGGGCAGGCAGTTGTCCCCTCAGGGCCGTCGTGCTTCTTCCTCTGTGGATCTGCTCCTTCTGTCCTCTCTCCCTGGAGCAGTCCCTTGGCCCTGGCTGTGCAGTGGTCCCTGCCCTTCCTGGCCTAGACCAGTGCCCCCTCCTCTAAGACGCCTTCCGCAGGATGTGCATCTGGAGACAGCCTCCCTGAAACGCCGCAGCACTTTGGCCAATGTCTTATGAGCTCTCTGTTTCTACTTTGGATTGTGATAACTTCTGTCCAGATCTTCCTTCCTCCTCAACTGTACACTCAGACCTGGGATTTCATAGACCAGACACATTTCAAAACAATTTTTAATTTTTTTTTTATTTTTGCGATACGCGGGCCTCTCACTGTTGTGGCCTCTGTTGCGGAGCACAGGCTCTGGACATGCAGGCTCAGTGGCCATGGCTCACGGGCCCAGCCGCTCCACGGCATGTGGGATCTTCTCGGACCGGGGCACGAACGCGCGTCCCCTGTATCGGCAGGCGGACTCCCAACCACTGTGCCGCTAGGGAAGCCCTCAAAACAATTTTTTAATTGAAAACTGGGAGACTGAGATAGGATTGCCGACTATTTTCTTTCTCTAAATACACTTTTAAAAGACTATTATTTCATATAGCGATGATTTCCTTAAAGAAAGGACTTTTTGATATCAAACAAAGCAGGAAGGGCATAACTCCTGAACAAAAGACAATTCTTTAAACTGAGTGAACGAAGCTTTAGGAAAAACTACGTTGTTCTTACTCTGACTTTGCTGTAGATCTATGAAATCTTCCCCTTGGACCAGATTTGGAGCTGTTCCTCATCAGACTCTGCCTAGCTCTGCCTGAAAAGACCCTTGGCACTGCTCTCTGCCCCAGCAGGATTTTCCCCCAGACCCTCACAGCCGTGATATTCAAGGGGTTATTTTTTTTTTCACCTTGAAAGAGAAGCAGGGTCTGTGGATTCCAAAAACTGTTATTAATCCTTTAAAAAATGCCATGTTCCAACCAAAATGTGGACATGTTTTTAAATGTTTGTAGTACCTCCCTCTCCCTCTCAACTTTCAAGAAGTGAGGACTTCAAAGGCCATTTCCTTGCAGAAATAAACACTGGGGCTGGAGGTAAGGGAGAGAAACATGGGCTTGCTGAGTGGAAAAGAAAATTGTATTTTCCTTCTAAAAGGCACCCAGACCCATCCCTGAGAAAATGGCCTCAGGTCTGCAGGACAATCGTTCAGAAGGTTGAGGACAAGGGCTGGGGGTGTATGCAGGCTGTGACGACTGGTCCCTTTGCCCTTGTGTGTTCCAACATGGGGTGGGGTTGAGCCTGGGCGATTCTATGGACAAGGGCCATGTTGGTGCCTGAGAACTGCTTTATCAGTTGAGCTTAAGAGCTCGACTCTGGAGCCTCCTAGCTTCATTCACAGCCCAGTCACTTAGCAGCTGTGTGGATATAATTTTTCCTTGCCTCAGTGACCTCCTCTGTAAAGTGGGGGTAATAGTTTTTGGGAAGAGCAAGCCAGCTGATGCATGTGTAATTGCTTACGGCAGTGGCTGGCATGTAGTAAGCACTAGATAAATGGTAGCTGTCGTGATTGTTACTATTTATGAAAATGTCCGGAGAGCAGTATGGCTGTCTAATTCCCTTCCCCAAGGTTTTGCCCAAACTTGAAAATTCCTATGGTTCTGATCACCTCCCAACCCTATCCCACTCCCTCATCAGGGGAAACGACTGGATTCCCTGGAGAAGCAGCAGGCCCATTGGCTCACTTGGCAGCCCGGGCAAGCCCCACCACGGGGGTGCAGAGCAGATGGCCTCTGCAGGCCCTGCTCTTCCGAAAGGCACGGAGGGAGAGGTGGCACAGAGGGCTTTGGTGCCGGCAGCCTGGCTTAGAACCCCTGCTCAACCCCCTACTAAGGCAAGGCCAGTGTTATAGGCCTTCATCTGTAAAATGGGACTAACAAGAGAGTCCTTGTGAGGATGCAGTGAGATGATGTTTGTAAAGGGCATGGTGCAGGGGAGCTCTTCTCCCCCTCCCCTCCTTCTCTTCCTTTCTCTTCCTGTCTGTCTCCTTCTTTTCCTTCTCCATCTTTGTCTTATTCTTCTTCCTCAGTGGAGCCTGCATGAAAATGGCCTTCTTCCATGTCCTTCAACATCACCTTGGACTTCCCTGGCGGTCCACTGGTTAAGACTCCACATTTCCACTGCACGGGGCACGGGTTCGATCCCTGGTCGGGGAACTAAGAGCCCACATGCTGTGCAGTGCAGCCAAAAAAAAAAAAAAAAAAGAAAAAATCACCTGGCGCTGGCCAGGTCCTGATTCTGGGAAGAAACATGGGGTTGCACCCGAGCCTCAGGGGAAGGGAAAAGATGAGTAAGGAGAGAAAATAGCAGAAGGAATCAGACAGGATGCCCCAGAGGTGAGGCTGGAGAGAAAGGAGCCCAGTTTGGAAGCTGCGGCAGGGCAGAGGTCAGGGAGCGTGTCCAGAGCCTGACCCCAGTGTGTGTCAAAGTGGGAGGAGAGGGAGTGCGCCATGGAGGGCCGGGGATCAGGCAGCTGCCAGTCCACTGTGAGACGGGGACAGCTCAGAGAGAAAGGACCTGGCCACCTCATGTGCAGAGAGTGGAGAGAACGCCTTGACTTGGTTGGGGGCGGGAAGGTCCAACCAAGCAGCTAGGGAGAAAGGATTCTCAGGGGTACAGGTAGAGGAGGCCCAGGCTGGGATGGCTGAGCGCCGTCCCTGGACGGCCATGGTCCACACCGGGAACCCAGCCTCCCAGGCTCCCTCCCCATTCCCTGAGTGACCACGCAGGTCCCACCTCACTTTCTCTGAGAAGTTTTCCTCTAACTCCTCCCTGCTCCCCCAGCCTGTCCTCAGTCCCGTTGTCACCAGGTGCTCTGTTGTCTGTTCTTGCACTGACTGCAAGCCTGGTCTATTATTTGTTTTTTCCTCACAAGATGTAAGATCTGGAAGTAGACGGCTGGGAGCATCAAGTTCACCCCCGTATCCCCTGGGCTCAGCTCCATGCCTGGGGCAGAGCGATCCAGCAGTAAATATCGGTAGAACAGATAAATACGAGCTAAAAAAGACATTGCTTAGCAACAGCAATGGTGAGAAAGAAAAGGCTTCTTAGGTGATCTTGGCTAAATTCATGGCTATCCCTCCCTCCCTCCCTCCCTCCCTTCCTTCCTTCCTTCCTCTCTCCTTCCCTCTCTTTCTTACACAATATATTAAGCACCTACTATGTGCCTAGTGCTATTTTAGGCACCGGGGTGTTGTGTTGAATGGACAGAGGGTCCCTGTCATTATAGGGCAGATATGCTAGTGGCAGAACCTGGGAAACCACAAACTTCAAATAAGTGTATAGTATAATGTCAGGTAAGGATAAATGTTTTCAGGAAAAACAGTGTCAAGGCTGTGTGTACGCGTGTGGTTTCAGGTAGGGTGGGAAGGCGAGGCTTTGCTGAATCCTGGAGACCTGAATGAAGTGAAGCGGTACATTTACACTGCGGGATGGTGCTCCTGGTGGCAGGCACGGCAGGTGTTAAGGCCGGGTGATGAGGGCAACTTTGGCATGTTCCAAAGGGGGGTTGGTTGTTGAACTGCAGAAAAACAGACTTGAAGGGCTTTCATCTAGGCTAGCCTCTTCTGTGATGAAGCAGGAAAGACCCCCAAAGAGGGAAAGGAATTGCCCAAGCATGTCAGTGGCCGAGCAGGAAGCAGAGCCAGGAGTCCTGGCATTTGAGCTCCTGCCACTGTACCGATCTCAGCCACTCCTGATCTGGGGCCAGTAGTGCCCAAAAGGACCACCTCAGGCTAGAATCACACAACAGGAAAGCTGAAGGGGCCTCCCAGAGACTGCACAGCCTCAGGCCTTCGTTATGCCAACGAGAAGACTCAGGACCAGAGAGAGCAGGGCCATTCCCCAAGCCTCACAGCAAGCCTAGCCAGTGCGATTTCCCAACAAACCAGACCCATCCTCTTTGAAGCCTGGCAAGGCACTGAGTAGGGGGCTGCATCGAACGCTGCTGGATGAAGGTATGAATGAAGACCCAGGGCTACGGGAGATGCAATTACTCCAATGCACTGGCTGTCTCTATGTTGTATGTGCTATTTCCTGGTGGTGATGATCAACCCAATATTAATGAATATTTATTCAATTTACCATGTGTCAGGCACTGTGCTGACTTAACTGCATTGCCTCTAAATATAATCCTTGCAATAAGCATATGGGGTGGCAACCAATCCTCCTACTTTACAGGGAAGGAAACTGAGACTTGGAGAGACAAGTAACTGAACTAAGGAAGCCAGGAGAAAAGGGTAAGTTCATGAGAGAAGCTCACAGATGGAGAGTGTTGGAGGGCTGAGGGCCCATCCTCGGGCATGTCTAATTAGCAGAGTCAGTAGAAAAACTGTCATTGCAGTAAGTCTGCCCAGCTCATGGGTGAGGATGGGAGAGCAGTCAAGGGCTGAGAGCAAGCCTTGTGATCTGTGCATCAGGTTTCAATTGGCAAAGCCCCTTCACACCATATCCCACCTTGTTTGGGTCTTACAAGAACCTAGTTGGGGGTGGAGAATGCTTTTCCTTTCTCACCATGAATAAAAATGAGACGAGGAAGAGGAGTGCCCAGAGTCATGCTGGGAGCAGAAGGCAGAGTCCAGGTGTCCTGATGCCCCAGCCAGAGCTCTCACTCATGTACGTCCCAGTTTCTATGGCCCCATGGGGAAAGTCAGAGGTCAAGGGGCCAAGTCTCCTGACTCCTGGTGTTTTGGGTTGAATTTTGTCCGCCCAGAAGATAGGTTGAAGTCCTAACCCCAGTACCTGTGAATGTGACCTGATTTGGAAATAGTCTTGCAGATGAAATCAAGTTAAAATGAGGTCATATTGGTTTGGGAGGGAGGGCTAATCCAATAGGACTGGTGTCCTTTATAAAAAGAGAAGAGACACACACACACGGGGAACACCACGTGAAGACACAGCACATGAGGAGAACGTCCCATGACACAACAGAGACAGAGATTGCAGTGATGCTTCTGCACGTGAAGGAAGGCCAAGGTTTGACGGCCACCACCAGAAGCTAGGAAGAGGCACGGATTCTACCCAGAGTCTCAGGGGGAGCATGGCCCTATGGAAACCTTGATTTTGGATATCTGGTCTCCAGAACTGTGAGAGAATAAATTTCTGTTGTTTTAAGCCACCCCAGCTTGTGCTACTTTGTTATGGCAGCCCTGGCAAACTAATGTACTTGGTACCCAATCTTTCCACCAAAGGGACCCTCAGGGATAAGGGGGAGGGTCCCAGGCCTTCCACGCACAAGCCAGAAGCAAGGCGAAGGCAGGATTCCAATGAGCAGGGAACATACTGATACTTTGATGCTTATAAATATCTTCTCATGCACCAGGCACTGTTCTATGTGCTTTACATTTATTAACACACTGAATCCTCACAACAGCTGTGCGAATAGCAGAGTCCTATTGCCGTCTTCATGTTATAGATGAGGAAACATCCCCAGAGAGGTGAAGTGATGAGTCTAGGATCACGCAGCTAACAACCAGCTGAGCCTGGATCCAGACGCAGGCAGTCTGGCTCATTACCATGACACTGGTTGGAGCAGAGATGGCAGTGTGGGTCATTCCTGCCAGAGACAAACGCACAAAGGCAAAGCTCTGGAAGGGGGAGACTCAAGGGCACTTCGGGGGGATGGTTAGTTTTCCAAGGTAGTGAACCCAGGGAAGGAGACCTGGTAAAGGTAAGAGCGTTCTATAAGGAAGACAAAGGCTTAGGCTTGGCCAGTGTCAGCACCGCACGGGAATTAAGGCTGTGGGCTCTGAAAAGAGGGCTGCATCTTCAGTATGTTTCTGGATGACATGCTCTATCAGTCAGAATAGTTAGGTTATGATGTGTTAAATAAACAACCCGAAAGCCTTAATGGCTTGTGACATCAAGGCCTATTTCTTGCCCATGTTACATATTCACTGTGGCTCTGCTGGGGGCTTACTTTTCTTGGCACTGTCCTTACTCTGGGACCTAGGCTATGAGGCATCCGCTTTTTGGAAAAGAGAGTGTTGGAGGACCTCCAATCAGCAATTAAATGCTGCAGCCCGCAATAATGTACAATTCAGGACCAGAACTGGTCATGTGACCCCACCCAACCACAAAGGGACCAGGAGGTGTCATCCTTCCATGTGCCCGGGAGGCAGAAACCCAGAAATGTTTGGTGAACAGCACTAACAAGGACCACACGGCCAAGCTGCATTAAAGGACTGGGAAGCACACAGTGAAAAACTGACTTCCTTTTCCCTCTCATTTTAGCTTTCAGATTCTTTCAAGGAGAAAGCCTCCGTTCAACACTAGTGTGTCATATACACCCACCCAACAAGTGCTAATCTCTCTTTCTCATCTTTTTTTTTTTTTTTGTGGTACGCGGGCCTCTCACTGTTGTGGCCTCTCCCGTTGCAGAGCACAGGCTCCGGACGCACAGGCTCAGCGGCCGTGGCTCACGGGCCCAGCCGCTCCACGGCATGTGGGATCTTCCCAGACCGGGGCACGAACCCGTGTCCCCTGCATCGGCCGGTGGACTCTCAACCACTGAGCCACCAGGGAAACCCTCTTTTTCATCATTTGAGAGCACCTCTCAGGTTCAGATCTTTGACAGCAACAGTATTTAGTTAGAATTTAGTTAGAAATTACTCACGTTATTTGGTTTTCATTGCATTTATTTTTACCTTTGCCCAAGATGGACTTTTATTAATAGTAGCAATAAGAGGTTTTCTTTGAGAAAAAAAATTAATTTAAGTAAATAAAACACAACCAGGAAACAAAAACCCAGAGTGAGCTTGAGAGTCAGAAGGCCTGGGCTCAGATCCAGATTCCTCCACTTAATAGTTCCTTGACATCGGGCATGTAAAATAGTTCCTTGACCTCGGGCATGTAATTGAATCTCTCTAAGCCTCAGTTTCCCCATCTGTAAAATGGCAGTAACAGGAGTAATCACATCACAGTGTTGTTGTGAAACGTTGGTTAAGTTCTTACCACCATGAAGACCCACAATAAGTTCTCAACATTAGCAATTATTATGATCTAGCTGGGCAACCTCAGTTTCCCTATCTCTGAAGAGGGTTCAGGGGATGATCTATGGCAGGCTGTCATCCCTGCCTAGGACAGTCACCGTAGATGCCAGTGTGACTGAACTCTGTAGGCAGGGCGAGGACCCCAGCGAGCCTGGCAGCCCCCTCCCTTCTCCAGCCCGGGTCCCTCCCTGCAGGTGCTGTGTTGGACCTCTTGCTGACAGCTGTGTTTTCTCTGCTCAGCAAAGGCCTTAACCATAAACAGCAGAAATCTAGTGACCTCCGGCCCTCGGAAAGCCTCATTCCAGGGGCCTGGGTGAGAAAAGCCTCCTTGTGTCTGGGGTAGGGGTGGTTCTACATTCCTCAGGTCCAACCATTTGGGCAGATCTGCTCTAGGAATGCAGCTGCAGGGCCCAGGCACCCCCTCCCCTGCCAGAAATAGCTGGTGATGGGCAGCTTTGCTGTGGTCTCCCTGCTCCAGGGAGGGCCCTGCTGGTGCTGGGAGGGCTGAGGGTCACAGCATCTTGGACAGGATACAGGCTGAACCCTGTGGAAAATGGTCAAGCTCTTCCCAACTGAGTTCTGACTCAGGAGTTTGGGAGTGTTACCCTGGAACCCCAGCCTACAGAGGCATGGAATTGCATTTAGAAAGAAATGAACATGTTTTAACACAGCTTGAAAGGTCCTGCTGCTCTGGCAGCCCCATTAACCTCCTCACTCTTCCTTCCCCAGCAGAGCTTTGCCGCGCTGAAGCTCGCCCTTGCCCTTGCCCTTGCCCTTGCCCTGGCAGAAGCGCTCCACCTCCTACCTCTTCATGAGGCTGGCCTCTCACAGTTCAACCCTCTCATCTACAGCGTAAACATCACCCCCTTAGAGAGGCCGCTCCTAGCCACTCCATCTAAGTGGCCTCCCCAAATCACCCTCAACCGCATCTGTCACTTTCTTGCTCATTATCAGTTTGCCTATTTACCATGTCACTTTTTCCCATTTGAATGTAAGTTGCATGATGGTGGAGACCACGCCTGTCAACATCCATGTTTTCTGGGCTCAGCCAAGGTCTCAACCATGAACATCAGCAACTAGATGACCTCTAGTCTCTGGAAAGCCCTGTTCTCAGCTTTGTCCCCCCCTGGTAAGTACTCAGTAAACATTGGTTAAGGGAATGAATGAGTGAATGGGTGAATGAATAAGAGAAGAATGCCAGAAAAGAGCCTGCATACTATTTACTGTTATCTTAATAATAGCCCTCAATTCTTAAGTGCTTTCTCTCTGCCCTGCCCTGTGCTAAGTGCATTATGTACATTTAGTCCTGCCGCAGTTCTGTGAGGTGGGTATTGGTCTTCCCATTTTCAGAGGCCCAGAAAGGGTAAGTAACTTGCCGACGTCACAGGTGAATAAGAGGCAGAACTGCGACTCCAGCTGCAAACCAGGTTTGTCTCATGGCAAAGTCTGTGCTCTTAACATCCGCCACCCCCTGCACACCACCTCCGCACCCAGAGGTGGAGAGTGACTTGACCAAAGAGGGGTGGAGGGCATGTCAGAGAACCTTCTCACTGCTTCCCACCTCCTCTCCCAGCCTAGACCGTTGCCGGGACCTTCCACCCTAGGCCCCTTCACAGACAGCACACAGGGTCAACTTCCAGCTTCCAGGCAGCACAGAAGCAGCTGAGGTTTCTCTGAGTCATCCGAACCCCTGAGACCCCCGCAGGTCAGCTCCCAGGCCATTAGGCCATGACCTGAGGCCACTCATCCGGCTGACTCTCTAACATCCGGCCTAGCTGGAGGATGCACCAGGCTCACGGAGGTACAGGGGAGGGCCCGTGGCTGTGCTGTGTGCTCTCAGCCCTGAAGAATGCTGCTGACTCACAGTAGGCGGGCTGGTAACCATGACTCAGGGACAGTACAGGCATGGCCCTAGGGAGAGGAGGGGGGGGTCTCCAGGTGTATGCCAAGCCCCAGCCCTGAACTGACATGCCATAAGGGCTCTCTCCACATGAGCCACTGTTATCCTCCAGCTCGGTGACCTCAGACAGCCCTTCCCTCTGTGGGCCTCCACTTTCCTGTCTGTGCATGAAGCAGAGACGAAGCATGATCCATGACTGACTGTCATCTGCGGTGAAGATAATGAATGTGGATGAGAACCAGGTGATGCAGGGCCTTGAGTGCCATTGTGAGGAGGTTGGACAGGACTCGGTGGAGGCCAAAGCCCTGAGCTGGGAGTCTTGGGTTCAAGTCTCCCCCTTAACACCAACTCATTGCATGACCTTGGTAAAATTAACCTCCCCTCTCTGGTTCCCTCATCGATCAAAGGCTGGCTTCTAGTGGGCAGAGTGGACGACCACTGACTTGGCTTTTGTCCACACTGTTCCCGCTGCTGCGAAAGCCCCAGCTGCCATCTCTCCCTCCTGATCAGTCAATGGCCTGTTCAAACGTCACTTCCTCAAAGGAGCCTTTCAGAAACTTCCACTCAAAAGTCATCGCTCACAGATATTAAAATGATGGAAAATGATGGCGTGAATCTACATTTGATGACATTTAGAAAAAGTCCAAATTAGATTAGGTGAAAAAAAAGCAGGAGACAGAATAAAATACATTAAAGGCATTTTTATCCATATATGTGTGTCTATAACTGGAAGTGCATTAATAAAAGGTCTTGGAGGATATCTATATCTATCTATCTATATCTATCTATCTGTCTATCTACCTATCTAAAATGTTAACCATGATAATCTCTGAGTCATGACAATTATGGTGATATTTATTTTTTCTTAATATTTTTCAAGGTTTTCTAAATTGATGCAACAAGCATGTTGCTTTTATAAACAGAAAGGCTTTAGAGCTCCAGTTCTCTTTTAGCTCTGATCTTTAAAGTTTCTTTTATTTATTCAACAAAAGTATCATTTTCTAAGAAGAGCACGCTGTCTCCCACCTCTTCAAGAAATGTAGCTTCTCCCAACTGCAGCCATGTAACCAATGGGAGCTGCCATCTCTTTGCACATCCACCCCTAGTCCCTGTTGATTGGGCAGGGTGGGCACCTGATCTCAAGCTAGGTCAATCAGAGCTCTCCTGTGGGACTTTAAAATTTTACTGTGGTGAAATTCACATAACCTATGATTATGTGAGTGAGCAGTTCAATACTGTGCAACCACCACCTCTATCCAGTTTCAAAACGCTTTCATCACCTCCAAAGGAAACCCCATACCAGTTAAGCAATTGGTCCTGATTCCCCCTTTCTAACTCCCCTGGCAACCACCAATCTACGTGCTGTCTATGGATTTACTTCTTCGAGATATTTCACATAGATGGAGTCATATAATACGTGAAGTTTTGTGTCTGGCTTCTTTCACTTTACATGTTAGTTTTGAGGTTCATCCACATTGTAGCATGTTTCGGGACTTCCTTCCTTTTCATGGCTGAGTACTATTCCGTTGTATGTATTTACTACAATTTGTTTATCCGTTCATCCCTTGAAGGCTATTTGGGCTGTTTCCACCTTTTGGCTATTGTGAATAGTGCTGCTATGAACGTTCATGTACAAGTATATGTTTGAGTGCCTGTTTTCAATCTTTTTGGGTATATAGCTAGGAGTGGAATTTCTGGGCCATGTGGTAATTCTATGTTTAACTTTTTGTTTCCCACAGTGGCTGCGCCATTTTACACTCCCATTCACAATATATCTACAAAGTCTCTAGGACTTCTTAACTTGGACCAGGAAAGACTGGCTCCGAATCTCTTCCTGGTGAGTCTGGGGCTACTTGTCTGGAATAACGAAAATGACACCCACAGAAGGGAAAAGGCAAAAGATGGGAAGAATGCAAGTCATCCCCGAAGCTCCCCTCCATCCTCGTGGTTACGCAAGTCTTGCCTAAGCTGGGCACTTGGGTTTCTGTGCCCCCAAGCGTCCTGACTGATACTCTCTTCTCAGTGCTGAGCTCAGAATCTTGATGGCTCAAGCTGTTTTTGAGGGTACTCCAGACGCAGCCCTCTACATCGGGAGCCACCTGGACCCTGCAGCCGAACCGCTCAACCAAAAGCTCCCTCTGCTGCTCCCTAGGTCCTTAGCCAAAAGCCCAGACAGACCCTAAGGAAAATGTGATGCTGGCTGGTCCTCTAATGAGAGAGTCAGCCAAGGAGGCTGGTGGTAAGCGCGGGCGGGAGGTGGGTTAGAGGGGAGAAGAGGGCAGAGGTTCTCCTGAGGACACTGTGGAGCTGGGAAAATGGAAGGGAGGCTGGAGGCCAGACTGGGGGCGGGGGGGTAGGGGTGCCGTGTCTGGGTGGTAGGAGGAGGAAAAGATGGAAAGAAAAACCCAGCAGAATTGCCAATGTTAAATGGCCTTTCACAGGGTAATGGAGACAGCACGTCTGTGGCCAAACATAAAGGCAATGTTTCTTCAGGTTCTAAGAGGAAATAACTCCAATTTTGTTTTCTGGGTAGGCAAAAGGGATGGAAAATGATGGGGAAAGGTGGTTTCAGAGGTAGAGTCCAGGCCCTTCTTACCCCTTCATTCTTCAGAATCTCAAATCTGTGATCTGGGCCCATGGGAACAGACCCAGCTGGTTGTTTTTCTAAACAGGATCTGGGGAGCACACACTGGCCCCAGGATGAGGGCCCCAGGGGTGGAGGTAGGGAAGTCCTAATTGTGGACAATGGGAGAAAGTTCTGGATGGCCAGAGCAGTGTATTATTTAGGGAATGAGGGCAGGCCACAGGTGCCATCTCAGGTATACTCTTGTTAGGATAGGAAAACGACTTTGTAATCGTTTTCTATAGAGAAAGTGGAAAGGTAATCCACTCCTTCCTCTTGCATGTTTTTTTAAATTAATTAATTAATTTATTTATTTATTTTTGGTTGTGTTGGGTCTTTGTTGCTGCACATGGGCTTTCTATAATTGCGGTGAGCGGGGGCTACTCTTCGTTGCAGTGCGCGGGCTTCTCATCGCGGTGGCTTCTCTTGTTGCAGAGCATGGGCTCTAGGCATGGGGGCTCCAGTAGTTGTGGCTTGTGGGCTCTAGAGCGCAGGCTCAATAGTTGTGGCGCATGGGCTTAGTTGCTCTGAGGCATGTGGGATCTTCCTGGACCAGGACTTGAACCTGTGTCCCCTGCATTGGCAGGCGTATTCTTAACCACTGAGCCACCAGGGAAGTCCCTCTTGCATGGTTAATTGCATTTTTCTTTTTAGTTTCTGATAGTTGGAATGCATAAAACATGGGACTTCACACAGGGATGTGCTCACCGTTTGTGGTACTGCTCCAGGTTTGTGGAGTAGACACAGGTCTTCTGACAAATTCTATTCCACATGTGTATTAGTTCACCAGGGCTGCCATAACAAAGTAACACAAACTGGGTGGCTTAAACACCAGAAATGTATTGTATTATTGTCTCCCATTTCTGGAGGCTGGAAGTCTGAAATCAAGCTGTCCGCAGGGTTGTTCCTTCTGAGGGCTGTGAAGGAGAATCTGTCCAGGTCTCTCTCCTGGCTCCTGGTGCACTGCTGACCATCTTCTGTGTTCCTTGGCTTGTAGATGCTGTACCCCAATCTCTGCCTCCATCTTTACCTGGGGTCTTCCCTGTGTTTGTGTCTCTGTATCCAACTTCCCCTTTGTATAAGGACACTGGTCATATTGGGGTAGGTCCCAACCTATTGACGTAATTTTAACTTGAGAACCCCCATAACCCATTTTTCCAAATTAGGTCACATTCTGAGGTACTGGGGATTAGGGCTTCAACATATCTTTTTGGAGGGACACAATTCAACCCACTGACAACATGATACTCATTAAAAGGAAGTAAAAGGTTACGGTGCATTTCTAATTGTATGAACTGTTTTATAGAGAATATTGCTGACAAGAAATAACTTCCATTTTGTCTAAGTATATCTGAGCACATAATCCTCTACTTACAATTGGACAGGCCTGATAATTGGAAGAATTTTCCACAGCCTAGTTTCTGGCTCCTTAGATTTCAAACTTCACTTACTCAGACACATAGTTCTGTTAGTTATTGAGGGACACGTTCACATCACTGTGTGAGCTCTGAGCCTGCACCTTTGGACAGGTGAATTGGCTCGGTGGACAGAAAGGGGGTCCCGACGACATTTACATACAAAGACAGCTGACTTAACTATACATGGAACCTACACAGACACCAAATGCAGACTGAATGTTTTCCCAATTCACCTTCCCCTTAGCCAGACCCCAAGATGCCACAGCCATTCTAAAGCCATCTGACAGGAGGAAAATATGACAGTGAGGAAGGAGGTCAGAGTGGAGTCAGTGATCTCAACCCATTGCAGTTAAAATGACTTGTGCAAATGTTACAGAAGCATATGACCATGTGAACACATTGCTAGGGCCCCTCCTGGGGCTTAGGGAAAGGCCCGTGCCAGCAAGGGATCCTGAAGCTTATGCTGTACTAGTTTTACGGTCAGTTTGCCTCAGAATGGGCACCACTCTCCATCTTAAAAAATCCCACAAACATTCATTTGAGAAAAACTTATTCATCTACTATATGCCAGACCCTGTGCTAGACACAGATAAGGCAGAGACAGATAAATCAAGCTGAGTGCAAATCCAGCTTCTAGACATCACAGCCTCCCTGAGGGACCCAGCCCTGGAGAGACTGGGTTTTCCCAAGCATGAGTCATCGGATAAAGTAGAAAAACTAGCCACAGCTTAGGCTGGAAAGTGGGGCCCTTCTCTCTGAAAAATGTAGTGAAAACTCCTGGGAGAAGAAGCCTCCTCCCCGATTTTTCCTCCCAAGATAATCTTGATGCTGGAGAGCCTTTAACAATCAGAGTTCCAGCTCAAAAGGAGAAGTTGTCCATTAAGCCAAGAGCATGGGAGTCAAATCCCCCGTCAGATCTCAGAGCCATGCTCCTCCCAGGACACTGTCACCTGCCTGGAGCTCTGAACCCACGCAACCAGAGCCTCAGCCTCTGCATCCAACCTCTGGCCTGGGCCCAGAACCTTCTGCCTGCTTTGACCTGGGATGAGCAGAAACTCATGAGTCCCTAAACCAGTCCTGCTGGTAACTGACAAGTCCCAGCTGCCTGCCTCAGCTCCTGCCCAGCTTCACTCAGGGTCTTGGTCCTCTAAATCATCTGAAGGGCACATACTTTGGGGCATCCCCCTCCCGAGCCTCAGTCTCTTCATATGTGACGTGAGATGACAATAGGCTATTAACTCCCAGAGAGCCTGGTATTATCCTCTCCACCACTGTAGCCTCAGGCCAGCTGAGTGGATGGCAATAAGTGTTTGTTGAGTGAATGAATGGGATAAAGAGATCCTTGACTTCTGTGTGGAGGAACAATAGTTGGTACTTGTTCAGGTGCAAGTGACAGACATCAATGCAAACTGGCATGAGGAAGACCGTATTGGTTCACGTCACTCACAGCCAGGGGGGTTCTAGCTTCAGGATTCGCATGCTCAGATGCTGTTATTATGGGTCCATCTGCTTCTGCCTCTGCGTTTTGCTTTCCTCTCTGTCAGGGTTAGTCCCAGGCAGGTCCAGGCTTATATTTCAGCAGAAAAGAGAAAATCTCGTTCTCAAAAATTCACACAGGGCTTCCCTGGTGGCGCGGTGGTTGGGAGTCCGCCTGCCGATGCAGGGGACACGGGTTCGTGCCCCGGTCCGGGAAGATCCCACGTGCCGCGGAGCGGCTGGGCCCGTGAGCCATGGCCGCTGAGCCTGTGCGTCCGGAGCCTGTGCTCCGCAACGGGAGAGGCCACAACAGTGAGAGGCCCACGTACCGCAAAAAAAAAAAAAAAAAAATACAGAAAAATTCACCCAAAAATCTCAGACTCCAGTCTCATTGGACAGCCTTGGACCCCTTGTCCATCCCTGAACTAATCACTGTGACAGAGGGACATCTGATGCTCCGATTGTCCAAGCCTGTCCCTGGAGTTGACACCAGTGGAGAGGAGTAATTCTGCAAAGGAAAATCTGGGTTCTGTCTCCAGGAGAGGGGAAGTGGCTCCAAGGCAGACAGCAGGTGCCCACCACAGCACTCAACTGATGTCTGAACATTTAGGCAACTCTTCCCCTCTCTGAGCTCAGTCTCTTTGTGTGTCACTGATGATAACACTGACAAAAGCCCTGCCCTTCTTCATATCCTAGAGCTTTTGTGGGGACCAAATGAGACCCCACAAAAATGATAATAGCTAACATTTATTGAAGCACCACTAGGTATCTGGCCCTGTGCTAAGTAAACCTTTTACACTTTTATTTTTTATAAATTTATTTTATTTATTTATTTTTGGCTGCATTGGGTCTTCGTTGCTGTGTTCAGGCTTTCTCTAGTTGCGGCGAGCGGGGGCTACTCTTCACTGTGGTGTGTGGGCTTCTCATTGTGGTAGCTTCTCTTGTTGTGGAGCATGGGCTCTAGGCATGTAGGCCTCAGTAGTTGTGGCGTGCAGGCTTCAGTCGTTGTGGCGCATGGGCTTAGTTATTCCACAGCACGTGGGATCTGCCTGGACCAGGGATTGAACCCCTGTCCCTGCATTAGCAGGTGGATTCCTAACCACTGCGCCACCAGAGAAGTCCCTACACATTTATTTTAATATTTACAGCAATCTATTTTACTGATGAGAAGCCAGTTGAGAGCATTTCCAGGGCTTGTACACTGTCACACAGCTAGCAAAGGTGGAGCTGGGGTTTAAAGAAGTGCCTTCAAGCGTGAAGCTATATATAAACTGTTAATAATTTTACAAGCATAACGGATTATTAGTAATGGTCTGTACTGTTAATAATAGTAATTTTTAAAAACCTTGAAAGGGAAATTCAAATAAATTCAGACAAATATTTGTTTAGTACCTACTATGGGCTGATCACTCACCAGGGGCTCAGAAGGAGACATAAATAACTGTGAAACAGGCAGACTGTGATCTAATAAAGCCATAAACACGCCTCAGGGGAGTGTGGCGAGCAAGAGATTGACTCCACGTGGGGAGGGGAGGAGTGAGGGAGTATGGAAAGGTCTCTTAGAAGAGGTAGGATTTGGGCTGAGCTTTAAAGATGAAAGGATTTCAATAAAGGGAGGAAAGAGAAAGTCAACTTTATAAGAGACCTGGAAGGATCTGAAGACCCGGAACAGAGTTCCTGGATATGAGTTAAGCATTTCTTTGCAAAATAACTTTCACACCAGCAGGAGCTTCAAAAAGTGATCGACTAAGTGGAGGGCCACAGTTGCCATGGGAACAGTGGCAAGCTTCATCCTTGTCATTAGTGAGCATCCCTGCCTTTGAGCTGTCTAGCCAAGGCCAGGAGGCAGTGGGGGCTGCATTGTGCTGTCCCTGAGAAGAAAAAGCCCAGCAAGACTGCTGCCCTGAGAGGCTGACTCTTGTTTCACATGGAAGCAGAGCTGACAGGTGACATCTGGGTCTGAGAAGATAGACAGCCAGGGGAAGCCTCTGCCATGAAGGGCTTTGGGACATCGTGAAGCTACTGGAGCCAGCAGTGGGGCCTCAGGGACAGGGGTTTGAGGGCAGGGAACAGGCCTGAGAGCAGGCCTCCAAGGTGGCTCCCATCTCCCTTGGGGCCTGAGGGGTGAAGCCCTTCAGGAGGCATCTCCACCTGGGATATTGATGTGAGGGAGCCTCCCAGGGTATGTATCCGTGATATTTCCAGGCCCATTCAGACCTCTCAGGGGCCCTGGGACTGCCAGCTCATTCCAAGTACATTGGGAGAGTTGACATTTAACCACTCAAGTGCAGAGGGAAAAATGGAAGTGAAGACACTATTGGCGGGCCTGGTGTCTCTAAAGGGAGGGAGAATGGTATGGTATTTAATACAGCAGGTGTTAGACTTTAGACCTAGGCTCAAATCCTGGCACTAACACATCCCAGCTGTGTGACCCTGGGCAAATTACTTACTCTTCTTTTTGGCCATGCCACAGGGCATGCGGGATCTTTGTTCCCTGACCAGGGATCGAACCTGCACCCCCTGCAGTGGAATTGTGGAGTCTTGACCACTGGACCGCCAGGGAAGTCCTGCAAATTACTTACTCCTTCTTTGCTTCTCAGTTCCTCCATCTGTAAGATGATGGTAATAATTTTACCTACATCCTAGGACTACATGAGAATTGTGAGATAATAGATATAAAGTGTCATGCGTGGTACCAGACACATAGTAGATATTCAATAAATGCAAGCTATTATTATTATTACTTCTGAATTTCAATTTGGTATTGATTCAGGGTTGTTTTTGTTCCCCCAGGCAGGGTCTCCTTATAAATTTGTGCTAAAAGCCAGTTTCTCCAAGTAGTACAATAGATGATGACCATGACAACCGTAATATAGTGATGGGACTTATTTATCTTCCACGTGTCCAGTGACTATTATGAAGGAGGAAATCAAAGCTCTACCCCTAAGTGCCAGGCCAAGAGCCTGGATTTTTTACTGTAGACAGTTGGTAGCCATTGAAAGTCTTGGAGGAAAGGAATGACTTGATCAGGAGAATGTGGATTTTTGTCCCTGAATGTGGATTTTGTACACTTGTAGGAATAGACTCTAAATATAATGACAATAGAATCTAAGTATAATGACAATATCTAAGTATAGTGACAATAATAACATAGCTATCTGTTCTCGAGAGCTTATTATGCACCAGGCACTGTGCTAAGAGTTTCACTTGCCTTGTCTGCTGTGATCCTGACAACAACCTTATGAGGTGGGTACTATTATTATTTCCATTTTACAAGTAAGAGGTTAACTCAGATAACTAAGTCACACAGCTAGCAAATGGCAGAGCTGGGCTGGAACACAGGCAATCTGGTTCCGACGTCTCACATTTAACCCGAACACTCTTGCCGTCTCTGAACCTGCAAGGAACTTGGAGCCCTGGGATGGGCGGGGGTGGGGTGGGGGTGGGTGGCAGCGCTGGTGCGCAGCCTGCCATTCTCTCTTTTAGGAGCCCCTCCATTTATCTGGATCTCAGTGGCCCCCACTCTCCATGTGATTCTCTGAGATTTCACCTCTTTCTTTGACAGTCCCATCTGATGTGTGTGTGTGTGTGTGTGTGTGTGTGTGTGTGCGTGTGCGTGCACATATCTGCATGTGTGTGTATGTGTGAGAAAGAGAGAAACTTCAGCTGACCAGTGAGGACAGAAGCCTCTGGACATCAAAGTGGGCAGAGCCTCAGGTAGATGGACGGATGGGCTGGAGGCAAGCCTGGGACACGTTAGGCTAATTCTGCCCAAAGCTGGCAGAGGCCACAGCGGGAACTTCTGAGAAGGCGGAGAACAAGTCCTTTCATACGGCCTCCCTCTAGCGAGCTGGGCTTGAGGTGGGGCCGGGGTCGGGTGGGTGGAGGGTGGATGGTGTGCGGAGAGGGGAGGCCGCAGTCAGGCTGGGCAAACAGATTGGGCAGTGGCTGCGAGCACAGAGCGCCCATTGTGTATCCAGAGCTCTGCTTTCAATAATCTACTCGGAAGAATGTTTCATTGAGCGCCAGAGAAAGGAGCCATTGAAATGCCCAGGGCCAGAGCCCAGTGAAGGGTTAAAGACAAGGGGCTTTGGGTGCCCGGGCTCTTGCCACTCCGGGCTCAGATGTCTGATATGAGATTCTGACAGACAAGGGGCACTCAGCGAGACCACCAAGAGGGCCTGGAAGCAGGGGTCAGGGGAATGTGTGTCTCCCCTGGAAATGCTAAAGGGGCTGCCCCAGCATCAAGGAGGAAAGCACTTTTCCTCCCAGAACCATTTTGCCCAAATACAGCGATATCCAGCAAGAACCGGGCCTCAACCTGCCCACTGGGGAGAATGGCTCACCTCGGCAGGCCGGTCTCTACCTGGACTTCTCACATGCACCCTTAACTGGGACCCTGGCAATACATTCTCCATAGGGCAGCCATCCTGGCTTTCTTAAACACTTCTGACCTTACCATTAATCATTAATTAATTATAATGAATGATGCACTAGTCAAGAGCGTGGGGGTTAAGGCGAGAACCAGGGGTTACTAGACGAGGTGAACAAGGGCACCTGTGGAATTTTCTTTTGCGGGAGGTCTTTGCTCTTCCATAGGAGGATACAGCCCACCTGTGAGAAAGGGAATTTCTGTGCTCCCACTTGGCGCACTGCTTTCCCAAGTGCCACTCACCCTTTCAAGCTACAGAGGCTTATGGGGCTTGAAGTGCAGGGAACATAATGCTGGCATCTGAGGGCAGTGAGGAGGAGGTAGGAGGTGGATGAGCTAGACCTGTCCCTGCGGAGCATGCTCTATGGTTGCTGAGCCTGACCTCCAGCATCACAGCTGTGCAGGATCCTCCTCGCCACCCCAGAAGCACTGCAGGAGGTACTGCCTCCTGAGCCTGCGGATTCTGGGAGGATGTTCTACAATGGAAGCTGAGCCTGCGGATTCTGGGAGGATGTTCTACAATGGAAGCTGAGCTTACACCATGAACTTGTCATAGTAACCATTTTGGATAGAAAAAGTAATTGATGCCTTCCCCAGTTTTCTTCAAAAGAGGATCCCGAACAGGATTTAAACTCTGGAGGGCGACCCGTCATTCATTTCTATGCTGGGTTGTGATCTGGTGATGCCCTTGGTTCTGTTCGGGTAGATATGGCTCTTTGCTTCTGCATCAAATGGCCCCAAACTCCCAGGCTTTGGGAACTCATCAGTCTGATTTTATCTTTATTCTTTTGTTTCTCCCTAATGTTTTCACTATGAAACTGTATTACTATAGAACAGGCAGGTGCCTCGTGCCACCTTCTTATGTATTCCCTCTGAGCTGCTTCCAATATTCTTGGGCTGGCAAATGAAATCATTAGCCTTATAAGAATTGCATATGAAGTAAGAGTCAGTAGGCTTGGAGTGAGGAAGGCCTGAGGAGCTCTACTCTAAGTTAAGGGATTGAACTGTGTGACATTTTTGTCTGTCCAGAGGCCTTCTATGTTTTCTTGTAGCTCCTTGATTTGGTCCAGCATAGACAAATTGACTTCCAGAGGATGACAGCATGCATGATCTGTACATAAGATCTTTGCCAAGGTCAGTTAAGTCAGAAGGAAATAATAACTGTACTAAGATAATTTTACTTCAAAGACGGCCAAACATAACTTACACAGCTGCACACCTACACACATACACACCTACACAAGTACACACACACCTACGCACACACAGCCCCCTACACACATACACACACACAGACCACGCACAGCAATGAAAGACAAAGGCACAAAAAAGACTCACCTGCGTTTCACTTTTATATCTCTGTGTCCTAAAAAAATTGTCTGGGAATAAATAATTAGAATCATAACGTTTTCAAGTTGGAAAGAACTTTCAAAGTCCTTTAGCTTTGGTCCCCATTTTAGTTCAGGAATCTCTCTCCTATTACCTCCGGGACAGACGGGCACTTTTTCCCCTTCTTGCATAGTTCCAGTAATGAGGAACTCAGTGCTTTTTGAAGTCTGATTTCATCAATGGAAATCTCCAACAGCAAGTAACAACACCAACCCCTGCCACATCTGATCTGCATTTCGTGTGCATGTGTTAAGCTTCTAGTAGGGTTTTCATGTAGGTGTCCTTTGGGGGTTATGGCGTATGTGTACACCTATGGGAATGGGGGGGTGGAACTTCCCTGTGGATGTTCCTGCTGTCAATCATCTTGGAATCATCTTGGATCCTGAGATAGAAACTGCAAAGGCTGGTTTAGCTGGAGAAGGGACTTCTGTTTCTCTGAGCCTTACTTCTTGGGTCTGAACTTAAGACATCTTGGAGTTCTTGCGATCTACCTGGATGGGGTAGGGCTGATGGACATTGTCCCAGGGAAGAGGACAGGTAGGCATACGGTAGAGAACACAAAGGGAAGATGAGTGAGCCACATTCTGAAAGTGCCATGACCTGGATTCACATTACTCTGTGTGTTTATTTCCCGCTTTGTCATCCCATCCCTAAGCCTTTGGAAATGTCTGGCTTCAATGTTGCACCCTGGCCCAGTTGTGTAATGGCATTAAAGGAAGAGTTGAGGGTCAGAGTTTATTTCCCTAGAACATTAGAGGCGGGGTGGGGGGTGGGGTGGGGATGGAGCCCTCTGAAGCCACTGTGGGTTTCAGTGATTACTGAGGGACTCTTCAAAGAAATGTGAATATTGGGGAACAAGAGTCCACCCACTCTTCTCCACATGGTGATTCACTCATCACTGCCATCCTTTTATTAAGCAATCTGCCAGGTTTCCTACACAAGTAATCCCTTAAATTGGCCTGAAATCTGTTTCCCACTAACTTTCACCCACAGGACTCAGTCTTTTCTCTCAGAAGCACAGAGAACAATCATCATAACCACTGACATTCATCAAGTGCTTACTATGTGCTGGGCATTTACTGAGCACTGTGTTGTATCTCATTTATATTATCACCCCATTTTACAGATGAAGAAATTGAGGCTGAGGGAGGCAAAATAATTTGGCCAAGGCCTGACCTCAAATAAGTGCCAGGATTTGAACTCAAGCAGTCTGATGTCAGAGCCCACGGTCTTGAACTCTCAGAAAGTCTGCTTGTCTTGTCCCTGTGGCAGCTCCACAGAGATCTACAGCCCGTGGGCTGGCCTCCCTGGACCTATTTCTTCAAGTCTGAATCCCCACCCCAACCCCCTCGCTGTTTCTCCTTGTGCCATTTCTCAGGAGGAACTTGGTCAGTTCCTCCTGACCAAGGTCTGGGACAGACAATGCGAAGAATGCAAAACCCAAGTCCATCTGACCTCCTGTGACCTGTCCCACTTTGACACCCTGGACAGCCTCAGGCTGAAGCCTCCGGAAGCACCATTTTAGCTGCATTCCCCGCAGGAGGCTGTATTTTTCCTGTCCATCCTCAACATTTCTTCTGCCGGAACAACAGGCTCAGTTTTCCCTTCTGATAAATCTGGTCATCCTAAATCTGGGGCTTTGAGCAAACAGGAGTGGCCAGCCCCACGCAGCCCTCATTTCGAAATGCAGATTCACTTGGGCTGCTATTTTGGAGGTCTGGTTTCTTTCCCCACACACAGTGGTTTTAAAGAAAAGGGAAGGGAACACGGCAGAATATTGGCAGGGGAAAGATGCTGGGAGAGAAGACCCACCTGGGCAGTCTTTGTGTTTCAAAGTTCCCAAAACACGGGCTCTTGGAGAAGCTCTGTGAAAAAGAGGGTCCTCAGTCACATAAAATTGGGAAATACAGTTTTAGAAACCCCTACTTTTGGAGATGAGCATATTAAAGATTGAAGTTCCAGGAGTAAAAAAGCCTAACTAGTTTTGTTTAATTCAGTTTTCCCACTAAAAAAATACAGCCTCGTTAAAAATCTGGAAAACAATGATGCAGAGTGGAAGTTGCAAACAGGCGCCCGATGGCCTAAAATATTCCTCAGATAGGTTTGATTTGGCCTATACAGGGCTTCAATTTACTTTAAATTAGTTACTAGCTCTTAACAATTGGAATATTTCTCATAATAATCTGTATTTGGGTGTTCTCGGGAAAATCAGAAGATCTGGAAACACTGGTCCACATTCTTTCATGAAAACAGTCAGCTGGACACGAGGCTGAGGTCTTTTGCACCATGCAGTCCCTGCCTTCCTCAGCCAACACGGTGGCCTCTCTGCTTTACTCATTTGTGATACTTGCCTGGCCCAGGAGTTCCCCAACCTTGCTTTCCCAGCTGTGGAGATTTCCTTGGGTGAGTGTTGGCCTGGGCGACCTCTGAGGCCCCTTCATCTATTCATCCCTGCAATACGTACTGATCGAGCTTCTGGAGCCTGTGGAGAACAAGATGTATACAACAGCTTCTGTCCTCGGAATTCTAGGGCTGCCAGTCTAAGATTCAAGCTGTCAATTGAAGAACGAGGAGGGGGGGGGGTCGGGGAGAGAGGTAAGCCCCCGGCAAGGCCAGAACCTATTTCTGGTGCTTGCCAAAGTCGGTGCTTGCCAAAGTCGTCCCTACTCTCCATTGCTGTCTCTACTGCCACTCAGCCAGCCGCTGTTAGCCCCAAGAGGGAAGAAGCCACCAACTTGCTCGTGCTTTAGACGAGTTCCCGGCCATCTCAGGGCCTCAGTTTCACCAGCTGTAGAATGACCGGCTTGGCATAGAAAATTATGCGCCTCCCTTCCAGGACTGGCACTCAGAGAAGCTAAGACTCCATGATCGAGGAATGTCCGACCGGGCCATTCCAGATCTGTTCCATCGAATTCCGCGCAGCCCCCTCCCTCCTTTCCCCAGTCTGGGCCAGGGCGGAGGCTGGAGCCAGAGGGCCCAGCCGACCCGGGCTTCCCGCCCGGGGGCGGGGCCGCCGCTGGACGCCCCGCCCCTCTACCTGGGGCTCGGCCCCGGCAGATGTTACAACTTTTTCGCATTCTCTCCCGCGGTGTCCCCCACAGACCCGCCCAGCCCGTGCTTCCTCCCCCTTCCCCGCTGGGGTCCTGCCCACCACCCTACGGAGCCGACAGTTCTCCGGTCTCCGGGCGGGGCGAGAGGCTGGGCCAGGGGCTGGAGGGTCGGGAGGAGGAGAAAGGGAAAGCAGAGGCGAGAGAAATTAGGAGACGGGAGAAATCGAGGGCTAGAAGGAAGACGGGAGTCAGAGGATGGTGGAGAGCACTTTTTGGAAGCCGCCACACCAAGTCTCAGGCTGGCCTGGCTGAACTGGGGGAGAGGGAGCACGGGCGGCGCAGAGCTGGCGCTCAGGCAGCGGGAGGCAGCTCGGCGCGGGCCTGACCTCCCCAGAGCGCCCCGCTGCGGCCGCGCAGGTCCGGCCTCATAGTCCAGGCAGTCGCGGGCTGGCCGCTGGACCTCCCCTGGGGACGCTGAGCGCTCTCGCGGTGTCCGGGCGGGCTGGCCGGAGGGCGTGCGGGCCGTGCGCCCTGGGCGCGCGAGGCGGTGAGGCCCTGGGAGCCCTGCGCGCCGGAACGCACGGGCCGGCATGGCGATGCACGCCCTCACCGGCTTCTCTCTGGTCAGCCTGCTCAGCTTCGGCTACCTGTCCTGGGACTGGGCCAAGCCGAGCCTAGTGGCTGACGCGCCCGCGGAGGCCTGCGATCAGCCCTCGGTCGCTCCACGCCAGCCTCCCCACATCATCTTCATCCTCACCGACGACCAGGGCTACCACGACGTGGGCTACCATGGCTCAGATATCGAAACCCCTACGTTGGACCGGCTGGCAGCCGAGGGTGTCAAGTTGGAGAATTACTATATCCAGCCCATCTGCACGCCTTCGCGGAGCCAACTTCTCACGGGCAGGTAGGCATGGCCCAAGCCACTGATGCTGGTGGTTCAAGCCCCAAATAAACCCAACTGTAGGTTTCACGTGTACCGACATTACCCCCACCGGGAAGCTCGGGCTCACAGCCAGTTCTGTCCCCAATTGGCTGTGATCATTAGTAAGTCCTTTGCCCTTTATGGGCCTCAGTTTCCCTGTACGCTGAATGTGTTGGATCATCTTTGGGGTCTTCTCCCTCTGATGTTCTAGGACATTCAAACTCCACGCCATGTGAAGGAGACATCTGGTCATCTCTTTGTTAGAGGGACATGGCAGCCTCTGACACTTAGCTTTGAGTGCTGCTTCTATTTACACACCCTGAGACTCTGAGCAAATCACTTAACTCCTCCAAGCCTCAGTTTTCTTGTCCATAAAATGGGGTGAACAGTTTTAAATCTTGGAAAGGAGTGGTGAGGATGAAACCAGTTGCATATAGCCTGCTTGGCTATCAATAAATGGCAGCCTCTATGTCACTGGAGGGATTAGGGTCCCCAAATTGTTTGATGACAACATTGGGAGGAAGCCAAGGAGTTGATAGGTGGAGGAGAAAGACACACACAGGATGCAGTGACCTGTGTAGCCTTAGGCTAGTCACTTCATTTCTCAAAGCCTCTGTTTTTTCATCTGCAAAATCCTCCCAAGTTGGCTGGGGGCCCCAAGGAGATGTGCTGCTTTCTCCATAAGGAGTTGTCCACAGGCAAGGTGGTAGGATTACAGGATTAAAAGAGCAGGGAAACAGGAGGCGTGTGTGTGTGTGTGTGTGTGTGTGTGTGTGTGTGTGTGTGTGTGTAGAAGGCAAAACGCCGGCCACTTAGGAGAAAATCCTTTGGCACGGCTGAAGCTAATCCTTGGATGGGGCATGCTTTCTCCCAAGTTCTACCCAAAAGCCACTAGTGTGATCTCAGAAACCAGAGCCATAGTCTCCCTGTTTCCTGGATGGGAGAAGCTGAGGCACAGAATCAGGGAGGGCCAAACTCGATGCCTGTGCCAAACTTCGGGGTCTGTAGGAGAGAGGACTGAGAGGCCAGGTGCTTTAGAGGGGCCCTGCAGCTGGGAGTCAAAAGGGATGCCTTTTCTTTCTTCCGTCTGCTGCTCAGCATTGAGCTCTAGGAACTGGGAAAGAGAACAGGAAAGAGGAAGGGACACCAGTGTAAGTGTTGAGGGTTGGGGGCTGATGGTAAAGGCCAAGTGTTGACCAACCTCCAGAAGAGGGAGGAGGAATCTGCATTCCTGAGAATTGTGCACATGTTTGCATTTCTCTCCGAGAGATGACTTTTGGTTTAAGCAGGGGAATGAACAGCATGCAGGGCAGTGTTCCAGCCCCCCCAGCACTTCCCCACCCCCCCGAATCTGCAAAGTTAGCTGAGCGTGGCTGGGCAGCGTCTGCCCTCCGCCCCCTGCAGCTGGCTCCATCTGACTGATGCTGACTACTCTCATTAGTGTTTGTTAGTGCGTCCAGTTGTGTTTGGTAAAGCTGGAGAGAGACAGTTTCCTGCATTACTCACTTGCAGACAGGCTGTGGTGACTTAGCTGGCCCACCCACTTTATGAACCAATGTTCCATGGCGCCCAGCCCCTATGAAGAGAGGCTCGCTGTGACTCAGGGGCCTAGGGTACTTCCTGTATCAAATCTAATCGTTCATTAGCTTGACTGAGGTCTGCAGAGGCCACATCACTGAGAGATTTTGAGCATGAGTCTCAGAGACCTGAGCTCAAGGCTCAGCTCCACTGCTTGCCAGCTGTCTGAACTTGGGCCCGTTGCTGCACTTTTGGGAGTCTCAGTTTCGTCACCTGTAGAATGGAACTAATAGCAGTCTTCACTATAGGTTTCTTATGCAAAGTAAGTGAAATAGTGTGTGCGGCATATAGTGTTAAAAATGGCAGTAGCGGGTCTTCCCTGGTGGCGCAGTGGTTAAGAATCCGCCTGCCGATGCAGGGGACACGGGTTCGAGCCGTGGTCCGGGACGATTCCACAACTAAGCCCATGCGCCACAACTACTGAGCCCATGTGCCACAACTACTGAGGCCCTCCCACCTAGAGCCTGTGCTCTGCAACAAGAGAAGCCACTGCAATGAGAAGCCCGCGCACCGCAACAAAGAGTAGCCTCCGCTCGCCATAACTAGAGAAAGCCCATGTGCAGCAATGAAGACCCAACGCAGCCATAAATAAATAAATAAATGGCAGTAGTAGCTAATGATAGCTAACAACCAAAACAGCTTTTTTTTTTTGAGGTCACTTTTGGAGAGGGACACAATTCAACTCACCCCAGCAGTGAAGCAACGGGGCCAACAGGCTCCAACTTTTTTTTTTTTTAATTTATTTTATTATTTTATTTTTTGGCTGCGTTGGGTCTTCGTTGCAGTGCGCGGGCTTCTCATTGTGGTGGCTTCTCTTGTTGCGGAGCACAGGCTCTAGGCGCGGGGTCTTCGGTAGTTGTGGCACGGGGGCTTCAGTAGCTGTGGCTCGTGGGCTCTAGAGCACAGGCTCAGTAGTTGTGGCGCACGGACTTCGTTGCCCCGCGGCATGTGGGATCTTCCTGGACCGGAGCTCAAACCCATGTCCCCTGCGTTGGCAGGCGGATTCTTAACCACTGTGCCACCAGGGAAGCCCAGCAAAGCAGCTTTAAGATAAGGAAACCAAAACAGAAAAACCCATCCCAGTGCCTGGCTTAAAGTTGTCAGGAATTTAGGTCTGGGCTTGATTTTGATGCCCGGGAGTGAGAAAAACGTGTGGGGTTCTAATACACGTGTGAAGTTCCAGGCTTCTTATTTAGTTTGGGACTTGTAAGACTTGAGTAAAGGCAAGACACCCTAAGCAGATCACATGGGTGCCTTGACCACAGAAGGAAAGGGATATGAATGAATAAGCGAGGAATGCAGAGTCCTGCTAACCAGTTGCTCCTGCCTCAGGGTGTTAGCCTGTGTGAGTGACCTGGATCTAGGGGCCACATAAACTTGTGGGCAGACACGTGAGAACTGGTCTCATAAAATTTGGGAGCTGGAAGGTTTTTGGAGGTGTCCCATTCCAACCAACTCACTCCTACAGATGACAAACTGAGGCCTCAGTGGGGGAAGAGAAGTGGCAGCCTAGTTTGCCAGAAGAGGGTCTGTGCTTGGACTCTGATTGGATTTATGTTCAAGTCCTGGCTCCGCTCCTGACCACTGAGTGACCTTGGGCAAGGTCTTTCCCCTCCTCTGTACCTTATTTTCTTTTTAAGTTGAGGTGAATAGACTAGAAAATGACTTGGGTCCCTTCTGGCTCTAAAATCCTTTGAGGGCCATTCTTCATTCATTCATTTCGTAATTGAGTGTCCTTGAAACATCACCTGAATGCTAGGAATGCAAGGATGAGTAAGGGACGGTCTCATTAAATATCATCGGGCCCAAGAGCATGTACAGATGACTGAGTAGAATCCTATGGCCAAGTTGGACCAATGAAGATTTGTACTAAATGCTGTGGGAACCCAGAAGCAAAAGTGACTCATTCTTTGAGTGAGAAACTGTGAGAAACTTTACAGTGAGGGTAGCATTTGGGCTGGGCGTTTAAGAGTGAATAGGAGTTTTCTTGGGAGTGTAAGACTTGCTCTAGGCCCCATGGCAAGTTAGTGGCTTAGAGTGTAGGGACTCTGAAACCTGGAGTCAGACTGCTGGGGATACAGATCCCAACTCCAATTACTAATTGTGTGAATCACTGGACAAATGACTTAATTTACTGAACCTCAGTTTTCTTATTTGGGAGACGGGAATAATAATAACGATAGGCACCCCCTAGGTTACGGTGAGGATTTAGTGAGATAATTCCTATAAAGGGCTTAGCACAGTGCTAGGCATACAGCAAGTGCTTGGCGTCAGCTTTTATTATTGTTGTTGCTATGATTAGCCCGGGTTCAACTCTTAACTCCCCAACTTCCTAGCTGTGTGATACTGCACGGGTGGCTTAACCATTCTGAGCTTATTCCTCCTCATCTGTAAGGTGACAATGATACCTGCTTCAGTTGATTTTGAGGATTCAATGAGATAATGCATTTGAAGTGCTTGGCACATTTGATAACACCTACTGGTTACTGTTACTTTGCTTACTGGTAGCGCTTGGATCAGAGCCTACCTCAGGGTGAGTGTTGGGGGTTGGGTGGCCAGAGCAGTGGTTTCTGGCTCACTGGTGCCTTCTGTGTCCTCCCCTCTTCCCACCAGATACCAGATCCACACAGGACTGCAGCATTCCATCATCCGCCCTCGGCAGCCCAACTGCCTGCCCCTGGACCAGGTAACACTGCCCCAGAAGCTGCAGGAGCTGGGTTACTCTACCCACATGGTGGGCAAGTGGCACCTGGGCTTCTACCGGAAGGAGTGCCTGCCCACCCGCCGGGGCTTTGACACCTTTCTGGGCTCTCTCACAGGCAACGTGGACTACTACACCTATGACAACTGCGATGGCCCGGGGGTGTGCGGCTTTGACCTGCACGAGGGTGAGAGTGTGGCATGGGGGCTCAGCGGCCAGTACTCCACTCTGCTCTATGCCCAGCGCGTCAGCCACATCCTAGCCAGCCACAGCCCCCGGCGGCCTCTCTTCCTCTATGTGGCCTTCCAGGCGGTCCACACACCCCTGCAGTCCCCTCGCGAGTACCTGTACCGCTACCGCACCATGGGCAACGTGGCCCGGCGGAAGTATGCGGCCATGGTGACCTGCATGGATGAGGCCGTGCGCAATATCACCTGGGCCCTCAAGCGCTATGGTTTCTACGACAACAGTGTCATCATCTTCTCCAGTGACAATGGTGGCCAGACCTTCTCGGGGGGCAGCAACTGGCCACTGCGAGGACGCAAGGGCACTTACTGGGAAGGGGGCGTGCGGGGCCTGGGCTTCGTCCACAGCCCCCTGCTCAAGCGAAAGCGGTGGACAAGCCGGGCACTGGTGCACATCACTGACTGGTACCCGACCCTGGTGGGTCTGGCGGGTGGCACCGCCTCGGCAGCCGATGGGCTGGACGGCTATGATGTGTGGCCAGCCATCAGCGAGGGCTGGGCCTCGCCACGCACGGAGATCCTGCACAACATTGACCCGCTCTACAACCACGCCCGGCATGGCTCCCTGGAGGGTGGCTTCGGCATCTGGAACACTGCCGTGCAGGCCGCCATCCGCGTGGGCGAGTGGAAGCTGCTGACGGGAGACCCGGGCTACGGCGACTGGATCCCACCCCAGACGCTGGCTGCCTTCCCCGGCAGCTGGTGGAACCTGGAGCGGATGGCCAGCGCCCGCCAGGCTGTGTGGCTCTTCAACATCAGTGCTGACCCCTACGAACGGGAGGACCTCGCTGGCCAGCGGCCGGATGTGGTCCGAGCCCTGCTGGCCCGCTTGGCGGACTATAACCGCACAGCCATCCCCGTGCGCTACCCAGCTGAGAATCCGCGAGCCCATCCTGACTTTAATGGGGGTGCTTGGGGGCCCTGGGCCAGTGATGAGGAAGAAGATGAAGAAGAGGAGGAAAGCAGGGCTCGAAGCCTTTCCCGAGGGCACCGTAAGAAAAAATGCAAGATTTGCAAGCTGCGATCCTTTTTCCGTAAACTCAACACCAGACTGATGTCCCACCGGATCTGATGGGGGGAGGTGAGGTCCTTCCCCGCGCAAGCCTGGCCCTGGTCCTCACCAGCGAGGGGCCCCAGGTCAAGTCCTCATCTGCAGAGAAATGGAGGGCGTCGAGCCCCTCAGTTGAAGGGTGGGGAGCTTGGTTTAGGAATCGGGAGAGAATAAACTAGACTGGGATCCCTGGGTCCCAGTCCCACCTCTCCGTTGACTTGCTCTGTGACCTCGAGTGACCTGCATGAGCTCTCTGGGCCTCAGTTTCCTCATCTGGAGAATGAGCTCTAAGAGCCTTGTCGCTCTGTGGTGTGGACCTGGTGCCTGGGGCTGTGGTGGAGTTCCCATCAACTTTGTCACCTCCTAGCGCACTTAAGGCCTGGCTCTTGAACCCTGGACCTCTGTGGTACTTCTTGGGTGAGGGACCACCTGGAGGCAGCTCCAGGCCTGGACCCCAGCCGAGGCGTGGTGATGTGGCCGCTCTCTGAAGGGACCTGGGGGTGACCTTCCTGGATCTTCATGTGGCCTGGGCTAGTCCTGGGAACAGACTAGTGGTGGGAGCAGTGGTGGTGAGCTCGTCTTCCTGGGAGGGAAGGGGAGGACTGGGCATGGCTATTAGCTCCTGCAGGATCAAACTGTGAAAAGAGCCGTGCACCCACAATCAGGACATCTGGGTTCTACTCTGACCTTCGGCCCAGTCCTTTTCCCCTGGGCCTCGATTTCCCCACCTGCAATGGGAGTGCTAGCCCTGGCTCTGCCTACCTCACAGGCCTGTAGAGGACTGGCCGAGGTAATGGTTGTGGAGGAACCCGTGAACTTGATTAAAGCGCAGTAACACGGAAGCGAGGGCTGCAGTGCGGTTGCGAGCTCATGTGGGCGTGTGCACGTGCGTCCTGGGCCAGGCGTGAGCTCACTGTTGGTCCAGGGAATGGGAGAGGAGGTGGGCGCCCTGGGCAGGGGCAGAACGTATGGGACCTGGTCACAGAGCCACTGTGGGGCCTCGGCAAACCTCAGGCCCGCTCCAGGCCTCACTGTCCCTGTGTACAGTGGACAAGCTGAGAACCCTTCCCCTAGGTGTTCTGGGCACCCCTAGGTGTGTGAGTGTTGGGGGACACGGGCTGGGCGGTGGGGAGAAGAGGCATGGGGGTCTCGGGGCTCACTGGCTGTGTAGCGGGCCTCTATCCGCACACTGCGTTCTGCATATCTCCCTTCAGCTTCCAGTCGGTGCAGCGTGTGTAGGCGAAAGCCCTGCTGTGAATTTTGAAAATAGTTATTTTTGTCTCTGGCAAAGGAGGCCTGTTAGGACTCGTCAGCATGTGGATGAGCGGGACGGGTGGGGTGGGTGCGGTGCAGTGAGGGGGCTTCAAGAATTGGTTACAGAGCTGCATCCCTACTGCAGAGGTTGCTGAGCCCAGGAGGGAGGGGCCCGCCTGGGGCTGCGGGGTGGGGGTGACCATCCATGTCCTGGGGCCCTTCCTCCCAGCCCTGCTCTCTTTACCTCTTATGGCCTCCCCACAACTGGAACCCTTCTCTGTCTCCAGGATGTTGATGCCTGGGTCATGATGGGGCAGGGGCAGGACCAGCTGGGGCCTCTGGGTTCCGGCCACCCGCAGTTCTTCTGCCTGCTCTGGAGAGAAACTCTGAAGTCCCAGGTCTGGCATATCCCAGGGATGGGTTATCCATGGTCTGCCCATGACCCAAGATATTCCAGCTCTGCCGGGTCCTTGTCCCAGCTGCGTGGGCTGGCCCTTCCAGAGTGGCATGGATTCAGGGCTCCCCTGCCGCTCCAGGCTTACACCAGTTGAGTGGAGGCCTCTCCTGTGTCTGCTGAGTTGGCCCTGCCCAAGGTGGCCCAACCTCCGGCTCCAGCCCTGCTTCTCTTTCTGGGTCTCTGCCTTTTGGGGCCACAAGTGCAGGACCATAGAAGGCCAATTTCTGCTCTTCCCTAGGCACCAAGGCCTACCCCCTGTGGCCAATCTGGCCCCAAACATGGAGAGTCCAGCTGGGGCTGGGGGCTAGGGGCTGGCGCCTGCTCCCCGTGCCCTGAGAAGGAGGCTTGATCTTATCTTAAACCCAGCCTAGAGCTCATCTGCCTGAGTCCTGCCTAACCCAGAACCCAGCTAACAGCCCAGGAGCCCCACTGAAGCTTCAGTCTGTAACCCTGTCCACAGCCCAGCAGTCCCCAAGCCTGCCTACCTGGGGCACCGGCAGCTGGCCGGGGCCTGGGATTCGTTGCCCCGGTTGAGGGGCAACTCAGGGCTCAGGGCGTTGTGACGAGAGGCTCAGCCTGCTCGCTGTGGCATCTGCTCTGCCCAGCAATCCGCATGGCCCCCGACCCCCTTCTTTCCACCCCCTCTGGCTCCTGCCTTCCCCCAGCCAGGGCACCTGGGTCTGGACTCTGTCAGGCCCTTGAATGGCACCTCCAGGCATATGCTTGTACCGCCTATGGTGAGGAGGGGTGGAAGGAAGGGCAGACCAGAGGCAGCTCTGGCCCCTTAGGGGAGTGGAGCCTGGAGATGCCAGACAGGCCCCCTCTTTCCCCCTTGGCTGATCTGCCAGCCAGATAGTTTAGAGCCAGGGGCGGCCCTGTCGGAGTTGGGCCCTGTCTGTGGAACCCTGGGCAGGGATGACCAGTCCCTTAGGAGCCAGGAGAGAGCCCTAACCTGGCTGGAGGAGCGGGGCTCTGGGCCCCACTCTGGGCCTTGGCACTATTTCCTCTTCTTGGTTGGTGCCTTTGGGTACCTTGGGACCTAGGCAAGTAGCCCTGAGTGCAGGAAAGAGCGGGGCAGGGAGGGGAAGGGAAGGAGCGCTGCTGGGGGCGTCAGGCATCCCGGCTTGTCGTCCTGACTGCCCCGGACTTGTGCGACTGCAGGAGGGCAGCTTCCTCTCTCTGGGCCTCAGTCCCCTGTCTGTAAGGGGCCTGGGCCAAGTGGAGTCCAAGGAACACAGGGTAGGGTGCTGCAGTCAAACAAACCTTATATTGGTTAAGTCCCGCCACATCTCTGCAAAACGGGTGATGATTGTACCTCTCTCACGGACGTTTGTTATGAGGTATAAATAGTGCAATATGCAAAGTGCGCAGCACAGGGCTTGGCTCTGAAGTGGAAAGAACTATTTTTCACGTCCTTGGAGTCAGTGAAGGAACATCTTGTCTTTACATTTCTCAGGAAGGAAGGGAGGCCCCACTGGGAAAAAGACCTGCCGTACACACTGACAGCCAATGGCAGGACTTGAACTTGGGTCCTTGAGCTGAAGACTGCGCCGTGCAGATATGGGCCCAGTAGCTGTGGTTCTCTGTCCCTTGGCTCCCTGTGTCCTTCTCCCCTGCAAGGAGTGCCACGTATGTGGGACACCTCAGGGGACTGAGCTGCTCCCTGACCCCTGGCTCCTCTCCCTTCTGAGTGCGAGGCTGGCATGACTTACTGCAAGTAATGAACCAAATCACTCTCCACCTAGACCCTCTGCAGAATCATTTCTCTCTTGGCCCACTTTCCACCGATTCTGCCCCCATGCTCACTCCCCTTAATGGGACAGGCCTCGTGGGGACCGCGCAGATGGCACGTTTTCTGTGGTGCCTACCCAGACCCTGCAGGACCCTGAGGCACTCGGGCGTGTGTGTGTGAGCACACGTGGAGGCTGTGCAAGGTGGGATTTGAGTCGGGTGTCACCCCTGCTGTGGCCCAGGAACTTGGCCCTGGTCCCCGTTTGTCCCTCTCCAGCTCCATGGGGTACAGCCTGTGTTCCGGTTCCCTGTCCTAGCGTGTCAGAGCCAAGCTCAGTGCCCTCCAGGGCTCCCACCCCTGGCCACCAGCAAGTGGCAGGCAGGCCTGCTCTTGAGTATGGCACGCAAGTTGCAGCTGGGGGCACACGTGCTGGCTCTCCTGCTGCCACATCCCTGGGAAGTGGGGAGTCTGGCAGAAACAGTCTCCCTGCTGCAATCAGCGGCTCGTGCTCTCAGCGCCACCGAGGCAGGGCTGGCTCCTTGCTGCCCGCTGCCACCGGGCACAGCTGCCAGCTTCTCGGGCTCAGGGGAGGCAGTGAATTAGCGGTTGTGCCTCCTTGGCAGGGCAACAGTTACAGTCAGGTTGGGGGTGCCTGTCTGAGGCAGTGCCCACACCCCTGTGCTAGGCTCTCGAAGGTTCGGAGTGGTGTGTGTGTGTGTGTGTGTGTGTGTGTGTGTGTGTGTGTGTGTAAGAGAGTTGCCAAGGAGACTTTTTCCTCTTCTCCCTTCTCTTCCTCCCTCTCCGTCCTCTTCAGGCATCTCGGCACCATCAGGATCCTACAGCCTGGGTCCTGCCCATCCCCCTAGGACCGTGTGCACAGGATCCAGGCCAGCACCAGAAGGGAGAGAAGGATGACTGAGACTGAGAGAAAGAGAGGAAGGGAGATAGAAACAGGAAAGGGGATGAAAAGGAATAGGAAGGATAGGGACACCTGAGAAGGAACAGCTCAGGGGAAGGAAAGGAGTGGTGAGGAGAGGGGAGAGGATCAGGCCAGCTCCAAGCCAAGCAGGACTATCACCTCCTTTATTCAGAACATTAGATTCCCATTAATACAGCCTCAGGGCACAGTTGCCTTTTGTCTTATTTTTTAATTTCTAAAGCACCATTGGGTTGACACTTGACAAGCTGGAGGCCTTGTGACCCCTGCCTTCTAGCCCCAGTCCTTGGTTCTATTGGAATTCTGCAAACCAGGCCAGGGCAAGGTGATGTTCAAACCATGAGCTCAACTCCAGTGGGGACTCAGAGAATGGTACCCAAAGTGCTGGGACTTGAAGATAGCGATGTGTACTTCTTGCATGATTCAGAGAGAGCAGTGTGAAGACGGAGGGACTTTTGAGTCCCTTAATAAGAATAATTTCCCATCTACTGAGTATTTACAGTGTGTCACACACTGTGCTCATCTCATTTAATCCTGAGAACAGCCCTGGAGCTAGGGAATGTTTTACTCTATTTTGCTGATTAAGAAATTGAGACACAGGGAAGCTAGGATACCCATCCCAAATCACACAACCTAGAGGTCATGGAGTCACTCTAACCACTGCAGAACGCTGCCTCTCCTCTCCTCTGGGCAATGATGCAAGTGCCCTCAGTGGTGACTGAGGACTGTTCCAGTGCTTTCGTGTGTGGTAGCCATCCCCTCCTGGCGACAGGCTAGAGGGTCTGGGACACGGAGGTGGAGGTGCAGCCCTTCCTCCAGGTGTGCGCGTTCGCCTCTGGCCTCTAGCGGTATTCTGTGCCCTGCCCGCTGCCCACCGGCTGTGCGGCCCCCGAGCAAAGGCCTCTCTTCTCTGCCTCTGAATTGCAACGTTGGTGGCAGAAGCAGGAAGCATATTGTGTGCAGAAACAAAACTGAGTGGTTTTTCCTTTTTGTGAAGGTGGTAATGGTGCAATTAGTGGCTAAGCCATTACTCCCTCCTCCCTGGCTCTCCTCCCCTCCTTCCCCTCTGCCTCCCTCCTATTTCTCTCCTGGGAAGAAGTGGCTGCATCAGAGTCAACTCCATCATTCTCTCCCACTCCCAGCTCTCAGGAAGAGGGGCAGAATTGTGGGGTATGTACCCAGATTTCTCCAGGGGCTCCTGGACCTAGGGTAGTGAGTCAGGGATCTGCTGGGGTTGGGGATGACCAACAAGCAGACAATGTGTCCAGCAAGTGAGGTGACCAGTAAGGCAACTTGGAGGTTCCGAATGGGTGGGTTAGAAACCCAGAGGGTTTGGATCCTGGATCCTTTTATCCTGTGCTCATTGTGGGCAAGTGCTGGCATGAGGCCTCAGCCTGGTGGGCTGTGAAGTGAGCTTGAATGGAGGAGGTGGGTGTGAGGGTCTGAGATTCTGAGTTCAAGCTAGAGCGATGGGGGTGGTCGTGGTCTCACTTTAGACCTCCCTTCTCCTCTTCTAGAAACTAAAAAGAGGCCTCACAGTTACATACTCCCCAAAGGCCTCTACAGCCCTCAGCCTGTTGTATCTTCACAGCCTTCCTCTGCAGTGGCAACTTTGTTCTGTTTTGTAGAAAAGGAGCTAGAGGCTCAGAGAGGGGCTGTGACTTTCTCAGCGTCACACCGTTAATATATGTTAGGACTGGAATTGAATTCAGATCTTTAAACGCCAGTCCTTTTCCTTCTTAACCCCCCGGGCCTTGGGGTGAGATCTTGGGGCCATAGATATGGTTATTGCCCTGAAGAGTTGAAGTTGGCCAGGAAAGTGCCCACAAAATTTGGGAATGAGGATTTTAGGGCAGGTCCACGGCCACTCCCCTCCAAGCCAGGCCATGCTCCCCTCCCCACTGCCGCCTCAACCTCTTTCACCTTGACTTGAAGCACAAGCAGAAACTGGGACATGAGCCCCAGGAGACCAGATCTCCATGGCCCCTCTGGCGGCCTGGGGTAACGGAGTGGTTATGGAAGAGACCTCAGGAGGGGACCAATTGTCATGGCTGAGAGGGGTTGGGGTGAGCAGGCAGCCAGGGATATTCCCTCCAGAATCCTGATAGCTTCTGTGCACTTCCCCCTAGCTAGGGTCCCAGTGTGATGGACAAGGTGGCAAAGAACAGAGAGAGAAAGAGAGAGAGAGAGAGCAAAATAAGAAAGACAGAGGAAGAGGCAAAAAAAATTAGAGGGGAGCAGAGAGATAGTTACAGAGGTTATGGTGATCCACCGAGAGAGAGAGATCCCAATGAATTAGCTATCGTTTCACTGTAAACCTTAGAACCTGGCTGTTGCCAGGGCAACGGGGCAATACCTGTCTCTCCAGAGGAGATGAAGTTGCCAGGGTAACTGCATCCTGTCTTTCCGGGGGACCATCCCAGAATGTGGCACCCACCAGCCGTTACCATGGCAACTGCCTTTTTGCCCCATTTAATCCCGTGTCGTCTGTTACAAGGGCCCCACAGTTGGAAGTGGGGGAGGTGCGAAGATTGAAGATTACTTGTAGACTAAGTTTGTTCTCCTTCCCCTCCTCCAGCCCCTCCCTTGGTCCATCACCTCGGGGGTGCTGGGTCCACCCACCCCCGGGTCCACACAGGCCTGCAGTACTGTGTGCAGTAGGGCCAGGGCGCCCGGGAGCAGGTTTTGAAGTGGAAGGCAGGCAGGTGTTGGGGAGGCAGTTACCGGGGCAACGGGAACAGGGCGTTTCGGAGGTGGTTGCCATGGGGACCTGAATGCTGACGAAGACTCGCGAGGCTGTGAGCAGCCACAGTGCTCTGCTCAGAAGCCCCGGGCTCGTCAGTCAAGCCGGTTCTCAGTTTGCACTTGGCAGCACGGGCAGGCGAGTGGCCCCTAGTTCCGGGAACAGAGCAGCGGCATCCCAGTCCTGGTCCTCCAGCCCCAAGCCTCGCCTGCCCACCCAGCGCCAGGATGGCCACCATCACCTGCACCCGCTTCACGGAAGAGTACCAGCTCTTCGAGGAACTGGGAAAGTGAGTTGCACCTCAGAGAGTCCTGGAGGGCTCAGGGGGTCAGTGTCATGGGTGGGGGTGTGCACATGCAGTGCTTCCAGTGCACACACAGGGAGGAAGGCTGCATGTGTTTGGGGGCACTTGTACGTGCAGAGTGCCTAGAGCCAGGTGCGGGCATGTTTGCCAAGATGAGCCAAGGCCAGCCCGGCGAGTGTGTGCGTAGAGGTGAAGGGTTGACAGTGCATGGCAGTGTCTGTGCGTGTACACACACACACACATACACACACAAATGCACATGACCTGGGCACACACAGATTCTTAGAAACAGGATTAAAAAGGGATCTTCCCAGTCAGCTGAGTCTAAGGCTGGAATCCCCCTGTTGAGTTTCTCTTGAGGTGGCCATCTCCCTCAACTTGGTTACTTCTGGTGACAGAGAGCTCACCACCTTCCAGGTAGTTCCTCCTGCCTTTAGGCACCTACAGCAGCTGTGCAGAGTGGCCAACTTCTCCCTGTAAGCACATCCCCTCCCCACCTCCCCCCTGCCAGCTCCTGCCAGGGGTGAGGGCAACGATACAGCAGGGGTTAATAACGGAGCCACTGGTGAGGCTTCCTAGGTGTTGGAAGGAGGGGAGGGGCAATCAGGCAAGCAGTGGGGGGACACTGCTGGTTGCAGGGGCTAGTGATGTGAGGGTGCACCAGCTCTGGTCTCTTGGCAAAGTTGTCCAGCCCCAGAGCTCGTTTCCTGCCTCTGATGACTGGTGTAGAGAGAAGGGTGGGAGGATGTGGGGGGTGGAGAGCCCTTTGGGGTAGCCCGATAGATTGTGGAGTGTCCGGGAAGCATTCCCGGATGCCGCCAGCTAAGTCTGTGGAGGATCCGGGGATGGATCCATGGTAGGGGTACAGTTTAGAGGCAGAGTTTTCCCCGTGGGCAGAGCAGCTCCAGTGCCCTGGGTGGTCCCCACTGTAGCAGCAGGAGTGCAGGGGAGAGGGGCCCTGTGAGCAGGTATGTGCTGCTGTGAGGTCTGGATGTGCACACACAGGGGTGTGCTTTGATGTGTGTTGCTGCGTGAGGACTGACTCTGGGGTACACTTGCATGCACTGAAAAGGTGTGCATGTGTTCACATGTGTGTGCACCGGAAGGGAGGTGCTGGTGTGTGCTTCATGTGTGAGGCCTAAAAATGCAAGTGTGCCCTGCAGGGGTGGGTGGATGCAAGTGGCACAAGCAGGTCCGTTCGCTGGTTTGCAGGGGAACGAAGGTGTGTACATGTGTCACTGTGTGTACACATGTATGGCCGGTCAGAGCTATATGCACATCAGCTGTGCATAAATATATGTCTGTGTAAGGATGCACATGTGGGACTTGGGCTCACTGGTGTTCCTGTGAGGTCTGGACATGCACGTCTGTGAGGAACAGGGGGGCATGTCCACGGGAAGGTTTATGTGTGTGCGTGTGAGGCCTGGGCCCATGGGCTCGGGTGGGAGTATGGGTGTTGAAGGCGTGTGTGAGCTCAGGCTGGTGTCTGCATATATGTGGGAGGTTGGCCTGTGGCTGTGTATAAGTAGGCTGCCCGCACACACACACACACACACACACACATATGCACACACACACACACACACTCACACAGTTGCCCACCAGGCTATCCTGATACCTACAGGCACACACCAGCTCCCTCATACAGACACACACCCATGTGCAGATGTGTGCTCACTCCTGTCTGCAGACTTCCTGTCTTTCTGAGTGTGCTTTTGCGCTGGGGATGTGGGGGGCTGGACAGCAGGAAGGAAACGTTTGGGGCTGCTCTGGAGGACTGAGGCTGTCTGCTGCACTTGTGCAGGGACCCCTTCTCAGCTGGGTTCTGGCACCCACGGAACCAAGGATTCCCTGATCAGCTGGGAGCTGCCTTTCAGGGTGCGAGCAAGCCTCGGTTTCGGGAGGACTGCGTCAGGGTGCAGTGAGATGGAGTTGAGACATGACTCAGGCGCTCAAAGTGAAAATAAAAGTGATGTTTTGCCCCAAGAGGAGATGGATATCTTCAGACTGGGTGCTGTGGGGGTGACTTGTCAGGGAGAGCCTGCATGAGCCTTCTCAGCCCTGCTGTCTGCTGGGGTGCTTGGAGGGATTGGGGCAAGGGCAGAATTTCAGGGGACAGGGAGCCCTTTCGTGGCCATGGCAGGAAAACTGAGGGTGGCAGGCATGGCCAGGCCTAATCTGATCAATTTCAGACCTTTTCCTTCCACAACCATCAGTGCTTTTAACCTTTTTTAGGTCACATATTCCTCCAGGAATCCAATGAAAGTCTAAGTCTACCTTCCCTAGAAAAATACAGAAACTTACGAAACGGTACAGGCAATGTCACGACTTGCAGGACATAGGAAAAGCTAAGGATGGGCCTGAGGTTCAGGCTGCTTGTATCGGAAAAAAAAAAGATGAGGCTCTAAAGCCTGGATCTAAAAGGCCTGGGTGCATCACTGAGGAGACAGGGCTTTCATGCTCTGCGTGCAGCTTCAGTCCAAGTGCCTAGTGGGACAGGAAGTGGCAGTGCCCACAAGGTCTGGACCTCACCACCCATAGCACTGTGACACTGGGGGGGCTATAGCACCTCTTTCCCCCCACCTGTAACCTGGAGATAAAAAAGGGCTGGGAGGATGAAATGAGATGGTTCTCATAAAGACATAGTGACAAGCCTGGCACACTGTGGTCATTGTTGCCCTCAGACGAACAGGCTGAAGCTGACCTGCCACGTCTTTACCTTTTGTCTGGAGTTTGCCCAGCTTGGCAGAGGGGGCTGACCAAGCCCTGCCCCCCACCCCACCCTCCCAGGCTGGCAGGGATATGCAACAGCTCCTGTTCTGTGGGGATAAACAGCGAAGGTGCCTGCAGGGCCCATCCTTCAATTGGTGACCCAAGGTCCCTGTCAGCCGGGACACGGCTGTTACCACCCAGAAACCGAGCCCCCATTCTGGGAGCCCACTTCAGATCACTGGCACGGTGACTGCCTGAGGCAGCTGGGCTGGCCCTCCAAGGGGACATGGGGGTCTTTGGACCTCCTTCTGAAGGGCCCTGGCTGCCCAGCTGGAGAGGAGGACACGTGCCTCTCGAGGGCTTCCTGGCACCCTGCCCAGTGAGGCCTGGCTCCTGACTGCAGGCCTTTGAACAGCTCGTGGTAGGGCTGGCAGTCCGTCCCCCGCCTGGTGGGCAGCCAGTGGAGGGGGTGTGGGCTGGAGTCAGGGCCCTGGGGCCTCTTGATGCCACTAGACGAAGGTCGCACTGCGGCATGTGATCCACATAAACCAGGAACTTGATTCCAGTTTCCCTAGAGGGTTGAGCTGGGTCTGTCTCTTGGGACCCGGAGACTAGCTCACTTCCTCCTCCCTTGACCCCAATCCTCCTTCCTCCCATGGGAGAGAGAAATGGAAGCCCAGACCTTAGGAGCACAGATGCTTGTTTGGAGGCAAAAGGCAGGCTGCAGCGACGCCGGCTGCAGGGCCAGAGTGGGCCCGGGCAGTGGGACCAGAGCTCCCCCGCAGACCCAGCCTTCTCGAAGACCAAGATCAGGGGAAGGGGTTGGGTTCCAAGGGGTAGAGAAGGAGGATGCCTCCACCAGCCTTTGACATGCTCTGGGCTTTGGATCCCACTCCCAGGAGAGGTTAGTTAGAGCGGCAGAATTACCCTGCAGCCTGTGTAATCACTGGGGGGCACAGAAGGAGGCTCAGAAGGGGATGTTACTTGAGAAAGGGGTGCGGGAGGAGGGAGGGAGGCTGGAGAGCTTGCAACCCACTCTTTCCTCTCTAGAAGCAGGGGCCTGAAACTGACTTAAGGACGGTGTTGGGGCTAGGGGAGGGGCTGCAGGCACCAGCAAGGTTCCCCAAAGGAAGGGGGAGGGCTACCTCCAGAGCCCCCCCAACTCCTCTTACCTCCATGGCTTTGTATCATGAACGAGGCTTAGACTGGGATGATCAGTGGGGGACACTGGGGACCAGAGGCAGCTCCCTGCGCTGGGCGGGGGTCGGTGGGGGGGAGCCCAGGGTCCTGGGTGCTTAGGTTCTCTCTTGGGACACAAGCTCTAACATCTGCAAAATGTGTTTAGCAATCCCACCCTTCCCCGGCAGAGCTGTTAGGAGGATCGATGGTGTAATATTGGAGAGGGAGAAAATACATGGGCATCGATGTACTCCCCCCACCAAAGACCGGTATTGTGCTTTTATTTTGCTTCTAATAACCTCTCACCTTCACAGCACTTTGGGGCCGGTGTGGCACTTCTCCACCCATTAGCTCTGAGGGAGGCAGAGAACTTACTCGCCCATCCTACAGATGAGGAGACTGAGGCTTGAGAAGATGGAATGACCAGCTCGGCAGACTGGTGGCAGCTCTCAGGCTTGGGTTTGGGTCTCCAGCACCCTGCGTGTGGGGGGAGGGTTGATGAGAGGGGCCGCTTCTGGTGCCCTGTCTGGGGAACACTTCCAGGGAAGAGGGGTGTGGCCTTGTGGGTGAGGGAACTCTGAACTGTCACTTATATATGTCCAATCATGGTTCTCCTTCTAATTTGAGGCACCACCCTGGGTGGATTCCTCGTCCTTGGTGTACCTCAGCTTTACCATCTGTGACATGGGGATCAGAGCACTTCTGCAGATGCTGAAATGTGCCGTTAGAGCTGCTACCCTCTTTAGCCTCCGTCTGTGGAAGGCACCCTTGAGGAATTTCGGGCTTCCAGAACACCAGAGCTGGGAGGACCATAGACACTGTCTCTCACAAGCATCAGCGGTGGAGCCAATGCCCAGGGAGAGGTGGTTTGCCCAAGGCCACAGGGAGAGGCAGAAGCAGGGTCTGGTAGGGGACCAGATGGTGTGCAGGGGCCAGAGGCCAAGGATGGGAAGTTGGGGGGCAGGTGGGAAGGGGACAGCCTTTCCTCCCTCCTCCTCCGAGCCAGCAGAGCGGAAGGCACGCACATGTTCTGGTGCATGCCGCAGGCCTCCGCCTCCACACAGCCTGAGACACACTGACACTGCCGAGCTTCCCTCCCGCCTGCCCGCCTCCCTGCACAAGCGCGCGGTGACTGCTGCCAGCACCCCTGCAGTCTTGGGCCCCGGTCCTCTCAGTGGGGTGATGGCAGAGCCTTGGAATGCAGCGCCTGCATCCTGTTGCTAGTGCACGAACACACACACACACACACACACACACACACACATACACGGGTGCATGTGGACGTGCAAGTACACAAACACACTGGCTCCAACAGGGCATCGAGCAAGAGTCTTACCTCCCAGTGCAGGGAGAGCAAGATGATGCTGGCTAGGCTTCTGGGCTGTCTCTCTCTCTCTCTCTCTCTTTCTCTGCCCTTGCCTCTCGTCCTTCCCTGTGTCTCTCTGGTCTCTGTTTCTTTCTCTCCCCTTCCCTCTTTTTAGTGCTGGTCCCTTGGCCACAGTCCACCCCTCCTGCATGCATGTTGCCCGTGTCACGGTCTCTTCCGAGCCTCTCTCTGGCACAGTAGGAAGCCTCCCTCCTCAGGCCAGCCTGATGCAGCCCCCTGAGCATGTCACAGCCTGCTGACATCCAGCCCAGGCACTAGATCTAGGTCCTCGTGGGGCTTAGCTGCCCACCAAGACGTCAGGTGGGCCTGTAAGGCCTGTGGGACTTTCTGTGCTGGAAAACGCTGACAGCCTTGGTGTCTTGGCATCACATAAAAGGAGGAGCACTTCTGTGACTCTTGCATCCACTCAACAAGTATTTCCTGACAACAGACTCTGTTCCCAGCCCCAGGCTGAGCCCAGCAGATACCACATGCCAGACTTATGTCATCTCTGCCCCTTTGGGGCTTACGGTTTAGTGAGAATCTGACATTAATTAAATCACTTCAGATATTATTATTTAAATGCAACTGGTTAAGGGCTCTGAGCACAAACATGAGGCTATGAGCTGCAAAGAGACCTCAACTAGTTGGAATGAGGGAGGTATCAGGGAAGGCTCCCCTCAGGAGGTGACACTGGGGAGCTGGAAGCTGAATAAGAGTCAGTCAGAGGGAAGAGGGTGGAATAGTGTTCCTCAGAGTGGGAACAGTGCAGGCAAAGGCTTTGAGGTGTATATTTTGATGGAGCATGTCAGCCCCAGGGAGGTTGGTGGACCTACTCTTCTTAGGCCTGCTCAACTTGCCTCCAACTTTTGGATGCCTGGGTACTAAAAGGAATATTAAAAACCTATAGAATGTCTAGAAGAGGGGGCCTAGGCAGGGTGGCCAAGGTCTGGAAGCCAAATTAAGTGAGAGAGGGCTGAGGAGCTGGGGGAATTTAGCAGGGAGAAAAGACCCCTCGGGGGTGTGTCCTCTCCCCTCATCTCTGCAGGGGCATCATGTGGCCCCAGAGATGAGACAAGGCTGCTCTGTGTGGCCCTGGAGGGCAGAGCAGGACCAAAGGTGTAGAGTAACAAGGAGGTGGGTTTCAGCTCAGCGTAAGGAAGAACTTCCCGATGGTCAGAACTGCCCTTCTACCGCCCAGACGGACATGGCCTTGGGAGATAGTGAGCACCCTGCTAGCAGAGAGATGCATGCACTTCCACAGCCCTCTTCTCACCCCGTGCCTCCAGTTCCCTCCTGCCCTGCATCCCTGTCCTCGCCTGGCGAGATGCTGTGCTGCAAACACGAAGTGGGCGACGGTTTCGGGGCCAGAATAGCCTCAGTTCTGCACAGAATACCAAAAGGAAGAGCGCTCCCTTGTCTTAGGGACGGGGAAATAAGGCCCAGAGAGGGTCAGGGCCTTGCCTGAGGTCACACCAGCCAGTGACACATGAGGTTTGGGCGCTCCAGCCTCCTTCCAGTCCAGTGCTTGGCTTTTTACCCCTTGGAGCCTCTCTCTCTGAAGCTCTGAAAGTCTTTGCTGTGTACGTGTCCATGGAGCCAGGCCAGGAGGCCCTTGGAGCCTGGGGAGAAAGCAGACCCTCAGCCTTTTTTCCTGCTTTGCCTGCTCTGATCCTGTCACCAAGCTCTGTGGAGATATATATATATATATATATATATATATATATATATATATATATATATATTTACACAGCAGGTTCTTATTAGTTATCCATTTTATACATATTAGTGTATATATGTCAATCCCAATCTCCCAATTCATCACACCACCACCTGTGGATTTTTTTTTTTTTTTCTTTTTTGTAACCCATTCAAGAAAACCCAGGCATAGCCCAAACAAGGAATATGTTGGAACTTTTGTTGGTTCAATGTTCCCTGCATCAAAGAGACTCTTCTGGTTCCCAGTGCTTCTGTGTCCCCCACAAGACTTCTGCTGGGTTGGCGCACGGCAGGCCTGGGGGGTTGTGCAGGATAGCTTGAAGACACTGTGTCCCTGCAGGATCTTTTGGAGTCTGGAAGTGGGCGGCTGCAGCGGCTTGGGGAGGGATGTGTGGTTTCAGAAAAAGGTCCTAGGATTTCTGGCTCTCAAATGCTAGTTTGCGGAGTTTGGGGCAGAGCTGCCATGCTGAGCTGGGGAGAAGAGAGAGAAAAAAGTGGAAGGGGTCCTGAGCTGCCAGCCCCTACCATCTCAGCTTTATTTGCCGTCTGGTGACCTGCATAGCTGTGTTTTGTTTGTTTGTTATTAAAAATGATACTATTGGGCTTCCCTTGTGGCACAGTGGTTGAGAGTCCGCCTGCTGATGCAGGGGACATGGGTTCGTGCCCCGGTCCGGGAAGATCCCACATGCTGCGGAGCGGCTGGGCCCGTGAACCATGGCCGCTGAGCCTGCGCGTCCGGAGCCTGTGCTCTGCAACGGGAGAGGCCACAGCAGTGAGAGGCCCGCGAACCCAAAAAAAAAAAAAATGATACTATTGCTTCAAACGAAAAAAATAAAGAGGGCTTAAAAATGATCAACAGTTGATTTCACAGATGGGTAAACTGAGGTCCCCCCAAAAGTGAAGGGAATTGCTTAAAGTATGTAGAGGTGGGTGTTTTGGAAACCAAGATGTTCATTTCATTTCTGAACAAATCTGATCCCAGATTTTTAACTGTTTGAGGAATCTAGGAGCCCTCAGAGAATCTCATATGAGCCACAATCACCCCTGAAAACACACACTCACTCCAACTCACAGAATGTTGTATAATATTTCCCACAGATCCCCCCACCCTAACGCCCCTCTGTGGACCCCAAGTTAGGGCCCTCTGATCCGAGAGTATGGGGTATTGGAAAGAGCAAAAGACGATGAGTCAGGAGTCCTGGGTTCAAGGTCTTGACCTCAGTTTTTTTATCTGTAGTATGGGAAGAGAATGGACCTCAATGGCAAGATACTATTGCAGCTTCCGATGTAGCCACATGTGGCCCACACTCTGACCCCTGCGGTGGAGCTGCTCTGGTGGCCAACCCCAGCTCTGTCCCTTCCCCCAGCCATTCAAACCCCATCTGCTCTGGGTTCCATGCCCCCAGGGCTTGCTCTTTGCCAAGTGATCAGATCAGCTAACCTGGGCTGTAAGTTACTGACCACCAAGAGGTATTGGAAGTTAATCCTCTCACAGATAACAGGTCTGTATACATTTGAGCAGGAACGTTCCTTTTTTTTTTTTTTTTTTGGCCACGTGATGCACCATGTGGCATTTGGGATCTTAGTTCCACAGCTAGGGACTGAACCTGTGCCCCCTGCATTAGGAGCACAGAATCTAACTACTGGACCACCAGGGAAGTCCCGAGCAGGAACTTTCTGAAATCACCCCAGCTTGTCTCAGAGAGGTAGAATGCTTAGGTATATTAACCCAGAGTGGGGAGATTTGGGGGGAGGAGAGTGGACTTTGATTAAGAGGTGCCTATCACATAGCATCCAGGCAAGATGGTGAGTAGCTAGAAATTTGGGACTAGCATTCTGAAGAGAGGAGGGGCAGTATAGAAGCAGTTTTCAACCTTGGGTGATGGTCAGTGGCTTTCATCATTTTGGGGGGGATGGGTGTCAGGGAATCCTCTGTCAAGCTAATGAAAAATATACATCCTCTGCCCAGAACAATGCACAGACATAGAATAATTTTGTTAAAATTTTAGGTGTGTTCGTGAACGCGCAGAGCCTCCCCAGAGATCACAGCTTATGGTCCTGGGTAAAAGGGATGGAGGGGGAAGAGGTAAGAATGGGTGGAGAGCGAACAGGGAGCAGCGATGCTGAGGGGAGGAGGGATGAAGAAGTGAAAGCACTGTCAGCAAGTGGCGGGGGGGTGGTCCGGGGAGAGTGTGGCAACCCAGAAAGAAGAGGGAAGCTGGGTCTCAAAGCTGGGTGGTCAGTGGGGCAATCAAGGCAGATCAATCAGACCTAGTGGGGGATGCCGGAGCTGGCAGGGGGCTGGGGGGACGGGCCTGGCACAACTTTTCTTCCAGGGAGCCCGGAGGTGGGAACCAGATTGTGGTGGGTTCATGGAGTGTGGGAGGTGGGAAGAGGAGGCGGTGGATGTCGGACACTTGTTCTGGAAGTTTGGCAGCAACAAAGGGAGGAAGGAAGTGGCCCAGGTTGCTGGGTCGAGAGAAACGCTCTTGATTTTTTTTCAATTTTTAAAGTTTGGTAGAAGGAAGGTTGTTTATTGTTGCAGAATGTGGGAGACCTGGGTGTGTTTGAGGAAGCAGACAATGAAGGGAAGACCCTAGAGATTGTCAGGACTCCTGCTCATCAGACCCCCAAGGAGGGCAGAGTGGAGAGAGGGTTCAGTGACTGAAGCCCCGTAAGCAGTGTCCCCACACCCACAGGCAAATGCCCTGGGCTCTGGGAGGCTCCGGCATAAAGGAGGGGAGGGTTCCTTTAGGGGAAGTTGGCAGTAACCAGTCTTGGGTATCAGGAACCTCTTCTTATCACTACGTAGCAGACACTTCTCACAGCTGGCCCAGGAGGAAATGGGGCTGGGGCTCCTCATCTCCATTTTTCAAATGGAAGGATAAGCAAGTTGGCAGCCAAGGACCCAGGCCTTCTGAGTCCCCATCTAATGTTCCTGGTGCCGCCTCTGCAGCCATGTCAGCATTTTGGGGTGTTTTAGGCCAGAGAGGGTGATGAGCCTGCTGTGGGTGGCAGCCAGCAACTCCCAGGACACTCTGCTTACCAGGCAGCTGAGAAGCGATCTCCCAGTGTGAATCTTGCTTCTCATGGCCCATTAGCACGTCCGCACATTCTCAGCCACACTGGACCCACTATCACGGCAACCTCCCCATCCGTCAGTCGGAGAACCAGGTGCAGCCTCCCTGCCTGCCCATACCCAGGGACAGGCTGCTGGGCCCTGGGGAGCACCCCACCCCCTCACCATGGCCTCCCCACACCTCCTGTCCTGGCTTGCTCCTTCCCCGAGCTTGGCAGACAAGGTCCAATTTTCCTCTGATGATGCTGGCTGTTCTCATCACTTCGGAGATCATGATGCCTATAAAAGGTGTTGTTTCTTGAGCATTTACTATACTCCAGGGACTGGGCTAAACCCACTGCATACCTTACTCTCTCACTGGATCCTTGAAACAGCTGCTCAGGGTGGGTACTATTCTTACTTACATTTTACAGGGGAGGAAATAGTCTTACCAAGGTTAAATAACTTGCTGGTAAGAGGCTGAACCACAATTTGAACTCTGGTTTGCCTGGTTCAGGAGCGCCTGTTCTTATCCACATAAAACCTCACTATCCAATATGGTGTTCACTAGCCACTTACAATGATTTAAATGAAATAACATTAAAAATTCAGTCCTTTAGTCCCACTAGCCACACTTCAAATGCTCTATAGCCATATGAGGCTAGTGCCTGTCACAATGGACAGCACAGAATATTTCCATCATCACAGAAAGTTCTGTTGGACAGCTCGCTACAGAATATTGAAGGTGGAAAGGCCTGTGTACCTTTTAGTCTCACGCCCACCCCACCCCACAAGTTGCAGATGAAAAAATTGATGCCCACGCTGGGCCGGACCCCTGCCCAAGACCTCCCAGCAAGGCTGAGAGCTGAGGTCTTGTCCCTCCAGTGTCTATCTTACACACGCACCCCTCCCTGCCCACATTCTGTGACCCTCTCCTAACATGGGTACTTACCCAGGGTGACTCACGTGTGCTTTGTCACACCCAGAGCCTCTTGGCATCACATACACAAGGGCACTGATGGGCTGCTGACACACACCTGTGGGCAGACACCCCCCCCACCCCGAACCCTTTGCACCCAGGAACGCTGTCACAGTCACTCCCAGTACCCCCCATGGACATCTCCCACTCACATAGGGCCCTCGCTTGCAGGCCTCATCCCTTCCTCTTGGGACCCCTGGTCGCTCCCTCCCACCCTGCCCTCCCCACCTTGGCCTCCTCCCCTTTTCCACCCTGTCCTGTTTCCAGGCTCCTACCCACCCACCCACTGGCCACCTGCTCAGCTCAGGGCCGTGGGAGGAGTGGGTTGGCTCTTCCTTTTGCCAAGGCTGCTGGGCTGTGGCCACTGGCTCATGCGGGACGAGAATGCAGAAACATGCCTTTTTTAAACAAAAGATAAAAAAGAGAGGAAGTTAGGGCTGCGAGCTTGCTGCCCACACTCTCATTTTGCTGCAAATTCTCCTCTGCCCCTCCTCTCCCTGATCCCCAGCGCCGGGACAGGCAGGGAGGAGCCTTTCCACTTGTGGATGGAGACCTGAGGCTGCGTAGGTAGAAAGAGGGGCTCCTTGGCCCAGACCCTTTCCTCGCCCCATTCAGGCATTTGTGTACCTGGCACTGTGCCCAGTGTTTTGCATGTGTTACCTCCCTTAACCTCCCCAACAAACCCAGGAAGGAGATATTATTATAGACCGCATTTTATAGGAGGAAACAGACAGTTGAAGGGCCAAGTTCAATATCACACAGTCGGGGCTCAGTCACGATCGGATCACAGGGCTTTGTGAGCCCAGAGCCCCTGCTTTTTAGGGTCACACTCTCTTGCCTTTGGTGGAGTCAGAAGAACAAGGGCAGGTGACCTGGATTCTCTTCACAGCCTCGAGAGGATAATGCCTGCTCTCTTGAGGCTTCAGTTTCCTGATCTGTGAAATAAGGGATCATAATTCCAACTTCACAGGGTTGCTGTGAGGGCCAAGGAGCTTAGTGGTGAATGTGCATTTGAAGGGAGGACATCTTCTGGGTATGTGAGAGGCTGTTGTTCTCTGGATCAGTAGCCCTGAACTGGATTTGATAAACTCCTCGCTCTGAGAATCTGCTAAAAGCTATGCATTCTTGCCCCAGAAAAAAATGCATATGCCTACGTTCAGAGACACAGGGTTCCTGCAGCTGCTCCGCCCTTGGCCTGGGCCCCTAGTTAGAGCCTGGGATTTACACAAATCTTGGTGCTGTGTTTTGAGGAGGAAGTTCAGCAAGCGTGCCTTCTCTTGTTTTATAGACATGGCTCTTAGGTCCTCAGTTCCTGGGGCAGAGCCCAGGATCATAGAGCCTCTTGAGCCTCTCTGCACAGAGCCCCATGTGATGGCCCATCAATGCTGATTTCTAGGGGGACCAGGCATTTAGCAGGACTTCCCCAGAAGGCGGGCAGGGCAGTGCCAAGCTGGCTGGGAAACAATCACTTGGGCAGCCTGTTAACTGAAAATACTGATTTCTGGGCCCGCATCTGAAGGTTCTGATTTGGTAGGTCTGGGAGAGGCCTTGGAATATGTTTTTTTGTTTTTTTGAAATTTATTTTTGGCTGCATTGCGTCTTTGTCGCTGTGTGCGGGCTTTCTCTGGTTGTGGCGAGCAGGGGCTATTCCTCGTTGCGGTGCGCGGGCTTCTCATTACTGTGGCTTCTCGTTGCAGAGCACGGGCTCTAGGTGTGTGGGCTTCAGTAGTTGTGGCATGCGGGCTCAGTAGCTGTGGCTCGCGGCTCTATATGTCAGACTTCCCTGGTGGCACAGTGGTTAAGAATCCGCCTGCCAATGCAGGGGACACGGGTTCAAACCCTGGTCCGGGAAGATCCCACATGCCGCGGAGCAACTAAGCCCGTGCGCCACAACTACCGAGCCTGCGCTCTAGAGCCGCGAGCCACAGCTACTGAGCCCGCATGCAGCAACTGCTGAAGCCCGTACGCCTAGAGCCCATGCTCTGCAGCAAGAGAAGCCACCGCAATGAGAAGCCCACGCACTGCAACGAAGAGTAGCCCCTGCTCGCTGCAACTGGAGAAAGCCCGCACGCAGCCACGAAGACCCAATGCAGCAAAAAAAAAAAAAAAAAAGATTCCCAAGGCATTCTGAAACAGCCAGTTTGATAACCATCGATCTAATGTCTTTATCTAGAATGGAGTTTTTTTTCTCTAGTGGAGAAATTATATTTCTCCCTCCCTGCCTCACATCCTCCCTTTCTCCCTCACTCTATCCATCCATCCCTCCATCCAAGTTAATTAAACTCCAACTCTGGCCCAAGCATGAGCTAGATGCTGGTGAGTGAGACAAGCCCTCCTTCTCTGCTCCTCCTCTCCCTGGAGTTCACAAAACCTTTCCCAGAAGTGACCCCTTGAAACATTCTCTCTCCTGGGGCTTCTGAGAATCATGGCCTCCCACTGGGCAGAAACCTCCCTGTTTGGGTAGGGTGGGCACCTTTGAGAGACCAGTGTGTGTACCTTCCTCAGATATCTGTTCCTATTCCTAAAACCCCAGACTGAAATCTTCTCCCTGTCTCATTTCAGAACCTCTCACCTAAATCTGCCTCCTGTTCCTATAGTAACATTTATGGAGGCCCTGTTGGTAGGTAGCATTGGGTACCTGGGCATGGGTGTGGAGAACATCCCAGTCCTGGCCCTCAGGAACCCGCCGTCTGGTGCACGGATGAGCTGAACAAGCAAGCACAGTCTTAGGCTAGATGGGGAGGTGTGGGGTGCTCTGGGAGCACAAACAACGGGACATGTCGCCAGGAGGCTTCTCAGGGAGGGGCACCCGGTCTGCTGCTCTCTCCAGGCGGAGAACAGGCAGGGCTGCACACCCCATGGACGGTCTGTTGCTGTGCCCATGAATTCTGGCCTTCCTCAGCTTTCCTACGAGGTCATATTTCCTGGTCTCTAGCCCTCCTCCCAGATCTTTCTTACTTATCCTTCGCCACAGTTTCCCACCCATTCCCTTCATGCTGCCCGGACACGAAGAAGCCAGTGACACAATGCCCAGGGGGTGTGTAGAGCAAGCATCTCCGCCAGCCTGCGGGCTTTCTCGGTGCCTGCCAGCGTCCGCCCCTGCTCCCATCAGCCTCATTTTTGTGGCTTGGACCTGCCTGTGTGCTTCGGAGAGGGGATCAAAGTTTGAAGGATATGGTGGGGTGAGGCCATTTCAGGAACCTGGGCATTCAGGCCAGCAAGCGGCAGGCTCCCTGGGTGGAAGAGAAGTCAAAAACCTGGGGGAGGAAATACCTGAGTTCTAGACATGACATGGCCTGTAGCTAGCTGTGTGACCTTGAGCAGTCAATCTACCCTGAGCTACACTGAAGCTCAAAATCTTGGGCTCCGCCTCAGACTTAAGCAATCAGAACCTGTCTTTTAAACAAGATGCCTGGGTGATTCATATGCACATTAAAACTGGGGAAGGCTGCCCAGGAGACTTGCTTCTTGACATTAGCCTGTGGTTAAGGTGGTAATGGTGGTGACCACAGGGGGCCTCCTCTGTGATGTGAAGGGGTTGGACCAGCTGACCTTTGTGGTAGAGGGTACAACATGGCACCTAGATGACAGATCTAGCCCTCAAACTAGTTTTGTTTGGCAAAATACTGTGTTTAAATTTTTTGGAATAAGGTACCAGTATTTAAAAATTGGGAAATGTCACGAAAATACCCAGACTTCCAGTTTTTCTCAAAAAATCAAACAATCTGGGAAATGGGCCACATTCCACATGGCAACAATGTCTTCTATGAGCAGTGAAACCCACAGCCCTTGCTCCAAGTTCTCCCAGCCACAAATACGTTGAAGATAAAAACCCAGGAGTCTCTTAAAACATGAAAAACTGCTCAGCTTCGCTCTTGATATGAAAATTCCAAATCAAATCTACATTGAGTCACCACGTTCCACATCTCACTAGCAAAGATATGAAAGTTTGATAACACGTTGTGTTGACAAGGGTGGAGGAAAATGGTCCCCTCACATACTAGTACGAAAGTCAGTTGGTACACCTCTAAGATGGATCATCTCTCATTATCTATCAGAATTACCACACAACACCTACCCTTTGACCAAATAATACCAGTTCTAGAAGTTTAGTCGAAGACACTTGAACACATGGGAAATGTAATGCACGCATACAAGGTTAGTCATTGCAGCACTGTTTGTAATAGCTATAGATCGGAAGTAACCTAATTGCCCATCGACAGGGGACTGGCTAGGTAAGTTATAGGACAGCCACATGATTAAATGAAGAACTCTTTTTTTAAAAAACATTTATTTATTTTTAAATTTTTATTGGAGTAGAGTTGATTTACAACAGGAACTCTTTATGTTATAATACAGAAGGAGAATCTCTAAAAAATTTCTGGGGCTTCCCTGGTGGCACAGTGGTTGAGAGTCTGCCTGGCGATGCAGGGGACACGAGTTTGTGCCCTGGTCCGGGAAGATCCCACATGCCGCGTTGCGGCTGGGCCCGTGAACAATGGCCGCTGAGCCTGCGCGTCCTGCGCGTCCAGAGCCTGTGCTCTGTGGCGGGAGAAGTCATGGCAGTGAGAGGCCCGCGTACTGCCAAAAAAAAAAAAAAAAAATGTCTGAAAAAGAGGAGAATGTAGAACAGCATGCAAGGTCCAGTATCCAGTATTGGGGAGAGTATCTGTGGAAAGATGCTCTGGTAACACTGGCCATCTCTTGGGAGGGGACTTTGGAGACTAGGGTACAGGGATGGGGAGGACTCTTTTAACTATCTACACTTTTGTACCTTTTGAACTTTGAACCATGTCAATGTGTTACCTACTCAAAGAATAAAAAACTGAAAATTTCCAGGGACCTAGATTCTGTGATTCTAACACTGCATGATTCTAATGTTTTAGAATTCGGTGAACCTAACTTATTAGGACTCTACAAGTCTCATGTCTCATGAGGCCAAGCTCCTAAAGATTTACTACCAGTGGTACACCTGGGTCTCCGGGCCTGCTCCGTCCCTGAATCGGGCCCCAGCAGCCCCTACGAGCCCAAGCAGCACTGAGCGAGGGCTCCCTCCCAGCACGGTGCAGCTGCACGAACTGTGGTGTCTCTTGGGAACGCAGCCCTTGGGCCCTCCCTCACCCTCTTTGCCTTCTCTGTCCTAGGGGAGCCTTCTCAGTGGTGCGCAGGTGTGTGAAGGTGCTGGCTGGCCAGGAATATGCTGCCAAGATCATCAACACTAAGAAGCTCTCGGCCAGAGGTAGGCGGTGGATCCGTGCCTGGCCTGCCCTCCGGGGCTCTCCTCCCTTCAGCCCTCCCTCTACCCCTTGGGTTAGAACCAGGATCTGGGTCTGTCCGCCTGGATGTTGCTGCTGTCAGAGGTGGGGGCTCTTCTTCCTGTGGGTATGATGAGAATAGACACCTCCATATTCCTTCCTTAGAGGGTCTGGGCTGGAGGCCACAGCCTCTCCCACAAGCCAGGTTCTCTGCCCCTCATCCACCCGTGCAGGTAAAGACTAAGGTGCTAGGTAGGCCTTCCTTTCCCTGCTTTTCTGCCGCTTGCCTCCATTCTCACCGCCAGACCTCTGTACCTACCTTTCTCTCTACCTGGATGTTCTTACCTGGCTCCTTACAAGGATAGCTCTTTCTCAACCTTCAGGTCTCAGTTCAATGTCACATCCTTTGAGAGACTTCCCTGACCCCCAGACCTGAGGGGGACTTCCCCATTTTATATCTCTCATTACTGTTTCCTCTCTTTGTGGCTTTCTATCAACCTGGAGCTATCCCATTGACTGGCTTGGTGCCTTGTTTAATATCTATGTTCCCTCATGACCATAAGCACCAAGAAGGTGGGAGTGGGTCTCATTCCCTATATACGCCCAGCACCCAGGACGGCGCCCGACGCGTCTGGGGGCTCAACCAGTGTCCTGTGAACTCCAAGTGCACTCGGCTTCAACCAAACCAGTCCACCGTCTGGTCCCTATATACTCCCTTGGACAGTGGCTTCCAAGCCTGGAATCCCCGGGAGAGCTTCAAACACTCCTGATGCCTGGATCCCGCAGGTTGCGATTTAATTAGTCTGGGCTGCAACTTGGGTTTTGGAAATGATCCCCAGGTAATTCTAATTAGGAAGTGGTCCTTAACCAGTAACATCAGCATCACCAGGAGACTGTTAGGAATGCAAATTCATGATTCCAGATATAAGGAATCAGAACCGCATTTTTGTTTTGTTTTGTTTTGTTTTTTGTTTGTTTTTTTGCGGTATGCGGGCCTCTCACTGGCGTGGCCCCCACTCCGCTGCGGAGCACAGGCTCCGGACGTGCAGGCCCAGCGGCCATGGCTCACGGGCACAGCTGCTCCGCGGCATGTGGGATCCTCCCGGACCGGGACACGAACCCATGTCCACCGCATCGGCAGGTGGACTCCCAACCACTGCGCCACCAGGGAAGCCCCAGAACCGCATTTTAACAAGACACTGGTGATTTGTATGGACGTTAAAACTTGGAACGCCTGAACAGAAGCTTTGCTTCTTGCCCTTAGCATGTGGTTAGGGCGGTAATGGTGGTGACCATAGTCAGCGCGTTGGGGAGGATTATCTTCAAAGATCTCCGCGCTAGGGCTTCCCTGGTGGCGCAGTGGTTGAGGGTCCGCCTGCCGATGCAGGGAACACGGGTTCGTGCTCCGGTCCGTGAGGATCCCACGTGCCGCGGAGCGGCTGGGCCCGTGAGCCATGGCCGCTGAGCCTGCGTGTCCGGAGCCTGTGCTCTGCAGCGGGAGAGGCCACAATGGTGAGAGGCCCACGTACCGGAAAAAAAAGAAAAAAAAAAAGATCTCCGCTCTGAATGGTGGGTCTTTGCTGCCTTGGGGACCCCCAGTGGGTGGAGGACGTTCTGTTGGGTGAGGCGGGTACAGGTGCCGTCTGTGCAGCCCATGGCTTGTGCAGTGTGGAAGACATCGTGTGAGGGATTGGTGAAGTGTCCACGTGTTTGCCTGGCATAGTGGCAGCTGTGTCTGGGCCAGGGCCCAGCAGGTGTGATTTCACAGAGGCTGGCACAGGATGCACATTGTCCCCCGCAGGCCTCCCAGCATGTTCCATGTTGGACTGTGTGCTGCTGCCTTTCATCTCTCTGGCTCAGGTTGCTGGGAGCCCAGTGCTTTCTCCTAGTTACTGAACCCCCCCCCCCCATAGGCAGACCAGTGTCCTTCAGGGACGAGAGGCTGGGCTGGGGGTGGGGGTGGTGCTCTGAAGACCAGGGCCCGTCATGCCACACAGTCCACATGAACGCTGGCATGGAAGGGCGAGACCTGTGGAAGGTCAAGGGCCAGAGCTGGGGGCAGGGAGCCAGGGCTGGCAGGAAGGCCAGTAGGAGCGCTGCCTCACCCAGTTGCTGGGACTTGCCTTGCCATTGCTGTGTGACTAGTGGCTGTCTGGTGCCCTCTCTGTGCTTTACATCACTATTGATCGAGGGAGATGTCCCAATCCCTGAGATACAGAGGGGGCGGGACTAGAGCCACGGCTTGGGGTGATTGGTTGGGTTGCCCCCAAAATGAGGGAGGGTCAGAAACCAAGGTCTTGGGACTTCGCTGGTGGTCCAGTGGTTAAGGCACTCCTGCCTTCCAATGCAGGGGGTGCAGGTTCAATCCCTGGTAGGGGAGCTAAGATCCCACATGCCTTGTGGCCAAAACACCAAAATATAAAACAGAAGCAATATTGTAACAAATTCAATACAGACTTTAAAAATGGTCCACATCAAAAACATCTCAAAAAAAAAAAAAAAAAAGAAAGAAACCAAGGTCCTCCCTGGATTCTGGGGAATCTTGGGCCAGTTCACCACATTCTCAGAGCCACAAGCACACAAGCACACGACAGAAGGAGACAGATGCATATGGGGGGAATGGAGGGAGCATTGCCTATTTTCTGGAAGGTGACTAAGCGTTCCAGGGACAGTGTGGACTCTGGGCTGTGCAGTAACTGCCCCCTCTCTGGATTTGAGGGGCCTTTGAGCTGCTGGGAGGAAGGCGCTCAGGCCTAGGTGAATGTGAAGTGTGGGAGTGGGGAGCTTCTGAGAGAACCTTCCCAAAGAAGTCTGCCAACTGCCAACGCTTTTCTCCCCAGCAGGAGATGAGGGGCAGAGCTTCTTTTAGCAGGTTTCTTTGTTTGCCACTCACAGTGCCTGAGGTGGGGAGTGGTTTGATGCTGAATATTTGGCAACACATTCCAAGCTTCTCCTGCTGGCACTCCCCCCACCCCCCCCACCCCCGTGACTTTGGCAGTTCCCAGAGGGGGAGCATGCCCCCGTGGGGTGTCGGTTCACTCCCCAGGGAGCTGTGTCTTCCCCTTCTCCACGGGGTCAGCCTCTTCTATCAAACGTTTCCCAAACCCCAGAGAGAATTTTTGTGTCTATTTTTAAACTACTCTTTTATATAAAATGCTCATAGTATAAACAATTCGAGGAAGCCATAAAGACATGAAATGAAGGTAAAAATATTTTCCTGTCCCAGTCCCTGCCAAATCCCCCTGGGGGCCTTTTGAAAAATACAGCTGCCCCAGTTCCACCCCTGAGGGTGTGGGATTCAGGAGGTGAGGCCCAAGCTCTTGCATTTAAAAAGTCCTGTCAGCAGTGACAACAGCCAGTACACGCTCAGTGCCAGCTCCCTGCCAGGGGCTCTGGAAGCTTCCTAGCTATAGCCTCGCCAGGCAGGCACACACAGAATTCATCAACATTTTAGGGCACGCTGGGCGAGAGGATGCGGCTGGTGCCGCCAGAGGTGACTGGCCCTCATACAGCGACCTCCGTTAGCCCCACTGTCCACCTGGGCACTGAGGGGTCACTTCCTCGGCTCCCCGGCCATCAGTCCCAGGACACAGGGTGGGAAGCACGGGGTGAGATCATTCAGGCTGCCCCTGAGCTTCAGGTCCATGCAAGGTAGCCTTCGAAGAGGCAGTAAGACACGTCTTTCCGGTCTCTCTCATCTCCTTGCCCACCCCTGCCTGGCACTCCTGGCCCTCGGGATTATTTCTCCAACCTCCTAGGATCTGGAGGCTCGTTGAAGTCCTGTGGGGGGAGGGGACATTTTCTGTTCCGAGACTCAGAGGTCTATTTTCTGCCCTGGTTCCTGTGCCTCTAGCCAGAATCCCGCTGCCCAACTGCCTGCTAGAGCCCACCCCCTCTGCAGGCAGAGCCCTCAGGCTGCCTGACTGCACTTCCCGGGGCTCTGCTTTGCCGCGCTCTGCCCTGCTGGTACTGTCTGGCCCCAGGAACCTCTCCCCAGAGTTTCCACCCACCTGCTGCCTGCCGAGCTCTGGGCAGGGCTGGCCCCCTTAACCCCAATATCTTGCCCCCAGGCCTGCCCCAAGGGACAGAGGGAGAAGATTCACAAAGCATTTATCATAATGGGCATTGGGAGCAAGTCTTCCTGGTACCCAGGCAGGAGGCTGCAGACTAGCTTCTCTCAGACCCCTCACCGTCATGGGCCTCTACTGAGCTGGATGGATTATTTTATCAATTGTGAGAATGGGAGGCAATATAGTACAGTAATTATGAACATGGGTCGAAATCCCAGCTCTGCCACTTCTTGGCTATGGGAACTTGGACAAGCTGCTGTGTGGCTCTAGGCCCTGGGAACAAGGCAGAGACCAGCAGACAAGGTCTTGCTCTCATTGCACCTGTTTTCTACAGGAGGGAGACTGAAAAGAACATTAAACACACAAGTAGGCTGGGTAATTTCAGGTAGCAATGAGTGTTACAAAGAAAATAAGACAGGGTAATGGGGAAGTGATGGGGCTGGAGGGACATTCAGAAAAGGCAGCCGGGGAAGCTCTCTGAGGAGGTGACATTGTGCTGGGACCTGCCTGAAAAGGAGGCAGCCATGAGAAGACGCAGGAGAAGAGTGTTCCAGGCAGAGGGCGCATCAGGTGCAAAGGCCCTGAGGTGGGAAGGGGCTTGCAGTGCCTGAGGCCGCAAAGGAGGCCAGTGTGGCTGGAGCTTCAAGGCCAAGGTGAGGTCGGACCCAGCACCCAGCAGTCTTCCTGGATGTGGTGAGGAGTTTGGATTGTATTATAAGTACATTAGGAAGCTGTTGGCAAGTCTGAAGTCAGTGTCTAATTTATATTTTAATAAGAGGTCTGTGGCTGCCCAGGACTATTGGCTGGGGGTTGGGGGGAGTGTTCAGGAGTAGTTTCTCAGAGCTCTGAGTTGTAATAAGGCTTGATCACCTTGATGACCACCTTGATTTTGATAAAGAGACTGCTCCTTTAGCACTGGGCCTCGGTTTCCCCATCTGCCTAATGGAGCAAGGCCTCAGAGGTCAAGAGGAACTCAGTCCCTACGTTTCTTGAGGTTCCCTACATATTAGAAAATGAAAACATTTCAGAGTTACAAAAGTTATTGTATAAAGTACATGTTTACATTCAACAAATTAATGATTTTAGCGCTGAAATTTGCAATGCAGTGTAATTCTACCATGCACAAGATGATTACAAGATTTATAAAAAGAATTAGTTCCTAGCTTTTCCAGCAGTGAGGTCTGGTAACCAGGCACATTTTCTTTTTTAAAAAATAAATTTATTTATTTATTTATTTTGGGCTGCATTGGGTCTTCGTTGCTGTGCATGGGCTTTCTCTAGTTGCGGCGAGTGGGGGCTCCTCTTCATTGCGGTGCGTGGGCTTCTCATTGCAGTGGCTTCTCTTGCTGCAGAGCACGGGCTCTAGGCTCGTGGGCTTCAGTAGTTGTGGCTCGCGGGCTCCAGAGCACAGGCTCAGTAGTTGTGGCGCACGGACTTAGCTGCTCCACAGCATGTGGGATCTTCCCAGGTCATGGCTCGAACCCGTGTCCTCTGCTTTGGCAGGCGGGTTCTTAACCACTGAGCCACCAGGGAAGTCCCCAGGCACACATTTGAAGCTGTGTGACGAATGTTTTCTTCTTTCAATCCTGTCAGTGTAGCTTCTCCCGGGTGACCTCGCGTGGAGAAAAACATCAGAATTCTGGATTTAGATCCTTTATCCCTTGAATGTGTAGCCTGGGTCAGGAGGCCCCCAGCCCCCACTGATAGGCCCCACTTTGAGCTGCCTGGTTTCTGGTTCTGCTGGGGATGGGTGGGTGGGGGGCAGGGTTTGGAGCTGGGGAGGGTCCAGCCTTCCTCAGCTCAGGGATGGACCTTGACCAGCCCTGGATGGGGATCCCCCTCCTTTGCCTGGGAATCAGCTTTCCTCCCCCCGCCCTGGAGGATATGGAAGGATGCAGAGAGGGAAGAGGAACCGGGGGATACCCCTAAGCCTGGACCAGCCTCCCCTCCCCTAGCCTGTAGCCACCTTTAGCTGGGGAGTGGAGCTTCCACTCTATGGAAGGAGGATTGGTCTTAATTGCTTTGCTGATGGAAAAGCCACATTTCAGTATTGATCTTGGTTTCTGCAGCCCTTGGAGGATGGCTGGTGATTCCTCTAATGGAGGGGGAAGGGGAGAGGGGAGCTGGCTGCCTGGAGACAGGGCTGGGACTTTCTCCATCCTCATCATCCTCCCTGGTACCCACCTGCTTTGGAGGGGCCATTCAGAGACAGGGGTTCTAGTCCTGGCTCCGCTTCCGAGTGTCTGTGTGAGTTCCCTCCTGTGGGCCTCAATTTTCCCATTCGGGAATAGAGGGCAGGTGGAGGAGGTGGTGATGAGTCAGGGTGTGGAAAATAGGACAGCACCGGGTTGTTTTTTGTTGTTGTTTTGTTTTGTTTTTTGCCGTGACACACGGCTTGCGGGATCTCAGTTTTCTGACCAGGGACTGAACCTGGGCCACGGCAGTGAAGGCCCTGAATCCTAACCACCAGGCCACCAGGGAACTCCCTGACTTAAGGTTTTAAAGCTTACGCCTGGACCCTGACTGCCTGAGTACAAAGCGTGCGGCCACTGCTCACCACAGTGTGACTTTGGGCCAGGTACTTAATCTCTCTGAACCTCTGTTCCCTCCTCTGTAACGCCAGCACGGTGGTAGCACCATCCTCAGAGGACTGTCATGAGGGCTTACATAGTCTGCATTTGCGACTGGCTCCTTTTATACACTGTTTTGTTTTTTAAAATTAAGGCATTAAATACCGAATTGGAGAAAAGCACCAAAAAGGAAATTATTGCAAAATGCTTAAAGTGGGGACCGTGATGCCCATGGCCCAGGGCTGTTGGGAGGACTGAGTGGGGTCACGGGTGTGATTGCTCTCAGCAGCCTCAGTATCAGAGACCACAGGTGCAGACCCCAAGCAAGGCCTCCCTCCCAGGTGGGCAGGGAAATCCAGGGGATTTGGACAAAAGTCCTGAGAAGCAGATGGGAGATCTCTGAGTAAGCCCTGAGGCTGCCATGGCCAAGTTCTACCTGCAGATTCTTTGGGGCTCTCTGTGTCCCCGGTCCCAACTCCTCTCATGGGAGGTGGCTTCTGTGAATTAATACAGCCCTTCTCCTGCAGAGAATTCCCACTCCCTTAGAAAGTTTCGTTCATTCAGTCGTTTGTTCTTTCATTCAGTTATTTCTTGAGCACCTACTATGGGCCAGGCATTTGGGTAGATGCCACAGGCACAACAGAGACCAAGTCCTCGTCCTCAAGGACAGCGATCTCCCTGAGACAGAATGGGACGTGCTGTCCAGGGGCCCCGAGAGCACAGAGGAGGAGCCCCTACCAGCTGGTAGTCAGGGCAGGCTGCCAGGAAAGGGCGACATCGAAGGATGGGTAGGGGTGAATGACAGCCGGTGAGGAACAGGTGGGAGGCTGAGAGGGAGCTTTCCAAGCTGAGAGAACCGCGTGTGCGAAGGCTCCAGAGTGGGAGGGCTGAGCAGCGCGTGCCTGGAGAGGTGAAGTTCAGCAGTCCAGGCCGTCTGGGGTGTAGTGTGAGGGGCAGGGCTGGACGAGGGCAGCTGGAGCCTGCTGTGGGAGTGGGGATGCTCCAGGCTGCCTGGAGCTTGGCTCTGATACAGGAAAGAGATGCCCCTTGTTTGAGAGCCCTGAAAGCCAAGGGAGGGGAAGGGACTTCTGCGTCACTGCAAACCCAGCCTCTCTCTCTTTCGCTGCAACCCACTGCCTTCCTGGAGGACCCAGAGGCTCTGCCCAAAAGGCGAGCTTGCCCGGGGGGCCCAGGTGCTGCCCTGGGAGGTGGAGGCTGTGAGGAGGGAGAGATGGGATGGGTGGAGGCTCCTCCCTCACCTGGACTCACCTGGGCATCTGTGTTTCAGACCACCAGAAGCTGGAGCGTGAAGCCCGCATCTGCCGCCTGCTGAAGCACCCCAACATTGGTGAGTGTGGGGGATGGGTGAGGGGTACAGGTGGGGCCTGGCCCAGCTCCCCTGCCTGCCTTGGTAGGTGTTTGTTGAGGGGAGCGGGTAGCTGCTCTCTTCTCGGGGACTGAGGCGATAGAGGTGGGAAAGGGTGTGTCTTGGTTTCCGTACTCCTCTGAGAGCAGCTTGGTTGGGGAGGGAAGGTGAAGAAGGGGCCCTTCCTCCCAGCCCACGCTGCCAGCAGCCTCCTTCAGAAAAGCTGTTTCAGGAAAACTCCCCAAGCTCTGAGAGAGACAAAAATAGGCCAAGCTTGGCCTTGACCGGTGCAGCCCACTCCCCAAACCTACCCCCACGCTGAGTCAGCCTGGCTCCGTGGCCCTGCCCACCTGCATAGACCTGCAGCGCCGGCCTCTCCGAGGCCAGCCCCAACGCGGCCCCTGCCCAGGGTGGACTGAACACAGGCTGCATGGAGCGGCTGAGCCCAGGGCGGGCAGGATGGCGCTGAAAGAGCACATCGCTACCTAATCTCCCCTCCCCCACCCCTGCACAACTTGGGGGCTGCGTCCCAGCCTGGCAGCGTTCTGAGTCATGGAGGGGAGGGAGTGCAGAGTCTAGATATAGTTCTGTCAGGGAACGGCTGTGTGACTTTGGGTAGGAGCACTACCCTCTCTGAGCCACTTCTCCCATCTTCACAAGGAGGGGACTGTCTGGACCAGCTGGGCATCTTGTTAAAAGGTAGATTCTGGTTGAGTGGGTCTGGATGGGGCCTGAGGTTTTGCATTCCTAACACACTGCAGGGTGATGCCACGGCTGCTGGCTCACCAACCACACTTGAGGAACAAGGTCTAGGTGCTCTGTAAGGAACATTCCAGCTCTGACAGCTACCAAGCCTTCTCCCTCAGGAGGCAAGCATCTCTCTATGTCCAGGGCCCCAAGGGTTAACTTCCCTGATGAAGAGAAGCATCTCCAACTGCTATTTATACCCGGAAGGCACCTCCCCTTTCCCAGTGACTGGGAAAAGGAGCAGAACTGTACACACGGCAGCTAGAGGTTCCAGGGCTAGAACCGGAGAAGGGGTGGCAAGGTGGCTGGCGGGGAGCAGCCCTGGTTGGATCCTGGCACCTGACCTGTTTATGACCGTGCGCAGCTCCTACCCTCTCTGGGCCTCCAGCTCCCCAACTGTACAATGGAGGGGGTCATGAGTGGTCGCTGACTATGTAATCCCATGGTGCTCAGAAAGGCCATCAGTCCTGGAGGAAGGAGGTGGGGAGTGTGTGCGTGTGTGTGGCGCGCGCGCGCACGCGTGCGCCACTACACAATTGCAGCTGTCTCAGGTCAACGCTGCCTCCTCCTTCACCCGCTCATTCCCAGCTCTAAAGGGGAGGAGTAAGTTATGGGCTCTGGGGCTGACAGACTGCAGCTCAAATCCTGGGTTTGCTGCTTAATTGCTGTGTGATCCATGACATGTTGTTTAACTGCTCTGAAGCTCAATTTTCTCATCTGGAAAATGGAAATGATACATAGCTTGTAGGATTATGATGATCACATAAAGCATAGTACAATAACAACCCCCCGTAAGTGCTTTATTATCATTAAGCTGCTCCACTTTTTCTCAGTCTGTACCCTCCCACAGAGCAACCTTACCTGAAGTCTTGCCTCTTGCCTAAATCTTCATATGATTCTCATTCCTTTGAGCCATGAGGATTTTGAGTCGTCAGTTTGGGGCATTATATATAACACAGTGGTTAAGAGAGTGGTGTTTGTAGTCAGACACACCTGGATTCAAATCCCAGCTCTGCCTTTTTAAAAATTTATTTATTTACTTATTTATTTTTGGCTGCGTTGGGTCTTCGTTCCTGTGTGCGGGCTTTCTCTAGTTGTGGCGAGCGGGGGCTACTCTTTGTTGTGGTGCACGGGCTTCTTATTGCAGTGACTTCTCTTGTTGCAGTGCACGGGCTCTAGGCGCACGGGCTTCAGTAGTTGCGGCACGTGGGCTCAGTAGTTGTGGCTCACGGGCTCTAGAGCACAGGCTCAGTAGTTGTGGCGCACGGACTTAGTTGCTCCGCGGCATGTGGGATCTTCCCGGACCAAGGCTCGAACCCGTGTCCCCTGCATTGGCAGGCGGATTCTTAACCACTGCACCACCAGGGAAGTCCCCCAGCTCTACCTTTTATATGGTGTTTGAATTTGGGCAGGCTATGAAGTCCTCAGACTCAGTACCCTTCTCTGTGAAATGAGGATAGTCATGCTACTCACTTTCTAGAACTGTTGTGAGGGTTAAGTGAGACGTTGTAAGTAAAGCACTTACCACAAGCCTGGCAGGTGGTAAAATCTCAGAAATGACAGCTATCATCTTCATCATCGTCACTGAGTCATTTACTCCATTTGTTCACCTGATGTCAAGGGCATCCGAGGCCCCACCATGTGCCAAGGCCTCTGCTAGTCTCTGAGGATGTGCGGAAGGAATGAGGATGGGGGCGATTGCCCTGGCGGTCCAGTGGTTAGGACTCCTTGCTTCCACTGCAGGGGTTCTGGGTTCAATCCCTGGTCAGGGAACTAAGATCCTGCAAGCCGTGTGGTGCGGCCAAAGGGAAAAAAAAAAATAGAAATGGTGGGGAGGGGGGTGGCTGATGGACAGGCACGTGGAGAGCAGAGCTGAGATCCAGAACAGGAAGACACTCAGAGGAACTTGAAGCTATTGTTAGGCCTGGAAGTGTCCTTGGAGGGTACCGCTTCCTGAGCCTCTAAGCATCTCAGTTCAAAGTAGATTGGAATCTGCCCAAAGAAGTGCAAAGAGGTCCAGATGTGGATGCAGAACCTGAGAAGTGGGTCCGTGCCCAGAGAAACTAGGCTGAGTCCTACTCAGGCTGCTTGGTGAGTCCAGCCAAGGTCACTGCCCAGCCACACACAGGGGACTAGGTCAGGGAGGTCCCTGGCTCAGCACAGGTGGGTCCAGCTGTGCTACGCACAAAGCATTTACCTCCTAGATCCTGCTTCGGGGAGGACAATACTCTATTCTCTGTACCATTAGCACCTGCTGTTGAGGCAGACCCGCCCCTGAACCCCAAAGGCCGCCCCAGGGAGCAGGAGACAACATGAGAGTTTAGCAGGTGATTTGGGGTGGCCAAGGGAAGTGAGGTTAGTCAGTGATGAAGATGATGATGTCTTCATTTATTAAGTTCTTCCTAGTGCCAGGCACGGTGTTGAGTGCATTAACTCCCCACACCAGTCCAGTGCAGTGGTGTTAGCACCGCTGCTAGAAGAGGAGGCTCAGAGAGGTTATGTAATTTGCCCAAAGTTACACAACTTCTAAGAGGTGGAGCCGGAAGGCAAACCCAGAGAGTCTGACTGCAGAGCCCATGCTCTCAGTCCTTCTGTGACTATCAGGAGTGTGCTGTTGGGGGGCGGGGCAGTGGCCAGGGGGTCAAATAGACCCTTCAGTTTCAAAGAAAACAATGGTAACTGTTGGAAATAGGACAGGAGTGTCAGAAGTTCATGAATCCAGCTACACAAATGAAAACTAGGTTACAGATTTGTTTGCTCTTTGACAAGCAGTGATAGCATAAATCAATGAGCACAGACATGTCAGTCTCCCCACCAGGAGATGGGACTGTCACATAGGCCATGGCCCTTGAATCCTTGCCTCTCTTGGGCTCTGGGTTGAGTTTTCCCTGAGGACAGCTTCCATCCACAGGAGGCGAGGTTTTGTGTGTGAAAATGAAATGAGGAGTCCTGTCTCCTGAGCTCTGAGCCGTGATGCAGCCACCTCTCAGGGATTGAAGCCAACTCCAGTATCATCCCGCAGGTGGAGGCTGGAATCCAGCCCATATCCCCCTCACCTGGCTGAGCAGAGGGCCAGCCTTTTACAATCAGCACAAAGGCACCATCTGAGCTACAGGCAGCTCTGGATACGCCCCTCACCCCCACATTCTGTCCGTTTCCCTGAGCCCTGAGGACCTTCTCTAAATGGGGCTGAGGCTCCTGGCCAGAGGGTAGATCTGGAACCCCAGTCTTCTTGGAGCTCCTCCGAAATGGCTGTTGACCCAGCTCTAAAAGCTCTTTTTGAGACGGTTCTGGATGTAACTTGGCTTCTCAGAGCTTCTCACACTCAGGAAAGAGGAGTTAAAACACCTGAGCAGAGTAGACGGGAAGGAGTCTGCTGCCCAAGAATCCTCTTGGCGGAAAGGGTGTTTTTCAAAACTTTGCCCTGATACACTGTTAATGCAAGTTTATGGTAGATGAATGAGAAGACTAATAATTTTAGAGGTATCTCCTATAACCTCAGCATCTAGAGCTAACATTGATGATATAGGCTTCCATGTAATGTCTGATATCTGTACCTTCTCAAGTACATCTAAACATATTACCTCAGGTCAGGTTTCTTAGAAGCAGAGCCTGAGGCAGGGATTCAGGTGCGTGTGGTTTACTGAGGGTGTGCTCCCAGGGGAAGCCTGTAAGGGATGGGGTGAAGCAGGATGGAGGGAGGGGAGGGAACTGAGCAGAAACGTGGCCTCAGGTCAAGTCTAACTCTGACCTGGTCCCAGGTGGAGGGTGCAGTGGGGAGGCTTCTGGAACGTAAACATCTGGAGTTGTCCCTCCTTGAGGAAAGGCCCTTTGCACAGACTCTGCCTCCCCACATTAGTCCATCATTGGCTGAAGGCTATAGGTAACCATGTGGGCAAGGTGGCTCTGTCAGCAGTGCGCTATTCTCCAGAGAAGGAGGGCAACTGTGAGTGGTAAGCCAACCCACTGCTGCAGGATGGCTGCACCATCTTATTAAAGGGCGTCTGGGCAGGGCACCAATGTACAGTTGTCAGATTCTGCACTCAGAAAATACAGGATGCTCAGTTCAAGACACATACATTTCAAAAGTCAAGCCTATCTTTGCTTTGAAATGCATTAACAAATTGAAATAGGTTAAAGGACGAAGGGATAGATAGAAATATAATAAAGTAAGTATAATAAGACATTAATGATAGAACCCAGGTGGTGGGTACTTGGGTATTCACTTGACTCTTGACTCTGTTTGAAATTTTTTTTTTTTTTTTCCTGTACGTGGGCCTCTCACTGTTGTGGCCTCTCCCGTTGCGGAGCACAGGCTCTGGACGTGCAGGCTCAGCGGCCATGGCTCACGGGCCCAGCCGCTCCGCGGCATGTGAGATCCTCCCGGACCGGGGCATGAACCCGCGTCCCCTGCATCGGCAGGCGGACTCTCAACCACTGGGCCACCAGGGAAGCCCTGTTTGAAATTTTTTATAATAAAATGTTGATAAATGATTAAAGCAGGATTATATTATATGTACTCTCAGGCTACCTACTTTTTAGTTTTGCTTTAAGATAGTTTAAAAACATCTTTCAGGTGCTCGCTTCAGCAGCACATATACTAAAAACATCTTTCAGTCATTATTTGTAAATATATATCATTTAAGATTTTTAAAAGACATTTTATTTAAATTTGTATCCCCTTCATCCTCCATCTCTGATCCTCCTCTCTGTAGACACACTCTGGGGTATTTAATGCCTGCTTCTCCAAACTTTATGTGCCAATATGAGGGCCATAAGCTCTTTAGGGGGCTCAGTATTGAGTCAGAAATACATGTACATGGCAGGAATTCAGATGGCACTAGGGCTTACAGAGAAAAGTCACAACGACCCACAACCCCAGCTGTCCCAATTCCCCTCCTCAAGGCACCCTCAGTGCCCACATCTCTGTATCCTTCCAGAGAGACTTATGCTGTACACAAGCTGAAATACATCCTTTCAGAAAAGGACTATGCATACTGCTTTGCTCTTTGCTTTTTCACCAAACAGCATAATTTAGAGACGATTCCAAACCAGTGGATACATAACTGCCACATTATTTTAACAGCTGTGTAATTTTCCATTGTGCAATGTACCATAATTCTTTGAGCCCACCCCCCGCCCTCCACGGCCACTTTTAAGTTGTGGTGCAGGGAAGGACATGAACTTGTTCTTGGCTGGCAGGGTGTGGGACCCCACCACAGAGTCAGCCCCAGGCCTTGGGCCCCCTTTTTTTTCCCAGAAGCTCAGGGGGTAATTTGGAAGCTCTGGGCTCCTGGGAGCTCTGCCTTTGTTCTTGGTAAATGAGGTATGAAGAGATGACAGTTTCTCAGCAGCCAGAACTGAGGGACCAATGTCATTCCCCCCTCCACCAGCTCTGCTGTCACCTCAGACCGGGAAGAGAGCAGGGCCATTAGCACAGGGCCAGCACTGAGTAAACATCGATTGTGTGCCTCATGGAATTCTCACAAGAAGGCTGCGAGTCCAGGAGTTTCATTCTCATTGTCCAGGCAAGGAAAGAGAGGCTCAGAAAGGGATAGCAATTTGGCCAAACTCACACAGCTAGCATAGTGACAGAGATTTGAGCTACAGGTCTTTCCATGACACTGGCCTTCCCAGCAGGGAAACTGAAGGTTGGAGTGGGAAGGGGACCAAACTTTGACCAAAGCATTGGTCTTTAGTCTTTAAGCCCAGGCATCTTTTGGGGATGCCTGATGTCAGCGATCCTGTGTATTTGTTCATGTGTATTTGTCAAGGCACCTGGCAACTGGTTCGTACTCAGTGACTTTCGGAGAAACTGGAATGTTGGTTATTTGAGGGGTGAGAGGGAGGCTGGGAGTGGGGAGCCCTGTGTCCTGCGTAACCAGCTGCCTTGGCCCCTCCTACAGTCCGGCTCCACGACAGCATCTCCGAGGAGGGACACCATTACCTGATCTTTGACCTGTGAGTCTGGCCCCATCCTGGGATGTAGAGTGGGAATGGGGACAGCCTTGGCAGGGATGACCTCACTGGGTCTCTTGGCCTGAAGAGTCCACATGCCTCCTAGGTTGGGCTGAATTACCTCTTCTGATACAGAGTTTCCCAAAACACGGTAGGCCTGGTTTTCCTGACACACCAACAAACACTTTTAACTTCCATCATCATATATTTAGTTTCATTTCTATTTGTGGCCAGTGATGCTGGTCTTCCAGTTTCTAGTGGTGATATAAAGTTTCCTTTTGGAATAAATTTAAAGTTTTTAAAGCCAGTCAATTGAATGAAAAGCAAACATGAGCTGAGAGGTCTCAGTGGCTCCTGGTCCCACGGGTAAAGGACAATACTTGAGACAATGGGGGAGTCTGTGCGTGTCAGGGTGGGGGGATGTGCAGCGGGGCTATAGGAAATCTCTGTACTGCTGCTCAATTTTGATGTGAACCAAAAAATTCGTTCACAAAAAATTTCACCACGTTCACCAAAAATTTAGCTACCCCCTCCCCCCAAAACTAGTCTATTAAAAAACAAAAAAGCTCCAGTCGCTGGGTTTCCAGGAGCCTAATAAATCATAATGACGTGTTCTGAGTGTCCCACCCCCAGTTCTAACCTCAGCCTGGCTCTCCCCGAGGGTGGATGGGAGAGAGGTCAGTGGAAGGGTGGGCTGGAAGTCAGGAAGGGGGTTGTAGTGGGGAGCACCCCTGTGGCTTCTGGGACCCCTCCCTTTGGGCCTGAGGTTCTGAGGTCCCTGGGCCCCACTCTTGGCTTCCTGGAGACTTTTCCATGAGACGTGGCCCCTGGGGCCTCTGTGGGTGGTGACTCTGCCTGTCCCCGCAGCGTCACCGGCGGGGAGCTGTTTGAAGACATCGTGGCCCGGGAGTACTACAGTGAGGCCGATGCCAGGTGAGTGCCAGGTGCAGCCTGGCAATGGTGCCTGGGGGCAGGGCACTCCCTCCTGCTGGCTCCCCAGGGGAGGCCCGCCCTCACCCCCTGCCCCCTTCCTCTCTCTCTTCAGTCACTGTATCCAGCAGATCCTGGAGGCCGTGCTGCACTGCCACCAGATGGGGGTGGTACACCGGGACTTGAAGGTGAGTGACCCACCTGAGGGTGCGGCTCACCGGGAGCCTGCTCCTCCATCCCCTGCCCTTCCCTCCACCTGCAGAGCCAGGGGTGCTATCAGAACCCCGTTAGCTTCCCTGAATTGGGCTGGGTGGGGAATATCTCCCCCACTCTTCAGATGAGGAAACCGGGCTCAGGGAGGTGGAGCACCTGGGCTGGGGACCCAGGTTTCCCGATTCCCAGCCTCAGGTGCTTTGTGCCAGGCCAGGTGAGAGGCAGCTAGGCCACCAAGGCTGGCTCTGGTGGAGTCCAAATCCCAGGTGGGCCACTTTCTAGCTGCACTGCCTCAGCTTCCTTATGGTGGGGGTTGCCATAGCAACCTCGTTACAGGGTTGCTGAGGATGTCAAAGGAGACAGCACAGTGCCCGGTACACAGACGCGTTATCAGTCTTGCTTCTGGGCCTCTGAGGGGAGTGGTGAGGTAGGAAAACAGGCTTTGGGGCCCTCCACGTCCTCCCTCTTCCCACTCGAAGGAGATGGACTGGACTAAGCAGATGTGGAGTCCAAGCTTGGCACCAGCTGCACGGCCTCGCCCGGTCAGCACATGCTTCACGGTGCTCCCCTGCTGGGCTTCAGGGCATCAGTGTGTGGTAGCTGCATAGCACCACCCCCATTTTGCAGAGCAGGAAACTAAGGCCTAAAGAATCCAGGGGATTTGCCCGAGAACAGGCAGTTCAGTTGTGCCTGAGCTAGGGCTGGAGCCCTGGGCTTCTGACCCCAGATCCCATGCTCCCGGTGGGCTGGGACCAAAACGCCACTCACTGCACCTCCTGCTTCTGCAGGTTGCCTAACCCTTCTAGGTGACTCTGCCAGGTGTCCATCAAACCTCTGCTTTTTGACTTTCAGTGACTATGAACTCACTTCTTATGGGGTAGCCCCTTGAACTACTAGGAAATGCTCCTTCAATCTTTCCCACTGTGGGGCTTCGCCTGTGAACCCCAGGTCTACCCTTTGGGGCCACACAGAGGTCAGGCCTCCAGCTCAGAGCACCCTGGAGGCACGTGAGTGGCTTTGTAGTAGCTCCTAAGGCTTCTGCGGGCTGTTCTCCTCCATTCCCCCCTAGGATGGGATTTCCAGGCCTTCCTCATCCCGGGTACCCTCTCTGGGCATCCTGCAGTCAGTCCAGGTCCCTCTTTGGGGTGCAGTGCTCTGACCAGAACCCCTGCTCACCTCTGACTGTCACGAGCCATCTGTGGCTCTGCACCTGAGCCCAGGTGAGCTCCCGGTGTCTCAGTCTAGACCCGCAGGCAAGTGTGCACGCAAAGAGAGTCTCTGGTCAGACTGCAGGGCAGCTTTCCCCTAGGGCCTGTTCCCATTAGAACCATAGCCCCTGCACGAGAGGAGGAACAGGGAGAGGCAGCACAGATTTAGGCCATTCCGGATAGATTAATTAGTGGCGCATTCATCAAATCAGGGCAGGACAGCTACTGAGACCCAGGACGTGTTGGGAACACTGTCCCCAGAGGACCAAAGAGGCCTCAACGAGGGGCAGAAGGAGCTATACTTGTTTGCATCCTGCCTAGTTTGGGGCAGTGAAAGGTCAGGTGTGGGACTCCTCGGAAGTCCCAGTAGGGAAGGGGGTCAGAAGAAACTAGCTGTCTCCAGGGACTCGGAGCCCCCGCTCTTCCTCCCCAAACAAAAAATATGAGTACTGATACTTATCAAGCATTTGTAGTCCACTGCGAAGTGCTTTACAGGGACTATCGTAGTTAATCCATGTGCCACCCCACGAGGTAAGCATCATCCCCACTTTTTGGAGAGGAGACTAAAGCTCAGAGACGTGAAAGAATTTGCCTAAGTTCCACAGCATAGAAGTGGCAGCACTGGGAACAGAAGCTAGGGCTTTCTAACCGAAAAGTTCCCACTTTTAATACCTCTCTGCCCTGAGGAGGGGGATTTCCTGTCTTCCAGACCCAGCAGAAGATGACAGCCTTCATGCCCCACAGGCCAGGTGGCACATAGGAGGCCCCACATCTCTCAGCCTAGAGTGGTTCAGAGCACGGCTCTGGAGCCAGACTATGCCTCGATCTGGTTCTATCGGTTACTAGCTGTGTGATCTCAGTCAAGTCACTTAACCTCTCTGAACCTCAGTTTCCTCATCTTTATACATGTGATAAATACTTAAGTGCCTGCTATGTGCCGCCCACTGTTTTAGGTGCTGGTGATACATTGGTGGACAGAACACATAAGAAACTCATATTGTACAGAGGTGACGGATAATGAACAAGCACATAGACAGATGGGAAAACACATTAGAAATTGTGATGAGATCTATGAAGGTAACAACAAGGAGCTAAGATAGAAGATACCTGGGGACTCCTCCTTTAGATAGAGTAGTCATGGAGGGCTTCTTGGAGGGGGTGACATGAAGGTGAGAGCTGGATGATGAGGAGTCAAACCTGTGACGCACGGAGGGAGAGCAAATCAGGCAGGGGGAGCAGGAAGTGCAAAGGCCCTGAGGTGGGAACAAGCGTGACTGTTTCAGGGGATGTAAGAAGGCCACTGTGGATAATGGAGATAATAATGCTTACCCCAAAGGGTTGGTGAGATAATAAATGGAATGATGTATGCAAAACCCTGAGCCCAGGGGCTGGCACATAGTGGAAGCACGATAAATGTTGCTTCTTTTTCCTTATTGTGGTGATGGCTGTTTCCCCGCTGCCCCACCCCCACCTCAGCCCCAGAACCAAACTCTGAGGGAAGGGGAAGGAGGGGTTGGCAGGTTGAAGAAGGGTCTTCCTATGGCAGAAGGTGGAGGGCTACAGTGGGGTAGTCCCCTCTCTGGGAAGCTCAGGGTTCTGTGTTTGGGGCTGGGGGTGGGAGGTGGGGGGTGGGCGGTGTGCCTCTGGGTCGCTCAGCTGCTCCTCCTGTAAGCCCAGGGCTCCAGAGGTGAGGTTCTGAATCTGTTCACTGTCCTCTGGCTTTTTCCTCTCCCCCTTTCCCTCTTTTCTCTGGTCCCGGGAAGCCGGAGAATCTGTTGCTCGCCTCCAAGCTCAAGGGCGCCGCAGTGAAGCTGGCGGACTTTGGCCTGGCCATAGAGGTGGAGGGGGAACAGCAGGCATGGTTTGGTGAGTAGGGGCAGGGGTTGTCAGGGGTATTGGGGGCCAGCCTTGAGTTGACACGTCAGCCGCTTAGGAAGCCTCTGCCCGAGCAGAGGAGGCGGCTATCGCCCCATCTGGGACTCAGGGAGCAGAGCCCCCCTCCCTGCAGCTTCTGAGTCAGCGGGGGTCACCCACCCTAGCTCCCTGGGGGCCTGATGCAGGAACATGGCTGTCATTAAAACAGTATGTGACTTCTTCACACGCACATCCGGCGCTGTTGGCCAGGGGCTTCCATGAGTTCCCCTAACAGCCTGGGTGCTAGATTATTATCCTGATTTTACAGATGAGGAACAGAGGCTAAGAAACTAAGCAAAGTTGTCAAGGGAGATGAACAGGGGTAGAGCCAGGATTTAAGCTCAGATGATCCAGTGTGCTCTGAGATTTTGGCATAATTGAGTCCCTTCAGCTATCCGGGGGCACTTTTTAGTGGGCAATGTTATCAGTGGTTAAGAGCCAGCGCTCTGGGTTCAAATCCTGGCTCTGCTACTTACAAGGTATGTGATTTTGGGTGAGTCATTTCACCTCCCTGAGCCTTTGTTTCTTTATCTATAAAATGGGGCTAATAATAGTATGTTCCTTGGGGTGGTGTGAGGATTAAATGAGATCAGGCATAGAAAGTTCTCAGCCCTGCTTAGCACACACACTCATTACATAGGAACTATTCTTACAACTACTCGTTAAAACATTTTGGGTGTCCATTATTTCAACGCATCCTCCCAACAGTGCTGGGAGGTGTTTAGGATAGGAATCCCTAATCCGTTATTCATGGATGAGGAAACTGAGGCCCAGAAGGAAAAGAGACCTACCTAAGTGACTTAGGGCAAAGCCAGTGTTAGGGACAGACCTTCTGCCATCCCAGGACCAGCTCCTGGAAGGGGTGGGGAGTGCGTGAGGGTTCAGCTCAGCCTGGAACTGACAGGCAAGGACATTTCACCTCTAGAGCCACCAGCGATTGCTTGGTAGTGGTTGCCAGGAGCGTTGTGCTAGAAGTTTGTGACTCTGAGGCAGGACCCTGGGATGGATCAATGACTCTGCCATGAGGCTCTCGGTGCTGGGGGCGGGGGGGGTGGGGTGGTGACAGGTATACTCTGTCCTCGTCCACCTTGGTCTAGAGGCGTTGGTATCTTACCAGGCCAGGGCTTCCAGCCTTTGGCCGGCTCTGGGGGCAGGGGCCGTTTTCCCCATCTCCAGGGCAACCTCATCCCTCTTCCAGCAGGATCTTGTTCCGGGTTACTTACTTGCCAACCTCTCTGTGTATGTCTGCCTGTCTGTGTGTCTGGGGAGCAGGGTTCGCAGGAACACCCGGATACCTCTCCCCAGAAGTGCTGCGGAAGGACCCATACGGGAAGCCTGTGGATCTGTGGGCCTGTGGTGAGTCCATCCAAAGGCCCCTTAGTCCTCCTGGCTGCCTGACCCTCTGGTGCCCTGTCTGTCCTTTCCCATCGTTCTCCTCCCTCACCGCCCCCCACATCACTACTCCTCATGAGGCTGAAGGTCTACTGGTTCTCTCCTCAGGGGTCATCCTGTACATCCTGCTGGTTGGGTATCCCCCGTTCTGGGATGAGGACCAGCACCGCCTGTACCAGCAGATCAAAGCTGGCGCCTATGATGTGAGTGTTGCTCCTGTCTCCAGCCTCCCTGTCATCCCCTGGGCCCCATCCAGTGAGAGCCAAGGTCCAGTGAGGCCAGAGACCCGAGGATGACCCTGTCCCACCCTCCCAGCCCATTCAGGCCTCCTGCCACTCTCTAGCTATGGGGTGGGGATGGGGTGAACAGCAGGTGGAGCCTGAGGGCTGACTGGGGCCAGGCCATGAGCTGGCAGTGCCTAATGACTTGGGCATCTAAGGGATGGGATTTAGTCCATGGGGCCCCAGAGGGCAGAAGCAGCACCAACGTGGTGTGAGAGGTCAGGGGGCAGGCCCCAGGAGCCAGGTTCTCTCTCTATGTATAGAGAGATAGATAGATACATACATACATACATACGTATATAGATATATGTACACACACATACACACATATTATATATTATATATACAAATAGTAATAATAGCTAACACATATAGCAGTCTTCTAAATGCTTTCTATATATTACTACAGTCAATCCTCACACCAGTCATGACACAGGTACTATTGTTACCCCCATTTTATGGATAGGGAAACTGAGGCACAAAGAGGTTAAATAAATGCCCAGACCACTTAGCTAAGAAACGGTAGAGCTGGGATTTAAACCCGGGCAGTCTGGCTCTAGTGTCCATGCTTCTAACAACCAAGCTGTACTGCTTTTCTGCATGGCTGATGTCTATTGAGCTATATGCTACGTGTTCTATATCATATTTAATCCTCACAACATCTCTCGGGGTCACATGACTTGCCCAAGCTCACACAGCCCAGGAGGCAGAGCCAGGACTTGAAGCCAAACTTCTGATTTTGAAGTCTGGGCTCTAACCACTGTCTGGCTGCTTTGCACATAAGGCACAGCTTCAGAAGAGCAGAGGGAGGCCTCCTTTCCCCGGCCATTGTTCTGATTTGTCCTGGGTTCAGGGGACCCTGCGCCATTTCCTGGTTGTGGACGCCCGAGTAGAAGGACACTAGGACCCCTGCCTGCTCCCCTGCCAGTCAGGGGCTGGGGGATCGCAGGGGTGGCCTGGGGTAGGCTGGGCAAACCTGGCCCCTCTGCCCCTTCCAGTTCCCGTCACCAGAATGGGACACCGTCACCCCGGAAGCCAAGGATCTGATCAATAAGATGCTGACCATCAACCCATCCAAACGCATCACGGCCGCCGAGGCCCTCAAGCACCCCTGGATCTCGGTGAGCCTTCCTCAGCAAGGCCCCTCCTGGGAGCCCCTCCAGACCTCAGGAATAAGGCCCCTACGGAGGCCTGGCCCCTGCCTCTGGGCCTGAGGGCCCAGCATGGGGCCGACGGAGCTTAATCCAAGAGACACCGACCCCACTGTTGTTCTCAGGGGGAGAGTGGCAAGTGGGAGGTATTTTGGGTTGGCACAATGACTGGGGGTGTTACTGGCTTTGAATGTCCATTGCCAGGATTTTTTTTTTTTTTTTTTTTTTTGCGGTACACGGGCCTCTCACTGCTGTGGCCTTTCCCGTTGCGGAGCAAAGGCTCCGGACGCGCAGGCTCAGCGGCCATGGCTCACGGGTCCAGCCGCTCCGCGGCACGTGGGATCCTCCCGGACCGGGGCACAAACCCGCGTCCCCTGCATCGGCAGGCGGACTCTCAACCACCGCACCACCAGGGAAGCCCCGCCAGGATGTTTATACCATCCCCTAGAACAAAAAATCATTCCCCCAAGATGGCAGCCACATCCATAGGATACTCTGGATGGGGAGGGAGGGCTTGCCTTCCGCTCACAGACCTCTCCCCCACTCCCTTCAGCACCGGTCCACCGTGGCCTCCTGCATGCACAGACAGGAGACCGTGGACTGCCTGAAGAAGTTCAACGCCAGGAGAAAACTGAAGGTAACAGCAGGTCCTCACCCTCCATGCCCCCCGGCTGTGAGAGTAGCTTGGCCTGGGTCTCCGCAGTGGCCAAGAGACCCGCTCACTAGTTCTTTCCTTTGTTGAGTCAACAAGTGTTATTGAACGCCGGCTGCCTGGGCTGGGCAGTGAGCAGCGGTGAGGACAGACGAGTGATGGAGACGTTATGGGGCAGTGGTGAGTGCTGTGATCACATGCCCTGAGGCTGTGGGAGTGCATAGCAGGGCCATGGAGCAGGCCATGGGAAGGATCCCAGAAGCCTTCCTGGGCAAGTGTCATTTCAGCTGAGATCCCGAAGGATAAGCAGGTATTAACAGTATAGGAACAGATTGGGCAGATGTTCCAGACGCAGAGAAAAGCCTGTGCAGAAGTCTGGAGGCGTGAGCATGACCCCTTAGGGGGACTGCAAGTGCTTCAGCGTGGCTGGGAGAGGTTTCCGGGGGTGACATGTGACTGGGCAGGAGACCATGGTGGGGGTGAGAGACCCAGCTGCCAAGCACTGGAGAGGAATGGCTGAGGGACTAGACAGGGGTTGTGGCTCCAAGGAAGCCACAGTGTGACCCAGGTGGGCCCTAAGCTGCCAGCCTCTCAGCAGGTCTGTGTGTTCTCAGGGCCGTGACATCTCCTGGCCTAGACCTTGCCAGGGACCCCCTGAGCAGGTAGGAAGGGCAACCAAGGGGTCCCCAGCTGGTCGGAACAGAAAAGCCATCCACACGCGGAGTGACAGATGCTGAGGCCCTGGCTGCTTCGGAACCTCCTCACCAACTGGTCCCAGGCCTGGCATGGTGGCTCAGGACAGGGACATGGGCCAACGGGGTGCTGGCCAGCATGATGCCAGGAGAATTGCGTCTCACCCCCAACCCCGCAGTGGGAGCTGTCACAGACGAAGTCTCAAAATGTCAGTCAGGGAGTCTTAAAATCATGGACTGTCAGACCCAGAGAGTGTTCAAATCAGACAGCAATTAGGACCAGGAGGGCCATTGGTCCCCAGCCCCTCCATTGACAGAGGAGGGTTTTTCCTCATTAACCCAGGGTTCCGAACCCAGGAGCCACAGAGGGGCGAGCTAGTACTGGAGTGAGGAGCTGAGTGCCCTAGGCAGAGGGTGGAGAGAGGGGGGGGGACCAAGGGGTGCAGAGTCTACTGTCCTTGCCCCGTCAGGAAACTTCCTTGGCCTTTAGGAGCCCCACCGACAGGTGTCCCGGAGCACAGCCACCAGCTCTGGCCAGGCCGGTGGAATCTATTAATATCTACTCCTAGGATGGCCGTGTACCCAGAGCGGTGCCAGCTAAGGCCTAGCTCATCCCTGCCTCACCCTTCTCCAGGGAGTTGGGGATGGTCTCTGGGCTGTGGGGTGAGAGAAATGGAGGAATGGACGGCAAGGGGCAGAAGGCTTTGGCTTTGTGTCTGAATGGAGCACCTGCCTCTCCTTCCCCACTCCCCTCCCATTTCTCTGTCTCTCCTCTCCCCCCTCACCTCTGGCCTCCTCTCCCCCAAACCCCCTCCTCTTATCTGTTGCAGGGAGCCATCCTCACCACTATGCTGGCCACCAGGAACTTCTCCGGTAGGTGGTAGGACCTCAGATTTCCAAATACATCCTGCAGGAGGTAGGGGCATTGCCATATGGGGTATCTGGTGCCCTCAGGCCAGAGGGCCTGGGGAGAGGGGGGCTGTAGGGGACCCCATGACTGGGGACTTAGCTCACCTGATGCAAACCTGCAGAAGTAGATAAAGGTCAAAGGTCATCAAGCCAAGGGCCCACCAGGAAGGGTTAGAGGTTAAGTCTGGCTCCCCCACCTCACAGCAGTGCTGGGGTTCTCAGGCTGGGCCAGCCAGAGGGAAGGGCCTCATAGATGTCAGGGTACAGGTCCAGGAGGGACTGACCGAGGCCCAGGGAGTAGCAGTATTCCTGTTCCCCACAGTTATGAAGCAGTGCCCGTGGTTTCACTCACGTGGTTTTTGTGACAAGGTGATTGCCATCCCTGTTTTCTGAGTGAGGAAACAGAGGATCAGGGAGGTAAACTCTGACCTGCCCCAGGTCACACTGTTAGAGGGAGGCTTTCAGTGCAGTGGTGACCAGACCCAGAGCAAGTGCCTTACCAGGCTGGGTCACCAAGGAGTCCAGGGTAGGAGGCTTTGGCCTTGGCCTGGGCTGGTTCAGGCGGGAAATGCCCAGTGACCTGTGGCATGTGGCCCCGAAGAGAGAAGGGGAGGGGATTAGCATCAGGACTTAGCAAGAAGCTCCCCTTGGCATGTTAGAGAGTGCCATGGCCAGCGTCCGCCAGAGGCTGCTCTCTGGGGAGCCCGGGGCGGCAGATGGGGCAGTTGAGCAGATACAGCAAGGCTCACCCGAGGGACCCTCTGGTTGGGGCAGCTAGAGCTGCTGCGGCACGTGGCTGGCTCCACCGCAAGGGGTTGGCTCTGGGAAGCTACAGCCCTGGCATTGCTGAGAGGGTCCACCTGCACATTTAACCAGCTGGGAGAATGAGACCCAGGGCTGGGAAGACCCTGCAACTTCAGATTCGGGCTTTCCCTACCACACCGGACTGCCTTCCCACGCTCTCCCCAGACAAGGATCCTGCAGTTCCTTAAACTGAAAGCTGAGCCACCCAGGCAGTCAGAGTCTTTTTTTAACAACTGAAGTGCCCCTAGGGCACTCTAGTCCAGAGCTCACAAAACAGAGCCCAGGGTTAGTCTCTCTCTCTCTCTCTCTCTCTCTCTCTCAACCTCCTCTCTCTCTCTCTCTCTCTCTCTCTCTCTCTCTCTCTCTCTCTCTCGATGTGCTTGGGGGCACCAGTGGTGTTTAACAAATTTTTTCTGGCAAGAGTTTCCAGCACTTAAAAACCAGGAGATTTCATAGAAAATCCCAGATTACTGACTTCTCTTGAAAATCAGAATATGTGGCTTCTCGGGACCCACAGTCCTGTAATAGTGGGCTGGAGCTGAGAGGGGCCTCCTTGGAGGCTTGGGGGGCAAGTCCTCTCCCTGCTGCTGTGCATCCTGGTCTAGCTCACAAAGCCCATGATGATGGCTGGCCATTCGTCTCAGCTTCGGGATCCAGAGGTACTCCCCCAACCCCACCACTGCCTTGCTTCGCAAGAGGGAAAAGTTGCATGAGAGCCTGAGAGGGGTCATAGGTGGAAATGTGAGGATGACTGGGGAGCTGGAGAAGCCATGAGCCCCAGCCCTCCAAGCCTCTGGGGCATCAATGTCCAGTACCACCCCTCCTCCCCAGCTCGCTCTCTCCAGGCTGCCAGGAAAAGGACTTACAGTGGCTACCATTTACTGAGCATCTACTACATACACGTCATACTAAGCACTTTATAGATACTGTCTGCTTTAACTTAAGGCCATTTGCTTGAGGTTTGAAGCAGCCAGGTGTCAGGCTGCACAGGGCTGGTCATTGATCCCATTTCCTGACTGATGCCCTCTCCAAGGTCTCTGACCAAGAGGTGAGAAGGAAGGGAATGGGAAATGACAGGTGGGGCCTCCCTGAGAGCTGTTGCTCTGCTTTTCCCAGCCACCAGGGACACAGCCAGCCCCAGTGTGGGGCTCTGGTGTTTGAGGGTAGGGAGGCCTCTGCAGGGGATGGGTGCTCTGGCAGGGGTGGGCCCCAGAGCGGGGGCATCTGCTTCTTATCACCAGCAAAATGCAGCTTTGCAGCTGTCCAGAGTGAGTAGGCAGGGCTGACACATGACCTCTGCAGCAGCATGGGGCTAAAATTAGAGCCGGCCGGGGCGGGGAGGGAGCGTCCAGCCCCGGGCTGGGCAGCCGGGCCTCCGGGTTGGCCACCACTAGCACGGGTGGTGACCAGGATCTGGAGGGAATCCCCAGACTGAAACAGCAATCCCACGGTCCTGGGACACATCGGGCACCTCCCTCAACCCATGGAGCCAGAGGGTCACACTTGAGATTGCTGAGAACCCAGGCCCACTCCCACCCAACGGGCCACCGGCAGACCCAGGGCTGCCCAGGAAGGAAGAGGAGGGAGGGGAGGAGGTCTCCCCACGTCGCTGCTCCGGCTCTGTGCCCTCCGCTGCCCGTGGATGTTGCTCTTCCTCGCCCTGTGGGCCCTGGTGCCCTGCCTGGTGTTGGTAACCCTCTACTTTTTCTCCTCTGCAGGCGGGAAGAGTGGAGGAAACAAGAAGAACGATGGTGTGAAGGTAAGTCCCGGCCAGCACGGCAGGGTCTGCCTCTGACAGCGTTTCCGCCCACAGGTCCTGGCTTGCAGGGCTGGGACAAGAGCCAGGCCTTGCCGATGGTGTTCTGGGCAGATGTGCTCACCCGTGCAGCCTGGCATCCCCAGACCCGGACCTGGGCTACGGTGCCCACCCTCCCACCAGGATTGGTGGGGGGCAGGTGGGGGAGGGGAGGGTTGAAAGAGGGTGGGAGAGGCAGGTGGCCTGGGGTTGGGGTGGGCATGAGGGCCGGTCAAAGGAGATTTCTGCGGTTCTGGAGGACTGGTGAGTGAGTGGGTGCAAAGAAGGGACAGAGATGTCATGAGGGGTGACCTCCTCCTTCCCGAGTGTAGGCTGGCTGGAATGGGCCCCTGACCCAGTGCATGCCCCAGTCCAGCCTACAAAGCCTGCAGGGGATGGACAGCCAATCCTCTTGGCTTTGATACCCAGAGGTACCCAGCCCCATCAAGGCCTGCCGGTTCAGTGCTAAGAATCCCCTCCTCTGCCCGACCCAGGCCTGCCCCGTCCTCACCCCTGATGCCCGAGCTGCTTTCCTCCACACCCCACTGACCCCTCCCTCCCTCCTCTCTCTTCTCCCTCTGCTCTCTGGGGCCTTGTCCCCTACTTTCTGCCTGGTCCCCTACTCTCTGCAGCTCCCTCCTCCCCTGCCACTGGCTCGCCTTGTGGACTCTCCTCTCTCGAGACCCTGCCTTTTTCTGGGCTCAGAGCCCTGCCTGGCCAGGGCCCCAGGGCTGGGCTGTGCCCAGGACACTGGAAGGTGTGGGATGCTTTCCAAACACAGCCACTCAGGTGGGCTGGTGGCTTCACGGCTTGGTTTGTAGTGGCATTTAGGGTCTCAGGCCCCTGGCTTTGGTCTGCCGGGGGTGGCATGGGAGGGGATCTGGGCTGTCTGCCTGAGGCCAGGATATGGCCCTCCTCTCTGCCCTTGGCCCTCTGGGGGCTTGAGTTTCCCCATAGGTACAGTGGGAGGGGGGAGGGCTGTGAACTCCATGATTTCCAAGATTTCAACTTTAAAAACAAACAAACAAGAAAAAATCATTTTCCCTTCTCATCTTGGGTGCTTGAGGAATATGTAATTATTTGGTTATCAGTCAAAGCCAGTGGTTTACAAATGGAACTCCTTGGAGCCCAAAGGTTCTGGGGAGGTACCTCTGGCAGCAGATGGGGAGGGATTGGAAGGGGGACGCCAAGCAGAGAGGATTGGGGGCTTCTCACACCCACTTCAGCCTGAACAGCTCCGTGGACCAGCCATCGCAGTGGCTGAGAGAGCCTGGGTGAGCTTACAGCCCATTATTTCAATCTCCTGAGCCTGTGTTTCCTCATTCAAGCAACGGGTGAGCAGGGTTTCCCACCTCCCAGGGCTGTCTGTGAGGATGAACTAAGATACTGTGCATTGAGGACTTAGCATGGTGCTGGCGTGCGATACATGCTCATGAGATGCTAGTCAGTAGTATCTTTTCTGCTTTACGTGTTGGACTTTCGGGTAAGATTTCTCTTGAAGTTTGCTCGAGAAAATACTTGGAAAACACAGATCTAAAGCCAGCCCAATTTATACAGTTGACACACAGCCATCCCCAATGCTGTAATGGAATCCAGAATTGAGTTTTGGCTTACCTGCTGTTTTGGGTTACCCATGAGTCACCCCCCTCCCCTCCCAATTTGAAAGGGTGATGGAGGGATGTGCAACTTGCAGGGGAAGGGGGCAGGCTTGGAGCAGCTGGGGCTCAATCTGGCCCTAGTGTGTAGACACTGGGGGTACTGGGTCCCCTGGGGAAAATCATATTTGGGGGATATGGGGCAGAGGCCACAGGCGCTAGTGGGCTGGGGCCCAGGTAGGTGGAGGAGGAGGGGCTGCAGGAGGGCTGCCGCCGTCTGCTTGGCACTCGGGTGTAGCCCTGGCAAAGCCCTGGTCAGGGCCTCCCTCAGGCTGGGTCGTGGGACGAAGCTGTTGTCTGGCTCCTCTCTGGGCAAGGCCAGGAGGCGGAGGCTGTCTGAGGGCAAGGGCATCTCGTAGCGTGGCGGGGCTCTGGCTGGTCACTGCAGGGCCTTCCAGTGGGCACAGCTGAAGAAACCGCTGCTTCCTGTAGGACAGGACAGACCCTCAGTGACTTCTCAGGGTGGCCTGGGTGTGGAGGAAGAGACACTCAAAGGCTATTCCTGGCCCGACCCTTCCTCTGCAGCTCAACCTCCTCCCCTTCCTTGGGATGGAGGAGCAGGGACATCCAGCCGGAAGACGGGAGTAACCCAGGGGGATTTGCCCAGGATTTGGGGAGCCCGGCCTGCAAGAGGAGGGAGGTCCATTCATGTTTTTACTATGACTGAAAATGGACCTCAAGTCAAGAAGCCAGGGGTTTGAGCCTGGGCCCCACTGTTCCCTCCCTTGGGGACCTGGGCCATCAGTTCCGTCATCTGTGCAAGAGGAGAAGCGCTGTTTTCAGGGAGGCTGGTGAGAGGCTCCCACCGGGGTGGGCCTGGTGGAGTCGCATTGGGATGCTCCTGTAGCCAACATGTGCTCGGCCAAAGCAGGAACTACAACTCGGTCCCTAGAGACGGACCACTGATTCCACCTGGGGCTTCACTGAAGAAGCAGTGATCGGTTCCAACGCTGGAGGAAAAACTGGCGGGTTGGAGTTCAAGATATGACACAATACTGTACTTTATGGGCTTTTAAGGGCTTTTCAAGGCTAACTTTGACCATCCTCTGTTTCTACCATCACTGCCAACCTTAGAACCATGTTCTTCACGTGGTTCTAAGAGATGTGACTCTACTTTTGGTGACAGTTCACTTTCTAAATGAAACTGACATGCTGGTCGGTGTAGGGTTATTATTAGTGTCATCATCATTTCGTGATTCAGGAAAATCGAGTTTTTCTATCACCAAGAAGCGATGCCCCCGGTCCCAGCCACTCCTAGGCCTCTACTTTCATGAAGAGGGGCTGACCGCTCCCACCCCTCAACCCCACTCACTGCCCCCTGTTGGTGTCCCATCCGTGCGTCATGACCCCTCTCCCCCATGTCCCATCCTGTCACTGTGCGTCCGAATTTGATGCAGTCTCTGCTCTGTGTTGCCTCCTCGTGTCCCGCCTGGAACCTCCTGGCCCTCATGCTGCTCCTCAGGTTTCCGCCGACAGCCGAGCTGTGTGGGCCTGTCCCCTCCAACACACGCTGTGCCTGGCCCGGCTCCAGCCAGGAGTGAGGCCAACGCTAGGCGGACAGGGCAGGGAAGGAGGGGCTGGCTGCAGGCTGCTGCCTTGCAGGAGTCACACTGCCCGGGGCCAGCTGGGGCAGAGGCAGGGGCTGTGAGCACTTACACTGGAAATGCCCAGTGAGCCACCTCCATGCAGAGGCCCTGGATGGAGAGGACAGGATAGGATCTAAGGCTCCTGGCGCTCAGAGGCTCCTGGATCTTGGAGTCAGAAAGCCCAGACTTAGACCTGAGGACACTTGGAGAATATCCAGTGCCTCCCACTGGCAAAGGCCTACCCGGAGGCATCTCAGGTCTCCCCTCTGCTCCCCACACAGAGCAGCAAGGGGAGAGCCTCCTGGCCTCTCAGATGTAAGTGCTTCCAGGATAAGCCTTTGAAGAGCCATCAGGCTGTGGGTACCTGGAGACCTGGACAGAGGAGAGGGCCTGCACTGGGGGTTCCAGCCTCTTCTTTGCTAGTAGCTAGCTGAGCGACCTTGGGTGGATCGCTGCCCGTCTCTGGACCCCAGGTTCTTGTCTGCTCAATGCAAGTGTCGGTCTTGGCCTGTAACCTTCTATGAGTGTGAGTCTTTAAGACTCCAGGCTTAGAGCTGAAAGAAGGAGAAGACAGTCTACATGTTCCTCTCTCCTTCCCTTGGTTCCACAGTCGATTATACAGGGGAAATGACAAATGCCCCCAAAGCTAGAATAGGCTGAATGGCAAGGCCCAAAGACTCGAATTCTGGGCTCAGCTGTGTGTCTGCCTTTGCCTCAGTTTCTCTATCAGCATGAAGGAGCCGAATAGGCCAGTCACTGGGAAGCTGTGGGCACAAGCAGGACTTCTGAGGCCACTTAGAGGAGTGGTTCCCACACCTGTCTCTGCTTTGGAATCACCTGGGGATAGTGTTTAAAATAAAGATGCCCAGGCCCCAGCCCAGACCTAGTTATCAGACTCCTTAGAGGGGGCCTGGTTATGTATATTTTGGACAAGTTGAGGCTATGACACTCAACCAAACTAGGAGTGGGGTCTCTTCAGCAGAGACACAGGAGGAGTCTAGGAGGAGACGTTGGGCCTCATCTCCAGACCCGAGCGCCTTTTCGTCCTTCAAGAGCTTAGGATTCTGGAGGCCTTAGGCACCTGGTATCTGAGACCCAGGATTTACCTCCTCCATCTGAACTTAGCATGGGGGGAGCCCCGGTCCAAGAGAGGCTTAGCCCGCAGCTTGATGGTTGGCTTGTCGAGACCCAGGCAGCTGTGCACGAGGCCCCAGAACTCTAGGCTGAGAGAGGCCTGGCCCTGCCAGGTCAGCTGCTGCTGGTGGCCCTGACTCCTTGTCCCAATGCCATTGCCGGCAAGGAACCACAGAGGATGACCCTGAGGCCCATCCTCCTTCCACCCCTCCCCTGTTGTTCGTTCCTCTGCTCCCTGCCGTTTTCACGCTGTGTCTTTTCCTGTCCCATCTCTTCTCCTTGTTTTTCCAGAAAAGAAAGTCCAGTTCCAGCGTTCAGTTAATGGTGAGTGTCTGCCGTCTCCCAAACGCCGGTAAATCCTGGGCCTCAAACCCTCGCTCCTGCCTCGCTCCTGCAGGCTACACTGGGAACCCGGGCGGGGAGAGGGTGCTCAGGGTGTGCTTGGTACGTGTGCCTTGTGTGACAATATGTGTGTTGTGTGTGCGTGTTGTTGGCGTGTTTCTGTTGACACCTCCAACTCCATGACCCAGGCCAGCAGCCTGATGGTAGACCTGAGAACTCCCTCAGCTGCGAAGGTTGATTTGAACCCCATCCCACATCCAGCCCGTGGCTTCTCGCTTCGCCTTGCCCTCTGCTCTGGAACTCAGCTCAGGACTTGGTTTGTGCCAGTTGTGGCCACTGGGGGGCTTGGTTTGGCCGAAGTGGCGGGTGCCGTAGAGGCCCTTCTTGAGCTTCTGTGAGCCTACCCAGGGCCTGCCGGTGGCAGAGGAGCCACCAGCCCCTGCCACCGTCTAGGGGTTCCTGCGGTGGCATGGTGGCCCACGTCCCTCTTCTTCTGATTCCATTGCTGTCTCCCTCAGTTGTGTGGTTTTTCTCCCCCTGGAAAGCCCAGCCTCTGTCACACTGGGCCTCCCCCCGTCTCTCTCTTCCTCTCCTGCCAGTGTGTGTACTCCTTCCCCATCCTGTGGCCACCATGTACCTCTCTGCCCTCCACACCCCCTCTCTGCTCCCTCAAGCAGACAGGGCTCAGGACCCCCTTCCAGAAAGGCCAGGGCTCTCCACACATCCACCCCTTCATTTACACCCCCATCCCCGCCACCAGCCACCAGCCACCTGCTTAGTTGGGCCCGTCCCCTCCTTAGGCTTGGAAGTCTGACAGGGTTTTCAGTGCAGCATCTGGATGGCAGAGCCCACGAGGCTTACGGCAACGGGGCCGCAGCATCAGGCAGACCACACCTCTTCCCGCTTGGCAAGCGGGCCTCACCACCTCCCGTGTTCTCTTTGGCAGGAATCTTCAGAGAGCACCAACACCACCATTGAGGATGAAGACACCAAAGGTAGGAGGGGTCTTGCCTTCAGCATCTGGGCCCCTGGGCCTCCTGGCAGGCCCCCTTTGCCGACCGTCTCCGGCCTGAAGGGACCGCAAGGCCAGCTTTGTGTCCTGTTTCCCTACAAAGAGCCTCGCTTTGGCTCCTTATAGACTGGGTACACGGTGGGGTGCCATTTCCCTGTGTGAGGTGCCTGGATGGACTTTTCTCACGGTAGCAGTTATGTGTTGACTTTAACACGTATTAGAAAAAATTAACATAGTCAAGTCATAAATGTATCATAGTAGTATACATTTTCCTTTGGCAGTGTTTTTGGATTTAAAAAAAAAACACAAGTTGATTTTAAAAACTTGAAGTAATTATAGTAAGGGAAGGGAAAGCAAAAATGTATCAATAGGAAATTCAACAAACTGGAATATGGGAAACACTGCCTAAGGCCGACCCAAAATGCGGGGGCGACTATAGCCAGTGGCTAATAGTCTTCACAAGCCCTCGGATGAAAGGGGGAGCAAGACCCCAGATAATGGTGATCTGATAGTAAGAGAGGAAATAATAGGATGGTAATAGGAAAAATGGCTGCCTTTTATGGGGTACTTGCTGCGTGCTAGACCTGTGTCAAGTGCTGGATAGTCACCTGAGCTTCACAACAAGCTAAGAAGTAGGTACTGTGATGAACCCCATCCGACAGCCCAGAAACTCAGGGGTTGAGTAAATTGGCCCAAGGTCCCAGAGCTCGTAAAGGGGACAGTTAGGTTATGAATCCAGGCAGTGTGGCTCCAGGGCCTGGCTCAGCTGAGGAGGCCTTGGCATGTGGAAAGATGCTTGGAGCTTGGAGGAGGGAGGATGGAGCGCTGGCTTCCGCCCAGGGGACACCAGATCCTTGGACGAGTTAGTGACATCCTGCTGTTCTGCCTGTACCCAGCCCTTCTTCTTCCCCCAGGACAGGGAGACCGGCAAGGGAGGGGGTTCTCACACTCCGGTGTGTGTCAGAGATGCCTGGGGAGTCTCTGAGATCTAGAAAAACAGCATTGACCTGGAGAGATCACAGCTGTGCCGGTTGAGATATTTTCAGGAGTTTAGATGATTTGCTTCTAAAGGAATATACAATGATGGGGACAAGAGCATTTTGTTATGTAATAAATATTTTTGCACAGCTGCCATGCAGGCTTATTTAAGGCAGTTTTCACACACTAAACGCCGTTGACTGCCTCCCGACTCTGCCACGATGTTTGGAAGACCAGCCCCACCCTATGCGTGTCCCTCTCCGGTCATTCCCAGCTGGGGCAAAGCAGGGGCAGGAGATGGTCACTCCATCACCATAGCCTGGTGCCAGAGCAGATCAAGCGTCTATGAAAGCACCAGGGACAACCTTCAAAATGCATTATCTCGAAGAATTCCCTTGGGATCAGGTCAGCATTCTAAGTCCCTCAAGTATGATTTTTAACCATATTCCTGGCCCTGCTCCAGTGGAATCTGATTCCATAGGTTTGTGGTGGGCCGAGATAGGTTGTTTCTGAGACATTCACCATATTTGAGGCTCATTGTAAGGTGCTGGGATTTTTGAGGAGACTTGTGGCCTCATAATCCTGGTCTCAGAGCAGACACGGTCTGTGGAAGCAAACTGGCTCTGTGATTCTTCATTGGAGTCCATTTGCTGGGTGACCTTAGACAACCTACTGAACCTCTCTGAGCCTCAGTTTCCTTAACAGTAAAGAGATGATAATAGTATCAAGCTCAGAGGATTGCTGTGCAGATGAGATGAGAGGCTGTGTCTAAAGTGCCTACACAGTGTTTGGCATATGGCCACTGTTTAATAAATCTTAATTTCTCTTCTTTCAAACTGGAGCTTATGGTTGAATGACAGGAAGCCATATGACGTTTTCTTGGAGCGTCAGTTTTACTCAAAGATTATTTTAAGACAAATATTTATATGTTCAACAGACAGAGAAATGTTTGGAATAGAATGTAAAATTTGTGTGCGCTATTAATGTAAAATGTGACCCGTTAAAGACATTTTCCACCTGGGGTAACGGCTCTGGGTTACATCCTTGAGGCCTGACATTTACAATCATTATCCTCTGCTTTAGAGGTATCAGGATGGGAACATTTGCGAAGTCTTGAATTTTAGTTCACTTATGCCCCTTTTAAAGAGGGGAGGATGGGACTTCCATGGCGGTCCAGTGGTTAAGACTGCGCTTCCACTGCAGGGGGCACGGGTTTGATCCCTGGTCGGGGAACTAAGATCCCACATGCTGTGTAGCATAGCCAAAAAAAATTAAATTTAATTTAAAAATAAAATAAAAAGGGGAGGCTGAGGCCTAGAGAAGAGAAAGGGCATGTCAATGTTATTAATGGTAAAACTGGGACCCTGTTCCCTGCCTCAGTTTCCACACGTGTAAAAGGCCATGTCTGATGGAAGAGTTGCTGGCTCAGCCAGGAGCTCCTCCCCCTGTTTGGCAGGAGAGAGGAACTCTGTGCCTCCCCCAGCTTCTCCAGGCCTCAGAGAAAGTTTCCAGAGAACCATTTTCTGGTGTTAATTTGTTAAGTCTTCTTACTAAGTGAGAATAGCAGCTGGTGGGGTGGATTCTGACCTAACATTAAAGTTAATTAGAAATGTCAACCTCCAGGGAACATTTTCCCCTCAGCAAAGAAAGGGACATTAATATTTCAGAGCCCCTCAGGCTTAATACACAGGCCTCTCACCCTCTGAGTGCACGGGGTTCTGCCAGACATCCTCCCCACCGCCCTATCTCCTCCTGGTCAGCCCCTTGAAAATTCAATTTCCTCTCCAGCCCAAAGAGCTGCCTTAGAATCTGGGCAGAGACATTCTAGGAAATATCAGTCAGGAATGCTGATCCCATCTCAGCCTCTTCATACTGTGTGACCTTGAGAGAGTGCCTTAACCTCTCTGGAGCTTCAGCTTTCCCATCTATAGCGGAGCCCTCCTGGTTGTCTGGGTGAACACCTGGCAGATGAGAAATGCCAGAGGGTGCCACTGAGCAGCTGCTGGATGAATCTTTCGTAGAGCAATAGGTCTGCCAAGGGCATGGGAGGGGCTCAGAACCAGAGTGAATTTCTCCAGATTTAAGGAGCACCAGACCCCCAGATCTTTGGTCCCAGAGAATGAAGCTAGGGAGAGTCCTGCCTGCTAGGCTTCAATTGTTGGCAAACTTGGTGTCCTGAGTGGCTGGAGGCCAAGTTAGGCACTGTCTCAGGCTGCATTAATAGAGGTGTAGTGTCCAGAATTGGGGAGGGGATAGAGGGCGCTACCCTAGACCTGATATTCTGCAATATTCAAGCCACATCAGGGATAGTGTGCTCACGCTCAGAGAGGCAACTGCACAGCTTAAGTACCCTTGAAAATAGATGGCCAGCTGGAGCCAGATCCTGTGAACCACATGCGGGAGGCCTTCAGCCCTAAGAAGAAAAGACTGGTGGGGGAAGGCACCTGGAGAAGCAGGTACACACTGAAGGATCCCGGAAGGCAGACCAGAACTATGACTAGGGGCTTTTAGGGGGAGATTGCAACTTGAAAGAAGGAAGTGGATGCAAATGGCAAAAGCCGTTCAGCAGTGTGGTGGCCTACCCGGCAGGCTGCAAGCCCCAAAGTTCCAACCAAAACTGAGCCATCATATATCAGGCTGCTGGGAAGTGTCCCTGCCCGGGTTAGAGGCTAGAGACTGTCCTCAGGGAGAACTTCCAGTTCAGAGCTTTCCAGTGATGGTAATCACAGCGCTTGCTTATGGAGTGCCAGGCAGTGCTCTCAGTGCTTTACACAATGCATCATTATTTACATAAGTGAGTCGATATAAAGGGCTTGGAACAGTAGCTGGTTCTGAGTGAGGACCATATGTGTGTTAGTTATTTTTATTGATATATTCTTAACTCAATCCTCAGAACCACCCTATGAGGTAAGTACTATTAGTAGCTCCATTATACATATGGGAAACTGAGGTAGGAGGAAGTATCTTGCCCAAGGGGACACAGTTACTAAGTAGCAGAGCCAGGATCCAAACTCAGGGGGTCTGGCTCCAGAATCCATGCCCTTGACCACTTGACTAGCCTCTCTGAGATGGTGGTGAGAAGCGGCCCACGGGAGACAGGGCATTAAGCACCGGCTCGTGGAATGTCAAGTGGGAAGGGTTCTTAAAGCCGTGGATGGTTCTTAAAGCATGTGGATTCGCTCTGGATCATCACCCTGATTTCATGTGGGAGCAGCTGGAACGAGGTGTCTCCTGGTGGAGGTGGGTTTCTCCCCATCCTCAATCCCCAGCTTCCACGAAGGAGGTCAGAGTTGACCAGGAGGCCGGGCTGTTGGGCTCCTAGGGACAGAGGCCACAAGGCAACTTGGGCAATTCCAGGGAACAGAGCAAGGCCAGCAGCCCCAGACCCTGATTTGGTCCATCTGCTCGTTCATTCATTCAAGCTTCCTCCGCCTCAGCCCCAGGCAAGACCCCAGAGTCACCCGGCTGACCTCATGGTCTAAGACAGACCCGTTGTTCCCAGCCCTGGTGATTCTTTGCAGAGCCAGGAGATAAAGAATTAGCAGCTCACTGTGGTGGCTGACACTGGAGATAGTAACTTCAGTGATGTTACATCTACTGAGCACCCACCACGTGCTAAGAGCTGCGCTGGGCACTGGGCCCTGCCCTGAGGGGGCAGGTGTGGGGGAGAGGGAGATGGGCTTTGGAGCCGCACAGTCTGCTCGGGGCGGCTGGTCCGCTGGAGCAGACTATTTCACCTTTTGCCTCCACGGTGGCTGGAGCTTGTCTCTGACGGGGAGGAGAGAACCGCATGAAACTGTGCTGGGAGGCTTCAAAGATTCGCGGCTTAAGCACTGGCGCAGTCACTCACTCCATAATGAATGCCTGGCCAGGCCTGCTCCAGGCTCCAGGGATCAGCGAGCCTCCACGGAGCTCATATTTGAGCTGGGGAAGAGACAAGCATGTGAGCCCAACACATCACGGAACGCGTTAGAGCTCCTGGGTCCTGTGGAAAAGGCCCTGGGCTGGGAGCCAAACTCTGCACCCAAAATGTTCTGTGTCCTTGGGCAAGTCACACCCCTTACCAAGCTTCTGTTTTCCCAATGCTGGATAAGCAGGCTGAGTCCCTGGTCCCCAAGAGTTCTTGCGGCCTGGGTGTCCTGTGATTCTTTATGCTCTGGGCCTGAGGTGAGCTCCCCAGTGTGAGGGGGGATGGGATGGCACCTGCAACTGGTGAGGAAAGGGGCAGGGACAAGGCCTCCTCCAGGAGCCGTCTCCCTCCCCTGCTCCCAGCCTGAGAAATGGGCAACATGTCCACCCATCTCACCTGAGACTGCTCCAGCAGGCCAGCTCACTGACCGGCTTGGAGGTTAAGCTTGAGCCTGTGGGAGGAAGGGAAGCAGGCCTGGCCCTGGGAAACATGCCTGAGGCTTCTGGGAGGATAGCCCTGCTGGGAGCCAGAACATTTGGCTTCAAATTCCTTCATTGCTGAGGCTCGGTCTCCTCATGTGTCAGATGGGGGGAAACTGACCTCGCCTCCCCCTACCCCCCCAGGCTGTGAGGAGCAGATGCAGTAATGAGTGTGGAAGTATACAGGAGGCAGCACTTACAGTGTATACCTACTGTGTGCCAGGCTCTGGTCCAAGTGCCTCCGGCACATCATCTCATCCCATGCTCATAACAACTCTGGGACAAGGGCATTGTCATCTCCATACGATGGACCAGAAAACAACCTTGTGCCCCACGGTTGCACAGCTTGTAAAGACCTGGGCTGGGATTTAGAAGAAGCCTGTCTGGTACTGAAGCCTGGGTTCTTTATGCAACTTGTTCAGCACGGAACGTGTGAGAGGTGATGGTGTCCCCATTTTACAGATGGGAAAACTGGGGCTCAGAACATCACATACCTGATAAGAAAACTGATGTCTAATCCTCTACCAGGAAGACAGCAGCTGTTTGTGGTGTTTCAGTGGTGGACAGGGGAGGCCAGGTGTCAGCAACTGGGATTCATTCTGCCTAGAAAGTTCTGGAAGGCTCAGTGCCTGATTCCTATAGGCACCCAAATGGAACAAAAACGGACTCAGACCTAAGGGATTAGTAAGCCCTAAGCCCGCCCTTAGTGGCCCCAGTTTGGACCACGGGGGAGCCCCTGGTTTATGGTTGCTGGTGACAACCTCCACAGGTGACCTTGCTTGGATTCAGGTGGCAAAACAAGGTAATGGAGAAGCATATTTTGGACTCGAGACCTGGGTTCAAATCAGACCTAGAGCCAGAATCATGCATGCTGTTTCGAGGCAGAGGCTGCCAACTAAGACACTGGCTCTGCCCATTGTAGTTGAGGGAACTTTCACACTTTTTTTTTTCACCTTTCTGGGCCTCAGTTTCTCCTTCCATGAAATGGGAGTAATGATACCCAGGGACAGTGTGAGGATAAACGAGACAATCTCTCTGAGGCCCTCAGGTGCCAGGACAGGGTCTGGCGCATGTTAGGGGCTCAGGAAGCTGTGGCTGGTGCTGCCTCCCAATCACTATCGCTATTATTTCTCTGTGTTCCCTCCTGCCTTACAGTGCGGAAACAGGAAATTATAAAAGTGACAGAACAGCTGATTGAAGCCATAAGCAATGGAGATTTTGAGTCCTACACGTGAGTCGGCTGGGTCCATTCTGCATGTCCCGCCTGGATTGTTGATCAGGGGGTGCTGATGGCTACCTTTGGGGGTCCTTGTCTCTGACCCTCATTTACTCACTCTGCATGTGCTGTGAATCAGGCTGAACTCGTATTTCTGGTTTGCCCTCAGACTTTACGCTTTCATTAAGCTTTCTGTTCACAATACTTGTCTATATCTCAGTCCTGCTCCTATCTCGTTCCCCAGGAGGAACTCCAACAAAACTCTTTTGCCTCCCCAAGGACAGAGTGGGTGGGTCTCCACCACAACATGGACCTCCTCAGGAGATGAGCTGGGTCCTGCCACATGGGCCTGGGGCCTCACCCTGGACCTCCTATGACCTCAGATGAGAAGAAGCAGGCAGGAACCCATAGCGTTTGTACATCCAGTGAGTAGGGGTGAGCAAAAGAACCTCCAGAAGGAATCTTACATCCTCTGGGGATAAGGCAGAGCGCACAAAAATAGCATGATATGAAACAGGTGGTATGAGACATCTTCTACACACCTGATCAGCTGTTGGAGGGGCAGCTATGTGCAAAGGCTGGGCTGGAGCGCCCCCTGGTGGCCACCCTCAGCCTTGCTGGTCTGGCCTGGAAGCGGGCCTTCCGCTGGCCCCCAGGAGAGCCAGGATTCTGGGCTGAGGCCTCAACATCTTGGCCAGAGCTAACGAGGCCTGGGCCTGAAGACCCCACATATGCTTTTTGGTGGACGAAAGCTGCCAACTAAGGGCAGGATGACCTTTGCTTATCGGGTTCAGGTGAGATGGGAATAACTGGGCTGGGCTTTGCTCCTCGGGCAGCCTGATCTTGGTTACCACTATGCCCAGGAGCTGAAGTTTGTCTCTCAAAGGCTTGGCAGTCCAGGCACATCCTAACTGTGGGAGGGTTTCAGCAGCAGCGGGTGGCAAAGCCCCAGCCATCTACTGATTGTCTCTGGAGGAACAAGGATCTTGGAAGGTGCAGGTGTGAGACGGAGGCCGTTTGTACATGTGAGTGTGACGCAATTGCCCACACATGCACGTTTGTGACTGCGTGTACAAGGGGTGTGCACGGGTGTGTGTGCACATGTGCCCCTGCGGGTTGCATAAAAGCATGGAAATGCGCTGTTGAACGGGTTTTGCATCCGGTCCTAGAAAGAATTAAGTCAGCGATGGGAGAGCCCGAGAGTGGCTCTGGAAGGACACAGCCAGGGAGAAAGGGAAAGAGAGGTGGCCCCTATGGACCCCAAGCCTCCCACCTCTGTGATGTCACTTCCTCTGGCATCTGCAGCCCAATCTAGGTTCTGACCACTTGCCACGACCTCTGGGGCCTACGGTGCCGAGTCTGGCCCTGTGTCACCCTGGATAAGCCCCTTCGTCTCACCGAGCCTCAGTTTCCCTACACGTACAATGGAATTGGAGCAGAGGGTCCTTCAGAGGCAGGGACACCCAGAGACCCTCTGGAGAAGGGCTCCTCTTGGCCAGGGGCAGCTTAGTCTTCCAGACGGTCAGGGCTCAGACCTCCAGCCTTAGAGGATTCTGGATCTGGAAGGGTCCTGAGCATCCCATATGGTCTGAGCACAACCCCCCATCTCCTGATATCTGGAGAATGTGAGGTCCTGAGTGGAGAAGCGAGTTGTCTGGAGTCACAGAGACAGGGCAGTCAGGGCAGAGCAAGGGCAGAGCGCCCTGCTCTCCCCACGGCGTCCAGCTCAGACGATGCTGGCCCCACGCCCTCCTCCACTGTTTTCAGTCCCTCCCCGTGTCAGGATCTTTGACTGGCCTGGGGTGCTTCCTGTCCCTGGCTTCATTGTCATCATCACAGGGGTCCATGTTGTGTTACAGAAGATCCCAGAGACCTAGGGGTGGGGGAGACAGTTTTTTCCTTCCTCCGTCTGGCTGTCAGGGTCTCCCAGAAAACAGACCTGGGTGGGAGCACCGAGCCGAAAATGCAGAGCAGTGGGCCTCCTCGGCCATGCCCTGCGCTCCTTCCTCCCAGGCATCACTTCTTGGAATGCTGTTTTCCTCATCTTACAGAAGAGGAAAGTGTGGCTCACCAGGAGGGCTGCGGCCAACAATAGGGCAACTTTGTTTAAAGTAGCAGAACGCACTCCCTCCAGGGACACACCTGCTTGGTGAACAGAAGTTGCTTCACTTTAGTGAAGGAAAATGTCTCCCCGCCCGAGGAAGACCATTTAGGAAAAGCCCTCTCTGATGGACCTGCTGCCCTGGGCGGGGGATGTAATTTGGAGAGGAGTGTACGGGCTGAATGATCCCCGCCGGCGCCTTGGGGCAGTGTACAATGCACGACATTCATGGTGCTCTTGCTTAGAGAGGTTAAGCCCCTTGCTGGGGGTCTCATAACCTGTAAGTGGCAGAGCCACGACCTGGACCCAGGCTTCCCAGTTCTCAGTGGCACTAGCCAGTCAGCAATGCCCCACACCGTAACTGGACCAGCCCTGTCCCATCCGCCAACCTCACTGATCCTGTGAGGTGGGTGCAGTCACTTTTATTTCACAGGCTTGCCTTCCCGGGGTCCAGGCCCCTGGAATTTAGAGGGGGGCACCCGAGAGGCCACCCTAGCCCATCTTTCCTCTGACTTCCTCCCCCCAGGAAGATGTGTGACCCCGGGATGACAGCCTTCGAACCCGAGGCCCTAGGGAACCTGGTCGAGGGCCTGGACTTCCATCGATTCTATTTTGAAAACCGTGAGCAATCCCTTCCCGCTGGGCTGCCTGTTGTCTGCTCTTTTCCGTGTCCTGCCAGATGGCACAGCAGGGTGACGGGCAGGGCCCCCGGGGCAGCTCAGGAGGCAGCGAAGAGGAAGGTCCTGTGTGGACAGGGGTTGGTACCATCCTGGCTCCCTCTCCGAACCCTGGACCGTCCGACGCCAGTGGCTGCGGATGGGGACTTGGGACAAGCGTGACAAGCCCTCCCAGCCCTCGCCTGCCCATGACCCTGGTAGGGCCTGGGGAAGACCTTTCTTCCCTTTCTACAGATAAGGGAGCCTTCCCACCAGGGCACACCCCCAAGTTACAGTCACCTGGATGCCTGCAGCCACCCCAGCTGCCCAGCCGGTCGCAAGCTGGCACACGGGCTGTTGTGCAGGTGCCCCCGTGGGTGGGCAGTCGGGGAAGGAGAGGACAAAGCTCACACTGCTGTGCTCTGCCTATGTGTCTGGGTCTCTGTCCGCATGTCTGTCCTTCCCGGGCCTCTCCTTTGCAGGAGAGACCCTGGCAGCTTTGCAACCCGGGGCTGTCAGGGGGCTGAGGCTGGGCCTGACCTAGGGCGCTTTCTGCCTGTGTCTGTGTCTCACCTTGGCCAGGGGTCAGACGGGGACGAACCAAAGCACACGCAGGTTAGACTCCTGCAGCTCAGGACCCGGAGGGAGGCCCTGAGAAGTGGCACATCCAGGGTCCCCCAGAGGGAAGGCACGTACCACCAAGGCTATGCTAGGTGATTTCCGGTGCATGTGGACACCAGTTGAAACAGCATTGGTTCACACAGTGAGAAAGTTTGTCCCTATCTAAATTCTCTTTCAGTACATCCGGCTCCGCCAAGAGGAAAGGGTCAGTTTAACGCTAGTCTGTCCTAAGCACCTAATGCTTTCTAACTCACCTCAATATCAAAAAGAGAGTGTTCTCAGGCTCAGATCCCTTGCAGGCAAGAGCATGGAGCTAGGATTACATAACTTGGTTTTATTTTAACTGGACTTATTATTAAAATTGTATTCTATGAGACTGGTTATTCATTAATGATTGTACTAGAAAGTTTTCTTTTAAAATAAATTCATATAAATTAATAAAGTGAATCAACTTAAGGAAGTATTTTCATAAAGTAAGTACAGGTAGATGGTAAAAATAAAGGTGATACTTAAGCAACTGAAGTTGGATCTAGTCCAACTCTTCATTGTACAGAGGTCCAGAGAAGGGAATGACTTGTCCAAAGGAACCCAGAAAGTTGGCGGCAGAACCCGGTCCTGATTCTCTCCAGTGCCTCCTTCCTTCCCTGTGCTCCCCGCTCACCCAGGCATTAGTGTCCCCTAGATGGACACTCCTCTCCTGCCTGCACGCAGTCTGATGGAATCTTGTAGAGTATGAGGGCTTAAGGGCATCCCCAAAAAGCCGTGAAGAAGGAAGTCGCATTTTCCTTTGACACATCAAACTCTGATTTTCTAAGGCTAGCAATGGAGATAGAATGTGAGGGGAGGTGGCTGGACCCCACCGTCCCCATCACCCTGGAGTTCCCTAGCTGATCACCATGGCCACCTCTATACTCGTCTGTCCTGGGGGGTGGAGGGCACTGGTTCCCCAGAGAATTCCACAATCCCCACAGAGCAGAGCAGAGACCAGGCTGAACCGGCTCTGAAGACTAAGGGATGGCAAAAGGGAAAAAAAACACAGACGGCTGTGCTAGCCCTTGATCTGCATCCTGGCAGCGAGCCCCATCACAGCACCAGCCCCCTGGACTCTGGGCTTGGACACCTGGTCACATCAAAGGACCCGCAAGACCAAGACCCAGAGTGACTGCCTGCCCTGGGGCAAGTCCCACCCTCCTGCCTGCTTTATACTGCGGGAGGACCTGGCCCTTTCTCCCATTCTATCCATGAGGATAGAAAATGGAAGCCTAGAGTCTGTTCAAAAGATACCACATGAGGGTGGCCATTGCTTTACAAATGACCCTCAGGACCCTAGCCCTGGCAGACAACAGTAAGGCCCAGTGCCCTCAACAATACTAAGCTCTGTTTGTCCCTTTGGAGATTGTTCTAGATTGTCCTAATTTAGACCCACCTGGAGACTGACTTCTTTTAGGTTCTACTGCATTTCTTTCAGAAACTGGCCTAGCTTTGGACAAGTCTGATTGCTTCTCTGGACCTCAGTTTCCAGGTCTGCTAAATGGATGCACTGAACTAGACGGTGTTGAGTGCCTCCAGCCCCAGATGCTGTCAAGGCTGCTTATGGAGACCTCCTTGCATTTTGTGGGAGGGCCATGGGGTGACCTCTGACCTCTGACCTTGAGGTCACCCCCAAGCCTATATAACACAAAAGCTCTGCACTCTCTCTGTCCAAGGTCCCAGAACTGTAAAAGTCTCTTAGTCTACATATGTAAGACTCAGTGATTTTGAGTCATTTATCCAAAGCCTGGGTATAGTGTGATTGGAATATTTAGGGGTGGATACTATTGGATGCTTTCTGAAGTCCTGGAAAAAAAAATTTTTTTTTTAAACATTTTTCAGGAAATCAGTGGCTCACAAACCTGTCTGGGCATCGGAATCAGAGGATGGGGGAGGGAGCGGGGAGAGGGAGCTTTTTAATATTATAGATTCCTGAACTGGCATCTCGAAGGGTGGGGCTGGGCAGTCTATATTTTAAATCAGCTCTCCATGGATTCGGATACATTTGGGCTGCACTAAGAAAAGGCATGAGGGTTCCTCTGAAGCCAAGATCCCAGTGATCCCTGTCCAGCCCCTCCCTAGGTCATCGTCTTTCTGTGCTTTTGTTTTCTATCTTGCTGAAAACATCGAGAGTTCCTAGAACCAAGATGATGATGATAATAATAGTAATATTTCACATAGAGAGAGCTGGTTTCTGGTACTCTTGTCAGTTCTGCCATGATTACAAGAGCTATGCATTGCCCTCTAACTCTGAAAAGTTCCACGACTTCACCCCATCACCACCAACACCATCCTTATAATTCCAAGATTCTAAGATTATACAATTTTAATATTCTTCAAGTTTCCATCATTCTACATGTTGAGAATAGAGGTGGCAAATGAGGGACCCACAAGCCATAGCTGGGCTACACATGTTTCATGTGGTCTGTATGATGTTTTAAATTTGAATTTGATGCCAATAATTAAAAACGAGGCATTCGACATAAAAATCCAGATTTCTAGATTCTCTTGAAAAATCAGGTGTGGCAACACGGGTCCCACTTACATAGCAAACACCAGGGAAGCTGTGTGCAGGGCACCTCCATAGAAGGGACATGGTGCCCTATTCACCACAGTCTCCACCACTCCCTATTGTCCCCCTGGCCCAGAGACAAAGGGTCTGTTGTCATTTAGCATCTTATATCCAGTTCAGCCTCCTTGTTAATGTACTCTCCTGGCCTCTACAGGGATCTGGGTTGAGACTCTGGTGTAAGCTCACCTGGTTCCCCATTCACCTGCGTGTCTGAGATACTATGATTCGAAAATTCCATTCCCCTGCACTTGAAGAAGTCAGCTTGTTTTGAAGTCCACTGTATCTCAGCTGGGATATGAGCTTGTCATCTACAAGTTCTGCTTTGACTCCCAGGGAGCTGAGCCCTGTCACAGAGCCCCACTCTTCGGGAAGCGAGGCAGGCAGAGGCGCCTCTGCCGAGAGGGTTGCTGAGAATTGGGGAAGCGAAGGAAGCGAGGCAGGAGGCCGCCAGGTGCGACCCCTCTGCCCCCTCCCATCCCCGCCTGCAGTGTGGTCCCGGAACAGCAAGCCTGTGCACACCACCATCCTGAATCCCCACATTCACCTGATGGGTGACGAGGCGGCCTGCATCGCCTACATCCGCATCACGCAGTACCTGGATGCGGGCGGCATCCCCCGCACGGCCCAGTCGGAAGAGACCCGCGTCTGGCACCGCCGGGATGGCAAATGGCAGATCATCCACTTCCACAGATCTGGGGCGCCCTCCGTCCTGCCCCAGTAAGAGCCCCTCCTTCCTGCCATCTGTTATTCAGGATAATCTAAAGGAACGGGGTGGTGCCTGTCTGGAGACGGTACACGTTGGGGAACCCGGCGGCTGGGAAGACCACAGGGAGGAGATCAGGCCTGGAGGCCCCAGGGGGTGAGGGGGAAGAGCTGGTGGGACCCACAGGAGGCAGCTTGAACTCCATCCAAGGAGGTGGGCAGGCTGGGTGCCCTCGGAAGCACCCACGTTACGCACCACACATACCATGTCTTACAGCTGAAGGACCAGGCTGGGGGCGCTGTACCGCAGAGATCCACCGTTCGTCCGTGGAACGTGGCTGCTGGTTCTCCCACTTGGATTTAGCCGGAATTCCCCCAATCACATCCTCCCATCACCACCACCATCACCGTCACCTTCATACCTGTGTCAAGAAAACCTGCCTGTTCGCAAAAGCCATCATGACTTCAGAGCAAATGGCGACATCTCCCCGTCACCACCCGTCCCCTGCCAGGGCAGGGCTTCCTCAGGCCCACGTGCCCTGCGTGCTGGACCCGAGGACCCCCCCCCCCTCAGCTGTCATTGGCCTGGTCTTGCCTTGACCGGAAGCCACAGTGCCCAGCTGTGTATTCATCCAGGGGCTGGGGAGGAGGGGCGGAGCTGGGAGGAGTGTGATCTCGCCTCTCCCGGGCTCCTCTAGGGAAGGGCAGAAGAACGCCCAGTCCCCCGAGCCAACCTCCCCCAGGGGAGAGGGGGAGAGAGGAGCAGATGCCAGGAGCCTCCCGCCTCAAACTGCCTTCCTAACTCTTCTCCCATCCTGTCCTGCTCTCCTGCTCTCCAGCCGACCCTCCTCCCTCAGTGTGGGGAGCGCAATCCTCTCAGGGTGCCCCCACTTCTTTCCTTCCTCCTCCTGCTGACATTTACTTCCAACACTAACTGCGCATTCCACCCTTCCATCAGGCCCGGAGAATTCCAGCTTCATCACATCCAAGGGAGAGAATCTGATTGCTTTTGGGGGGCGAAAGAAAACGGCGTTTAGGTATCACTTCTACTTGGACCGCATGCCTTTTTATAGCCAAACTTCTGTGTGTTTCGTAAATGGATTTTGCGTTAATGGATATTTATGTAATAACTAGACCTCTCAAATTGGTGAGAAGGTCTGGGTTGGGAAGGGAGGTGGGAAGAGGGCTGAGGGGTACTTTTTTCTGTTCTTGGTCTTTTTTTTTTTTTTTTTTTTTGGTCATCGCTGAGATGGACTTTGTCACTTGTGGTTATCTGGGGCTGAGATGGACTCAGCCCCCGGGGGAAGGATCTCTCTGACATTTCAGTCCCCAGGTTCCCTTGCGGACTGGAGAAGCATCAGGTGTTAGAAACAGCAAATCAGGGCAGAGAGAGTGGGGGAAGCTGTCAGGGTGGCAGTACCTGGACTTTACCTTGCTTGCCTCCCAAACTGGGGTCCTTACTACCGTGCTTCCCAGGATTTCATCCTCCACATCTGCACACCCCCCTCAGCGCCCCCCACCCAGCTCTGGGGGGTTCACGAGCATGTGTCTTCATGCGGGTCCAAAAGGAGCGCTGGGATTTCTCCTCTTTACACCTCCTCCTGCAGCTGTGGGTTTGCATCTCTTTCTTCCTTTCTCTTTCCCTCTTCCCTTGGGATTGACTCTGATGTGGAATGCCTTGGTACATCCACCAGGATCTACTGTCTGCACTGTTTTTCTTTGCATGACTTTATATGCAGTAAGTATGTTGAAAAAAAAAAAAGAAAAGAAGAAAAAACACTCAGCAAAACCAACCTACATGTTTTGGACAAAAAAAAAAATAGAGGTTGTATTCTCAGTGTCCGACTCGGAATTATGTTGCCGCCTCTCTGTGCTTTTGGCCTCTGTGTGGCCGTGTTTTGCCAGGATGAGATACTTTCCCCTCTGGAGGATTTTAGGGGAGGAAGAGCCACATCCCCAAAGATTTGGAGGAGTCTCTGATTCCCCCAAACCTCTGGGGAATCCTGGGTGTTGAGTGGAGCCGGACTGGTGGGGATGTGACCCAGGACTTTCTGAGTTTTCCCCAATCATGAGCTGTCTGCGGGGCCCATTCTCAAGAGTTCCTGCCCGTGGGACAGGTGAGGCAGGCTGGGTGGGGGCCGTAGGCCAGGAGAGAGGCTGCCCAGCCCTCCTGGTCTGCAAACTGGTCGATCACTGGACTCTATCCTTGGCAGAGACCCTGCTGCCAAGGCCCGGGTGGGCATTTGGCCTGCCCCAGGTCCAGAAGGCTTCCCGGTAAGGCCCAGCGACCCCAGCGCTCCAGCAGCCAAACCGCCTGCCTCCCTTGCTATCTGCCAGCTCCCACAGCCATCCCCAAGCCAAAGGTGAGGGGTTGCTGCCATTACCAAGGCAAAGTCTGGTCCTTCCTTCAGCCTCAGTTTCCCCCTCCGTTAAAGGGGTTAAATATTCCCTCCCAGCCTATGTGGCAGGGCTGATGGGGGATCAAACAGGATGGTGAGGTGAAGCCCAATACGCCCATGAGAATTGACAGTGTGAGTCACTGGCTGGACTCCTGTTCTTTTCTGGGCTTGGCCAGTCCCCCCTCCCTCCCCCGCCTGCCCCTCATCCTCCCCTTTGGTGCCTGTCCTCTGCTGATCATCAGGGGACTGCGGGGGAAAGAGCCACAGTTTGGGGGTTGTTAGGATTCCACTCCCAGCTCTGACCAGACTTGCTGTGTGACCTTGGGAAAGTCCTTTCCCCGCTCTCCCCTCGGTTCCCCACCAGAGGGAGCTGAGCTGGAGGACACCAATGTCCTGCCTTTCATCTGCTGACGCACCTCCTGTCCACTGTGCCCCTCTCTGGGTGCCAGAGAAGTGGAGACCGGTCCCTACCCCAGGCCAAGATGGCCCCACTGCGAAGGCCAAGCCTGTGGGTGCGCAGCCAGCCGGTGTGGACCACAGGGCACCGGTGTGATCCCAAAGCAGCAGGCAGGGGAGACTGGCAGACAAAGCGCGGCCCAGAGCCCAACCCCACTAGACAGTCAAACATCCTGCAGATGCAAAAAATCCAAACCTAAGACAAGTCCTAGGCTCCAGCATGCAAACACATTAACGGGAAAGCATTCTCCCGGGTGTGCGCCCAGCAAGCACTGATCCTGACCCCTGGCCTCCTGTCTCCCGTCAAAGGGAGACCCTTTTGGGGATGTATTTGCCAGACTCCCTGTGCTGGTTTCTTTGTTACTATTTGTTTGGGGTTTTGTTTCCGTTCTTCCTTTTTTAAAATATGTGGCTGTGAACTTGAATGACCACTGCTCAAACTTTCTGCTATTGTGGGGTTGGGGGGACGAAGGGGTGTCTGTTTTATTCTTGGTGTTTTCAGTGCAATAAATAGCTACAAACTTCTGTGCACTGGCTGTCTCTCTGTCTTGGTCAAGCAGGGCACTGGGAGAGTTTGTCAGTTTCCTGTTCTAGTTCTTGGCATTTGCAAAATGAAGGCCCAGGTCTTCATTCTGATTGGACTAACGTGGTCACGTGCTTAAGTATGAGCCAATCACTGTGGGATTATGCCTGCACCACGTGCCCCAGCCTTAGAGCCTGGGATGGGGTTGGCTCCCTCTCAGGCACGTGGAGTGCCCTTAACAAGAGCAATGGGTAGGCGTGAGTTGCCTCCGGTGGCCAACAGCGGAGTCTCCGTCGGGGGCCTGGGGCCAGGCTCTTCTCCTCTGGGCCTTGGTTTCCTTGTATAATGAGGAGGTTGTTCCAGAAGAAGTCTCTCCCCACCCATTCCCTTTCCTCCCGCCCAACCTCACAGGCAAGCCCCCAGGCCTCAGAGCCCCTGGAGAGGGCTTTGGAGAATGTCAGAGGGGGAGGAAGGGTCTCTTTACCCACAAACTATCTGTGAAATTAGTGTCGGGGAAAGTTTCACCTGTGCTGGGGCTGTTGAGAGGGGTGGTGGGCGGGCTTTACTGGAAGAAGGGAGGCCACCGCTGCGCCAGAGGTTAGTGTGGGTCCCTGAGCCCAAGCTGCTCAGGCTGGGGCAGGGTGGTGATGCAGAGGCTTTGGCCCCCTCAGGCCATGAGAGGGTGGCCAACCATCCCGTTTACTGACATGGAATTTTCCGTGCGAAACCCGAAGTCCCAGGCAAAACAGATGAGTTGCTCACTGTAAGCCATGCCCCGCCCTAGCTAAGAGACCTGATTCCACAAGATTGGGGGGTTGTGACTTTTGGAGCCGACGGTCCTCTCCAGACCACGCTACGGGTGTCTGGGCTCCAGAATTCCCACGCCAGCTGCTTTCTGGGTCTGTCCTGCCTGCTGGCCTGTGAGGCGGCCGGGGGGGCCGTGTCTATGGGGCATGTGCCCCTCACACACGTGAGGACCTTGGCAGTAAGGCTGAAAAGCACAAGGAAGCGGGCCGCAGGGGGACCTAAGGCTTTCATTTGCACTCTTGCCCTGGAGCCTGGCACGGCAGCGCCAGGACTGCTTGGACCTGAGCCTTCAGGCGCCTTGGATCTCCCGTCTGGGCAGCAGGAAGGACTTGAGAGCTTGGGCTGCCATTGCAGGCACTTGCCGGCAGGTGGCAGCCTAGGAGCAGGTTACAGGAGGTCCGGGGTTCTGTGTGCCTGCGAAGCTCTGGGAGCTTCCAGTAGACCTCAGGAAGTATCCTTTACCTCGCAAAGTACCAGCTCCACTTAAAGCACTATTATTATCTACAGAGGCATGATCCTCTACAGTTCACAAAGTGCTTTCACACCTCTTGTCCCAGTTACAACAGCCCTATTTTGAAGATGAAGAAAATGAGGCTCAGAGGCAAAGAGGCTTCTTGCAAGACAGAGAGCCGGGACTCAAACACGCAGAGCTCTGTTCTCTCCAGGCCCCTGGTCTGTGTTTCTCCATCTGTGGATGGCCAGCAAACAGTGGCTGGGATTCTCAGGAACCCCATCTCTTTGACCCCTATCCCTTCCACCTGCTGCCTCATCTCTTAGTGGTCTACACCTGTAGTCTCCACCTGTTCACTGCCCATTTACGCCAGAACTCACTGCAGAGGGCTGGTTGCCCTCTTGTTCCTTGCTCGGTGCATAGCAACGCCTCCGCACCCTTCAGGACACAGCTGCGGTACCTTCTCCGGGAAGGCCCCGCCTCCTTCCCAGCATGCACTGTGTTAGGTCCCTCCATGAGCTCCGCGACCTCCTCTACCCACCTCGCCAGAGCATGCTGGTTTGAAGTCACCTCAGCAAGTGTCTACATAACCGTGTGCTCCTTGAAGGCGGTCAGCACTTGGTCCACACTCAGGATGCACGCAGCAGGTATTATCATCCTTGCTCCGGGGTAGACCCCTGACAAATGTGTGCTGCTGGAATGTGTGCACACCTGACTTCCTTTATATGTGCGCTCACAACCCTCAGTTCACCCCCCTGCTGGGCACTACTATTCTCTTCATTCCGCGAACCAGGGGACGCGGTGGTGCAGAAAGTGAAGTCAGTACTTGCCCAAAATGGCCCAGGGAGGGAGGGAGGTGAGACTCGGAATAGGAACCACTCCGAACAACTGCTAGGGCATGCGGCAGACGGGCTGGGCTCTGAGGGGGACCCAGAGATGAGCTAGCTTGTCTCCTGTCCCCAGGAATCCCTGATGCCACCCCAGAAAGTGAGAACCGGCATTCAGGGTGGGCTGGGATGAGGGCTGGCCCTGGTGTGAAGGTTGTGGGAGCTGTAGAAGAAAGAGTAGGAGGGGCGTGGCAGTGACTGGGGGTTCTGGAGGGGATTTGAGTGGGTGCTCAGCAGACTGAGATGTGGCGGAAGAATGCAGGCAAGAGCCAGGCTGAGAGCCCAGAACAGTGGGTCAGGTAGCGGGGAGAAGGGGGCCAGAGGTGTCAGAAGGCCGAGAGTGCCCCGAACCTACCGTGCTGGAGGTGTGCCTTTCCAGGGCATGGGTGGGTCCCCAGCAATGGAAATGGCCTTTCCCAGACCAGGGCCATAGTATACCTTTTAGGGAACGTCCCCCAGTAGGTGCTGGGAGTGTTTGCAGAGGGCAAGGTGGGGCAGGTCCAGTCCTGTGGAAATGGCCCCCCTCCTTGTCCTTCCTCCTGGGATGAGCCCCACCCTCCCTTCTCCACCTGGGCCCGCAAAGGTCTCAGAGGCCACTTCCCTCTGGGCGGCCATCCCTTCCAGGGCCTTGGGCCACAACAGATGGTGAATGGAGTTATCTAGAAGTGGACTATCTCGTCCCACAAGAAAAAGGGGGGGGATTATCATCATTCTCTCCCGGTGTGACCTTGGGTGTGTTACTTTCCCTCTCTGGACCTCAGTTTCCTCATCATTACAGCAACAGGGGTGAACCCGTGGGCCCCAAATATATATGGGAACTCGGCTGCCTGCTCAGAATCACCCGGGAAGTTTGCTAAAAATACAGATACTTCAGGCTCCACCCGCAGGGATTAGGAAACGCTGGACTGGGCAGGGCTCCAGGCGGCTATAGTCTTAGCAAGGACCCAGTTTGGGAATTCTGTGTTGAGCACCCCCTTCCCCGGTTCCCACAGTCACACTGGCAGCTGGAAGATCCAGTTATCGGCAGGCCCCACCCCAGCCTTCCCGCTTCCCCATCCTGCTCCCCTGACTCAGCTAGATCAATATTGACCATCGGCCCCTCCCCTGGCTCTGACTCCCGTCACCCCAAGCCCCCAAACTCTCTGAGACCCTGAACCTGGCTCAGCAGAATCAAGGTCAAAGCAAGGCTTTTGGCCCGGAGGATTTTATTCCTGTCCCGCTCCCCCCAGCCCCACACCACATCCTCCACCGCTGACTGGTTTGGCAGGGCATCCTGAGCTCACTGCAGAAACCATCAGGGCTCCTACTCATAACTCCATCCTGCAAGAGGGGACGAGCCCTGAATCTGGCTCCAGAGAGGGGGTGCTCCCCCTGTAGCTCTCCACGGCATGGTCACTGGCAAAAGCCTGAATTGGGCAGGCAGGGGCAGAGAGCTCCCCTCTGCCCACAGCTCTCCCTCCAGCCACCTCTGTGGGGCACAACACGGTTCCTGTCCAACCCATTCATCTTACCGATGGGGACGCTGGTCTAGCCTCCAAGGCACTTGCCATGGAGCTGGAAGGTGCAAGCCATGGGCTCCGTCTTGGCCTGTCTCTGGCTCCAAGCACACCACCCCCGCCCTCCTTCCCCCGGGTTCGTTGGTTGGAGGAGCGAGCTAGGCCTGTTTCTTTATTTGTGCAAGGGAGAGCAGGCTCTTGAGAACCATGACACCTGGAGAGAATTTCTACATGCCACGTTTTAGGTTAAGCATTCTGATCTTTTTTTTTTAATAGGCATCAAGCAGCTATATTACCTCATTTAATCCCTTGCCAGGGGAAAGTTATTCTCCCCATTTGACATCTGAGGACGCCTGGGTTCAGAGAAGGGCAGTAGATTCAGCTGGTCACACAGCCAGTGAGCAATGGAGTCGAGATTGGGCTCTGACCAGCGGATGTCCAAGTCCTCCTGGGCTGCTACCCACTCCAATACTCGAAGGGATACAGCTCACAGATGCTGTGGGCTTTAGTGGGAAAAGACTTTTTTCCCCCAAATGAAAAGAGATCCTGGATGGGGGCGCCGGGAGGAGGCCTCCATGTGGCCAGAGGGGGCGGGCTGCTGCTCAGTCCTGGGGGAGGAGGTCAGGCAGCAGGAAATCAGGCAGACGTGCTGTAGGGGTGCTGACCAAGGCTCCGCGGGTGGGAGGCGGCTCTGGATGCCCTTCCAGGGCAAGACCAGCGTCAGCGAGGCCTCAGGCCCCAGAGGGAGTGGTCTGGAGCTCAAGGAGCCAAACTTTCCATGAGCCATTAGCAAAAAATGAGTCTGGAGAACAGTGTCCACCGCAGACCCGGAGGCTCTGCAACCCGGGTCACGTGGAATTCGGAGGGGCTGGGACCGTCTTAACTCTTCACTCGCTGTCCCCGGAGCCACCAAGAAACTGCTTTTAGATGGATGCTGCATCCATTGTGCAAAGCTGTGAACTGGCACTGTGGGTCCCCAAGGCCACACAGCCAGGAGGGGCAGAGCAGGGAACGACCCCAGGTCTGTGTGGCTGAGTAGCACACCCGCCCCCCCCATGGTGCCCTACTGCTGCCCCAAGTACTCTGGGGTCCAAAGAGCATGATGTAAGGGTCTTAACTGCACGGAAATTAAATGGGTCGTCTCAGAACACCGGGAGTGCTCTGTGCAGGCTGGGCTGGGCAGGGCTGGGTTGACAGGGCTCACCAGATGTAGGGCTGAGCCAGCTCCCCTGAAGACCCCAGGAGTCCATACCTGGGGGTGATAAAGACTGTATGGAGGTGGGACCTGAAAGGATGGACAGGATTCCAATGGCTAGATGGAGAAGGCACTGGGTCGGGGAACCTGGGCCTATTCAGGGAACCATGCAGAGATGAACTTGGCGGGGGTGGTGGATGGGGCAGGGCCTACTGAGGACCAAACAGCAAGATAACCAGCAGACCCCCGGTGTTATCCGTTGACCCTAACTTGACCTTGGGAATATGGCTGCCCTAATGGTGTGGCCTCTCTCTCCTCTGCCCCACCCCCACCCCCATTTGCTGTCACAGATCATAGGCTGGAAGTCACGGCAGATGGTCCACGGCCCCATCTCAGTGCCTCTCGGTCTCTGATGACTCCCAGAACAGGAACGGAGGGCCCCAGGTCACCCCTCCACCACACCCCAGCCAGGCACATCCACTGCCTCCCGGGGCCCCCCATCAGCCTCCCAGGGTCAGGGGTCCATGGACACAGAGATTAGTGAAGACAGGAAGCAGAGCACTGAGCAGGGGTGGGGAGCCCTGGGCCTGGCTTCAGCTCTAGGCCACTCTCACCTGGATCCCCAGGCAAGCCCTGCCTCTCTGACTGCTAAGCCCCTAAGCAGTCTGAGCTGCCGAGCTGTCGGCGTGCACTGAGAGGCTGACAGGAGGCCCTAACTGAGCCATGCTCTTTTACACGTTCTGAATCAGTTTCCCACATTTAAAAATGGGAAATGTCTCGTGAAAATCCAGATTTCCCTCTTCTCTTAAAAAGCCAGGATATCTGGAGACCTGGGCCCACACTTCTGAGGTAGCTCCCCCTTAAGAGAGGCATCCTACCTTCTTCTCCAGTTCATCACAGTCCCCACCAGGCCCTCTTGTCTCTCCAATAGTCACTAAGGGTCAGATGCCACTTACTCTCCCACTTACACCCACAGCTTTGCTCGCTGGGGTTCCCTGCCTGGCCCTGTAGGCACTTGGGTTTGGCACCTGCTGGGACATTCTAGGATTCCAGGCTGGGCTTCTACTCCAGACAGGGCTGATGTCTCCTGTCTGATGCGTACTATGCTGTCAGGGACGCCTCCAGCTGTGGGTCCCTGGTCCTTAATCAGCTCCCACTACAATCGGGGCCTGGCTGGCATCTGGTATGAGGCAGGGAGATCTGAAGTCAATATGGAGATCAGGACGGGAGCAGTAGGGAGATGACATGGGCAGCAGAGGAAGCAGAAGCCTGGGGCAGCTGGAAAGGCTGTCGGAGCAGTGGAAATGGGAAAAGCAGGACAGACTGGAAGACTGGGCCAGGGAGGACAGTCCAGGAACCGCAGCGGCAGGGCGGTGACCAGGAAGAGCGCAGGCAGGAGGAAAGCAGGGCAAGGGAGGTGAGGCTGGAGGAGCTGAGGCTAGTGGAGTCCGTAGATGCCTAGAATCCTCCAACTGCAGACTCGGGAATCTGGGAAAAGAGAAGCCTAGACTCCTAGGATCCTCCACTCCTGACTTCCAAGATGCAGGGCTACAGCCAAGGGGTTGGGTGAGGGGTACTCACAAGCCACGCTCAATCCTAGAGCTCAGGCTCAGTCCTAAAGCAAGCCCGGAGAGCGCCTCCTTCCAGGCCAGAGGTGGCTGTGGGGGTGCTGAGAGGGCCGGGCGCCAGGGGCTTTGTGAGCAAGGCTGGAGCCCGCCCCCAGGGTGTGGGAAGAAGCATTGTGAACTGTGAAGGCCATTCCTGCGTCCTCTGCAAATTAGCAAACCCATCTCTCTTCCCCCACCTAGAGCCCCAAACAAAGAGGGGACAGGAGGGGGCCCTGGCCCTTTGTTAGGGGAAATTTATTAATATCCGAAATATGCAGCAGCCCTTCCTCTCCACCCGCATTCAAAGCCTTTGCAAACACCTGGGCCTCGCATTTGAAAGGCACTGGGGCCCTTTTATATTGGCAAGGTCCTGCCAGGCGGGGGTGGGTAGAACCAGGAAATTCTTCCGGCCTGGGAAAGTCGTGGCTCCTCCCAATTCTACTCTTGGAGCTCCAGCTGCAACTGCAGGTAAGGCTGGGAAAGAGCTGGGGAGGGAAGGAGGACAGCTGGCCAGGGAAAGGAGATGGCTGACAGGCCCTGGTTTGTCCCCAGCTCTGCCTGTCTCTGCTGGGTAACCTTGAGCAGGTCTCTTCCCCTCGGTGGGCCTCGGTTTGTCCGTATGTATAATGGGAGACTAGGTGGTCTTTAAGGGCCTTCCTCATTTTCATCATCCTTCCTAAGCCCCACCCACCGACCACTGCCACGGAGAAATGGCAAAGCTAGGGTCAGAAGCCAGGTGGGCCAGGAAAGGAGGCAGCTGAGCCTCAGTTCCCTTATCTGTCTGATGGGAACCAGAAAGTTCTGTGCTTCCCACCTCGTGGCTCTCAGCAGTAAGGAGACAGGATAAGGAAGATGACTTCATTGGTGTTTATTAACAGAACACAGATGGGTTGGGGAAACACCAGCAGAGAGGGCACAGGGGTTGGCACAGCTGCACCAGGCCACCCTGCCCCACTGGAAGATGCCATGTGCAAGGGACCTGATCAGGCGTTTTCCCACCCCACCCTCATCTCTCAGGGAAGGAGGGACCCCAGGGCAGCCCCTCCCAAGCCTGGGGATTGAAGATGCCAAGGTCTCTGGCTACAGGCCTGGGGTGTCGCCCGCCCTCTGCTCCCTGCCTCCACTCGGGTGTCCATGCCCAGGGACCCACGTGCTGAAGCAGAGTTGACAGCACTGGGACCAGACAGCCATATGTGTGGACCACCTCCCGAGGCTCTTAGTGGCCTGTTCGTCCACAGCCAAGGCCAGCAGTGCCTGGAGCTAGAGGAAACAGTGAGGGCCGCCAGGACAAGGGAGAAGGGAAGAGAGGGGCCCTGGGTCCTGACTATGACCCCTCGTTCCCACCTCCACAGTGCAGGTCAGGCACCTCCCTCCCTTCCCCGGTTCTAATCATGCCCAGGGCTCCCCACACTAGAGGGCATGGGGTCCAGAGAGGGAAGCTCTGGGGTCCTTCTTTCCCTCCCTCCACCCTCCTAATACCCAAGCTTAGGCACTAGCCCCTCTGGTCTGTCCTCTGCAGGCTTCCCACCTCTACCCTATCCCCTCTATTCCACCTTGCACACTGAGCCAGAAGGATATCCTATCTAAAGCACATGATCCTGCAAATCCCCTGCCCGCCCACATCCCTGGCTCACCCTCTCCAAAAATCTGCATTCCCACTTGAATCCCGTTGTAACCTGGTAACACCTGCTTCTCCCACCACTCTCCTGCTCTCCTCGCTCACTCACCCTTGGTCTCTCCCCAGGCCACCTCCTGGCCCCAGGGGAGGAGAAGGGGGCTATATTCTGACCCCCACACCTTGGCTGGATCAACGCCTTGGCCAGAGGCCCTCCCCACCCTGCCGTCCTCTTCCTCTCTCTCTCTCCAAACTTGCCCATCCTCCAGGGCCCTCAGGTCCCACCTCCTTCAGGAAACATGGCCTGCACACGTGAACCCACAGGGATCTTTCTCCCACTTGACTTGATAACCCTTGATGCCCGGGGCCTCATGGGCCTCGAGACAACCTGAGTGTCCTTGCCCAGCTCAAGATTCTGATTCGTTGAAGTGTATGGGGCAGGCTCCCCAAGAGAAGAGAAGGGACTGGGCCCTGAACAGAGATGAGAGGGTGGTGCCGGCTGCCCCATGAGAAAGGGAGCTGGCCGGTCAGGAGGCCTGGGGTCCAGTCCCTTCTGTCGTGTGACCTTGGGCCTCAGTCTGTCCATCTGTGAAGTAAGGGCCGAGCTGGCTCATTTTCAGCCTTGAGTGTGTGCGTGTGCGTGTGCGTGTGTGTTGGGAGTAGACAGAGGTTTTAGGAGAGGCAGAGGCCACAAAAAGGGACTTGGTCTGGGGACCGGCATCACCATGGCAACCTCCCGCAGCCTCAGGCCTCTCAGAACCCCAGAGGGTGCGTGGCAGCCCTTGGGGGCCGGCAGGGCCTCCTGTCTGCCTGCTTCCCATCTCACATCATGGATTCCTCCTCCTCGGCAATCTCTCGGTCCACCTCGATGGCTGTGTTCTCGAAGCTGGTGACGCCCCCGTACTTGCGCGTGTGCACCATCAGTGGCTTGGGGGACTGGCTCCCGGCCAGCGTGGCCACGTACATGCCTGTCCGGTTCTCCTCCAGTGACGGGCCCCAATCTGGGGCTGGCCGGCTGGCCTGCTGGAGCCGCTGCAGCAGAGCAACCACAGGGCTGAGAACCAGGGCTCAGGGACTGCTTCCGGGGTCACCGGCAAAACACTTGCCGCGTCACCTGGATTAGTCTGTGCAACAACCCGGGGAAAGGGCGGGGGCGCTGTCACTTCCCCAAGGGAGTGAGTCGCATGCCTGGGGAGAATTCTGCCCTGCCACTCACAGGTTGGGTGGCCTTTGGGCGTGGAATTTAAGCTCTGCTTCCAGCGTCTGTAACTTGGGAATCATAATGCCTTCAAAGGGTGGTTAGGAAGGCGCTGCTGAGCAGGGTGCTGGGAACAGAGTAAGGCCCAGTAAATGGTGGCTGTTGTTATGGTTACATGGCAGGCGGTCCAGGAGTCCACTCTGGGTCCCTCCCCTAAATGCAGAGTCCTGAAGAGCTGGGAGCTTTGGGGAGAGAGCCATGCACTGGGAAGATGGAGACAGAGTGGCCATGGTCAGTCTGACTCAGACGTCTGACCTTTCCCTCTCCAAGCTCCAGTTTCCATGGAAGGAGGGAGCTAAGGTAATGACTAAGCCTGGACATTCTAGGGTTCTGTCTTCCTCAGACCAAATTCCCAAAGCCCTCTGCCTGCCCTGCCAGGGAGAAGAGCCCCAGACTCTTCAATGAAGGGAGACAACCAACATTAAGTGGAGCCTACTGGGTGTAGATTCCAAGGGAGATAATATGTGCCATGCCCTTAGCGTGGGGCCTAGCACAGCTCTATACTCAAAGCACAGTGATGCCCATTAAAATGCATTGACAGTAATGTTACCCCACCACTCAGGAACCTGCCAAAGGCTTGTCATCTCACTTGGAATGAAATCCAAAGTGCTCTCATGGCCGCCACGTCCTGACCCCTGTCTACCTTCGTGATCTTGGTTCCCGCCACTCTCTCTCCACCTCCTCTGATCCAGTCTCGCTGACCTCAAATGTGCCGGCCCCTCCTGCCTCAGGGCCTTTGCACTGACTGTCCTTCTGCCTGGAATGCTCTCCCCTTAGACATCTAAACCAATCACCTTGGCGATTTCGTCAGGTCTCTGTCACCTCCTCAGAGAGGTCTCCCCTGGTCACCCTGGCCAGAACACCGTCCTCCCTCACTCTCTATTCCTGTACTCTGGTTTCGTTAGGTTTTGTTTTGTTTTTAAGTATTGCACTTACCACTGCCTTCACGTGTTTGTTTGTTTATTGTCCGTCTCCCGCACTAAAATACAAACTCCCTGAGTTTAAGGACTTAGATTTGTTTCCAGCTGCACACTAGTGCCTAGACCAAGGTTTCTCCACCTGAGAGCACCACTGACATTGTGGCCTAGGAGGTGTTCTGCACATTGAACCCTGTGTAGCAGGATCGCTGACCTCTAGATGCCAGTAGCATTCCCCCTCCAATCCCACCCTCTCAGGACAATCAAAAATGTCTCCAGACATTGCCAAGGGTCCCCTGAGGGCAAAATCACCCCTGATTTTGAGGTGAGAACCTCCCAGCTTAGAACTGAGCACTCACCGGGGTCCCAGCTCTGTGCTGAGTATGGGCTTATTTAATCCTTACACTATCCCTATGAGAGGAGTATTATTATTACCTCCACCACCCCCCCCACACACACACATACTGTCTGAAAGTACGGTTCAGAGACATTAGTTAAGTTGGCCAAGGTCACACCGGTGGGAAGCGGTGGTGTGGCATTTGAACCCAGGCAGTCTTGACCCCATCCTGAACTTGAAAAATACCCTGCTTTTCTGCCTGTCACAGTACTGACTTCATTGATGAGCTTTTTTTCTTCTCACAGCAACCGTATGGGCAGTTATCACTATACTCTTTTTTTTTTTTTTTTTTTTTAGGGGAAAGCGCGAACGCAGTCCCCCACTGCTACAAATTCTGCAGTAGAGTTTCCCACGTTTGGGGAAATCGCAGGGATCAGCACATCCGGAGTGCAATGGATGAGCCGTACGCTGCAGAACCACCTTTGTGATCACGGTATCTCCCGACAGGTAAGGATTACTATCCTAATTTTAAGGACTGAGAAAGCAAGGTTCAGAGAGGTGCGTTCACTTGCTTAGGGTCACAAAGCTGGCAAGTGGCAGACCCTGGATTCCGATCCCAGTGGGTCAGTGCTGGGAAGCTTGGTCTCTGAAGGTGGCACCCCTGAGTGGGGCAATGACTCCTCTGCGGGGCTCTCCGATCCCCCAACAACCTGTCCCCTCCGCCTGGCTGTGGGCGGCGGTGGCAGCAGGACAGGAGGGAGGCAAAGCAAGGCTTGGGAACCATGAGCTTCCCGGGAGCTGGAGCCCTCCTCCTTCCCTTCGCAGACACCCTGGCTCTCAACAAGGAGACAATTTTCCTGTAGCAGCACAGGTGGGGCTCCTGAGGTTCAGAAAAGGAAAGGGGTTTGCCTCCAAGTCATACAGCAGTTGGAGGCAGAGCAGTGGCTGGACTCCAGGACTCCCCTGTGATCTGCGCAGTGTGACCACAGCCCACTTCTGCCAGGGAAGGGCTCTGAGCCTCCCTCCAGAAGCTGGAAGATGGGGCAAGGGACAGCCAAGGAGCAGTGGTGGTACATGAGGTAGGGGGGTGGGCGGTAGTGAGCTGGTTAGCAGGCTGGGGGGGGGGGAGGGGCACAGGAGCCCTGATTTGTAGCCAATCTCACTGTTGTAATTATCCCCACACTTGTCAATTTCAAGCTCTCAATGGTTTAACAACTGGCTCAGCGTATTCCTGAATATTTAACAATTAGCTCTCATGAAGCAGTACTAGTGGCTCCTCTGATGGTGTGTGTGTGTGTGTGTGTGTGTGTCAAGGCTGTCTCTGAGCCCTAGCAGGCTCACTCAGCTCCACTCACTATGACAGCCTCTTGCCACCAGAGGACTCCACACCCACGGCCTCAGAAGTGGAGGGCTCAGACAGGGACGTAGAGAACAAACGTATGGACACCAAGGAGGGAAAGTGGGGGGCGGGGGGGGGGTGGTAGTGGGATGAATTGGGAGATTGGGATTGACGTATATACACTAATAGGTATGAAATAGATAACTAATAAGAACCTGCTCTATAAAAAATAAATAAAATTAGATTAAAAAATTTAAAAAAAAACGAAGTGGAGGGCTCAGTGTGCAGAGGGCACTTGAGGCCCAGAGAGGGGCGGGATCTCCAGCAGCTGCACAGCATCCCAGCATGTCCACTGGCCCACAAAGGGCCCCTATTCCCCTCTTCCGAGCCTGCAGAATCCCATACCAAACAGCTTGCACTCTGTATGCTTTCTGGGTCTCTCCACAAAGCCTGGCCATGGGCAGGGCTCCCCGTCACCGGAGGAGGGTGACAGCCCACCCCTGGGGTCCTTCAGTGTTGCCTCTGACCCTGAGTTCCACAGCGAAGCTAGCAACCTGAGTTCAAGTCCTGACCCCTGCCCAACTCACCATGGACCTTGGATAAGACCCTTGTCCTTTCAGGTTCCCCCAAGACACGTGGGCAGTGGCCAGTATCCGTGGTCTGTGCCCCTCCCCTGCCAGGGGCCCCAGGTGGTGGGAGGGGCCACAGGATAGGACTCTGGCCCCAGAGCCTGCCACAGACCAAGCAGATCTGAGCTGATTCATAGCCCAGGCTATTGGTTAGAAAAATATGCTCTTCCCAGTTCAAAGAATCCTGCAGGCTCTGGAAAAGGTGTTGGAGCAGACGTTTTCTCTTCTGGAGGTTGGGCCCAGGGCAGGGCCACAGGTCAGGGGGCTGGGAGCAGGCAGGGGCGGGGCAGACTCACCTCCCAGAGCGAGCCCTCCTCTCGAAGCACAGCCACCAGCATGCCGGCTGGGATCATGAGGCAGGACAGCAGGCCCATCAGGATGCCCAGCAGCTCCGCCCAGGCTGGGAAGCGGTAGCTGCCATATTCTGAGGGCTGGTACTTGACGATGCTATACACCAGCAGGGCCTGCAGGTGGGGGGCTCCCAGCATCAAAGTGGGCCTCGGGCATGGCCCAGGGCTTGGGATAGCCCAGGTCTGAGCTACCTTAAAGCCTGAGATAGCTCAGCCCAGAACCACCCAGTTTCTGAGACAGCCCAGTCCTAAGCTGTACCAGAACCTAGATGGTCCATCTTTAGAGCCTTTGCAAGTCCTCAGACAGCCCTGCCCCAAGCTGACCCAACGCCAAGACCTGAGACAGCCCAGCTCTGAGGCGCCCTAATTCCTGAGACGGGCTACCCCTGAGCTGCTCTGACCCCAGCCTTAAGGCTCTGAGGCCTGAGAAAGCCCCGCTCATTTTGCCAACCGAACGCAGGACCGGCCTCAGCACAGCTACAAAAGCTGGGGGCATCAAGGGGGAGGGGAGTAGACCAGGATCCCGGTGCCCGCCCCACCTCTCAGCCCTGACAGAGGTCCACTATGGGCCAGGGCAGTCCTACCAGACTGAACGCCCAGAGGGGCCCTGCTCTGAGCCCTGAGTCCCCAGCCAGCAGCCCTCCCTCCCACCCCCGGTTACCAGGAGCGTGGCCGGGGACAGGAACAGCCAGCAGGCCCTGAAGTAGAGGCCCGGCTTGAAGCCCAGCATCATGTGGATATCCCGGCAGAAGCTCTGGATGCCTGCACAGGGGAGGGAGGAGCACGGTCCCAGCCGCAGCCCCACAGGCGCCAGCAGCCCCTCCTCCACTCCAGCTGCCCCCACTGGAAACCCTGGCCCTCGGGACCAGGAACCCAGTGCAGACTCCCGCTCTCCCACGGTGGGGAGCCTGACTCCACCTCCCATGGCCCCGCTCACCATACACCCGGGTGACAGCGAGGCACGTGGTGATCACCGCCACCATTAGCCCGAAGCTGGCGCTGTAGTCGTCCAGAAGGACCAGCCAGTACATGCCCCCCTGGAACACAAGTCGCAGCTCTGGGGTCCCCTTATCCCAGCCTCTCTCCCTGATGCCACCCCTTCCCCAGGCAGGAAGTGAGCAGGAAGCAGCCAGACCGGCAGGGAGGGCAAGACGATGACAGCGTGACTGCGGTCTGCCTACCGAGCCCTTTATACACATCATCTGATTTGAGTCTCACAACAAGCCTAGATGTAGACCCCATTTTATCAGTGGGAAAACAGCCTCAGGGGGGTGAAACCACTTGTCCTGAGGTCGCTTAGCAAATGCAGGAGCGAGGCTTGAACCCAGGTCTTTCAGACTCCAAAGTCAGGACTCTGGGTCACAGGCCAAGCTGCCCCTGGGAGAGAGGGCCTGGGGCGGACTAGGTTCCTCCCAAGGAGGAAGAAGCAGGTAGTTCGGGGAGTGCTTGGCCTGGCCACAGACAGTGCCGCAGGTGTCTGCCCCAGCCTCGCCCACCAGCTGCCCGCCCACCCCGCAGCGCCACTCACATCCGTGGTGAGGACCAGCCCCATCAGGTACATGGCCACACAGATGAGCCCTGAGAACACAGCCTTCTTGGGCCGCAGGTAATACGGGAACTCATCTGTAACAGCTGTCACGATGGTCTCCAGGAAGGCAAACTGGGGGGGGGGGGGGGGAGAATGGGGGGGGTCAGAATTCTTTCCCCCCCACACACATACAAACACACACACACAGATACACATCCCACAGGCAAAGATACACACACACCACACATACACACACAGGTACACACATAGATATACACAGACACATCACACAGATCCACATCACACACATGCCATACACACAGACACAATACATGAAGACATACACAGATACACAGTCATACATCTCACACACGCACAGACACACATATAGATACACACATCACACACAGATACACACGCAGAGAGACACAGACGTACACTACAAGGTGCACCTGCTGGCGTGGAGCAGCTCACCTGGCTGTCCAAGCCAAGAGTCAGCAGCATAAAGAAGAAGAGGAAGGACCAGAAGGGCGATAGAGGCAGCATGGTCATGGCCTGTGGATAGACGACAAAGGCCAGGCCAGGGCCTGGGCCAAGGGTACACGGCGTCAGCAGTCTGGGGAACGCGGGGGTCCCACATACGTACTCAGATGCACGTGGTCGCTCACACCCACTTGGGCACACTTGGTTCAGCCAGACCCAGAGACGTACACTCACTTCCAACACTTCCTTAATTTTTAGGATACAGGCCAGCACACTGTCGGTGCTCCATAAACACAGGTTGATAAAATAAATGAATTAATAATGAGTACACGAGAAAACACAAGACCCAATGGAAAGCCTCATTTGAATACACTTATGTGCACAAACAGTTCCATGAACACACATACTCAGACACTCCCACTGGCACAAGACACTGATCCACATCATCCAAACCCTCAGCTTGCACAGCCATCTGCACACAGGTTGTGACTCATCTGGACAAGCAAGGCAGGTTCCTAAGATGCAGCAAGACGAGACAACCTCCTACAGAAAGTCACTTATCTCCAGACACAGGTTGACAAACACTCATTTGTACATTCATCCCTTTGCTCTAGGTTACCCAGAGAGCAGCTAAGACACATTCATTTGTGTGCACACACACGCACACGACATACCCATCCACAACCTCGCTGGGCCACGTGTATGTTAACTTGCCCAGCCCGGCTGTCCCCGACACACCCTCCACCCACCAGGGCTGGGCAGCCTGCTCACCTGCTTTGGCTACTTGGTCCACAGGCACACCCAGCTCCTGAGACATGTAGCCCAGCACGGAGAAGATGGCAAAGCCAGCCAGGATGCTGGTGATGGCGTTGCCCAGGGTGACGATGAAGGTGTCTCTGCCGGGAGAAGTCCACGCACAGGCCAGGGTGAGCGGGCCACGCCTTCACCCACGAGGCCCTCCCCAGCCAGCCACGCTCCTCCCCACTCCAGCCCCTGGGATCTGGGAGGCAGCCCTGACCTATAGATGTTCTGGTGAAACGTGTTGTAGGACGCAAAGGTGAGGAGCCCCCCGAAGCCCACACCCAGGGAGTAGAAGATCTGAAGAGCAGCTTCGATCCACACCTGTGGCAGGCAAGGAAGCAGATGGAGGGCAGAGAGAAGGGGCTGGCACACCATGGTGTCCAGAGGAGGAAGGAGGTGGGGCAAGAGCCAGTCGACAGGTCCAGGGATGCTGTGGTGAAGAGCCTGGCTCACGAGTGACACCGGCAGGAAGCAAGCCCTGCTCCAACACTTACACTGCAGGACCTGGGCAAATCCCTTCCCCTCTCTGGGCCTCAGTTTCCCCATCCAGGATCTAGGAGATACTCTCTAAGCTTGGTCCGCTTTTGAAGGAAGTAGCGCCTCGTGTAAATTTTCAGTAGATGCATACTGACAATAAGCCCCTGTAACCCCTTTACTTCCTCCCTAGAGTTGGAGGGACCTGAATTTGAATCCCAGCTCTACCATTTTTTATCTGTGTAACCTGGCCGGGCCACATCACCTCTCCAGGCCTCAGGACCCTCGTCTGTACTGAGGGGATAGGAACAGTACCTCCCTCATAGGGTGGTGGTAAGGATTCTGTAACTACATACATGCAAAGTGCTGGGGCAGGGTCAGGCACAGTCATCCATCAACACATAAGAAACGTTAGGTGTCAGTACCATTGCTGTTTCCATTATTATCACAATGCCCTCCTTGGGGTTTGGAGTCAGACAGATCAGGGTGGAAATCCCAACTCTGCCACTCCCTAGTCATGTGACCTTAAGCTTATCACCAACACTTTTGCGCCTCAGCTTCTTCATCTGTAAAATGAGAGAATAATGCCTACTGCATAGGACTGTGAATAATAATCAAGGAAAGTGCCAAGTACAGCGCCTGGTACACGGGGCTCACCATGTGGAAGATTCTTCCCCCCACCCCCTCTTTTCCCAGGGAGCCCTCTTTCCTCTCCCCAGCCTGACTCTTCCCTCTGCATGCAGGCTTTGAGGGCCTCACCTTGGAAGACAACAGGTGGTGGAACTGAGGGGTGAGATAGAACTGGATGCCCTTCCAGGCCCCTGGGAGGGTGACTCCACGGACCAGCAACATGAGCAGGATGAGGTAGGGGAACGTGGCCGTGAAATACACCACCTGAGAGACAGTAAGGGGGTTGACCTTCTCTTTCCTTTGCTCCTCTCAGAAATCCCCATCTGGGCTTCCCTGGTGGCGCGGTGGTTGAGAGTCCGCCTGCCGATGCAGGGGACGCGGGTTCGTGCCCCAGTCTGGGAAGATCCCACATGCCGCGGAGCAGCTGGGCCCGTGAGCCATGGCCGCTGAGCCTGCGCGTCCGGAGCCTGTGCTCCACAACGGGAGAGGCCACAGCAGTGAGAGGCCCGCGTACCGCAAAAAAAAAGAAATCCCCATCTTACTAACTCATCTATGCAGCCTAAGCTGGGAGCAGTCACCATGCTCTCTCTCCTTCCCTCACTCCCTCCACACATCACTGCTTTCCAAGGCTGTTCCCAACCATCCACTCTCTCCAGCTCCACTGTACCCTGGTCCAGGCCCCCTGCAAACCCAGCCTGCGTGGTCATCAGACGTTGGACATGCCCAAACTCCCCTCTGCCCCGTCTGTGCCTGTTCCCAAACCTCCAGCCTTGCCCTCAGCAAACACCATCAAGTCTCAAGCCCCTCGCTGCCTTGGCTTGCACCACGATGACCTCTCCTGGCTTTCTAATGGTCTCTACACTGTCTTTCTAATCTTTTTTTTAGTGGTTCTCTTCCTCGTGGACAACGTCTCCCAGCCCTTTGCAGAGGGACAAGTTCTAATTTATAAATGATTGAGTAAACACTCAGAAGGTTTCCAAGTCCTTCTGAAACAGCTTTATGGCCCTTCCTTCCCTTCATAACCTAAAACGGGCGTCTGCGGCTTTGTCTTCCCAGCATCTAGCTGGCCTTCTTCAGATAACAGTCGCCTGACTTTCCCACCTGGCGCTGACTCCATTCCCAGCCCCAGCCAAGCTGAGCACTCCACCCTCCTGCCCACGGTGACTGGTTCAGGGATGGGTATCAGACCTATGTATCCAGTGAGACTCAATTCTAGGATTTTTGAAACTTGGGACAAGGGAGAATACTTAGCAGGTAAGATGTAAGCGTAGAGCTGCTAGGGGCAACCTCATGAAAAACGTAGCCTGAGAAGGAAGCCAATCTGGAGGAAAGTACTGCTGAGACACCAAGAGAACGACATTCCTGATAACTCCAACTGAACCTCTAGATCCAGCCATGCCTGAAGCAGACCCTCTAGACTTTCCAATTTGGTGTGACAACTGGGTGTTCTAGTGCTTGCATTTCAAAGAGCCGTCACTCATACCCACCCTCCAAGCACTCAGTGAACACTTGCTGAGGTTCTTCAAAGCGCCAAGCACTAGGTTAGGAAAGAAGCTTGAATAACAGGTAGGTCCCGCTCTCGGCGTGTTTCTAGTCTAGCGAGCCAGCCTAGCCACCATCCAGGCTCACCCCCACATCTTTCTTCAGGCAGTGCCTCCCTCCCCCAGCCTCAATGCACTCTCCCTCCCCCTATTCCCAGTTGAAGTCCATCCATCCTCTCAGGCTCAGTCCACACCCTGCCTCCTCAGGAAGACCTCACCCTTCCCAGCCTCTGAAGCCTCCGGGGCCTCCCAGCTTCACCTTGCCCGAGGACTTCACACCCTTGAGGATACAGAGGAACACGATGACCCAGGCAAGCAGCAGGCAAAGGCAGAGGTTCCAGCGGATCTGCCCAGGACTTCCGATGCCCCGGCTGCCTTGGATGTGGAGGACGTAGCGGCTGTGGGAGACAAGGTCTGAATGTCCTCTGGTGACCCTGCCACGTTCCACAGACATTGAGTAAAGCTGTGGCCAGCCTGCGAGACTATCCTGGCTTTTTTCTATTTGATTCCTCTCCATCCTTCTCTGACCAGCTCAGCAGCCACGAGGTGGGCCTCTACAGACCCCATCACGCAGGCTGCTTTCCTCTTCAATTTCCATCTGGGCCTGGCTAATGGGAGGCAACAGCAGGAGACTGGATGATGGGTTGGGGTATTTACACACACATATGTACACGCATACATGCACGCACACCATCAGAGGGTCTGGCTGTGACTGCCTTCTGCTATAGCACAGCTTTTGTTGGGCAGCCCTTCCTCCAAGGCTTCAAATTTCCCCCGGTTCCGGGAACACTGCCTCCTTGCCTCGGGGGTGATATGGCTGTCCCTCCTGCTGGTGCCTCACCTTTCCATGTGGATCCCCTCTGTAAAGTCCCTCCACTCACTCAGCTCCCTTCAGCCCTGTGAGAGTGCCAATCGGCTTCCTGCCTGCTCCCCCCAACTGATGCAGTGGGCCATGGCGTTGCCATGGAGACCCCTGGCAGTTGCCAGTGACCATGTCATGTTCTTTGGCTTTTAGCTGCAGACCCAAGCCCTCCCCCACTGGTCAGACATACTCCTCAGCAGGTGCAGACACTTTGGATGGACTTTAAGTGGATAAACGGATGGACCGTGTAATATGTGTGGGTTGGAGATTAAAACATTTCAAGACATGCAGCTCATTTGGGGGAAGATTCCTAAGAGTAGCCTTTTGCTACTAGGTAAAGGGTTGGGGGTATCTGGTCTGTGTCCTCTGGTTAACCAATGGTCCTTACCTAGGAACAAGGCTACTCTGGAATGTTCCAGAACAAGATCACGGATCAGGAGGCCTTGGTTCCAGTACTGCCTCTGCCAGTAGGTACTGAGCAAGCCTCTGGGCCTTGTTTTCTCAGCTATAAAGTGGGACTTTGGGACAGGCTAATGGACAGCGATGCCCTTTCGATACCCACCATTCACAGGGGCTTGCAATGTGCCTGGCACTGTGTTAAGGGTTTTACCTGCATAATTCGCATAGCAACCCCTTACTCTCTCCTACAGTCTTCTTTCTCCTGTTAGGCTAACCTGAGATGGTCCTGTATGATCATGGCCTCTGCTAAGTGCCTTACCCACTAGTACAGTCGGTACTCAATAAATACAGATTGAAAGAACGAATGAGTGAGTGGCTGACTGATACCATCCTATGAAGCAGGGACTCTTATTACCCCCTTGAGCAGAGGAGGAAACTGAGGCTCCAAAAGTTGACGATTACTGTTACCATCGGCATCATTACCATCAGCTAGCACTTACTGGGCACTCACAATCCACCAGGCTGGGCAGCACTACTTATAAGCTTTCTTTCCTCGAATCCTCACAGTAACCTTCCAATACTATTAGCACACCCACTTCCAAGATAAAGCAAAAGAAATTGTTCACGGTCACACAGCTGGCCAGGTGAAGAGCTGGGATTAGAACCCAGAGTCCACCTAACACGAGCACCTGAGCTTGGCCTTTGAGGTGCATATGCTGAGCCCCCTGGGGACACGGGCACACTGATGCCTTCTGTCCCTCCCTGACCGTTGCTGGGCCGGCGGGGGCCTGACCTCCAGTACTCCTCGCTGGGGCTGACGGTGCTGGTGAGGTTGAGGGGCAGGGCCCCGTTGCCGTCCTTGGAGCCTCTGTGCTCGAGGCAGAGGTCTGTGTTCCACCAGTTGCCACAGTGCTCCCAGGGCAGGTTGCTGGTGAGGGAGGCGAAGAGGTAGAAGAGGACGTAGGCGATGATCATGTTGTAGTAGATGGCCACCAGGCCCACGATGAGCAGCATGGCCGCACCGGCACCTGGGCGGGGGAGCGGGCAGCCTTCAGGCCAAGGAAGCCATCCCCTTTCTGGGTTTCACCTCCCTCTCTGCCTACAGGTTGTGGCGGGAACCTCCCCGCCTCCCTCAGGCTCAGAGCACCCCACTGAAGCCTCACCTTTGAAGAGGGGGCTGATTTTCCAGACAGCCAGGGGTCCCAGGCTGGAGAACTGGCCCAGAGAGAGCTCGAGGAAGAAGAGGGGGATGCCGCAGATGGCCAGCATGAGGAAGTAGGGCACAAGGAAGGCGCCTGCGAGGAGGAGAAGGGAGGGTGGGGAGGGTCTGGGGCTGGGCTCCCCCTAAAGCCCAGCTGTAGCCCCGCCCCACCCCACCCCTCCCCTGACTGGCAGACACCACCACTTCTCACGTGGATTAGGGCTGGGCACTGCAAGACTGTCTTCTCTTATGCCAGGAGATCACTGAGGGCCAAGGGGTCGGGGTGGGGGGGAGTTGGGGGGGGCGGGATTTACTCACCTCTGTAGCCCCAGCGCCCAGGCCAGGACTGGGTTCAGAGCAGACATTGAGTGAATGAATGAACAAATGAGTGAATGAATAAGTGCATTCCCCACCAGAGGAAGTACAAACCCCTCAGTACAGAAATCGACACCCTGTAGAACATGGCTCCAGTCTACTGCCCCTCCCCTCTCCCCAGCACCACCTCAGATGCTTGTGGCTGCCTCCTGTGGTCCCGTGTGCCCAGCATCCCTTCCCCTTTTCTTCTCATATCAGCAGGCAGCTCCTTTACAGGACTGCCCACCACCATATGGCTCTGGAAGTGATGCCAGTTACACCAGCCAACCCCTGCCCACCCCTTCCTGGGCACATATCCCAAGGCAGGACAATTAGATACCTTCCCTGCAATTCTATACAGATTCATTCAGAGAGAGCAGTGCTGGGAAGGAAGTCATTCCAGAGCTGTCTGTGGCCACCCCCGACCCACCTGTAAGGAGGAAGCCTGGTCCAGGGAAAAAGGAGGTCAGCACACAGAGAGGGAAGAAGCATCAGAACCAGGGAGAGGGAGGACAGAGACAGCTATGGACATCCCTGTGTTCCTGGAGCTTTGGAGGTCAGCACTCGTCCCACACTTCCCAGTCATCCCAATTCATCTCGTCCTTGCTTCATCTAGTTCTACTTGGATTTCTGTCTCTCTGCCAATATGCGCTTCTTTAAGGAGTTTGGTAGAGTTGGGAGGAGACACAGTGCTGGTGGGAGCACATTGGCTCTGGAGACGATAGCCCTGGGGTGGACTGTTGGATCCCCATCGTGTGACCTTGGGCAAGGAACTTGGCCTCTCCAAGCACTGCGGCCTCATCAAGACGGTGCCCACCCAGGTGGTTGTCATCAGGGTTAAATGAGACAGGCCTGGAGAGCACTGAGTCTGGGGCCTGGCCGATGGTGAGTGCTAACCCCAGCTATTGTTAATGAGACTTAGAACAGCCACTTGATGGAGAGGCAGGGACGGAGAATTTGTTTAAGATGGAAGAGATGCTGGGTTTGCAGCATGAATGGAAGGAACAAGAGAGGAGGCTAGATTGAAGATTCAGGAGCAGGAATGACTGAGGGAGCGAGGTTCCGGAGGAGGTGAGGTGGGAGAGGAGGGTTGGGGAGAAGACTGAGAGCACAGTGATCACTGACAGGCACACACAGCCCTTTATCACGAAGTAGAGGCAGCCCCCTCTGCCCGTCACTCACGGCCCAGGAAGCGCCAGGGCTTGTCAAGAGAACCGAGTGTGTATCCATGCTGGGGATGAGACAGGAAGGAGGGGACTGGGAGAGGAAAAGGGACACGGCAGGGTGAGCTCCCCCTTCCAGCCCCAGGTCAACGCTTTCAACTAATTCAGCCCAAGGTCACATAGGAGACAGTGGCCAAGGCCACTTAACACCTCACTGCACCCTGAGCCTTGGCCCATTGGACTAGATGCCCCTCATGCAGGCATCAGGCCCATACCTCCTCCGTTGGTGTAGGCTCGATAGGGGAAACGCCAGACGTTCCCCAGGCCTACACAGTAGCCGATGCAGGACAGCAGGAAGTCCAGCTTGCCTGTCCAGTTCCCCCGGTCTGCGGCAAAGTCCACATCCAGGTCTACATTGCCCTGGTCACTGGGGGTCATCAGCAGGTCTGGGGTGATGGGCTGCCAGTAAGAGAGACCAAAGGGGTGAGGGAGAAGGTGAGGCCAGGTTGAACTGGAACCCCCCAAATAAGAATATGGAATCAAACAGGGCTAAGTGCCAAGAACTCTATTGGTTCAGATAATCAACCGCTCTCACCTGGGCTGACAGGTTAATAGGCAGGAGCTCCTTGGGGTTTCAGGGGACTACAAACTTTTGAGACTAGCAGGGTGGCTCAGGCACTAAGAAAGCCACCTTGATCTTAGTTTGGCTAACACAGAGGTCCAATGAAGGGACGGTCCTATTTTGATGACGACGACGATGACGATCTTAAGAACAGTTACCACGTGTGAGCACTTACCACGCACTCGCTGCACTAAACATTTCACTCACATTACCTGATTTCATTCCCAGAACAACTCTGTGAGCTAAGTACTCATCTGAGGGAAACTGAGGCTCAAAGAGGTATGATGACACACCCACAGTTTTTGCAAGGCTGGCTAGTGGGAGAACTAGGCTTCCAGCCCAGAGCTTCCTGATGCCGAAGCCCAGGTCTTCAACCAGCCAGTGCTGGAGTTCTGCTACTCCGTTCTGGGCACCATGTTTTAAGAAAGACAGTGGCAGTTTGGAGCATGTGCAGCTGCCCAGATTGGAGTGTATTCAGGAAAGGCAGTTACAGGAGGACAAGAGGAAGAAGTGGGGCCCCTTAGCATAGAAAGGACGGGGCATGGAGAGAATGTGGGCTCCCCTGGGCTTAGATTTATGCTGTGTGGCTCAAGAAGGCCTTCTGAGGACTGTGAATTTTAGCTCACAAGCAGGAAGAAGCTACTGAAGCCCCAGTCTGCCTCAGAAAGTTGTAATCTTCCTGTCTCTGGAGGAAAGATGCACGCACAGAGGGGAATGGCAACCAGCTGTCCCTAAAATCCCCTCCTGTGGTTTAAGGAGGGCCCGGAAGTCCACTGGGCATTCTCCCTTCAGGCTGGGGCTGGGCGATGGAGGCCTTCCTCCAGGTGCTTGGAACCCTGGCTGGAGAGATGAGTTAGTGTGTCCATGAGCTGTCCAGGCTTAGGGCCGGGAAGGAAGCCCAAAGTTACCAGGATGACTATCTAAAATTCAGACAGCAGTTCCCAGAAGTGACTCCAGGAATGGGGCAGGAGAAAGGGGCAGCTACACCTTTTCTGCTTGCCTCTGAAAGCCATGCCCCGTGGCAGAGGAGGACGGAGCTGCAAAGAGGCCCGTTATCAAATAATGTTCATGGTTTTCAGAGAGGAGAAAGGACCCTCCTGTTTCCTGCTGAGGAACAACTGTGGGGAAACAGTGATTCCACTGGACTGGGCGTCAGGAGACCACGATTCTCATCCCAGGTCTGTGCCAATTCACTGTGCAACTTCAGGAAAGACTCTTTTGAGCCTTGGTTTCCCCATATGGATACTGAGGGGATTGGATAGATCACTAATTCCAAAAACACATCACTTGAAATGTTTGTAGATGTTGGGTGGAACAAAGGATTCTTGAATTTAAAAGTTTGGGGAAAGCTGGGTTATCACAAGGTAAAACAGGTTGCTTTGCTGCAGGACTTGTCAGATCCTTTAATGGACCAATATGCACTGTGACTCTCCAAGTAGGGACTAGAACAGAGAGTATTCTCCAATTCTACTTAAGAAAAGGGTCTCAAGGAGCTAGCATGTCAGGATATACTTGGCAGAAATGCAAGTCTAGATAATCTTTAGCTAATAGTCTTCTGGCTCTGATGATCTGTGAGGCAAGATTCATCAAGGAGACTTCACCACAGTGGTCGAGGACCAGATCAGATCCCAGCACAGGGACTCAGCAAATAGCTACTACCCAATTTGCTTTATCCCCTAAAATTGGCCTTCCTGGCACCAGCCCAAGTAGGTGTCTACACACAAATCAGGTGACAGAGGAAACCTTGCTGGGGACTCATCATATGAGCATTGCTGGGATGAGGATGGTGAAAGGAGAGTCCAAGTGTCACAGGACTGGAGGTGCCTGGCTGCAATGACATGGTTAGGGCAACGGGCTCAGGTGGCAGAAATGTGGTAACAGCATTGGGCGCTCAGTGATAGTGACAACCATGGTGGTGATCCTGCCTGAGGCTGGCTATTGGCCAGAGGGGCAGTGGTGATGGGGGCAGCCTGGCATGATTATGGGTGATGCTGACAATGATGAAGAGCATGAAAAAGCCGCTTTTCAAGTAACTGGGCTCCAAGGGTTGAAATATGTTGCTGGTGGTTCTCTGGCTGCGATCTCAAACATGCTGGGGTGAGGATAGCAGCGGCTCCTAGACCTGTATGAAACCCACCCCTTACCTCTGATGCCCCTTTCCCCAAGTCTTCCTCTCCAGCCGGGTGAGCATCTGCCCTCTCCCAGGTGAACTCCCTCCCAGGTGAACTCCAAGAGGGATGGGGTAGCAGCCACTTGACACTGGCCCCTAGTGTTGGGTGGGGAGGCAGACCTGTCACCCTGTGACCCCTCCCCTCAGGCCAGCTGGCAGGAGGCCCTGATAATGAGGTTCCTCTGATCCCTCCTGAGAAGTTGCTGCCCTTTCTATGTTCACAGAGCAGTCCCGGCTCTCTGTTTCCATGGTGACAAGAGTGCCAAGAGCAGGATGCTGCCAGCTCTTCCGTCCCCTCCTCCCCCAATCAGAGGGAAGACTGCTCCTGTTCCAGGAACAGGGGATGGGGTCCTCCAAAGCTGAGCCAGTCCAAAGCCCACGTGGAGCCTCCAACCCCACCACGCGGTAAATCCCAGGAGGCTGGCACAGAGAGGACAGAACTAACTGAGAGACCGAGAGAAGCAACAAGATCAATGGGGCAGGGTTGGAAGCTGGATGAGTTGCTTCACACTTCTGCCTGGGTGTGAGGCTCCCACCCCTGATCCCCCCACTCTCCACCCAGAGTCACACAGGGAACACACATCTGAGTTTGCCAGACCACACCCCCTCTTTTAGGGGCCAGCAGAGGTAGGTCACCAGCAGTGTCAGGGCTGGGAGAGGTACGACTTCCCAAGCCAAGACTTTCATACCTCCTTCAGGATGAGAGAGACAGTAGGACTCTGGAGTCTGACTTCATTATTGTACAGATTAGGAAAGTGAGTTTCAGAGGAGAAGGGGCGAGCCCAAGGTCAAACAGCAAGTTAAGGGCAGAGCAAAGCCAGGACTCAGATCCCTGACCCTCAGTCCCGTGCTCATCTCTGAATAATGCTGCCGTAGCTGGCACCTCCTCACTCCCCGACCCCCTTCTCCTGGAGACCAAGGGAGGGGACACTGAGGCCAGGGGTCCCACCCCTGCCCTGCTGGCCCTAGGTGGCTCAGCCCACCTTCAGGAAAGCAGTAACCTGCACCCCTCAGTTTCCTTGTCTATAAATTGGGGATAATAAGACCTAGGGCCCAGGATTGTTGGAGGATTACTTGAGATCAGGCTTCATACAACATGGCTATTTACATAATGAGTGGCCCTGTGCCAGTGAGGGGCGGGGGCTCTTGTGAGAAGAGAGAGGGAGGAGGAGAGAGTAGGATGGAAGAGAACAGGGGCTGGACTCAAGAAGACCCAAAGGACCCACAAATGACCCCAGCAAGTCACTTATGTCAGGAAACAAAAAGGACCCACTTATCACAGTGGTTCCACGCTCAGCTGCCCAAGGGCAGAGGGCTTGAACGAGTGTATGGTGGCGGTGGGTCTGGCGGGAGAGGGGACCGTCCACCACACCAGCAGCTGGGAGTTCACCGTATCCACCCCCCAGGACTGTGGGGCCTGCTTTGGTGCCGCACACTGGGGATGGACCAGTGATGGTCCAGGCTAGAAAACAGACTTGCCCCAAGTCACAGGGTAAGCGGCATCTGTAGAAACAGTACCCAGGCATTCTGACTCCTTGGCTAAGACTGGTACTCTTAAGCTAAAAGCTAGAAAACTTCCCCTGAGACTCTCCCTCCCCACATACATGTGACTTGGCTGGCAGGTCCAATCCCACAGGACAAGGTGGGGCGGGGCTGAGGTCTGGGCCCAGGGCTCCAGGAACACATAGACTTGGCTTTCTCTCTCATGACAGCTTCTACCCCACCTCCACAGCCCTTGGGTCTCCCATTTCCTCCCTGCTTGCCTTTGCCTCCCTCTTGCCCTGCTGAGGGGCAGCCTGGGGTCTTATCAGGGAAGCCAAAGCTGTCAGGAGAATGAAGGGGGTGGGGAGGAAGCAGGAGGTGGGCACTGCAGGGCAGGAGCACTGGTAGGAAACCTGGGCGCAGCTGCTGGCTCACGGAGGCTGCTTCAGCGCGGAGTGCACAGGTGAGGACCTGCTCCAAGCCCCCACCCCCGACCAGTCCTGCCCAAGGCTGTCTCAGCTATTCTAACATCTCCCACCCCCCCAAATCAGCCCCTGGGGGAACTGGACCCGGGTACTGGGGAGGGGCGGGTGCCTGGCCCTGGCACCCCTACCTCGTGCCCCCTGTGGCTTGAGACACCTGTTCGCAGGACCTGGCCCAGTGAACCCCAGGCCCCATCACACCGCATTCGGACCCCCAGAAGGGGAAGGCCACTCTCCACCCCGTGCAGGCTGTGACCCCTCCCCTCCCTGCAATCCAGCCCTGCCTGCCTCCTCCGGAGCCCTGAGCCGGTTGCAGGTGCCCTCTCCCACCCTCCCAGGGGGCTCGAGAGGGGGCGGGCCTCCGCACCCCTCCCTCAGGTGCGCCCCTGCCCTCGTGCCCTACCTTGCTGAGGTGAGCTCCCTGGAGCTTCTTCATCTTGGAGGGCGGGTCTCTGGGGCTTCCCGGCTGGGCTTTTCCTGAGCGCAGAGAGCGAGCGAGGGAGCAAGAGATCTCGCCGCCGGCCGGCTGCCGCGCCCTGGCCTCCGCGACTCCCGCGCACCGGCTGGGGAGCCGCGGGCGCAGGCGCTGCCGTCCGTGGGCTGCCGGGCGCTGCCTCTCCCTGCGCAGCGCCCTAGGCTGGGGAGGGGTGCACCGCTGCGTCCGCGTAGACAGACGGGCTGACTGACTGACAGCAGGGGGATGCGCGCCCCCGCACGCAGAGCTGCCGATTGGAGGGGCCCGAGCGCGTGGGGAGGGGGGTCCGCAACGGAAACCCTCAGAGGTCTGCAGGCCTCCGCCACCGTCCCCTGCGTGACCTTGGGCAAGTAACCTGCCCTCTCTGGGCCTCCGTTTCCCTAGCTGGGCAATGAGGGAGGCAGGCCATGCACATGGACAGTAACAGCCCTGCCTTGGGTTCCAGCATCTCTGTACCTCCTCTTTGTTCTGTGACCCTGCCCACGTTACTTAAACTCCCTGTGCGGCCATTCTCTGTCTAGAAAATGGGGACAAGAATCTTACGTCCCTTATAAGGATGTGAGGAATCCAGGAAGATTGTGCATAGAAAACATTTAGCGCAGAGCCTGGCGCATCACAGGAGCTCAGTTCACATTTATGGACCCACTGTGTGTTGTCCACTCTTGCCAACAAATGAACAGCTGATAGTCAGATATTTATTAAATCATCCAATCTACCAATACTTACTGAGCACCTAAAGTGTGCCAGATCCTGGGCTAGGTCTTATTTTTCTCAGCGCAGTGACCTGGAGACGATGTTATTATCCCTGTTTTACAGAAGAGGAAACCAAAGCACAGAGAGGTTGAGTCACTCACTCAAGGTCACAGTGCTAGCGAGTGACACTAGTGACAGAGTCAGGCCTCATGGACCTTCCGGGCCAGTAGTGGTGCTGAACAGGCCTGTTTCCTAGGGATGAAAGTGAAACAGGGAATTTGGGGTGAGAAGGAGGGACAGGGCAAGTGCCACTGTATGGTCGTGATGGTTTGTGACTTAGATCCTGTCCACCCGCAGTATGACCTTGGGAATGTTAACGGTTTCCTGTCTGTAAAGTGGGCCATCCGCCAACTGGGGCCTGGCTAACCTCTCAGAGTGTTGTAAGGGTACAGTGAGCCCGCCCGCAGCTAGGATGGGGAATTATTAGCTAGAGTGATCATATGCGTTGGTTTGTGGAGCTGAACGAGTATTTGCTAGTGGGCCCAGCATATACATTACAAATCATGCTCCTTTCACTCTCAAAAGTGTCCCAGTTCAGACACTCATAGCATTGCCCTACCAGCAGCCAACATGGGGAGGCCTTTGGGGAGAATGAGATCAAGTGTCTGCTGCCCCTCCCATCCCTGGAGCAGGAGGCAGGAAGGCTCTAAATCAGAGCACAGGCTTGGATAAAGGGCCTGGCTGGGTCCCAGGCCCACCTCTCCTCCCCAGGTCCACCTCTCCTCCCCAGGTCCCACCTAGCTGCTCCTTCCTTTAAGCCTGGCCTCACAGGGCAGGCAGGGACTCTCCAGACCCAGGAGGAAGGAGCCCCTTGGCCATGAATGTAAACGGAAGGGACGTTCATTGAGCCCTACTGTGTGCATTAGATGAGCTCATATCCAATATCTAAGTTTTAGCTCTTTCCAGCAGCCTGGAAAGACGAGTTTGTGCGTCCCCATTTTGTACCTAAGGAAACTGTCTTGAAGGAGTGAAGTTGTGTGCCCAAGGTCACAAATCACTGAATCTCTGAGCTTTGGAGATAAAGCGAGGAGGGCCTCGGGCAGTGCCTGGGGAGAGGCAAAAACTAAGAGGCCCAGGCAGGACCCACCTCTCCTCTCCCCGAGGGCGTGTCACCACACCTCTTACAGGCAGCTTTGCTGAACCACTCCCTCTCGTTGGCTTGTGGGTTTCATTAGACGCTAAGGAAGGAAGAGAGAACCATGGGAACAGGGAGTAGAGGTGAGGCATTGGCTCAGAAGCCCTGGAAGACTAGCCTCCTTGTGGCCTCTTCCCAGCAGCACCTGCTCCCCCAGATCCAGCCCTAGGTGAAGGGAAGGGAGCAGGGCTGGGACTTTAGCCTTTCTCAGACACGTCATGGGGTGACCACTGAACATCAGCAGCAGTCACTGGGGCTCTGAATACAAATGGGTCTGGGTCCATGCCTTTCAGAAGGGGAAACTGAGGCCCAGAGGAGGCAGGACTTGGAAAATCACCCTGTGAAGTAGAGGCAGGGTGAGGCCTGGAATCTAGGAGTCTGACCCCACCTAGGCCCTGCCCTCCATATCACACCTTCTACCATCCCCTCCCCCATCACCACAGCGCTTGCTGGAAAACTCTATACTTCATACAACAAGCAACCCCCCAACATTTTTTAGAAGACATTGTCCACATGAGTCAGTCTACCCTCTGAAACCCCAGGTTTATGATCATACAACTGGCCATGAGTTCAGATGCTGAGCACATGTGACAATTGCTCTCAATACCACCCTGTCTCCCCCATCCCAGAGGAAGTTTGGGTACCGCTTGGCAAAATAACTACTTAGGAATTCAAACCTAGTAAATAATCTATCTCCCTTTCCCTCTCCCCTCCCTATTTCTCTTGGTCTCACAACAAACCAGAAGAATGGGGATGTGGGCTGATTTAAAGAAAATGTGAGATGAAAATGTACTTCCTTTTATTATATAGGGAGATATTTTTAAATGCATATAAATAAACATTTTTAATTTGCTTAAACGTTCCGACTTTATCGCTGAAGAGCATGTGTTTTGTTACACCAGCGTGGCGACTGTGAAAGATGAGGATCCAGACTGCTAATCCATCTGGTGAGAAAATGGTTCTGGAGCAGCCGTGCGGGGACAGGCTTGCCCTCCAAAGCCGCCCTGTCCTACACCTGCTCTGCTCCCAGCTTCTGTGTCCCACTGGCTGGGCATCTCATCCACCCTGGGCCAGGCTGGTTTCCTTGCTAGAGACCTCCTCTGTGAGGCCGCTCTACTCCCAGCCCTGACACCTTCCCTAGTCTTGAGCTGTGGCCCTCTCCACTCAGCCCACGCCAGTCTCTTGGCAGTCAGTGTTGGGAGTCTCATCCACAAAACTCAGATTCTCAATATGGTGTCAGGGGTCTATAGACACGTAGCGCTGACGCACACGTTTCTGATTTGCTAGAGGTCACGACCAGGCCCTGGGCCTTCCACAGCCAGGCCAGGCCAGATATTTTTGCCTGGACGCCCCCGCTCCCACCTTCCATCCCCCATCTCTAGCATCAGCTCAGGGCCTGCCACCCAGCAGGGGGGAAGCATAAAATCACTATATGCAAACAGAAGCAGCATCGGCCATTCCCGATAGGAAAGCTGGAACGCCTCTTAGCACTGGGGTGGCCGCCGGGTCTGACAGGACGTAATGGGTCCTTTTCCCTGAGCCATTACATCACCCTTGCCTCTGGTGGAACTCTCTGGGTGGCAGGGAATGCATTATTTCACACCGCAGCTCAAGACACTGCTTGGAAGTTGTCTTAGATAAAAGTTTCCTTTTCCACGGAGCTCAAACACCAGTTGACAGGTGATGGCCAGTCCAACCTGTGGGGCCCACCCAAGGCCCTGACCGCCCACGTAGACAGCAACTGCAGCTCACCCAGCCTGCTCGGCCTGGCGACTGACCTCCAACCAGGCAGAGGTCTTCCTGTGGCTGGGGGCGGCCTTGTCCTGCCTCAGATCTTCCCAGCCACCAGCTGTCCTCAGCACTGGGGGTGGGGGTCGTTAGAACATCAGTCAGGCCTGCCGTCATCACACTAGGATACAGCAGCCCAGGGAGCAGGTGTGGCTAAAACACGGAACTTACTGTGTGCCGGGCCCTGTGCTAGACGTAATTCTGAGACAGCTTAGATAGCTTAGAGTATTTTATTTCCATTTGACAAATGGGGAGGCTGAGGCTCAGAGAAGCTAAGTAACTTGCCTGAAGTCTCACAGCTTGGAAGTAGTCAAGCTGGAATCCAGGCCATGTGACAACAAAATCTGCTACTAAACACTGCGTCACAGCTGAAGTGTGGCCCTCCAGCCCACAGCGTTCCCACACTCCAGAGCGGTGTTCACTGGGGTGCTGGAAGGTGCTGGTAGCGGGCTCCTGGGTAGTGAAGCATGGGGAATGCTGGATAAAATTCAAGGGTTTTCTTTGCTGTGGGACTTGTCCGAGCCTTTGATGTGTTAAGGCACCAGTGTGACTCTCCCAGAAGAGTTGAGTCTGCAGGACTTCTCAAACTGACTTGACCAGAGTCATTTCTTCTTGGTAAACAAGCTCCCCAGTCTTACAGATGGGGAAATGAGGCTCAGAGGGGGGAAGCAATTACCCCAGGGTCACACAGCAAACGCTTTTGACGATCAGAAACCTATATTCACTCACCGCTAGCCACCCTGCCACCAACCCTCTTCCTCTGCTCCTGGAACCCTGGTCCTCTCCCCTGGTACCACCTGGTTCCCATGCCTTAGATGTCCACCATCCTCAGTGAAGCCATGATGTCTCCCAGGCCAACAGCAAGAGGAGGAGAGAGAAGTGCCTCTGCTCTTCAGGGGCTCACGTGGGGACTGGATCCACCTCGTGCATTGTTGTCATGTGCCCCAGGAGCAAAGGGCAGGCAGGCAGGCAGGCTGCATACACTTTTTATGGCTAGGCCACCTCCCAGAACAGTAAACAGAGGGGCAGGCAGCTGGCACCAGAGCCCTCTAGGGAGTGAAGGCCCCAGGGCACAGACTCCTGCCCACCTCTCTGGAAGGGAGTTCAAAATAGCAGCTTTTCTCAGGAGTTTTTTTAAAATGTACTTCAAGTTCATATTCCTCTTAATCTTTTTTTACTATTCCTCCTTCTTGGCCTGACAGCACCTACTAGTCCTTTAGGTAGGCCTCAGTTTAAAATCACCTCCTCCAGGAAGCCTTCCAGACCCTCCAGGATAAGCTGGGGGCTCGCTCTGGACTCCCTGGATGCTCTGCTACCCTGATACCTAGAGCATAGATCAGACTGGGAACTTCTGGGTGGCAAGGACTGTACATTCCCTGGGCCCAGCCATGCCTGGCATATGGGGTGCCCAACGAATGTCATCTGTTGAAAGAAAACCCTGAGTTGAAAGTATTTGAAAAATTCAAAAGACTGAAATATTGAATCTGATGATTCTGCTTACAAAATGGACTTAAAATTTAACAGTCTCATAGCCTCACTCTAATGAGGTCCTGTTTTGATCTTTCAGAAGTATTTTAAAGGTGACCTTGTTGTAGGCCTACAGAGACTAGGAGAGACTATGCAGTTGCTGAGAAGGGTGAGGATGATTTACACTTCTTTAACATTTTCCTTTCATGCTATGTATAATGATTTTCATACATTTTTAAAAAGAGAAAAAAAATTTATTCTTGAAGCTGCATTCAAGAGATTCCACTCTCTGGGCAGCCCCTTGCCCAGCCGTGAGTCTGCTTGGTCCAGAGAAAGTTCTCTGGGGGCTCCCTGGGGCCCGGGCCCTGAGGGACAGCCTGGTGGGGTGGTAGAGACTTGGCAGGATGGACTCTGCCCCTCTGTCCCCCTTCAGAGGCCTTCCCCACAACCTGGAATCTCCACTGAGAATTTGAGTGAGGGAATATGGCTCTGTAGCCCAGAGCCTCTTGCTCAGGTCCAATCCTGTGGGCTTTGCGCTTTGCATCCAGCCTGGAGAGGGTTTGGTGCATGTTACGCAGGGGCGGGGGGTGGGGGGGCAGGTAGAGGTGAGGCTGCAGGAAAAGGCAGGTGTGACCTGACACCCCCCCTCCCCCCCTCAGGTCACGGTCTGCAAGCCTTCCGTCTTCTCTCGGTTCCATCTCCTTTCTCCAGGAGTCTGGTCCCTACAGCAGCCTCCCACCTTTGAGCCTCTGGAGGAGGAGCTGGGTGGCCCCCTCACCTAGCCCCCTGGGGATTAAGACCTCCCACCCCAGGCTCCCTTGTCCGCCTGAGGCCTAGATCACCAGAGCTGGAAAAGGTCCTCACCCAGCAGGCTCGCTGCACAGATGGGCCCAGGGGATGCAGGGGCTGCGTGGGTGGTTGGTCCAAGGTTACTCAGCAGGTCAGTGGCAGGGCTTGGGACTCAGACTAGGCCTCCTGGGCCCCCACAGGAGCCACATTCCTAGCCCCTGAGTCCTCAAGGCCCCCAGCCCACAAGGCTGGTCGGGGGGCTACGGTAGGTACTCCTCCTTGACAGGCATTGGGGAGGAGGTGCCCAGGAGGCTGGCAGAGCTGGGGCACAGGCCCGCCAGGGGTGGCCCAGCTGGAGTGGCGGTGACATCGTGGGCGGGCGGGGGTGGCTGTGAAGGCTGCTGCTGTTGCTTCTTCTTGTTCACTTTGCGCTCCTTTGCCCGCCGGTTTTGGAACCAGATCTTTACCTGTGGGGTCAGAGAAGAGAGATGGGGTGGGCGGTGGGGAGACCGAATGACAGAACAAGAGGAAAAGAGGAAGGGCAGTGGGGCTCTTGTTTTTCGATGTGGCGCTTGGGGCTTCCCACTTGCTCCGGCTACCCCAACTGTTCATGGACCCTGAACACGTTCTCCCCCTCTGGAACTTGCTCCCCTACTCTTAAGACAACTTCCTCTGTAACCCTCTTCCTCTCCATCTTCCAAAGCCATGCTCTAACACCCCTCCTCCAGGAAGCCTTCCCTGTTCTCCCTGTGACCACTCCCTCCTCTGGATTTAAACAGCACTGATCAAAGCCCGCTGTAGCCTATAGCTAATCAGGCCCCATGCTCCTCTTGGTGGTCAGGGATATTGGGTTTAATTGGCCGGGGGATGGGCAGCAGCTCAGTTTCTATTGTGTTGTATGACCATGGCTGGGAGACAACCTCTCTGTTCTCCTCCCTCGACTGAGCTCCATAATCTGCCTGGCAGCCTGGAGGCCAGACTCCCGGGACTGCTCCTGTGGCTGAGGTGGGAGCCCCACACACCTGACGTTCAGTGAGTCCCAGATTGGCGGCCAGCTCTGACTTCCGCCGTATGGTGATGTAACGGCTGTAGTGGAATTCCTTCTCCAGCTCCAGGCGCTGGTGGTCGGTGTAGACCACGCGGTATTTGTCCTTGGTCCGGGTCTTACCTAAGAAGCAGAGGTGCCAGGAGGAGAGGTGAGTGGGGAGGGGAGCTTGCAAAAGGCCAAGGCAGGGCTCCCAGGGGGAAGAGCAATCCAGGGCCCCTGAAGAAGGACCTTGAGGGAGTAACAGTCATTCTCCCAGGCTCAGGCTTCGAGACTCTCAACCTAGGAGGCAAGCACTGTTCTCATGCCCATCTGGGGGGCCCTAAGGCTCAGAGAGGGGAAGCAACTTGCCCAGGGTTACCCGGCAAGCAGCGGGTGGAGTTGTGGGTTTCAGGCCAAGTCTCCTGACCCAGAGCCCTACTCTGATTGCCAGGCCCACCCGCTTTCGTGCAACAGTTCCCAGGTGTGGCTGCAGAACAGATATGCGGGGAGCTTGTGAAAAACACAGCTTCCAGCGTGTCACCGAGAACGTGAAGTAGAAAGCCTTGGCGTGGAATCTCCATTTTTCACAAGCTCCCAGGTGGTTCCAATTTGGGGATCCTCAGACCGCAGGTCTGAGCACTAGAGACTTGGAGGAAGGAACACCTGGCAGCAAGGGTAGCTTGAGATAGAGACGTCAGTTGCTCCTCTCTCCTGTGTGCAAGGAGAGCAGGAAGGGCCGTCACAGCCGGAGGCTGAAGCAGGAAGCTTGCAGGAACCGCCCTGGGGTATATGCTCCTCAATTCCTGTCAAATGCCTGGTGGTTGGTGGTCGCACAATCAAACAGAAAGGACTGGGGCTGCCGGTGGCTCCCCAGGACCTGTCAGCCTCCTCAGAAGGCCCTGGTTCTAGGCGCCAAGCCCTGAGCTGGGGCTGCACCAGGGGCTGGGGACCGCTCTGCCCGGAGCCATCTACACTCCAGCCTGTGTCCAGGCACAGAGCAGGAGTACTCAGATCAGCCCACAAATATTTACTGACTTCCTGCTGTGGCCAAGTGCTGGGTGCAGCAGTGAGCAAAACAAAAAGTCCCTGCCCTCATGAAGCTTAGGCTCTAGAGGAGGGAGATGGGCAAAAATAAAATAAATATGGAAATTATTTGATATGTTGATTGAAGATAAGTATTTCAGAGACAAAGAAGGACTGGGAATTGAGGGAGGAGTGAGGCTGTGATTTTAAATACAGTGGTCCATGAAGGCCTTACCCTGAAGGGGAACTTAAGCAAAGATCTAAAGGAGGTGAGGGAAAGAGCAATGCAGCTGTCTGGGGAAGAGGTTCCCAGGCGGAGGGAACAGTAGGTGCAAAGGTCCTGATGGGGGGCATGCCTGCCGCATGAAGAGTAAGGAACAGTGAGGAGGCTGGTGCGCCCGGGGTGCCGTGAGCCAAGGGAGCGGAGAGGTCGAGCTGGGCCTACGAGCCCCGGGAGGGACTCTGGATTTTAGTCCGTCTGGGACAGGAGCCATTGCAGGCTTCTGAGCAGAGGAGACAAGAGGTCTGATGGAAGATTTAAGAGTACTCTGGCTGCTGCATGGAGAACAGATTGGTGAGAAGGGGGACATGTGGGGAGACCTGCCATAACCCAGGCAGGGCTGGCTTGACTTCCACACGAGGTTCAGCCTGGGGCCCGGAAGTGGATTTGAGGACCGACTGGGTTAATGTCAGGGATCTCTTTTGGGCTGGGATCAGAGGTCTGTCTGGAGAGAATATTAAGAGTCATGCTTGGCCTGGGTTGCTGTGGGGGCCGGACTCAACACCAGTTTCCTTGTAAGAAGGTGAGCCTGCGGCTATAAACAGGAGGCACCCACCCATGTGTCTCACCAGGGCATGGCAGGTCTGCATAACCATCGAACCCATCCCACTTCAGCCAAGGGCCCCCGCAGTAACCTGGACTTCACCTCCCTGGCCCCAGCTCTGGGCCTGCCGGCTCCTCGGCACCCCTGCGCTAACCACCCCCCCCACCAGCGCCGGTCCAGCCCACACAGCTTGGCAGGCTAGCGCTGGGCTCCTCAGAGCCAAAGGGCTTGTGGAGAACAGGAGACAGCACATGTTTCTCGGCTCTTTTCCCTGGGCTTCCTGCCAGAGCAGCAGAACCACACTGGACTCTTCCACAACCACTGACCTCAGCCCACTGCCCGACGCAGCACGGGACAGCCTCGGCCCTTGGCCAGGCCTAGCCCAGGAAAGGGACAAGGGAGTGGCTGCCGAGGCCTTGGCTCTAGATGGGGCCCCTCCTTGACCTAGAAAATTCAACGCCGGCTCAAAAACTGTTCTGCCTAATGCACCACCACTGAAACCCAGCAGAGCTCTGAACCCACAGCCCCACTGGGTTCACTGGGCTGAAGCCAGAAGGGGTCATGGGAATTTAGTCTCCTCCCACTTTATAGATAAAGAAACTGACGTTCAGGATGGTTATACAGCGTCCAGAGGTCCAAATAAGAGAGGGCTTGTGAGTCCTTCTAGTCCAACCTCCCCGTACAGTCAGGGTCATTGAAGCCCCAGGGTGCCGTGGACTTGCCCAAGGTCATTTCACCAGGCCTGCAGGTCTCCCTCCTGCTCTAGTGCACAACTCCTCACCCCACCAGATTCAGGGTCCACAGAGACTGCTATAGGGCCCTCTAAGCATTGGCAGCAGAAGCTCAAACAACAGACCACCCATCTACTTGTATTTCTGGGAAGAGAGCGTCCAGACCATGGTGAGGACAGACTCCTGAAAGCCCTGGGCTGGGGCTGGATGGCCCACAGGTTGAAAATGCCTAGAAGATTCCCAGCCTGAGGTAGGGGGAGGAGGCTCCCTGCCCACCCAAACCTCAGCCTAAGAGATTATAAAGACACCCCCCACCCCTCAGGCACCCAACCCTCGGTCCCATCCTTCCTGACGAGCAAATGGGGATCCACTGCACCCATTTCATAGTTGGGAGAAATTGAGGCTCAGAAAAGGGCACTTGTGGAGGGCCATCCTTTTTGGTAGTGGTATAAACCTGGGCTCAGGTTTCCTGACCTCCAGCCAGGCTCTTTTGGTCGGGGGACGGAGGGAATTAGATGAGAGATGGGACTCTAGCTGCATAGTTCCTCCTCTCTGCATAGTTGCAGACTCTAGCAAGGCTGCCAGTGAAGACCCAGCCTACAGGCCCTGTCACCCCCTCCTTGGACCCAAGAGAAGGGCTGGTGGGCTCAGGAACACATCGGCCACTTCTATCTGGTGGAGTTGCTCAAAGCACACAATTTTATTGCTAAGAAAATGGCTCTGCCCAAAACCAAAATGTTTGATATCGCACTGTGTGGTCCAGGAACCAGGGAGTCTCACCTGCCGTCCAGAAGGTGATAATGGGAACATCCTCCTTGGGGCCCAAATTGGTGATCTCAGCCTCATTTAACGTGCACATGCCCTTTGACTCATTAATCCCACTTCTAGGGATCAATCCCACAGAAAAATGCCCAAAGAGGTAGCTGTTTCAAATAGCACAGAACTAAGGACAATGTACATGTCTATGAGTCAGGACTGGTTAATAAGATAAGAGATGGTACATCCATGGAGAGGAGCACTACACAGTCACTAAAAAGAAATTATAAAGCTCCGTAGGTGCCAATATGGAGCAATTTCTAAAAATATATTGTTAAGTTAAAAAAAAGGCAAAATGTTGTAAATAGTATGTTGCTATTTTTGTATAAAAATGGAATACACACACACACTCAAACATGTTTGTGGCCCGAGTTCTTTCTGAAAGAATACACAAGAAACCAGTAATGGGGGTTGGCGTGCCTTGGAGAGGGGACTAGAGGCTGGGGAGCCATAGGTAGGAGGGAGTCTTTGGGATGTTTAAATTTTTACCATGTGAAGATGTGAATTTGTATTTTTAATGACAGTCAGGAGCCCTGGGCTCCAGTCCCAGCTCTGGGACAGAACTCCCCACTGCCATGAGCAAACCTCCTTTCCCCTCCTGTGAACACCTGTGCCACCCTGGGGACCCAGGAGAGGGGGCAGGGAGGTACGTGACAGTGGTGGGGCAGGGAGAGCGCCCAGGATGAATGATTTACAGGCCCTTGGGACACTGGGCCTAAGAGGGAAGTCCGGGCTCCTGTAACAGGTGTCTGATGGGAGCTAGGCCACTCCCAGCCACCTAATGAATAACGCTCTGGGCCAGATGCCAGTGCAAGTAGGTGGGAGGGAGGGTGGGAGCCCCCCTACCAGCTCTTAGGGGTGAAGCATGGGGAGAGAAGAGCCTTGGATAACTGTGCAAATGAGAGGCTTTCTCTCTGCTCTGGCTGTGGGTTGTGAGGAACGGCCCATCCATATGCATCAGGCCATGGAGGTAGCAAACTTCCCATCCCTAAAGCATGCACAGCAGAGGTCCTGGGAAGCTCCAGGCTAATGGTTCTAAATACCTGACCAGCAGCCTCAGAATTGCCTGGGGAGCTTTCTAAAAGCACAGATTCTGGCCCAGAAGTTCATACTCAATGGGACTGAAGTGGGCCTCTGGGATTTGATACTTGAATAGCTCTCCAGGTGACCCTGACATGTGGTTGTTTGGGCAAGTAGACCTCCAGGGCTGCGTCATGCAGCTTCTCAATGGCTGGGTGATCTAGGACACCTCACCTCTCTGAGCCTCAAATTCTGTATCTATAAAATGGGGATAATTATTATTCTAATAATGGTCAATATGTCCATGTGTCAGGCACTTTGCATACATCTCTCAACAACCTATGAAGCTGTGCGACTGTTATCCCTAGTTTACAGATGAGAAAACTGAGTTTCAGCAAGGTCTGCACATCTGGAAGGTGGGATTTAGCCCAGGTCTGTCTAGACTCAGAAACAGCATTAGAACCTATGGCCCACTGTAAGGTCTCCCATAATGATCTCCAACCCTCGGGTGTACAGGGGATCACTTGAGATGGATGGATGAATGATGCCTGGCACAGTACCTGGCACATAGTAGGTACACAGGGCAAGGTAGATCTTATTCATTTCCATGGTGGGATAACCACATGACAGGGATCCTGGGAAATGGATCTGAGCAATGGGCTGTGTGTTGGATGAGACTGTTTATTTATAAGGTCCCTTCCAACTTGGAAACATGAAGCTACCAATGTTTGTTGATGCTCTGATTATATTTGTTATTATTGCTGAAAGAAGTCTAAGACTGATTTCCCTGTCTGAGAGTCTAGAAACTGGGCCTGCCTAGCTGGAGGAGAGAGAGGGCAGGAGCCTGGCGGTCTGCAGTGGGGCCTCCCCATCTATCCTGGACCAGAGTTCAGCCTCTGTCCCCAGGGCGGGTTAGGTGGCTACAGGAAAATTGAGTGGCCTCTGGGTCAGCACTTCCTTTGACCTCTTCCTGCTGGGTTTGTGGCCCTGAGGGATGACACTGCCAGCTCTGGCCCTAGGGCTTGGAACACAGATCCATGACCCCTCTCTGTGTGGTCCAGCCCCACTGGCTGTAAATCAAAATCCCCACAACCCCGACCGACACACATACACACACACACACAAAGGAATGCACATATGCATACATGGATGCTTGTTAAAAATACATATTCCCAAGCTCTCAGTTCTATTGCATCCTGGTCTCCCTGCCATCTTTAACAAGCCTACCAGAGGGGATTCTGAACCACCAGCTCCCAGTTCTGTGCCATCTGTGTGGCCTTAAATAAGTCCTTTCTCCTCTCTGGGCCTCAGTTTCTCCTGTACATCAGAAGAAGGTTTGGTGTCAGCTCCAAGGGCCTTGTAGATTCTGAACTTCTGTGTAGCTCTGAGTCCTCCCTTAAGGACCTGGGCCCAGGTCTGCATCCTTAGCTAAAGGACTTGACAAGTGATTGAATTTCTCTGGGCTTTCCTTCCCCCAGGGAACAGAATGGGTGTGAAAGCAGTTTGCAAAGGGCAAAGAGCTATGGACACGACAAGGAAAACTGAGCTATTTGCACAAGTGCATGTGGGAGGGATCCCTTGGGAGAGGTGGGAATGCTGCCTGATGGGGAGCCACAGGGCAAAGAACATAGGCCTAGGGGTGGGGAGGTCTGGCCAGGCCACCAGCCGGACATGTGATGTTCAGCTTGGACCCATTTCCTCATCTGTACTACCAGTGGGTGGGACTTCTGCTGCAGCAGCCCTGACCCACCCAGTTCAATGGTGGACGGATATCCTCCCTGGGCAATGAGGCTCTCTACTGGGCCCATGACTGGTCCTTGTTCTGGCTGGTTTGCCAGTCCCAGGCTGCTCTAGCACAGTTCCTCATTCACCCCTGCTCATTCCTGGAGCAGGGGCGAGGCTGGCATGGGGGCGGGAGTGCGATGAGAGGAGGATAGGCAGGCCAGCCATGCTCAGGGGCCCTGTAGACTTAGGCAAGCTTCTCCACCCCACTGTCACCCTCCTTCCTAGTCACAGCACTCAGTCAGCACCGCCCCCTCCTCCTCCCAGGCCTCTACCCCTCTCCTGTCTTCTCAAGGAGGTCCACAATCTGACTTGGCTACGAGAAGCAGTGAAGAGGACAGAAACTTCAGAGTCAGATAGACACAGTGGTTCTAACCCAGTCAGGCCAGGTGCCAGCAGTGGGAACCCAGGCAAGTCACTGAACCTCTCTGAATCCCAGTTTACTCATCTGTCAAATGAGGACACGAATGCCTCCTTTAGACATGGTAGCTGTGGAGATTAGATGTGATCATTTCTTTAACAAGGTAGTTAGTAATAAAATCTGTCTGTGACAATGATGAAGAAAAAGGAAGAGGAGGAGGAAGAAGAAGGAGAAGATGATGACTGCAGAGACAAAAGAGGCAAGAGAGATTCCTCAGTGGAGAATAAGGAGCCCATCTGGAATGGATTACATTCTAGAAACTCTCGAGAGGGATTTTCCTGCACTGTGCTGTATGACAGCTACTAGCCACGTGTGGCTATTTAAATTAAAATTAATTAAATGCAATTAAAAATTCAGCTCTTTAGTCACACTAACCATATAGCAAGGGCTCAACAGACACGTGTAGCTAGTGGCTAGCACACTGAACAGCATAGATATAGAGCTATAGAAAGTTCTATTGGACAACATGGCTAGACCAAACTCCCAGCCAGGGCCAGATGCTCACACCCGCATAGCAATACGTAACCAGACTGCTTGGACTATCTACAGAGCAGCCCGTTCTTGCATCCGTCACCCATCTATATTCTTCCCAGGATTTCCCACAAGGGGCACCAGAAATAAGGGGCACCCTTGGCCTAGAACAGCCCTTCTAAGAGTTGCAAGCAGCAGCTGCATCCCTTCACATCTTCTTCCGGGCTGGACAACTTGAGGCCACCAGCTGTTTCCTGGTGGAGTTTCCAGGCCTCTGCCCTACCCTGGCCATCCTCCTCTGGTCTGGAGGTGAAGTTCCTGACTAATCGCCCACAGGCGTGGGACGTGAAGAGTCACATTTGGGGCGGAGGTGCAGGATGGGGCTCTGGACTCCAGCCCTTTTCTAGCTCATTGAGGAACCTTGGCAAATCCCCTCCCCTTGGTTCCTGGCTCCCTGAATGCTCTGCGAGGCTAGAGACCATGCCACCTTGCTCATTTGGTTCCACAACAGTGTCAGACACACACAGCGAGTACTTGATGAATCTTTGTTAAACCTAACACAGACCTACCGCTTCCTGGTCTTCTCCTCGCAGTAAATGGCCCCCATCCTCAGGCCACTCAGGCCAAAAGCCTAGGTGGCACTTCCCCCGCTTCCCACATCCAATCCATCAGCTGGTGGCTCAACCTCTAAAGGACATCCTTCTGTCCAGCTCCACTGCTCCCACAGCCTTAGTCAACGTCACTAATCGAATGGAGAAATGTGCTGTTCTGGGGTCAAAAATACCTGCACTTGAAAAAATAGCGAGTACTCAATAGATGCTAGTTCGTTTTATTATTACTGTGGGAGGTGCTCGGTACTTATTTGTTAAACAGCTCATTCCTGTTTTTCATGGGTGGGGGGTAGATTAAGAACAAACAAATGAAATAATTATGAACTGAGATTAGCGTGAAGGAAAGCAACGGAGCTGAGAGCTAGATTAAGTGGCGGGAGGCGGTGGGGGAGGGAACCTACTTTATTTAGCTTGGGGCAGCTAAATGTCACCTCCTGGAGGAGGTGACATTTAAGCCAAGATATGATGGTTGAGCAGGAGGTTTCCACGTCACCAATGGGGAAGAATATCCCAGGAAGACAGAACAGCATGTGCAAATGCCCTGAGGCAGAGAGCAGCAACAGAGGACCAGCTCTGTGAGGGACCCTGTCTGCCTGTTCTGGCAGGAATCTCTAGCACCTAGCAGAATGTTTGGCACAGAAGAGAGACTCAGAGACTATTACCGCCTGCCCGCCTACGTGACTGAATGAAAGAGGCACGTGATGAGCCTGGAGAGGCTAGCAGGGCTTTGAGCCCTGGGGTGAGGGGTTTGGATTTGTCTTCAAGAGAAATGGGAAGACATCAGAGGGGGTTGAGCCTGGAGTGTCAGTCTCGGCTTTCACTAATGCCTGCTCCCTCTCTCTGGTGATGCTGAGGGATCTATGTGGCGCATCCCTATAAGGTTGATGGGCAAGTATGGCAGGGGGAGGGCTTAGCATGTTCACAGGGTGATGGACCTGACTCCAGATGTAAATGTTTCCAAATCCCAAGAGCTCCAGGACAGAAACCTGAGGGGTCATCTCATTAAGATAATTCCCATTGACAAGCCAGGCTTGCTGCTAACAAAGCTGTTTTGGACCTTCAGAACAGCTCCCCAGTCTCTCCGCAGCAACACGTGCCTAAGTGTGCGTGTGGGGGAACACCCAACCGATAAAAGCCTTCTGCCACCTTCTAACTGGGTCACTCCCCCCTCCCCAGGTACATCTGAGAGATGAGGTGTCAAATGGAGTTTCTGCCTTGAGAACCAGTTTTAAACAGCCCGGCACCTGCTGTGCCCATCCTCCCCCTCCAGCCTCTTATAGCTCATCTCTGATTGGCTTCCTTTTCCCCATTCCCTAGACGGGAATGCACATGGGGAGGGGTCTTGGGCTCCCATTCTGAGTGTGTTGCTTTATTTGATAGATGCTCATTAGGCTGTAGAGTCTAGGTTTGAACCCTGTGCAGCAGCATCCCAGCTGTGTGAGCTTGGGCAAGCCACCTTACCCTCTCTGAGCCTCATTAACTTTATCTGTAAAATGAAGCTAATAATAGATCCTCACACCTCTTAGAGTTGTTATGAGACTTAAGTGAGATCATCCATGCAAAGTTCTTGGCACAGTGCCTGGCACATGGTAAAGACTCAGCTGATGCCACAGTTATTAGCTTTATCGTGAGCTCCTACAATGTGCAAGGTGTGGTGAGAAGGACAGGACTGATTAGCACTGCTCCTTGAGGGGATAACAGATGGTAGATGGCAGGGATCAACAAGACAGTCAGTGATAAATGTTGTTCAAAACAAGGGCCTGGTACAGTGTTTGTAGGGGAGGGAACCAAGGAGGGCTTCCTGGAGGAGGTGGCCTCGGAGAAGAAGCAGATTTGACCTGGTAAACAGGTAGGAGAGGGAAGGGAGGGCAGTTCAGGTCAAGGGACCCATAATAGAGAGGCAGGGAGTGTGAGGTGTGTGCTCGCATGCACCTGCTAAGGACTGGTAGAGATGGTCCCAGGCACCAGTGCACTGAGCGCCTACTGTATGCCAGGGTCAGGGCTATGCTCTACTGGCACCATTGCTTCAAGGTGTAATCTTATTAATGTTACAGTGGAAGAAGCTGAGACTCAGAGAAATGATCCAAATTAACTCGCCTGTGGCTAATGCAGCTTCCGACAGAAATGCAATCCCAGGCCTGAGGCTCCCGAGCCGGACTCTTAACTGTCCCAGGTAAGCATCTCTGTATCTCGGCAAACTAATGGGAGAGTGGCTTCAAGAGTGGGTTGGGGCCAGTTCTCAAGAGGGCTCTGAAATGGAGCTGGATTTTACAGCATAAAATGAAATGGCAATTCCATGGCAGTGGGGAGCCATGGTTTAGAGGGCGGCTAGGGCATCAGAGAGAGGCTGAAGGTGAGAGGCCAGGTTGGTGACTGTGGCAATGGGCCAAGGGAGAGGGTCTAGGATGTGGTGGGGAGAGGAGGGTTCATCCCCTCCACGGGCCTCAGTTTCTCTATCTGAAAGCTGATGGGGATGGACCAAGATCTAAACCCTGCTGCAAGAGTCCCATCATCTGAGCGGACATCTCCTGACTTGTATGGGACCTCAGCCACCTCAATGGGCCATTAACCTGTGAAAAACTATTCACAAGGAATCGGAGGCTGAGCCTTCAGCAGAAGGATAATTTAGAACCTTCCTAAGGAAAATGCTGATATTTATAGATGCAAACGGGGAAGACAGAAAAAAAAAAAAAAAATAGAGCCCCTTGTAGTCATTTCCTATCCTGGCCTCAGTCAAGTGAAAGTCATCACTCAGAACTGGTTAATGGACAACATAACAGCCTCTCCCACATCCTCCTCCTTCCCTGCCCCCTCCTTAGGGAAAGCTGGCATCTTAGTCCCAGCCTCAGCAATGCCAATTCCCCAGGTGAGGATGGAGTACTGTCCCATCCATGGAGTAGGGAGAAGGGGGCAACCAGGCTTCCACCACTGGCATGAGCTGCTCGGCTGGACAGTCATGGGTCCCATCTCCAGGTTGAGATCTCATCTCTCCCGTCTTCTCCCAGAGCTGTCTTACTGTTCCTCACACTTGCCCTGTTCATTCATTCAACAAAATGTATTGAGCACCTACTAAATGCCACACACTGAGCTGGGTGCCTGGAATGTAGTCATAGGTCAAATAGACATGGTTCTGGACTTCATAGGGGTTTACCTTGTCAGTGGGTGTGGGAATAGACAACACACAAACTCACAAATAAGTAAGTTAGTGCTCTGAAGGAAACATGGCAAAGATGATCAATGGGTATTGGTGGGGGGTGCCTACTTTGGAACATCATGGAGGACCTCTCTGAGGAGGTGGCCATTAAGCTAAGACCTGAATGGTGAGAAAGAGCCTGCAAAGAGTCTGGGGAAAGAGTTTTCCAGGGAGAGGGAACAGTATGTGTACAAGACCTGCCTGCAGGAGCACATACAGCTTTGCAGACCTCAGGAAGGAGTGTAGATTTTGCCCTAAATGTAATGGGAAGCCACTGGAAAATTTTAAACTGACTCATCCAACATATATCCCAGCCCTGCCTCCACTTGTGTGAAACTGGAACATGCCTTAAAATCTCCAGGCTTCAGTTTCCCATCTGTATGTCTGTTCTCTAACTGTCCAGTTCAGATATTCTAGAATGCTAGAGGCACAGAAGAGGGAAGAAGGGGCAAGAAGGGTACAATAAGAACAGGTGACCAGCAACATCTGGGGAGAGGGCACGCACTGACCTTCCCTCTGCTGTCCCAGACAACAGCCTTACCCGGGAAACACCCCCAGAGACCCTGTATCTTCATTGCCCAGAAGGAGAAACTGAGGCCAAAGAGGAGAGGGGCTTGGCCTCTCTCTCACGGAGGGTCTGTAACCCCACCCCAATTCTGACCCCACCTCAAGAGTCAGAGTCAGATGCTGCCTGAGTGGACAGGTAGCAGCTTCTACCTTCGAAAAGGCAGAACGGCTCTCACCTGGCTCCTGGGGTGGCCACTTTCCTCCGGAGCTCCCAAACCTCCCTTGGCCCTTCATTTTAGTTTCTGGGAGCGAAGGTGGAAAGGACTTTTGCCTTTGGGCAGAGTTACTCCTAGGCCCCCTGTGTGCCCAGGGACAAGTGTCTCCAAATGACTTCCGAGACCAGAGGTGAACTGAGTTGGGCAGTTCCAGTGCCCAGAGGGACGTGACTTGCCTGACATCACACAGCCTGGAAGCTCCCCAGGGTTCCTGCCAGTCCTCTGACCCCCACCCACTGACCCACTCTCTCCCCCTCACATAGTGCTGGCCTCTCTCCAAGTCCCCGCCCCTGGGGAACCTCCCCATCCATCTCCAAAGTCGCCTGGTCAGCAGGAAGTAACAACCAGAATAAAGGAGCAGGAAAAGTGGGCTTCCTTCTTCAGGGAACAGACACAGAACTGCAGGACCCTGAGGGTCAGTGGCCCCAGACACTTCCTCTCGTATAATCTGATGCAAAATTCTCAACCGAGGTTTATGGGTAAAGCTTCTGGGGGCCTTTAGAACCCCTGAAATTGTTTGCCCGATTAGGAAACACTTTTTTTCTAGGGAGAACATTTATATTTCCCATCAGATTTCACAAAGGGGTCCTTTTGTAACTCAAACAAAGGTACAAGACCCTTCCCTCTCATGGGATGGTAAAACTGAGACTCAGAAAAGATGGCTGATTTAAGAGACGCTGTTCAGAGGATTAGAGCACAGGCTTGGTCATATCCCAGCCCCACCATTTACTGCTTATGTAGGTATAACTAAACTTGCACAACTCTGTAACCTCTCTATGCCATCGTTTCTTCATCTTGAAGACGGGGGTGATAATAGCACCTATGATAAAGTTATAAGAATTAAAAGATATCAGGTCCGTTAGTAAGTGTTCCATAAATATTAGCTGTTATTATTTAGCCAAGGCCACAGAGACAAGTGGCACAGCTGGGACAGAAACCCCAGTCCTCTGAGGCCTCCGGAGGCGGACAGGAGGTTCTGTGTCCCTGGGACTCCCAAGGAGGTGGTACAAATACAGCCAAACCTGTAGCTGCTGATCAACCCTCCCCAGCATCTGCTGGGAGTGTGTGGGGACATGGAGGTGAAGAGAGAGAGGAGGTGGGGGATGTCCTAGGCTCGCTCCCAGCTGGGGGAAAGGGAGGAGGGGCTGGACATCAAAGGGTGGGCAGGCCAACGTCCCGCCCCTAAGGCCAGGTGGCCTTTGTCAGGACAGGCCAGACACAGTCGGGACAATGGGTATCATGTTCACTTTCTGGCCGACAGGAGTCACTACCGAGCCAAGGCCCAGCCTGTTACATGACAAAGGGGGGACCTAGGAAGGAGGTCAGGCCGCCCCTCATTAAAGCTGAGCCTTTGTCCTGCCCCCTCCCCTGCCTTTGAAGAGGGTGGATCCAAGAGGCCTGCCTGGGGGCAGAAGGTTCACAGGCTCAGGAGCCAAACAGTAGCCACCTTCCCAACTGCTCCTACTTTCCCCTCCCCCAGGGTCAAGAGTTCAGGGCGAGCCCTGGGATGGTAAGGTAGGGACCCTTCACCACCACCAATCTAACCAAAGAGGGCTCTTTTTTAGTCAAAATGATATGACCCACCGATCTCTTCGTTGTATGGATGGGGGACTGAGACCTGGAAAGGAAAGTGACTTATGGGTGTTCACATAATCGGTGCATGTCCTTTGGGGGTTTGCAGCCCCTCTTTGGGGCTGGGATAGGGGTGCATGAAACGGATGACCACCAGGGCCAGTGTTGCTAAAAGTTTACCCTGGGATAAAGGTCTGGGGACCTGTGTCTAGTTCCGGCCTTGCCACGCAACCACAAGGCGTCGTTCTTCATGGCTGGGGTCTCAGTCTCCCCGTCTACAGGGAAAGACAGCGTGTGCTTCCTAAGGCTCCAGGATTCAGAAGGGGGAAGCTGAGAGAACAGCCCGCAGGGACAGAGTCGGGGGTGGGGGGCACACTCTGGAACCCAAGCAGGGCCGGGGCAGAGGTCAGACAGGGGGCGGCTGGGGCCTCGCTCTAGCACCTGCCGGCGCCCAGGGGAACCGTCCAGAGGCGCAGGGTGAGGGAGGGGTGCTTACCGCTGCCACCGCCGCCTCCGGCCGCCACGCTGCGCCGCATCCACTCGTAGGGCGTCCGCCTTTGCGCTCCGGGCGAGGACGGTGTGCCTGGGCCGCTGAGGGGCTGCGCCAGGAGACCCGGCCCAGGCCCCGGGGGCGCGGGCACCGCGCTAAAGTCCGGAGGGGGCCCGAATGCCAGCGGGGCCGGGCTGGCGGTGGAGGCCGCGGGGCCCGGACTGTAGGCGGCGGCCCATTCGTCCTTGGGCGCAGAGAAGGGCGTGCTCCAGGCCGCAGGGGGCACGGGGCCCGGCTCCACGTGAGAGTAGCCGGTGAAGTCGGGGTACTGCGGAGGCGGCGGGGGACCGTAGGCTTGCGGGCCCAGGCCGAGACTGGCGGGCCTGGCGGGGCCGGGGTACACGGGGGATTCCTTGTCCAGCACATAGCCCACGTACATGGTGGCCGCGGGGCCCCCCGCGCATGCTGGGCCCTGGAGCCGCCGCAGCCGGCCGCCCCGACGAGCAACTGCTCACCTGAACTCCCAGCCCTGCCGCCGCCGCCCCACCCAGGCCTTTTATAGCTCCGGGCCGCCGCGGCCCCAGCCGAGGCGGGTTTGCATTTCAAAGCGGGGGGAGCCTCCAGGCCGCGAATCAAAGGGGGAAACCCGTCGGGGGCGGGGGGTTCAAAAGGAGACAAATTGCCGCCCCAAGCGGGAGGTGGACGCCGGGGCCAAGGGGGGTGGGGGGCGCGGAGGGCGCATCCTGAGCGAGCATCGAGGCATCGCTAGGTGTGGGACTCTCCTGCGAGGCCCCAGCCTAACCGCCCGAACACCTCGACCGCCCCGCAACCCCCTTTTACAGGTGGAGAGAAGGGATCCGTGGGGTTCAGGGGCGCCAGGCCAGCGTCACGCAGCCACACCGGGCCTGTGGCGCAGTCCGCAGGGACCAGTTGGAGGTGAAGGGGAGGAAACGCTGACTTCAAACCGGGTTCCCGTCTTTAAGGTAGCGGGTCCTTAATCTTTTGCGGGGGCAGGGGGGAGAGGAGGGGTCACGACCCCTCTGAGTGTCTCATGAAAGCTGTGGATGTTTTTTCCCCGGGGGGAAAATGCACATATGCACATACACTAGTCTGCAAACAATTGGGGAGTTCACCTGAGTTGGCTCTCTAGAGAAAGTTCTTAGAGAGGTGGTGTAGCGACATTCTTTCAGAGACATTCTAGTGAACTTCTCACAATTCTCTTGGCAACACCCCTACCCGCGCCCTCACTCCCACCTTTATTTTAATGAGACGTTTCAAACATACACAAAAGTAGAATTGTAGAGTGAATCACTATATACCCATCACCAGTTTCAACCGTTATCAAGATTTTGCCACACTTATTTAACTGACTCGCTTCCCTTTTTTTTGCTAAATTATTTTAAAAGAAATTTCAAACATCATGTCATTTTACCCCTACTTACTTCAGCATGCGTCTCTAAAACACATGGACATTTTCTTACATAATATGCCATTATCACACCTAACAAAATTAACACAGATTCCTGGATCTAGAGACTGTCATATGGAGTGAAGTTAAGTCAGAAAGAGAAAAGCAAATATCGTATATTAACGCATATATGTGGAACCTAGAAAAATGGTACAGATGAACCGGTTTGCAGGGCAGAAATAGAGACACGGAAGTAGAGAACAGACGTATGGACACCAAGGGGGGAAAGTGGTGCTGGTGTTGGTGTGATGAATGGGAAGATTGGGATTGACATGTATACACTAATAGGTATAAAACAGATAACTAATAAGAAACTGTTCTATAAAAAAATAAATAAAATAAAATTCCAAAAAAATTAACACAAAGTCCTGGGTATTATCTAATACGCAGTTCATATTCAAAGTGTTTCATTTGATTCAAAGATGTCTTTTTAATGGCTGGCTTATCCTAAAGCCCTGATCTATTTATTATTGTTGGGGCTCTCTTGTATTTTAAATGTATCATGCATCTCCCCGCACCTTGCCCAATTAAAGACTGCCAAACATTTCACAGCTAGTGGGGTTGGGGGGTGTTAAATAGTTGAGAGACCATCAGTGAACCGGGAGTGGGGAGCAAAGTAGAGGGATTTGGGGAAGGATTCATGAAGGACAGGGCTTTGGATCAGAAGGCCTGTGGGAGATGCGTTCCCTCCCCACAGGAGGTTCAGGGCCAAGGAGCTGCACAGAAGCCCCCTATGGGATTTGATCCTCCAGCGTTTCCTGGGAGCCCCCTAAATGTTCAGGGACATGTGGCCCCCAGAAGTTGGGCAGAATCAGGGTCTTATCTATTTAAGCTGTCCGTCCCTTGGGTCACCACCTTGGCTAGGGCAGGTCAGCATCATCTCAGGGCTAGACAGATGTGTCAGGATCAGGACACAATTTACAGGGCCCAATGCAAAATGACAACGTGAGATCCCTTCAAAAATTATTATAAATTTCAAGATGGCAATGGTAGAGCATTCAACCAAGCATGGGGCCCTTCTAAACACTGGGCCCTGTGTGACTGCACAGCCGACTCACCCATGAAGCTGGTCTTGGTCAGAATCTTGTTCTCCTGCAGCTCTGATAGCTACTATAGCAGAGTGAGGGACATTATGCCCAGGGCGCCCCTTCCTGCTTGGAGGAACCCTTTTCATTGCACAGATGGAAGCAGTGAGACCCCGAAAGGAAAGGGGTTATGTCCGAGTTTATGCAGCAAAATGAAGGTTGTTCATGGGAGGGGGGAAAGAGGGCTGCCTGGGTTGTGGCTGACATGGATGAGCTCATGACTGCCTTAGCAGGGAAGGTCAGGAAGTGGATGTGTTGGTGAAAGTTTGCTCAGCAAGTCCTCTGGAGTGCTGGGCTCTGCCCAGGACCCAATTTTTCAAGGCGTCAGTGAGAAACTGGGAAGTATACAGAGAAGGGAGGAGAGACCCAAGAGAACTGGGCTCTACTCTCTGAGTTGATGTAACCAGGACGGCTCAGAATGGAGGAAGAAAGGACCTGGAGAGTGACTTGAAGGTCTGAGTTTGGGGCGGGGGACAGGGCAGACCTAAGACCTGAGAGAGAAAGCTGCAGGCACAGAAATGGATTCCAACCCACCCATAGTGAAGTGCTCTCTAGAGGGCGGTCGTGAAAGAGAGAGTGAGCTCACCATCACAGAAGGTATGCAGGTGACTGCTGGAGGTCCCCAGTCAGGGATGCTGCTGAAAGGGTGCCTATCCCAGGGAGTGAGAAAGTTGGTGCCCTCTAGGTGCCCCCTAATTCCAAGAATATGCTACATCAGACCTAGATGGAAAGCTTAAAGTTTGGGACTAGGTATAAGAATTCATTTGTTCATGTGTTCATATGTTTGACAAATGTGTATTAACATTCCTCCTTTGTGCTGACCCTGTGTCAGGTACTGAGCGAGGCTCTGCACTTGGGGTGCTTACAGAAGGGGAAGGGGGAGAAGCAGGTACGAATCAAATGATCACAAATAGGGGCAAAATTACATCTCGGTGAGGGCCAAGAATCCGGAGAGTTTTCCCCAAGGGAGGAGACATGGAAGTCTTGCAAGAGGAAGTGACATATGAATCAAGGCCCTGGGGAGCAGGGAGGGACACTGTGGGCAGAGGGACAGTGTGAACAGAGGGGTTGAGGCTGGAGGGGACACGTGGTCCTCCAGAACTGAAAGACCAATTTGGAGTTTAGTGATGGGGGGGCGCACAAGACGGGGGCAGGAGAGGAGTGTGGAGAGAGACAGAGCAAGGCCTGGCAGGACAGACCTGATGAGGGGTATGGGAGGTTGTTATCAAGGGTTTTGCGTGGTGGGAAGGGGGCTGTGGCTGGTGTGTGGAGGATGAGCCAGAGGAGAGGTGGGAAGCCTGAAAGCTGCAAGGAAGCTGGGCAGGGGTCCAGGAGTGATGAAGACGGTGTCCAGAGCTTGGGTGGTGGCTGAGGGATGGGGGACTTTCCAGGCAAAGCAGGGACTATTTCCCTAGCCAGGGAGAGAGCAGAGTTAGGGAGGCCTAAGGCCTGGGGGCCCATCCCAGCTGCTCCGTGGTACCCTCAGTGCTGTCCTCTCCCAGGGTGGAGGCAGGAGGTGCCTGCCTCTCCACAGACACCTCCTGGGGCCGGCCTCCACCCACCACCACCCCACCTTGGGCCTGCTCTTTCCTGAGCCTTGGGTACTGGGAAAGGTGGGACAAACTGGCCCCATTTGCTAGATGAGGAAAGGAAGCAGGAAGCACAGAGAGGTCTAGGTGCCTGGCCAAGGTCACAGAGGCACAGAGCTGGGCACAGAAGCTAGGTGTCCTGACCCCACTGGCCTTTCTTGCTGCCCAGCCAGAGCGCCCAAGGGGGTCCTCAGCCAGCCCTGCTGATCCTCCAAACGGCACCCCTGGTCCATGTAGTGTAGGAATGCAAGGCTATCACACATTTCGTAGCATCCTGATCATACAAGACCCTTAGAGAGTCAACCCACTCATTCTACAGGTAGGGAAACTGAGAGCCAGAAGCCTCAAGAAAGAAAGGATTTTTTTCCAAGTTCCCACAGCTGGTCAGTTCTGTACTGGAATCAGACCCAGGTCTTCTGATGCCCAGCTCGGCACCCTTTCACTGCATCTCTCTGAGATTGCAGGGTTTGCCCTTTTACCTGTGCTGAAATAATAACAAGAGCACCATTATTTATTGAGCATTTACTAAGTGCCAGGCATCATGCCAGGTTGTTTGCATGTGTTAATCTCATTTCATCCTCAGCCAGGTGAGGTCGGGTCATTGTTATCCCTGTTTTGCAGGTGAAGCTGCTAGAGCTCAGAGAAGTGAAGTTACCTGCCTGAGGCCACACAGCAGGTGAGTGGCCTGTATGGAAGTTTTTCTTTCCTCTCCAGCTGAGCCACCTGGAAGGATAGTGAGCCTGTATGTGCCTCTCCCCTCACCCCAGGGTTTTTCTTAAACAAATACCTGATTCCTCTTCCTCCTTTAGCTTCCTCATGCAAAGGAGCCTCAACTCCCCCCTCACCCTCACCCTTAGATGGACCCCTCAGTCAGAGACCTGAACTACCCCTCACGTGACACCTCTGAGGACACTGTAACCTTGTTTAAAAATTTCAAGCTAGGCGTCTGAAATCGCAGGTCTTCCCCCACCTTGGCCTCTGACTCGCCATGTGACCTTGAGTCCTTGCCTCCCTGGGCCTCAGTGTCCCCAGGTGCCCACTGGGGACTTGTTGCTTTGGACAGCCGTCCAGCTGTGGCGCTGTGACCATGTGTGGGTGGAGAAGCCCTTCCTCGACCATGTCGCAGCCTCTTCCTCTCTGACAGCCCCTTATCTCTGGGAGCAGCCGTTTATTGGAGCCCTCCTTCCCTCTGGCTCCCCGGGTGGGCCCCTCTTCCCTCTGGAAGTCCTCCCTCTGGGCTGCTCTCACACACCCAACCAGGGCCTTCTGGGGTGGGGCTCAGAGACGATGGCCTCATAAAGATCTTGGTGATAACTCGGTTTTTAAATCAGGTTTATGGCCCTGAAAGAAAGAGGCTCTGGGCTTAGCTTCCTGTTGGAAATGATTTGCTTAAGAGAAGCTGGTGGGCACCACGGCCAGCATTAGGCTTCCCTAGACTGCCCCCCAATTCCCAGCCAAGCTTCGACCTCACTCTGTGACCTTGGGCAAGGAACTCTCCCTCTCTGAGCTGTTCCTGAGGTGGAAGTGAGGATGGTGATCTCTGCCCACCTTCAGGGGGCAGCTGTGAGACTCATGGGTGAGTGCTGGAGCTGCTGGGAGCCCCTCCCCCCTCCTCTCTCCCCTCCCATTACGGTCCTCTCCTCCTCCTGCCCCCTTCAGAGGCTGGGGCGCCACCTGCTGTCCCTTTGAGGTACTACTGGAAGGCTCACTGGCTGCCTGGTCTCAATCTTGACGCAAAAGATGTGCTGATTCCCCTCCCCCTCCCAGTGGAGAAACAGAGGCGTGGCCTGGGGGGGGCAGTCCCTCAGTACACAGCCACTTAGGGATCGGAAAGGACGCTAGAGCCAGAGACCCAGGGGCAGAATGTGCACATGTGAAGGAGCACTGTGTCTGACCCATTGTCCAGAGGAGATACAGAGGCCAGGACAGGAAGGTCACACTGTGAGTCAGTGGTCAAGCATGGCCCAGAAATCCCAACTCCCAGTTGAACGCATTCCCGCGGCCTCTGGGATGGAGAGAGTCAGGGTGGGAGCGGTCAGCCCACAGTCGACTACCGTAGCCTCCCTACTAGCCCCCTGCCTTGCCTCGCCCCTTGCCCCTGTTAGCCAGTCCTCCACAGCGTACCACCATGATCTCACCGGTGCCCTGTTTAAAATCCTACACTGGCCCCTCCTGACCCTCAGGACAAAAGCCAGACTCCTGTCGGGCCCACAAGTCCCCTTACTGCCTCTCCAGCCTATTCCCCACCACGTCTCCTCTCTGTGCCTCAACCATTCTTTCCTTCCTGTTCAAACACACCAGGCTCTTTCCGGCCTCCAAGCTTTTGTGCATGGTGTTCCTTCTGTCCAGAACACTGTTCCTGCCCCTGCATTGTAGGTGGCCTCTTAACCTCAGATCTCAGTTGAAATATGTCTTCCCCAGAGGATCCTTAATCTACCTAAACAAGAACCCCACCTACCCAGCCTGTTATTCTGACTCTTTTATCACATTTGTCACAATTTTTATATTATTAATTTGTGGTTTCCTTGGTGTTTGCTTATGAGCTCTATGAGGGCAGGGCACATGGCAGGTGTTCAGTTAACTTGAATTGCATGGATAAACGGTGGGAGAAACAGAAGGGCCTGGGAGTCAGAGGCCCCATTCCAGACCCACTGTGTGCCCTCAAGAGGGTTCTGGCCTTCTCTGAGACCCAGTTTATCCAGTGAGGGGGAGATATGTGGCCTCTGAGGGCCCTGCTGTTCTGATGATCCTTGAGCCATCTGTGCACCAGAAGGACACACTGTTGTTCCCTGGGGCACTGAGGCCAAGGCCAGCTGGAGGCTGGGGAGAGGCTGAGGCAGGCAGGGTCTTGAAGCCCTTGTTAGGCCTTGGTGGTGACAGCCTGGGCCAGCATAAGCAGTTCTAGGAATCTAGGTTGGGAATGTGGCCTGAAGCCGCCACCGGTCCCTCTGCCCCACCAGCCAGTCACTGTGCTGAGTGTCCAGGAGGGGAAGGGGCAGTTTCCACTGTGTGCCTCTTTTCACTCCCCCACCAGTAGGTACAGGGACCTACCAGCTCAGGGTGTGCAGGGAGGAAAGACACGGTGCTGGGGGTCAGGAGTCCTGCATTCCAGGCCCCTTCTGTCTCTGCTAACCTCAGGCGAGTCCTCTCTGCTCTCTGGGCCTCAGTTTCCATGCCTGTCGCTCTTAGGACTCCTCAGGCCCTGACATCCAAGATGAGTGTGCCAATGCCTGGAACATATGTGCTGCATCCTCACCCCAGGCCGGGGGAGCTTGGGGGGGGGGGGGGGCGGCGCCGGGAGCGTGGGAGAGCCAGATGTGGTGGCTGCTGGTGCTGCCTGAGTGAGCACTGATCTGGCCTACTGGGAATTCTCCCACTCAGGCGCCCTTTCCGGGCCCCCTCCCCCGCCCCACGGAGAGCTCTGGCTTCCGGCTCTAAGCAGCGTGGGTTGGGGGGCTGAGGAGGGGGTTCAGTTCAGCCCAGTTCCCTCCTTCAGAGAAGAACATGGGCCTGAGAGTCTAGACCGGAACCTGGGTGTCCGTCCTGGTCTCATATCACAGTCACTTTCCATCACTGGGCCTCAGGCGTCCTGACTGTACAAGCAGCGGTTGGACCAGCTTCCCTCCACCCCTGATGGTAGACTTCTGCGACAGCAGCTCCCAGCGACACCTGAGAATCAGGCACCTTCTGTGGAGCTTTCTCACTCTGCCCTAGTCCTGGAACAAAACACCTTCGGTGCAGGTGTTATTCAGGCCTCTCAACAGCCCCATTTTACAGCTCAAAACACTGAGGCTCTTTGAGCTCAGATCATGTAATTCGTCTAGGGTCACACAGCTAGGAAGTGGCAGAGTTGGATTGGAACTACCCATATCAGGGCCCAGGTTCTTAATCCCCGAGCATGACACTGTGCAGTGGGGAGGGGACGTGCTGAACCCCAAGGCCTGCGGTTCCTCTCTCCCTCTGTACCCCATCCCACTTCACCTCAGGCAGTGCTCCCCACGCTCCACGCTCCGCCCACCCACTCTCAGCCTAGCCTCTCCCAAGACAGGATTGTCGGAGGCTGGACCAGGCTCCCAGCATCTGGGCAGGTGGGAGACTGCTCGTGGCTTATCCTGTCCCCAGTGGAGCTGGGGGCCACGCTGACCACCCCGGCGTGACGGCACTGCACTACCCACTGCACACTCCTTCAGAGTACACAGGGGAAACTGAGGCCCAGAAAGCGGAGAGCTCAGCCTAGGGGTACACAGTGGTGGGCTGCAGCTGGAATGAGGGAGACACACTATTTCAAGGACACTTCAGGCACTGTACCTAGCCCTTGAGGTGTGCATTGCAAATCACAGCAGTCTTTCGAGTCATTCCTTGAATTATCTTCATTTTTCAGAGGAGGAAACCGAGGCTGAGAAGTTTAAGTGCCTTGCCTAAGATCATGTAGCTTGGAACTGCAGAAGCCGGGATTTGAAACCAGCTCTGTCTCCGGCTCCAGAGCCTGCCCTGTCCATCATGACCCTTCTTCCTCAACTGTCCAGCCCTCAGTGAGTGCCCTGTGGTGTTCCGTGTGGTTCTGCATCCCCCAACCCCATCTCAGCTATGAGGAGGCATAACAGTCCTGGTGCCTGCCAAGGGTTAATGGTGGTAGGGGCTAAGTGATTCCAGATGGGCCAGCCGGATGCCTGGGCTGGCCGGAAACCGGCAGCCGCCAGCTTCCCAGGGGAGCCACCAGCGGCCGCCCCCTCCCCTCTGTGCTGCATCTCTGGCCCCCAGCTGTCCCCTTGCCCTGGGGTCCACCAGCCTCCTCTCCCTAGCTAGAGTCCAACTCTAAGACACTTGTAGACAAAGCATCCCAAGGGCCCTCCAGCACAGTGAGTCCACCCGAGTTATGAACAGATGGGGAAACTGAGGCTCAGATAGGACATGGTAACTACCCAAGGCCACACAAGAAGTGCACAGCTGGGTCTCCTGACTCCCAGACTATCTATTTTGGGTACTGGGAGTTGAAATGCCTCCTTGTTCTCCCCCACTGACCTGGTCCGAGAAGTTGGGCCAAGGCTTTAGAGGTGAATGGCCAAGGCAAATGCCTGGAGGGAAGTTGTAAAGACTGATGGAATCTTTGGGCAGGAAGGCCTGACCCTGTGGTCTTTGGAGTCCCCCGTATTCCCCTGTGACTCCATTGCCACCAAGCTGGACCAGGCCCCCTCTCTTGGGAGGCTCTCACGGCCCCCACCACATTGCCTGGAGCTCGTCTGAGAACCCTTCTCCCTCTGTGTGGTCCAGCCAGATGCTCCGCTGGGCAGTCCCCACTGGGACAAGACCAAGAAATGAGTGCAAGATAGGTTACCGTGGTTGGCATGAAGTCCCAACCTCCTTCCACCCATGAACAGGAACCTGGGGTGAGGCCCAGGAGGAAAAGGGTGTAGACAGAGGGCAGGATGGAAGGAGCTCTGGGCAGAGTCAGGCTCTACCTGTGTGACCTGGAACACTTTTCTTCCCCTCTCTGGGACTCCGATTCCCCATGTGTACAGTAATGGCGGCAGGGTGACACAACCCAACTCTTATGTCCTTTTAAAATGATGCCCTTGGTCAGGAGTCTGTGACTAGAGACACGTTCTGATCCGAGGAAATGACGGTTGAAGAAGTGAGGGGCTGAGAAGCCCAGGGGCTCGCAGAGGAACCTTGGCAGACCTTAGTGCAGAGGATGGAAACGGAACGCAACAGGCACTAGAAAATGAATGAGAGATGGGGAAGGGATAACCCAAGAAGAAGGCGGGACAGGAGGGCCGGTTGACACTGCAGTGTGGGTCTTCCGCTGGGGTCGGATCACCTGTATCTGTTCCACCATGTGACTCATGAGGCCTGGTTCTGCTTTAGCTCTGCCACAGCTGTGTGAGTTTGCGAAGCTCACCTCACTCCTCTGGGCTTCAGTTCCTTGTCTATACAGTGAGGAAATAATTCTTTCTTGGTAGTCCAGGGATTTTGAGATGATGGAGGAAGATGTCTGGAAATCTGAAGTTTGCTGGATGACTTTGGGCATGTCTCTTTCTCTCTCTGTGCTGATTCACCCCTGGACCTTGATTTCTTCTTATGAGAAGTGACTGATAACCTCAGAAGGGCTTTCTCTCTCTTCCAAGTCACCTTTTCTCAGAAGCCCTTTCTGATTCCCTTAAGCCTCTGCGAGTGCCCCCTCTGAATGCACTCTCAGCCCCCCTGCCCTCCCTGGGCACTGTCTCTCCCACTAGCCTAGGTACCCTGAGGTCAGGGACTGTAACTTACTACTGCATCCCAGCACCCAGCACAGCGTCTGGCATGTAGTAGGTGCTCAACAAGCTTGTTTAAGGAATGAATGTCGATGGAATCAACCGGATAGGTTATCAGAGCTCCTTTTACAGATGGGAAAGCTAAGGCACAGAGAAGGGACCCAGCCCCAGGTGCCACGGCAAGGGGAGTCTGCCACCCGAGACAGGCATCAGGTGAGTGGGGCCAGGCCACTCTTTAATGAAAGTGACTCAGCGGCTGGCTGGCGTGGGCTGCGGAATTTCTAAACATCTCCTCACATCCTGAGTGAGCAGGCTACGGGAGGGAGCAAGCAGAGGGAAAAGAGGAAGAAAAACAAGAAACTTGGGGGAAAAGAAAGAGGGAGGGGGAACTAAAATTGAAAACAGACGCACGCGTCCACCCTCCCCGCCCCCAGCCCCCTTCTCCCAGCTGAGCCAATCAGAGGCCGCCCTGCAGCCTTTCCCCCAAAGTGGGGGGGGGGGGGCAGGGAAGCCCACGGTGGTGTGAGCTCCTGGGGCTGCCAGCAGCCCGCAGTCCCTGCCCGCCCAGTCTGGAGCCGGAGAGAAGGAGGGACTAGGAGAGCGCCCGGGCCCCTCTGACCAGCGGCACCCGGCAGCAGCCTGTGCCGAACGATACAGACAGATCCAGGGCGGCCCCTCCTGGCAGCCCTGCTCCTCCAGAGGGATGCTTTGGGAGTGAGGCCACTCCTCACCCCCGTAGCCCCTCACTCCCGCCATTCTCCTGAGGCTCTGGGAGCCTGCAAAGGTCCTCACTGCCCTCCTACCCTGCTGCTGCCCAATTTCAGGTCCAGCAAAGTCTTTCTGATAACAGGAGAGGGTAGGCAGTGAGGAGGTCTTCCTGGAGGGGGTGACAGCCCAGAGCCTGGGACCTTGCCCACACTTCAGAAGGCATCAGCAGCAAGGTAAGTGCTGGGAAGAGGAGGGAACCCCAGCCCCTTGTCCTGTCCCCTTGTCCCAGACTGCGCCTTCTTGGGTAGGTCAAAAAATGGAAAATATTTTTTACCAAACCAGATGGGAGGAGGCCAGGAGGCTGTTGGCGACATCAGGGCTGGAGGAGCCAGCTCTCTCCTGCTCAGGCTGCTTCTGGGGTCGGTGCCCCTTGCCCTCATCAAACAAATCTCAGAGGTTTCTGGGTGCCAAGCGGGAGGGCGGGGGTGTCCTCCAAAGCAAAGCACCGCCTGTGGGGGGGGTGGCGGGGAGAGCTGGGAGGGGTGTGAGAGGGGAATTGAGAGATGGCCAGCAGGGTACATGGCAAGAGGACCTAGCAGGGAACGGGGACCGTAGATCCGCTGCCTCTGTCCCTAGGCCCAAGCCTTGTCCCTAAGAATCTGTCTGGCTCTAAGCCAGTCGGCCGCCAGGCAACCTCTCAGGATTTAAATGGATTTGCAAATTTTCCAGATTCCTAAGATGTCCTTCCAAACCCCCAGCGGCTGGGAAAGTGTGAAGGCGAGGGGGCCATGGCAGGCCCTTCCGAACAGTCACAGTCGTGCAGCCTGGGCCGGGGGTTTGGGATCTAGCAGTCAGATCTGGGGGCCCCTCTGTGAAGAAGGGGGGTTGGCTGCTGGGCCCGTTCCTCTGGTCCCAGGCAGCTGCTCAGGCCTCCTCACTGTCTCCCTCCTTCTTAAATATGAATCTGATTCCTTCTGTGAGTCTCCCTCGTAGAAGGTGCCTATAGAAAGCCCAAACTCTTAATAGCGGCTGCCACTGATCGACCCTTACTGCATGCCAGGACCATGTGGAGTGTTTTATAAGCATGATCTCATGTAACGCTCACCAGCAAATCCAGGGGCAGGGACTGATTTTATACCCAATTTACGAGTGAGGAAACTGAGGCTCACAGCAGCCACAAAACTGTGCCACACTGCTCTGCTAGTAGGTGGCAGAGCTCAGGGAGATAGTAGCCTCCCTGCCCCATCACGCCGGACTTGGGCTTCGCGTTCCTGACGGTCAGATCCCAGAATTCCCGGAAGGAATCTTCATGATCCTGCCAGTGGGCATGCCCTGCCTTACCACTTTCCCTTTTCCTTCAAGGACCCTCCCTATTCTACCTCCTCCAGGCAGCCTTCCCACGTTCTTCTAGTCTTCCAAGAGCTTACTACGCCCATCATCCTGGAGCCTTGTTGCTTGACCCTCTCTTTCTGTTCGTGTTCTGTTTACACATCAGAGATTGTTTGGGCCCCAGGCTTCCCCATCTTGTGTTCTGGCCCCAGTGTTCCCAGAAGGCCAGTGGGGCTGAGAAAATGTGGTTGTGAAGGGGAGGAGGGACTGACTGAAGACCTTGTGTTCCCAAGGGTGAGCCCAGAACCCAGGCCTCTTGTCTTCCTTCAGGTGCCCTTCCAGAACCTTATGTGTGTCCGTCCCCCAGACATTTTCCTATATGTCAAGGGGGGTAGTGCCCCTGCCTCTGTGATCCCAAAGTGCACAGAGGCCTCTAGCGAGATCTTCTGAAATCAGGCAGTCCTCCCCTGCCTCCAAGCATCAGGGCCCTGAATCCACAGCACTTGGGGACATGCAGACCATGTTGGTCACCATCAGGAAGTGCTTACCCTGTGCTGGGCACAGAGCCTGGAACCTCGTATGCCTTATAATCCCCCACAACAGGTTTTTGGAATAGGTATTATTCTTACCCCTGTCTTGTTTTGTTTTGTTTTTTAACATCTTTATTGGAGTGTAATTGCTTTACAATGGTGTGTTAGTTTCTGCTGTATAACAAAGTGAATCAGCTATACGTATACATATATCCCCATATCCCCTCCCTCTTGCGTCTCCTTCCCACCCACCCTATCCCACCCTTCTAGGTGCTCACAAAGCACAGAGCTGATCTCCCTGTGCCATGCAGCTGCTTCCCACTAGCTATCTATTTTACATTTGGTAGTGTATGTATGTCCATGCCACTCTCTCACTTCGTCCCAGATTACCCTTTCCCCTTCTCGTGTCCTCAAGTCCATTCTCTACATCTGCGTCTTTATTCCTGTTCTGCCCTTAGGTTCTTCAGAACCTTTTTTTTTTTAAGATTCCATATACATATGTTAGCATACGGTATTTGTTTTTTCTTTCTGACTTACTTCACTCTGTATGACAGACTCTAGGTCCATCCACCTCACTACAAATAACTCAATTTCGTTTCTTTTTATGGCTGAGTAATATTCCATTGTATATATGTGCCACATCTTCTTTATCCATTCATCTGTTGATGGACACTTAGGTTGATTCCATGTCCTGGCTATTGTCTTACCCCTGTTTTGAAGACAAGAAAAACAAGGCTCAGAGAAGCTAAGTGACTTTCCCAGGGTCACACAGTTAGTTGGTAGAGTTGGTATGTAGGCCGAGGTCTACCTGAAACCAAAGACTTAACCCCCTTGCTCCCAGGGAGCCCCCCTGGTCACAGCGGAGAGTCTCCATCCTCCCACAGAGCCTGCTCCTGGCTCCAGCACTTTCTCCAGCAGAAAGATTAGCTTCAGGCCTGACCTGCTCCCAGGTCCACCCAGGCCCTGGCTTGGTCCTGAGTGAGGAAGGAGACCATCTGGTGAGTCCCCTCCCTTCAGTGGTGATCGGGCAGCCCTCCCTCCTCTGTGGGAAGAAGAGATGAGACTTCTAATTGCCCACAGATGTGGGGCAGCGGAAAGCACCGTGGATTCAGAGTCAGGAGACCCAGCACTGGTCCTGGCTCGACTCAAATCCACTGTGTAGCCAACCTCAGGCCCCCACGTCCTCTTTCTTGCTGCGTCCGCATCTGGAAGGCAGTGGGCACGGTGGGTAAACAACACCAGGTTTGGGCATCTGATGAGCCCCCCTTGGTCTGGCTGACTGTGTGACCCTGGGCTAGCGCTCTGCCTCTCTGGGCGTCAGGCCCCTCCTCTGTGAGCAGTAGGGTGGGATGCAGGGTCCACATGGTAATAATACAGATAAGGTGCTTGGCACAGTTCCTGCATCTCCTGGGGCTGGACTTAATGCCAAAGGCTAAGAGAGAGCAGCTGCTCTCCCCGCCTCCTGCACGGGACGACCTGGCTGTGAAATTGGTCTGCACCTCATGAAGTGCTATGCCCACAGAAGGGAAGGGACCTGGGCACCACGGGTGTGCTAAAGGCTCAACTCTATCCTCCAGGCACAGTCTGGCTCTGAGACCAGCTGCCTTCTAGGTTGAAGGAGGGGACTCTGGAGGGGACTCTGGGTGCTTTGCTCAGGACAGGCTACTGAGTGGTGAGGAGGGAGGAAGGAATGAGAGAGGCCCCAGACATTCCTGAAATGTCCCCCCTCACCCCATTTCTTGCACGTGGTTCAGAACCCTGCAGGCAGTGGACCCTTGGAAGGGGGAGATCTTCCTGCCCTGTTTTCCACAGCTCCCACAACCCTCCACCATGTCTTCCCAGCATCAGAGCTTGTGACGCCTCAACTGGGAAGCCACGTGTGCAGGATGACAGAACTGGGACCAGCCCTCTCTGAGCACTTTCATTGTGCTTTACATCCATTACCAGCAAGTCCACTGCTGTATTCCTTAGTGCTTGGAACAGGCCTGGCATTCAGTGAGTGCTTAATAAATATTCGCTGAACTAATTTAATCATCGCAAACCACCTCGAGGAGTGGATATAAACTCTCCATTTTACAGATGAAGAAATGCCCAGAGAGGTTAAGAGGTTAAGTCAGTTGCCCAAAGTCCCACAGCCAGGATGCAATGGAGCCAGGATTTAAACCGGGTGTTTTTGACTCCAGAGTCCACGATTGAGAGGCTGGGTGGGTTCTGGATCTCAGCTGTGGCGCCCCTCAGAGCTCCAGAGGTGGTCATCAGACCCAGGAATCCATCCTGTGCGACTGTGGGTGAGTCAGTCCCTCTCTGGGTCTCAGTTTTCCCATCAGTAAAACAAGGAGTTTGAACAAGATGATCTCTGAGCTCCTTCCAGCCCTAAAACAATTCCAGGATTCCAAGCCACACCAGCCCAGATGGGCAGTTGCACAAGCTCTGTTGTGTACTCAGGGATCATGCATATTTAACTTCACAGTGAAAGGGTTTTTTCTTACCCTTTTTCTACACATTACAGAAAGTGGTCAGAATCGATGACCTCTAATGGAAAACGGTACCCTATAACAAGGAGGAGGGACCTTCTGACAGTCAGAGCGGCCTGGTAATGCACTCAGTTTCTTGGGGAGCTCTGAGGTCGTGATTTCCCAGTGCCCACAGCCCTATTTTCCTGGGATACTGAGGAAGGAGGGTCAGGAGGACTGCCTGTGAGAGGGTATGTGTGGATGCTGTGACCCTTTGCTGATTTTCGGACTTCATAGGCTCTGATTTCAAAAGGAAGCAAGGCTTTGGCGCATGGTAGATGAATGAATGATGGGCTCCAGAGGCAAGGGAATGGATGCAGAGACCCACCTCTAATGGGAGGAGTGTGGAATTCATACACTGTTGCTTCCAGTGTAGAAGCCCCTCCCAAGACTTCAGGCCCAGAACCCTCAGGCAAAAGAGCTTCCTGAACCCCCCAGGCCGTGACCCCAGGATCCGCCTTTCCCAGATGCTTTCTGGGACGCCCCAGCCCAGCCTAGTGCAGGAGGTTGAAAATCAAAGTGTATTGCTTTAACTGCATTAGTACCCTCTCTTCTCCTCGCTTCAGATCAGAGCTATTTAATGTCTCAGGTGTCCAGAACCTTTCATCTGCCAGAGGTACCGGCTCCTCTGCCCTGTGATGGAAAGGGTTGTCGCTTGGGAGGTAGGGGCAGCAGGGCCAGGCCGGTTAGATGGTTCCTGAAGGTCAGAAGTGAAGAGGATTATGGGGATCACTGGGTTCAACTTCCTTACTATATGCACGGGAAACTGAGGTCCAGAGAAGAGGAGGGACGTGCCTCAGGTCCTACAGGTTGTCAGTGATAGCACTGAGCCCAGGACCCGGGCTGCAGGTCTGGACTTTCCTCTGTGCTAGCGCATGTGCTGAATCTTCACCATCCACCTCTGTGGTCCAGGGCTTAGGCTCCAGCTCTCCCCGGGGTGAGGCCACAGGGCAGAGTTTTGGCTGGAAAGGGACAGCACCATCCTGACGAGGGGTGGGAAACCCTCTGGGTAGTCTTGTGGACCATGGAGCCTTTGGTTACATCACTTCTCCATTCTGGCCATAATTTCCTTTTACATAAAGTGATGGGGTGGGGGGCAAGGGGACAGCTCAGTGACCCCAGAGGCTCCATCCAGCTCCGTTCTTAGCCCCTGAGAGCTCCTGCCAGCCTTTGTGTGGGTATTTCACGTGTTGTTGCTACCCTGGTTACCTTCTGTCCTGGGAAGTGGAATCATAAGAGCTGTGACACGTCCTCTTCTAGCTTCTCCACTCCTGAGGCTGAGCCTAAGTGGTCATGGATGGTGGTGGTGTTGGGGGGGGGAAGTTCCAGAGTCAGCCCCAGAGGGCAGGGCTCAGATTTACAAACCTGTCACTGAAGCCCTAAAGGTAAAGGCTCAGGTGTGACTCAGTGGACCGTGGGCTACTCCTGTCTTAACTGTATTTGTGTCCTTATCAGCCCCCAGGCTGGGGCCTTTCTGCTGAATGGATAATGAAAGAGTGATAAGTAAGCGTAGGGGAGAGATGGATAAACAGGTTGGTGGATGCCTGCACGGATGGATGGATGGATGGATGGATGGATGGATGGACAGACAGTTGGCCTCCCCTCTAGTCCAGGGAGCAGGGGTGACGTCATGAGCGTTCAGCACGTGTAGTCACAGTGGGCTCCACGCTTAGAGGGGCCTATCATTGCCTTGAAATGCTGAATAGTTTTTTAACAAGGGTCCCTGCATTTCTATTTTGCACTTGGCCCCGCAAATTATATAGCTGGTCCTGCCAGGGAGTTCAGGCTGGGTTTGAGATGGCTTCATCCCTGAGACTGGTCTCGCTGCCTCCACTGTCCCCATTCTAATCCACGGCCTCCCACAAAATGCCAACCTACTCCCATCACTCTCCTTTGTGGAGGACCCCCCATCCCCATAAGGGCTTGGACTTGCACCACTGTCACTGCCCAACCAGCAGCCAGCCCCCTACTCTCACTGTCAATACCCTGACAAGTTGGCTTCCCAGTGCCTCCAGGGCAGAGCCCAAGTCCTTACTCAGCACCCCAAACTTTTCCCAGAGTGGCCTCTGCCCTTCTTCTCTGCCCATCCCCTGCCTCTTTGCTGAAGAGCCCCAGTTTCTAGCCTAACGGATCTGTCTCTGCCACCACCCGGATGCCTCGCGATCTCCCCCTTCCCTAACTGCTCATGCCGAGCTTCTGTGGAATACCCTTCCCTGGCATCGTCCACCACAGAACCCAACTCAAGGCCACCCTCTCCCCCCTTGAAATCGTCCTATAATCATAATAATTACCGTTTACTGAGCGCCTGTTATACGTCAGGAGCCTTTCATCATCATCTCTAACCCTCACAGCCATGGAAAAGGATATCTCTTTTGCTGTTTTCCAGAAAATTGGGACTCAGGGAAGTTAAACTCAGAGAGATCACATGTTTATGAGGTAGTAGAACTGGGACTTTGACCTGGATTAAGTGGCTTCTAGCTGGGACTGCGGCCCCTGGCCTGGCCGAGCCCCTCCATGTGCTTTCACTGCCCCGGGAGGCAGCAGGCACAGCCTGCTGGCATCAGGGTCCCATATGTCTGTGCTGCCCCCTCACCAGCCCATCCCATCACCTTCCTGGAGGGGAAGGGTCACCATCGCCTGCCTATCCCAGTTTCCCAGCCCAGGGAGTGCTGAGTTTTTAGGGGGCAGCTGAGGACCGGAAGAGCTGACTCTACACAGCCATTTGATCTCTCATGCTGGGTAAGCATCTATTGAGCACCTACTGTATGCCTAATCCCATACGAGGAACTTGAAGACATCCCCCAAATTGTTAGATGGGTTTCCTCATTTGTGAAAAATCAAACTAAGAGGCCAAGACAAAGGTAGAAGAAAGAGCCGGTTGGCAGACAGTGGACTGGGAGTCATTAGACTTGGGTTCTGGTCCTGGGTTGGCCTTTAAATCCTTGAGTGCGCCAGGAGGAGACCCGACCCTACCCAAGCTGAGCCTGCTGACAATACCCATAACAACTGCAGCTACCCTTCCTGGCGTCCCCATCACCCCATTTCCCACACGCATCCTTTGCTGACAAGCTTAGCCTAGCAGGGTCTCAAGGCCAGCGAGTGAGTGAATGAGTGAGTGACTTATTCTCCCGTGAGTGAATGAAGAACAGTCACGTGGCCACTGACTTGGCCGAGGGCTGTGTGCCAGGCCCTGCTTTGAGTATTTTCCTTGTATTAACTCATTCAAAGGCCTTGACAACTCGATGACGAGCCCTGACTTACAGATGGGAAACCCGAGGCACAGGGAGGCTGAGTAACAGTTAAGTGGGAGACTCGGGGTGAGCGACTGGAGGAAGGGGTGAAAGAACAGATGCTGGGAAAGCCAGAGGGGAGTGAAACGTGGGCGTTTCACTCCCCTCTGGCTCTGCTGCCCAGGAGGGCTCTGAGGGGAATCTCAATGCTCCGTAATTGGCAGCAATTAGACGCAGGTTCTCCTTAGCTAGCTGCCCTGCCCGATGTGCCGGCTCTGGGTTGCTGGGGGAAGGCCGCGTGCTGGTGGGTCAGTCTGAATGGCCGAGGCCTGCCCCCTGCCCACTTGGCTCTGAGAACCATTTTATGTGTGGCCCCCACCCCGGCCCAGGGCTGATCTCGGGCTGGCAGCGGCCAGGGGAACAGAAGGTTTGCCTGTCTGCGCCTGCTGCGCCCCCCCCTCCCCAGCCTCAGCCTGGGACCCCTCTCAGGGGCTCCTCTGGCTGCCAGGGCCTGACGCTCCCCGTTGCCATGGCACCGGCTGGAGATGAGACTGGGGGTTGGCTGCAGGGGGCGGGTTTCAGGGAGGGCAGCCGAGGGATGGTGGAGGCCTGGAACTCTGCAGCTGCAGAAGCCCCCAGGCCCTCTGTGAACAGTGGAAGGGGTGCTGGAGCTTCAACAGGGGCAGGCCTGGACCCTGAGCGCAGCAGGCCTGTGGCAGCGCTGACCACGCACCTAGCCTGACTACTGGGATGCTCTTTATCAGAGGTGTCTGGGACAGGCCTCATGGTAGACCAGAGACCTGCTTGGGCACTGCCTCTGCCAGACCCAGGCTGTCCTCAGCAGAGACTCCTCTCCTCACCTCAGCCTAGATGCTGACCCTCAGACTCTGCAGTGACGTCGCAGAAAGGTCCTGAGTTCTACCCTTACTTGACTTCCAAATTCCTGGGTGAGCTGGGGTAGATCCCTTGCTCACTCTGCCCCTCAGTGAGGGAGGGACAGGACTGTAACCTCTGAGGATCCCTCATCCCTGAGAGCCTGTATTCAGTGTGGACCCCATTAGGGTGAACCCGTGTGGGAGTGTTTCTCTGTGAACAGACCTGTTTCTGGGCAGAAGCTAGGCAGTCTAGCAGAACAGTTAAGAATACAGGTTTGGAGTCAGATGGGCCTGAGTTTGCATCCCAGCTTATCGTTGGCTTATTACTTATCAGCTGTGTGACCTTGGGCAAGTTGCCGTACCTCTCTGAGACTTAGTCTCCCCCTCTGTGAAATGGGAATAATGATTGTATCCTCCTCACAGGATTGTTGTGAGGATAAAACAACATCCCCAGGTCATCTCATTTAGCAGAGTCCCTAGCTCTGAATTAGTAAGGGCTTTTGTTTGTTTCCAGATTGTGGAGCATCAGAAAAATGAATGGGAGGAAAACCGTCCTTGTTGCAGGGTGGGGGGCATTGGCATTGGTGAATGGAAGCAGGACCAATGGGTAGAGGATACGATGAGACAGATTGTGCTCAATGGGATAAAAATTTTCAAATAGTCTGACCTCTGAGGATCCTGGGCCGTCCAAGAATGGAATGGGCTGCGGGTGAGGTAGTGAGATCCCTATCATGGGAGGTGTGCAACTGGAGGCTGGACAACCCCTTTGTTTGCAGAAAGGGTGGGGGAGATGTGAATTGGGAGTACTTACAGCCCCTCCCAGCCCTAAGATTATAGGGCTCTGTGAAAGATGGTGTGACTTCCTCCCCGCTTATCCTGCTGAAGGAGACTGAAGGAGAGGTTGGAAAACAGAGGGTGAAAGAATAAACCTGGTGAATTGTATATTGAGCTCGTACTGTGTGCCAGACACAAGCTTGACATCTTTGCCTCCTGCCTGAGAGAGGCTGTCGCATGAGTGTTGAGCCTGTGTGCTGTCAGTCCGCCCAGGATCGAGCACCAGCTCCAGTACTGGTGAAATCGCTGGGCAAACGGTTTGACCTCTCTGTGCCTTGCTTTCCTCGTGTGTAAAATGCGGAAGCAGCGCTGATGTCGTGGATTGTTCTGAGATCATTCATGTTCAGGCCTCAGCCCAGGCTGTGAGTGATGAGAACTAAATCATAGGTAGTTATTCTTCTTCTTGTTGTTATTTTGAAGGCCTTCTAAGTCCTTGTTCCTTCTCGAAGGGGCCACTGGGGCCTAGCTGGGATCCAGAGGACTCTAGTCCAGGGATCACTGGGCCTGGGCAGAGCCAGGCCACATGGGCCGGGGAGTGGCCATGGGGATGAACAGGGAGGCCAGCGAGGCACCGGGGGAGGCAAGCAGTGCTTGCTCGGCAGGCGGGTGGACAGGCGTGTGCAGTGGGCCTCCCTCCCTCCCTGACCTCCTTCTCAGGGCCGCTTCCCAGCCCGTGTGGGGACCCAGGCCCCCTCCCCTGGGCCCCCAGCGGCCGTGAGGCACACACTGAGCGCTTTCCCATGAACTGTTCCAAGGAGCTTGGCCTGCTCCCCCTACCCCCAAGTGCGGGTGAGGGGGTGTGCAGGAGCAGGGGCTCGGACTGGGGGAATCAGCCCGTTCTTTATCAGCCTGACTCCGATCCAGACAGATGTTTCGTCTTATTTTGAACTTCCAGAAAATAGGTCATTTCTTTCCATTGTGTCCCTGGGGAGGCCTCCTGGGGACAGGAGCACAGAGTGAGTGACAAGAGCATGGAGGCCTCACTTGGGCCCCTGGGGAGCTGGGAGGACAGCATCCTCCCCCCTCTGTCATGATGAGCCATCTGTCAGCAGGGCCAGGGCTTGAAGGGTCTTAAAGGCTGGGCTAAGAAGCAGGCCTTTACTGAGGGCGGATGGAGAGCCATGGAGGTGCCAGGGAAGGACGTGGTCAGATGGGGATTTCAGAAATGTTCCTCTGGTTAAGGTGTGAGAACAGGCAGGAGGGGACAGACTGGAGGTGATAGGGGAGGGGTTGGTACAATGGGGCAGGCAGAGGCCACCAAGTTTCTGCTGGAGGGGGCAGGGGTAGGGGCATCAGATTGACGGTCCGTGGAGCTAGCACTGTTCTTCCACTCACTTGGACTTCCAGAACAGCTGGGTCCCATGCCAGGCCCCAGCTTAGCTGACTTCTGCTGCTTTGTTTGGGAGACCTCATAGGTACCTGGAAAGCAGGAAGGTCCTCTGGGTCTAGAAGCAGCGTGGCAGAGAGTTGGGCCTGGGCGATCAAGCAGCATCGCTGTGTGATTCGAGGCAGGTTGCACACCCTCTCTGACCTCCATGCGATCCTGAGGTCTGTGGGGAGATTCAGTGTGTAGGGTGGAGTGCTGAACCTTTAGCGGCAGAAGGGGCATCGGATCGAGAGGGGCAGGTGAGAGCCGCATAGCCTCAGCCCCTTCCCAGCTTTCTATCCGCAGCCCGTAACTATCTCCCAACCCAAAGGAAACTGCTCTCCTTCCTGGCTCCCAGGATGGGGTTCCCCTACCTGTGTTGCAAGATTCTACCTAAAACTCAGCGCACTTGGGGTAAGCCCACATGGGCCACACTCTCTGCCATCACTCTTGTACTTTCCCAACCGCTGGCGGGAAGACTCAGTCTCCAGCTCCAGATGCCTCTTGCCCCTACGCACGCCCAGGACTGGAGCTGGCTGCCTTCTTCGAGCTGAGTCATGACATCCTGGCTAGGGCCCCTCCCCCGCACCCTACCCCCACCCCAGCATTCTAACTCAGCACAGCTTCTTCCAGAGCAGGGTCCTGAGAGTCACACCATGTCAGCCCCAGAAGTGTTCCTAGGACAGCCCTGTCTACCCTGTGTACAGATGGGGAAACTGAGGCTCAGAGAGGGGCAGGACCATATAATCAGGTGACAGGGCTGAGCTAGAACCCACATCCCTTACTCTCAGCCAGGGATCTGTCCCCAAAGTGTGTGTCAGGGGCTGTGAAGTGTCTGTGGTGTGGAGGAGAGAGGACTAGACCAACGGGCAGGAGACCGGAGTCTGTGTCCCCTCTTCTGCCAGCAACTTAGCAAGTCACCTCCTCTGAGTCTGTTTCCAATCCCCGCCAGGCTGGGACAATGCAGGGAAGGTGATATAAAGGTCTGTGTGTAGCAAGGGGGGTCGGTATCCTGTGGGGAGGGAGGTAGCAGCAGCTGTGGTTTGAACCCTAGGCCCTGAGCCACCAGGCTCACATCTGAGCCGGGGCTGGAGGCGGGGGCTGCCCAGTCAGGTGTGCTTCAGTGCCCCATTGGTCAACTGAGCCCAGGATTGCCTAGGTCAAAACACTGAGACCTATCCCTGTCCTTTTCCAAGCCTCAGTTTCCCCATCTGTACAGTGGGGCGCGGTAAGGGGGCTGGATCAGATAGCTGGTTCCTGAGGGCCTCAGAGCTCTGACATTCCAAGACTCTGACCCCACGGCCGGGCCTCCTCCTCCCTCTGGCATCTTGTTTATTCAGAGCATCCCTGGCCCAAGACTGCTGGCCTCAAGCACCCGCTTCTCCCTGAAGCAGGGCTTCCTCCCACCCCCATTTCACTGCTATTTCTGCCCTGCCTGTTCCCCACCTCCAGACTGAGTGTCCCTCTGTCCACTCAGATACGCAGCCCCTCCAAATTCTAAACTAGGTCAGTGCCAGCTCCCAAAGCCTCTCCTCCACCACAGTCTCATCTCAGAAGATGGTATTGTGCCCCCAGCACACACACACTCCTGCCCGCTAGTACTCTAAGCCAGACATAGGGGTGGGGCTCAGGATACCTCTCCCTCCAGCCCCCCTACATCAGATCACCAAGTCCTGTCGTTCTGGGCTGGATAAATCTCAGTCCGGTCTGTTTCCATCAGTTCTCGCTGGCCTCAGCCCAGCCAAATCCAGTAAACAGAGTAATGGTGGCAGAGCAGTCCGCCTTGGCTCAATCTCTGCTCTGTGTTCCTAGGCAACTTCCATAAGCCCTCTCTGCCTCAGCTTCCCCATCTAAAATGGGACGATCCTTGTGTGTACCTCATAGTGTTGTCTGAGGAGCAAGTGAGTAGATCTATGTCAAGTGCTCAGAACGGCACCTGGCACAGTAAGTACACAACACGTGTTGGATCTGTGGCTTGTCTGTGCCCACATGTGCACGTGTGTTCAGGTGAGTTTGGGATACCGTGTGCACATGCTCTGTGCGTGTCGTATGTGCACAGCTCTCCTTGTGCCGGGTATACGTGTGACTTGCCGCGCATGTGCGCACCTCACGTGGGCACGTGGGAGAGCACAGAGGCTGCGGTCTGGGCGCCGTGGAGCTGCGTGTGTGCGTGTGTGGGCGTGCACGTGTCTGGTGCCGACGTGAGGGCGGGGCACACGCAGGGCCCGCTGCACACGGGTGTGTTTCAGAGCAGTGTGTGACCGAGCGCGTAGGCAGGAGCCTGTGCTGTGTGTGCAAGCACTCTCCGTGTGCAAGCCTCCCCCACTGGCAGCCATGCAGCACACCCCCGCCCCCAGCCTGCCTGTGTCGTGGGAGCCTCGGGACCCCGAGGGAGGGAAGCTGCTGCTAGCGGATGTGGCCAAGATGGACTGGATTTATTTAGATTAAGGCGGTGGGAAAGGAGTGGAAGCTTGTATGAGCAGGAAGGAGAGAAGGCTGGGGCTCTCACAGTGACTCCTCAAGCACGCTTGCTCTCCTGGGCTTGGGGTCCTCTGCTCACTTGGGGCTCTCCCCTGGACCAAGGGAGGGGTTCCCTCTGACTCACTGTGAGGAGCTGGGCAATTATCTCATCTTTGGGCCTCCGTACCCCCAACCTGGCCAAAACAGGAGGAATCACGAGAACTCGCCTCATGTGCAAAGGGGGGGATCTCTGAGGGTCCCCTCCCTCTCTCTGCTCCAAGGGCCTCCCCAGGCAGGAGAGTGTGGCAGGAAGGGGGATGCCTCCTCCCTGACTATGACACCCACCTTGTCCCAGGTGGTTCCTCCTTGGAGCGCAGCCCTGCCCCTGAAGAAGGGGAGTGGTCACAGGCAAGTCCTCCACCCCCATATCAGCCACCTGGGCCCCTCTGGGGTCGGCTGGAAATACAGCAGCCCCTGGGAAGCACAGAAGTCTATAAGGCATTGGATGGACAACTGGGGGTGTCAGGGAATCATCCAAGATGGCCCAGGAGGTCACGTCCCAAGCCCCACTCTGGTTCTTCCCAGTCCACCGACCTGTGGCCCACACCACGCTTCCCCCTGCCACCTCCTGAGTGTCCACATCACCCGTTTATTTGTCTGGAAGTCACCTGAAAGACTGAAGTCCAGAGACGGAAGCAACTTGTCAAAGTACACACAGCAAATCTGGGACCAAATGGTCAGGGGATTGAATCCGTGGAATGAGATGAGTTATGGATTCTCAGTCTACGTCAGCATCAGGAATGTTGCCCTTCCTCCCATCAGTCCCTATATCCCCAAACCACCCCGGCAGGAATAATAGTGACCAGAACCTTCTCTCTGGCAGTTTTAGAGCATGATGGCTCTTTGAGATGACTCATCCAAACCTCTCCCTGTGTGGATGGGGAAACTGAGTCCCAGAGAGGGCTGGAGACACACTCAGTCTCAGAGTAGGTCTGAAGCCCCATGTGAAATGCTCATTTCATAGAGAAGCCAGTCCAAGATCCCTGGCTGTCCGTACTCTCCCGAAGGTGACTGCACTCTCCCTGAGCTCCTGTGCCCAGCCCATCCTCTCCCTGCAGCCTGATTCCGTCTTTTTGCTGTGTGACTGGGCCATGACTCTGTCCGTCTCTGGGCCTCTGCTGCCCGTTCAAGAAGGCCCCTCCAAGCTCAGAGTCTCAGGGACTCTAAGCCCCCTTAGCGCCAGGCCTAGCAGGAGAGAAGCCAGTGTCGGGGGTGGTGGGGGAGGCCGCTTGCCCGCCCAGGGGCCCGGCCCACAGCCTTCCAGAGCCAGGCCAGTCCTAGTTGCCGTGACCTCCCATCTCCAGGCCAGCCGACCAAATTCCTCCTTTAGAATAATAAACAGTGTGGCCAGCCAGGGAGGCCAGGAGGGGAGGGGCAGAGAGGCTGAAATGACCCCCTCCCCCAGCCTCCGCTGCTAACGATTTTCTTTGGCTGAGATCTCTGGTAGGAAGGGGGGATCCAGAGGGGCACCCACCAAGGGACAGATAGGCCTCTGTGGTGGATGCTGGCTCCGCCACGGCGCTGCTCCCTCCTGCTGGAAGAGGCCTGGCATCCAGCTGGAGGGCTGGGGCAGGAGGGATGGGAGAGGAGGGCACCGTGGAGGGGGCCTCAGATTGGCTGGGCTTTGAGTCTAAAGCAACTGGGAGAGGGGACCCTCAGGCAGGCTGGTCTGAAGGGATGGGGAGAATGAGGAGAAGGAGAGCAGATTCATTCAGGGAGCTTCTTAGGGCACTGGGCAGAGCCGAGACCAGCGATCCCCAAGCCAGGGCCCTTGCCTGTGTCCCATGACTAATGCAGCCCTGGAAGTGGTATACTTGCCGTTGTCCCATTTTGAGAGCTGCAGACTGAGGCCACTGAGATAATGACGGTAAAGGAGGTAGCCCTGCTGGGGCTCAAACCCGGATCCCAGCCCTGGCATGGGAACTGAAAGGGGTGAGATGAAAGTCGAGTGGGAGCAATCGGTGTGTGGCCTTAGGAGCTGGGCCAGGCAGGGCAGCTACTCAGGGAAGGCAGGAGCCCCACTCTCCCGGTTGCCTTGTCACCTGGTCTCTGCCACATTTCTTGCTCTATGACCCCCACCCACTTCTGGCCTTCTTCCTGTTGATCCTACAGTCAGACCTTTGCAAGCCTGGCTATCGATGGTTATTTTGGACCCTCAGATGGGGCTGCCAAGGGCAGGGGTAGGGCAAAGATGCACGCAGTGCGATCCATCCCTCTCCATGTCCCTGCTTCTGTCTCCCTCTGCCTCCATCACCCGGCGCTTCCTTTCTCTCTGTCTCTCGGCGTCTTCGTCTTTTTACCTCTATCATTCCAGTCCCTTTGTCTCCCTCCAGGACAAGCCCTGCTGTGTAGCCTCGGGTAAACTTCTTCCCCTCTCAGAGCCTCACTCTCCCCATCTGGACCCTGGAGGTGTGGGTGGGGGCTTTGGATTCAACAGTTTCCAAGGACTGCCGAAGCCGTGCTGTGTGGGGTGGCCTCCCCTGGGCCCAGCCCCCGGCCCCTCCCTCCTGGGCCTCCCTGGGCAGCTTGGGGCTGAGTAAAGGGGGCCAGTGCTGGGGGGGGTGCCCCCCACATTCCACAGCCCCCGCTTCCCTCCCCAACGCCGCCTCCATTTCCTGTTGTGCTTGTGGAGCTGTGGGAGTTCTCCCGGTTCTGGCTTACCCCCTCCTTCTCCCCTAGGCCTTTCATCACACTTTCCCAAATATTTGTCCTGGCAGATAAGAGCCTGGTATTGGAACTGTCACCCGGAGGACAGGCTGTTAGAGCTGGCGGGCCCCTGGACACCATCCAGCCCAAGACCCGCCCCCCACATACATACAGAGAAACCAAGGCCCAGGGAGAAGCAGGGGGCTCAGCCGAGGCCATCAGGGAGGTAGAGGCAGAGCCACAGCAGGGTCCAGGCACCCTGTGAATGGGCCCGGCACAGGGGAGGGAGCTCCTTGGGCATGAGTGCCCTCTTGGAGGGGGCTCTGAGTAGCCTTTGACTTTAGCCCGAGGGATCCAGAGGCTGGGGGGCTCAGGCTGGGGCTTACTCTGCAGGACCCAGGCAAAGATGGGCCCTGGCACTGCCTCTGGCAACTCTGGGCCCTGACCCCTGTTTAACTCTGCAGGATACCATGCGGCCTCCGAGTGCCATGCGAGCTCCTGTCCTCGAAGGTAGGTAGACTCGGGGCAGGGGCAGAAGGCCCTGGGGAGCCACTTAAGTAGGATCTGGAGCTGGCGGGGTGGTGCATGCCAGCACCAGGGCCCGGGCACTGCTCTGCTCTTGACCAGTTCCCTGCCTTTCCAGTTGCTCTCAGTGGAGGCCTCTTTCCACTGCCTACCTCTCAGCTCAGAGGCCTCAGTCGACCTCTGCCTGTCCAGAGACATCAGCTCAAATCCTCGGCTTGGCCCTCCACACCCCATGTCCCCTCACCAGCAGTCCCCACCCCATTCCCTAACAGTCACCCTGGTCTCCCATCTCTTGTCAGCACTTGTTGGTACTAGTCCGGCCAGTCTGGTTCCAGTGGGGGACTCCCCTTCCCTGCCTGGACCCCTCATTGACTGTAAGCTCCCAAGTCTGGGTGGGCTTCTCCAGGCAATCAATGCTGACCAGGCAATCAGTGACCAGCCAAAGGCCCACCCAAAGATGACCGACCCACTGGCTGAGCACCCACCCGTCTAAGTGGGTGCTTATTTTCACCTCATGTTCCCTGCCGAAGTGGGCCAGGGTGGGGAGGGCGAGGCTTACAGAATCCTTCCCCGGGGGGTGTCAGCAAGAGGAGGGGAAACCAATCACTTGACATTCCCCGATCCCCAGTCCCCTTCAGCCTCCAGGGGCCTCAATATCTTTCGTGCCCCAGTCTGCCTCACTCTGGACTACCTTGGCCACCACTTCCCCAAGCAGGGCCATCTCTGGGATTTGGGGCAGAACCTGGACATCTGGGGCAGCTGCAGGGAAGAGGCTCAGAAAGTGACCTGGGAAGTAATGCAGGAACTGGAGGCCTGGGAATTGCTTCCCGAGGATTTCCTGATGCCTTTGAGAGAACATGCCTGCAGCCTGAAAGCTGCACTGCAGAAAGACTCCAAGGCTGGGGGTCTCTAGGAACTGAGGTCAAGAGGCCAGGAGGCCAGAAGGAGTCCCTGGAGACCAGGCCCCGGACAAGCAGGTCTCAGAGCCATGGGTTCCGGTCTGCGTTCTCTGTGGATGAGGGAGGTGTGTTCTTCAGGGTCAGCTGTGGGGAGAGGTGCTCACGCTCTTGTGCCCTGATGTCTCCTCTCCCAAAGGCCAGGTGCTGTTGCTGCCCTTGCTGTTGTTGCTGGGACCACCGGCCTCCTGGGGCCTGGTCATCACACCCCCGGGGCCAGAGCTTGTCCTCAATCTCTCCAGCACCTTTGTTCTGACCTGCTCGGGTCCAGCTCCAGTGGTGTGGGAACGGATGTCCCAGAAGCCCCCACAGGAAATGACCACGAGCCAGGACGGCACCTTCTCCAGTGTGCTGACACTGACCAATGTCACTGGGCTAGACACAGGAGAGTACTTTTGTACCTACAAAGGCTCCCATGGGCTGGAGGCCAGCGAGCGAAAACGACTCTACATCTTTGTGCCAGGTGAGGGACCCCGGCCTGTGTACTCACTCCCTTATTCCTCTTTCTCAACTGCAGGCATCTGGGGGAAGTTCAGAAAGTGCCTTACTGATATGGTGAAACGCAGCTGTCTCAGAAATGCAGATGAATCAGGGAATCCAGCCTGGTTCAGTCCAGGAGTATGTTCACTCCCACCCCTTGCTCTGAATATTTGTCTGCTCCCTGTCAGCCCACCCCATTCCTGGTTCCCAAGAACTCTGCATTCTCAGCTGGTTCCAGTATGTACCCTCTTGGCCTCCATATCTCATTTTCCCCATTCTCTAAGCTCCAGGTACCAGCTGCCCTTCAACTTGCAACTTATCTTCTTTCTCAGGCCAGTGCCGTCCATATCAAATGCTAAAGCTAGAAGGGACCTCTGAGAGCATGCTTATTCTATAGTGGGTAGACTGAGGCCCAGAGAGAGAAAGAGACCTGTTCAAGGTAACAGAGAAAATCAGGGCATAGCCAGAAACCCAGCTCCTCTGACTCGTATTCTTGGCTTCACCTATGGCAGATCCCGCTGTGGGCTTCCTCCCTGTTGACCCCGAGGAACTATTCATCTTTCTCACGGAAATAACTGAGACCACAATTCCATGCCGAGTGACGGATCCAAGACTGGTGGTGACGTTGCATGAGAAGAAGGTGGATGTCCCGCTGCCCATCGCCTATGACCACCAACGTGGCTTCTCTGGTACCTTTGAGGACAAGACCTACGTCTGCAAAACCACCATCGGGGACAGGGAGGTGGATTCGGATGCCTACTATGTCTACAGCCTCCAGGGTGAGCCCCCTTTCTGGCCTGGTGCTCAACAGAGGCAAGTATGACCCTCCACAGAGGTACAGACCTTTCGGATAATACAGTGTGCACTTCCATTTTTCACTGAATTCTCACTACAGCCTTGGAAGGCAGATGTGTTGCCCCATTTTACAGATGAGAAAACTGAGACTCAGAAAGAGGATGGAGTATGTCCAAGGTCACAGGAAGCATTAGTGGTGGAGCTGGGCTGTATACTGAGGTGGGCAAAGGCACAGGCTTTGAACCAGTGGGGTTTGAATCCCAGCTCTGCCACTTCCCATCTGAGTGACTTTGCGCAAGACACATAATCTCTCTGAGTCTGCTTCTTCCTCTGTAAAATGGGGATGATACTGACTGCTTACCTAGTGGGATTATTGTGAAGATTAAATAAAACAAAAGAGTATGTGGTTGTGCTCAATCAATTCCTTCTGTGCTCAGATGCTCAGGGAGTACTTTGATTTCAAAATTGTTACCCCTTCTAGAATGTCAGCTTCATGAGGACAGGAATTTTGTCTGTTGTGCTTCCTGCTAAAGCCCCAGTGCCTAGAATAGTAGGTATTTAATAAATATTTGTTGAAAGAGTGAATCTTCCACACCAGTTATCCCTTCCCTCTCTGGACCCCCACCCCCTCCCTAAACGGATGTGCTGGTGGCTGGGGGGTGACTTCCTCAGCCCTAAGCCAGTCTCTTTCCACCAGTGTCATCCATCAACGTCTCAGTGAATGCGGTGCAGACTGTGGTCCGCCAAGGGGAGAACATCACCATCATGTGCATTGTGACTGGGAACGAGGTGGTCAACTTTGAGTGGACATACCCACGCATGGAGGTAATGCCGGGCCACGGGTTGGAGGAAGGGTCAGGCAGGGATGGATATTTCAGGCTTGTAGCCTGACTTCATGGACCTTTCCTGATGTGGGGGGCTTGCCCCAACTTTCCCTACAGAGTGGGCGGCTGGTGGAGCCAGTGACCGACTTCCTCTTTGAAATGCCCCACATACGTTCTATCCTGCACATCCCCAGTGCCGAGCTGGGAGACTCAGGGACCTACATCTGCAATGTATCAGAAAGTGTGAGCGACCATCGAGATGAAAAGGCCATCAATGTCACCGTGGTCGGTGTGTGCCTTAGGCTTACCCCCAGTCCTCAGTCTGAACTGGACCCAGACCTTGTCACAGCCCTGGGGTACTGTCAGCCGTGTTCTAATCCATCTCTAGCCTTAGTGCCAAGCAAAGCCCCCTTTTCAGGAAAAACCAAAACCAAAGCACAGTACCAGCCCCGATTCCAATCCTCATCCCAACCTAGACTTCCTGCCTAGCCAGAACCTGAGCCCCAACCCGATTTCTAAATCCCAGCTGCCATCCCCGGCCCAGGTAGCCCCATCCCCAAATTCAGCCAGGCTGTAACTCATCTCCGCCACAATCCTGAGACAGAACACACCAAAGAGCACTACAACCCCAGTCCCAATCTTGAGCCCAGCCCCCAAACCAGTATCAGCCCCAAATTCGGCTCCTGCTCCGGTCCATCACAGTACCCACCTGAACCCCAACTCAGGTAACTCCTTCGCTGGTTCAGTTCCTAAAGCCTGAGGCCCCGCCCCCAGGAGCTGCTGCCCCATTGGAGGCCGGGCATAGCCCCGCCCCTGACGGCCGCCCCTTGCAGAGAGCGGTTACGTGCGGCTGCTGGGAGAGCTGGACCCTGTACAATTCGCGGAGCTTCACCGCAGCCGGACACTGCAGGTGGTGTTCGAGGCCTACCCGCCGCCCACTGTCATGTGGTTCAAGGACAACCGGACCCTGGGTGACTCCGGCGCCGGCGAGGTTGCGCTGTCCACGCGCAATGTGTCTGAGACCCGGTGAGCGGCGGCCTGTCCGCTTCATTCTTGAAGTTATTATTCTCTGCAGCCGGCAGGCAGGCCACAGCCTTAAGCTACTTGACAGACCTATCGAGGCCCATCTTTCCTGAGAGCCTACTACATGCCAGGCGCCATACCAGGGGCCTGTGCCAAGCACTGGGGATGCTGCATAGACCAGAACAGACAGTTCCAGCCTTCCTAGAGTTTCCTGTCTAGAGGGGAAAACGGACTCTGGTCATCCGATCACCCAGATGTTTAGTTGTCCTTGTGATGGGTGGAGTCCGCTGGAAGCAGCCACGGATAAAAAGGCAGGATGACTGGAGAAGAGGGTGCAGGCAGGCCACTGCCACCTATGCAAGAATGGTGGCCCTGAGGCTGGAGGTTAGCAGACTGAACTGAGGTGCTGCATGTTAGGATAAAGCAGTGTCAGGCCTTTCTGAAAGCGGTGAGATGTGGATGGATGGAGATGGTGCTTCCCCTCCACCACGCCCCCCACCCCATCCGTCCTAACCCTCCCTCTTGACTCACTGGAGCTGCCTATGGGTGGGGGATTCAAAAGTCCTGGCACTGCTACTGATACCCATGTGACCTTGACACTCCCCTTCCACTCCCTGGACCTTGTTTTTCTGTCTTTACAAGAAAGGTGGGGGCTGTAGGACTTCTCCCAGCTCTGACGGCTGGGTCTCCTGGCCTGTCCTCCTCATCAGGTACGTGTCAGAACTGACACTGGTGCGGGTGAAGGTGGCTGAAGCTGGCCGCTACACCATGCGGGCCTTCCATGAGGATGCTGAAGCCCAGCTCTCCTTCCAGCTGCAGGTCAACGGTGAGGAGCCTTCCTCCCTGCTTTCCTTCCCCTGACCCTCCCACCCCCATTGTCTTGCCATTCCTACACTGACCATCCACCCACAGGAGGAGGAGAAGAGTGAGTCCAGGACTCAGGAGGCTGGGTTCTAGGCCAGGCTCTGACACTGACCACTGCTGTGTGCACATCCCCTCTCTGGGCCTCAGTTTCCACAGCTTTACGAGAAGGTCATTGGGCTAGATTGGTGTTTACAAAACCTCAGGCATTCACATCCCAGTGGCATGATTTTTCCTTCTCACACACCACTTACACTGCAGTACTAATTGGGTATTTATTGAGCAACTACAATATGCCAGTCCATTCAAGGTTCTGGAGGCCCTGCCATTGTGGAGTTTGCATCCCAGTGCGGGGAAGATAAACATCCAAAAAAGGGGCAAAAACAGCAAACCATGTACAAGGTTAGAAGGTAACAAGTGCTGTGAAAGAAAACAAACGAACAGAAAAGCTCTGTAAGGAGGGTAGAGAGTCCTGGGGGCAGGGGAGTGGGGAGAGTTACAATTTCAAATAGCATGATCAAGATTGGCTGCATGGAGATGACATTTGTGTGAAGACTTGAAGAAGGTGAGGGCATTAGCCAAGTGACTATTTGGGGGAAGGGCACACCAGGCAGTGCAAAGGCAGGAGCAACGCAGAAAGGCTTGTGTAGCCGGAACAGAGTGAAGGGGAGAGCGGTGGGAGATGAGGTCAGAGCTGAGACGGGGCAGTTGGGGGGACAGGAGAGGGTAGATCGTGTAGGCCTTCCTGGGCGCTTGTATGGACTTTGGCTTTTACTGTGACTGAAATGAAGAGCCACTGCAGGATTTTGAGCAGAGAAATGACACGATAATGACTTAATGTTTTGTGAATTGACTCTCTAAAAATAAGTTTATTTTGAATGAAAAATGAACTTCTCCACTGTAGATGGAAAATCAGCATCACATGTCATAAGTATAAAGCAACCACTAAAATAAACTCTGAGAAAGCAAAACAGTGCTATTAAATTCTAACTCCACGTTCTTGCCGGTCCAGGGCTCTGATCCTGAGGCCTGCCCTCTCTTTGTTAAAAGGGAAGATTAGCAAATCTCAGAGAGGTGTTAAAGACAGACTAGCACCCTACTGAGATTTTCCCTTTGAAGTACCCAGAAGGGGAATCTGTCAGTTTTCACATGGTGATTCCTGGTATTTAATGTTCACCTGCAGTCTGAAGCTCCCCTCCCCCCAAGGGAGACTCTGGACCAGGTCCTCCCTGAGGGCCTTTCTTACTGACTGTCTATCCTGACCTCTCCACCTCCTGGCCCGTGCCCCTCTCCCTGCAGTGCCTGTCCGTGTGCTGGAGCTGAGCGAGAGCCACCCTGCCAGCGGGGAGCAGACAGTCCGCTGTCGTGGCCGGGGCATGCCCCAGCCACACCTCAGCTGGTCTACCTGCAGCGACCTCAAAAGGTGAGCAGACCCTGGGCCAGTGTCTCCCAGGGTACCCATAGCTGACTGGAAGGACCCAATGAAGGTCATCTAGTCCAACACCTTCCTCTGGGAACACTGTTCCAGGCTAGATCCATATCCTAGAAGATGTGGCTTCTTGGAGAAACTCTGCACGACCTAAATTGTCGCCTTTCTTTACCTTAACCCTGAAGGTCAAAGGAAGGGAGTGGATTTTGCAATCCAGGTTCTCAATTCTGGGGTAGGTGCGCCCCTGCTGGTCAGTTGAGGGATCACGGGAGGAACCAACTCAGGACCAGGCAGTGGGAAAAAGGAACTGGACGCGCCCAGCTTCCTTCTGTCACCACCCGGTGGCTCTACCTGCTTTTGGCCTCAGTTTTCCCACCCGCATAGGGAAGCAAGAGACTGGAAGCCGACCTGGCTGGTTCTCCGGCAGGTGTCCGCTGGAGCTGCCTCCCACGCCACTGGGGAACAGTTCCGAGGAGGAGAGCCTGCTGGAGACGAACGTGACATACTGGGCAGAGGAGCAGGAGTTCGAGGTGGTGAGCACACTGCGCCTGCGCCGTGTGGATCAGCCGCTGTCCGTGCGCTGCACGCTGCACAACCTCCTGGGCCAAGACGTTCAGGAGGTCACCGTGGTGCCACATTGTGAGTCCTCCATCCTCCGTAGCCCCTGACGACCCCTCACCCCCACCTCAACCCTGCTGTACATGGAGCTGTGCCTGCGTGCCCACAGCAGGCTGAAGTCAGCATTCAGGGCCACGGCATTCAGGAGCATTGTGGGTGTATCTTCCCAGGCATTTGCACAGCAGCACGATGTTGCCACACACGTGTACATCCACGAGTGCGTGTGTGTAAACCATGACAATGAACAGTGCTATCTTCTTTTGTATGTACACTGTATGTATGTCCTAAGCTGTGTACGCGAGCATGCCTGATCGTTGGACATGGGTGCAAACCCTGCAAGTGTAGATTTGTAAAGCAAGTAATGAAGAATGCCCAATCCCCACATACACGTATAAAGCTAGAGCGTGTGTCTGTAAGCAGGTACACAAGCATGTTTATGGGTGTAAACCCACTGAGGGTATGTTTGTAAACCATGTACACGAGCACCCCAATCCCCAGGCAGGTATATAAACCCACGTGTGTACGTCTGTAGGTGTGTACATGCAGGTGCACAGTCCCCATACAAGTGTGCAAACAATGTACAACTCCCGTGCACGTGTGCACACTGGCGTAGTGCACGTCTGTAAGCGTGGAGATGCAGCACACCTCTTTGTAAAACGGTGCAACCCAATCCCCATACATATATGCTTGCTGTGCCATGCATGTCTGTTAGCAGGTACACGTCCATGCATAAGTCTTATCCGTATGAACAGTCCCTACAGTGCCCAGATGCTTTTGCTACCTGCCACTCCCTGTGCATGCATGGACCTGCGTGCATGTGTTTCATTTTTTCACCTATTGCCTCATTCAGTAAATAGTCACAGGGTCGCAGCTTCTCACTGGAGAAGGCCCAGCCCTGCCTGTCCTCCTAGTGCCCACGGTCCAGAGAGGAGGCAGACAAGGAACTAGGCAACCTCACCGTGGGGGTCAGCGTTTTGGGGGAAAGCCTAAAGGGAGAAGGGGCTCCATACCCAGCTGTGGGATTCAGGAAAGTGTCCTGGTAAAAGGAAGCTTTAGGTCAATACCTGAAAGATAACTAGAGTTAGCCTGGTGAGGAATGGTGCTCTGGTCAGACGGAACAGCCTCTGTAAAAGCCCAGAGGCAAAGTGGGTTCAGAGAAATTAAAGGAATTCAACCTGGCTGGAGAACAGAGTGTATATATTTAGGGGCTGGGGGTGGAGATAAGGGGGAGGGGACTAGTAAGGGAGGGGGCTATAGGAGAAGGCAGAAGCCAGTGCAAGCAGAGCTATGAAGGCTGTCCAAGGTGTTTTGGACACACTTATGCCTATACTTAGGTAGGTCCATGGGCTTATACAGGCAGATACTGCTCTACACAGACCTGCCTCCCCCTGCCCTGTGGTGGGATGGGTGATGGGTTTTAATGCCTTATCTCACTCACACTCCCACACATGCACACATATCCCTGAGCAGGTGGGCACCTGCAGACCAGCTCTGAGCAAAGCAGAAGTAAAACTTTTGTGTGCCACTGAGGGGGAAGCCATGTACCAGCCCACGGGGAATTTCCAAGGCTGGTGAAGTCCCCTCTTTTTTACTTGGAGATGGCTCCCTAGAAGATGCAGGCTTCCTTCCCAGGATGGGGAAAAGGAGGAGAGGAGTGATGTTGGTCTGAGTCCCTGAGGAGGAGGGACAGAGCTCTCTAGCGAGCAGAGAAGGGCAGGTGGGTGACACAGGAGGAGGGAGTGAGTTCCCAGGGGACTTCGTGGGTGGCCAGAGGGGCAGGACAGGGGAGGTGAGGGTCTGGCTAGGGTGGATGTGGAGGGAGTGGGAAGGAGTGGGTATCTGTGCGGCAAAGAGGTTGAGGCTTTGGGGGTAGAGGAGACTCAGGTCTTGGGGGGGCACCCAGAGTTGGCCCTACTTGGTTACCCCAGTTCCCTGGCCCACACCCCGATGTACTTTACAACTGCCATCACTATGGGGGAGGAAACCGGCTCCTTTCTGCAGTCTGGATGCCTCAGGCTATGGGAGCTCAGTTATTGGGTCCATTGGCCTCTCAGTCAGGCTCTGTCCTAGCAGTGGCTGCCCCAATGAGTGCGTGGATTCAGAGGAGAGGTGAACCACAGCCCGGCTGTCAGGAGCGTGCATCCAATCTGGAGCTATGGCAGACAGGCCGGACTGACCCTGGCAAGGGCTGAAGGGATTTGGAGGCCAGTAGTGATCCAGGGGTAGTTACTGAAGGGCATGGGGTATTTATGCAAGGGGCTGGAGGTGTGGCCCAGAGGGGAGAGGCTAAGGGTCTGACATCATAGGCCAAAGGGGGATGGGGCTGGTTCCATTCTGGGCAGGTTGGGCAGAGAGGGATTTGTGGTGCCAGAGATGGACTGAAGGGAGGGGAGCTGCCAAATGCCCTGCTTGCTCATAAGCAGCTCTTGTCTCTGCTTCCAGCCTTACCCTTCAAGGTGGTGGTGATCTCGGCAATCCTGGCCTTGGTGGTGCTCACGATCATCTCCCTCGTCATCCTCATCATGCTCTGGCAGAAGGTAAGCCCCACCCTTGCCTGATGGGTGCAGACTGGCACACCATTCTTTGCACGGACCCTCCCTGCCATCCCCTATTGCTGGAGGATTGGGCCATGGCCGGGGCCCAGCGTGGAGCTCAGGTGTGAAGTGATGCTGGGTGTTTGAGCTGCTTTCAACCCCAGCAGCCTGGGCAACGTGGGCCTGCTGTGCACCCCGCTTTCCATCCAGAGTCCTGCTCAGGCATCATCCCTGCCCATCGCAACCACGGGGCATGGGACCTTCAGGGTGCACTGCACGGGCTCCAGCGTTCTTCCAACTCTGACCCACAGAGACTCCCAGGCTTCTACTGAAAGGCATTCTAATCCTTTAAATCTGTCATTTCAATGGACTGTTCTGAGATTTCACCGTTCCACGATTCCACCGTAGGACTGCAGCACCCCATGCTTCTTTCATTCTCAGATTCCAATCCTGTGACTCCAACATCCTATGATTTCAACACTCTAAGGTTATATCTTTCTGAGATTCCCGCTGTGACTGATCCAGCGTGGGGAGGGGCCATCCACATCCAGCAGAATGTCCCTGCCTTGTGTTACCTTCCAGGGCTGCCTGCTCCCGTCTTCCCATCTGAGGAGCGGCCCAGGCTCTGGGAGAAGCTGGTGCGGAGGTTCTGATGAGCCTGCCCCTCAGCTGTCAGCTGCTCCTCAGCATCTCCCCCTGACATCTGTTCCGTGGAGCCCATGAAGGCCTCGGCTCTATTGATAACTTGCTGTATGGCTTCAGATATGCCCCTCATCCTTCCTGGGCTTCAGGTTTTCCTGCCCCATCTGTTTCATAAGGAGCTGGACCTAGTGGTCCCCCTCTGATGATCCGTCCCTCGTCTTGGTCCTGCAGAAGCCACGCTATGAGATCCGATGGAAAGTGATTGAATCTGTGAGCTCTGATGGCCATGAATACATCTACGTGGACCCTATGCAGCTGCCTTACGACTCCACCTGGGAGCTGCCGCGGGACCAGCTTGTGCTTGGTCAGCCCAGGGAGGCCTCAAGTGCCAGTCTGGGGACTCGAGGCGGGTGGGAACACTGATGTCAGAGCACAGCCTTGCCATGATTAGCTTTGAGACCTAGGGCTGACGTCTTGCCTTCTCTGGCCCTGGGGCCCCGCCCTCTGTACAGTGGCGGCAAGATGATCCCCCAGGGACCGTCCAGCGTTGAGGTCCTATGATCCAATGATGGTGGGAGATGGGACCCCTTCGTGGCGAGAGAGGAAGTATTAGTCGAGGGCACGCTGAGTGCCAGGCCTGCGCTTAGTCTAGCTGGAGAGGCTGAGAGAGCGTGGAGGAGCTGTGCTCCCCTCTGTGGGGAGAAGAAGGCCTCCAGGGACTAAAGAGGGGCCAGAAAGCAGGCAGGACTTAAGCGAGACCAGGAAGGTCTGCGAAGCACTGTGATTTTAGGAGTGTCCGTCGGAGAAACACCTTAAGTCCAGCGTGGCTTGAGGGATGTCTAGCTTGACCTCAGAGAGTGTAGGGGGGGTACAGCTTCCTAGTGCACCAGGAGCTGAGAGATCATCTCTTTTCCAGGACGCACCCTGGGCTCCGGGGCCTTTGGGCAGGTGGTGGAGGCCACGGCTCACGGCCTGAGCCATTCGCAGGCTACCATGAAAGTGGCCGTCAAGATGCTGAAATGTGAGTCCTGGGAGCCCGCCCCTCCCTTACCTCTCCCCTGCCCCCTCCCCGCACATTCAGGCACTCCCAGAGCAGGCTTCTCGCTGATTCTCCGGGCACAGGAAGTACATTCACACCAGAGCCAGCAGCGCTCCTGATTCTGCTTTGGGAAAGAGGCTTTCTCACCCTGCCCCCTCCTCCGGGAGCCTCCTCTCCTCCTCCATCTTCCTCCCATCCTCTTTCCTCTTCTCCTGTGCACGGGTCCTCATCTCCCTCGGCCACCTGGGTCTTACAGCACAGCCTGGGACAGAAGAGCCGGAATAGGCTCCAGTGGGGTGTCTGCGGGGCCTCAGTGACTGGACCAAGCCTGAGGGCCCCCTCTCTCCCTCAGCCACAGCCCGCAGCAGCGAGAAGCAAGCCCTCATGTCGGAGCTGAAGATCATGAGTCACCTCGGGCCCCACCTGAACGTGGTCAACCTGCTGGGGGCCTGCACTAAAGGAGGTACAACCCACCCCTAGAGGATTCTGGGGAAGTGCCAGTGGCCAAGGCCTGGCCCCTCCCCGCCCCCTCCTCAGTTTACGGACAGGACACTCCAGCTGGAGGGTCCGTGCCCACCCTGTCTAGTGCCCTCACTTCACAGAGGCAGATGGGTGTGGGATTTAGCCAGTCACCAAATCACATCGCCTTCAAGACCAAAGGACTCTTTAGTTCACCAGTCCTAGCGGCTTCCAAATCAAGGGGTTCTCTGACACTGAAAAAATGTTCACGATACATTTTATTTTATTTTTACTTATTTATTTGTTTACAATACCTTTTAAAAACTATCAAAAGTGACAGCTCCTGTGACCCTGAAATGAGTTATAGCCCCGCCTCTGGAGCCCACCAACTAGCTTGCTCACTGTGAGCTGCTGTCACTCGGATCATAGAATAAGGTCTCTCCAGCCAAATGTGTTTATTTGAAGCTCTGATGACAAGTTAGGCCGCCAAAAAAAAAATGTTATCGCTATTTACAGCTGCTTATTGTGAGATCTGGGATTTTCCTCGGTATTGTGCAACAAAAACAGAAGTACGCTGTGTACGTAGGCCAACTTATGTCTGCGATGATCACACATTTCAAAATTTTTGATTCCACCAGTATGTGTAAGCTGCCACTGATTGACTTTAAGTCAATGTATCGTGTTTGAATTTAAACAGTAACCTGGTAATAAAGAGTTACCTTTGTTTATGTTGTATCCTGGGCTCGAGAATCAGCTTTATCAATAACAGCTAACCCTGTGCTTGCTACTTGCCAGGCATTGAGCTGAGCTGACAAAGACATTGTCTCATGAATACTCAGTGCAGCCCTTTGGGGTGGGTATTACTAGCCCCATTTAATAGATGGGGAAAGTAAAGCTCAGGGAAACTAAGTGCCTTGCTCACGGTCAGGAAAGTCCAGGTTTGCCTGGCACCTAAGCCTCTTTGCTGACCCACGTGCAACCCGTCATTAGCCTCATGGCCCTGATGGGAAGGCCCCCCCCCCCGCCCCGCCCCGGGGACTGTCCCTGAGCCTGTCCCTCCGCAGGGCCCATCTTCATCATCACCGAGTACTGCCGCTACGGCGACCTGGTGGACTACCTGCACCGCAACAAGCACACCTTTCTGCTGCGCTGCTCCAACAAGCGCCGCCCGCCCAGCGCTGAGCTCTACAGCAACGCCCTGCCCGTTGGGCTCCCGCTGCCCAGGTACTGGAGGGAGGGCGGGACCTGAATCTGTGGGGAGCCCTGAGGAGCGCCTGCTCACTCCTTCCTTGTCCAGGACAGAAAGCTGAGGTGAGGGCGGGCAGAGCCACTCCTGGAACCAGGTTTCACTTGTTTCACCAGCCAGCTCAAGACCTGGCCCCTGGCCACCCCAGAGGTGGGCAAAACAATGACGGTGGTGATGATGGTGGCATCGGCTACCACCTGCTGACTGTCCGTGGTGTGCCAGGCCCTGCGCTGAGCGCTCTGGAGGCTCAGAGGGGGTGACCCCCTTGACCCCTCACCCCACCCCATCTCATCTCCTGTCGTGGACAGGGGGCACCTGGGGCCCTCCTGTCCCAGGATGACCCCCTCTGTGGTGCTCCACACTCTACTCCTGCCTCGCCACAGCCTCCCCCCTCCTCCCCACACCAGTCTCTCCAGTGCCTCCAGGGCAGCTCATCCCCTTTCTTCTTTTTCTTTTCCAAAATGGCATTTCTTTGTTCTTTTGCTAATTACAAAAGCTACACATGTTTATTGCAGAGGCAAGAGTAAGTTCAGAATAGCATTAAAAGACATTAAAACTCACCTGTGTCCTCCCCAACATTTTGATTGATTTCCTTCCAGTCTTTTCTCTAACCCTAGAGACACATGGGTACATAGTCCCGCAGCTCTCGGGGGAGCTGCAGCTGCAGGCAGAGGCATTAAGGCGATTCATTGCCCACTTGCAGGGCATCGTGGCTGGACGGTGCTGTAGTGGCCACAGGAAGGCACTTGGGTACAGGCCCTTCCTGTGACCCTGGTCCTGGGGTGCTGGAGTCACCCCTGGACGTAAATTCTCTGAGGACACACCCTGGGTCCTAGGTCATCTTGGCAGACCCAGCGTCCAGCTCAGCGTGGGTCTGAGGTTGGCTGGAAGGGCTCACTACATGGTCATTCATATTGTGACAGACTGTGTGGGCATGCGAGAGTGAGGGAGAGAAGAAATGCATGAGTGATGGGGCCTTGCAGGAAGGGGAAGAGAGGGAAGAGCCTGTGCTTCTCCTTTTGTAACGCTCCTCTGCCCCCAGCCATGTGTCCCTGCCTGGGGAGAGCGATGGTGGCTACATGGACATGAGCAAAGATGAGTCAGTGGACTACGTGCCCATGCTGGACATGAAAGGGGACGTCAAATACGCAGACATCGAGTCCTCCAACTACATGGCTCCTTATGATAACTACGTCCCCTCCGGTGGGTGCGCACAGGGTCCTCACACCTAGGTAGTCATGCATTCTTTTTTTTTTTTAATTTTAATTTTTTTTAAATTTTTGGCTGCATTGGGTCTTCGTTGCTGCGCACGGGCTTTCTCTAGTCGCATCGAGCGGGGGCTACTCTTCGTTGCGGTACGCGGGTTGCTTCTCATTGCGGTGGCTTTTCTTGTTGTGGAGCACGGGCTCTAGATGCGCGGGCTTCAGTAGCTGTGGCTCATGGGCTCTAGAGCGCAGGCTCACTAGTTGTGACTCACGAGCTTAGTTGCTCTGCGGCATGTGGGATCTTCCCGGACCAGGGATTGAACCCGTGTCCCCTGCGTTGGCAGGCAGATTCTTAACCAGTGCGCCACCAGGGAAGTCCCATGTAGTCATACATTCTTTTCGAAACCTTTCCTCTGCCCAGCCTGGCAACAACCCTGTTAGGAAGGTGACCTTGTGCCCATTTCACAGATGCAGAAACTGAGGCTAGCCACCTGCCCAAAGCTGCTGTGTGGTGGAACCCCAATATGAACACCCTGTTTCTGGGTCCAGAGATGTGTACACAGTCCACAGGGAGGGGAGGAGCTAGGGTGGGCACAGGGGTGCCTGACCTGCTGGGGCCTCGGGGAAGAGTGGTCTGCAGGTGCCAGGCTGATCTAGAGTCCCTAAAGAGCAGGCAGGCCAGGCTGAGCAAAGGTGGCCCAGGGCTAAAGCCAAAAGTTTTTCTGGCCAATGAGGGCTCTGATAAAGGAGAATTTAAGTCAGACATTTGGAAATTGTTTTCCTTTTGTGGGAGGCTTAGAGGATCAGGAGTCTTCTCTCTGGGACATTCAGCCTCCACGAGCCAAAGGCCAGGAGTTCTCTAGCCCCAGGGAGACACAAGACAGTGGGTGTCCTTCTGCTCTTCCCTAGCTCCTGAGAGGACCTGCCGGGTGACTTTAATCAACGAGTCCCCAGTACTTAGCTACACGGATCTTGTGGGCTTCAGCTACCAGGTGGCCAATGGCATGGAGTTCCTGGCCTCCAAGAATGTATGTGTGGTCACAGTGAGCACAGTGGGGTCCTGGGGAGGTGGGTCACCCAGCCAGCCAGGGTGCTCCCAGTACATGGCCCCGTACTGCAGCCCTCTGGCGGGTGAGGACGGCAAATGCCCTCACACCTGGTGGCCCCTCACACCTGAGCACCGATGCATATTTCCCAAAGCCCCTGACACGGAGAGTCTTTCCCCAGAATTGCCCGCCATGGTCTCAGCTCCCATCTCCTCCCTCCCCAGTGCGTCCACCGAGATCTGGCAGCCAGGAATGTGCTCATCTGTGAGGGCAAACTGGTCAAGATCTGCGACTTTGGCCTGGCCCGTGACATCATGCGGGATTCGAACTACATCTCCAAAGGCAGTGTGAGTGCCTTTCCCCATCCTCATGGTTCGCGTGGCTGTGGCTCATGGGAGATCAGGACAGGGTTCTCGTGGCCTGACCTGCCCAGCGGCGATGGGCTCTGCCTGCCTAGCCCTGTGTGCAGGGATGGGAAGGGGAGCCACTAGCTGTGCATGGGGCGGGGGTGAGACGCCGAGGCCCGTGGGGTAGGCCGGGGGCTCAGATTTGCTGGTCGTGGCAGGGGTCAAGGGACCAGCTGTAAAGGGTCCTGGGGAGGTTGAAGGGGCAACAGGCCAAATGTGCTGTCCCAGTAGCAATGGTGAACAGAGGAAGAAGCCCAGGTGACAGGCTAAGACAGATGCGTAGATGGCAGGCAGTATTTGGTTCAAAGGTGACCATCCTGCCTCTCACTCGTGTCCGCACTTCCCGCATAGGAATCTGCCCAGAGATCTAAGGCAGCTAGGATGAGAGCTGGGTGACACCTTGGCACGTCTCTTCCTCCCCCCAGCAGTGGACTTTCCTAGGGTCAAGAAGGGGAGCCTGTTCCATGAGGAGCCCTGGGGCTCTCCCTCAAGGACAGGGGTTACCATGTCCCCAGCTTGTGCGAAAAGAAACTCAGCTTCCTGATCCTCTGACCAGCAGTGGGATGGGCGTGGGAACCATGCATCAGCAGAGATGGGCCCTCAGGGACCGAGAAGTGAGAAAGAGCTGGGGGTAGGAACTGCCAGGCTTCCTCCCGGCTCCCAGGTGCAGAGTGGGGCCCGGCCCCCCCCTTGCACTCAGCAGCCTCCGCCCTCCCGCAGACCTTCCTGCCTCTGAAGTGGATGGCCCCCGAGAGCATCTTCAACAGCCTCTACACCACCCTGAGCGACGTGTGGTCCTTCGGGATCCTGCTCTGGGAGATCTTCACCCTGGGTACACTTCCTCTTCCTCCAGTCCTCAGCCTCACGGCACAGCGTCTGCCCTGACCGCTCACATCTTCATCCTGGTGGGGCTGTGGGACGGGCTCTGGGACAGGGCTCAGAAGCTCTGCTTCTTTCTTGTTACTGTGTGACCTTGGCAAGTCTCTTGCCCTCTCTGGATCTCTTTACCTCCCCATCTCAGTAGAGATGAATTTGGACAGTGACATCAAAAAGCCTGCTTGGCTCCAGCATTCTCTGGTTCTCTGATTCTGGGGAGGCATGTAGTCTCTGTCCAGAGCCTATGAGGGAGCCCACATTTCCCAATGCCAAGGCCACTGCACCCTCACCGACGCTGGGGTTGGTGTACCTCTCCCTGTCCCATGGAAGAAGATTCTTGCCACTGTTCCGACACACCTGAGCCTGTGTTTCTTGTCTCTGCTCCCTAACAGGTGGCACCCCGTACCCAGAGCTGCCCATGAACGAGCAGTTCTACAATGCCATCAAGCGGGGCTACCGCATGGCTCAGCCTGCCCATGCCTCTGACGAGATGTGAGTGGAGCGCTTGGGAAGACACTTTGGGTGCAGACAGTAGATATCCAACTTTACCAGCTTAAGCTGAAAATAGATTTATTAGTTCAGAGATGTAGACAAATGTAGGTATAGCTGGATCCTGTTGTTCATAAGACATCATCCACACTCTCTCATCCTACCGCGGGGCTCTGCTCTCCTCCGCGTCAGCCTCACTCTCAGGTTGGCACCGTCCAAATGGCTACGTCCTAGCTGCTTTCACCATAGTTCCAGTGAACTATGTCACCAGTCCAGAGGTGACTGTCAAGGGCTCAGCTGGGGTCACCTGCCCATCTAGAAAACCAGCCACTGAGCTAAGGTGATAAAAATGCCTACTGGCCATGCCCGTGTCATGTGCTCACCAAGGTGTGATCAATCCCATGGGACCACTGAACTGAGGATGGTGGGAGGGCTTCCCAAGGGAACATGCAGGTGCAGTAATGGAAAAACCCCTCCCCTCCAAACTCTTCATTACTCCCCTTGTTCTGGGAGGTGGCAGACCCTGAGCCAGAGACCCTGACCCCTCTGCCCCTTTCCCCAGCTATGAGATCATGCAGAAGTGCTGGGAAGAGAAGTTTGAGATTCGGCCCCCCTTCTCCCAGCTGGTGCTGCTTCTCGAGAGACTGCTGGGCGAGGGTTACAAAAAGGTACGTTGAAGGCTTCCCTGGTGGCGCAGTGGTTGAGAGTCCGCCTGCCGATGCAGTGGACACGGGTTTGTGCCCCGCTCTGGGAAGATCCCACATGCCGCGGAGCGGCTGGGCCCGTGAGCCATGGCCGCTGAGCCTGCGTGTCCGGAGCCTGTGCTCCGCAACAGGAGAGGCCACAACAGTGAGAGGCCCGCGTACTGGAAAAAAAAAAAAAAAGTTACGTTGAGGCAGGGTTGGGGTGGGGAACGGAGAGTTCTGGTCCAGAAGTAGACACAGGGTACAAGGCTCTGTGTGACATGCTGGTATTTGGGGGACCATCCTTTCCCCTCTCTGGGCCTCAGTTTCCCTGTTGGTACTAATAAGGGATGGGCTGGAGCTGTGAGTGTAGTTTCTTTTAGCAGCATAGAGTTTTTAAAAGTGAAATCCTATGTGGAAGCTGATTAATTTAAAGTGGGGGCAAGAAGCCTACAGCCCCCTTCATCCTGCATCCTTCCTCATGCCTTTGCACCCAGACCAAGTCCTGGGCCTCCGTCACAAGTTTGAACAACCCCAGGCGAGATGACTGCTGAGGGCCTGACCACTTGGACCCTGTGGCGGGCTCATACAAGGCTTATGGAGCCAGCAGGGCCTTAAAACCCTCGCTGCCCAACTACGAAGCTACAGTGAGGGGGATGCACGTGTCCTTTGGCCCAGACACAGCTCTTTCCCTCAGTCCATTCCTAAGCCCACTCCCAAACACATCTGTTTACAGCTCCAGGACCAGTGAGTTGAAAGGGAGTTGTCTCCCTTCAGTAGCAAGGGAGACTGTGGCCCCAGCGAGGGAGGCCATGGCAGGCAGAGAGCCCGTGCCTGTCTACCCTGAAGTGGGGGAAGAGTTAGGGTTGCGGGTGCTAGTCCGATCACCGGCCCCTCCCTGGGTGACCCTGAGCCCATCTTGTGTGGTGAGAGGCCAGGTAGGCGAGCAGCTCAGCTGTGGGGCTTTGGGCAATTCTTCCTCTCTGAGCACCAGGTGCTTTATTTACATGAGGTGGGAGGGGCTGGGTCAGAATCTGCCCGGTAGATGATCCCTAAAGGCATTTCTGGTCTGACCCTCCCTGTGTCTCGGCTTCTTCCTGCCCTGCTGAGCAGAAGTACCAGCAGGTGGATGAGGAGTTTCTGAGGAGCGACCACCCAGCCGTCCTTCGGTCCCAAGCCCGCTTGCCCGGCTTCAATGGCCTCCGATCCCCCCTGGACACCAGCTCCGTCCTCTACACTGCTGTGCAGCCCAACGAGGGTGACAACGACTATATCATCCCCCTGCCTGACCCCAAACCCGAGGTTGCTGATGAGGGACCACTGGAGGGTTCCCCCAGCCTTGCCAGGTAGCCATTCTGACCTGCAGCCCAAAGCAGTAGGGTGCATAGTGTGTGTGTGTGTGTGTGTGTGTGTGTCTGTCTGTCTGTCTGGGTGTGTGTGTGTGTGTCTGTCTGTGTCTTCATGCCATCAGGCTTGCCTTAGAAGTAAGTTACCTAGGGTGAGTACTTATTCCTGCCAGTGAATAGAAGAGAGAATTGAACTCATTTGACCTTTGATGACCTCGATTGGAAATGGCAGGCTGGTAAGAGAAAGTGGCCTGGGATATATTGTAAGGTAGCTGTTTCTTTAAAGGAGCCTCCACAGGCCATCTACTCTGTCCCCTCTCTAGGCCCTGTCCTAGCCCTAAGGAGGAAAAGAGGAAAATCTAATTCGCATCCCCAGCACCCCATGTATTACTCTATGGTCATCGCCAGCCCTGTGGTCTGTCCTTTAGCACCATGCCCTGAGGACCCCAGGGAGCCTGGCACAGGGAGGCAGAGGTACCTACAGAAGTTCAGGCCAGAATTCAGACTGGGGAGGAGATTCGTGCTTTTCTTTTGCCTCAGGATGTGATGTTACGGTATGGGGAGGGCTTTGGAGGAAGGCCAGCTGTTGCCTGGACTAGATGTTCCCCATGTGGCCAAACCCACGCCCAAAATATTCCAAGGCTCCAAGTAGCCAGTGTATAGAGGAGTTGAGCTCAAAGTTTCAAACAGCTTGGGGTGTGAATGTTGGTGCCCTCAGACAAGCTGCTTCCCCTCTCTGAACCTCAGTTTCCTTAACTGTAAGATGAAAACAGTAAGAACACTTCTATTTGGAGGTTGTTGTGGGGATTAAATGAGATCATTATACATTCAGGCATGCGGGAGAGAGACACTGACGGGTGAGCGATCACCTCGCTCTGCTTTGAAGTCCCAACTCCTATACTTCCCCGCTGTGTGACGCAAGGCAATGATGTAACCTCTCTGAGCTGCACTTGCTCACAGCGCCTGCCTTGCACAGTCTTTACAAGGATTCAGTGAGTTAAAATGTGTAAGGTGCATGCTGCAAGGGTGGATAGACAGAAAGCTCTACGTTAATGCTGGTATTATTTCACTGTGGTTCCCTCCCAGCCTCTCACTCACTTGCCTTCCGCCTCTAGCTCCGCCCTGAATGAAGTCAACACCTCCTCTACCATCTCCTGTGACAGCCCCCTGGAACCCCAAGAGGAACCAGAGCCAGAGCCCCAGCCTGAGTCCCAGGTGGAGCCAGAGCCCAAGCGGCCGCCGGATTCCAGCTGCCCTGGGCCTCGGGCCGAGGCGGAGGACAGCTTCCTGTAGGGGCTGGCCCCCACCCTGCCCTACCCGAAGCTCCCCCTCTACCTCCCAGCACCCTGCGCCTCCAGGCCTGGCCCAGCCTCCCAACAGCCAGGCTGTTCCCTTCAGCTGTCCCCTCTGGAAAGCTTTTGCCCCTGGCACATCACACCCCGACCCCTGGGGCTGGCTTAGGAGGTGAGAGAACTGTAGGGACCATGACCGGTCCTCTGCCTCTGGAGAGCGCATGTGACTCTGAGCCAGGCTTCTCCCAGGGGACTCAGTTTCCCCATCTGTAAGATGGGAAAGGTGGGCTTGGCAACCCACAATCTGGGATTCTCACCCTGGCTGACAGATATGGAGGCTGGAATCGCTGAGGAGATGCTCAAGGTTCATGAGGTGGTAGGTTAACTTTTTTTCCTCTTCAGCCAGCTGCCCCTCAAGGAGCTGCAGCTCTCTCCTTGCACTTTTTCCTGCCCAAGAGCTGGGGAAGGGACCCTAGCATCTCTGGCTCCTGGCTGAGCTAGGGCCTGGCCTTGGACAGTGTTGTCTCATCCAGAAGCCACCTCCCCTCAATGCCAGTCTTTGCTTTCCCAGGCCCAGGCTGGTCTGGGGCCTTCCAAGCTTAATTAATGCTGGGGGCTGAGCCAAGGACAGGACACCCTGGCCTGTAGCCCCTGCCCCAGGCACTCGGGGTACACCTCCCCATAACATGCCTGTGTCCGTGTCTTCCTGGCCCCATGGATCCAGGGGTCTTTTTCCTCATCACTGCCAGTCTTACTCCACTCACCAGAGTCTCCAGGGCCAGATGGGCCCCACGTCTGTGATGAGTGTGTTGACGTGCCTGCAAGAGGTGTCCACATGTATGGGCCAACGTGGCACTGGACCCGCTAAGAGACCTTGGAGGAATCCCTCGCCCTCTGTTTTCCTTGTTGAAAAATGAGCAGGTTGGACTCATTGACTTCTGGTGCCCTGCCAGCACTAACATTCTAGAATATTCCAGGGGTTGCACACTTGCCCAGATGAAGCAAAGATAAACCCTCCAAACCTCTATCCTGGGTTAGTTGGGGTCTGGGGAGGTTCCAGACTACACAGCACACTCCAGGCATTCAGGAACTGTGCCCCTCCCCCAGGCCCCTGGCAAGTCCCCAAAGGCCAGCTGCCCAGGCCTTGACTCTGAGCGACAGCCAGTGTCCTGGAAAGCCCCCAGAAGCTGCCCCAGGGACATGGGGAGACCGTGGGACCCCTCTCAGCACCCACATGACCTCTGGAACTATTCTGGGCAAAGGAGGCCGAGACGGCAAGTCAGACCACCTGACACAGCCCACCACTCGTACCTGCTGTCCAGGTCTGTGCCGCAGACCTAGAGGACAGTGAAAGGACAAGAAACCTTGGATGGGGGACCTGAGGAAGGGGCGCAAGAGGTGGGTACTTTGGAGGGTGTCTTCCCACCTGCCAGCTGCCCCACCCTGAGGCAGGAACCGTAGAACATGGCTTTGTCTGCCCGGGGATGCTCACCTCACTGTGTCTGCCAGCCCAGTTGGCACTGGAGGGAACTGGGGCGTGAGGGCTGTGGCCAAGACTGCTGGCAGGGGAAGGGCTGGAGGGAGGGTGAGGGAAGGTCAGCGCCTCTGGGCACCAGCCCCTTGTGTTGGTTGGCACCTCCCCGCCCCAGGACCCCCGAAGCCTGGTCAAGGAGAGGGCGTGGGTTCTCACTACGGTACCAAAGATGTAATCACCTAGGTTTACAAGTATTTTTAGGACTCACGTTAACTCACGTTTATACAACAGAAGCGCTATTTTGTATGCCATCAACTTTTCTTCTCTGTGTACTTTTTCTTTAAAAGAAAGATTTTAATATTAAACCTGGTGCTTCTCACCCACAGACCTCGTGGTGTCTCGCAGGTTTGGATCCCCGGGCCCGGGAGGTGGCAAGAGTGGGGTAGGGCAGCCGGGCTCGCCCAGCTGTAGGATCCCTGCACAGGGCCCCTCAGCTCAAGTTTTGCTTCCACCTGTGAGACGGGGGTCTTCACACTCCCCCTGGTAGCTCCTCGCTGGTAGCCGGGTGACCTGGACCTCAGGCTTTGGTTTTCCAGGTTGCGAAAGGAGAAGGCTCTTCCGGCTCTGCAGTGCCCGGCTCTGGGTTGGGAGCCTGTGTTCCCCTGCCAGCCCCACTCCGCCCCACCATGTGCTTTGGCTTTGGCCGTTAAGCCAGGCCACCGCCCTCCCTCCCTCCACTCTGCCCACGGGCCCAGATTGAGGCCGGTGTGGCTCATGAGAGGCATCCGCTAAAGCCCAGATCCCAGGCCCCGGTGAGTAGTGGTCGTGTCTCAGGTAGGAGCAGGGCAGATGGACAGAGCACCCAAGGGGTCCAGAGAGCAGGAAGAATGAGGAGAGAGGGTGAAGGAGAGAGGGGAAGAGGAAGGGAGGAAGACGTGGGGTGAGAGCCACCAGGACAAGGCCCGTGGCGGGGGTGGGAAAGGCGGCCCGGCTGGGTCTCTGAGAGCAAAGTCTAGCCAGGCTGGGAGAGGAGTGCGGACCGGCCTCCCATGGTTGCAGCAGCTCGGTGGCATGGGGCTGGCACGAACCAGGCATCTCGGTGTCTGCTGGCCGGCTCAGTACTGGACGTCGGCTCCACTGCCCAGCCCAGGCCTGGGAGACCTGGCGGCAGTAGGAAGCCAGGGCAATAGAGCTGCCAGGGGCCGAGGGCAGGGTGCACAGGTCCTGGACCCAGCCTGGGGCTTCCTGGCCCTCCCGCCTGAGCCCTTTGGGAGGGGTCACCTGAGGTGGAACCAGGTCTCAGCTTGAGATCTGTCACACCTCACTACGTGACCTTGGCCATTCCCTGCTCACTCTGAACTGGGGAAGGGGCCTCTCAGTTTGTTTCTAGGGACAGGCACCTGGTTTTGGAACCACAGGGCTCCCTGGACTGCCTCCAGGAGTCTGGGGCCGTGGCTGCCAGTGGGGAGAGGAACAGAGACGTGGGGCAGCTCTGACTCATGGGCCCAGCCGCCAACTCGGGCGGTTGAGCCACCCCCAGGGAAACCCCGCCTGCTGCAGGGCCCACCCTCCTGGGGGTCCTGGCCTTAGAACCCGTGACCCCGTCTCTCCTGGCTGTGGTAGAAGATGAATAAGCCATACCCAGATCTGCCCTGTAAGGAGAGTAAATCACCACATTCCAGGTGCGGATTACCCTCGCCCGTGGGAAAAGCCTCCATCTGGAGGTCAGGGGACCTCGGCTCCCTCCATCTCAGGCCTGCTCCTTATGGGGCCTTGGGTGGATTATTCAGCCTCAGGCCTCCATTTCCCCAGAGGTAAATGGAGCTAATGATGCCACAGAGGGATAAAGGAGGATAGAGCGCTGGTGCCCACTTACTGAACAGTTACTCTGTACCAGGCCTGTCCTGTTGCTGCACACACTTCTCATTCGCCCTTACATCCACCCTGTCCCCATGTTACAAAGGGGACACCAGTTCACGGGGGGTTGAATTGGCTTGCCCAATGTCATCTGGTCGGTGTGGCAGGGAGGGGATAGGAGCCTGGGCTTGGCCGACCCCCAGGTCAGCCCTAGGGGAGGCGAAGCCCAGGCCAGCTTGCATGGCAGGTGAGTGGGGAAGCCTGGGTCCCAGCCCCGGTCTCCTGACTCCAGACCTCTGGGTCTGTGGGTCTCCAGGAGAAAGCACTGGGGGAGAGGAGAGAGCTAAGGGAGTCTGAGGGCTAAGTGGACATAATAAGCAAGAGTCTGGTGGGGGACTTGGAACCCACAGTCCCCTGTGCAGAGGGGTGCAGGAGCTGGAGGACGGGGGAACCGTAGGTCAACCTCTGCAGGCTCCCGCCACTCAGGCGGGCCCACGGGAACGGGTGAGCTGGAATTTTCCTGCCAGACGATGAGCCACTTGACTACACAATTCTTCCGCCACCCTATTCACAGCCAGCGTCCTTGTTCCTGGAAAAAGAGGGAAGGACTGAAAGCTTTTGCTGAGGGGCCCTGACCCTCAGCTGATGCGGGGCCCCACGACCCCCATTAATGCCCTTTCTTTGAATTAGAGCCCTGTCTCCACAAGGCCTCTTCTATTTCAGTTTCGCATTCAGCTTCATAGTCATTTAAAATTATTTTCACAAAAGCATTTATATAATATATGCTTACACTAAAAAGTATCTATTACCAAATATGTAATATAGAAAGGGACCCTTGAGACCCTGACTCTGTCCCGGTCCCTCACCATTTAGAGTGGGTTCCTATCGGTGGACCCATGTGATGTTCACAGTACAGCCAGGAGACATGCCAAGGGAAGATCCAGGTGAGGAAGCTGAGGCTCAGAGCCGGGAAGTGCTGGCTCAACGTCACACACAGGGAGGCTCATGCCTGCCAGTCTGGTGTCCTTGCTACTGCCTTTCTCAGGGAGTCTCTGAGTCCAGTTCCTGGACACAGAGAGGGCAGCAGGCTGAACCTTGGAGTCAGGGTGCTGACCGTCCACTCGGGGTGAGGCTCCTGGAATTCCCTGGGTAGGCTCCTCCTTGGTGGGGGCTTCTGGGGCTTCTCTGGGCTGTGATGGGTTCCCACAGCTCAGAATACCATCTGCCATGACCTGCCATGACTTTTGGGGCCTGATGAAGGGGGCCCAGCCTGGGGCAGAGGGTGGCCCTTCTCAGGATCCAGCAGGGACTCAGGGACATCACAGAAGCCAGACTATCTCTCTGTGGTCCCCCTCCCACTGGCTCAGCTCCTGCCCTTCTCTCTGGTCCCCCTTTGGCATGCTTGTCTGCCCTCTCCAACAGCTCCCTACGCCTCCACCCCCCGCTTAGGGCTCCTTTCCTCCTAGCACGGTTGGGACAGTTCCAGTCTCTTTCTGGTTTGGGGTTTTGTGGGTAATCACTGCAAGGAACTAGAAAGTCACAAACACAGGGAAGTAACAAAGCTTCTGGAAAATCACAGAATTCTCAGAGTGGTTGTTCCCCTTCTGAAGGGAAAAGATGGCAGCTTCCGCACCTGAAAGTTTTTCTTCTCCGTTACTGATCTTCTTGAAGCCTACTATGATCTTGGCTCTCCTTTGCTCAAACACCTTTGATGGGTCCCCACAGCCCAACAAACAAAGTCCAGACATCCTCATGTGGTCTTTAAGGCCCTTCCTGACCTGCCTCCAACCTCTCCTGTTCCCTCCCCACATCTGCCCTCAAGGCCTGTCTACCCCTGTGTGGCTACAAGCTGTCCAACCTTCCAACAGTGCACAAGGCTTCCCTTTTCTCCACATCCTTACCAACACCTATCACTTGTCTTTTTGATAACAGCCATTCGAACAGGTGTGAGGTGATACCTCATTGTGGTTTTGATTTGATTTCTTGATTAGTGATGTACATCTTCTCATGTGCCTGCTGGCCATATGTAGATCTTCTTTGCAAAAATGTCTATTCAGTTCCTCTGTCCATGTTGTAATTGGATTTCTTTTTTTTTTTTTTGCTATTGAGTTGTATGTGTTACTTATATTTTGGATATTAACCCCTTATCAGATTTATAATTTGCCAATATTTTCTCCCACTTCATAGGTTACCTTTTCATTTTGTTAGTTTTTGCTGTGTAGAAGCCCCACCTCTGCATTTCTGTTGGTGCTGTGCTTACCACCTAGGACTCCCAGCCCTCTATGACTGGAAGGCAAAGTCTTGCTCTAACTTCCAGCCCAGCCCAAAGCCACCTCCTCCAAGAAGCCTTCCTAATACTCAGCTGGAAGTGGATTCTTTTCCCAGTCCTTTGCTTGTGCCTCTGATGGGCCCTCATGTTTTTCTGACAGCCTCAGTCCCCTGATGTCCTATGTGCTCTCTCACTTCCAAGCCTTTACCATGCTGTCTCTCCTTCCTAGAATATTCCCTACTCCTCCCTGCACCTCTCCCCAACTCCTTCTCAGTTTAGGCAGACTCTTCGTTGTCTTCAGTGTTCCCAGGATGTCCTGCAACTCCACTGATGTCCTAGTTCATCTTCACCCCAGGCTGTGAGCTCCAAAGGGGAGGGACCATGCCTGCCATGTTCAGCACTGTCCCTAAGGCCAAGCAGAGAGTCAACACTTGATAAACATTTGTTGACTGCACTTCACCTGCATTATTGCCTCACTGGATCTGAGTTAGTAACCCTTCCCCTGTTTTACAGATGAAAAAAACAGAGAGGCCATGGACCTGGCTGTGGTCACACAGCTATGAGTGGGGAATGTCATTCCCAGTCTGTCTGGCTCCAAAAACCAAGCCACTCCCCTCTACCCTTGACCTTTCTGAGAGCCCCAGCCACTGCTGAAGGCAGGTGGTTAAAAACATGGTCTCTGGGGCTGAGTTCCTGAGTTCAAATCCAGCTCTGCAACTTATCAGCTGTGTGACCCTGGGCAGAACACATCTCTCTCTGAGCCTGTCTTTCCTCATCTATAACATGGAATAATTATAGCTATCCCCTTAGGCGATTGTGAGGATCATATGAGATGACCTGTATAAAGAGATTAGTCTAGAGATTGGCACAAAGAAAGTGCCCAGTGGACAGGGGGGACTCAAGACAGCCCCTCCTTATGCAACCACTTTACTGCAATTACTAATGACACCCCTTTTGGTCTCAAAGGTCCTCGTTTGGATGATAAATCATAGCAATATAGACTGATATCAGTATTATCACCTGCATTATAGTATCACCACTTAGGACAGGGAGGGCCTTGGAGGCAGAAAACTGCCCTAAACTGCCCTGACTCCACTTCACTGAGTCTAAAAATCAGTGGATCAGAATGGTCAGGTATACCACAGGCTCAAGAGGCAGGAAAACCCCCACCAGCTGTATGACCTTGAGAAAGTGACTTAACTCCTCTGAGCCTTGGAATAATAACCACACCTACCTCTAGGGTTGAGGATTCAGTGAGAAAATTCCAAAGAGAGCTTGGCATGCTGCCTGACATGTGGTGAGAACCTGATAAACCTCGCAGGCCTGCAAGTGAAAAGAGAACTGAGATGGGTGTGAACCCAGAAGGCTTGGGATGCATAGGCAGAACCCCTGCCAGCCTGTCAGGGACAGGTAGGGAGTCCAAACTTTTGGAGTTATAGCTGGGTGAACAGAAGTGACAGCTTCCTCTGATCTCTGGGACAGAGACAGGTTCTACTGAGGTGGCCTATGTCAGCCCTCGGGGTCACTGTGACCTCCATCCCCCTGGGTAGCCACATCCTTTCTCCACCTCAACGCCCTCCACCAGGGAGGGGTCCCCGCCAGCCCAGATCAGGGACTTTGTGAGAATCGAATGGAAGCTGAGCGCCCAGTCCTGAGACCAGACACAAACTTCACCTACATCTTAGAGATTCTCCGCTTTCCTCAAGGCCATCCGTGGGCTTTGGAGGACAATGGCCTCAGACACAAGGAAGCATCAGAATCCCCTAGAGAGCTTGTTTCCTGTGCAGGTTCCCATATCCCACCTCTAATTCCACAGGCCTGGGATGGCCCTGGAATCTGCATTTTAACAGGTACCCCTGTGATTCTGAGGCTGGGGTCCCTGGACTGTACTTGGACCCAGACTGTACTTGGAGGTACACCCCCGCTTCCAGTTCCCATGAAGAACCCTGGCCTGTAGGATAAAGCCTAAAACCCCAGCCGCATGGTCAGGGACACTTTGCACTTGGACCTCGCCCCTTCCTACTTCTGCCTCTGCTCCCTTCCTCTGGCCGGCCACAGGGAGCTCTGACTTTTCGCCCTCTCTGCCCTCATACCGGTCACACTCCTGGGTTTCCTTTCTGCCTGGAGGACTCCTCCAAGGACCAACTCCAAAGCCACTGCTCTGGAAACCCTCGAAGCATCTCCATCCTATCCCCCCATGCCACCTGATTGTGCCCCTGTCACCACACGAAGGGGCTCCTTCCAAATATATTGGACTTGAAAAAGTTAACGTCACATTGCTGACCCTGCATATTGTTGAAGATCTGATGAGGGTGAGGATGACCAGATGTGTTGGGAGACCAGGTCCCAGGAGGACCGCTAAGGGATGAAGTGCTTGCCCTAGAGACGTGGTGCCTCCAGGGGCCACAGGGGCTGCCCCCACACAGCTGGCCTGTTGGGGGACAGGGAACAGAGTTGCCGGGGGATCCTGAAAGCAGCACCAGTAGTGACAGGTGAGTACCCCAGGGAGACAGATCTGTTCCCTGGTAGGGAAGCATGGGCTACAGCTTTCTAACTACAAGAGGTACACAGGTGACCTGCCAGGAATGCTGTGAGTGTGTGGGGAATGGTATTGGCCAATTGACCTGGCAGCCGGGAGGGGTATCCTGGACCTGAGTCCCTGAGAATCCCAGTACTGCCTCTAAGTCTTCCCCAAAGTGACTGTGTGACCTGAGTTAAGTCACTTACCCTCTCTGACCTTTCTTTTTCTTATCTCTAGTGGAGATACTATGCACTTCACTGAGTCCCTGTGGCCCAGGCGTCTATGAGAAAATGGAAATGAAAGTGCCTTGTAAACAATGGCTCAGGCTTCCTAAGCAAGACACAAAACCCAGGAACCAGAAATGAAAAGACCAGCAAATTTGACAACAACAAAGTAAAACTGCTCTGTAAATAGAGTTACCAGAAAAGAAAGTTGAAAGAGAAGTGGTGGACTGGGGGAGAATATTTTCAACATACCTGATAATAGGGTTAATAGACATAATACAGAATATAAATAGTGCCAACAAATCAATAAAAGACAAGAAACAAACGGGAAAATGAGGCAAGGATATCTGTAGAAGAAATCCAAATAGCCAATATACATGTTAAAAAGACAATCACTTTACCATCAACCTCACAAATGCATATTAAATCTCAATGAAATAACATTTCTTTTCTATCAGATTGGGAACATCTTTAAAGGTCAGTAAAAGCCAATGTCAGCAAGAACGTAGTGTAGCTGGTTTCCTACACACTGTTGATAGGAATGCACATTTACACAGTCTTTTTTTAAATTTATTTTAATTTATTTATTTTTGGCTGCGTTGGGTCTTCCTTACTGAGCGCGGGCTGTCTCTAGTTGTGGCAAGAGGGGGCTACTCTTCGTTGCAGTGTGTGGGTTTCTCATTGCGGTGGTTTGTCTTGTTGCGGAGCACGGGCTCAAGGCATGCAGGCTCAGTAGTTGTGGCTCACGGGCTCTAGAGCGCAGCCTCAGCAGTTGTGGTGCACGGACTTAGTTGCTCCACGGCATGTGGGATCTCTCCGGAACAGGGCTCAAACCCGTGTCCCCTGCATTGGCAGACGGATTCTTAACCACGGCGCCACCAGGGAAGCCCTACACAGCCCTTTTTGGAGAGCAGTTTAACAGAGCCTCCACATTTTACTGGACCCACCCTTGGACCAAGCAATCCGGAATGGATCCCGCTCACATGATGGCACACACGCACAATCATTTAGGTGCTCGGATGTGCACCGCAGCATTGTTTACAGTGGAGAAAAATCAAGTAACTAAAGTGTCCATTCAGTAGAGGAATGGTGAAAAAAATTATGGTACATTCATCTCATGAATACAATGTAGCAATTTCAAAACTGAGGTAGATCTCAGCGTATTGACATGGAAAGACTTCTAAGATGTGTGATTAAGTGATAAACCCGAAGCCCCACAGTGCAATAAACAGCATTTATTACTGCTTTTTAAAACCACACAGTATGGCTGAGGGGACGGATGAATGGACCCATGGATGAGCATATAGCTGTGTGGACAAAAGTCAGGAAGGGTAGAGCATATACATGATTCGTACCAGTGGCTGTTGCTGGGAAAGGGGCTGTGGTTGGGAGCAGGGTTTGTGGGGGGGACTTCCATCCGGGGGGAGAACAGATCCCTCTGTATGTATGACTATCTTGCAGTACACACTGTGGGGAAACAGGACCATAGCGTGCTGCTGGGAAGGGATTCCTGGCACTGCTGCTCTCTGCCTGGGTTCTGTACCTGCCAGTGGCCAGCTAGCTGCTCTGCTAATGGCCTTTGTTGTTCATTTCTTTCTAAATACCCTTCTTCTTGTCTTCCCTTCCTCTGACTGGCAAAACCCAACCCTCCCCAGGCTTGGCATTTATCCCAGATCAATACATTACCAGTTAGCTTTCCTACTATAGCATTCAAACCAATAAAACATCACAAATCTACAATAATAATAAACAACATTTATTTCTCTCTCATCTACACCTTGTGCGGCTGATCTTGTTGGACTCAGGGTTCACTCATGCATCTACATGGCGACTGGGGATTCTGCTCCAGGCTGGGCTCCGCAGAGGTACCTTAGCTGGTGCAGCTCTGCCTCACATGTTTCTCATCCTCGCCTTAGGACCAACAGGCCAGCTCCGTGATGCTAGAAGCATCTTCTTGTGTCTCTGCAGAGATTTGTCCGTTTTATCTAACTTGTTGAAGTGATGTACCTAGAGCGTTTTACAGGATTCCCTTTTTATCCTTTTAGTGTCTGTACACTAAAACGGTGATGTTGGTGATGATGTCCACTCTGATTCCTGACATTTGTAACTTGTGTCTTTCTTGTTTTGTTTTTCTTGAATATTTTATTCTTTTTTTTTTTTTTTCAATGAAACGGCTTTTGGCTTTACGGATTATTCTCTGACATTTTCTGGATTTCATTCATTTCTGCTGTTATCCTCTTTCCTCCCTTATCGTTGCTATAGGTTTAATTTGTTCTTTTCTGGTTTCTTCAGGTAGAACTCAGATCATTGATTATTTTTTCATTCAATTAAAAACATTGTCTAATTTCCCCTGAGATTTCTTCTTTGACTCGTGGGTTGTTTATAAGTATTCAATTTCCGTATGTTCGTATCTCCCAGTTGTTGTTCTGTTAATGATTTCAAGTTTAATTCTGTTATGGTACATGAAATACTTTGTATGATTTAGATATTTAAAGTCTTTATGCTTTTAAAATTTTTAATGGCTTTTCTTATACATGAGTATATGGTACATCTTGGTGACTGCTCCATGTGTCCTTGGGAAGAATGTGTATTCTCTTGTTGTTAAGAATATTCTCTAAATATCAATTAGGTCAAGTCCGTTTGTACTTTAGTTCAGGTGTTTTATATTCTTAATTTCTCTGTACTTGTACCATCTGTTCCAGAGAGAGATGTGTCACCAGAGATTTGTCTATCTGTTCTTTCAGTTCTCAGTTTTGTTTCATGTATTTAGAAGCTCTCTTCTAAGGTGCACATACATTGGGGATAGTTGTATTTTGGATAATTGACTTCTTTGTCATTATGTAATATTCTTGATGATTTCCTAGAAATATTCCTTGTTCTGATGTCTGCTCTGTCTGAGATTAATACAGCACTCTAGCTGTTTTTTTGTTTTTTGATTACAGTTTCCATGGAATACCTTTTTCCATCCTTTTACTTTTATCCTACCTATGTCTTTATATTTAAAGTGGTTTCTTTTTTTTCATCGTTATTGAGGTATAGTTGATTTATAATGTTGTGTTAGTTTCAGGTGTAAAGCAAAGTGATTCATATATATATATATATATATAATTTAGAATCCTTTCCATTATAAGTTATTACGAGATATCGAATGCAGTTCCCTGTGCTATAAAGTAGGTCCTTGTTGTTTATATATTTTATATATAGTAGTGTGTAGCTGTTAATCCCAAACTCCTAATTTATCCCACCTTCCCCTTTGGTACCATAAGTTTGTTATGTCTGAGAATCTGTTCCTCTTTTGTAAATAAGTTCATTTGTATAATTTTTAGATTTCACATACAAGTGATATATGATATTGTCTTTCTCTGTGTGACTTACGTCACTTAGTATGATAATCAGTAGGTCATGTTGCTGCAAATGGCATTACTTCATTCTTTTTTATGGCTGAGTGATATTACATCATATATATATATGTGCCACATATTCTTTATCCATTCCTCTGTCGATGGACACTTAGATAGCTTCCATGACTTGGCTGTTGTGAACAGTCCTGCTATGAACATTGGGGTAAATGTATCGTTTTGAATTAGAGTTGTCGTCTTTTCCAGTTTTATGCCCTGGAGTGGGATTGCTGTATCATAAGGTAGCTCTATTTTTAGCTTTTTAGGGAACCTCCATACTGTTCTCCATAGTGGCTGCACCAGCTTACATTGTAAAGTGGGTTTCTTGTAGAAAGCAAATATTCGGTTTTGCTTTTTATCCAGCATGACAATGTCCTTTAACTGGTGTAGAGCTGACCCGTGAACACTGGGTGTTCATCCACATATCGCTCATCGTCATCCCTCTGTATCCAACGTTCCCCCTCATCCGGGGGGTCAACCAAGGCAAGGCCCTCAAATCTGTCTCCTTGGCAGCCAACCTCATAATAAAGCTCTTCCTTCTCTCAAAGGCCAGTCTCATAATCTTGGCTTTTATGCACGTTGGGTAGCGAGCCCTTGCTCAGTAACAGTTTTGGACTCCATGAAGGGACTCAGTCTTGTGACAGCCTGCCCGAGGCACTGTAGCCCCTGGCGGAGTGTGGGCTCTCACCGCAGACCCTGAGTGGCCACCTAGACCAAATTCCTGTAAAGGGTCAGCTGTCGAGTTCCTGCTTCCCCGCTGTGGCCCTCCAGGCCCCTCAGTGCTCCTTTCACTTTTGAGAGAAGAAACAGCTCCGAAATCACATGTCTTTGGGGGTGAGTAAGCTTGTTAAAATGCACCAGTGCTTATATTGTTGAATAATCTCATCAGGATTGTGGGTGAGAGTCCCACCTTAAGAGAGACACTCTAAAAGGTTGTAGCCACTGAGGTACCAAAGGATCAATCAGGTTAGAATCAGAATCCCTGAGTTAGAGCCCCATGCCTTTTGTTTGCCTATGTCTGACTGTTTCCTTTGTTAGGATTGGTTAACAAAGGGGCTCTAACTGTTTCCTTTGTTAGCGGTTGGTTCCTGGATGACTATAGCAAAACTTTCTGGAACCAGGATTAAAGGGGTTGGGCGGGGGCGGTCCTCTGACCCAGGAGGTAAAAGCCATCTCTCCCTGACTAGAGAGCTTGCCTTACAGAGCTGTTGGGAGTTTTCACCTGTGCCTAATATAATTACCTGGCCGTATTGATAAAGGTGTGTATTCTTAAACCAGCCCAGATTACCTTGTTGGGGCGAGAGGGTAAAGGGGAAATGAGGGAGCATGAAGCAGGAAAATCTCGACCCCAGAAGAACGTCACCCGTGTCTGGGTTAAAGGAATTTCATACAATTGGACGTTTTCGGTTTTCCTCACTGAGAGTTTTAACCCTCTTTTGCATGAGCCAAACTAGCAGGGAGTTAGCATTGAAATGCTTTTCAGTGTGTGTGTGTGTGTGTGTGTGTGTGTATGAAAGTTTGCCGGAGGAACAAGCATTGGTGGTGATGCTAAAGGCCACATGCTATATGGAGGTCTTGGGCGGAATGTATTCTACCTGGAAATTTCCCAGGTGCTGAGCTGAGCTTCTCTTTGATTTCTGCTCGGGAGGTAAAATGTTTCGATCATCTACCTAGAAATTAAATCCCAACATGCCCACAAAGGAAGTCAGGGCTTGGGTATTTCAACCTGTATACTCCTGAATTCGTCTCTCAAATTCAGCTCTGAGTCTCAGACAGCCTCCTCACTTTGGTTTCTTTAAGGTGATCCTGTCATTTCTTCCACCTGCCTCCCCATGAGATAAATTTATCCAGGCGGTGCGTGAGACAGAGCCTGGGCACTCCCAGGCCCCTCTGCAATAGGCACGCCTGCCCTCAGCACTCGGGGGGAAACTCTTAGGAGCCTCTGAGCACCGTGGCTGCAGTCTCGGAACTGCCAGGACAGATTTCTTGGCAGACAGGCAGCACGCGTGATGTTTAGGCTACAGTGCTTGGCAACCATCTTTAATGGAAACCTTTTCAGTGTTCCCTAAGGGAACCCTCAAATCCAAGCTGTTCATCTTTGAGACTCTCCATTCCCCTTTGTGATTCTCCAGGGAATTCTTTTTTTGTCTTTTTAAGTGAATGGTTTTACTTATCTATTTTTTTTTGGCTGCGTTGGGTCTTGGTTGTTGCATGCGGGCTCTTCTCTAGTTGGGGCGAGCGGGGCTATCGTGCTTGTGGTGCACGGGCTTTTATGAGTTACTGAGGGAAGGCCATTTTCTAGAGATTTGCAGTCCATACACTGTTCTCAGCCCTTTGGTTTGAAACCTGGGATATTGACTAAGACTTTGACTTAGGGGTTGCCTGTTTTCATGCGCTCTCTCCCAAACATCCATTCTCAGGGGGGCAAGCTAACCCCTCAGAACAGGCACTAAGATGGAGAGTGGTTGGAGGGGCAAGCGGCCCGTGTGCCCAGGTGCTGCCTATATAGGAACAAAGGGTGCTGGTAGCCACAAATTGGCAAGTCCTGGTGCTTTCCTTCATCTCCCGTGAACGCCCAGGTTTTCCAGGTGCAGCCAGCATTGCAGCATCACGAGGACCTGAGTCTCTGATAAGACTGCTGCTTGGTGTGCGGCCCCAACCACAAAGGCTGGGAAGAAGCGGCAGGCGTTTGGTGAAGGTGGTTGTTCCAGCCTCTTGTGGGGTTTTGCTGGCCAAGAAGTAAACTATCTTGAGTGCTGCAGCGGAGGAAACCCAGTCAGCCAGCTGCAGAGCCCAGCTTCACTAAGTGCTTCTTTTTCTTCGAGGAACGGCTCCTGGCTGTGCTAGCGTCAGCTCTGTGCCGTGCACTGCGGTTATCAACTTTCCTCAGATCAAGAGTAGCAGGTACGTCTGACCTCCGCTGGTTTTTCTAAGTTATTTTGCCAAGTAAGAATTTGTAGAAGAGATGTAAAATTATGGTTCAAGGAAGGACCCTCACTAAAACCTGTTCTCCCCGGTGGATTTTAAGGTGTATTCTTTTTGTTTTGTATTTTGTTTTTATTTTCCTGCGGTACTCGGGCCTCTCACTCTTGTGGCCGCTCCCGTTGCGGGGCACAGGCTCCGGAAGCGCAGGCTCAGCGGCCATGGCTCACGGGCCCAGCCGCTCGGCGGGAATGTGGGATCTTCCCCAACCGGGGCACGAACCCGTGTCCCCTGCATCGGCAGGCGGACTCTCAACCACTGCGCCACCAGGGAAGCCCTAAGATGGATTCTTAACCACGGCGCCACCAGGCGAGCCCTACACAGCCTTTCTTGGAAGGCAGTTTAACAGTGCCTCACATTTTACTGGACCCACCCTTGGACCCAAAAATCCGGAATGGATCCCGCTCAGATGATGGCACACACGCACAATCATTTAGGTGTTTGGAAGTGCACCGCAGCATTGTTTACAGTGGGGAAAAATCAAGTAACTAAAGTGTTCATACAGTAGAGGAATTGTGAAAAAGTTATGGTACATTTATCTTATGAACACAATTTAAAAACTGAGGTAAATCTCTATGTATCGACGTGGAAAGACTTCTAAGATGTGTGATTAAGTGATAAACCCGAAGCCCCACAGTGCAATAAATAGCATGTACTACTGCTTTTTAAAACCACACAAGGGCTTCCCTGGTGACGCAGTGGTTGAGAGTCCGCCTTCCAATGCAGGGGATGCGGGTCCGTGCCTCAGTCTGGGAAGATCCCACATGCCGCGGAGCAGCTGGGCCCGTGAGCCATGGCCGCTGAGCCTGCGCGTCTGGAGTCTGTGCTCCGCAACCGGAGAGGCCACAACAGTGAGAGGGCCGCGTACCGCAAAAAAAAAACAAAAAACCACACAATATGGCTGAGTGGATGGATGAATGGATCCATGGATGAGCATATAGCTGTGTGGACAAAGGTCAGGAAGGGTAGAGCATATACAGGATTCGTACCAGTGGCTGTTGCTGGGAAAGGGGCTGTGGTTGGGAGCAGGGTTTGTTGGGGGGACTTCCATTCGGGGGGAGAACAGATCCCTCTGTATGTATGACTATCTTGCAGTACGCACTGTGGGGCAACAGGACCATAGCGTGCTGCTGGGAAGGGATTCCTGGCACCGCTGCTCTCTGCCTGGGTTCTGTACCTGCCAGTGGCCAGCTAGCTGCTCTGCTAGTGGCCTTTGCTGTTCATTTCTTTCTAAATGCCCTTTCTTTTTTCTTCCCTGCCTCTGCCTGGCAAAACCCAACCCTCCCCAAGCTTGGCACTTATCCCAGATCAATACATTACTAGTTAGCTTCCGTTCTATAGCATTCAAACAAAACCCCACAAATCTACAATAATAATAACATTTATTTCTCTCTCATCTACACCTTGTGCGGCTGATCTTGTTGGACTCAGTAGGGTTGACTCATGCATCTACATGGCGACTGGGGATTCTGCTCCAGGCTGGGCTTAGCAGAGGTACCTTAGCTGGTGCAGCTCCACCTCACATGTTTCTCATCCTCGCCTTAGGACCAGCAGGCCAGCTCCGTGATGCTAGAAGCATCTTCTTGTGTCTCTGCAGAGATTTGTCCGTTTTATCTAACTTGTTGAAGTGATGTACCTAGAGCGTTTTATAGTATTCCCTTTTTATCCTTTTAGTGTCTGTACACTATAACGGTGTTGTTGGTGATGATGTCCACTCTGATTCCTGACATTTGTAACTTGTGTCTTTCTTGTTTTGTTTTTCTTGAATAGTTTATTCTTTTTTTTTTTTCAATGAAACGACTTTTGGCTTTACGGATTATTCTCTGACATTTTCTGGATTTCTTTCATTTCTGCTGTTATCCTCTTTCCTCCCTTATAGTTGCTATGGGTTTAATTTGTTCTTTTCTGGTTTCTTAAGGTAGAACTCACACCATTAGACAATGTTTTTAATTGAATGAAAAAAATAATCAATTTCCCTTGGGATTTCTTCTTTGACTCCTGGGTTGTTTATTAGACTGTTGTTCAATTTCCATATGTTCGGATTTCCCAGTTGTTGTCCTGTTAATGATTGCAAGTTTAATTCTGTTATGGCACATGAAATACTTTGTATGATTTAGATATTTAAAGTCTTTATGCTTTTAAAATTTTTAATGTTTTTTCATATACATGAGTATATGGTACATCTTGGTGACTGCTCCATGTGTCCTTGGGAAGAATGTGTATTCTCTTGTTGTTAAGAATATTCTCTAAATATCAATTAGGTCAAGTCGGTTTGTACTTTAGTTCAGGTGTTTTATATTCTTAATTTCTCTGTACTTGTACCATCTGTTCCAGAGAGAGATGTGTCACCAGAGATTTGTCTATCTGTTCTTTCAGTTCTCAGTTTTGTTTCATGTATTTAGAAGCTCTCTTCTAAGGTGCACATACATTGGGGATAGTTGTATTTTGGATAATTGACTTCTTTGTCATTATGTAATATTCTTGATGATTTCCTAGAAATATTCCTTGTTCTGATGTCTGCTCTGTCTGAGATTAATACAGCACTCTAGCTGTTTTTTTGTTTTTTGATTACAGTTTCCATGGAATATCTTTTTCCATCCTTTTAATTTTATCCTACCTATGTCTTTATATTTAAAGTGGGTTTTTTCATTGTTATTGAGGTTTAGTTGATTTACAATGTTGTAGTTTCAGGTGTAAAGCAAAGTGATTCAGATATATAATTTAGATTCATTATAAGTTATTACAAGATATTGAATGTAGTTCCCTGTGCTATAAAGTAGGTCCTTGTTGTTTATATATTTTATATATAGTAGTGTGTAGCTGTTAACCCCAATCTCCTAATTTATACCCCCATTCCTCTTTGGTAACCGTAAGTTTGTTATGTCTGAGAATCTGTTCCTCTTTTGTAAATAAGTTCATTTGTATAATTTTTAGATTTCACATACAAGTGATATATTGTCTTTCTCTGTGTGACTTACATCACTGAATATGATAATCTGTAGGTCATGTTGCTGCAGGTGGCATTAGTTCATTCTTTTTTATGGCTGAGTGATATTCCACTATATGTGTTTATATATTTATATTTATTTATGCCACATCTTTTTTTTTAACATGATATCACTTTTGGAATCCGAAAAATAGCACAAATGGATTAATTTACAAAACAGAAAGAGTCTCACAGACATAGAGACCAAATTTATGGTCACAGAAGCGGGGGAAGAGATAAATTAGGAGTATGAGATTAACAGAGGCACACTGCCATATATAAAATAAACAACAAGGATTTACTGTTACAGCACCGGGAACTATATTCAATATCTTACAATAAACTATAAGAAAAGAATTGAAAAAAAGAATATATGTGTTTAAACAAATTACTTTGCTGAGTACCTGAAACTAACACAATACTGTAAATCAATTATACTTTAATGAAAAAATGAAAATTTTCACTAGAGTACGGACGATGGGGTGACAGGGAGAGGTGGGGCTGAAGAGAGCAAAGGGTCTGGGTCACAGAGGGTCTATATGGTGAGACTTGTATATTCTGATCATCTCTTGCTAACAGTGGGATCTGCAGAAGTGGGACACAGGGGGCCTGGGGTTCAATCAGCTCTAATACCAACCAGCAGCAGGTTCATCACTTCTGTTCTCATCTTCTCAGTTACCATATTGGTATGATCAAGCTGACCCATCTCCTAGCAGCAAAGGCAGGAACTAGAGCAACCCAGGGCCCCACAGGGCTAAGATGCTGAGGACAAAGCTTGCTGTTCTGCTCTCTCAAGAATTGTCACGTAAACGTCCCTCCCCGAAAGAAGACGCTGAGCTCTCCCTTCCAGGCTAATGTGTTTTTAGAAAGTTAAGTTCTCCAGGTGTTGCCCATTTCAGATGGGTCCAGGACATGTTGGAAATTGAGAGGCCCTTAGCCTCTTGCAAACAGGCTGGGAGAGTCTTAGGTCAAAGCCCAAAGGAGAAGGCTGTGAGATTGTTCATTGGCATCCAGGAGAGATGAAGCTTGTTCCAATAATTCTCTCTGCTCTTCACTCCAGGCTCTGCCAGAATGCAGGACTGTTGGAAAGTGGGAATCCTGACAGGTTCTGGGAAACAAGAGGAGGCTATGCCACATCTTCTTTATCCATTCCTCTGTCGATGGACACTTAGATCGCTTCCATGACTTGCTTGTTGTGAATAGTGCTGCTATGAACATTGGGGCACATGTATCTTTTTGATTATTAGAAATAAAGATGAAATTAGAGTTTTCGTCTTTTCCAGTTATATCCCCCTGGAGTGGGATTGCTGGATCATATGGTAGCTCTATTTTTAGTTTTTTAGGGAACCTCCATACTGTTCTCCATACTGGCTGCACCAAATTACACTCTAAAGTGGGTTTCTTGTAGAAAGGAAATATTGGTTTTGCTTTTTTATCCAGCATGACAATGTCCTTTAACTGGTGTAGAGCTGACCCGTGAACACTGGGTGTTCATCCACCTATTGTTTATCGTCATCCCTCTGTATCCAAGGTTCCTCCTCATCCGGGGGGTCAACCAAGGCAAGGCCCTCAAATCTGGCCAGTCTCATAATCTTGGCTTTTATGCACATTGGGTAGCGAGCCCTTGCTCAGTAACAGTTTTGGACTCCATGAAGGGACTCAGTCTTGTGACAGCCTGCCCGAGGCACTGTAGCCCCTGGCGGAGTGTGGGCTCTCACCGCAGACCCTGAGTGGCCACCTAGACCAAATTCCTGTAGAGGGTCAGCTGTCGAGTTCCTGCTTCCCCGCTGTGGCCCTCCAGGCCCCTCAGTGCTCCTTTCACTTTTGAGAGAAGAAACAGCTCCTAAATCAGATGTCTTTGGGGGTGAGTAACCTTGTTAAAATGCACCAGTGCCTATATTGTTGAATAATCTCATCAGGATTGTGGGTGAGAGTCCCACCTTAAGAGAGACACTCTAAAAGGTTGTAGCCACTGAGGTACCAAAGGATCAATCAGGTTAGAATCAGCATCCCTGAGTTAGAGCCCCATGCCTTTTGTTTGCCTATGTCTGAGTGTTTCCTTTGTTAGGATTCGCTAATAGGCGTTGGACCTTGGATGAGTATAGCAAAACTTTCTGGAACTAGCATTAATGGGGGGATGTGGGGTCCTCTGACCCAAGAGGTAAACGCCATCGCTCCCTGACTAGAGAGCTTGCCTTACAGAGTTGTCGGGAGCTTTCACCTCTGCCTAATGTAATTACCTGGTGGTATTGATAAAGGTGGGTATTCTTAATGAAACCAGCCCAGATTACCTTGTTGGGGTGAGACGGTAAAGGGGAAATGAGGGAGCGTGAAGCAGGTAAGTCTCCACCCCCATAAGAATGTCACCCGTGTCTGGGTTAAAGGAATTTCATACAATTGGACATTTTGGGTTTCCCTCACTGAGAGTTTTAACCCTCTTTTGCATGAGCCAAACTAGCAGGGAGTTAGCATTGAAATGCTTTTCAGTGTGTGTGTGTGTGTGTGTGTGTGTGTGTATGAAAGTTTGCTGGAGGAACAAGCATTGGTGGTGACGCTAAAGGCCACATGCTATATGGAGGTCTTGGGCGGAATGTATTCTACCTGGAAATTTCCCAGGTGCTGAGCTGTGCTTCTTTTTGATTTCTGCTCGGGAGGTAAAATGTTTCGATCATCTACCTAGAAATTAAATCCCAACATGCCCACAAAGGAAGTCAGGGCTTGGGTGTTTCAACCTGTATACTCCTGAATTCATCTCTCAAATTCAGCTCTGAGTCTCAGTCAGCCTCCTCACTTTGGTTTCTTCAAGGTGATCCTGTCATTTCTTTCACCTGCCTCCCCATAAGGTAAGTTTATCCAGGTGGTGCGTGAGACAGAGCCTGGGCTCTCCCAGGCCCCTCTGCAATAGACACGCCTGTCCTCAGCACTCGGCTGGGGCGGGGGGGGGGAACTCTTAGGAGCCTCTGAGCACCGTGGCTGCAGTCTCGGAACTGCCAGGACAGATTTCTTGGCAGACAGGCAGCACGCGTGATGTTTAGGCTACAGTGCTTGGCAACCACCTTTAATGGAAACCTTTTCAGTATTCCCTGAGGGAAGCTTCAAATCCAAGCTGGTCATCTTTGATACTTTCCATTCTCCTTTGTCGATTCTCCAGGGAATTCTTTTTTTAATTTTTAAGTCAATGGTATTTTTTTTTTTTTTTCTGTGGCTGCTTTGGGTCTTGGTTGCTGCGCGTGGGCTTTTCTCTAGTTGTGGCGAGCGGGGCTACTCTTCCTTGTGGTGCGTGGGCATTTATGAGTGCCTGAGGGAAGGCATTTTCTAGAGATTTGCAGTCCATAGACTGTTCTCAGCTCTTGGGTTTGAAACCTGGGATATTGACTAAGACTTTGACTTAGGGGTTCCTTGTTTTCGTCCTCTCTCTCACCAAACATCCATTCTCGGGTGGGGGCAGCTAACCCCTCAGAAGAGGCACTAAGGTGGTGAGTGGTTGGCAGGGCAAGTGGCCTGTGTGCCCAGGTGCTGCCTATATAGGAACAAAGGGTGCTGGTAGCCACAAATTGGCAAGTCCTGGTGCTTTCCTTCATCTCCCGTGAACGCCCAGGTTTTCCAGGTGCAGCCAGCATTGCAGCATCACGAGGACCTGAGTCTCTGATAAGACTGCTGCTTGGTGTGCGGCCCCAACCGCAAAGGCTGGGAAGAAGCGGCAGGCGTTTGGTGAAGGTGGTTGTCCCAGCCTCTTGTGGGGTTTTGCTGGCCAAGAAGTAAACTATCTTGAGTGCTGCAGCGGAGGAAACCCAGTCAGCCAGCTGCAGAGCCCAGCTTCACTAAGTGCTTCTTTTTCTTCGAGGAACGGCTCCTGGCTGTGCTAGCATCAGCTCTGTGCCGTGCACTGTGGTTATCAACTTTCCTCAGATCAAGAGTAGCAGGTACGTCTGACCTCCGCTGGTTTTTCTAAGTTATTTTGTAAGGTAAGAATTTGTGGAAGAGATGTAAATTTATAGTTCAATTGAGGACCCTCAGTAAAACCTCTTTTGCCTCTCTCAGAGCCAAATGATTTTTATTTATTACATCTGTCTCCTCCTTGGGTACTCTCGCTCTTCCCTGTACTCAGTTCAGCCCAGGGGCCGCTCTGCCTCAGGCCAGGCAATATCTGTTGAGTTAAGTTCCCACAGGTCTAAAGGACTAGGATCAACCAAGGGGATGTTTATGTGTGTCCTCTTCCGTTTCTACCTCTGGTTTATATAATTGGGGGAAAAAAACATATTGCACAGCTCACACCAGAGGGCAGACAGCAGAAGCAAGAAGAACTACAGTTCTGCAGCCTGTGGAATGAAAACCACATTCACAGAAAGACAAAACGAAAAGGCAGACGACTGTGTACCACATGAAGGAACAAGATAAAACCCCAGAAAAACAACTGAATGAAGTGGAGATAGGCAACCTTCCAGAAAAAGAATTCAGAATAATGATAGTGAAGATGATCCAAGATCCCAGAAAAAGAATGGAGGCAATGATAGGGAAGATGCAAGCAATGTTTAACAAAGACCTAGAAGAATTAAAGAACAAACAGAGATGAACAATACAATAACTGAAATGAAAAGTACACTGGAAGGAATCAATAGCAGAATAACTGAGGCAGAAGAACAGATAAGTGACCTAGAAGACAGAACGCTGGAATTCACAGCTATGGAACAGATTAAAGAGAAAAGAATGAAAAGAATTAAAAACAGGCTGAGAGACCTCTGGGAAAACATTAAACACAACAACATTCACATTATAGGGGTCCCAGAAGGAGAAGAGAGAGAGAAAGGATCCGAGAAAATATTTGAAGAGATTATAGTCCAAAACTTCCCTAACATGGGAAAGAAAATGGCCACCCAAGTCTAGGAAGAACAGAGAGTCCCAGGCAGAATAAACCCAAGGAGGAACATGCTGAGACACATAGTAATCAGTGAAAAAAAAGACAAAGAAAAATTATTGTAAGCAATAAGGGAAAAATGACAAATAACATACAAGGGAACTCCCATAAGGTTAACAGCTGATTTCTCTGCAGAAACTCTACAAGCCAGAAGGGAGTGGCATGATATATTTCAAGTGATGAAAGGGAAAAACCTACAACCAAGATTGCTCTACAACCAAGATTGCTCTACCCGGTAAGGATCTCATTCAGATTTGATGGAGAAATCAAAAGCTTTACAGACAAGGAAAAGCTAAGAGAATTCAGCACCACCAAACCAGCTCTACAACAAATGCTAAAGGAACTTCTCTAAGTGGGAAACATGAGAAGAAAAGGATCTACAAAAACAAACCCATAACAATTAAGAAAATGGTAATAGGAACATACATGTTAATAATTACCTTAAATGTGAATGGATTAAATGCTCCAACCAAAAGACAGGCTCACCGAATGGATACAAAACAAGACCGATACATATGCTGTCTATAAAAGACTCACTTCAGACCTAGGGACATATTCAGACTGAAAGTGAGGGGATGGAAAAAGATATTCCATGCAAATGGAAATCAAAAGAAAGCTGGAGGACTTCCCTGGTGGCACAGTGGTTGGGAGTTCTCCTGCCGATGCAGGGGACATGGGTTCGTGCCCCGGTTCAGGAGGATCCGCATGCCATGCAGCGGCTGGGCCCATGAGCCATGGCTGCTGGGCATGCGTGTCCGGAGCCTGTGCTCCGCAACGGGAGAGGCCACAGCAGTGAGAGGCCCGCATACCACAAAAAAAAAAAAAAAAAAAAAGCTGGAGTAGCAATACTCATATCAGATAAAATAGACTTTAAAATAAAGAATATTACAAGAGACAGGAAGGACACTACATAATCAAGTGATCAATCCAAGAAGAAGGTATAACAATTATAGATATATATGCACCCAACATAGGAGCACCTAACTACATAAGGCAACTGCTAATAGCTGCTAATAAAGAGGAAATCGACAGTAACACAATAATAGTGGGGGACTTTAACACCTCACTTACACCAATGGACAGATCATCCAGATAGAAAATAAGGAAACACAAGCTTTAAATGACACAATAGACCAGATAGATTTAATTAATATTTATAGGTCATTCCATCTAATAACAGCAGATTACACTTTCTTCTCAAGTGCACATGGAACATTCTCCAGGATAGATGGCATCTTGGGTCACAAATCAAGCCTCAGTAAATTTAAGAAAATTGAAATCATATCAAGCATCTTTTCTGACCACAATGCTATGAGATTAGAAATCAGTTACAGGGAAAAAAACACAGACACACGAAGGCTAAACAATACGTTACTAAATAACCAAGAGATCACTGGAGAAATCAAAGAGGAAATTAAAAAATAGCTAGAGACAAATTACAATGAAAACACGATCCAAAACCTATGGGAGTTGTGGCTGGTTAGGTCAGTTGGTTAGAGCATGGTGCTAATAACGCCAAGGTCGCGGGTTCGATCCCCGTATGGGCTACGGGTGCTTTTACTTCTTACCACCCAAGGTGGTTACACGTCTCTAGCTGAGACTTGGAAGGCACAGGTTACTTAAAGAAAAAAAAAAAAAAATCAACATGTCAAAACCTATGGGATGCATCAAAAGCTGTTCTAAGAGGGAAGTTTGTAGCAATACAGTCCTAACTCAAGAAACAAAAATCTCAAATCAACAATCTAACCTTACACTTAAAGGAACTACAGAAAGAAGAACAAAACCCAAAGTTAGTAGAAGGAAAGAAATCATAAAGATCAGAGCAGAAATAAATGAAATAGAAACAAAAGAATAACAAAGATCAATAAAACTAAAAGCTAATTCTTTGAGAAGATAAACACAATTGATAAACCTTTAGCCAGACTCATGAAGAAAAACAGGGAGAAGACTCAAATCAATAAAATCAGAAGTGAAAAAGGAGAAGTTACAACAGACACCGCAGAAATACCAAGCATCCTAAGAGACTACTACAAGCAACCCTATGCTGATAAAATGGACAACCTGGAAGATATGGACAAATTCTTAGAAAGGTATAACCTTCCACGACTGAACCTGGAAGAAACAGAAAATATGAGCAGACCAATCACAAGTAATGAAATTGAAACTGTGATTAAAAATCTTCCAACAAACAAAAGTCCAGGACCAGATGGCTTCACAGGTGAATTCTATCAAACATTTAGAGAAGAGCTAACACCCATCCTTCTCAAACTCTTCCAAAATATAGCAGAGGGAGGAACACTCCCAAACTCGTTCTACGAGGCCACCATCACCCTGATACCAAAACCAGACAAAGATACTACAAAAAAAGAAATTTACAGACCAATATTACTGATGAATATAGATGCAAAAATCCTCCACAAAATACTAGCAAACAGAATCCAACAGCACATTAAAAGGATCATACACCCATGATCAAGTGGGGTTTATCCCAGAGATGCAAGGATTCTTCAATATACACAAATCAATCAATGTGATACACAATATTAACAAATTGAATAAAAACTGTATGATTGGGCTTCCCTGGTGGCGCAGTGGTTGAGAGTCCGCCTGCCGATGCAGGGGACATGGGATCGTGCCCCAGCCCAGGAAGATCCCACATGCTGCGGAGCGGCTGGGCCCGCCTGTGAGCCATGGCCGCTGAGCCTGCGCGTCCGGAGCCTGTGCTCCGCAATGGGAGAGGCCACAGCAGTGAGAGGCCCATGTACCACCAAAAAAAAACCAATCAAAAAATGGACAGAAGACCTAAAGAGACATTTCTCCAAAGAAGACATGCAGATGGCCAAGAAACACATGATAAGCTGCTCAATATCACTAATTACTAGAGAAATGCAAATCAAAAGCACAATGAAGCATCACCTCACACCAGGTACAATGGGCATCAGCAGAAAATCTACAAACAACAAATGCTGGAGGTGTGGAGAAAAGGGAACCCTCCTGCACTGTTGGTAGGAATGTAAATTGATACAGCCATTATGGAGAACAGTATGGAGGTTCCTCAAAAATCTAAAAATAGAATTACCATATGACCCAGCAATCCCACTACTGGGCATATACCCAGAGAAAACCATCATTCAAAAAGACACATGCACTCCAATGTTCGTTGCAGCACTATTTACTATAGCCAGGTCATGGAAGCAACCTAAATGCCCATCGACAGACGAATGGATAAAGAAGATGTGGTACATATATACAATGGAATATCACTCAGCCACAAAAAGGAACGAAATTGGGTCATTTGCAGAGACGCGGATGGATCTAGAGACTGTCATACAGAGTGAAGTAAGTCAGAAAGAGAAAAACAAATATCACATATTAACGCGTATATGTGGAACCTAGGAAAATGGTACAGAGGAACTGGTTTGCAGGGCAGAAATAGAGACACAGATGTGGAGAACAAATGTATGGACACCAAGGGGTGAAAGTGTGTGTGTGGGGATGAATTGGGAGATTGGGAGTGACATGTATACACTAATATGTGTAAAATAGATAACTAATAAGAACCTGTATAAAATTTAAAATTTAAAAATTTAAAAAGCAAAACAAAACACAGCTCTCTGTATATGCCTGAATGCCTTATTCCCTTGTTGGGAGGAGATCTACAAACAGAATTAAATGACTTTCTCACCAGAAAAAGTAGGCCTTAGAGAACTCCCAGATCAGGCGTACGCCCTGCAAACTGTGCAGGAGACAAGCCTCAACCAGAAGGTCCTGAACAAATTCTACAAAAGGTTAAGAGTGGATGTTTGGGCTGATGGGAGGCAGGAAGTGCCAAGAGGGCTGACCCAATAGTGGTAAAATTCTGTCTAGATGCCAAGGCTCCAAATGTAAAGCAATACCCTTTAAAGAGGCATGTGAGGGAAGATACAAAGTCTCTGATAACCACCTTTCTTAAGTGCCAATTAAACTGACCTTGTCAGATACAAAACAACTGGTACTGGAAAGTATTGTTTTGTACGGGATTTGCGAGTCACTAACCAAGTTGTAGATATGTACATCTGGTAGTACCAAATCCTTACAGTTTGCGTACAACTTTATTTGGAGACTTGGCTGGTTTACAGTTCTGGACTTAAAAGATGCCTGTTACTGCATATCCCTAAGTCCTGAGTCCCAGGAACTGTTTGCCTTTGAATGGGACAATCCAGAGATAATATATAACAACTGTATTGTTGGATGGTACTCCGACGGGATTTAAGAATGCCTCCACCATCTTCAGGGAAGTCTTATCCAAGGACTTAAGTGATCTCCCATTAAATGAGGGAGTCTTACTGTGATATACTGATTACTAATAAAAATAACGGAGCCTCAGACCAAAATACAATCCTCACTTTAAAGCTGCTGGCAGACCGATGATATAAAGCCTCTAAGGGAAAAATGCAAATCTCTCAACCAACTGTAAAATACCTAGGATTTGAGTTATCAGAAAGACGGGAGACTTTCGGCTTGGAGGGGACCAAGGTGCAACTTATTCAGTCTTCCCGAATCCAGGTTCATCTGACCCCAGCTGCCTCCACCCTGCCGCCTAAGTTGGACCCCAACGATACCAAAGTTGTATACCCGAGGTGTGTCAGTGGGGAAGTTTGTGACACATCTGCCCTGGCCCCCAAGATCTGCCCTGGGTCTATCTGCAAAAAAAGGTTGGTGAGGACATCGCCAAGGCAACTGGTGATTGGAAGGGTCTGAGGAGCACAGTGAAACACCATTCAGAACAGACAGACCCAGATGGACGTGGTACCTTCTGCCTCTGCCCTGATCATCAAAGCCCTAAGGGAACCACCAAGAGACAGAAAAAAGCAGAAAACCATTAAGCACAGTGAAAACATCACTTTTGATTGTCAACGTTGCCTGATAGATGCATCATCGATCTTTAGCTAGAGAACTCTCTGGAACCATTAAAGATATCCTGGGCCAGTCTGTGGGCTGCCATGTTGATGGCTGCCACCTTCACGACATCATAGATGACATCAACAGTGATGTGGTGGAATGCCCAGCTAGTTAAGAACTGCAAGGAAAAATAATTTAATAATGGGATATTTGATAACCATTTAAAAAAAATTTACTACTGGACCATTAGCTAGGGTGACAGTACCCACCATCAGAAGGCAATGGCGAGGATTCTCAGGAATGGCTAGGTTTTGTCCTATTTGGATCCCTAACTTTGGTCTCATGGCCAATTCCTATGTTAGGTTCTCAAAGGAAATGACAGCCATTAAGCTGGACTGTGGAATGCCAAATGGAGTTCTATCCCATACAAATAATCAACAAAGTCTATTCTAGCAGATTTGACTGATCAGCCTTTAGAAAATTGGGATATGGAGACGTTCATGGACAGGAGCAGCTTCATGGACCAGGGACTCCGAAAGGCTGGGCATGCAATAGTAACTCATCAGGAAGTCCTAGAAGCAGAAGCCCTCCTCCAGGAATGCCTGCCCACAAGGCAGAGCTCAACGCCCTCACGAGAGCCCCGCACCTTGGAGCAAAGAAAAAGGTAACCATTTATACCAGTTCTATGCTTTCTCTGTTATACATGAACATGCGGCCATATGGAAAGAGAGAAGTGTACTATTTCAGGAAGGAAAGAAATTAAACATGCAGAGGAGATAATGGCCTTATGAGATTCTGTTATAATGCCAGAAGAAGTAGCCAAAGTATATTGCCCAGGCCACTGAAAGACATAGTTACATAACTAAAGAAAGTAATTTGGGGCTTTCCTGGTGGCACAATGGTTAAGAGTCCGCCTGCTAAGGCAGGGGACACAGGTTCGAGCCCTGGTCTGGGAAGATCCCGCATGCTGCGCAGCAACTAAGCCCATGCGCCACGGCTTATATCTGCACTCTAGAGCCCGCCAGCCACAACTGCTGAAGCCCAGGCACCTAGAGCCCATGCTCTGCAATAAGAGAAGCCACTGCAATGAGAAGCCCGCGCACCACAACAAAGTAACCCCCGCCTGCCGCATCTAGAGAAAGCCCGCACGCACCAATGAAAACCCAATGCAGCCAAAAATAAATACTTATTAAAAAAAAAAAAGTAATTTGGCTGATCAGGCCACAAAACAGGTGGCCCGAACCAAAAGCCCAGATCCTAAGGCCCTAGCACTCATTCTGAGTGTGGACCTATCCCTTTTAAGCCTTGGTATTTGGAAATGGATCTAGAGAGTGCAGACGAATGGGGATTTCATGCCGACCCTTAAGACTTAGATGGTGATCAGTACCAAACAACCAAAGAGGGCTGGATTGACAGTGAACAGGGACTAGTGCTTATTCCTGAGCATTTAACGGAAAGGAACCCATTATGGGAGGGACTCAGCCTATGACTAGTTACAAAAGCCTGTTGATCCACAAATGCAAAGGACTATCTAAAAGGTAATATAAAATTGCCTGATCTGTGCCAGAAACAATCCGTAAGCTGGGCCACACCCAGCAATAAATGGGGTGCAAACCCAAGGGCCAAAACCAGGAGATGACTGGTAAATACTGTTATGCCAAGAGCCATGGGACATAATATACACTTGCTGGTGTTTGTGGACACCTTCACAGGATGGGTCAAAGCTTTTCCAGGCTGGATAGAGAAGGCTTCCAAGAAAACAGTGGCCTTACTAAAAGCATTTTTCCCTCATTTTGGTTGTCTCTTTCAATTCACAGTGACAACAGAGGAGCTTTCATAGCCACGGTAACTCAAGAGTGTCTGGGCCCCTCAGAACACAATGGAAGTTACATGCTTCATGGAGACCTCAGTCTGTGGGAAATACTGAAAAGATGAATCGTACCTACAAAAAGACAATCGCCAAAATGTCAAGAAACCAACTTAACTTGGGAAAAAGTCTCACCAGTTGCCCTGCTTAGGCTAAGAGTAGCCCTAGAAGCCCGGTCCAGCTGAGCCCTATGAAATGTTATATGGGAGACCCTTCCTTAAGACTAAGTGTTATTAGTCTTGAAAATGATCATATTGTAAAATAATTAGATACTATAAAACGTGTACAGTCTCTACGTGTTACTGTATCTGCTATACATAAAACGCTTCTAGGTGATGAATGTTTCCCACAGACATTGCCCTGCTCTGCATAAGCCGGGGGATTGGGTCCTCCTCAAGACTTGGAAAAATCAACACCCTGAGGACAACTGCAACCTAAGTGCAGTGGAGCCTGCGAAGTTCTGGTTACACATTCTTATCTTGTATTTTTAAAAAGGCCTCCCACACTCGCATGATGATTGCCCAAGACTTGAGAGTTCAAGGTGGGACTTGCAAATATTTCAATTTCATTCCTCTCATAAAAATCCACACTCCTAATCAGCAGAGAACAGCTAGAGCAGCCCTCCCCCTATTTCCCTCAAGGCCGAGGAATGTACCAGAAAAAAGGGGGGGAATTGAAACAGCACCAAATTAAACTGGTTTGTGTCCTTAAATAGGTTGTTGATCAAACCTATTTAAGGAGCTGTTTTGCAGGCAGAGATGGGAACCCACGCCTACAGGGTAACGCTGAAACCAATAATAATTAGTCTGTGGAACTCAAAGAATAGAAAGGTTGCCACCAGAGTCCTTTACAAAGTACTAAGTCCTTCGGAAAATCTGGCTTCCAGCAGCACATGTAGCTTGTATGGACTGATTCAAGACTAGCCAATCACCTTCCAAGCTTGAAATTTCCCCAACCCCTTAAATTTTCCCCAGTCCTGGAAAGGAGAGAGAGGTTTGAGAGCCTTGCCTCCTGTCTCCTTACCAGTTGACTGTGCGATAAAACTCTTTGTTTCTCAGAAGCCAGTGCCATAGTATTGGTTTCTATTCATGTCTGGCACTGAGCCCTTGCTCGGTTACACCTAGGAGTGGAATTGCTGGGTCACATGGTAATTCTGTGTAACTTTTTGAGGAACTTATCAAATTGATTACGACAGCAGCAGCTCCACTTTAAACTCTCACGTGTTGTACAAGGGTTGCAGTTTTTCCACATCCTTTCCAACACTTGTTATTTTCTGACTTTTTAAAAAAAATTATGGCCAACCTTGTAGGTGTGAGGTAGTCCACACTGTAGTTTTGATTTGCACTGGCCTAATGACTAATGAAATTGAGCATCTTTTCATGTTCTTGTTGGTCATTTGTATATCTTCTTTAGAGAAATATCTATTCAACTTTTTTGCTCACTTTTAAATTGAGTTGTTGCCTTTGTTGAATTATGGGAGATAACTCTAGAATATATGGGTATATTCTAGATACTGAACACTTGTCTATATGGTTTGCAAATACTTTTTGCCATGTTGTCTTTTTATTCTCTTGTTGGTATTCTTTGCACCAAAATGTTTAATTTTGATGAAGTACAATTTATTTTTTTCTTTGGTTGCATGTGCTTTTGGTGACATAGCTATGAAACCATTTTCAAGTCCAGGTCATGAATATCTACCCCCACGCATTCTTCTAAGAGTTTTATACTTTTAGCGTCTGTATTTAGGTCTTTGATCCATTTTGAGTTAATTTTTGTATATGGTATGAAGTAAGGGTTCAACTTCATTCTTTTGTATGTGGATATCCAGTTCTCTTCACACCATTTGCTGAAAAGACTGTTTTCTTCCTGTTGAAAGGTCTTGGCACCCTTGTTGAAAATCAATTGACCCTTGATGTGAAGGTTTATTTCTGAACTATCGAGTTTATTCTAAGAATAAATCTCTGTATCTGTTCTTAGTCCAATAACACACTGTTTTCATTTCTTTAGCCTTGTAGTAAGTTGTGAAATTCAGAAGTGGGACTCCAACTTGGTTTTTTTCCAAGATTGATTTGGCTATTTGGAATCTTTTGAAATTCCATGTGAATGTGGGAATCAGCTTTTCCATTTCTGCAATTAAGTCCATTGGGATTTTGAAAGGGATTTTGATCATTCTGGGGAGTACTGTCATCTTAACAACATTAAATCTTCCAATCTATGAATAAAAATCTTTCCATTTATTTAGTCTTCTTAATGTCTTTCAGCAGTGTGTTGTGGGTTTCAGTATTTACGTCTTGCATCTCTTTGGTTACACTGGTTCCCAAGTATTTTACTCATTTTGATGGTATTTATTTCAAATAAAATCAGTTTTTAAATTTCTTTTTTGGGTTGTTCACTGCTGGCATAGAGAAATACACGTGAGTTCTGTGTGTTGATCTTGTATCCCGTGACTTTACTGAATACATTTCTTAGCTCTAATAGATTTTTGAGGGGTTTTGTAGATTCTTTAGGATTTTTCTCAATATAGGGTTCTGTCATCTGTGAATAGAGATAGTTTTACTTCTTGCTTTTAATTTGGATGCCTTTTATTTCTTTTTCTTCATGATTGCTCTGACTAGAACCTCCAGTACAATGTTGAATAGAAGTGGTGAGAGCCGCTGTCCTTGCCTTGTTCCTGATCTAAGGTGGTGAGGGTGGGGAGTGGGGGAGAGGAGCTTTCAGTCTTTTATCATCGAGTTAGCTGTGAATTTTTTATATACGCCCTTAATGCTGTTGAGGATGTTTGTTTTAATTCCTACTCTTTGGGACGTTTTATCATGAAAGCATGTTAGATTTTGTCAAAGACTTTTTCTGCATCAATGAGTTAATCACGTGAGATTCTGTTCTTGTTCTGTTGATGTGGTGTATTAGATTGATTTTCATGTGTTGAACATCTTTGCATTTCTGGGATAAATACCACTTGGTCATGGTGTATGGTCATGTTAATATGCTGTGAGATGTGGTTTGCTAGTATTTTGCTGAGTACGTTTGCATCTATGTTCTTAAGGGATACTGGTCTCTAGTTTTCTTGTGATGTCCTTATCTGTTGTTGGCATCAAGGTAATGCTGGCCTCATAGAATGAATTGAGAGGTGTTCCCTCATCTTCTATTTTCTGAATGAGTTTGAGCAGGATTGGGGTCAATTCCTTAAATGTTTGGTACAATTCACCAGCGAAACTATCTGGTCCTGGGCTTTTCTTTCTTGGGAGGTTTCTGATGATTGATTCCATCTCTTTGCAAGTTAGAGGCCTGGTCAGAGTTTCAATTTCATCCTGACTCAGTTTGGGTTGGTATTCATGATTACTAAAGGTTCAAAACACTTTACTAAAGCACAAATGTATTTATAAAATGTATATATCTAAGTAGATAGAAATAATGTCCAGAAATAACAGGGCAAACATCTTCCTCTGATCTCAGGGATGGAGACAGGTTTTGCTGCGGTGGCCTAGGCCACCCCTCGGGGTCACCGTGACCTCCACCCCCCTGGGTAGCCACATCCCTTCTCCACCTAACACCCTCCACCAGGGAGGGGTCCTGCCAGCCCGGATCAGGGACTTTGTGAGAATTGCATGGAAGCTGAGCACCCTATCCTGAGGCCAGACACAAACTTCACCTACATCTTAGAGATTCTCAGCTTTCCTCAAGGCCATGCATGTGCTTTCGAGGGCAGTGGTCTCAGCCATAAGTAAGCAACAGAATCCCCTGGAGAGCCTGTTTCCTGTGCAGGCCTGTTTCCAGGCCTGGGGTGGCCCTGGAATCTGCATTTCAACAGGTATCCCTGTGATTCTGAGGTTGGGGCTCCTGGACTGTACTTGGAGGTACCCACCTCTGCAGGCTCCCATGAAGAACCCTGGGCCTATAGGATAAAGCCTAAGCTCCCAGCCACCAAAATGTTTAATTCTGATGAAGTTCCATTTATCTTTTTTTTTTCCTTTGGTTGTTTGTGGGTTTTGGTGACAAAGCTATGAAGCCATTTTCAAGCCCAGGTTATGAATATTTACCCCCGTGCTTTCTTGTAAGAGTTTTATACTTTTAGCCTTTGTATTTAGGTCTTTGATCCATTTTGAGTTCATTTTTGTATATGGTATGAAGTAAGGGTCCAACTTCATTCTTTTATGTGTGGATACGCAGTTCTCTTAACACCATCTGTTGAAAAGAATGTTTTCCCCATTGAATGGTCTTGGCATTCTTGTTGAAAAACAATTGCCCATAGATGTGAAGGTTTGTTTCTGAACACTCAAGTTCATTCTATTGATCTCTATGTATTCTTAGTCCAATACCACACTGCTTTCGTTTCTTTAGCTTTGTAGTAAATTGTGAATTGGGAGGTGGGGACTCCAGCTTCTTCTTTTTTTTTTTTTTCCTAATATTGATTTGGCTGTTTGGCATCTCTTAAAATTCAATATGAATTTGAGAATCAGCTTTTCCATTGTAATAAAGGCCATTGGGATTTTGATAGGGACTGAATCTGTAGCTCACTTTGGGGAGTATTGTCATCCTAACAACATTAAATCTTCCAATCTATGAATAAAAATCTTTCCATTTATTTAGTCTTCTTAATGTCTTTCAGCAGTGTGTTGTGGGTTTCAGTATTTACGTCTTGCATCTCTTTGGTTACACTGGTTCCCAAGTATTTTACTCATTTTGACGGTATTTATTTCAAATAAAATCAGTTTTTAAATTTCCTTTTTGGGTTGTTCACTGCTGGCATAGAGAAATACACGTGAGTTCTGTGTGTTGATCTTGTATCCCGTGACTTTACTGAATACATTTCTTAGCTCTAATAGATTTTGGGGTGTTTGTAGATCTTTAGGATTTTTCTGTGTATAGGATTATGTCATCTGTGAACACAGATAGTTTTACTTCTTCCTTTTAATTTGGATGCCTTTTATTTCATGATTGCTCTGACTAGAACCTCCAGTACAGAGTTGAGTAGAAGTGGTGAGAGCCGCTGTCCTTGCCTTGTTCCTGATCTAAGGTGGTGAGGGTGGGGAGTGGGGGAGAGGAGCTTTCAGTCTTTTATCGTTGAGTTAGCTGTGAATTTTTTATATACGCCCTTAATCATGTTGAGAATGTTTGTTTTAATTCTTTTGGGTGTTTTATCATGAAAGCATGTTAGGTTTTGTCAAAGGCTTTTTTCTGCATCAGTTGATGTGGTATATTAGATTGATTTTCATGTGTTAAACCATCTTTGCATTTCTGGGATAAATCCCACTTGGTTATGGTGTCTAATCATGTTAATATGATCATGTTAATAATCTATGCATGATCTAACATAATATGATCATGTTAATAATCTATGCATGATCTAACATAATATCATGTTAATAATCTATGCATGATCTAACATAATATGATCATGTTAATAATCTATGCATGATCTAACATAATATGATCATGTTAATAATCTATGCATGATCTAACATAATATGATCATGTTAATAATCTATGCATGATCTAACATAATATGATCATGTTAATAATCTATGCATGATCTAACATAATATGATCATGTTAATAATCATCTATGCTGTGAGATGTGGTTTGCTAGTATTTTGTTGAGTACGTTTGCATCTATGTTCTTAAGGAATACTGGTCTCTAGTTTTCTTGTGATGTCCTTATCTGTTGTTGGCATCAAGGTAATGCTGGCCTCATAGAATGAATTGAGAGGTGTTCCCTCATCTTCTATTTTTTGAATGAGTTTGAGCAGGATTGGGGTTAATTCCTTAAATGTTTGGTACAGCTCACCAGCGAAACTATCTGGTCCTGGGCTTTCCTTTCTTGGGAGGTTTCTGATGATTGATTCCATCTCTCTGCAAGTTAGAGGTCTGATCAGAGTTTCAATTTCATCCTGACTCAGTTTGGGTTGGTATTCATGATTGCTAAAGGTTCAAAACACTTTGCTAAAACACAAATGTATTTACAATATTTATATATCTAAGTAGATGGAAAGAATGATCATCTTCCTGGATCAGTGTTATATGGGTTTTTTCTCTTTGTTTTGTTTTTTAGTTTCAAGAAGTAACTTTATAACCATGTGAATCGAAATAAGAAGGAAAATACTAAGAGAATCAACTAAAAGGGGTAAACACAATTGCCTTCAGGAAAGGAGGGGGCAGAGAATCTAATCTTCTTAAGAAATACAGGGCTTCCCTGGTGGCGCACTGGTTGAGAGTCCGCCTGCCGATGCAGGGGACACGAGTTCGTGCCCCGGTCCGGGAAGATCCCACATGCTGTGGAGCGGCTGAGCCTGCGCGTCCGGAGCCTGTGCTCCACGACCGGAGAGGCCACAGCAGTGAGAGGCCCGCGTACTGCAAAAAAAAAAAAAAAAAAAAAAAAAGAAAAGAAATACAGCAGCACAATTAGGCTCTTTGTAAAAAATAAACTTAATTAATCCACAAAAAGAAAGTTCTTCAGCCAGGCTGCATGGATTCAAATTCCACCTCTACCATTTGGTATGTGACCTGGGGCAAGTTTACAGTGTTTGATCTCCATGAACCTCAGTTTCCCATCTATGAAATGGGAATGATAACAGTACCTACTCTATAAAATTTTTGTGGGAACCAAAGGAGACAGTGGAATATAAAGGGCTTGGCTAGTGAGTGTCCTGTAAATGGAAGCTTCTTGATGCTATTTATTATCAGGCTTGTCCAGACCAACCTAACTTCTCTTTCAGCTTAGCAAGAGCCACCTGGTCACTCTGGAGACCCCCATTTGTGCAGTTGACTGCCTGTCTGACACTGGGCATGTTTCTTCTCCCAGAGCCCCTCGGAGGTGGCTTCAGAAGGGCCTCAAACTTAGCCAGTCCTGCCCCAGACACTAACCCCTCCCCCTGGGGGTCATGGCTCTGTTTTTTAGTTTTTTCTTTTAAACAAAGATTTCCAAACTCTGTGGTTGCTTTGCCTCCTAAAAGGGGAAGAAGGGGGATCAGCCCAAGAAGAAGGAGGAAGAGGAAAATAAGACAGACAGCCAGTGCAGTGGAGAGGAGCTCATGTCCAGTTGTCCTGGTCCCTGAAGAGCCAGTGTCCAGGAATCTAGCTCCCTGCCCACCCCCAAGCCCTGCATCGGCCTGCCGCCTTCCCCCTGAGGCCATGGGCCCAGGGACTCTGCTGATCCTTTTGGTGGCCACAGCTTGGCACGGTAAGAGCACACCTGGAGCCTTGGGGGATGGTGGGGGGTGAAGGGGATGTGACAGAGAGGGCTCCTGTGGAAGGACTCTCTGAACCCCTGCCCCTCACTGGGTGTCCCCACTTCGTGCTTCCATCTCCCCAGCCCTGGGCTGTAGGTATGTGGGTGTCTGCTTTGGAGAGGCAGTGGGGGGAAAAGAGGGTATGAATGGGGTGGAACGAGCCTGGCCAAGGCTGTGGATCCGTCCCAGCTCAGATGTTGACTGTCCGTGTGTCCTGAACACGTCCCTGATGCTCTCAGGGCTCTTCAGTGTCCACTAAATAGTCAATAGCAGGTTGTTGGGGGCGGTGATGGACTAGAGTAAATGGTTTTCAAACTTCACTGTGCGTCCATATTCCCCGGGGATCTTGTTACGGTGCAGACTCTGACTCAGCAGGTGACTTGAGATTCTGCATCACTAACAAGTTCTTAGGAGATGCCAATGCCCCTGGTCCAAACCTACACTGAGTAGGGAGGCCCCAGAGAACCCCTGATGGCTCTGCTGGTTCTGCCAGCCTGTGAATCACTAGGCAGACTAGGCAGGATCTGGCTGGGAGAGGCAATGATCCTTCCTTGGGCGGCTTGGGCAAGGGGTTAGAAGGAGACATAAGAGGCCAGCCCTCCGGGCTTCCCTGGTGGCGCAGTGGTTGAGAGTCCACCTGCTGATGCAGGGGGCACGGGTTCGTGCCCCGGTCCGGGACGATCCCACATGCCGTGGAGTGGCTAGGCCCGTGAGCCATGGCCACTGAGCCTGCGTGTCCGGAGCCTGTGCTCCACAACGGGAGAGGCTACAACACTGAGAGGCCCGCGTACCGTGAAAAAAAAAAAAAAAAGAGGCTAGCCTTTCTGGCCCAGGGCTCAGAAGAGGTAAATTTGGGAGGAGAGAGTACAGGGCAAGAGGCTTTTCCGGGGGAAGGACAGCAAGGGTCTCCTGGGCTAGAGCTCTCCCAAACACAGGCTGCTGGGGCTCAGGATGGAGAGCTGTGGGGCAGACCCCAACCTAACTCCATCCCTCTGGCAGCAGCAGTGATGCAGGATCTCCATCTAGGAGGGTGCCTCACTGGAGGTGAGGGGCTGGGTGCTTGGCTTGTATCTACAGCTGGCCCAACAAACACATTAAATTTTATTGCTTATTTGGAGGGAGCTCAGGGAAGGATGGGGACTGTGGGTGGGGTGGGAAGGCAGCCCTCAGCTCTGGCCTCCCCACCATCCTGGGGCTGCAGGACCCTGGGGAGTAGGTGCGTCTGGTCCCTGATGAGGAGATGGCCCACTGAAGGTCTTTTTCTGGCCCAGTCCGTCCCATTGGGCTTGCATGTCCGTTCTCTTTTGTTGAGATGTAATTTACACATAGTAGAAAGCACAGATTCTTAAGTGTACATTCGATGAGATGTGACAAGTGTACACACTTGTGGCCCCACCAACTCAGTTAAGATCGAGACTATTCCCCTCACCCTAAAAAGGTCCATGGGTTTTATTTCACTGCTTTGTCCTGTCCTCCTGCCCAGAACCTGCCTGTGGGGGACTGTTGGAAGGTAGAGGGGCTATCCAGCATCTAGCCTCAAAGGAAAGAAGAGATGGGGACAGCGGGGTGGAAACCTAAGCTTTCAGCCCAGTAGACCGGTGGTGAGTGGCGGGGGGCAGGGGGCTGCTGTGAGAAAGTTGGGGGACAGGATCAGAGCACGCTACCGACCGGGAGAGGCTCGCCAAGAGCCTGGGCTGAGGAGGGAGCTCTGCCCCAGGCCTTGGTGTGTGCTGTGTGTGTGCGTTTTGGGGGAGAGGAGCGGAAGTTGGGGCACACCCTGGGAGCAGATGATGGAGAGGGGTCTCCCAGGCAAGTGGGAGGGGGTGGGGAGGTTTGGGGAGATGAGACGGTGGGGTGAAGGGGCAGGAGGGGTCCAGCCCCAGCCCAGGGAGGACGGCCCTGAGCAGGATTTTTCTTCCTGTCAGCCCAGCCAGCAGTGGGGAGCTGGGGCGGAAGTTGAGGGTGTCAGCCCTGTCCTGCGTGAATATTTGAGATGACAGGAGGAAACAAGAGAGATGCCTCTCTGACTACATTTCCAGGAGGCCGAGGCCAGAGCTAGAGGACAGAGCAGGGGAGGGGAAGGGAGAAGGCACCTGTGAGACCAGGCGGGGGCAGAAGCAGAATACAGAATCACAGAATCTGAGACCAGGGGATGTTACAGGCATAGGCTGTGACCTTTAAAAGTTAAACAATTCAGCTATCAGAGTGTCAGGACCAGAGGGAAGGTTAGAAGTATAGCAGTTGAAGCCAGTAACCCAGGGCAGGAGAGTTGAGTGCGCCAGAGGCTGCACGTCACCTCACTGAATCCTCCTAAGACCTCTCAGCGGTGGGAATTGGGATTCTTCTCATTGGATGGAAGAGTAGCCTGAGGGTCAGAGGTTAAGCAACCTACGCAGTTAGCAGGGGAAAACCAAGTTTTAGACCCAGGTTGGTGTGACCCCACGATCCAAGCTCTTTCCTACGATACAACCCTGCCTGGGGCGCTGCACGGCTGCAGCAGTAATAGGCCAGCACCCACTCCGTTGGGACTTGCCAACAGCCTGCCAGAAATGATGTTTGTCCCCATCCCTGGTGGTCAGCCGCACAGGAGTGCTGGCTACGACCCTCAGGTGTTGGCTTTGGTAGTATTCACTCAATCCTTTATGCCAATCAGAAGCTCGGGCAGAGAGGCTGCGTACCTCTGATGGGTACAAAATGAAAACATAAGCCATCCTGATATCATTTGACAGAGAAGATCTTTCCAATTCTGGGGTCTATGGTGAGGGTGGGGTGGTGGGGCAGTGGGATGGAAAGACCTATTTAAGAAACTTTTGTGCAGGACGATGTAGAGTCCCTGAATTTACCTGGTGCCCTCAGGGCTAGCGTGTCCGTGGCCCCATCGCTGGGACAGAAGGTTTAGACTCACTAGGGGTACCTAGTGGGTCAGTGGCAGAGCCAGGACCCACAGCCTGAGACATGCCAATGCCCAGCCGGTGGTACCCCCTGTCCTGGGGGCGAGGGGTTCTCTCCCCGTGGCCGGGAAGCAGAAGTGAGAGCATCTCTGGGAGAAGGGCTGCAGGCTGAGCGGAAACCGGGTCTGGGCCGGGTGCCAGCAATGTGCTTCCGCCTGCCCAGGCTGGAGGGCGCCTGGCAGCCCCTCCAAGGCCTTGAATCAGCTCTCACTTCCCTCCACTGCCCCTATTTTAGGCCCTGGAAAAATGCTGACACTGCAGAGGTGATGGGCCTTCTTCCCGGAGGGCCTGAGATGAGTTTCAAGTTCTGTTTTCTTCAAGAAAATTTTCCTTAAAAGAGATTGTCTCCCTAGTAAACGCAGCAGTGCTGGGATGTCAGGGTGGGTTGCTGGGGGTGGACTAGGTAATAAACATAAGGGCTAACCTCACTGAGTATTTATATTTGGTGACCGGTGATGTTCTAAAGGCTTTCCATGCGTTTAAATCTCCTGATATCTATCCCAATAAATGGGTACAATTATGGTCCCCATTTTATAAGTGAGGAAACTGAGACACAGAGCCTCTGAACCATCTTACTGTGTTATAGACCAGACGTCCAATGATGGGAGTGGGCACAACAGAAGACTTCTGAACCTGTCTAACTCTGCTGGGCTAAGATCCTACACCGCTTTTCTTCTTCCCCGTGTAAATTAACTCAGAGGACTCTGCCATGAACATGCCACTCATTTGTTTCTTCCTTTGCTTGTGTGAAGCCCCTTCTTTGAGCTGGGTGCTGGGCTTAGCAGCAGGGATGCAGCCCACTTTGTACATGGGGCTGAAGGAGTCCACTCCTGGGGAGAATGATGCAGTCATTGCCAGTGAGACTGAGGCCAGAAGCTGGGGGAGCCCCCATGGGACAGCGGCTGGGTTGGAGGCCGAGAAATATCCCACTGCCCTTCCATCAGAGACATCAGTCATTCACAGCAGCTTTGGGCTGGGGGCCTGAGCAAGTGACCAGAGAGGGGCAGGAACTTGTTCAAGGTGATCCTGCAAGTCACAGCTGAACCCCAGAACAACCATCACCCCTGCCAGGGCAGCACCCATCTCAGAGGCAGGGTATGGCCAAGGCGGTGTCACCTCAGGCCTCAATTCTGTTTGCCACCCCCCCCACCCCCCGTCACCAGGTCAGGGGCTCCCGGTGATAGAGCCCAGTGGCCCTGAGCTGGTCGTGGAGCCAGGCACAGCTGTGACCTTGAGATGTGTGAGCAACGGCAGCGTGGAATGGGACGGCCCGATTTCCACCTACTGGACTCTGGACGCTGACGCCCCCAGCGGCATCCTCACCACGAACAATGCCACCTTCCTAAACACGGGAACCTACCGCTGCACTGAGCGTGGAGACCCCCTGGGGGGCAGCGCCACCATCCATCTCTATGTCAAAGGTGAGGACTGTGAGCCCACTCCCAAGAGGACTAGCCAAGCAGGTCCCACCACGAATGCGCAGGAGGGCTGGGCCCTAATGTTAACAATCACAATAAGGCAGCTCCACATTTGCTGAGTACCTGCCACAAACAAGGACCTGTGGCAGTGCTTCTAATTGAACGTTGTCCTCACAACAACCCTGTGAGGTGGTTCTGTGATTCTGCCCATTTTCCAAAGGCTCAGAGAGGTTGAGTCATTTGCCCAAGGTCACACAGCATTAAATAGTGGGGCTGGACCTGGCTTCAGAGCCCCAAGCATCAGCTGAGCTTCCCTGGTATAGTGTGACCTCAGGCAAATGATCAGCATCTCTGAGCTTCCCTGTCACCAATGTCCAGGGACCTCTTGGCCTGGTGGAGGGAAGGCAGTTGTAACCCTGTATCCCGACGTTCCCCAGACCCTGTTCGGCCCTGGAGGGTCCTGGTCGAGGAAGTGACGGTGATGGAGGGTCAGGACGCGCTGCTGCCCTGCCTGCTCACGGACCCAGCGCTGGGGGCAGGCGTCTCGCTGGTGCGGGTGCGTGGCCGACCTGTCTTGCGCCAAACCAACTACTCCTTCTTGCCCTCGCACGGCTTCATCATCCACAAGGCCAAGTTCATCGAGAGCCAGGACTACGAGTGCAGTGCTCGGGTGGACGGCAGGATGGTGAAGTCCCTCAGCATCCGGCTTAAAGTTCAGAAAGGTGTGTGGGCCGGGAGGAACAGAGAGCTGGCACCTGGCCTGAGGGGAGGTAATGGGGGAGGGGGGGCAGAGGGGGCTTTGTTTCATCTCTTCCTCCCAATCGCGACAGAGTGATCTATGGGGCATCTACTGGGGCAAGACGGTAAGGTGTCAGGCACAGAAAGGCAGAGCACACATAAGCCAAGTAACTCGATGGGCAAGGTGGTCTCAGATTGTGAGACAGGCTGTGAAAATCATTGAGCAGGGAGATGGAATAGAGTGTGTGGGAGTGGGGGGGGTGGTTCATGGAGAGAGTGACATTTTATTTGAGCTGAAATGTGAATTATGAGAAGGTGGAAACAGCAGGTACATAGTCATGAGCTGGGAACAGGCTTCGAATGTTCCAGGAACGGAAGGAGGGCCCGGAGCTCTCCCACACTCTCAGACGTGGATTTCCCACTCAGTGCTGGTCTGGTGCTGGGTGCTGGGCACAGGAAGGGGGGTAGTGAGCCACGCGATGGGGCATCGTGGTGGTGGGTGCGTGGGACACCTCTCTCTGGGGGGCAAAAATGCTGGTGAAGTCTCACTCCTATTCCCCCTTGTCTCTGCTGGGATGGTGGACAGGATTCTGGTTTCTGGAAGGATTGGTATGTGTCAGCAGGACGCCAGGCTCAGAACCTGGGCTTGAGACAGGAATCAGGTACCTGTAATGAGGCCAGGGTCAGAGCGGCATGGCTGACCCAAGTCCCTGTGCTCTGAGGCCACGAAACTGTCCAGGAAGTCAAAGGACCCCACCCTGTGGGCAGAGGGAGCCATGAAGGCCCTTTCCCTGCACTTTGCAGAGAGAGCCCTGGGCTCTAGTTCGGCCATGACCCTCTCAGTGACCACGGGTGAGTCCCTTAGTGTCTGGACCTTGAGGAACTGAATTAGGTTATCTTTCAACAACAGCAACAGCTAGAAATATTCAATTCCTACTATGTTTTAGGCACTGGACTAGCTGTGAGGGATAGCGCCTTCATGGATCTGACATTTACCGGGGAGGCAGACAGGAGAGAAAGTCAGTAAATACCAATTGTGAAGAAATATGGGGCGGGGGGGGGTGGGGGATGAGGCTAATTCAGCGAAACTGTGACAGGAGGCCTCTCCGAGGAATGTCTGAGCTAAAGATCTGAAGGATGAGAAGAGGCAGGCAGTCAAAGCGTGGGAGAAGGCATTCCTGGAAGGAAGGGCAAGTGCAGAGTCGCTGGGTGGGAAAGGCTGTGCGGTGGGAAGGGCAGCTGGGGGAGTGGAGGGTGGCAGGTGTCCACGGGTCGGGAGCGGGGCCTGGGGAGGTGGGAGGGACTTCGGCTTTTATTCTGAGAGTGATGATGAGAAGCCACTGAATATTGTCACGAGAGAGAGGCATGATCCAATTTTCATTGCGAAGAGCTCCCTTTGGCCGCGGCGAGGAAGGAGGGAGGCCTCCCAGGTGCCTGAAGGGGTCCAGAGCAGAGAATGAGGGTGAGACTGGGGAGAGGCGCTGGTGATGGAGCAAAGGGGACTTTTCAAGGTCTATTTAGGAGACAGGACTTGTCGTGGGGAAAACTGAGGCGTCGGGGCTGCCTCCCAGGATTTGGGATGGGAGCCTGGCCCATGGCAGGAAGCAGAGTGACAGCTCTGGCCTGGATGTTCATGGGTCCCTTGCCCTGACCTCAGTCATCCCAGGACCCCCGACCTTGACACTGAAGCCTACAGAGCTGGTGCGGATTCAAGGAGAGGCTGCCCAGATCATATGCTCAGCCAGCGACGTTGATGTCAACTTTGATGTCTTCCTCCAACACGGAGACACCAAGGTCAGTCCCTGGGGAGTCTGTCCATCCTTCTGACACGCCAGGCCCTGCAGGATGCAGTCCCCAGCCCCACCTCAAGCTGGCTCTCTGGGCTGAGGGCATGGTCCAGGCCCAGAGAGGGGAGTGGACTCACCCAAGATCTCACTGCCAGTCAGTAGCTGATCCAGAAGCAGGACTCGGGCTCGTGCCACTAAATCTTGTGGGGGTTGATGGGAGGAGGCAGTACTCCACCCTCTTGACCCATGACCTTTGCCCCAGCCTGTAGACAAGAGCCACATGTCAGCTCACTTCTGACTTAGCAAGGGGTTCCTAGGCCACCTCTGAAGCCCAGGAATGTAAGAATCCTTTCAGAAAAACTCTGGAGAGAGGACGGGGAGGGGCTTTTCTCAGGAGGAAATGGCATTCGGCTGCTTCTAAGAACATCCTTCCTCCTTGTGCCTACCGTGTGCCAGGCTAGCCCTGTGCCATTTGCCTGCTCCATCTCACTTACTCTACAACCCTAAGAGCGTGGGGCCAATGTCAGTCCCATTTTGCAGATGAAGAAACTGAGGCTCAGAGTTCAGTCCCTGCCCAAGGAGAAGCAGATAGTAATTCTTAAAGGCTGAGAATTAGAAACCAGATCTTTCTAATTCCTAAACAACCTCAGTATACCATTTCCATTCCTTCTGGCTGCAGCTCACAATCTCTCAACAATCCGACTTCCATGACAACCGTTATCAAAAAGTCCTGACCCTCAACCTCGATCACGTAGACTTCCAAGATGCTGGCAACTACACTTGCATGGCCACCAATGCCCGGGGCATCCACTCCACCTCCATGGTCTTCTGGGTGGTAGGTAAGCATCAGGGTGGTGGGGAAGGGTCATCAGGGATCCTGGGGTGAGGGGGTGCATAAGGGGATTGAGAGAGAGGGAGCTGATGGCAGGGAAGGAGGAGACATTGTTAGAACAGCTCGCTAGAATCCCCTTTTTCTGGGCCTGGTTAAGGAGCCACGACACTGACAGCCCTCCCAGGTCCCCCGCCCCCCGCCCCAGAATCCCTCCCTCCCGCCTTGGAGGTCCCACAGTGCATGGCTGCATCTCATTCCAGCATCATTAGTTCTGTTTGGGGATTGGTGTCCAGTAGCTTCCTCCTGGGCTTCACTGTTCACTCATTCATTCCTTCCTCCATGCCTGGGAAACCCACATCACAGGGACACGTGAACAGACAATGACCACCCAGTGCGGTCATGGGGGAAGTGTGGGGTGTCCTGGGAACACCAAGCGAGACCCCCAACCAAGGCTTGGACAAAGTGGCCTCTAAGCTGGGACCAGAAGAATGGAGGTGGGTTAGCCAGGCAGAGGGGTGGAAAAGGAAGGGGAACAGCACTGCTGGCAGAGGGAACAGCATATGCAAAGGCTCAAAGGCGAAGAGAGCAAGAGCATGTGAGACATCCAGAGAAGCTGACAACAGCAGGGACATGAAGGGGAGGCGGGGGTGGTCACAGGAAAGCAGTGCTGAAGGTAGTATCCGAGGGCAAATTGGGTGGGGAGTTTGCATCGTATCCGGTGGAGGTCATTAAATGTGTTAAGAGGAGAGCGATGAGATCAGATTGCACAGAGGGTCCACTGTGTGGTGGTCAGGAACCCACACTCCTGGGGCACATTCCAACCCGGCTCCACCAATGACTTAGGCAGGTTCCTTACTCTGTTTCCCCATCTGCAAAATGCGGATGCTAACAGTAACTGTCTCATAGGATTGCTGTGAGAATTAAATGAATATGTGAATATATATACATATTTGAAGTACCCAGAATAGGACCTGGCATACAGTAAATGCTAAGTGTGCATGAGGAGATGTTATTTGAGAAGGCTCAACCCTACGCCGTGCGGATTGGACGGGAGACTAGAGCCTGGAGACCCATGAGGGCGGTTAATGCAGTGGTCCAGGCTAGAGATTGCAAAGGGTGCTGGACCACGGCAGCGGCCCAGGAGAGTCTGTCATCCAGAACGATTTCGGAGGGATGATGGACCAGACTTGGTGACTGCTGGGATGAAGGGGTGAAGGATAAAGGAGCCAAGATGGCTCCCGGGTCTTTGAACAGAGTGATTGGGTGAGAGGCGGCAACAGCCACTGGGCTGAGAATCCAGAGCTAAGGGGAGTTTCTTCAAGGTGCGGACAGGCTCTGAGTCATTTCAGTCTGGCCACACCTCGTGTGTTAAAAGTTATGGGAGCCCGAGGGGAGGCGGGGAGGGGGGATCAAGGAAGATCTTACTGGGAAGCTGACATTTGAGCAAAGACTTGAGGTGGGTGAAGGACCAAGCCATGTAGAATCTTGGAGAAGAGAGCTTCAGGCAGAGGGCAAGCAATGTTGTTAAGGCAGGTCCATGCTCACCACATGCAAGGAGTAGGTCAGCCAGTGTGACTGGGCTGGAGCTCAAGAGGAAGAGCGGTAGAAGTTGAGGTCAGAGGTGAAGGGGAAGGTCCCCGTAGGCCAAGGTGAGGACTTGGGCTTTTCCTCTTGAGAGAGATGGGGTGCCATTGGAGGGTCTGAACAAAGGGGTGACATCATCTGACTTGGAGGTAACAAAATATAACATGGCTTTCTGGTGCTCTGTTGAGGACTGTCTATAGGGAGATGAGGGTAGAAGCAGGGAGACAGGAGGCTACTGCTGGTCTGAGCTAGAGGTGATGGTGGCTTGATTAGGGTGGTAATGGTGGAGGTGGTGGGAAGTGGCTGGAGTTTGGCTGGCTGGCTGGCTGGCTAAGGGGAGAAGAGAGAAGAAAACAGCCTTGCCCTAAAAGCTCACAAACTCAGAGAGAGAAGACAGCTACCTAAAGGAGGAACCAGATACATGAAGTAGTGTAGATGTGGTGCCTAATGAATGTGTCATCTCAAAGGGCAGCAGAGGGCACCATGCTAAGTGAAATAAGCCAGAGAAAGACAAACATTGTATGATATCGCTTATATGTGGAATCTAAAAAAGTACCACAAACGAATGAATATAACAAAAAAGAAGCAGTCTCACAGATATAGAGCACAAACTAGTGGTTACCAGTGGGGACAGAGAAGATGGGAGAGGATTAAGAGGCACAAACTACTGTGTATAAAATAGATAAGCTACAAGCATATGTTGTACAACACAAGGAATATGGCTACTAATTTATAATAACTATAAATGGAGTAAAACTTTTAAAAATTGTGAAGCGCTCTGTTGTAGACCTGAAACTTATCAAATATTGTACATCAACTATACCTCAATTAGAAAAAAAAAAGCAACAGGAATCCAGAGGAAGGAGAGCTCCCTTTGGCCTGGAGTGGATGGGTGGAGTCTCCCTAATGGGTACAAGTCTTGGAGAATGAGAAGGATCTAAATAGAAGAGAGGAAGAATATGGGGTTCCTGGTGCAGGAAATGACTTGAGCACAACATCCAAGGTTGGAATGACTGTGGTGTGTTCAGGGGACATGAGAACATCGAGATGGGTGGAGAATTGTGTGTGTGTGTGTGTGTGTGTGAAGTGGGGACGTGGCTAGGTGCGCATAGGAAGACTTGAATGAGAAGAGCCTTGAATGCCAAGCTGAATAGTGGAGGTGATGGGGAATCACAGGGAGCTTTTTGAGCAGGAACAACACAGGGTAGAAGAGTGAATTTTAGATTTCATAGAATTGAGTGAGAAGAGGAGCCCTGAGAGATCATCTGGTCTTTTTGCAAAGCCTTGGGATTTTAAGAGGGTATTAGAGTAGCTTCCATGAGAGGCAAAGAGAGGCTGAATGGATGGGGGTTTTTTTTGTTTTTTTTTTTTCCCTGGTACGCGGGCCTCTCACTGTTGTGGCCTCTCCCGTTGCGGAGCACAGGTTCCCGACGCGCAGGCTCAGCAGCCATGGCTCACGGGCCCAGCCGCTCCGCAGCATGTGGGATCTTCCCAGACCGGGGCACGAACCCGTGTCCCCTGCATCGGCAGGCGGACTCTCAACCACTGCGCCACCAGGGAAGCCCCGGATGGGGGTTTTTGCACCTCTCCTTTGCCTACAATTCAATCAGAGCAGCTTGATTTTAATTCATGCATTTACTTAGAAGAAACCAGCTAAGACTCTTTCAGTTATAGGTACTAGAAATCAACTCAAACTGGCCTAATCAAAAGAGGAATTATAGCCAAAACCCCCATGTATATGAGCTTCTGGTTTCGTTAGATTTAGGTGTTCAGGTGTAGACAAGAATCTGTTGCTTCCCAACTCTTAGCTCTTTCTTTTTCTCGCGGGGCAGCACCAAGTTTGGAAACCCCAGTGGAATGAAAGCTTCTCTTTCCCTCGAGTTCCAACAAAAATCATGGAAATTAGAGTCATGGACTCACATGCCTAGCCCCAAAATCAATCACTGGTCCCAAGGGGACAGATTACCCTGATTGGCTGGCCTGGATCACGTGCCCACTTTAGAGCTGGATATGGAAGCTGCATTGACTATACTACTACAGAAAAAGGGGGAAATGGGTGAGAGCGTATGGGAAAAAAAAAAACAGACTTTTTTTTTAACTGCTAGAAAAATTTCCATGAAGTTATAACAACATAGATATATTCAATCTCTTCGTTATATAAATAAAGATGTAGAGGTGCCAAGGAGAATAGGAATTTGCCCAAGTTGTCCCAGGAACTCAGTGAAGAAGAGAAGAGTTTGGAGCCCTGGGGGTGGTGGGAAAAGAGACGAGAGAGGGCAAGTCTGGGTTATGGGCGGAGTCTGTGTGCCTGGCACATGGTAGGTGCTCAGGGAGGGCCCAGCTGAAAGACTGGCTCGATGGGTGGATTGCTAAATGAACACACACACTGGGGTATCTTCCCACTAATGCCAGATCTCTGTGCATTCTGCTTTCCAGACAGTGCCTACTTGAACTTGACCTCTGAGCAGAACCTCCTCCAGGAGGTGACCGTGGGTGAGAAGATAGAACTCAAAGTCAAGGTGGAGGCCTACCCAAGCCTGCAAAGTTTTAACTGGACCTACCAGGGACCCTTCCTTGGCCACCAGCCCAAGCTCAATTTTGTAACCAACAAGGGCACATACAGGTATCACCTATTAGCTCATATCCGCATAGCGCACAGCCAGATGGAGCAGTTCAGCCAGGAGTCAGGACACTTGGGTCCTATCTCAACCTTGTTGCGTGACCTGGAGCGAGTCCTTTCCCGTTTCTAGGTCTCATTTTTCTTGACTATGTCGAACCTCGATATCAGTCATCAGCGTCTGAGATGTAGATCAAATTAGTGTATCCCTCTGTCCTATATCCTTGGAAAATCCAATGTCCTCTTCAAGAACTACCATTTCTTGGGGGCATGCATTCTGATGGTCACCCAAGGTCTCGATCTTATGCCTCCTCTTTTGTGACTAATCCAAATGCAGAAGACAACCCCCCCCCCATGATTTCCACTCATAGTCACACACCTAATAGCAATCGCACGACGTATCTGCCATATACACAGGTTTGGGGAATAGAGGGAGTTAACATCTCTCAGTCACAGATATATCAGAAGTTCTTTAAAAGCCTGTGGTCATCCACCCCTGAGAATTTCTCACCAGCTGTGCTCTTCTCCACAGGCTCAGAGCTCTTCTTATAGAGTGCCGTGTGACTCTGCATCCTCCCGTCTCTCCACTCCCAGAATCCTGCTCATCCCACATGCACAACATTTTAGAAATCTCTTTTTCTTGTCTCCTGTGGACTCTGTCCTCGGGGTCTTACTTCCTCATCCAAAGTGACCTAACCCCAGGTAGTTTTCTAAACAAGAGAGTTTCTTCCCCAAGGAGGAACACTGATACCAAGTGTGAAAATAATAATTTCTTTACCCTGTTCTATTTGAATGAGAGGGTACAGCTCCATCAAGGGCAGCAAATATGTGGTGTGCGTGTGATAACTTCCCCTCCCTCACTCGTGACAGAGACCCTTAATTGATTTTTTTTTTTTTTTTTTTTTTTGCGGTACGCGGGCCTCTCACTGCTGTGGCCTCTCCCGTTGCGGAGCACAGGCTCCGGACGCGCAGGCTCAGCAGCCGTGGCTCACGGGCCCAGCCGCTCCGCGGCATGTGGGATCTTCCCGGACCAGGGCACGAACCCGTGTCCCCTGCATCGGGAGGCGGACTCTCAACCACTGTGCCACCAGGGAAGCCCCCTAATTCATTTTTGAACCCTTTCCTAATTCATTTTTGAACCCATCCTGCCAGATGCAGCCTCAGAGTCCTTCTCAACACAGTCTCTAGGCTATATTTCCATCATAACTGGCTCATGAGAGGAGACCTGTTTGCCATCCCTGGGCTAGATAATCCCTAGACATCTTCCGACTCCCAAATTCTCTGGAGTTCTCTTCCTAGCTCCAGAAGCCCAAACCTCTTTGATTCCTGGATTCTTGTGTTGTCGATCATCAGAATCAACAAGGATGTTCCCTTGTCCTTATCTTCCTCTTCCCAGTTCCCTTCTTGTCCTTTCCGGCCAGGATTTCTAGCTTCCCCTCGTCTAAAGCAGAAGTTCTGAATCTGGAGTCTGCAGACCCCTGGAAGGAGGCTGGTCCAGGGATAGGTTTCAGGGGTCTGTAAGCGACAGGGACACTGTGGAAAGGAACCAGGGAGATGCCCTCAAACATAGTAATCTGGGGCCATTCAGCACAGGGCAGATAAGCGTGGGCACCAAACAGCCCACGTGATAGGTGTGTTCATAATGGTGATTTTGACTCATGCAGAAAGTTAAATTCTTTCAGTTTAAGAAGGAGATGTTAGTTATCTCAAGGATTGCTCTCTGAATACCATGGGGTTTAGTCTAGTAATGGCTGCAGATATTTTCCAGTAAAGAGACAAGTGCCTACAATGAGTCAGGCACTCTATCAGGCACTCTGAGTATATATCCCTTTAGTCCTTAGGTTGAGTGTGTGGATTAATTACTGTAAGTGTCACCCTTACAGAAAAGGAAGCAAAGGATCAGAGAGGTTAAGTACTTGTCTAAGGTCACACAGCTAGGAAATGGCAACATTAGGACTTGAGCCCTGTTCTCTGGAGCCCATGGCTACATCCTGCCTCTCTCCCCTCTCAAGGTCCCTCTTGGCAGGGTTGGCGCTTTAGGGATGGAAGCTGACCTGGGTGCTAGCGTCTTCAGCAAGGATTGTTTAGCCCAGTGATGGTGGTGAAAGTAGGTACATTCATTGGGACCTGTGATGTGCCTCCCAGTGTTGGCATTTTACAGACATCACGTCTACTAAACCTCAGAACAAAAGCACTTTACGGATGAAAGAAGCAATTAAGGGAATCGGGTTGGGGGTTTTTGCGTGTCTCAGGGGCACTCAGACTGGGTACTTGGTTCAGCCAAGACCTTTGTGCCCCGGACACTTTACCAAAAATAAATCCCTTATAAGGTGGTTGTCTGAGCCCACTGTCCTCACCCCAGATGGCCTGCTCCTCTCATGCAGGTACACCTCCACCCTCACCCTGCTTCGCCTGAAGCCCTTCGAGGCCGGCCACTACTCCTTCCAGGCCAGAAATGCCAGAGGAGAGGAGACCCTGACCTTTGAACTCACCCTTCTATGTGAGTGATGGAGTGGGGCTGGGGACATGGGGTTCCTGAGGCTGCTGGGATGGCTGGGCTGGTGGAGAGAAGACTCAGTGTCGGGTGGTCAAGCCAGGAGGCGGGCCTCTGGGGCTGACTCCTCCCTCCTTTGCCCCTCCCTCTGCCTCAGACCCCCCAGAGGTAGAGGTCACGTGGACCCTCATCAACGGCTCTAAAACCCTGCTCTGTGAAGCCTCAGGGTACCCCCAGCCCAATGTGACGTGGGTGCAGTGCAGGGGCCACACGAACAGGTACGCGGGCTCTGGTTGCCTTCCTCACCTGGGCGCAGGGGCCGGGGCAGGGGCCGGGCACCCTGAAACTCTGAGCTACATTCTGTTCTTCCCAGATGTGGTAAGACCCAAGTGCTGGTCCTGGATGACCCAAACCCTGAGGTCCTGAGCCAAAAGCCCTTCCACAAGGTGACCGTCCAGAGCCTGCTGGCCACTGGGACCTTGGAACACAACAGGACGTACGAGTGCAGGGCCTACAACAGCCTGGGGAACAGCTCCCAGGCCTTCGGGCCTGTCTCTGTAGGTGAGCCTTTGACCCGCCTGCTCCAGGCCAAGATGGGAAGGAGGCCCAGGAAACTGCCCCACAGCCCCACCCCTGGGAACCAAGGGCCAGAGTTCCAGTGCCAAGCAGATCCCAGCCATACCGAGTTCTAGCTCTCTGCGTGTGACTCCAGGGCCCCTCCTGACCAAAGCTCTCCTGAAGCGGCGAGATGGGGGAGTCTAGGACCCGTGGGGCTGCAAGTAGTGGGGAGAAGGGCAGAGGGGATGCAGACGTGAGATGCAGAGAGAAAGCAGCTTGAAGCAGCTACAGCCGCATCTGGCCCCTCTCCTCACATTCCTGCACTTGAACTGACTCATTCGTTCATGAGTGTGTATTTGGGACTCACTTCGTGCAGGGAGCAGTGCCTCCCCGGAGCGTAGTCCGGTGATGTGAGCAGGCGACAAATGAACAGTCCCCTCACCCCCTCCCCCAATCCCAGGGCCGGCCTTGACAGCCTTCTCCATCCCTCCCAGATTCCCTTCCTGCCAGAGACACAGTCCTATCCATTCAGGGCCACTGTCCGGGGCGGGGATCACTAACACAGCTGCATCATCCGTCTAGAGGAAGAGGCATCTTTCTCTGCGTTGCACAAAGGCTGCATGTGGGTTAGTTCTCTGATTCTGAGAGGCCCAGGGCTGCACAGGCCCACAGAACCCTCAGGCCTCTAAAAAGCAGATTCAGCACCCACCGTGTGCCAGGCCCTGGTGAGGTTCTCTGGGCCCAGAGAGGACAGAGTGGGAGCCTCTGCCTGGCTCACAGGGGGCCCGCAGGTGCCCCAGCTGCTGGCCTTGGAGCAGGTGGGGCTGAGGCCCGATTCCACATGCCGCTGCCTCGGCTGCTCTGTCTTGCAGCTGGTGGTCGTATATCACAAATAATAAAGCCAACATTTTCTTGAAGGCTCACACTGCGCCAGGCATCACGCTAAGCCCTTTGCAGGCATTATTTCAGTGAACTCGCACACCCCTAGGAGGTTAGTCCAGTCTTCCTTCCCCCCTGGGGCGTGCTGAACCTGAGGCTTAGAGACAAGTCACAGGTTCAACTGTCACACCTCCTAAGTGGCAGAGCTGAGGCTGGGCCTCAGACTCATGCTGCTGATCTGGGCCAGGACGTGGAAATTATGTCCTTCCAAACACATCAAGGGAACTAGGGCTGTTGATCTGGGAAGAGGAGACCCCGGGTCCGTGAACCTGGCTTTCAGACTCCCAGAAGGGCTGTGTGGTCCCAAAGGGCACTTGGGGAAGCTGCAGGGAAATGCTGGGGAGGCAGATTTCAGTCTAACCTCTAGAAGGTCTTTCCATCCGAGCTGGCCAGAGGTGTAGGTGGTAAGTCTCCACACTGGGGGAGGGTGCAAGTCATGGCTGAGCCCCAGGCCAGGCTGCTGCAGAGGCTCCTTGCACGGGCAGTGGGTGGGCTGCGTGACCTGAGGGGCTCCGCTGGCCACAGAGCCTGCGAGTCTGGGCAGGGTTTGGAGCTGGTCACGAGCAGTGCTAGAGAGGTGGTCCTCCCTGCCCCCGGCTGGGGGAGGGTCTACGGGCTTCCCGCTGAGAGGACTCCTTGTTCAGTCAGTAAGCATTTATTGGGCACCTACTGAGTTCCAGGCAACTGGCCTGTTCCAGTGGGGAGCAGGTGGTCTCAAAGGCCCTTTCTGCTGCTCATTCCTCTGCCCCACCCTTTCCAGGAGCCTACACGCAGCCCCTTGATGAGCCCCTCTTCACGCCGGTGCTGGTGGCCTGCATGTCCGTCACGGCCTTGCTGCTGCTGCTACTCCTGTTGCTTTTGTACAAGTACAAGCAGGTGAGCCTGGGCAGGGCTGGGGGGCGGCCAGGCACCCAAGTGAGCCAGACCCTGGGGCAGTGCCCCCAGGCTGTGTGGATCCACCCTTCAGCCCCGTGAATACGAATTCGTCTGTCAGCCAGTCATTGAACCAACAGCCCTTTAATGGGCGCCTGCTGTATGCCAGTGTCAGTGGCTGGGTGAGCCAAGACTCGGAGCCTCTGAGGTTTTGCCCTCGTAGAAGTCTCTGTCTAGTGAGCTGGACGGTTGCTAATCGAATAGCCACGGAAGTGAGGGCGTGGATCACAGAGAGAGAGATGCTACGGGGAGAGCCGTGGCCGTTGGGGAGAGCATGAACATGGGAACTTGTCCCAGCTGGGGGCTTCCAGGGACACAGAGAGGGTATCATGGGGCCAGGCCTGTGTCTCTGTCAGGTGGCAGGTAAGTTAGTGGAGGGGAAGGCCTGACCATCATCGTCCTCGTCATTTAATATGATTATTAATCAAGTCTGCACGTTGACGTTTAGTGCACTGCCTGTCACCCTGAGTGCTCAGCGAGTGATGGCGGTTTTAGGGGCATTGTTACGAAGCATGTTACCTACATCCCCTCATTTACTGACCTCAACAGCCACGGCATGTGGGTAGTATCACTACCCCATTTTACAGAGTTGGAAGCTGAGGTTCTGAGAGGTTGAGACAGTTGCCCTAGTCTACAGCCGGTCAATGGCAGAGGCTGGTTTTTTAAAAGCCATTTTGTAAACCCATGGAATCATCTTATCTTACCCTCAAAACAATCTAGAGGCAGGGACTAGAGCAGTCAGCATTTTACAGTAAGGAAGCAGGCTCAGCAAGGTTGAAGGACCCGCCCAAGAGTCCCAGTTGCCTTGCACCCCAGAGCCTGTGGCCTCCACCACTTAGCCTCCCTGCCTCCCTACATAAAAGACTACTTCTGGTGCAGTCAGGCACTGGGAGGGCCAGGCCAGAAGGCTGTGGGGGGCCAGAAGTGGAGGGATCTTTTCTGGCTGGCAGGGAAGGGAGTCTGCTTGGAGGAGGTGGCTTGGCGTGGGTGGGACAGGCCTTGGAGAACGGGGCAGGCAGCCAGGGGGAGATGAGATTCAGGGAAAGGATGTCTCTGGGGGAGAGGGCGCTATGTACAAAGAGGCAGGTGGGGAGAAGACCAAGGTGAGTTCCGGAAATACTGATGCCTGGAAGAGGACCCAGGTGGGGACAGGTTGGGGGTCTGAGGGGTTGGACCCCATCCTGTAGGTTCAGCAGGTGTGAACAAGGGAGTGAGGTGAGTTAGGGATGAATAACCCACCTTGTGGGCTCCTCTGCTGCCTTCTCTTCCCCACACCTGCCTTGTGGGTTTTAGTGTGAGTAGAGGACTTGGAGTAGATAGGTAGGTGGTATGTGGGGGGTGCCCCAGGGGCCCACGGGGTGCCCGGTGCTTATGTCAGCACACAGCATGAGGAGGCAGCTCTGAGTGCAGAATCCAGGGCCCCAGGTCAAGTCTTCAGGGATCTGGGTCCTGCTCGGACACTGGTTTGCCATGAGACCTTGGCTGGGTGACTGCCCTCTTTGGGCTTCATGCAACCTTGGCGGGTGGACTGCCCGCTCTGGGCCTCATTTTCCCCACCTGTTCGTGGTGGGGTGGGTGACCTTTACAGCCTCCTCCTGTGACATGCCAAGAGGCTGATGGTCTCGTTTAAGAGCCAAGGGTTGGGAGTTGCATGGATCTGGGTCTGACTCTTGGATGGGCCCAACCTCAGACAGCCCTCCAATCCCAAGATGCACGAGCTATCTTGAGTTTCCCAGCCAACTTCCTCCTGGGTCCAGGGTGTGCAGCATCCATTCGGAGCACTGTCCGTGCCCACCACCCTGCTGAGTCCTCTATACGCCGTCACCTTGGTGAACCTTCAGCACAGCCTGCTACGGGGCTGCCATTATCAACACCATTTCACAGATGGAGAGACAGAGGCTTGGAGACACCAATGTTCCTAGAGTCCTAGAGCCTGGCAAGGCGGGATTCAGACCCAGATCCATCCAACTCCGCCCACCTCCGGGGACAGGACTTCACTCACTGTTGCGGCCTCCCGTTCCTTCTCTGCGCAGCTCTGTTGCAAAGTTCTTCCTTATATGGAGCGGAAAACAGCCTCTCCGTCCCCACAGAGCCGCCTCCTCAGCCCGGCAGAGATTCTAGAGAAGGGCCCAGTTCCCCTCCAGCCCTTTCTGCCTTGGGCCGCCCAGCCCCCTTGGCCAGCCATGGTTTGGCGACACCTTACGCTCTCTTCACGGGACCACTTTTGGAACACGTACTCTGGTCACCTCTTATCCCATTTACGAAACTGAACTGGCCCCTGAGCTGACCCAAGGCCAAGAGAAGGAGGACATCCCAGGGGTCAAGATGGCCACGCCCTGCCTCAGGGCTTGTCCAAGTGTCCTCTGCTTTGCTCCACGGGGTTCTGAGTCTTGCCCCTTCACTGGGGACTCAGCCTGGCTTGTCCTCACTACTCAGGCCTGAGGGGAGGGGTGGCCCCGCTTGGGGGAAGGGTTGCTTCTGTCTCAGGGCTGACTCATCGCCTTTCTGGCCCCCAGAGAGACCACAAGGGGGGCCAAGGGGGAAGAGAAAAGGGCAGGAGTCAGCAGGCTGGAAGGAGGAAGGACATGGGGAAGAAAGGATGATGGTGATGGGGAGGACCGAAGGAGACGGGGAAGCCACTGGAGAGGCTGGAATTCTGGGCGTTGGAACTGAGCTCTGGGGATTGGGAGGTATATGGGGGAAGCACAGGAGGGTCCCCAAGATTTCCAGTGGAAACTGTTCAGATCTCCCCCTTCCTGAGACAGGAAACATCTGCCCACCCAAAACAGCAGGCCTGGATGGGGAGTTGTGGGGACTTTGATGATTCCATGCCTACCTCGGTCACCAAGGGGAAGTGGCCTGGCCTGCTGTGAGGATTAAGTGAGATGACGAACGTTGAGTGTGGAGCCCAGCACCCACTCACAGGAAGTGCTCGGGAGACGCTCACTGATAGCATTATATTCCGAGGCTGCCCATCCTGGCCTCCCCATTAGGGTTCTCCTTCAGAGGAGAGGCCCCTCTGGGTAGAAGCCCCCGGGAGTTACACAGGAGCCCTGTCTAGGGATAGCAGAGGCTGAGCAGAGCTAGTGTCTGCTTTCCAGGAAGAGGGGTGGGGATGCCTGAGGCAGGCGTGGGAGAGCTGCGTCGTCCTCCAGGTATCAGGTCTGGGATTCAGAGAGAGAGCTGAAGTTCCAGCCAGATAGCCAGCTCGCGGTGGGCTGGCGAGGGGCCAGAGGAAGGAGAAGTGGCAGGGGGGGAGAAAACAGCCGTCACCACAGTGGCTCCTGGAGATGGAAGTGGCCAGGCGAGGTCAAGGAATCCCTCCCGGTTCTGTGTCCATCCTTTGCGTTGGGAAGGCACCCACACACAGGGTTTGAATCCTCAGACACTCAGGAAGTCCTCTTCCTGTCCCATTTCAGACTATCTGCTGAAACTGTAACATGGATGTCCTTAGGTTCACCGCTAGTCTCTCGTCCTGAATCAGGACCTGGAAATTCTTCCTCATGTCTAACTGCAGTCTTTCCCTCCGAACTACCATCTGGAAGTCCTTCCCTATGGCTATCTGGAGTCTTTTCCCTTAACCTGGTGAGACTTGTCACCCTCCTCCCCAGCACCCACTTTAGCTCCCCCTGCCCGAGTTGGGTGCCCCATGTAGGAGCCCAGCTGCTAATCACAGCCCAGCTGGTCCCTGTCCCCCGCAACTGACCGGAAAGAGAGCTGGACTGCTGACCCGAGGCCTCAGTGTCCTCCACCGCCCCAGCCCAGCTTCCACTTTCCACCTAAACTCTGTCTGCCATCAGCACTTCTCATGGGTACCCCTGGCATGATGCCCCCATGCAGCTGCCACCAGGGGCAGGAAAGAGAGAGGCAGCCACTCCTCCTCAGCTTAGGCTCTGCCACCAGCTGGCTCGTTGGAACAGCACGGAGAGCCTGAGGGGAATGCGGGTCCTCCAGACGCCCGCTTTCTTGTACGTGAGGTCTCTCTCTGTTGGTCCTTGAGCAATGTAGAGTCGGATGCATCACTCGCCTGCATCGAGCCTCAAAGGGTTCACCTTGCGCTTCGAGAACTCATTGCAGCCCTCAAGACTTTCCCGCCTCCAGAACCGCCCCCCCCCCGCTCCCCTCCAGCCACACGGCACCTTCCAGTCCCTTAGACTCGCCAAGACCTTTCCCACCCCCAGGCCTCCACTCCCTGCACCCGCGAAGTGCTTCCCCTGCTGCTCACGTGGCCAGCTCCCTCTCGCCTCCTCAGGGGCCCTCCCTGACTTGTGTGCAGTTGTCCCCGGCGCTCTCTGTCCTATTACTTTGCTTTCTTATCTCCATAGCACTATTCGAAAATTTCCTACTTATGTATCTGAGTCGATTGTCCGTCTTAGCAACTAGAATGCAAACTCCAGGGGACAGGGACTCTTGTCAAACTCTGAATCAACGATGCCTGAAACAAATAGGTACTCGGTGAAATATTTGGATGGGAATAATATTCAGCCTTAAAAAGGAAGGAAATGCTGACATAGGCAACAACGTGGACGAACCTTGAAGACATCATGCTAAGTGAGATAAGCCGGTTACAAAGGGACAGAACCTGCATGATTCCAGTTCAATAAGGTACCCGGAACAGTCAGATGCATGAGATAAGTGGCTGGGGGCTCGGGGGAGGGGGGAACAGGGAGTTGTTGTTTAGTGAGCACAGACTTGCAGCTTTTCAAGATGAAGAGAGTTCTGGAGGTTGGTTGCACAACAGTGGGACTGTATATAACACTACTGAACGGTATGCTCAAAACTGGTTGGGATGGTAAATTTTGTTCTTACCACAAGTGAAAATAAAACAGACAAGTAATAATTGGATGGGAGGATGGATGGATGGATGGATGGATCTACAGTTCCACCCTCCCTCCTGGCTCGGGAATTACCACATTATCAGAGCTGTCAAAACCCTCAGAGGTGGTCCTGTCCAAATCTTTCAATACACAGGTAGGGAAACTGAGGCTTGGAGAATGGACGGTCCCATGGTAAGGCCAAGCCAGGCAGGGACGGGGCTCTCGGTGCCGTGGGCATGAGATGACACAGCCCCTCTCACCACGTCGCAGGCCACACCGATCTCCTCCCGCTGTGCGGTGGGACTGCCCAGCCCCTGTCCTCCCGGGTCGGGATGATGTCCAAGATCCACCTGCCAGGCCCAGCTGACCCATGCCTCCTCCCTCTCCCTCTGCAGAAGCCCAAGTACCAGGTGCGCTGGAAGATCATTGAGAGCTACGGGGGCAACAGCTACACCTTCATCGACCCAACCCAGCTGCCCTACAACGAGAAGTGGGAGTTCCCCCGGAACAACCTGCAGTTTGGTGAGCCAGGGTCTCAGCACCCAACACTCCCTCCTGTCACAGGGCCAGCGTGGGTGGCAGGGAGCCTGTGGGCCCTTAGGTGCCCTGGGGCCTAAGCAGGCTTTGTGTGTGGCAGGTAAAACCCTTGGAGCAGGCGCCTTTGGGAAGGTGGTAGAGGCCACGGCCTTCGGTCTGGGCGAGGAAGATGCTGTTCTGAAGGTGGCTGTGAAGATGCTGAAGTGTGAGTGCAGGAAGCAGGTTTGGGGTAGCGGGTAGGAGGTGGTATATGCCAAGGGAGGGTCTGTTCTGTTGTCACAAGGGCATCACCCACATTTTTGGCCTGTCAGGGCCTGCGGAACAGAGCCTGGGATCGGGGGTGAGGACTCTCGGCTTCCTTTGTGAGCTCCCGGCTCCCTCTAACTCCTGGGTGTGGAAGGGCTTCTGCCTGAGCCTCGAAGGGGCTCAGGGGCACAGAGGCCATCCTGGCCTATGGCCTGGCCACAGGTTGGTATCCTGCCACCCAAAATCAGCTCAGTAACAGGCCATCTCTCCTCTCTCTCTCTCTCCCCGTAACTCCCATCGTGTGTCCTCATTTCTCCTGCCTCTTTCGGCTTCTGATTGCTTTGGGGCTCTGGGTCCCCTCTGCTTCGCTCCCCTGGGCGTCTGTGTGCGCGGCTCTCCATGTCCTGCCCTTTCTCTGTCTGTGGGATCTGTGGCCCCATCTCCCAGCCACGGCTCACGCTGACGAGAAGGAGGCCCTCATGTCGGAACTGAAGATCATGAGCCACCTGGGCCAGCACGAGAACATAGTCAACCTCCTGGGAGCCTGTACCCACGGAGGTAAGGGGCCCTGGCAGGCATGGGGGCCCGTCGTGGTGGGGCCTCTTGGGTGTCTGAGGGTCCCAGGGCTACCTCACTCCATCTTCCCCTTCCCGTCTCCACAAAGTGAAGGTGGGATCCCTGTCACAGCAACCCTTGAATTCCTAGGCCAGATGCCTGGACTGGTCAGAAGCTGCTTATGGATGACAGGTGGTTCTGTGAGATCTGCTCAGTGGCTCTCAGAGATGGGTGGGCATCAGAGTCACCTGGAAAAGGAGAAAAGAGCGCAGATGCCTGGGCCCTGCTCCAGGGAGTCTGACGCTATGGGTCTGGAGTGAAGCCCTTCAAATCTACCTTTTAGGAAGCCCCCACTCAAAGAGGCTTGGACACTCACCACAGGGCCCAAGAAGTGCCCCAGGGCCTGCTGGGACTCTCAGTCCGCTCCCATCTCTTCTCCTGTAGCAGCTTTGACGGGTGTGGAACTGTCATAGATTTCCTTCGAAGAAAGAATTATTCAGCTACAGTTTTTTGGAGGTTCCTCTGCTTTAGACAGTTGGGTCACTGAGGTCACCCAGAAAGCAGAGAGGGCTGCTTATAGGCAGGCAGGATTAGAACCCAGGGCTCCTGAGTTCCAGTCCAGGTTCTTATTGCCCCCGCCCCATGTTCCTGTCCACATGGGGTGGTGTGTTAGGGGTGCACTGACCCCACTCTTGGCTGCTCTAGGCCCTGTCCTGGTCATCACTGAGTACTGCTGTTATGGCGACCTACTCAACTTTCTGCGAAGGAAGGCGGAGGCCATGCTGGGACCCAGCCTGAATCCAGGCCAGGACCCCAAGGCAGGCACCGGCTACAAGAACATCCACTTGGAAAAGAAATACATCCGCAGGTTGGTGAAAGACAGGAAGGAGGCCAGGACTGGGAGGTGGGGCCCCCATGTCTGTCCCCGAAGTCAGCTCAGGGCTGCGTGGCTTGCGTGGCCCTCACCTTCCCGTTTGTGCTGTGTGGAGTACCCACCCATATTATGTGGGCAACTCAGTTCTCCTCCTATTTATTCCCATCATCCAACAAATATTTGAGCCCCTGCTATGTTCTGGGAGTATTGAGGGCAAAGATGGGCCGCTCATAGTCTGGTGGAGATGGGCATTAAAGAAATCATTATCTTATCATACGTAAAAGATCAACCAAGATCCATCCGGGGCCCTCGCTAGCGATGGGCAAATCTTGGGGATAATGGCCCTGTTTCTCCCATAGCATGTGCTGTCGGGGGCTGGAGGGCACCCATTCCACTTTTGAGTAGCCATGCAGAAGTGGGATGGGGGCTGGAGGGCACCCATTCCACTTTTGAGTAGCCATGCAGAAGTGGGATAGAGTCTTTCGGGCGTTGAAAGAGCAGGGGCAAAACAGCATAGCTGTGGCCAGGTCCCTGGTCCACTTGGGCCTCAGCTTCCCCAGCAAGCCACCAGGGGTTGAACCCCTCAGGGTCTCTCTGCTCTCTCGTTCTGTAATGCTGTGATTCCTGGAAGCCACCCAGAGGCAGATGGACAGAGCCACATTGGGGAACCAGAGAAAGGAAGTGGCCTTTGTGTCACACATGAGTCAAGGGCAGAGGTGGAGCCTGGCTGGATTCTGCTCTGTTGACTCCTTGTCCAGTGCTCACCTGAGCTACACTGATCTCCTGGGAGTCTTGGACTCGGGGCTTGTGAGGCTTCAGGGCCAGGCTGCTGGGTCAGAACAAGGGTATATATACACTGGGCTCCTATCCTACCAATGTCAGCTACCAAACCAGGGGAGGCAAAAGGGGAAGGAGGCCATTTCACTCCACCCAGTGACCTCGAGTATGGGGGCTGGCGGGATTTTCTCTGATTTTCTGACACCCTTTTGAGTGGGTGGCTCACGCCGGGCCTCAGCAGGCTGGAAACTCAGGCCAGAGCAACTCAAAATGAGAACTGAAGTCAAGTATTAGCTTCCATCTTCAAATCTACAGATGGGGAAAGGATTCCGAGTCGGGTGATTGCAAGGGCAAACGGCCTGTGAACCAGTCCTTAATGAGATCCCAGGCTACATTAATAGAAGTACACTTTCTAGACCAAGGGAGTGGATAGTTTAATGGTCAAACCATAAATAAAGCACTAGCTTGTTTTTCTGGGAACACGAGAGTAAGGACATCGTCAAGGTGCACAGCTGTATCACAGAGGGAGCAGGAGGTGAGAGGTCCAGACTCCTATCTGGTTGGAATATTAGAAGCAGTGGTGGCTATTCAATGCGGAGCAGTGCTTCTCAACCTGAACAGCCACCCGAAGCACAGGCTCACAGGCTTCTGAGAGCTGTTAGGAATGTACAATCTCAGGCCTACCCAAACCTGCGGAGTCAGAATCTGCATTTAAATAAGATTCCCCAGGTGATTCGTACGCACATGGATACGTTTAAGCAGCACTGCTCTAGACCAGTCCTCAACTCTGGCTACACACGGGAGTTGCCTGGATTAACGTGTAAGTGGGAATGACTGGGTCTTACCCCTAGAGTTTCTGAAGTCTTTGGTTTGATGGTCTGAGTATCTGGAACTCCCTGGGTGATCTTAATGTGCAGCCAGAAGGGAGAGCCGTGATGTAGACAAGAGGGCTCAAAGAAGGGGCCCTGGAATATGCTCGAAGCCCTGCTGGGCTGTTCCAGAGAAGAGGGAGATGCTTCTGGAGGGCAGAGTGAGGACCAGGAGGAGGAATAGCCCGGGGGCAGATCAGCATTAGGAACAGTGGAGAACTTTCTAACAGGTAGAGCTGCCCAAAGAGAGAACAGGTGGTAAGCTCCCTCACTGGATGGCCAAGCAGAGGTCACTGATCAAAGGAGGTGTCAGAAAGGGAAGTTCAAGTTGACCCTGAGGTCCCTTCCTTTCTCTGCTGAGTGGGTGGGAGAGGCCTGAGCTGGGCAGTGCAGTGACAGGCACTGACCAGCCCGCGGTCCCCTCTCCTATGCAGGGACAGCGGCTTCTCCAGCCAGGGTGTGGACACCTATGTGGAGATGAGGCCCGTCTCCACTTCTTCATCAAATGATTCATTCTCTGAGCAAGGTGCGGAGGAGGTATCAGGGCTGAGGGAGACGAGAGGGGCTACTTGGGTTGAGGTGGGGAGGCCGCCCTGACACCTCTCCCCACACCAGACCTGGACAAGGAGAACGGGCGGCTGCTGGAGCTGCGTGACCTGCTCCACTTTTCCAGCCAGGTGGCCCAGGGCATGGCATTCCTCGCTTCCAAGAACGTGAGTCAGAAAACAGGTCCCTATGATGTGTGGTCACCCAGGGTGTGGGGGGCGGGGGGGGCAGGGGCAGCCAACACCCCGTGAGGCTGGATGGGTGAGGACAAGGGGGAGAAAAGGGAGTGTGTGAAGGGGGCCGTCCTCCTTTCAACACAGGCCTGGGAGTCTAGAGCCTGAATGCTGGCTCTGCCGCTTGCTGTGCGGCTTTGAGCAACTGCTGAACCTCTCTGAGCCTAGGTTTCTACACCTATAGAAACGGGCACAATCGTAGAATGGCATGAAGGTGGAACTGGGTTACAACGTGTGCAGATGCTTAGGGAAGGGCCTGGAACGGCAGGGCCCTGAGGGTGGCAGCTCCTGCTCCCGTTAGGAGCCCCAGGGCTCACTGCTCCTGGGCCTGTGCAGACCACCTAGCTCTGAGGCAGCTCCTGCCACGCAGGGCCAGAGGGCCAGAGTCATGGTGGTTTCTCAACACTGACTGTATGCCCACATTAAGTTTTCCTAGACCTGGGTCTTGGTAGAAGGTAGGGACAGGATCCAGGGTACAGGACCAAAACTGATGCCCACTTCCTCGAGGAGGACCCCAAGCCTTCTGGGTGGGGTCCTGGCTGTTCCTCCTGCACCTCGGGCTCAGGTAGCTGGGGGGTCAAGACTAACCCTACAGTGCTTTCCCTCAGTGCATCCACCGGGACGTGGCAGCCAGAAACGTGCTGCTGACCAGTGGCCATGTGGCCAAGATTGGGGACTTTGGTCTGGCTAGGGACATCATGAATGACTCCAACTACATCGTCAAGGGCAACGTGAGTGCTGGGAGGGCTGGGCCAGGCTGGAGAGGGGTGGTGACCCAGGGTGCAAGGTGACTGGGGTCTGCTGTGCCAGGCCCGCCTGCCCGTGAAGTGGATGGCCCCAGAGAGCATCTTCGACTGCGTCTACACAGTTCAGAGCGACGTCTGGTCCTACGGTATCCTCCTCTGGGAGATCTTCTCACTCGGTAAGCCGCTGGCGCAGTGCAGGCTCAGCGTGGGGCTGACTGGTGCTTGGTTACCCACGGTGTCCTACACCTCGTGGAGGATGCTAGTCCAGGACACTTGGTGGTCAGGGCAGAGCAAGGGCTGCTAAGAGTGCAGGGATGGGCGAAGTATCTTAAAACCAAGCGTTGCAGGTCCAGAGTGGGCGGGGCACACCCCCTACCTCGACAGGCACTCCCTCCAGGAGGTTTCCTCACCTGTCTGCTTGTGCAGTTGCCAGTTTCCTAGAACGCTGTTTGCCCTCACTCTCTGAAACATGCGTGTCTTTGAAGATACAGCTCCCATTTCTGGAGCACTAGGCACAGGAAGTTGGGCTAAGCCCTTCAATGTACTCCTCTACCAAGCTCTTATTCCAAAGCCTGTGCTGGAATTTTGTGGGTGTGATGAGGCCTGGCTGAAGACTTTCAACGTCCTAGAAGCCTAAGCCGTTTGCAGTGCCCGGCATATAGTAAACACCTGTTAAGCGGAGCTGCTGTTCTATTATCGCAGTCCAGCTGGGACCCCGCACACCCAGCCCTGCCAAGATGTGTGGGGGAAGGTGACGGTGAGCACTGGATATGGTCTTTTCCATGATCCTGTCCTTTGCAGGCCTGAACCCCTACCCTGGCATCCTGGTGAACAGCAAGTTCTATAAACTGGTGAAGGACGGATACCAAATGGCCCAGCCCGCGTTTGCCCCAAAGAACATGTAAGTGAAGGACCCCAGGGAGGAAGAATACCCCAGGATTTGTTGGAAGTGGATGGGAAGGTGTGTGGCCTGTCTTTCCTGTCCACAACGTTCCAGGGTCAGGCTTCCACTTGCTCACAGTGGACTAAGACCTCTTTTTATCAACTTCAGGGTTTCCACTGGTTTCCCAGGTAGCATGGGGCGGGGACATTCTCAAAGACGGCTCTCAGCTGGGGCCGGCCCTAAGACGGATGATGGATGTTTAACTCAGACTCTGTTGCTATGACCTCAAGAGGGCTCTCTCTTTCCTTCCCTGTCCTGGAGCTCTGTGGTGGCGGCCAGCCTCTCACTCAGCATAGCCAGCCAGCCAGCCGCTGCAGCCTCTTAACTGCCTCACACCAGCCAGCCCACCCCAGGCTCCTCACTGGCTCCCTGCCCTCACCACAGCCTTCCCCCGCACTCGCTGGCCCATCTCACCCACTGCATCTTTCTCCAGCCACTGTCTCTCCACGGCTGCTCCCTAGATGCCACCCAGGCGCTTACTGCCAAGGTGGGTGCACTCAGCCAGCTAGCTCCTCAGCCACTTTAGTCCTACCATCAACTGGCCTCTTAAACCTACCTGCAGGCAGCAGGAGTGCCCCTTCTTCATCAGAGCTTGGGCAAAAGAGCATCTCTGAGCTTTTTTCCTCCTCAGTTACCACGCCCATTTTGACAAAAAGCCCCTTTTCCCAGGGTTACTGGAAAGATTAGATAATGCACACCAAGGACTTCGCACTGGCCTTGTGCAAAGCTCACTTCTGACTTGGTTTTGGGACCTCTGCGGGGCAGGACCCTGGAGTGTGTGTGCGTGCGTGCACAGACATGATGAGTTCCAGGCCCACAAGTAGCTTCTGTCCTGCCTCAGATACAGCATCATGCAGGCCTGCTGGGCCCTGGAGCCGACCCGCAGACCCACCTTCCAGCAAATCTGCTCCCTCCTTCAGGAGCAGGTGCTAGTGGATAGAAGAGAGCAGGTGAGTGGTGGCTGGCTCAGGGTGGGTGGCTGGTTAAAGCTGGGCCTGACTGATCAGTTCTGACGATCCCCTGACATCCCCCCACCCAGGACTACAGCAACCTGCCAAGCAGCAGCAGTGAGCCGGAGGAGGAGAGCTCCAGCGAGCACCTGGGCTGCTGTGAGCAGGGGGGCATTGCCCAGCCCCTGCTGCAACCCAACAACTACGAGTTCTGCTGAGGAGGTGACCCCAGGGTGACCCCAGGGATGCACTCTCTCCCCTCCTCCGTGGACGGGGCACCACGGGGAGAACACAGACTGTGCCCTCGGTCATTTCCCTCAACAGCCCTGCTCTGAAACTCGGGAATGTGGGAGCTACAGGAGGTTGGAGAGAACCCCACTCCCAGGGCCGGAGCCATCACTGCCAGTCAGGGGCTGGGGCTCAGCCCTGCCCCACCCCCGCCAGTTCTCAATGCTGTGGCCTCATGTGTGCTATGCCAACTGGGAGAATACCCAGCTCACTCTTAGCCTGTTCCCGCTTCCTCCCCTCCTTCCCTCCTGTTTCAAGGGAAAGGGACTGGTTTTGTGACTGAAGTCCCCAGGAGCTGCCCAAACCTTGGGGAAAAAACAAGGCTCCCTGGCCCTTAGAACACCTGCCGAGTGGATCAAGGAGAGCAGGCCGGTGCTCAGGGCTGCACTTGGTTCAGGCCCTTGGAGCAGGGTGACTCCTCTGTAAGAATCTAATTGTCCCTCTCTGCCCTCTAAGCCTTCTCTCCACGGCCCCACCCACCCTAGGTCTGGTATTGCTGCAATGAGCCAGGTGGCAGCTAAAGGTTGGGGTGCTGTCCGGCCCCGCCCTCCTGAGCTGGAAGGCAGGGGCCCCGTGTGGCTGGCCACACCAAGCAAGCAGCACACACTCCAGGTTGACTCATCATAACTAACAGTCACGCTGTGGGATGTCTCTGTCAGCATTAAACTAACAGCATTAACACAGCTGGCCTCTGGTCTTGGTGCCATGCGGATTCCCGGGGACCTCCGTCCATCCTTCCGCGGTGAGTGCCCAACCCCACTGAGCTGCATACAACGAGGCTGGAATGGACTCTTGTTGCACCCAAACCATATAATTTAATAAACTTTATTCTGGTCGGGGAAGAGGGAGGGAAAAAAAGCCACCTATTCCACTCCTCTCAATAAATTAAATAACACGGCCAATTCCCGTGCCCTAAGCAAACTTTGGGCACTTGAGCCAGTCCTGCTGTTTCCTTACGGCCCAGTCTGCTTACCCTTCACAGAAGGGAGTTTTTCCTACTGCCCCCAGGTTACATCATGCTCACGGGCCACATCCCCTCTGTGATGAGGGTCCAGAGAGGATGCAGGCTGCAGCAGCAGTGACCAGGAAAGGAGGAAGGGGATCCTCTTCCTCAAAGCTTGGGGCAGGGAGGCTAGGCCTGGAAGAGAGCTGTGGCTCACCCTTTCTCAGCTGCCCCCAGATGTGGGTGCAGAGGGAATGCATTCCTCCTCTGGGAGAAGGACCCCTGGAGCTAATGAAGCCCCCAAGGCCCCGAGTCAAAGGCAACAGGCCGCAGGGGCTGGAAACGGTGTCCCTGGGTGGGAAGGGAAACCTCCTCAGCAGCCTTAGCCCACCCAGGACCTCCACCCCGACCCACAGGCGCCCCTGGGAAGCCAGCAGCTACCTGCCTTCTCTCAGCCTCCCTGCCCCTTTACTGAACATATGGTGCCACCCAAAGAGTGTCCTGGTGCCTGTCCCGACCCCCAGAAGGCTGAGAACCAAGGACCCTGGGCTCCACCGTGCTCAGGAAATGGAAGCTCTTTGGTCAGTCCCAGCATCAGAGGCTGGTCCCCTGGATGGATCTGCCTCGGGCAAGGGCCTTACTATGGCTTGAGAGAGATGGTGCGGTCCCTGCACCAGAGCCCGGCTTACTCTGCAGCTGTGGCCACCTCCTCTTCCTCAGCGTCCTCCTCCGTCTCCGTCTTGATCTGAGCAACCCCGAGGCGGTACAGGGTGTCTCGGATGACCACCTCGCCAGGCTGGCAGCTCTGCACAACGTCGTGGATCTGCCGGTTGACAATCTCGCGACTGGTAAGGAAGTCCACGAGGCGGTTGTAGAGGTAATAGTGGGTGGCATTGTCAAAGGCAATGGGCCGCTGGCGGACGCTGTTTGGTTTGCTGTCTGCAAAGGAGGACAGGATGGCTGCGTAGGGCGCCAACTCAGGACACAGGGCCAAGGAGTGATGCCCAGCACTGGGGTCGCCAGGACTGGGCTGTGTGCCTGCATGGACGATGCGCCGTGTGGCAGTCTTGGTGACCGGGTGCTGGACAGAGTGCTCAGCCTCCGACATATCCACCGTATAATGCTGGTCCAAGAGTTCCGGGCAGGACACGCTCTACAAGGGAGATGATAAGCCACTGTGAAGTGAGGGAAGATTAAGGTCCAAGCTGTGTGACGGGTGAGAGCGAAAGCTGTGGGTGAGCCAGCTCTGCTTAAATCCTACCGTCACCACAGAACACGATTCCCGGGGCAAGTCCAAGTCCCCCTTTCCTCCTCCCCTGTGCCTCCGTTTCCTCGTGTGAGAATGGGGACAGTAACAGTGGCCACCTCCCAGAGCAGATGCTGGATTACCTGAGCTAATATTTATATCTGCCTAAACAATCAGACTGGGGCTGCAGGGGAACAGGAAGGAAGTGGTTCCCACGGAGGCTCAGATGCCTCACACCAACCTTACAAACCCAGTGAGCCCCATGGACTAAGGCAAGTGAGGACAGTGAGGGCCCCTTCCTATTACCAGTCCTAACGTCTCTTCTAGCCAAGGGCCTGTGCCCGTGCTGAGAACCACAGCCTGATACAGCACACCAAGACAAGGAGACCAGGGCTCTGCCATTCATCTGCTGTGTGACACTCGACAGGTCCATTTTCACCTCGGGCCCTTACTTTCCCCTTTTAATTAGAGGAAAGGGGTTGATACGGTCAGCGTTTTCTAAGCCACTGTGCCTCTAGATCACAACACAAGGAGTGCCACGCAGCATATTCGGTCAAAGCCAAAATAGGGCTGGTCTGGGCCTTTAGTATGTCAGCGTGCACAGTGTCCTCAAAGGTGGCAATTTTCTAGGCTTAACTGCAAGGTGACCCCCTTGACCCCAAGATACCTGGGGTCACCCTGGGCACCCTAAATGACATGCTGTGGCCTCACACACACGCATGGGGTGGGTCAGTAAAAATTTGTGGAGTAAATGCTGGTTCCAGAGCACTGAGACAAAACACTGGTGGAGAAAAAAGGTGGTGGATGGTTCGCAGAAGGTCTTCCCAACGAACCAGGGGCATGCGTCCCAGTTCCTCAGAAGGGAACTCACCACAGGCGGCTCCGTGGGGCTAGAGAAACAGCCCTGATTCCTCCCCCACATCTGGTTGGTCAGCTCTGGGTAGCAGAGGTCAGCACACAGGGCCACTGGTGTGGCCATGTCAACCACATACACAGGAGGCCAATGGCGGGAGGAGACGAGCAGATCCACATGGTCGAGGGCACTCTCGCCCCGCACAAGATACTTAGAGCCACACACCACCTGGTGGGGAGATGGAGTACAGCACAGGGTGAAGAAGCCAATCTGCTGACAGACCGAGTCAGGTCCACTCGCTTCCTCCCAGGAAGATGGACAATCAGGTTTTATGACTGAGGTCACGCCCTCCTGCCAGAGCCCATGACATTCTGCTTCCCTCCTACTTCTGGCCCTAAACGAAGTCGCCAGCTCACTGCAGCCTGGGAGAAGAGCTGGGAGCATCCGAGCCTCAAATGAGGCTGAGAGATCCCCCCGATCCCCACCCTCCACATCACCCCACCAAACCCCGTCTAGTCCAGTGGTTCCCAAGCTGCATGGCACCAGCAGCGAGGAGGAAGTTCCTGGGTCCCACTCAAATCTACAGGATTAGCCACTGAAGGGGGAGTCTGAGCAGCTGTACTTTGAGCAGACCCTGATGGTGCTGTCCAGACGAGAACCCCTGATGAAGGCACAGCCTTCCTCAAATCCCCCAAATACCACTCCACTGCTGGGCAGCTGTGTGTCCACTGGAGAATTCTGCCTCTACCTCCCTACCTTCACACCTACCAGTCCTGGCTATCGCCTCCAAGTAATACCACCGGCCCACCACAGCCCCGAGACCTATAGCTCTCACATCCCTGTGTTGTCCAGTGCTTCTCCTGAGATGAACCCCAGTCACATGAACACAAGGCTCTGAGCAGGCTCTGGCCTGCCAGGGGTTGTTAAAGGAGTTGACGACCTGACTCTCTTTCGACAGCTAGTCGCCCTGCCCCACTCAGTGAAGTGGAGGCTCTGCGAAGCCGTCTTCCCCATTTAGCCCTGTTCAGGGGGTTTTCTACCCTGGCATCTTCTTGGATTGGGACAACTGGGTCCCACAGGGCACAGCCTTCCCAGTGCTATCCTGGCGCCTACCCTGTGCATGCTCTCTACGGGCCTAAGGAGTGATCTTCTTAGAACCCAAATCAGACCATTTCCCATTCAAACCATCCAATGGGCCCCTCTCATCACTCTCAGAAGAAAACCCAAACTGTTACTCTTGCCTCCAAAGCTCTACATGAACTGGCCTCCGGGGACCCCTCCCCGCTCAGGACATAGAGGTCACATCCCTTCCCAAGCTTACATGGGGCTCTCAGCCTCCTCTGGCTGCCCCACAGACAGCAGGTCCCTCTCCGCTACTTTCTATCTCTGGTCCTTGTCTAGTTCCTGCAGAGCTGGTGCCACAAGCCACGGTGACTTTCTCTCTCAATAGAATGACATCTTCGCTGCTCACCTCTGTACCCTCAACAGCTGATGCAGGGGCCAGCGCACAGTAGGGTGCCTAATACTCACTGGTGATGACCCAGAGGAGCGATTCCACAGCTGCCCAGTGACCTACGTGCCAGCTCCAGGACGAGCTGGATCAACCAGATCCTCTGTGTGGGCAACTGACACGAACAATTTCACCCTGAGTTCTTCCTCGTTATCCTCCTACCTGATGGGGGCACATCTTGTAGATTTTACCCCCTGTGAGATGAGGTGGGGGCTGTCGAGCTCTGGCTCCATTCTGAACAGATTCGTAGAGGGCCAACAAGGAGAAGCAGAGCTGCTCCTAGAGCACAAGGACAAGATTAAACACAGCAGTGAATGCTAAGCGACCAGGCTTGGTACACAGCACCAAATGCTCACTCAAAGCAAATGAATAAACTGTTAAGGCCAGACTGGGCCTTGGAGCCTCACCAGCCCAATGTCCTTTAGGTACATATGGGGACGCTGAGGCCCTGTAAGGGCCAGGTCACAGACAGAGCCAGCCAGACTGATAAAGCTGCCAGACTCTGAGGCCTGGGTTCTATTTTTTTACAGGGCAGGGAAAGTGTCACGGAGGAGCCAACATTTGAGTCTGAACTTGAAGCGTAAGATTTTCAAGAGCACATCAGTATGAAGGGAAGTACATAATGTATGGATAAAATACACACACCCCTCCACATCCTGCTCTATGGATGCCATGGCGCTTGTTTTCTAAGAGCCTAGATAGGTGATAACTAGACACTGCAAACTTCATGAGGTTGGTATTTTCCACTTTGCAAATAAGGAAAATGAGGCTCAGATGTGTAAGGCAGCTTACCCAAGGCCACACACAGTTAGCAGGAGAGCCTGGATTCCTGAACCTGAGTCTGGATCCACTACCTCAACAGAGAAACTGCCTGGATGGGAAGGCCTTGCGTGCGTGTCACAATCTGGCTGCTGGCTATCTCCCAGGCCTCCCTGCCCACCAGCACTCTGTGTCCAACACAAGTGCCCAGTCACGGGTATTCATATCCCTGCCCAGAAAGATGGCCCACCAGTCTGCTCCCAAAGTCCCTACCCCCAGCGCTGCCCCGAGACTCACCCTGGAGTCTTCTGCCCCGAAGGGGATGCCACACTGCCTCAGCAGGCAGTGCAGCTCCTCCTCGCTGTAGGAGCCGATCTCCTCAAGCTTGCAGGTGCCCTCCTGGAGCAGCCGTACCAAGGCAGCACCATTGCCTGCAAGAGACGTCGTGCTAATGGGAGGGCGCTACTGCCAGCCACCTGAGGTCCTGCGGAGTCCCTCATGCACGAGGATGGGAACAAGGGGGCCTGGTCCACAGTCGAGCAGGCTTTGCCCTGAGCACTGCCCTGGGGGCTGGGAGAGGTGGACTCAAGGCAGGTCTTAAGCTTCTACAGATATCCGAAGTCTCTGAGAGCCAGCTTTCTGCCTTTGAACATCTAGGGGAGATACCCTGCACAGCACCCATGCAAAGAACCCTGAAATGGTTCAGCTTTTAACCTTTTAAGTTTTTCCAGAACCATGATCTCAGATTCTTAACACAACTGTAGCAACGTGAGGAACAGTAATAGCTCTCATTTTAAAAATGCTCTTTATACACTGTGTTCCTGAACCTGCTCAACAGAACTACGCAGGGGCCTTACTTATAAAATCAGTTTAGCAGGTCATATCCAGGATTTTAAAAATGAAATAGAATAGAAAATCAAGTATGTTGCATTTGGTAAGGGAAAGTACTGTTTTATGAAAGTTGTTTTAGTTACAGATATACACAGACGTGTTACTTATATGACCATCACGCTGGGTCATGATGTAGAACCTATTGCTTACTCTGAGTTGCAGTTAAAAAAAAAAGTAGGCCATCACTCTAACTGTATTAGCTCACTTAATCTTCACAACAACCTAGGCGGTGGGTAGCAATGTCACGCCCTCTTTGTAAATGAAGCAACAGAGGCTCGGGGCAATGAAGGGATTTGGGTGGAGGTCACATGGTCACTGAGGAGCATAGCTGGGAATCAAACCCAAGTTGTCAGAAACCGACGCCCTCAAAAGAGCTAGCCCAGGGCTTCTCAACGTATAAGCACAGAGCATCTAAAAAACCATGTGAAAGACCTGTTTAGAAGGCAGACTCCCTGCCTCCCCCTACATCTCTCAGTGAGACTCTTTGGGGCCGGAGCCCTATCATCAGCATTTTTCAGAGGGTTCCCACTGTTCGGTGTAGGGCATCCCAGAAGGCTGACAGTGGGCTATGTGGGTCAGTCCTATACAATGTGGCTGGCAGCTCTTCAACACTCTGCACGTGACTTTCATCTCCAGGGGATTCTGTCACAGGTCGTCATTATCTTTCCAGAAAGAGCCCTCCAGGTGGGCCTGGCCCCCTCTCAACCATACATGCTGTCTTGCCATGGACAATGTTCCAGACGCGATGGGACCCTTCCCTGACCCCAGCTACCAGGTGGCCTTACCAGGTACTGGCTGCACATCCAGGTTTTTGTCTTTCTCAGTGTTGACGACCACAGCTCCTCTCATGAGTGGTGGGAAGAAGGGGGCAATAACAGAGGCATCAAACTTGGTGATAGGGATGCTGGCGGGGAAGGCCACCTGCTCAATCACTTCTGTCTCCATCGTGGCCCAAAAGTCCTCCACATTTACCTCACTAGAGGCCAAGAAGTCAGGCCAGGTGAACTAAAAGGTCAGGACAAAAAGGTCAAACTGTAGGAGCCACAGAACGTCAGCAACACAACAGCCTAACTTCTCCATACAGGCTGAGCAGGGGGAAGGAGTCAGACAGCCACACACTGCCGGGACACCCCCGAATCTAACATCTTAGTGCCAAACTGCTCCTTGGCCTCATTCCTTTCTCCCACACCACAGCACTCCCCAAGACCTAAGTCCCTTCTGCGTCTATGCCTTTATTCATGTCCTCTTCCCTGCCTTGCCAGGAGAGGGCAGCTACCACTGCCTGTCATGTGCCAGACACTGACTAATTAACTACTACTATAACAAGCCTGAGGGTGCCTGAGGTGAGAGCACTGGAGCGAGGGGCAGTCTGAACGAGAACGTGAACAAAGATCTAGTTCCAAAGCCCAAGCCCTTAATCCTTATGCCTGGCTGGCAGAAATCATCAGAATAAAACTTAGTGGCACTCCACCCACTTGCAAGGCCCTGTTGATCCCTCACCTCCTCCCGAAGGTCCTCCCAGACCATGCCAGCACATGGCTATCTCCTCTACGTGCAGCCTGTACTTACGTACTGTAGACATTCAGCACTGCGCTACTCAATTTTTCTTCTTGTAAGCACTCTTATGCAGCCCTCAGAGTGAGACCCTGATCCTATTGCCTCATCAGAATCATTTGCGATACTCAGCAATGCTGATATCCAGGCTGCACCTCCATCTGTATGAACTAAATCCCTAAGGCTGCATTTTTAAAAGATTCCCTAGGTGAGCGGTTCTCAAAGCGTGGACCAGTGGCATGAGCAGCACCTGGGAACTTGTCAGACACGCAGATGCTCAGCCCACTCCAGACCCACTGAATCAGAAACCCTGGGGCTGGGCCCCAGCAAGCCTCTCACACTAAAGTTTGCAAATCATTGCCCAATGTAATTCTTACGCCACAAAGTCTGAGAACCATTGCTCCACATAGAGACGTCTCTTATCAGTCCAGAGGGTCCTCCTCTACCAGTCCCCAAGAGGCGTGCCCAACCCTACAATCTCCTCGTGGACGTTTGTTTTGTTCAATACCTTTCTGTTTTATTTCATTGACTTTAGAACACCCCCAGCCTGCTCTCCTCGTACGCACTACCCAACTCTGCACTCCACACACAAAAGGGAGAAAAAGTCCTGGTCTCTAGAAAGAAACACCCAGAAACAAAGAAGAGAAGAGACACGCATACGGAAAGTGAAGGGAATGCTACTCCATTCTGTGAGGAGTGAGCCTTGATCGGAACAAGGCGGGTACCAGGCAGGACTAGGATATGTGAGTTTTTGCAGGGAGGCGGGCTTCTGTCTATTCTAGAGAGCAAAGAGCCAAAAACCTGTGACCGGATGTGTTTAAAAAAAACAGAGCTCAGGGGCTTCCCTGGGGGCACAGTGGTTGAGAGTCCACCTGCCGATGCAGGGGACACGGGTTCGTGCCCCAGTCCGGGAAGATCCCACATGCTGCGGAGCGGCTGGGCCTGTGAGCCATGGCCGCTGAGCCTGCACGTCCGGAGCCTGTGCTCCGAAACGGAAGAGGCCACAACAGTGAGAGGCCAGCGTACCGCAAAAAAAAAAAAAAAAAAAAAAAAAACCAGAGCTCAGGGTCCCAGGAGGTACTGCTGAGCATGGTGGTGCTTATGAGCTCAGATTCTGGAGTGAGGGAGCCAGACCAAGGTCAAATCCCAGCTCCACCCCCCTTCCTGACTGGATGAGCTTGGGCAAGCACCCTTCATCTACAAAAATATCACAGGGTTGAGAAGTCAGCCAGAAAGTAATGCACTGAGTACAGAGTAAGAACTTGGTATATGTAATAAAATGCTCAATAAATCATAGCTGCACGATTAATATTTCCATTAGACAAGCAGATTTGAATGAGTCTAGAAACAGCCTCTTTGTGAGATAACATACAAAAGGAAATTTTTTTTACAGTTCATTTTACCTACAGGGAACACTGAGAAGGCTCCAGTAGCATTATGCTTGTTTTCATATATCTCATTATACACCACCACCCTCAAAACAGAACTATTTGATCAGCGTACGTACTTATTTTTTTAATTGGGAAGAGAAAGAGGAATATGCATTAAATCCCTAATATGCTCAGCTGGCCGTGTCAAAATACACCAGAGCTTTTCTCCAGAGGTCCTGTACCACTCCCGGTGGCAAGCAAGTGAGCTGCAGGTCCAGTGCTTAAAGAGTCACTGTGGTAGAGTTCAGACATGGAAAGCTACTACTAGCATGCTCACGGGGCACTCCACACCTATGCAGGCAGACCAGACCTCTCAGCATGATGGGAAGGAGTCCACCTATGGAATTTTTGAAAAATTCCCTGTACCAGGTTAAATAATTTTCCCTATTAGTTTTAGTTTGTGAAGAGTTTTATCATAATGGGCGCTGAATAAAAAAGAAAGCCTTTTTTAGACGTCCAGTGAAATAATCATATGGGTTTTCTCCTCTAAACTGCTAAGTACTGAATTACATTAGAATATTTTCTCATGTTGAAACAATCTTGCCTTCCTGGGATAAGCTCAGTCATGATTTTCTTTTACTCACTGTTAGATCTGTTCTGCAATTATCTTATTCAGAACTCTGACATCTATATTCATGAGTACGATCGGCCCAAATTTTCAGCTTATATTAAATGTATGGTTTTGTTTTCAGGTATATGGTCTTACACAATGACTGATATCCACTTTTGCTATTCTTCTACGACTGGAATCTTATTTCTTGGATAGTTGTTAGAATTAATGTATAAAGCCATCTGAGTTTGGTGTTATCCTTGTGTGAACACTTTTTAGTTAAGAACCTAAGTCAGATCAGTCCACTCTTCCTCAAAACCCTTCACGGGCTCTCCATCTCACTCAGTGGAAGTCCTTACAATGGCCCGGGCCACCCACAGCCTCTTGAACCTCACATATCCAACCACTCTACACCCTGCTCACAGAGCCAGCCACATCGGCCACCTTTCTGTTCCTCAACCATGCCCAGCAAACCCTCTTCAGATCCCATTCTTGCTGCTCCCTCTGCCTGGAATGTTCCTCCCACTGAAAACTACATGGGTTTCAGACGGCTCTACTCAAATGCCCTTGTGTCAGACAGGACTTCCCCGACCACCCTCTATAAAGCAGGAGCCCCTTCTTCCCACAATACTGCTCTCTTCCTCACCCTGCCTTACTGTTATTGTTACTTTAATGTATTACATATAATATATATTAATGGTATTTTAATACAATATACACAATTATTAATGTTTGTCTCCTGTCTCCCCAAATCAGAAAGTGAGCTCCATAAGCTCAAAAACTCCGTGGGTTTAACTGTCATTTCCCAAATGCCTAAAAAGTGCACCTATAGTTCATGTTTAATAAATTTGTTGTTGAATAAGTAACAAGTGCCTCCATTTCCATCTGGCCTGCCTTAGATGAAAACCTGGGAACTGGCAAGAAAAAGCTACTCACCTCATCCAGGAAAGAACTAGAGCCATCTGCTCCTGGAAACACCATGTAGGAAGGTGGCTGCCAAAGTGTGCAGACATTTCTAAAGGTCACCTGTGGTGACCAAGAGGCACTTACCTCCACACTCTTTAGTGCCAGCACATTTTCTTCACTCCTCTGGGCAACTTCCACTTTGGGGGCCACACCACAGATGCCACAGATCATGTCATTGTAGTCTCGGACAGTGAGGCACTCAAAAGCCCAATAGCCATTGCACAGCAGCTCCTGCAGCTGGCTCAGCTCCTCTGAGGTAAGGGTCTTCTCTAGAAGGAGAGCAAGAGCTCTGAGAAGTTCACAGAAGAAGACCTGGAGGCCACAGGGGATGAGCAATGGCCAGCAAGAATAGCAATTCTGCAAGGCTGCTTCTCTCCTAAGAACGCCCAAGAGTACTAACCACCAAAGGGTCAAGCACCCTAGCCATTAGGTGTTCAGGTAGCAACTCAAAGGGCAATTCCAATGAGAGTTATAGCTGCCCTGTACTCAGCACCCACTAGGACCTAGATGCTATGCTGAGAGCTTTGAATACATTCTCTCATTTAACTCTCACATCTTTATGAGCCAAGAGTATTATTATCCTCACTAAATAACTGGAAAAACTGAGGCACAGAGAGTAACTTACTCAAAACCACACTGCCACTAAGTGGTATAGTGCAGACTCAAACACAAACCTGTCTGACCCTAGAACCTTTCCTCTACTCCATCCGACCTCATAGCAGGGAAGGGGCAGGGGGCCTGGATTCTGTAGGAAGGGATGGGAAAAGCATAAACAGAAAGAAATGAGGAAAGCAAAGGGAAAAACAATTTCTAATAATAAGGAGGGTGGTGCCCACCTTCATGTCTCAGCACGAGCCTTGGAAATGGGAGCAGACCTCCAGAAGCTGTGTATTCAGAATGAGTCTGCTTACCATTGTAGTAACGCCAAGTCTACCTATGACCAAAGGATGAGCTTCTACGAAGTCTGTTTAACCTTGTGCTGAAGGTCTCTGGATACGTGGAAAGACTCATGCTTTCCAAAGTTTGGCATTCGTAAAATTCAAGAGGAGGAGTGTGTTAGGAAGTCAAGAATGTCTTCTTTTCAAAACATCAGACTCTCCTCCAAGGTAATTATGTTAACGAAAGCCCATCACTGAAAATTCCCAGGGAGCTTAGAACTAACCTTGGGGAAACGGAGGAAGCCAACCTTTACCTGTCTGATCCTGCACTGACTTCAGAAGAGTGCTGATGGATACTCTGGGGTCCTCTCCCAGCTTGATCTGGTTTCGGATTGCAAAAAGCAAGTCCAGGCTCACGAGCAGCTTGTTTCCCACATTAAAGAGACCTGCAGGTTAAAAAATGGCAACAGAGACATTTACTGTTAACAACATCCACAGCTGCAAAAAACAGGAGACTAACGAAATGCCCACCGATGGGGGAACATTAAAAAATAAACTGTGGTACATTCATAAACTACAAAACTAGAGGTCACCTGCCAGTTGGTAACCTACAAGCAGCTGTGAAGGAAACTGTTTAATTGGATCCCACTGTACCCAGAGCACAGAGCAGCCTTTTCAGCATGCAGGAGCTGCTCAGAAACCTTGCCTAGAAGATGGCAGAAGACAAGGACATGAGCTCATCTCTTCTTACGAAAATACCAAAATCACAACTAACTGCTGGAACAACCATCAACAAAAAAATCCACTGGAACCTACCCAAAAAAGCTATCCTACAACCAAAGAAAGTGTAGAACCCACAACAAGATGGTAGGAGGGGAGCAATCACAATAAAATCAAATCCCACACCTGCCAAATGGGCGACCCACAAATTGGAAAATAATTATATCGTAGAGGTTCTCCCACAGGAGTGAAAGTTCTGAACCTCACGTTAGGCTCCCCAGCCTGGGGGTCTGGGAATGAGAGGACGAGCTCCCAGAGCATCTGGCTTTGAAGGCCAGAGGGGACTGACTGCAGGAATTCAACAGGACAGAGGGAAACAAACTCTAATCTCAGAGGGTGCACACAAGGTCTTGTGCGCACCAGGACCCAGGAGAAAAAGCGGTGACCTCCTAAGACCCTGAGCCAGACCCACCTGCTGGTATTAGAGGGTCTCCTGTGGAGGCAAGGTCGGCTGTGGCTCACTGCGGGGACAGACACTGGTGGCAGTAATTCTGGGGAGTACTAATTGGCATGAACCCTCCTGGAGGCTGCCATTTTCTCACCAAAACCCGGCCCCACCCAACAACCTGCAGGATCCAGTGCCGGGATGCCTCAGGAAAAACCACCAACAGATCAGGAACACAGCCCCGCCCATCGGCAGACTGACTGCCTAAAATCTTCCTGAGCACACAGCTGCCTGCTAAACACACCCCTTGACACAGCCCTGCCCACCAGAGGGACAAGACCCAGCCAGACCAACCAATGTGCAGGGACCAGTCCCTCCCACCAGGAAGCCTGCACAAGCCTTGCAAACTGGCCTCATCCACCAGGAGGCAACAGCAAAAGCAAGAAGAACTACAACCCTGCAGCCTGTGGAATGGAAACCACACTCACAGAAAGTTAGACAAAAACGAGACAGCAGAGGAATATGTCCCAGAAGAAGGAACAAGATATAACCCCAGAACAACTAAGTGAAGTGGAGATAGGAAATCTACCCAAAAAAGAATTCAGAGTAATGATCCAAGATCTCGGAAAAAGAATGGAGGCACAGGTGAAGATAAAAGAAATGTTTAACAAAGACCTAGAAGAACTAAAGAACAAACAAACAGAGATGAACAATATGATAATTGAAATAAAAAATACACTAGAAGGAATCTATAAGAGAATAAGCGAGGCAGAAGAATGGATAAGTGAGCTGGAAGACAGAATGGTGGAAATCACTGCTGCGGAACAGAATAAAGAATAAAAAGAAATGAGGACAGTCTAAGAAACCTCTGGGACAACATTAAATGCACCAACATTTGCATTATAGTGGTCCCAGAAGGAGAAGAGAGAGAGAGAGAACCTGAGAAAATATCTGAAGAGATATAGCTGAAAACTTCCCTAACATGAGAAAGGAAACAGTCACCCAAGTCCAGGAAGCGGAGAGTCCATATAGGATAAACCCAAGGAGGAACATGCCGAGACACATAGTAACCAAACTGACAAAAATTAAAGGCAAAGAGAAAATATTTAAAGCAACAAATAAAATACAAGGGAATTTTCGTAAGATTATTACCTGATTTTTCAGCAGAAACTCTGCAGGCCATGAGGGAATGGCACGATATATTTAAAGCGATGGAAGGGAAGAAACTACAACCAAGAATACTCTACCCAGCAAGGCTCTCGTTCAGATTTGACGGAGAAATCAAAAGCTTTACAGACAAGCAAAAGCTAAGAAAATTCAGCACTAACAGACCAGCTTTGCAACAAATGTTAAAGTACCTTCTCTAGGTGGAAAAGAAAAGACCACAACTAGAAACAAGAAAATTACAAATGGGAAAGCTCACTGGTAAGGGTAAACATACAGTAAGGGTGGGAAATAATCCACACACAAATATGATATCAAAACCAGCAATCATGAGGAGTGTACAAATGCAGGATATTGGAAATGCACTTGAAATTAAAAGACCAGGAAGTTAAAACAATCTTGTTTATATACAGACTGCTATATCAAAACCACATGGTAACAGCAAAACAAAAGTATACAGCAGATACACACACAAAAAAGAAAAAGGAATCCAAACACAACACTAAAGTTAGTCATCAAATCACAAGAAGAGAACAAAAGAGGAAGGGAAGAAAAAAGACCTACAAAAACAAATCCAAGACAATTAACAACATGGCAATAAGAACACAGATATTGACAATTACCTTAAAAGTAAATGGATTAAATGTTCCAACCAAAAGACACAGACTGGCTGAATGGATACAAAAACAAGACCCATATATATGCTGTCTACAATAGACACACTTCAGTTCTAGGGACACATAACAGACTGAAAGTGAGGGGATGGAAAAAGGTATTCAATGCAAATGGAAATCAAAAGAAAGCTGGAGCACCAATACTCATATCAGACAAAATAGACTTTAAAATAAAGACTATTACAAGAGACAAAGATGATCGAGTGATCAATCCAAAAAGAAGATATAAGAATTGTAAATATATATGCACCCAACACAGAAGCACCTCAATATATAAGGCGAATGCTAACAGCCGTAAAAGGAGAAATTGATGTAACACAATTTAATAGTGGGGACTTTAACTCCCCACTTACATCAATGGACAGATCATCCAGATGGAAAATCAATAAGGAAATACAGGCCTTAAATGACACATTAGACCAGATGGACTTAATTGATATTCAGAGAGCATTCCATCCAAAAGTAACAAAATACACATTCTTTTCAAGTACACATGGAACATTCTCCAGGATTCATCACATGTTGGGTGACAAAGCAAGCCTCAGTAGATTTAAGAAAACTGAAATCATATCAAGCATCTTTTCCAACCACAATGCTATGATATTAGAAATCAATCGCAAGAAAAAAAACTAAAAAAACACAAACATATGAGGCTAAACAATATGCTACTAAACCAATGGATCACTGAAGTAATCAAAGAGGAAATCAAAAAATACCTAGAAACAAACGCAAATGAACACACGATGATCCAAAACCTATGGGACGCAGAAAAAACAGTTCTATGAGGGAAGTTTATAGCAATACAATCTTACCTCAGGAAACAAGAAAAATCTCAAATAAACAAGCTAACCTTACATACCTAAAGCAACTACACAAAGAATAATAATCAAAACCCAAAGTTAGTAGAAGGAAGGAAATCATAAAGATTAGAGCAGAAATGAATGAAATAGAGACAAAGAAAACAACAGAAAAGAACAATGAAACTAAAAGCTTGTTCTTTGAGAAGGTAAACAAAACTGATAAACCTTTAGCCAGATGCATCAAGAAAAAAAGGGAGAGGGCTCCAGACAATAAAATTAGAAATGAAAAAGGAGAAGTTACAACTCACACCAGAGAAACACAAAGGATCATAAGAGACTACTACAAGCAATTATATGCCAATAAAATGGATAGCTTAGAAGAAATGGACAAATACTTAGAAAGGTACAATCTCCCAAGACTGAACCAGGAAGAAATAGAAAATATGAACAGACCACTCACAAATACTGACATTGAAACTATGATTTAAAAACTCCCAACAAACAAAAGTCCAGGACCAAATGGCTTCACAGGCAAATTCTATCAAACATTTAGAGGCGAGTTAACACCTATCCTTCTGAAACTATTCCAAAACATTGCAGAGGAAGGAACACTCCCAAACTCATTCTGAGGTCACCATCACCCTGATACCAAAACCAAAGATACCACAAAACAAAACAAAAAGCAGGGCTTCCCTGGTGGCGCAGTGGTTGAGGGTCCGCCTGCCGATGCAGGGGACACGGGTTCGTGCCCCGGTCCGGGAGGATCCCACGTGCCGCGGAGCGGCTGGGCCCGTGGGCCATGGCCGCTGAGCCCGCGCGTCCGGAGCCTGTGCTCTGTAGCGGGAGACACTACAGCAGTGAGAGGCCCACATACCGCAAAAAAAAACAAACAAAAAAAAAAACAAAAAGCAAACAAAAAAAACCACAGGCCAGTATCACTGATGAAGATGCAAAAATCCTCAACAAAATACTGGGTTGGCCTAGAAGTTCCTTCAGTTTTTAAGAAAAAAATAAAAGACGCATTTTTCGTTTTCACCAAGAACTTCCTTGAACAATATATTCAGCCTTTCGTTCCACTACCTTCTGCCATTTTTCAGGCAACTTCATAATTCCATCTTTCCAAAACTTTTTACCTTTTTGAGCAAAGAATTGTTCCAGGTACCTTTTACAGTCTTCCAGGAAATTGAAATTTTTTCCATTAAGAGAATTTTATAAAGACCTAAATCAATGGAAATCCGAAGGTGCAATGTCTGGTGAGTACAGTGGATGAATGAGAACTTCCCAGCCAAGCTGTAACATTTTTTGCCTGGTCATCAAACATGTGGTCTTGCATTATCCTGATGGAAGATTATGCGTTTTCTGTTGACTAATTCCGGACGCTTTTTGTCGATGCTGCTTTCAGTTGGTCTAACTGGAGTAGTACTTGTTTGAATTAATCATTTGGTTTTCAGGAAGGAGCTCATAATAGAGGACTCCCTTTCAATCCCACCATACACACGTCACCTTCTTTGGATGAAGATCAGCTTTTGGTGGTGTTGGTGGTGGTTGCCCCACGATCTCTTCTGTTCCACATTATCGTACAGTATCCACTTTTCATTGCCCGTCACAATTTGTTTTAAAAACTGGAACGCTTTTACTGTTTAAATAGAGAACTGCATGTGGAAGGTTTTTTTTGCTTGGCTTATGTGGAACCCAAACATCAAAGTGATTAACATAACCAAGCTGGTACAAATGATTTTCAATGCTTGATTTGGATATTTTGAGTATGCCGGCTATCTCCCGCACGGTGTAACGTTGACTGTTTGCAATTAATGTCTCGATTTGATCTCTATCAACTTCAACTAGTCTACCCAACCATGGAGCATCGTCCAGCGAGAAATCTCTAGCACAAAACTTCGCAAACCACTTCTGACACATTTGATCAGTCACAGCACCTTCTCATACACTGCACAAATTTTCTGCGTTTCAGTTGTGTTTTTACCTTTCTTGAAATAATAAAGCGTAACACATCAAAAATGTTGCTTTTTTTCTTCCATCTTCAATATTAAAATGGCTACGCAAAAATTCAACAATCCTGATAAGTTTTTGTTTAAATGAACGCTGATACGACAGGTGTCACGATACAACCTAACGAAATTGTTTTGAATGAAGTTAATGACAACTAAGGGCTACTAGAGCCATCTTATGGAAAAACACAAACGAGCATTTCGGCCAAGCCAATACTAGCAAACTGACTTCAACAATACATTAAAAGGATCACACACCACGATCAAGGGGATTTATTTATCCCTGGGATGCAAGGATTTTTCAGTATCTGCAAATCAATCAGTGTGATACACAACATTAACAAACTGAAGAATAAAAACCATATGATCATCTCAATAGGTGCCAGAAAAAAAAGCTTTTGACAAAATTCAACATCTATTTATGATAAAAACTCTCCAGAGTGTGGGCCTAGAGGGAACATACCTCAACATAATAAAGGCCATATATGACAAACCTACAGATAACATACTCAGCAGTGAAAAACTCTAAACATTTCCTCTAAGATCAGGAACAAAACAAGGAGGTCCACTCTTGTCACTTTTAGTCAACAAAGTTTTGGAAGTTCTAGCCATGGCAATCAGAGAAGAGAAAGAAATAAAAGCAATCCAAATTGGAAATGAAGTAAAACTGTCACCGTTTGGAGATGACATGATATTATATATAGAAAATCCTAAAGATGCTACCAGGAAACCACTAGAGCTCATCGATGAATTCAGTCAAGTTTCAGGATACAAAATTAATACACAGAAATCTCTTGCATTTCTATACACTAACAACAAAAGATCAGAAAGAGAAATTAAAGAAATAATCCCATTTACCATCACATCAAAAAGAACAAAATATCTAGGAATAAACCTACTTAAGGAGGCAAAGACCTTTACTCTGAAAACTATAAGACACTGTCAAAAGAAATCAAAGGTGACACAAAAGATAGAAAGATATACCATGTTCTTGGATGGAAGAATCAATATTGTCAAAATAACTATATTACCCAAGGCAATCTACAGATTCAATATGCAATCCCTATCAAATTACCAGCAGCATTTTTTACAGAACCAGAACAAAAGATTTGTATGGAGACACAAAATACTCCGAACAGAGAGTTAATCACAAGGGAACCCCCATAAGGCTATCAGCTGATTTCTCTACAGAAACATTGCAGGCCAGAATGGAGTGGCAAAATATATTCAGTCTTGAAAGGGAAAAATTTGCAACTTACAATACTCTACCCAGCAAGATTATCATATTTAGAATAGGAGGAGAAATAAAGAATTTCTCAGACAAGCAAAAACTAAAAGAATACACTGATACTAAATCTACCCTAAAAGAAATATTGAAAGGTCTTCTCTAAATAAAAAAGCAAGAAGATATAGGAAAAAGGAAATCACAGTTGGAAAGTAAATCACTTAAGTAAGCCAGTATACAGATCAAATATAATATCTATTTGTGAAAGTGACGATAAACACAAGGAACAGCAAAAGGATAAGCATGAAGATGTAAAAGGGACATCAAAATCATAAAATCTGGGGGACAAGAGTAAAAAAATTTACATTCTTTTTTTTTAAGAATGTGTTTGACCCTATATGTCTAAAGCAAGCAGATATAGGAAGGGGTTATAACGTACTTGAAAAAGAGGGTAACCACAAATCAAAAACATACAATAGATTCACAAAAAACAAAAAGAACACAAGCATAAAATAAAAGGAAATCATCAAATGACAAAAAGTAAAACAAAAAGGAACAAAAAAGAAAAATAGAGCCAGCACGAAAACAAGGTTTAAAATGGCAATAAATACATATTTATCAATCATTACCTTAAATGTCAATGAATTAACTGTTCCAATCAAAAGACAGAGTGGCAGACTGGACTAAAAAACAAGAGCCTACAATATGCTGCCTATGAGACCCACTTTAGGGCAAAGGACACACATAGATTGAAAGTGAGGAGATGGAAAAAGATATTTCATGCAAATGGAAATGACAAGAAAGCAGGGGTTGCAATACTCATATCACACAAAACAAACTTTAAAACAAAGGCCGTAAAGAAGATAAAGAAGGACATTATATAACGATAAAGGGATCAACACAAGAGGATATTACACTCATTAACATATATGCACCGTATATAGGAGCACCTAAATACATAGAATATTAATAGACATAAAGAGAGAAATTGATAGGACTACGATAATAGTAGGAGACTTTAACACCCCACTCATATTAATGGACAGATCTTCTAGACAGAAAATCAATAAGGCAACAGATTCAAAATGATACAACAGAACAGTTAGACTTGATTATTTCAGGACATTACATCCAAAAAACTCAGAATACACATTCTTTTCAAGTGCACACGGAACATTCTCTAGGATTGACCACATGCTAGGGCATAAAACTAACCAACAAATTTAAAAGTATAGAAATTACTGCAACCTCTTCTCTGACCACAATGGCATGAAAGTAGAAATTAGCCACAGGAAAAGAAATGCGGGAAAAAAAAGATTACATGAAGACTAAAGGACGTGTTACTAAAAAACCAATGGGTCAATGAGGAAATCAAAAAGGAAATTTAAAAATGCCTTGAGGCAAATGACAATGAAAACATAACCATACAAAATCTCTGGGATGCAGCAAAAACAGTTCTTAGAGGGAAGCTCACAGCTATACAAGCCTTCCTCAAAAAACAAGAAAAATCTCAAACAACCTAATCTACCACCTAAAAGACTTAGAAAAATAAGAACAAACAAAACCTAGTCAGCAGAAGGAAGGAAATAATAGAGATGAGAGAAGAAATAAAATAGAGATTAAAAATAACTAGAAAAAAAACGAATAAAACCAACAGCTGGTTCTTTGAAAGGGTAAACAAAATTGACAAACCTCTGGCCATTCTCACCAAGACGAAAAGAGAACCCAAATAAACAAAATAAGAAACAGAAAAGGAGAAATCTCAACTGATACCACAGAAATACAAAAAACCACAAAAGAATACTATGAACAATCATACGCCAACAAATTCAACAACCAAGAAGAAATGGACAACTTTCTAGAAACATACAGCCCACCAAAACTGAATCAAGAAGAAACAGATAATTTGAACAGATCAATCACTAGAACTGAAATAGAATATGTAATTAAAAAAACTATCTACAAACAGAAGTCCAGGGCCAGATGGCTTCACAGGCAAATTCTACCATACATAGAGAAACTTTTACTGATCCTTCTCAAACTCTTTCAAAAGACTGAAGAGGAGGGAACACTCCCAAAGATATTCTGTGAAGCCACCATCACCCTGATACCAAAACCAGACAAAGATACCACCAAAAAAGAAAACTACAGGCCAATATCTTTGATGAACATAGATGCAAAAATTCTCAACAAAACACTAGCAAACCGAATACAATGCATAAAAAAGATCATACACCACAACCAAGTGGAATTCATCCCAAGTTCACAAGGATGGACCAACATACACAAAATCAATGTGCTATACCACGTTAACAAAAGAAAAGACAAAAACCACACGATCATCTCAATAGATGCAGAAAAAGCATTTGACTAAATTCAACGTCCATTCATGATAAAAACTCTTACCAAAATGGCACAGAGGGAACATATCTCAACATAATAAAAGCTATTTATGACAAGCCTTCCCGCTAAAATCTGGAATAAGACAAGGATGTCCACTCTCACCACTTCTATTCAACATAGTATTGGAAGTCCTAGCTACAGCAATCAGACAAGAAAAAGAAATAAAAGGTAGACAAATTGGAAGGGAAGAGGTAAAACTGTCACTATATGCACATGACATGATGCTATACATAGAAAACGCTGAAGACTCCACACAGAAACTAACAGAACTGATAAATGAATTTAGCAAGGCAGCAGGATACAAGATTAACATACAGAAAGAGATTGCATTTCTTTACAACAACAATGAAATAGCAAAAAGGGAATGTGAAAAAAACAATACCTTTTAAAATCACACCCCCAAAAAACCCAAAAAACAAAACTTAGGAATAAACCTGACCAAGGAAGTGAAAGACTTATACGCTGAGAATTAAAAAACATTAATAAAGGAAACTGAAGATGATTCAAAGAAATGGAAAGATATCCCATGCTCTTGGACTGGAAGAATTAATATTGTTAAAATGGCAACTACCCAAAGCAATCTACAGATTTAATGCGATCCCTATCAAATTACCCAGGACATTTTTCACAGAACTATAACAAATAATCCTAAAATTTATATGGAATCACAAAAGACCCAGAATTGCTAAAGCAATCCTGAGGAAAAGGAACAAATCAAGAGGCATAACCCTTCCAGACTTCAGACAATATTTCAAAGCTACAGTAATCAAAACATTGTGGTACTGGCACAAAAACAAACAGATCAACGGAACAGAATAGAGAGCCCAGAAATAAACCCACACCCCTATGGCCAATTAATCTTCAACAAAGGAGGCAAGCATATACAATGGGAAAAAGAAAGTCTCTTCATCAAGTGGTGCTGGGAAAGTCGGACAGCTGCCTGTAAATCAATGAAGTTAGAACACACCCTCACACCATGCACAAAAATAAACTCAAAATGGCTTAAAGACTTAAATATAAGACAAGACCCCATAAAATTCCTAGAAGAGACTGTAGGCAAAACATTCTCTGATAGAAACTGTACCAATGTTTTCTTAGGTCTCCCAAGGCAACAGAAAATAAACAAAATAAAAACAAAAATAAACAAATGGGAGTCCGCCTGCCGATGCAGGGGACATGGGTTCGTGCCCCGGTCTGGGAGGATCCCACATGCCGCGGAGCGGCTGGGCCCGTGAGCCATGGCCGCTGAGCCTGCACGTCCGGAGCCTGTGCTCCGCAACGGGAGAGGCCACAACAGTGAGAGGCCCGCATACCGCAAAAAATAAAATAAACAAATGGGACCTAATCAAACTTACAAGCTTTTGCACAGCAAAGGAAACCATAAACAAAACGAAAAGACAACTTATGGAATGGGAAAAAATATTTGCGAACAATGTGACCAACAAGGGCTTAATTTCCAAAATATACAAACAGTTCATACAACTCAACAACCAAAAAAAAAAAAAAAAACCAAACAGCCAAATCAAAAAATGGCTAGAAGACCTCAATAGACATTTATCCAAAGAAGATAGATAGATGGTCAATAGGCACATGAAACGATGTTCAACATCACTAATTATTAGAGAAATGCAAATCAAAACTACAGTGAGGTACCACCAACTCACACCAGTCAGAATGGCCATCATTAAAAAGTCTATACACAATAAATGCTAGAGAGGGTGTGGAGAAAAGGGAACCCTCCTTCACTGTTGGTGGGAATGCAAGTTAGTACAGCCACTATGGAAAAGAGTATGGAAAACAAAAAGGTATTACCATGTGATCCCACGCCTGGGCATATATCCGGAAAAAGACGCAGTTCAAAAGGATACACATGGGCTTCCCTGGTGGCGCAGTGGTTGAGAGTCCACCTGCCGATGCAGGGGACACGGGTTCATGCCCTGGTCTGGGAAGATCCCACATACCGCGGAGCGGCTAGGCCCGTGAGCCATGGCCACTGAGCCTACACGTCCAGAGCCTGTGCTCCGCAACGGGAGAGGCCACAACAGTGAGAGGCCCGCGTACCGCAAAAAAAAAAAAAAAAAAAAAAAGTATACATGTGCCCCCATGTTCACTGCAGCACTATTCACAATAGCCAAGACATGGGAACAACCTAAATATCCATCGACAGATGAATGGATAAAGAAGATGTGGTGCATGTATACAATGGAATATTACTCAGCCATAAAAAAATAACGGCACATGCAGCAACATGAATACAACTAGAGATTACCATACCAAGTGAAGTAAGTCCGAAAGAGAAAGACAAATACCGTACGATATCACTTATATGTGGAATCTAAAATAGGGCACAAGTGAACCTATCTATGAAACAGAAACAGACTCAGACATAGAGAACAGATTTGTGGTTGCCAAGGGGGAAGAGAGGTAGGGGAGGGATGCACTGGGAGTTGGGGTTAGTACATATTACATATAGACTGGATAAGCAGCAAGGTCCTACTGTATAGCACAGGGAACTATATTCAATATCCTGGGATAAACCATAATGGAAAAGAATATTTAAAAAGGATGTATATATGTGTATAACTGAGTCACTCTGCTGTACAGCAGAAATTAACACAACATTGTAAATCAACTACTTCAATAAAAAATAAATTAAAAAATGATATTTCAGTTTTTAACCTATCAAATTGACAAAATGTAAAAAATTATAATACTAATCTACAAAAAGTTCCTAAAAGTGAGTTTTGCAAGGTCACTGAAAAAAATCAATAGACAAAACCCAATTGTATTTCTATACTAGCACTGAACAGTTAGAAACTGAACCATGTCATTTAGTATAATCTAACAAAATATGTACAGGAACTATATGCTGAAAACAACAAAACACTGATGAGAAAAACAAAAGAAAATGTAATAAAATGGAGAGATAGACCATGTTCGTGGATTGGAAGACTCAGTATCTTTAAGGATGTCAAACTTCCCCAAACCGATCTACAGATTTTACACAATCCCAGTTAAAATTCTAGCACGGGGGCTTCCCTGGTGGCGCAGTGGTTGAGAGTCCGCCTGCCGATGCGGGGGACGCGGGTTCGTGCCCCGGTCTGGGAGGATCCCACGTGCCGCGGAGCAGCTGGGCCCGTGAGCCGTGGCCGCTAAGCCTGCGCGTCCGGAGCCTGTGCTCCGCAACGGGAGAGGCCACAACAGTGAGAGGCCCACGTACCGCAAAAAAAAAAAAAAAAAAAAAAAAAAATTCTAGCAGGATTCTGTAGACACTAACAAGCTGATTCTAAAATTTATATGGGAATGCAAGAAACTAAACAGTTAAAACAATTCAGGAAAAACAAGATTGGAGGATTCACACTACCTGGCTATAAGACTTACTAAAAAGCTGCAGTAGTCAAGACAACGTGCGGTATTTGCTAAAGGATAGACAGCATAAACCAAAAGAACAGGGTGCAGAAATAGGCCCACAATTACAAGATCAATCGATTTCCAATAAAGGAGCAAAGGCAATTCAAAGGAGAAAGAACTACTTTTCAACAAATGGTGGAAGTAATGGATGTCCAAATGGAAAAAAAAACCTTCAATCTAGGCCTCATACTTTATATAAAAATCAATTAAAAATGGATCATAGACTTAAATGTAAACGATAAATTATAAAACTTTTAGCAGAAAACATAGGAAAAGTACTTATGATCTCCACCTAGGTAAAGACATCTTAGCAATAACATCAGAAACAATCTCTAAAAGAAAAAATTGATGAATTGGTCTTTAATTAAGAACTTTTGCTCTGTGGGAGATTGTGTTAAGAGAATGAGAAGACAAGCCACAGACCATAATAAAGTATAAAGTATCTGAAAATCACTTATCTGACAAAGGACATGTATCCAGACTAGATAAAGAACATTTAAAACTCAACAGCAAGAAAACAACCCAGTTCAATGGGCCAAAGATGGAACAGGTACTTCACCAAAGAAACACAGATGGCAAATAAACCCATGAAAAGATGCTCAACATCATCAGTCATTGAGGAAATAGAAATTGAAACCACAATGAGTTACTACTACACACACCTATTAGAATGGCTAAACACACACAAAAAACTAGACATTAGACATTACCAAGTGCTGACAAGTGAGGCAAACTGGAACTCTCACCCATTGTTAGAGGGAATGCAAAATGGCAGCAACATTTAGGTAAACGGTTTGGCGAGTTCTTATAAAATTAAATATACACTTACCACATGGCACAGCAATCTGACTCCTAGTGTATTTACCCAAAAGAAATGAAAAGTTTTGTTTACACAAAAGCCTATACATGAACAGATGTAGACAACAAACATATGGATACCAAGCAGGAAAGGGGGGGCGGGGTGTGGAATGAATTCGGAGATTGGGATTGCCATATATACACTATTGATACTATGTATAAAAGAGATAACTAACGAGAACCTACTGTATAGCACAAGGAACTCTACTCAGTGCTCTGTGGTGACCTAAATGGGAAGGAAATCCAAAAAGGAGGGGATATATGTATACGTATAGCTGATTCACTTTGCTGTATAGTAGAAACTAACACAACATTGTAAAGCAACTGTCCTCCAATAACAAAAAAAAAGCCTATACATGAATGTTTACAGCAACTCTATTCATAACTGCCAAAAACTGGTAAAATCCCAAACATCCTTCAAGGAGTGAACAGATAAATCAAGTGTGGTGCTCCACACAATGGAAAGCTACTCAACAATAAAAAGGAACAATCTACTGATACAAAGAACAATATGGATGAATTTCAAAGGCATTACACTTAGTGAAAGAAGCCAAACTCAAAATGGTACTATAGATTTGTATGATGCTCTGGGAAGACAGAACTATACGGAATGAAGAAAACATCAAATGGTTGCTAGAGGTTAGGGGCGAGGGGTGGTTTTGATTACAAAGGGACAGAAAAAGAATGTTGTGAGGTGATGGAACTGACTGTGGTGGCAGTTACACAACTCAGTGCATTTGTCAGAACTCACAGAACTGCACAACAGCAAAGCAAATTTTACTGCATGTAAATTTAAAGTTAAAATTAAAAAAATATATATAAACCCTAGGTATTACAGGCTGAGACAGACTGCAGGGAAATGGCATTCTCCTTAACTGCTGACAAGAGCATAAAGTAGTACAAACTCAATCTGGCACAAAAAGACAATAAAAGCATGAATTCAAAATCAGGCACCATAAGGTTCTGAAGACAAAGAGAATAATAAATACTCTTGGGAGGGAGACGCAAGAGGGAAGACACATGGGAGCATATGTATATGTAAAGCTGATTCACTTTGTTATAAAGCAGAAACTAACACACCATTGTAAAGCAATTATACCCCAATAAAGATGTTAAAAAATAATAATAATAAATAAATAAATAAATACTCTTTAATCTTGAGCACTCCATTCTACATAGAAAACCCAAGATTCAAATTTTCAGAGTGGTTGGTACATGGTCAGTGTTCAATGAATGATGCTGATGAATGAATGGAAGGAAAGGGTGAATATGCAGCAATTCCACTTTTGGGCATCTGCCCAAAGGAAATAATTAAGGCTGTACAAAAGACTTAATTATTAAGAGGACTATAAAATGCAACATCACACACTCCTTAAAAATGGTCATGTTATTTCTCCACTTGCTGGCATAGGAAGATGTCATGATACATCACTGTGTTTAAAAAGAACACTCCAAATCAACATCCAGCACAGCCCCACTTTTGTTCAAAGAAAAACTATAGATCTATAAATCCTATATCTTCTTTTATTCTGCAGGGATGAATAACACACCTGAAAGACTACAGAGCACAATATTAAATGTTCATCTCACGGCAGTAGGATGACTAGTGATTTTTAGTTTCTTTTTACTCGGGTCAGCATTTTGTTTTTCCCACAACGAAGATCTGTTATTTTACAATTAACTTTGTTTAAAGAGCACTGATAAGAGAGTCCTAACACTTCTGAGATAAACGGAATCTTCTGGGGCTGAGATATCCAGGAGGAAAAACACCCTCTTCCTCAGAAGCCCTATCTGAGAGAAGATCCAGTCTCAAAGGACTAGAGGTCTGACCCACAGAGGCTATTCTCAAACATACCCTCTGAGGGAAAAAAGGCTGGCACCCACCTGTATAGATGTCCATGAAGCTGTGCAGGGCCAAACAATGGGGATTCAGACACATCTTCACCTGGGCAGTCACCACCTGCAGCCAGCTGGCTGTCAGCAACCAGCACTCCTGAGGCCCGGCCAGGGAGCTAGTACCAAGAACATCAACAAAAAAAACAGAAGGGAAATCAACTTACTGCAGTTCCTGGGCTCAATGATCAATGGCAAAAATCCTCAAGACTTTAAATATAGTAGGCAAATGAAGGTGTTGGACCTTGCGTTCCAAGGATTTTCTAGGTGGGTGTTCCCACTTCCCTGGACTGGCCTATAGAATCACCCCTCAAGTTAATATAATTCTGAACTTATAACCCAATTTAACCAACCCCAATGAATTCCCAAATCCAAGCATTATGCCAGGCAGTCCAGAAGTAAACTAAATCCTAAGTTGGTGATAGTAACATTTCAATAGAAATGATGGATAATCACTATTATCATTATTATTTTATTTCTGACAATTGGAAAAGTAAAGGAAACCTTAAGAAAAGCTGAGAAGAACATCTTCAAAGGTTATAGCCTTAAAGGTATTTGAAGAAAGGGGCAGTACAGGCCATGTAAGATAGGGCAGCTAGGGAAGGGTAAATCTAAAAGAGGTGCTTACTTTTGTCCCCCTTTGAACAATGGGCTGCTACAGAGAAGGCACTGCGTGGATGGAGACTCATAATAATTCGACCAAGAAGTCTGCTCGATGGTGACCGTCTCCTCACTCACGTTGGACAGGACAAGTCGAGAGCTATTGAGATCATGAATCAAGGCGAAGACCTCGGCCAGCTCTGACTCATTCTCAGGAATCTGCAGGACTTTGCGCAGCAGCTGCAGCGTTGACTGGCGCTGGATCTCCCTCTGGGCTGCGCTCAGGGGCCCTGTGGCGCTCAGCACATCCGGGAGTGGTGAGCTCGCCTCCTGAAGAGAGTGGATTGATCACTAAGCACCCAGGGCACAAAGAGCCAGCGTGAGGCCAAAACCATGAGTGGCAGAGGGATGGGCCCATGACTGAGAGGTGGGAAACCTAGGTTCCTAACCAACTCAGCTAACAACTCACTGTGTGACTCACGGCAAGTGTTTTCTCTCTCTAGCGCTGTTGCTCTACCAGCAGAATGAGAGGATTATACACACCTCTTGGTAATGGTTTCAAGAGTCAGCTCCCATTCACCGGGTATTGGGTTTGGAGGATAACAGTCCAGGGGTTCAATTCTGGTTAGGCCACTGAACAGCTATATATATGGGTGACCCACAGCAATTTACTTAATCTTTCTAAGCCTCAATTTCCTCACCTACGAAATGAAGGATCAAAATACTAATAATCTCCTACAGTTGTTGTACAGTAAATGAGATAGTATTGCAACAAAAAGTCTATGAATGGTAATTATGATTTATAAACAAGTACCTATACAGCTTAAAGCATTTATCTTTAATAGTGTGTGGCTTCTTGGTACAAGGGAACTTTATACACCAGTCAGAGGCTTCCAGGAAACAAGGTTCTGAAACACTCACTGAAACAGGTCCTTCTGAGGCAGGTCCCTTTTCAATGGAAGTCCCTCCCTGATCCCTTGGGCAAATGCAGTGTGAAATCAAGCCCTCCTTCTTGCTCCCAGAGTCCGCTCCTTTACTGCAGATTTCATTTTCTCACAGTTGGTAAACCAGTCCCCTGCCCTGCTTATTTACTGATTCCCAATACCACCATGAGGGCATACAAAAGATGCTAATTCATATTTGCTAGACACATTATTTTGTTTTATAGAAGTAAACTGCTTAGTAACAACTTATTACTCAGTATAACTACGACAACTCGTCTCACTATCTGTAAGTTTGGTTACCTATCTTCCCCCCCTCAACTAGACTGTAAGCTCCTAGAGGGAAGTGGCCATGTCTTATTCATCTTTGTAGCCCCAAAAGCCTGACCAATAATAGGCATTCAATACATGCTTGCTGTAAGAAAGAATGAATGAATGGCTGTAGAAGAGCTGAGTGACAATAGAATGAGTTGCCCCAGGAGGCTGTGTGTTCCCAGTCAGGACTATGTTGAATCATGGGCTGGAAGATCGGTTGGAAAGCATACTATCCTTTGGCTCTGAGCCACAGATGAAAGATGGAAAGGAATGAAGATCATTCCAGCCCAGAGATGTTGTGGTGGTCTTAATTACAGCCACTGGCAACAAACTGCACAGGAAATGTATGGTCACCAGAGGACTCCAAAGAGAAGGTACACAAAGGACCTTGGGTTTCTGACCAGTGTTTTATTTTCTGGAAAACAATAATTATATTTTGCTTCTCCAAAATTTAGAGAATTAGAAGGTGAGGGAATGTCTGAAGATAAGGGTCATGGTGATAAGCGGCTACCAGTTAGCCCAAGATAGAAGAATATATTAAGAGTGGGATTTGAAACCAATTGGCAAAAGGTGCCTAGATAACTCCTGTCTAACCTGGAAAGTTAAATGACCTCATCATTCCAGATCTAGAGACCAACATCCATTTTCACACTGTAAGTCACATCAACAGCTACAACGAAACAGGAAAAAGGAATGTTCAGAGCCATCTACCTACACAGAACTCAATTCCATTCCATAATCATGGACTGACACATTATATATGTAAGCTCCAGCATTAGAAGTATGGGAGCTGGGAATTCCCTGGGTGGTCCAGTGGTTAGGGCTCCTCGCTCTCACAGCTGAGGGCCCAGGTTCAATCCCTGGTTTGGAAACGAAGATCCCACAAACCACACAGCCAGTGGGGGAAATAAAAGGTAGTAGTATCGGGGCTTCCCTGGTGGCGCAATGGTTGAGAGTCCGCCTGCAGATGCAGGGGACACGGGTTCATGCCCCGGTCCGGGAAGATCCCACATACCGCGGAGCGGCTGGGCCCGTGAGCCACGGCCACTGAGCCTGCGCGTCCGGAGCCTGTGCTCCGCAACCGGAGAGGCCACAACAGTGAGAGGCCCACGTATCACAAAAAAAAAAAAAAAAAAAGTAGTATGGGGCAACAGACAAACCTGTCCTACAAATAATCTCGGTCTCACAGGGAGCTAACAGAGAGTCAAGACAGGGTGTGGTCAATATTTTCTATTTCCCTATGCTTCCTTAGAACCTTTATATCCACATTTCTACAGAGTTCTAATTAGAGTACCCATACCATCTAAATTTTTTCACTTATTAGATCATAAACCATTTCCATTTTGCAGACTAATCTTTATCTTTTTATGCAACATCTTAATATTTAGTTATAAAGATATGTTATAATTTATTTTATTTCAATGGTGGACACAGGTTATTTCTAATTTTATCTGTTGTAATTACTGAATGTATGACGTTCTAGATGGGCTTTAGTTCAGATATTTTGTTTAATTCTGTCTAGAAATATGTATTCTCATATTTGTCAAAAACATGTGCTCTGGGGCTTCCCTGGTGGCGCGGTGGTTGAGAGTCCGCCTGCCGAGGCAGGGGATGTGGGTTCGTACCCCGTTCCAGGAGGATCCCACACGCCGCGGAGCGGCCGGGCCCGTGAGCCATGGCCGCTGGGCCTGCGCGTCCGGAGCCTGTGCTCCACAATGGGAGAGGCCACAGCAGTGAGAGGCCCGCGTACCGCAAAAAAAAAAAAAAAAACAAAAAACATGCACTGAATTTGATTCTCAACACCTATCAAGAACCATGAAAATGTGTGTTGCGTGTGTGTGCACCAACAGTTTTACTCTGGGAAACTGACTTAAGGAAATAGTTCAAACAAACAAAAGATGTCTGAGTGATACAATATTATACTGTTTCTTCATACTTTATTTAAATTCTGGGAATGGTAGCATAACTTTATTTTTGTAACTAATGCTTTACTTTTTTTTTTCTTTTTGCATTTCTATAACCAAATAATTGACATGGAGTTCATTTGGGGTATAAGTTGTAGATCTAAATCAGTTTTCTTTATATTGCACTACAATCATCCCTATTTATTAAATAACATTCACTTTCTTGAAAGAAAAAAAAAGACAGGGTGTGGTCGATGCTTTTAACGTGAAGCGGAGCACATTAAACACATGGAGAAGCCAAAAGGAAAGCTCACTGCCAGCAGAGGGCACCGTGTGGGACAAGAGAATGTGATGGAAGGTATGGAACCATTTTACATGCAATTTCAAGGGTTTACAGACTCCTTTAAGCTCAATTCTGAGTCTTCTCTAGGGCTCATGGCCCTGAGAATAAAATGCCCAGATCTAATCCACCTTGCCTGCCTTGTTTTACTGATGGGGAAACAAAAATTCAGGAGAGGGAAAGCGAGCAGCTTAGGGTCACTCCCAGGCAGGTCTCTCAAGGGTCACTCCCAGGCAGGTCTCTCAATTCCTAGTCTCAGTGTTTTTTTCCTTTACTTTAGTTCCACTTCCCTTTCTCACAAAGATGATAACCTCAGAACACGACCTCAAGCACAGACCTGAAGATCAAGGGGGTGAGATTCATCTGCCAGAAAGCCCCTCCCCTCCATATGCACAGAAAACTTAGCTTGAGGCAGTCCCCGCCCCCCTCAGTCCTGTCCACTCCCAAACCCCCTGACCTCCTGACATAACCTTCTGGGTCTCTCCCTGACTCAAGGACATTCAGTGTGACCCCACTGCCTAAAAAACAAACTGCCAGGTCTCAGCATTAAAGATCGTCCATGATAGGGCCCCAATATGCCTTTCAAGACTTGTTTTCCATAATCCTCCCCACACAGTCTCTCCTCTAACCCAATGGAACGAACACCAGACTCCCGACCTCTTCACTTCTGCTCATTCTAGTCCGTGAGTATATGGCATGCCTTCCCCTTCCACCCACATCCTGCACATCTTGTGAGGTACAGCTGAGATCTGGAGTAACCAGGCTCCATCTTGGATCCTGACCTGTTGTTCCGCATGCCATCCTCTTTCCCTGCAAAGCGGATGAATGAGATCTCTCTTCTTACCCTCATCCTAGTCATTCTATTCCCTGCCTTAGGTACTACATCTTTCTGTTCACTTAAAAAAATTCACATGTGGAAATTCAGAGGCCCTCTGAAACTGCCTATTTTCCCTGGTTCTAATAAACCAACAAACAACGACAAAAAAAACAGGCCCTAAGAAGCCAAGTGGAATGTGTTTTACTATCCAAACAGTTTGGTCCAACTTCAGGGAGGAGGCCTGCCAACACTGCTAGAAGTAAAGCTTTGTGGTTGGCCAAATGCTCTGCAAGAAACCTGAGAAGCAGTAATCTCATCTACAATGTCCTGGGGTTGGCACTCTGTATTTACCAAAATTCTATTTACAGGCCCTTCACCAGCCTCAGAGCTAAAAGGATGTAACCCTTCCACGTCTCTCTTCTTCAGAATCCTCTTTAAGGCCTGTGTTGGCTTCCCCCCGGCACCCCCGTGAATGAACTTTTGGTCCACTGAGCTAGAAGGTTCACAGAGATCAAGGTATCTGGTCAGCCCCCACAGCTTGGCAAAGAGGACAAGGAAGCCCAGAAAGAAGGCACTTGCCCAGGTTCAGAACCTGTAACTTGGTTCCAGTTCGGGTACTAACTACTACTGTGTACTAAGAAATCCTTTTATTTCTCCTAAAGCTGGTCTGCTAACAGAGCCCAATCCAAGGCTGCGGGGTGTGTTTGGGGAAGGAACTCACGAGAACCTTGGTGGTTTTCTCAGTCCGGTCTTTAGCAAGGTTAAAACCACAGCTGGGACAAATCCGCGGTTTATGCCGATTGGTGTAGACATAGCTACAAGAGGGATTCTTGCACTTTCCCCGACCTCTTGATGTAGCCAGGCCCAAATCCTAAAAAAGTAAGACTGCAGTTCAATTCTACAAGTCAACTTACACCTGGGCAGAGCCGAGAATCAGGATGACCTGCTGTGGGTAAAACAGAGAGGGCAATCACAAAACCAGATTTAGACGAACTCTCCAAGAGCCTTGAAGCAACAAGACACTTTTTCTGCAGCTATCCCCTTTCAGTCTTAATACAGCCTAAATAATTGTGGCAAGTCCTTCCCTATCTGTGAAACAAGTGAGTTGAATCTCAAAGGTCAGAAATTCAACTGCCTTCAGGGTCCAGGCAATCAGCAGAGTGAAAGAGGCCTGTTCTAACAGAGTGCCAGAGACTGTGGTGAACCGAAGATTTCAAGCTCCAATAAAGATAAATTGTGACTTCTGGACTATTTAAGCTCAAACCTCTGGCACCTAGACTCCTACGACAAGCTACAGTCTAATTAGCCGAAGAGAAGGTCCTGGGCAGTTCCTACCAGATGGTATCCCTAGTGGCCTCTCATAGCCAAACGGAAGAGGTAGTGAAGGGATGGATGGCATGGAGAAGGTAGTAATTAGGTCTTTAGAAGAAGAAGCCTGAGCAGCTCTCTAGGATAAGAGAGACACTCTCCCCAAGGATCAGGCCAGATGAGGCACTGACCCACCATACTATGGGCTGTCTTGTTGCTACTGAATCCTAGCACAGGGCATGGCACAGAGCAGGTGCTCAATAAAGTTTCTGAATTTTAAAATATCTAGCTGCTTTCTCAAGATCTGTGTATCTTACTCATCCAGGGAAACTGCCAAATGATACCTGGCTGATTGGTACCTTAAGGATCAACAAAATTAGAGAACGCTGAGCAAGAGAAGCCCTAACGTGCTTTCTAGACCAACAGAGTATTTTACAGACAGTGAAAACTGAGGACCAGAGAAGGAAAGAGCCTTGCTCAAGGTTAGATGCCATGCTAGCAGCAGAGCCAGAACCACTTTTGGACTAGGTCTTTCGACACCCAGTGTTTATTCCACTGCTCTAGGCTGCTTACCCTGCAAAAGGACGACCCCAGAGTCACACATTCATTTATTGGGATGTTAACGTGTTATGTTAAAAATAAAAGTCGGGGAGAGAAAAACTTGGTGAGAAACACCAGGCTAAACAAAAGTTGCTTCACTAAAGCACTTCTCAAACCCTTTCAGATACTAGTACTGAATGTGACTCTGTTTTAGGGAGGAAAAAAATACATTTCTCAAACTTATATGTAGACCACACTTTTGAGGCTAAAAGGTCCAAAGACTGCTGAATGTTGAAGCTAGACTGGATTCTCATCTCCAGCTACTCTCAAAAGAAATATCCTGGTCTCAGCTGGCCTACACTTCATGGATCTCATCTGGGAAAAAGAGCAAACCTAGATGATTCACCCAGTAGCTATCATCTGTACCACTGACAGGATCTTCAGAATCTATGATCTAGCCCTCACCCTACTCTCACTCCCAAGTACCACTACCCACCCACCTCAGACTCCTACTCACCCTCAACCACACAATCAAACTACCTCTATGTCAACCCATCACCTGTCTGCACTTACCAGTGTGACGGTGCAGCTATACTTATATGGAGGAAACATATCAGGCTTGACCTCTACAACTTTCACCTGAGATGTCCTGTTGGCTGGGCCATTTGGTAGCTGTAGATCAAAACAAATTATTTTAGTGCTTCTGAACCTCAGTCAAACTCCTGAGGTCCTGTGTCCTGAAACAGCTTGAGGAAACAGTTGCCCAGGCATTTGTAGAGCTATGTTCCAAATGAGCCCTCTGGAATGCTAGTCAGCAGTCACCAGCCCACCAAAGGTTGAGTGTCACTTTCAACTCCAGGGGTTCCCACACTCTTTTGCACAGCTTCTAATACTGCATACCAGAAACACTATGAGTCTGATTTACAACTACTATCAAGTGAGAAAAGCATGTAATAGCTCTGTACACAACTATGTGGTTGAATTATGCTGACATAAAGAAGTCTGGGGAATTCCCTGGTGGTCCAGTGGTTAGGATGCCACGCTTCCACTGCTGGGGGTCTGGGTTCAATCCCTGGCCAGGGAACTAAGATCCTGCAACCTGCATGGCACAGTCAAAAAAAAAAAACACAAGAAGTTTGAAAGATTATTCACTAAAATGTCACAGGTTGAGGGAAAGATCATGGTTGTTTTCCATTTTACCACAATCTATAAAAATTTTCAAATGTTCTATATGGAATGTAAAAAAGAAAAGATGAAGAAAGCATTCTAAATTAAAAATAATTATTCTGTAATAATGAATTTAAGTTAATTTTCAGAACATAAGATTTCATGTAACTTAACTGGTTTAAGACTAGTAAAGGGGTTTATGGCTTTTTAACAAATATCCAATTTGCCAATTAAAAGGAAACTACACAGAAGACTGGGAATTTATACACACATGAAGGGAATCTAAGGGCTGGAAATCTAGGAAGCAGCTGAAGCAGACTCGATTACCGTCCTTCTATTCCCCGAGATCACACATGCACCCAGTGGTGACACCACATTTGGGTGAAAACAGATCAACCTTCAAAATAGAAGCTGGCTGATAGCCTTGTTGGGGCAAATTTGGAACTATCAAACAAAAGCAGTTACCTGACAGAGAGCACACGGCAAGGGAGATGGCAGACTTGATATTCCTATTCCAATTTGGTCCATGTCAGGGTTTTCAATTTCAAACTGAGGGATTGTGAAATTAACTTAATGGGCCGAAACCAGCATTTTGGAAAAAGAAATGGAAAAATGACTGCATAAAATAAGGGCATAGCTTCATTAAACTTTTAATGTGTATATGTATGTATATATTTACAGGGCTGTGATGTAGAAATGTGTTTGTTACTGACGGTCATACTCTCAAAAGTGCTGATTTAGGGATCTCTGATCATATTCAAGTCACAAATGGCAAAAGAACTAAAAAAAAAAATCTAATAATAAATATACTTGAACACATGCAATTTTGACACCTGAGAAATCTTTAATAGCTCTATCATTAAATGGAATGAACTGTACTGGTTACAAACCAGTACATGGAGAAAGAGCCATGCTTTTAGGTTTAAAAAATTACATTTAAAAGATAAACACAGGCTAATGCAGGAAAGAACTTGGCTGAATGAGCGCACACCAGACCATCAATAACAGTTATTTCTGGGTGGCAGGATCAGAAGAGACTTATTTTCTTTCTGCCTTACCTGAATTTTATTATCTATAACAACCATGCATTCACTTTTTCTAAAAAGACATGATAACTAAATGCAGCATATAATCCTAGATCGGATCCTGTTCTAACGTAGAAAATGCTATAAAGGACACAACTGGATAAAACCGACGAAACTGGAATACAAATGATAAAGTATCAATGTTTCAGTAACAGAATATCTCTAGTCTTAGGAAATACACACTGAAGCATTAAAGAGTAAAAGGCCATGTTACCTTTAAATTATGTGTATTTTAAACATACATACACACACACACACACACACAATGGGGAAGAAAAATGAGCACAAATCATAATGCAAAATGGGCTAATATGTTAACAATAGGTAACTAGGTAAAGAGTACATGTGTGCTCTTTGTACTACTTCTACTCTTGCAACTTTCCTTGTTTTAATTATTTCTAAATAAAAAGTTTAAAACATGCATTCATTTTTATAACCAGAAAAAGAAACTAATTAAAAAACAGATAACTCATTCATGCTAACCCTCCTCCCACAGTTCTACCAGTGTTAAGAATAGGCTTTTTGCCTATGGCTTTGAGACACTCAATGGAAGCCCTGTTCTCGGAGCTGCCAGCCGCCCCCCCCAACAGATGGCTCCCGCTCTGGGGAAAGGGTCTTACCTTCACCTCACCAGTGCTAGATGGCTGTTGGATGGGCTGGCCCAGCTGCTTCAGCGTGCTTGGCTTCAGGCCACAAGTCCTCACAGAGGGTGTCTTATCTGAAACAACCAGGAGCCAGACTGGTGACTTAAGTGCATTCAGAGTCTCCCTAAGTCTCTCACCTCCATGCTCAACCCCCACTCCTGTCCCCTTCCCTTTAGAGAGTCCCTCCTCCCGAATCTGTCCCAGACCTTACCACTCAGGGGAAAGGCCTGCCTGGCCCTGGGCAGTCCCATGCTGCTGCCTCGACCCACGTTAGCTGGGGCTGGAAGAATTGCTCTCATGGGTCTTGCTGCAGCCAGTAACGAGGGCTTGCCCCGTGCTCTGCCTTTAAGCTCTGGGGCTCTGGGCACAGGAATAAGCAGGTCAACTCTGAAAAAAAACAAGAAGGGAGCTCTCCTAGAAATTCCAGACCAGGGGGAAGAAAACCGAAGTGCAATCTTCAGATAGCACTTTATTAGAATAATGTCCTGGTTAAACTGTCAGGCTTTAGACATTAATTAAACCATTAAATAGCTGTGTAACCCTGGGCAAGAAATCTTACTCTTCTGTTTACCTCGTTTGTAATATGCAATCACATGTACTTCATGGGGTCATTATGAAGATAAAAAAGTGCAAAACAGTGCCTACAGTGAGGGATATCAATAGCTACTGTAGTTATAACATCTAATTTGCCTCTAATCAGCCCAAGTATTTAAAGTGTATCAGTCTCCCACATGAGGGCAGCTGAGAGACCCTGGGGAACAAGGTTCATGTTTTCTTCATCTTTGTAGCTCCAGTGTTGAGCATAAAGCCTGCCCATAGAAGGCCTCAATACACATTTGCTAAAGTGCTTCACCTGCCCCAAAGTTCTCTAAGGACACGGAACCATCTCAAAGTATACTGTTAAATTTTAAAAGACAAGATGTCCAAGTATGTATGTTATGCTACCATTTGTGTAAAGAAAGGTGGGGGGAAAATATATATATAACACACACACGCACACACACAGCTGACCTTGAATAGCATGTATTAGGGGCACTGACCCCCACGGAGTCAAAAGTCCACTGATAACTTCACAGCCCTCCATATCCAGGGTTCCACATCTGGCAGATTCAACCAACTGCACACCATGTAGTACTGTAGTACATACATACTGAAAAAAATCCACGTGTAAGTGGACCCACGCAGTTCAAGTCCATGTCTATTCAAGAGTCAACTATGTACGTGTATATATATATATATATATATGTGTGTGTGTGTGTGTACACACATGTATTTTTTCCCTACCTTTCTTTACACAAATGGTAGCGTGACATACATACTTCGACATCTTGACTTCTAAAATTTAACGATATTAATTATAAACACACATACCTCCTATTTGTTTGCATATACTTATAATTATCTCCAAAAACACAGAAAGTTGGGAATATTGTCTCTGGGAAATGGGAATGGAGCACCCAAGGATGGGACAGAAAGATTTGTTTCAGTATATATTCCTTACACTTTTTCAGTCTGAACTATGTGAATATATTTTCTATTCAACAATAAAAGTTTTTTACTTGTAATAGTATAAACCAGAACTTCTAAACCTTGGCACTACTAACATTTTGGGCCAAATAATTCTCTGTTGCAAGAGGCTGTCCTGTGCATTGTAGGATGTCTAGCAGCATCCTTGGCCTCTACCCACTTGATGACAGTAGCACTCCCTCCCCAGTGGTATCAACCAAACATGTCTCCAAACATTGCCACAATGTCCCCTGGGGCACTGCTCCCCTTTGAGAACCAATGATATAAACAAAAAAGAGCCTTCCATTTTAAGACCATAGCTGCCTCTGTAAAGGAGCTACATACATGGAGAATTCAGTCAAGCCTCTAAGGTAAGAAAGCCTTCAAGAAAGGGAGGAAAAACAGCCCACACTTACGGACCTCTCCTATCTGCAAGGCACTGGGCTGCAAGCTTTACACACAACCTTTTTCAGACTGTGTGGTCAGCCACTGAGGATACGATTCTCTTTTATAACACCCAACTCAAGATTTTTCAGAGGGGAAAATGGGTATGAAGTGACTATGCCCATGGTCAAACAGAAGCCCTGGACAGAGTCACAACCAGAATTTAGTTCTCTGACCACCAGGACAGGAATCTTTATTATATAAAGATACCCTAATAAGGCTTCTCTTTTCAAATGCAGTATCCAGAATTGGATACTAGGTTTGTAACATTGCCCACAGCCTGTACCAACAAGACTCTGTAATAACTGCTTTAGGGAGACTGACAAGAAGAGATGTATAAGGAACGGGACAGCAGTGAATAGACAGCAGAGTGTAGGAGGACAGGCAAATAAATGTCTCTAGGCCTCAGCTTCTGTATCTCTAAAATACAAACGATGAATTGGGCTCTGCTATCTCTCTCAGGAATGCTGTAAGGACATGGGACAAAATAAACACAGGGCACTACACAAGCTGCTGTTCTAAACACAATGCTGTAATATATAAACACATTGGGGGACTTCCCCGGTGGTCCAGTGGTTAAGAATCTGTCTTGCAATGCAGGGGACGCCGGTTCGATCCCTGGTCAGGGAACTAAGATTCCCACATGCCGCGGGGCAACTAAGCTCACGCACCACAACTACAGAGCCCGCATGCCACAACCGCAGAGCCCACGTGCTCTGGAGCCTGCGCACCACAACTAGAGAGCTCGCATGCTGCAACTACTGAGCCTGCACGCTCTGGAGCTCACGCGCCACAACTAGAAAGAAGCCAGCGCACAGCAACGAAGAGCCCACACGCCACAACAAAAGATCCCAATGTGCCGCGACTAAGATCTGATGCAGCCCAAAAAATAATAAACATATAAATATTTTTTAAAATAGGGGGAAAAAAATAAACACATTGGGTTACCCTGTAGGCTTTTTAGGAGCAGGGAGTGAATTGGAGGTGCTGGTCCCCTCAGCTGGTGGTGGCACGTCTAGTCCAGGACTGTCATTCTCAGTTGTCCCCAGAGAGACCTCACGCTGCACACCACTCTTGACCACTGGCTTCTTAATGACTGCTGTACCACGATTCCCAGGAGTTTCCTTGACCAAAACATGGGCATCTGAGATGATCACTTCCTCCCACTCATTCTCCTCACCCACGTCTCTTTGAGGAGCTATACTTAGGAGCTGGCTTACAGCTTCTGAGTTCTCCAGAGTCAGTTTGGAAGAGTTTTCCTTAGCAGAATTTTGCTCGGAGGTGAGAGGCTGCTGATTTCTTTTAACCACAGAGCCTTTGGAGGAGACTCCAGAAGTCAATTCCACTTTGACTTTGGCTGGCTTTTCCTAGAAAAAAAAAAAGAAAATCTTTCATGCATATAACATTTTACAGTTGACAACACATTTACAAATATTCTCTCATTTGACCCTTGTAACAATAATGTATGAGGAACATATAAGAAGCTGAGGCTGAGAAAGGAAGAGGCTGACTTCAGGTCCCAAGTATAAAACTGGCCTGAACCTAAGTCTTCTGATTCCAGTTCCCTTTCACCACTGTATTCAATGTCCGAGTTAGGATAAGCCTATTCTAATAAATTTCTTAACGACATGTTTCTTCAGGTTTCAGCGAATAAATGCTGACATTGTTTTACCTCGACCTTTGATTGTTCAAGGCCCTCTCCTTTATGTCTACAAAGAGGCTGACATACTGCCATACTGGGCCTAGAAGTATTAAGTTGTTTATCTTGGTGGTCCCTTTATGAGACTCACTTAATCACAATGTGGTCACAATGTCGCAAAGACTGAATGCTTCCAACTCCACTGGGGAAAACTCTCATCTTTTTCCCAGATTCTTTCAGGTTGAGTCCTAAAAGTCAGCGTAAGGCTGATTTACACATACACCACAAACTTCTCACTGGGTCAAATCAGATCACACACATTAATTACATGCTAGAAAAGGTTCCGACTCACTAAAAATACCAGCTGCTGTTATCTCAGACAGACCTGAGGTTTACATACATATATGTACACACGAACACTTAAAAAAATTTAACAGTGGACTTCCCTGGTGGTGCAGTGGTTAGGAATCCGCCTGCCAATACAGGGGACACGGGTTCAATCCCTGGTCTGGGAAGATCCCACGTGCCATGGAGCAACTAAGCCCGAGGGCCACAACTACTAAGCTTGCACGCTAGAGCCCACAGGCTCTAGGGCCCCCATGCCACAACTACTGAGCCCACATGCTGCAACTACTGAAGCCCGCGTGCCTAGAGCCCGTACTCCACAAGAGAAGCCACCGCAATAAGAAGCCCGCGCACTGCAACGAAGAGTAGCCCCCGCTCGCCGCAACTAGAGAAAGACTGCACGCAGCAACGAAGACCCAACACGGCCAAAAAAAAAAAAAATTAACAGTGGTCATCTCTGTGGTAGGTCTCAAAGGCTTTTTCCTTCCACGTGAATAGCGAAAGGCACTATAAACTAGGAGACAAAACACAAAAGCTGCACTCTGCCTAGGCTCTGCTTCAACCTAATTGCTTATGTCACCTAAGGCAAGCTTCAGCTGATTCCTCATTTCCCATTATGGAATAAGAGAGCTCTGTGTTTGTCAACAGCAGCAAGATAGCCTTTTGGGTGGCCCAGCTCTTCATGGTGGAGGGGCAGGACCCCCTGCACTTCACAGGAAATTCAGCATCTGTGCCCAATGCCATTAAATTTCAGTATTATCTCCCAGTCACTGACTATCAAAAACCCCTTACATTTCAAAAGTCCCTCTGGGCAACACGGTGCCTCTGGTTAGGAATCAATATAGACGACCTTAAGAAATCTCCAGTAAAGCATTCTCAGATTCTAACACACAATTACAAACCATGAGGACAAGAAAAATTCCAAGTAAACTGTACTGAGCTTACTGACTGCTAAAGAAGGAAGAGTCAGCAGAAAAACAGGAGACAAGATAAACTAAACCCCTGAGATGAGATCTTTGAGCAGAACACTGCCCACTAAGTAGGCTATAGACAAAAATTCTTTGCAGGAAGACTGGATATTTAAGCAATCAGAGCAAAAAACTCTAGTTGGTGATCTCACATTTCCTTAACTCAGCCTGCCCTTTTTAGATGTCACTTTCTTTCAAGATGGAAGGCAAATACTACCAGTTCCTCGATCAGAGACCTCAATTACTGCTATCAGAGAGCCCACAGTAATGAGGCCTTGAGCTATATACCATACCTTGAGCCTTATATACCATCTTTTGTTCCATCCAACTCACTGGGAACTGTGCCACATGTTCCTTGGGCTAATTTTAGCCAGTATGAACTCCAGAACAATATAAGAAAAGGTGAGTCATTTCCTGACTGGCATGGACACATTTGGAGCTTTTAGAAACTATTTATAATTGCTCTTTCAAAAATCAGAACTCAGGAAATCTTAAGATTCTGCAGGTAAACAGCACAGCAATGCCTGAGAAGTATGGTTTAGTGGAAAAGGCGACAGCATAACTAGCAATGTGAATGTTACCAGTCACTTCTCCTAAATCTCTTTTTCCTTAGCTGGAAATTTGGGAGTTGAGCTAGCTGATAACCAACGTCACCTTTATCTCTAAAATTTTAAGTGCATTGATGCTACATTGTTACTTTTTTTCTTCTCACACTCAGGTATTCTGTTCCTATGAGATTTAGAAATCACAGTATCTGCTCTTTACGTGGTAATTCTTGCAAAAACCTTTGGGAAAAATATTCTGACTTAGCAAGTAAAGACAGGACAAGTAGCTAAGAAAAAAACTGTTTTCATGTCATGAGTTTGATCTCAAAAAGAGAATGGCTCAAGTTATTCAATCAAAGGGGGAAAAAAAGACAAAATGAAAAAGGAAAGAAAACCAAAGTAAAAACAGAATCTGAAGCAGACTAGGCACAGGATCGGTTACACTCTTTCATGCAAAAGCACAGGAAATAAGGTCATTTGACAGACCTGCTGTGCATCAGTGAAGAAGGACCAAGGAGGAGTCCAACAACTATCCAATTCAATCTTCCTACTGCAGCTGGGGAAGTACATTTTGGGAGAATAATTAGGGTGGGAATAAATGAAATGGCTTCACAGTGCACACTAAAAACTCCACAAGGCCCTAGGTACTTCCTGCCCCTTGAAATGTTAATTGTCTCTACTGTTGCTCTTAATATTAATTATATTGCTGCCAACAATGGAAGCAGTGAAGCCCTACTGAGGATTAAATATTCAATACACTAGGAATGTGCCATCCACTTTGCATGGATCATTTCATCTGACCCCTCCAATAACCCTAATGAGGTAGGCACTATTGTTAACTTCCATTTACAAATGAAAGGAAGCCTAAATCAAGAACAGAGACATAAAATGACTTGCCCAGGGTGACAAAGCTAAATACTTGGGAAGTAGGGTTTGAACTGAGGAAGCTGACTCCAGAATTGTATTCTTAATTATTAACCTATTCTGCCTCCGAAACTGGTGCTATCCTGAACTCCAACACTCAGCCAGAGGACAAAAGTCACCATCCAGTAATTTTCTGAGAGTTATTCTGTGGAAACCGCCCAAAGGAACGTAAGTATGCTGCTATTTAAGTTTTCTCTACAGAAATGAGTTTGGACCATGAGTCAAACACATGACGAACACAATCCTAATCTAAGCTATTTTCACAAAAACAATGCCTTCTTTCCCCTTCTATCTATCCAAATTCTACTGATGTTTCCAAACCATCTTCTCTATAAAACCACCTGACTATTCTAGTCCTTTTGTCCCTAAATACTTTATATCAAAAATGTGGCAAGTATGTATGATTCATGTAGTCAGCATACAACAGGTAACGAACATGTGCCGAACTGAACGTCACAGGGGCTCAGCTCTAACGCTCATTTACTTACTGAGCACCATTTATTTGGAGACAGAGGTATACATCTGGAACGTTACGCTATGGGAGACCTGAATATCGGGTTAAAGACCTCCACTTTTAATAGGAACTATATGAAACTAAAAGGACTCTGAGCTAGGGAATGAGATGTGTGCTGTGCGTGTGAATAGCTAAGCAGTCAGTGCGGAGGGTGGATTGTTAAAAATGTAACCCTAACAAGAAATGAATGATTTAACATGGTGTAGTCACTCATGGAAAACTATGAAGCAATTAAAGATAATGTTTTTGAAGAATATTTAATGGCATGATATGTTAAAGGAAAAAAAGGCAAGATACAGAACTTGTATATCCACAGAAAAAGGCTGGAAGAAAATATACTGAAATCTTAACAATAGCTTTTCTTTGGATGGTATGAGATTACGGATAACATTTTATTCTTTCTTTTTAAAAAGAAAGAAACTGACTTATTTGTGTCGTCAGAAAATTAAATGAATATTAATTTAAGTCATCTGTTCTTAAAGGGAATAATAAGCCTACTTTGTGCGGTTTCCAAAGCAGTGACGGCCAATGAACTTTACCTTTGGGATCCACTTCCCTCCTAGGAAGTTACCACAGGTAGGGCACTTAGGTGGTTTGTGCCTCGTGACATATGTGAAGGAGCAGCCTGGGCTGGTGCACGTCCCATGGCCCCGTCGGGTGTACGTAGTAGTCTGTGTTTAAAAAACAAAAAGAAAAGAGCAAGTCAGAATCAACACCACAGTCTAATCTCTGTCAGATCCTGATGACCATTATAACCACAACAATGCCAGGAGGATACCAGCTTGCAGAAGGCCGATTCATGGTATCTTAAAAGGTCAGAGTTGGAAAGGTCCTAAGATACAACTAACTAGTTCAGTTTTTAGAAATGGAGAAAGTGAATTCAAATGAAGAAAGACAGCTGCCCAAGGTTACAGAGTTAGGTACCAGAAGTATAAAGGTAAGAAGAGTTGCAATTAATTAAGCAAAGTACCACACAGTGCTAAACACTCTACCAATATCTCATTTAATGTTCTCAGCAATGCTCTGAAGCATTATTACTACTGAGGTTCAGAGTAGTTAAATGCTTTGCCTCAAATCATGTAGTGACTCAAGGACAGAGCTAGACCCAGAAGACAGATCTTATTGATTCCTGGTCAAGATTACTTCCATGCATCCTGCTGCACCCTCTGGCTCTCAATACTTCAAAGAATTTGCTTCTTCATTCTCGTTAGTTAAAAATCAAAGAACCTAGGACCTAGGGTTCAAAGATATAAAAAAACAGTCCAGTCGCTAAAATAATGAGAGGGAACTCCAGTTGAAACCAGGTCCTCTGACACTCCACAGGAATTGATCATCTGCATACAAATATATTCAGCCACTGGCTTGCACCATCTCTGATGATTTCCCTTTGAACAGAATGTATTACATTTCAGCTACAAATAGAAATTAGCCACACTCCATTTCTTGATTAATGCTGGAAAGAAAACACTTCCCTATCAGATTTGTTCTGTCACTTATGGTTTACTCAGCTACTAATCGCAACCCCCCTAGCCTGGCCAGAAAGCAAAAACTTCCCTTGGGAAACACCAAGCTGCCTCTAGGCTACCTCTGGCCAGAACACCTAAGGAAAAGGTGATTATGACAGTGATAGCAGGTCAAAGATGAGTGTGAAGTTGTGTGGCACCAAGGAAAGAGACCAGGGTTTGGGTTCCAATTTTGTCACTGACATACTGAATGAGCTGGGGGTAAGTCATCTTAGCTTTTGGGCCCTTGGTTTCCTCTTCTGTAAAATCACCTGCCCTTTATGCTTAATGGATATATCCTGAGGAGCAAAAAGTTTGTGAGACTATTATTAATGGGTAAAACATTATATCTTATCTTTTCTCAGACTGTGGCCCCATATGGAATATTCATTCTGAATACACCCTCAGTGCAAAGTTAGTGCTATAAATAAATTACCATGAATTTGGAAATACTCCTGAACAGCAACTTATAGAAATGACTTTAGGAAATAATGCTAGTGTTCAAGGCTGATGCTGCCTTCTTAAGTATTTCTAGAAGAGCTTGGCTGACACTTATTAAATCATGAAAGAATATAAATTTCCAGAACAGGAAAGGCTCAGGAAAAATAATTAGTTTATTACAACTTTCTTATCGAAGGAAGTATTGTTTATCCACAGCAGGGGTTTTAGAGGATAAGACAGATTGTGACAAGTTAAAGCTATGTACTATTAATCCTAAAAGAAACCAATACAATAACCAAGACAAAGTTAATAGCTCATAGGCCAACAAAGGAGATAGAATGGATTCATAAAAGATACTTAATGATTTCAAAAGAAAGTACAACAAAACAGATAGGACCAAAACAATAACAACAAATAGTAAGAGGACTGATTTAAACCAAACCACATTAATAATCACATTAAATACATACAGCCTAAATACTATAATTAAAAGGCAGGGATCATCAGATAGGTCTTGCTCTTAGAGCCAAACTATATGCTGCCTACCAAAAAAGGTACAGTAGAAATACAAAGGTACAAACAGGTCAAAGGATGGAAAAAGATATACTTTGTTAATAACAATAATCAAAAGAAAGGTTCATATCAGAACTAAGTAGATTTCATAGGCAAGAATACTGCCAGAAATAAAGGTCATTTCATAATGAAGAAGCATTCAGTTTATCCAGAAGACGTAACAATCCTAAATGTTTGTGGATTTAATAACAGTCAAAATACATGACACAAAACCTAATAGAACTGCAAAAAGAAACAGATAAATCTACAATGACAGATGGATGCTTTCTCTCAATAATTGACAGAAACAGTAGACAGACAATCAGGAAGGATACAAAATCAATAAGAAACACTATCAATCAACTCAACCTAATCTGAAATGTATAGAACACTCCACCCAACAGCAGGAATACATATTCTTTTGAAGTGCACATAGAACATTTATCAAGACAATCCATATTCTGAGCCATAAAATAAACTGCAATCAATTTAAAAGGATTCAGGCCTTATAAAATACAAAGTTCTAACCATAATGGAATCAAATCAGAAACTGATAAAGACAGACACCTGGAAAATCCCAAATATCTGGAAAATAATTAAGTAACTCATGGGTTAAAGTAAGTTAGAAAATACTTTGAACTGAATGAAAATGAAAACTGCACCGTATCAAAATTTGTGGGATGGGCTTCCCTAGTGGCACAGTGATTAAGAATTTGCCTGCCAATGCAGGGGACACAGGTTCAAGCCCTGGTCCGGGAAGATCCCACACGCTGCTGAGCAACTAAGCCCATGAGCCACAACTGCTCAGCCTGCACGCTAGAGTCACAAGCCACAACTACTGAGCCTGTGTGCCACAACTACTGAAACCCACACACCTAGAGCCTGTGCTCCGCAACAAGGGAAGCCACTGCAATGAGAAGTCTGCGCACCACAGTGAAGAGTAGTCCCTGCTCCCTGCAACTACAGAAAGCCCCACGCAGCAAGACCCAATACAACCAAAAATAAATAAATAAAATAAATTTATTAAAAAAAAATCGGGGGGGGATGCCACTAAAGCGGTGCTTAGAGGGAAATGAAGCACTAAGCAGCTATATTACAAGAGAAGCTCTCAAATCAATGACCTCAGCTTCTACCTTAAGAAACTAGAAAAGACCAAATTAAACCCAAAGTAAGCAGAAGAATGATAGAAATGAGTGAAACAGAAAGCAGAAAAACAACAGAGAAAAACAATGAAACCAAAACCTTGTTCTCTGAGAGCAATAAAATCAGTAACCTCTAGCCAAGCTTATCAGGATAAAAGAAAGAAGACCCAAATTACCAGTATCAGTAATGGAGAAGTAAAATCACTACAAATTCTATAGATATTAAAAGGATAAAAATTCCACAAAACTTTAAACATAGAATTACCACATGATACAGCAACTGTACTCTTGAGGTATATACCCAAAAGAACTGAAAGCAGGGACTCAGACATTTGTACACCAAAGCTCAAAGTAGCACTGTTCACAATAGTCAAAAGGTAGAAACACACCAAATGTCCATCAATGTTTATGAATAGATAAAAAAATATAGTATACACATGCAATAGAATATTATTCAGCCATAAAAAGGAATGAAATTCTGATACTTGCTACAAGATAGATGAACCTGAAAAGATTATGCTAAGTGAAAAAGTCAGACCAAAAAGGAAATATTTGCATGATTCCACTTATTTGAGGTACCTAGAACACACAAATACTAAGACAGAAAGTAAAATAGCAATTACCAGGGCTTGGGGTCGAAACAGGTGGGGTGGGGAATGGGGAGTAACTGTTTAATAGATACCGAGTTTCTGTTTGGGAAGATGAAAAAGTTCTGAAAATGGATAATGGTAATGATTGCACAGCATTGTAAATATATTTAACAGCACTTGAATTGTACACTTAAAATTGATTAAAATGGTAAACCTCATGTTATGTATATTTTACCACAGCTTTTTAAAAGAAGAATAAGGGAATGTTTTGAACAATTTTATGTCAATAAATTTGACAACTCAGATGAAATGGACAAATTCCCTGAAAGACAAACTATCAAAGCTCACTCAAAAATAGATAATCTGAACAGTCCTATATATATTTTAAAAATCGGACTTGCCATTATAAACTTTCCCACAAAGAAATCTCCAGGCCCGGATAAGTTCACTGGTAATTCTGACCAAACATTTAAGGAAGAAATAATGCCAGTACTACACAAAACTCTTCCAAAAACAATTGGAAAAGCAGAAAATATTTCACAACTCATTCCATGAGGTAAGCACTACCTTGATACTAAAACAAGACAAACACTGTACAAGAAAATTAGAGACCAATAATATCCCTCGTGAATATAGATACAGAAATTCTGAACAAAATGTTATCAAATCCAATCCAATAATATATTAAAAGGATAATACATCATTGCCAAGTGGAGTTTATCCCAGGAACACAAAGTTGATTTAACATTTGAAAAATCATATTAATCACATTAACAAACTAAAAAAGGAAAAAAAAAACACAAAAAATTTTGACAAAATCCACCATCTCAAAAGACACAAAAAAGATGTGAAAAATCCAACATCCATTCCTGATAAAAGCTCCCAGCAAAAATAACTTCCTAAACATGATAAGGGTATCTCTGAAAAACCTACAGCCAATATTAAACCTAATGATGAAAGACTGAATACTTTCCCCCTAAGACGACACATAAAACACAGATATCGGCTCTAACCACTTCTATTCAACACTGTACTGGAGAGGTCCTTGACAAAACCATAAGACAAGAAAAAGAAATAAGGAATCCATATCAGAAAAGAAGAAATGAAACTATTAGCAGACAACACTGCCATCTATGTTAAAAATGCAACAGAATCTACGAAAAGGCTAGCAGAATACATGAGTTTATTAGCAAACTTGCAGCACACAAGTTTAATAAGCAAAAAATCAATTGTATTACTATATACTAGCAGTGAACTATTAGAAATTGAAAATAGTTTTAAAATACCATTTACAGGGACTTCCCTAGTGGTCCAGTGGTTAAGAATCCCCCTTACAATGCAGGGAACGTGGGTTTGATCCCTGGTCAGGGAACTAAGATCCCACATGCCGTGGGGCAACTAAGCCTGGGCGCTCTAGAGCCCACAGGCCACAACTAGAGAGCCCACGTACTAGAGAGAAGCCCACGTGCTGCAATGAAAGATCCTGCATGCCGCAACTAAGATCCAGTGCAGCCAAATAGATATTTTTTTAAAAATAAGATACCATTTACAATATCATAAAGAAACATGAGATATTTAGGAATAAATCTCAGCCCACATGCTGCAGTGTGTGATGGAAAAAACATTTGAGAATCAAAAGACCCAGGGTCCTCGTTCTGCCTTGTTTTGCAGCCCAGTGGCCTTGAATCATAGAACAAGTCCTTACTCTGGACCTTTTTCCTAACCTGCACAATAACAGGATTGAATTAGATCAGTGATCCCTCAATTTTTCTAAAACACATATGCTTCAGAAATTTTATTTTATTTATATATATTTTTTGTGGTACCCAGGCCTCTAACCACTGTGGCCTCTCCCGTTGCGGAGCACAGTCTCTGGACGCACAGGCTCAGCGGCCATGGCTCACGGGCCCAGCCGCTCCACGGCATGTGGGATCTTCCCAGACCAGGGCACGAACCCGTGTCCCCTGCAACGGCAGGGGGACTCTCATTCACTACGCCACCAGGGAAGCCCTGCTTCAGAAATCTTGATAAAAGCCATGGAACCTATCCCAGGAAAATACTCTCTCAAGGAGAAAAGTTTGTATGTAACTTGAGGAGTTCATGGAGGTCCATTCAACTGGACCTCCTTGAGGAGGTTCCTGCGGAGGTCCATTCACAGACCCTCCCCCACTCCCTCACCCCCAGTTAAGAATACCTGAACCAGAAAAACCTCTGAGATCTTTGCCAGTCCCAATGTCCTAAGTTTGTTAAGACTTTTAGAAAACTACCTGGAAGAGAATTCTTATGGAGCCTTAATCTCCTTGAACTCCCCACACACTGACCAGTTTGATGGAGGTGGGGTTCTCCACAACCGAGTAGGCAGGAAGAGGCAACATGATGAATTGTGCAGCTGGCGCAGAGGAGCTAATCTCACTGGAATCCTGTAGGTACATGGAGAGAAGAAAGTTTTATTGAGAGGGAGTGAAGAACACCCAGGACCATCCACGACACTGAAGACCAATCAAGTCCAATAACCATAGATAATGTGCTTATCCAACAGGCACATCAAAAAAATGAATGAATCTAAAATTATCTCAAAATAAAAGTTTAATTAAGAACAAACAGAGACAGAGAAAACCAGTACCACAAGGAATGTGCTATCCTCATTTTACAGATGAGAAAACTGAGGTTCTGAAGAGACTCAGAACTCCTAGATCACATAAGCAGTTAGTGAAAGAACCCAATTCTTCTGACCCTGTCAAATGTTCTTAGCGACCTATTAATCTGCCTTAACCAGTGGCATGCTTCATCATCATAAACAGCACTGCGGCAACAAGTAATAAAAGAGATTCACGCCTGGCACAGAATCCTCTGCAGGGCTATCTGCTCTCATCCGTCTAGGCCATAGGGGCCGCTGCATGCTGGTCCTCCTAGCCTAAGCAGAACTACCACCTCTTTGAGGATGCCATCGCACCCGGAGTAATAGCGTGGTGGCAGCTCCCCAACTCTCCACTTCCAGGGGACCAGGCTGTGGAATCACATAAATCACTGTTCTTTCTCCTCAACTGGGCATGACAGAAAAGCCACTGGGGAGATACCTCCCTCTTCTTTCTCAGCTATGAGTCCCATCAACCTGGCCCTGAAGAGAACTTCCTTCTTCCTACTTACTCTGTGCCCAACAAGATTATTTTAAAAAATTCTCCTGAACAGTTCAAGGTGCCATTGTGTTTGCTGAAACAATCTTAAGGGAACATAAAATTCTAACTAATACTAATAGCCAAACAGATCCTGGCTCTGACTCATGGACAGTCCAAATATCATCCCCATCCCTCCTGTTAATATACCTTATCTCATGTGAAGAAAATGTTGGCTATACTGGGCAAGAGGAGTTGGTGGGAGTGCCTAAGAAACTGAAGCCTGGGGACTTGGACCCTGCCTGGGGACAAAAAGGTTGAAGAGAACTGCAGTCCAACTAGAAGTGCCACACCAGTATTCTTACTTACCACTATTTCAGAATCACACTGCATGGTGCTAGCTGCCTTTTTAACAATCCCAGGTAAAGCAAAATCATCAGAACCAAAGTCACTTACCCTCATGACTGTTACCACTGACATGCTCTCCCCAACCTGGGGGTGGGGCACAGCCAGGCTTCCAGTGGGGAGGTCTGGTGAGCCATTCACTAAGGTCTCTTCAATTACCAGGCTTGTCTGGTAAGGTTGGTGGCTCTCCCCTACCTCCAGGGAAGCCTCATTTAGGAGCACATCCGGTCCGAGGATCTCTGAGGTGGTGATCTCCTGTACAGCACCTGGCTGGGCAAGGGCTCCCACATCCTCAGCTAAGGCCTCCACAGCCAGACATTGTTCTGCCATGCCTGCATGGCTGGGCACTGTCTCCAAGGCAGTGTTGGACACAAGGGATGGTCCTCTAGGGGACATTTGGTTCTGGGCCACACACAGCTCTAGCTGAGAGCAGCTCCGCTCCTCCTGCAGGCTGCTCTTGGGGATGATGATATAATCTGAGCGAGGGAGGATCTTGCGGAAACCTGGGATGTCCGGAACCACAGCAGTCAGTGCAGAGAGTTTAGAGTTCTGAGGATGAAAAAGCCAGGTCGGGGAGACAAGCAGAGATAAATGGAATAAGACCACATAGATATATACTTATAAGCCTTTTTTTTCTTCGTTTTTTCCTGCAAAGGAACCAGAAAGACTCCATTCTCTTGACCTAAGACTTAGGGTCAGCCTCTGCCAATAGCAATGTCATCGTCATCTGAATCACACTTGAGCCAATGTAACTTACTCACTCAATCACATAGGAGACAGATAATGTGGATTAGATTCCAGAAAGGGCACTGATCTTGGCATCTTAAACTGTGAGCTGAAATCCCAGGTCTGGCATAGTCTTAAACAAATCCTTTCCCTTTTTTTTGGCCTTGCTGCCCCATCTGTAAAACGAGGGAGCTGAATCTGGCTATCTATGAGTTCCTTTCCAGCTCTGATACTTTAGGATTCCAAAGTAGCTGAAGATTTAGATACCAGAATGTATAATGCTCAGTGAAACCTTTAAAAGCATCAAATACAAACCAACAGGCCATGTTGGATCTCAGGGCAGCAAGCAAGGATTCTGATATCACTGGCTTCTTCCAGACTTGCAAAGAAGAGAATGAACAGATCACAAAGCTATCAATCAATAAGAAGGCTTCACGAGAGAATGTGTATAGGGAAGTGGTTATCTGATAAGCACTGACTATATTGGGAGGTGATGGGGAGGGAGAAGAATATAAATATTAACAATGACCTAGGATCTTAAGGTTCAGAAAATAATTTCCTGACTTTTAAAGCAATACTACTAAGTTAGGTACTATTATTATTCCCACTTCACAAATGAGGGAACTGAAGCTCAAGGAGGATAAACTTTCCCAAAACACAGAATTAGTAAGTAGTAAAGGTGGGACTCCAGGCCAGGTCTTCTAAGGAGCAAGGAGACCAGGTACTGGAAGCACAGCCCTGCATGGCTAACTGGCACCAAGAAAAAGGTGCTTTTATTTTTTTCAATTTAAACTGAAAGTTACCCAATGAGGAAGATAGAAAAGTTCAAAATGAACAGATAAGTGAGAACTGAAATTAAACAGACCAAAAAATAATTTCAGAAGCATCAATTACAAAAGGATCCTTAAATAAATCAAAAGCAAGAAGTCAATGAGACTACTTAGGGTACAAAGGAAGCACTCAGAGATGAAAGTTAACAGAAGCACTGAGATGAAACATGAAAGCAGACTGTCCAAATCCTTTATGGAGCCTTTACTGGAGAGATAATGAAGAAATGATATTCTCAAGTCACGCTTTGAAGCAGACAGGTCAAGAGAACAAGACTAAATGGCGGCAAATACATAGGTTGGTCTGGACTTAATCAACAAATCCAAGCACAAGAAACCAGGGCAGCATGAATGGCAGTCATCTTTCAGACTGTAAGGAATGACACTGGAACCATGGGCCCAGCCACTTGGCAGGAGACCTGAAGGGCTGCCAAGGAGACAGCCTGCCCCAAGGTCTCTGAGAGGCTCCCTAAGTATGCAGGCAGGAGGGTCCCATCTGTACACCAGGTAATCAGGGAGAGGTCAAACAGCATATAAAGCCTGTCTTGGTACATTCCAGATGCTCATTAAATGCCACCTTTTCTTATTATATGGTCACTGGACATTTAATCTACTAAAGAGTGTTATTTACTCACCAAGTCAGAACTCAGCTAGGTGTTTTACACTGTCCATTTTAAACATTGTGAATAGATACTATTATCCCCATTTTACAAATGAGGAAAGCAGGACTCAAAGGTTAAGTGATTCTTCCAAGGTTACAGCTAGTTAATATTAGAGCTAGTCTATTAATGATCTTGGGGGTAGTGGTTGAGATGATGGTAGATATAAATTTACATATGGATAAGGAAAAATCATTGTAGATGATCTACTTAAATTTTTTTTTTAAAAAGCCTTAATAAGGACCTATATTAGTGTCTGGTTTTAAAAACCATATCACTCCAAGATTAGGTAAAATTTTCTTATATCATGGGCAAAAAGTCTGTGACCTTATAATGGAGAAACCAAAAAAAATATGTGTACCTTTCCTTGACTCCGTCTCCCCCTCTCCACAGGGATTGTTTCCCAGACTCACAGTTTACAAACAAATCATCTATAGGAGAAGTACAGAGTGGCATCTCCAAGACTGTAGGTAACACAAAGCTCTTCCAAGAAGGTAAATGCCAAGCCAACAAGGACAAAATAATCTAAATGGCATAATCAGTGGCAGATGGGCTCCACTAAGGGAAATACAACCCGTTCTGCTATAACATAGTTGTTGCATTCCTGAAGAACTTTTGCTCTTCATTATAAAAGAAGTTAGAGACAATTGTTTCAATTGAAAAAAAAAAAAGGAGTTAAGGTTAAAAGGTTTCAGCTTGCAATAACAAGGTTATTTTTCCTGCAGGAATATCAGTTTTAAAAAAAAAAAAACAGCAGGGCTTCCCTGGTGGTGCAGTGGTTAAGAATCCGCATGCCAATGCAGGGGACATGGGTTAGAGTCCTGGTCCGGGAAGATCCCACATGTCGCAGAGCAACGAAGCCCGGGCACCACAACTACTGAGCCTGCGCTCTAGAGCCCGCGTGCCACAACTACCGAAGCCCACGTGACTAGAGCCCGTGCTCTGCAACAAGAGAAGCCGCCGCAATGAGAAGCCCACGCACCGCAACGAAGAGCAGCCCCCGCTCGCCGCAACTAGAGAGCCTGCACGCAGCAACGAAGACCCAACACAGCCATAAATAAATTAATTAAATTAATAAATTTAAAAAAACAGCAGTGTTAACAGTTGTCAGTCCATTTTATTCCTGTGAACTAGAAATAACAAAATGGCTGACACAAACCTAAGTGCTTCCTTGCCTATTCTTTAATCCAAGCACTCAAAGGCTCAATGTCCTCCATCAATTTCACCTTTAGCCTTCCACTTTTCCTTCTAGCACAGTTCAATACCACCAGTCACCAGTGGTAACAAAAGAATGTGGCCTTCAATAAAGCAGCTGTGTCTACCTCTAAACTCGCAAGCCTAATTGCTGATTACGTTCTAACTGACAGTGGTGAGCGCAACACAAATTAATTATACTTACACTCAACAGATAACATGAAAATTCACGGTGTAGGGAAAATGCCTGTAGAAGCTACTCTATAAAAGGAAAATAACACTAACTACCCACAAGGACAAGTGGCTCCAAGTTTTGCTAAAATTCAGAAAAGGAACCTAAGGCTCACTGGAGATCATGTACTGCTGCAAGCAAAGAGTAAAGAGAGTGCAGGGCATGACCGAAATGGAAACAGGGAATTCCCTGGCGGGCCAGTGTTTATGACTTGGCACACTGCCATGGCCTGGGTTCAATACCTGGTACCTGGTCAGGGAACTGAGATCCCCCAACCCACGCAGCGAAGCCAAAAAAAAAAAAAAAAAAAAGAAGCAGACAATATCAGACTCAAGAAAGGTAAAAATGACTCAACTCAAAGTTTTCCTAAGAAGAGAGAAGGAAACCGGAGAACAGGGGGTTGGACTCCCCAAAGCCTCACCACTAAGGCAATGGAGGTATTAGCTGAAGAAGAGGAAAAAAAAAATTACTTACAGGATCCAAACCTTCTTTCTCTAGTTTGGCTTTCTCCAAGTAGTAACTCCTCTCGGCCACACTGAGAAGCCTCCAACTCTCACTAATCTTCTTATTGATCTCAGATTGAGGGAGGTGGGGGAGCTCCTGCTGCACTTTCAGGTAGATGTCGTAATAGTACAGAAGGTAAGCAGACCTGAGGAAGCAAGGACTTCTTAAGGTTTTCCCTCACTCAACCAGTAAATACTACAATGTTTGAGTAGTGAAGAGCTAAATACAAAACCCAGCTTTTCATTTCAAAAGCATTTCTCTAAATAGAGACTGAAGCAAAGATTAAATAACACCCCCAAAGGGTGAACAGGGGGAGGTTTCTCCCTCCAGAAACATGGAAGCAAAGGCTTGTCTGGTCTACTTTTCCATGACCACTTTTTCTGCAGGGCTTAAATCCCAACATGGGCAAAGATAGATAAAGGTGTCCCGTCATTCCACTTTCAGGAAAAGGTTAATTAGAGGACTAATTACCACTCACACCCTACTCTTCTACACAGCCTTTGGTCATCTCACTGGTCAACAGCACCTGACCTCGCCAAGGCTGAGAGAGGGAAGCAGGTAGAACTATCAAAGTGACCCAGTGCTGGGAGCCTCAGCAAGAAGTCTGGAGTGTTCACAGCTAAGAGGGAGCTTAGAGCTGCAATTTGGATATTCTTTATAGATATCATTGGCGCTATTTGTAATTCCAAATTTCTATTGATGTCCTAATTAAATATTTAAATAACAATGGCATTAATAATAAATACAGTGGTTCTCTTGTAGCGAGCTTCCACCATTTGTATGTATATTTCCTGCTAAAGCCTAGAAACGCGACCAAGATTTGGACAGGAATGGCAACGGCTGGCATCAATCGGCCACTTCCCACTCTCAATCACCGTCTCCCCCCAACCCCAATGCCCATCAGGAGACTTCAATAAATGACATGGCACTCTCAGTGAAACTGGACACAGGCTAAAGTCTTCTTCAACACAGCTCTCCAAGCAGCTTCTGTTTATGAATGCCAGCTATCAAAATGTGTTGGCTAACCTGGGTTTCTTGGCCTTTTCTCCATGTATTTTATACTTTTTCTTCTTCTTGGGTGGCCCAGGGGAGGTGTAACAGTAGGCTTCCTCAATTTCCTCCATCACGACAGTTACCTCAGTACCATCATATGATGCATCCATGGCTAGAGGAAAGTCAAACATAAACAAGGTTCAAGAACCTACCCTAAAGGGGAGAGCGGCCTCCTGATCCAATGATCCTTATCTCTGCCAGGGACTTAAGACTCAGTCATTTGCCAAACTCATCAGATGGAGCCTAAGAAGCACCTGGGGAACCTACTAAACATTCAGATTCCAGGGTTCCACCTCAGCCCTTCTGAATCAGAATCACTAAAGGGTGTGGCAATCCGTGTGCTTAACACGTGCACCTGGTGAGTCCTCTGACTAGGCAAACCTGGGATCCCTAGCTTAGCGAGCCCTTTCACTTTTATTCACTCATGGGATGCTCAGTAATCCTTCAACTCAAAGATTAGCCCCACGTTACAAGAATTCCATATGGTAATAGGTAAATACTTGGCCAGGAGTCAGTTCTGGACACTCCCTCATGGCATCACCTTAAGCAAAATGCTTCACTGATTCACTCATTCATTCAAACGTGTTAAGTGCCAATATGTAGCAAGTTTCTTAACGTTCTGCCAGTTTGTTTGTATGACTTTGGGCAGGTCCTTTAGCTGCTTTAGGTTCAATTCTCTCACACATTAACAAGAGATGTCTCACCCTCCTTACCACACTTATAGTGATAAGACGCAAGGACAGAACTCCATTTGAGAATAGTGCTATACAAAAAGGGTTCATTATTAAAGGTGAATCATCTCTGCCTGAGATGCTTAACGACCTGCCCAAGGCCACCACACCCAGGAACCTGAAAGGCAGACTTTTTAGTTCAAAAATCCAACTGTGAGCCTTCTTCCATTATACTATACTGCTCCCATCTCCACCCACAACCCTCTAAACCAGCACTGTTCAAAAAACTTTTTGTGATGACAGAAATGTTCTTCATCTGTGCTGCTCCAATACTGTAGCTACTTATGGCTATCGAGCACCTGAAATATGGCTTGTGTGATTGAAGAACTCAATTGATTTAATTTTCTTTAATTGTAATTGGTTTAAATAACCACACATGGTTAGCAACTACGGTCCTGAACAACTCAGGTCTAAACAGTAATCTGACAGACTGATATTAACTCTCTAGCACTGGCCTAAGAAACAGAAAACCTACTAATAGCTTTTCCTAGGGAAAGGAAGGCATTAAAAAAATTCAATGACTAGTTCAAGAAGAGTTAGTTTATTTCTGGCCACATTCTAAGTTGGAGTTTTACCCACAGACTCAATCCTTGGGTTCAAGAAGAGTTAGTTTATTTGTGGCCACACGCTAAGCTGGAGTTTTACCCACAGACTCAATCCTTGGATGGAGAAAGGCTCCCAAAAACCACTTGAATTTTATGAGAGAGAAATAATATAGTTGCTCTGGGAAATCTGTCAGAAGATAATTTAGGATTCTGGGAAGAAGGAGCTGTGTAAGTAAATACAGAACTGATAAGTGTATTACCAGGCCCACTCACGTCTCATTTAGAACTCACTCCACAAATGATGAGGTATCTGATAAACTATAATGAGAAAAAAAGCACTGTGTGTTGAGTCAGGAGACCAGGATCCAAGTCTAAATTCTAACCATGCGATCTCAGATAAGTCTATTCCCCTCCCTAAATTTCGGTTGTTCCTCAAGTGAGGCTGAAGAGGCTGAAATCAGTGGCTCCTAACTTTTTGAGAGGCAAGAATCCCTTTGAGAATGTTGTAAAGCGGGAAAAACCCTCTCCCAGAAAATGCAGACAGGTATTTTCACTTATAATTTCAAAGATATACCTGAGGCTAAGAACACGTTATTCCTAAGGTTCTTTCTAGTTCTGTACCATGTCTAAATGATTTCCCTTCCCATTGGAAAACAAAACAAAAACAACAACAAAAGAACCCCACTGCATTCTGTTATAGTGCAACTCTGGAGAACATAACCCACAACTTGGCTCGGTAAGAGATAGGCCAGTGCCTTCATTGGGTAAGGGATGCTAGGGTTCAAATCAAGGCTATGTGGGGATGTGCTTTTTTCGCCTTTCATAATTGACTTCTCAGCCCTTGAGTCTTGCAGAGAAAAGCAATACTGCAGGAGAGCTTCTGTAAAGAATGACATACAGGGTTTTAGCACCCAGAGCAAAACAAATTAGAAAACAAAGTCATTACAATCATATTGGGGTAGGGGCAAGAAGAGACTGAGTTTTGGCTTGTTTGAGTAGCCCGGTTTAAGCCTGGGTCCAAGAGTATTTTCAGATCCTAGGCCTCAGTACAGTAACGCAAAAAAAAAAAAAAAAAAAAAAAAAGGCACGATAATATAAAGGTTAAAACTAAGGGCTCTGGAGGGCAGAAAATCAGGGTACTAAATTTAAGTTACCCATTTTAACAGGACGCGCACAGAGCTCTATGACCTTGAGCAATCTACTTACTCTCTCTAAGCCTCAGTTTTCTAATCTGTAAAAGAGAAGTAAGGCAGTACTTGAAATCTGTGACACTCTTTCACTGTCCTATCAGATCCTCCTCGGAACCCCATTAAATGGCTTCTGACAGCTCAGCAGTGGGCCATGGTCGGCCTACGGGCCTTAGATGTCCCAAAGGTACCGAATGCGGGAGGTGGAAACTAAGGCTCACTACTCCTACTTCGTAGAAGAGGCAACAAGGCTCAGAGAGCCGCAGCTCCCAGCTCGTGGGCGCCCAGCCGGTGCGGTGCGGTGCGGCGCTCGAAGGTGGGACTTACCCGGAGAAGCGTGAAAGCCGCGCGGCTCACATTCCCGGAGGCGCCCGGCCAGGGGGCTCGACGGGGGGGCTGGCCAGCGCACTCGCGCTCCCCGCTGTCGGAGAGAGGCGGCTCCAGTCGTGGCAGTGGCAACAAGGAAGTGGAGACAAGGACTCGCGCGCGCATCCCGGGGGCTAGAGGAGCCCCGGCCCCGCGGCCCCGCCCGGCGACACACGGCACGGAGTCGCGAGAGCCCCTCTCTCCCCCCTTCCTCGGAGTCGTGATATGGGGTTGTAGAGGGCGGGCGTGGGAGCACAGGTTCTCTCTGCAGGCTCTTCACCGACGCCTGCCGAGAGCCCCGGGGGTCAAGCCCCGGGGAGCCCGAGGAAGACAGCAGGGACACGGGCGTCGCCGCGGCACCGGCTCAGCGGCACTAGCAGCAGCAACACACCTCAGCTCGCTAGGAAAACCCGTCCCGGCTGCCCTCGCGGCGCGCCGGAAGCGGCCGGCTGCGCGTGACTGCTTGCGACCCCTTGCGCAGGCGCAACAGTCCAGCCCGGGCTGAGGGGCGGGCCCCTAGAAACCGCTTAGAGGCTTAGAAGGGGGCCGCTAAGGCGGACGGACTACTTCCTGCTAGAGGTTCCGGGAGGAGGAGGAAGCTGCGGCCGCCCACGGTGGACGCCCTCAGCCCCCGGGCGTTGCTGTAGGGCGTTCAGGTAAATAGGGCGGGGCTGTGGCGAACACGAGGGGTCGAGGCTCCGCCTCGCCTGTCAAAGCCACGTCTGGCCAGGAGAGCCCGAGCACCACCCTCCCAGCACGGAGTTCAAGGCCTGACCCCAGCCCTCATCACTCTGTCCCGGCTTGTTCAGGACAGGGTTCTTCTTAGTGCCGCATGAAGACGTCCTCCTCACCCCAGTGATGTGCCCTCAATCCGTCTCTCCCACCGTCCCACACTCAGTAATGGTAGTGAGTGATTCAAACGGAGCTGAATGACCATGTGGAGAGGCTCTGGAATCAGATAAGGATTCTATTGTCCCTTCCCGCCGATGTCACAGATGGTGCCACATTCGTACAAGTCCCCTCACCCTCACTACCTTGCAAGTGCATGTCCAATCTGCCTACTTTTCTCCATCTACCACCATCACCAGTCTTCTCCTAGTCACCGTCATCTCCTGCCTGGACTGGGGCAATTTCTTCCCATCTCCTCTCTTTTCCCTCTACGATCTATTCTCCACAACACGCAAATTGATCTTTTTGCACTGATTAGGTCACTCTCTGCTTAAGACCCTCCAGTGTCCTCTTGTTTACTTAGAATAAAATTCAAACTTATCTCGACCCACAAGACTTTACTTTGGCTCTTGATTCATTCTCTTTCCACATCTCTTCTCAGTACTGGTTGTTCCCAGAACAAGCTATATAGCACTCTCGTGTTCAGAATGCTAGCTTTGTGCTGAGCCTCCTTGGGACTGAATCCCGGTCCTACCACATGTAAGCGATATTAAGCATGGAAAGTAACAAAGTATGATTACAAAGGACCAATAATTGGTTCTCATTTCAGTAAATGGCATCACCATCCACTCAACTGCTCAGTGCTCAAGCCAGAAATCTGGGAATTATCCTTCACTCCTCTGGCACCTCACATCCAGTCCATCAGCAAGATCTGCAAAAACATAGTCCCAAACTGACTACTTCTTACCACCTTCACTATTACTCTATCCAAGCCACCATTATCTCACATCTGGACTCCGGCAACAGCCTCCTAACTAGTCTTTCTTTTTCTCTGACACCCTTTCATTCCATTCTTCACACAGCAGTCATCTTTCTCCTTGCTTCAAATCCTCCAGGAGCTTCTTGTTGCACTCAAATTAACATATCCCAACTATATATGGCCTACTAGGCTAGCCTGCATTTACCTTCAGCTTTAGGGCCACCTCTTAGGAAAATGGACTTTACCTATTAGGTTCTCCACCTTGCACCCAAAAGACTCTTTCTTAAGTGCAAATCTGATCGTGTCATTCCAAAAACAAAAAAAAAAACTCCAAAGGCATCTTATTGTCCCAAGATCCTTGTTCTCTTCTCCAAAGACATTTTTTTTCCTGATCATGTCTTTTTATTTTCTATAGTACTTCATTGCCTTTACACATGTTTCCTTCTATCTCATGAATTCCTATTTGTTTATACTTTAAGTCCCAACATCAGTATTTTTTCCTCCTTGAAGTACACTGCCCATCTGTGTCCCACCCAGTTGATCATCCCACTTCTGTCTTCTCATCCACAGTACTCTGTAACCTCTGTTATAGCACTCCATACTCTAGTTTTGTCTTCCCTGGTAAGCTCCTCAATGGTAGGCACTATGCGGCATTCATCTCTGTATGGCTGGCATCAAGCACAGTGCTTAGCACACAGAGGATGCCATGAATGGATAGACAGATGTGTGGGGGTAGTGACAAAAGTCAGTCCTTAAAAAGGGGCAGTCACAGCCTGAAGCACAGCAGCTTCTCTTGTTCTTTGAGGACTCTCATGATAAAAGGTTTAAGCAGGCAGTTACCAAAACTGCTACTGTTGGGTCACGTTTATTTCCTTCATAGCACATACCACACTCTGTAATTAACTCATTTATCTGTTCACTTATTATGTCCCTACACCACATTGTATTATTTCATAAGGGCAGGGACCTTGACTATGTTGTTCTTCACTGTGTCCTTACCGCTTGGCACCTGTAAATATTTATTAAATGAATGTGTGGCTATGAGAAACATATTCTGGCAGTGAAAAATCATTCCAAGCCAAGCAGCGATAGAGCTATGAAGATCTCACTGTGGTGCAATTTCAAGCAGGACTATGGAGTTGCAGCAATAGCACTGATCTGAGTCAAGAAATCTGAGCTGTATGAACCTGGGTAGGCCCCTTCCCTAGGCCTCAGTTTCTGTATCTTTAAAATGAGCCAGATAATAATTCCTTGAATTTATACAATGCATTGCTATTTGCAAAGCTCTTTTACCATCTGTTACTTCAATATAGTCTCACAATAGACAGACCAGACACTGTTATTATTTTTACAAAGGCTCAGAAAGTTTAAGTAAACTAGACTATACCTCTTTTATTTCAAACATTCTATGAGTCTGTATAAATAACCTCTACAAAAAGTCAGTAGCATGATCCTATCTTCTCTTGGCTTCGGCCTTATATTATCATTTTTTTTTTTTTTTTTTTGCAGTACGCGGGCCTCTCACTGTTGTGGCCTCTCCCGCTGCGGAGCACAGGCTCCGGACGCGCAGGCTCAGCAGCCATGGCTCACGGGTCCAGCCGCTCCACGGCATGTGGGATCTTCCCGGACCGGGGCACGAACCCGCGTCCCCTGCATCGGCAGGCGGACTCTCAACCACTGCGCCACCAGGGAAGCCCTATTATCATTTTTCTAATACAATTTTTAAAAATCTGAACCCATCTTTTAGGGGGAATCCACTATCTTTGGTTCCTGATAGGCACTCCATTTTGTCTTCTCAGTTTTCCTTACTTGTGGCAAAACAAGCCAAGAGGAGGAACAGACACAGCCCTGGTAGTTGTGGTCCGGCCCTCATTCTACAGATATGGCAAACAAGGGGAACAAGAAACGTCGGCAGTTCTCCCCAGAGGAGAAAATGAAAGTTGTGGAAGCTGTGGACTCAGGCAAGAGGAAAGGCGATGTGGCAAAAGAATTCAGAATCACTCCTTCTACTTTGTCTACATTCTTAAAGGATCGTGCCAAATTTGAAGAAAAGGTGCGGGAGGCATCTGTGGGACCTCAGAGGAAAAGGATGAGGAATGCTCTTTATGACGACATTGATAAGCTGTTTTTGCTTGGTTTCAAGAAATCCATGCCAAAAACATCCTCGTGACTGGTTCTGTCATTCGGAAAAAAGCACTAAACTTGGCCAACATGCTTGGCTATGACAATTTTCAAGCAAGTGTGGGCTGGCTGAACAGATTTCATGATCGCCATGGAATTGCTTTGAAAGCAGTCTGTAGAGAGCATAGTGACAGATTAATGAATGGTCTAGGAATAGATAAGGTTAATGAGTGGCGTGCAGGGGAAATTATAAAACTAATTGCTGACTACAGCCCAGATGATATCTTTAATGCTGATGAGACAGGAATGTTTTTCCAGTTGCTTCCCCAGCACACACTTGCTGCTAAAGGGGACCATTGTAGAGGGGGCAAGAAAGCAAGGCAGTGGTTGACAGCACTCTTTTGTTGCAGTGCTTCAGGGACTGAAAAAATGAGACCATTGATTGTTGGTAGGTCAGCCAACCCACGTTGCCTCAAGAATGTCCATTCCCTCCCTTGCGACTACCGAGCCAACCAGCAGGCGTGGATGACACAGGATCTGTTTAATGAGTGGCTGATCACCTCGGTGCTTTGTGACCGCCTGGAGGGGTGGGATAGGGAGGGTGGGAGGGAGGGAGACGCAAGAGGGAAGAGATATGGGAACATATGTATATGTATAACTGATTCACTTTGTTATAAAGCAGAAACTAACACACCATTGTAAAGCAATTATACTCCAATAAAGATGTTAAAAAAAAAATGAGTGGCTGATGCAAGTGGACGCCAGAATGAAGCAGGCAGAACGCCGGATCCTCCTGCTGATTGACAACTGCTCCGCTCACAACATGCTTCCACGCTTGGAAAGGATTCAGGTGGGGTATCTGCCCTCAAAGTGTACTGCCGTCTTGCAGCCACTGAATCTTGGCATAATTCATACCACAAAAGTGCTGTATAGGAGCCACCTGCTAAAACAGATCCTCCTCAAGCTCAACAGCAGTGAAGATCAAGAAAAAGTGGACATCAAGCAGGCCATTGACATGACTGCTGTGGCATGGTGGTCAGTCAAGCAGTCCACAGTGGTGAAATGCTGGCAGAAGGCAGGTATCACCCCTGTGGAATTGACAGATTCTGACGTAGAAGCAGCAACCAGTGAACCAGATACTGTCATTGAAAAGTTGTGGCACTCAGTGACGATTGCCACCTGTGTCCCAAATGAAGTAAATTTCTGGGACTTTGTCACTGCAGGTGATGGTCTCATCATGTCTCAGGAGCTGCTGGACACAGGTCATCCAGGACACGGTGGCCAGTGAAAGTACTGATGAAGCTGGAAGTGAAGATGAGGGGGAGGCACCTCTACCACAGCAGCCAAAAGTCACCACCACAGGGCTTCCCTGGTGGCACAGTGGTTGAGAGTCTGCCTGCCGATGCGGGGGACACGGGTTCGTGCCCCGGTCCGGGAAGATCCCACATGCCGTGGAGCGGCTGGGCCCGTGAGCCATGGCCGCTGAGCCTGTGCGTCTGGAGCCTGTGCTCCACAACGGGAGAGGCCACAGCAGTGAGAGGCCCGCGTACCGCAAAAAAACAAAAACAAAAACAAAAAGTCACCACCACAGAGGCCAGCTCAAGTGCACAGAAACTTAGACGGTTCCTTTCCACTTGTGTAGGTGTTCCTGATGCCATTTTTGGACAGCTAAATGGCATAGATGAATATTTAATGAGAAGAGTGACACAAACTCTTGTTGATTCCAAAATTACACAGTACCTCTAAACAAAATAATGTAGAAATTAACTGCCTCTTTTAATTTAGAAGATGTAGTTTACAAGAATAAATATTTATTTAGCTAGGATATTGAACTTAAATTTTAAGCAATATTATTGTGAAAACATTCCAGTTTTCTGAAATAATCAGGAAACTTTCTTGAATGGAATTTGGGGCCAAAGACTTTTCATTTCTAACAAGTTCCCAGGTGATGCCAATGCTGATGTGGTCCAAGGTCCATGCTTAAGAACCACTGGTCCATCTGGATTCTAGCACTTCTCTCTTTAGCTGGCCATCTGAATACTCCCAATCACTGACTGTCAAAAAAAAAGGATCAGCTGTTCTTACTCCAGAACTGTTAACTCCTTCCTGCTGATTTGGTAACTCCAGAACCTTCTTAGCTATTCTCTTGAATGCCCCACCAAGTACTCAGTAGGGGTGCATCTGTCTGTGCCAAAAGACTTAACAAGAGCCATCTAGCCTATCAAAGCATCTTTTAATACTTCAGGATTATTATTAGTACGATGCTGGGGTACAGAGAAATAAAGTGCCTGAAAGAGGAGACACGATACAATCTGGAAGATGTGGTAAATATCAGAGAATGCTGTTAATCACAATCATGGGAGAGAACATACATCCCAGTGTACCTCTCAAATCCAGACAAGGTGAGAGGAACATTTGTGAGAGAGATGACATGTGTGAGAATGTTTGGATTATTTGGATAATCCACAGTGGTCCTCTCCACACCTGTGGATAATCCAGCCTCATGTCGTTAATGTTAGGGCACACTATGTTTCCCTTCACTAAAATCACTTCATAAATCACCCTTATTCCTTTGTGTTTGTTCTTCAGAGAAGTCTGCTACAGCAGAGTTGATTTAAGTTATTTAAAGCTGTATAAATTTATCATCAAATTTATCTTAAAGTTTTTCTCCTATAAAAAAGGCATTCTTGGACTTCCCTAGTGGCTCAGTGGTTAAGAATCCACCTGCCAATGCAGAGGACACAGGTTCGAGCCCTGGTCCAGGAAGATCCCACATGCCATGGAGCAACTAAGCCCGTGAGCCACAACTACTGAGCCCATGTGCCACAACTACTGAAGCCCGTGCGCCTAGAGCCTGTGCTCCGCAACAAGAGAAGCCACTGTAATGAGAAGCCCACGCACCCAACAAAGAGTAGCCCCGGCTCACCATAACTAGAGAATGCCCCCATGGGCAGCAACGAAGACCCAATGCAGCCAAAAATAAAAATAAATAAAAATTTTTTTTTTAAAAAAGGCATTCTTAATATCCTTTAAAACCCTAGTATCTATTTTCTAATGAGTCAGATAAGTGTCAGTTTCATTTTTAGAAGGTACACACAAGACCTGTTAGCGTTGTAGTGTAGTTCCCTGCCCCAGCTTAATTTTGTGGCTATTTCAGAAACCCATAGCAATTCAGTTATTCTTCTTTCTGTAGTTACTTAATTGAGACATGTATAAAGCAGATTAATCATAGAAAGTACTGCTTCCACGCTGAACAAAAAACAGCAGACGTTTGAATAGATGTGTATTTAAAGCTTATTTGGGGTATTTTTCCTTTTAACGAACTAGTATAACTTGAATTAAAAGTACTATACATATTTTAAATTATTAACACATAAGAAAGGAAAACAGTGTCTTCTGGATAAGTCGCGTGGTTCTGTCCCATTATCAGCACCTTAACTGCTCCCATCATCTGTGTCAGGATTACTGACGAAATTTCTAATTCCTTCCCTCATCTTTCTCCTGAAGTCCATTTTGCGCATGTTAGATCTCTTTCCCCTGCCCAAGTGTCTGTGGTGGCTCTCAAATGCCTACAGAAATAAAAGACTATTCACCTGAGTTTTAGCCCCCTCTGGAGCTGACTGCTTGGTTGCTCAGTACAATTTAGTGTGTGTGTGGCCCCACCATGGGCCATTGTCTTCACTCCATACCCATGTCTGCTAGTGTGCCTTTGCCTGAATGCCTCACCCTGTTCTCTACCAAGCTGGACCTTACACATTCTTCAAGAACTAATTGGAGTCCTCTTTCTTCCAGCCTTTCTTGAAGACTCCAGCACCTGCTCTACCCTTCTCTCCCTCAACTCCTCAGCACTTTTGTCTCTAAACTATTCAGTTAAGCACTTAAATGTTTTGCCAATGTTCTGTGGCTCTTTAGACTGTAAGTTCCACGAGAGCAGGGACCACTCAGCCTTTGTAACCTTAAAGGTGCCTAGCACTGTGCTGGGAACATCATAGGCACGTCAGTAAACATTTGTGTATAAATTGACACACAAGTAATGTCAAAGCCACCTTATTTTTAAAGTTGCATGAAGCATTAATTCTACTAGAAAATGACTTGGAGATAAGGTAGGGCTGTCCTCTATTTAAAAGGATTTGCAGAATTTTTCCATGAATATCATTGCTCAAATATTATTCCAGTCCAGGGTATAATCTATTCTTTGATAGTGAAGAATTCTCATCTATGGAGTTAAACCTGTTTCCTTCCACAGAAAGTCACTGCAGGATTCTCCATTTCTACAAGACTTTAGTGTGAAAGGCTTTGTCTAAGTGCTTTGCATATAGTAATATTCAGTAAGTATGTACTCAAACTTGGTTTGTTTTTTTTAAAAAAGAAATCTCACATTCTTGACTCATTTAACATATCATATGAATTATATCCAAGTAGATGGAAATCACATCCAAAAGAGAGCAAAGTCTGCAAAGTCTGGTTTATATCAGGTGAAAGTTTGCTTCTCTTGGACATAAGGGGTTTTTTGACACTTTGTTTTTTAAACTAAAAAAGGTTGATATTATCCTTTCTTGGTCTGCTGTCTTTATCAGGCCCTCTGTGGCTTCTCCCTGACTCTCTGTTCCCTCCAACCCCACTTAAGGATATAGTTTTGTCCCATTTGACCAATCTACTCTGTAAGCCAACCTTCTGGGACTAAGGACCTACCTCAATTGTGCTGTCATGAGGATAAAAAGGTATACCTGGCACAGACTAAATGTTCTACAAATGCTGTCTGTTGTCATTACTATCCATCCTATTTAGAACCTTACCATCTAGAGGCAGGGACCTGCCTTACCACTAAAATATCTTGGGGTTCATTGTTCCAGAACCACACAGCCTGTTCCTAAGGGCTCTTTCATTAAAAAGGAAGGAAGCTGGGCTTCCCTGGTGGCGCAGTGGTTGAGAGTCCGCCTGCCGATGCAGGGGACGTGGGTTCGTGCCCCGGTCCGGGAGGATCCCACATGCCGCGGAGCGGCTGGGCCCGTGAGCCATGGCCGCTGAGCCTGCGTGTCCGGAGCCTGTGCTCCGCAACGGGAGAGGCCACAACAGTGAGAGGCCCGCCTACCACAAAAAAAAAAAAAAAAAAAAAAAAAAAAAAAAAAAAAAGGAAGGAAGCTAAGCCTTATTGATTGCCTATTTATGTCAAGCACTATTTCACTTATCATTTACTCTTTCCAGCAAATCATAATACCAAAGGATAGACAGGTCTCCAAATTTGCAGACCTATTAACTGTTCTGCTACTGGGGCCATAGTTGTCTTTGAAGTGGGATGTGGTAGAGCATATTCCTGCCACCAGAGGGCAGAGGTGAGCTACATAAGGGAGACAATTCAGCCAACTGAAGAAACTAAGAGCAGCCACTTGTAATTTCTCTTAGTAGAGACTGAGAAAGTAGTCGAGAAAAGAAAGAAGAGACATAGGATGTGGGACTTGTTCAAACAACTGACTTAGAAATAACTGTACCTCAAACTACCCAATTCACCCCATTATACACACCTATCCCTTCACCTACTGATAACCACAGGCCATGTAATTGACCCTGGGCAGATAACTGATGTGCCCTACAAACGAGCCAGTGTTAGAGAAATAGCCACCCATCAAACATATCCATGCCTTCAGTAATCACTGAAATATTGGACCTTATAAAATACCCACTGCTGGCCAGAGAGGCTCTAAGGATGAATTAGGTTCATGACCCTACCCTCAAGCAGTCCAGTAAGCAGAGGAGATAGATGAGAGGGAAAAAATAATAATACAGAGTGGTAAATGCCATTTTAGAGAATAGTCAGAGAATTTACAGGAGTAGAGATAGAGCCCAAAGGAGCCCCTGCATGAGAGAAGAGGAATTCAATAGGAAATGTTGCCAAGAGCAAGGGACACTTAATATGAAGTATCTTGAAGGAGGAGTAGGGAGTTAGGTATATGGGGTGGGGAAGCAATTGCTGGCATAAGTCCCAATATATAAAGGTCTGGGGTATTACAAAATGGCCCATTTGGGAACAGTTAAGGTCAGAGGTAGGTATGTCAAGCAAAGGATGTGTGGTAGGACAAGTGACTGGAGATGTAAGCAAGATCATAGTTTTTAAGGTCTTGTGGGCTAAAGCATTCATTTTGAACTTACCCTGAAAACATTGGAGAACCACTTACAAGTAGCAAACGTCAAATTATTTTTTAGAAATTGAGTGATAACTAGTGTGGAGGCTGAGCTGTAGAGATACAGGTAAACTAGTTCGGCTATGGCATCATCCTGAACAGAAATGATACACACTGAGGGCACGAAAGAGATGTTGGATTTGAAAGACTCTTGCCAGGTAGATGGATTTGGTGTGTGAGTTGAAGAGGAATATTCTAGAATTTCCCAGGATTCTGGCTTGAGTAGCTAGCTCATGCCATTATCAAGATAGATAAAACAGGAGGAGTTTGGGTGTATGTTGCTTATGAAATGCCCCTGGGCATCCAGGTTGAACTGTCCAGTAACAGCTGTGGAGATTTATATATAGACAGATAATGCTGTTTGGTGTTCTAGAAATGTCAGGCTGGAAATCATGTTTGGCTGCCGTTAGCATGCATATAATAAGGTAGTTGAAGCCATAAATGTGGATGTAGTCATCTGGGGAGAGCTTACAATGCAAGGTGTTTATGATATGGGGTCCATGAACCAGCCTTTTTAATAATCACGTGTATGTATATACATGCACATGTGAATATTTCTCCAAGAAAAGCCATACTTTCATCAGTCACAACTGGATCAGAAAATTAAAACCTTAAGCAGTAGTGCTATATGAGAGACAAGGCCAAGGACATAAGCATTGAAAGGACAGATGGGATAGCACAATCCTCCAAGTTGGTTGGAGAAGACGCTAGAGAATGAGTGTGTGAGGCGCTTCAGGGGCTCTGGATCCCAGATGCTGCATGCAGACAGAGTGGGTGCACCCTCCTTCACTCTGTGGGTAAGGATGAGCTTAGAGGCAGAATGCTCAGGGTTACAGAAATACTGCAAAAGGAAGACTGAAAACTCTCCTTAAGCCTATACTCACACTCCCACTTCTACAGAGTTGAGAAGCAGAAGAAGGAGGACATTCGAGAGAGGCTCTCCGCAGGTACGGGGCAGGGTGGGGAGGGTGGGGGCCGGACGGGGGTGGTGCCGATTAGTCCTTACAAAGCCGTGTGCTCCAGTTAGGAGCTGCACGCCCACTTCTCTCACTTAGCTGGTATAAGGTGTTAGCCTCAATGTACTGATGGGGAAAATCTGGCTCAAAATTCAGTGTTAGGACAGTAGTAAAACACAAGCCAGATTTGGGTTTTCTGATTTCAGCACAGTATGGAATAGGAGTCATGCAACATAAGAACTCGAAGGGTCTTCGAGCAATCTAGTTCTCTTCCCTCTTTCACCGATGGAAAAATTAAGTCCCCAAAGGGTGAAATGACTCACTCAGGACCCTAGAGCAAAAAGGAAAGAACTGGGTTTCTTTATGCTTTAAGACTTTCCGTAAGGACAGATACTTTTGTCTGATGGGGAAAATGAATGCCTGAATCACCCTCCAAATGTAAAGAGATGGTATTGTAAAGCTCACTGGTGACCTGAATGTGTTCCTTAGTTAGAAACCCTGCCCCCTTACACTTGAATAATTTATACACAGTAGTATTTTATTAGCATAACAATTTATTAGCAGACAAATGAAATGACACCTCTAGATCACAACACATATAGGATCTTATATAATAAACATCACAAATAGATCCCAGATGAAAACGATCTGCTATTAACCAATTCCCCATCTCCTGCAATAGGCTGTAATCCATTAATAACTCATCCTCATCCCATAAAGGGTTAAGCAAGATTTATGTGGAATAGCATCAAGGCACTTGCTTTAATTTAAAAAGATATACATGGTATGAAACATATTCCCCAAAGTCATTAGCCTTGAATAAATTGTAAAGAAAAAAGGCAGTATACTTTTTTAGTGAATAAACAAGACTGAGATTTTAAGTTCATTCACCTCTCACCCTGATATTGTCTTGATTTGTATACAAAATTGCAGAGGAGACCAAAAACCGTAGCGTTTTATACAGACTGGTTTGTTCACACTAATTTTTGAGAAATCATGGCAGCATCAGAACTCAAACAGTAACTTCCCAACTGATTTGAATTGAAAAGGCAAGAGCAGTTTCATTCCAAGTAACTTATTATTTTAGGGATGGGGAATGGGGTGTGGGAAAAGAACTTCCCTAAAATAAGTTTCTTAAAACTGCAGTTAAAAACCCTTTCTGGCTAAGGCTGCTTGTCTGTTTGCCAAGTGAAAACCTTCAGTTAGAAATTCTGTCGTTGGTATTTTTAAGAAGATTATAATTATTTGGCCAATTTTGGAGCCATAATTCAAATCCAAGAAAGGTTATACAATGTTCCAGCATAGATTTACAAACATGGTAGCTCCAATAAAAGCATTTAGTGTCCTTCATCATTCCAGTTTACATAATTCAATATCTCCTTCCTATTTTATATCACTAGGAGAAAAATAAAATACATGCCAAAAACTCCACTATTTGGTATAACTGTATTTAACATGTTTACTTTAAAATTTCAGGTGCAAAACCCTGTTTTAAAAAAGAGTCCTTGTCAGGATAAAAATAACCTTATAAAAATAAATTTCTCCCACTCCTACATCTAAATTCTCCATTTCTAAAGTTACTAACATTCAAAAGAAAAAACCCCTAAAATTGTATACTTACAGTATTTTACTTTAATAATAGGCTATGATAACAAACTAGCTGGTATATTATTTTGGCCTATTGCATTATAATTTTCATTCTTGTTATTAGCACTCAAATGAAAAATGAATGATTCCACTCACGATTATCTAAAATCCTTACACCAAAAAAAAAAAAAAAAAAAGCCAAATTAGTTCAGAGCCTAAAGGCCTTCTAGATCCAATTTCTTCCTTTTTGCAGTTCTTAAAGCCCAATTTCAAATAAGGCATCACTAGAACAGATAAAACAGTAGAAGAAAAAAAAAGAGAAACAGTAAAGAACAGAAAAATTAAGCAAAGTCTAAATCCTATCAGTAGGATTCTTACCTTGTCACTGTGCAATCATTCCTTGAATAGACCAGGGGCGTCCTTGTTCGCCTCAGCTGCCTGCCTCCTGCTCAGACCTCAGTCCAAGCTCAGCCTAGCCCCTCCATAAAGCACCTCCAAGCGTCGCCATGTGTTACTAAAAGAGTTAGCATATAGCCCACCTACTGGATTTAGTACTGTAGTCCCAGCACCTGGCCCAGGGCCCTAGACTCCTGCATAGGTCCTCAGGAAGAATTTGAGGTATTGTCTACATTGATGTTATGGCTCATCTATAGCAACACAGAGAGGAAAACAATTCATTAAGAACATTAATAAGGATCACAAAGCTTGAATTTATCATTATAACTTCTAGGCTCAATTTAAGTTCCCAAGAAATTCACTGTAACACTTTTCTTACTTTTATATTAAGATCCGGGCTAACACCCAGACTGTGTGATCTTAAATGACAAATTACTAAGAGAACACCCACGCAGAGAATTACTGTTCTTGTTAAAATGTGGTCATTAGCATTAGAATAGCCTAATGAACTCATCTGACACCCTGACACAGTTCAAAGATCACCATTTACCATGCTGTAAATATACCAACAAATTTTGGCTTCAGTCTACTAACGTTTAAAAGCTAAGTCAGACTATCCAAATTGTGTTTTCCTTTGATCCTTCTTTAAAAAAAAAAAAAAAGTCAACTAGGCATCTGTCAATTTTACTACCATCAGAGGCTACAGTCACTCAGTCTAGTGCTCTGGAGTAGGTCAACCCGGGCTTTGGCCCCAACCTTGGCTACCAGCTCTTTCAGCTTTGGTGAACCTGTGCCCTCCCCTTCTGGAAGCAGAATCCAGTTCTGAGCTTGCTTTCAAACTAAGGTGCGGCTCTTAATCCTGGTCTTCCTACTGTTGTGCGTGGCTAACCAGGGATTGGATCCTATTCAACTGAGTCCCTCTCTTTTATCCCTTGTTTGGTCAGAGATAGTCTTTTCAATGGTCTATTCCCTTCATCTGTCTCTTGAATGTTACCCTTAGTCTCTCAGTGCACTGGCCCACTCCACCCCTCTGGTTGTTTTAACCATCAAGAGCGTACACATATTTCAATTAAACGACCAATTTAAGATATTCAGAATTTTGTACATTTATCAATAAGCAATGCAAATATGCTTCATTTAGACTCTAAAGTTTAGAGTAAGCATGATATCTTCATATCAGTAAAGTATGTAAAATATCACCTAAGGAATTAAAGTCCAAACCCTTGAGTAAGAAAGCAAATGAAAAATGTTAGTTTTATTGGTGAATTAGATTTTAGTTTCAGGTTTGATTCCTTTAAATACCAGCAATCAAAAAATCTGAACATGTAAGTATAGGCAGACTTCAAACCAGGCAGAGAAGGTAAGATTTAAATTCTAGTGATACCTTATTTTTACAAATGGCTTTCAAAAGCGGGAGCGGAATCTCTTGTTTGTTTGGGTAGATGGGAGAAGAACAAACCAGAACACAATTCAAGGATCTGCTAACTGCAAAAAGTTCCAGAATTGCTTATATCCACGTTATGGACAGAAATGGCAGGTAAAAGACAAACCCTGTTACTCTGTTCTTTTAAGAGATTTTCCAAATTCTATGCTTTTTTTTTTTTTTTTTTGCTGTGTTAGGGTTTGCTAAATTATAGAGTCGTCTTGAACATGTACTCATTACTCTGTCACATGGCACTGGATATCTACAATGATCTGGATTCAAACCTGGCTTGTGGAGGTACAAGAGGGGTTGGAAACAAATGACAACCAAGACACTCTGATTTTACTATTACTATTCATAAGACTGGAGAGAAACAGCAAATACTGGCTACAAACAATAAGCAAAAGACACAAATACAAACAGCAGTTAACATTTCTGAAATTCTAGACTTAAGTTCTAAAAGGATGTTAAAACTCAGGACACTATTACATTTAATCATGATGTCAGTCACCTCAAAGACAGAAATCTAGCTCCTAAGAAATTGCTTTGTTTTAATAACAGACAGGCATTTTTCATGTAAACTGATGGGCAGAGTTCTACCAAAAGAAGAGCAACACTTGCAGTTTATGGAGCCAACAAGAAAGGTGGTTCAAAGTCTTCCACTCCAACAGATGCCCTACACATAGGCTTTGCTTCTTTTTTTTTTGGCTTTGCTTCTTATAAATATTTAAACTGTTTAGAATGTAGGAGTGGGTTAAAAATGGTTTTTCACTTTTGCAATTTTTATCTTGTTTGTTTAAAATGGTGTGCTAAATGTTTCAATTTCACATCAACTAGTCCTAACTTTGGAAAACCTGTGTATTTTTTTCCCTCGCCCTTGGAAGTACAGATACAGAACTATAAGCTTTCAATGTCAGACATACTTGCTTTTCAAAAGGAAGTATTTCTGGGCCAAAACCTGTGACCAGCTATCATAAATAATACACCCACAGAACTTAGGTTGTATAAATGTGATGCTTCTAAATTCTCTTACGTAATAGTTTGAGGTGGCCTAAAGAGTTAAATGCTGTCACTGTCATCAATATTTATTGTACAGCAATAGGGTACATGGCAGTAAGCATTAGCTTTGTTTCACTAAAACATCTACAATTATTGATGTTCTTTTGGAAGCACTCTTATCACTTCTATGAATTCTTTTCCATTGGTTATAATAAATTTTTCTTGCGGAGTAAAGATGAACAGCAGCTTCTCAAATATGAGAAAGACTGTCAATTCCCAGCTGACCCTTGCTAAAATACAATGGGAAAGAAAAAAAAAATTCACTGCTAAATCAACAGTCTTAAGGGAAGCTGTCAATCATTCCTTTTTGTAATTTGTCCTGAACAGTTTGCCTCAAGCTCATTTAAAAGGCTACATAAAATCGCTGAGTCAGCATTTTGCCTTTTATCTGGCAAACTTGTCACTCACTGGTAATCAGACATAGCAGTTTAGGACAGATTCCATGGGAAACACACTAAATGACTGAAAGTTAAAACAGAGCTTAATGGTAGAGAAATACTCAGAAACAGGGACAGATAGGGATCACAGAAGAGACAGAGGATTCTCATTATGTTGGCTGATGATGAAGAGCTCTTTTCTTACCTACTTACCCTAAACAAAAAGGCTGACTAAAAACATCAAATGTATCACCAATAGCGTTCTGTATAATATGGGGCTGGCTGGTAGGATTTCACAAACCTGCTCAGCCATCAGACTCCTGATAAGATTGTGCCCGAGAGGAATGGTGCTTTCTTATTAAAAGCCAGAGATCCGACTGCCATCTGGGGGGCAAAGACAGGGAATAGAGAATTACAAGTGAGAACAAGCTTGTCTAGTTACTACCGTTACCCCAGAAGCCTCTTGACCTGCTGTTAGGAGAGCACACACAACATTCTCTCCCTACTTCCTTTCTACTCCCTCTCCAAAGAGCCATGCCAAACAGGCTCCAGCACTTCTCATGTAAATGCCAACTTTACCCCTTTACCTCCTGGAGAAGGAACAGTCCAGATGCAAATCTCCTAAAACAAGATGGTAATTAAGTTTTGGGGCTACTTTACAGTTCAATTCAATAGATATTTATTTAATTCCAAGAATATCTCATATCTGCAAGAAAGCTTAAAAGCACAATCTTTTCTTCTTTTTGATTCTGCCTAACTAAAAGCTCTGCTGCATCCGTGTATCTACAAAGGCCATCAGTTTCAAAGGAAGAACTCTGTCGAGCCAAAAGGTTAAGATTTCTAGTGTGCAACAATTTCCAGTTCCACAGCATAAAATGTTAAAAAACTTGAAATTTTAACCTCTGGGGCTAGACAGTGTTCTTCCTTCTATTTACTTTCTCAATCAATCACTGGAAAAACTCAGACCATTGGGAACATATATATCTTTCCGATTTTGAGAGTCTTCTGCAAAAGTCATTGCTTCATATACACTATAAAACAGAAGGTTTTCTTCTTCCTTTTTGCAGTACTCTCCCCGGGCCAGGGAATCCCTCACAGAGGGATTGCACTGAGCCAGCAGAACCTGGATGCCAATGGCTTCATAATCTCTGCGAACTTCTTTCAGTGTATGGATCCCTGCTGTATCTAAAAATTGTATTGCACTACAGTCAACCACTATGGTATGGAACTCTAAGGGATCATGGGAAAGTTGCACTGAAACTTCATCCCGGATTCCACTGAGAGTTGCTGTTTCCTTTTTGATCTTTTTCTTTACTGCCTTCTTCTGAGCTGCCTTTACTAAGACTGGGTTGAGAGTTTTTTTATATAAGGAAGATTTAAAATATTCTTTGTTTATGTAGTAGAGAGGGGCTACAAAGCGGAAAATCTTGATGCCTGACTTAGCCTGAAGGTTCTTGTAGGCAGACATGGATTCAAAGATTTCAGACTCTTCCACCACACCAAGCAATGAAGTCTCTGGCTTCTGAGTACGGAGGATGACACAAAACAGAGAAAAACAAACCCCAACGAGCAGGCCTATTTCAGTACTTATCAGTGCAGAGGACAGCATAGTAACAAACCAGATAACTGTATCCATTCTGCTAATCCTCCACATCTCGGGCAGATCCTTAAATTTACGTAGGGCTCCCCGGAGATTCACAATAGTGATCACACCAAGGACACTTTTCTGAAGGGAATAGAATAAAGGAGCTATTACCAAGAGGACCAACAAAAGAACCAGAGCTGTCACCACACCAGAAAGCTGACTTTGACAGCCTGTGGATTCTTTAACCAATGTCTTTGCAAGAGCTGCACTAGTAGCAAAGCAGTGGAAGAAGGAAGGAATGATATTGCAAAAGCCGATGGCATACATTTCCTGATTAGCTTTGACTGTGTAGCCATGTTTCTTGGCAAACATCTCAGAAAGCGATACAGTAATAGCGAACCCAATGATAGAAATAGCTATTGCATCTACAGCCACATTAGGAATTAAGTTCCAGTCCGGTGCTTTGGGTGGCAAAAACCCAGTGGGAATATGTCCAGCAATACTGGTATTGTATTTCTCATTTAGTTTTCCAAAATGAGAGACTAATGTGGCTGCCACAACAACAAAGAGTTCAGTAGGAATAGGTGCCTTAAGTTTGGACTTGAGGCGCTCATTGAGTTCTTTGGTTGGCAAAAGAACCAAAAGGCACAAAAGGCTGGTGATGAGATCACAGATATTGGTCTTATGGATGTTTCTGAAGATATGTATCCAAGTAGTGATGAGTGATCCCACACCACTACTCCGAGGAAGGCTGAGTCCAAGGAGATACTTGGCCTGAGATGTAAGAACTGTGAAGGAGGCACCAGTGACAAATCCACTCAGCAAGGCATCTGAGAGGTAGACTGAAACAAAGCCCACTTGAAAGAAGCCCATCGCTACCTGGAAGGAAGGATATACAGGTGTTAAATATAAATGGAAAAGAGCTTCTAAATCCTGTATTCCCCTGGTATCTCTTTGTGTGAAGACATACCGTCAGAGCACCACAGAATGTCAGAGCTAGAAAAAAAACACAATCATTTATCAGTCCTCTCATTTTACAAAGAGAGGTCTCATTTTACTGACACTCAGAGGGCTAAGCAACTTGCCCTTACTGACTAGCCCAGACAAGAGCTTAGGATTCCTACCTTCTTGCACAATGTTTCTTAAACTTGAATAAGGTTCAGATCGCTTTGAAAAAGAAAAAAATTTCTCAAGGATCCATGAGAAATGATAAAAACACAAGTTGGAAAAATTCTCATTTAAAAAACATGTATTTTTCTTTAAATTACATATCATTACTGTAAAAGTAAAGTTTTAACTGATAAAACAAAAAACTAGATTCACATCAAAATAGAATCACACTTTAAAAATTATTATAGAATTCTTTAATCTAACTTCAAACTGAGAGACTATTTTCATCCAGTGCATATGTGCTTATGCCATACTGCCTCCCATGTTAATTCTATATCCTCAAAGATATAACATTTTCTTTCTTTTTCCTCTTCCCAATAATTCCTCAGAATTCTATTGCACCCTTCCTCATTCTTGGTGAGGCATACTAACAAAAAAGCACAAATGAACTCTGAGGAGCACAACTCTTCTGCACACCAGTCCCTTCTCCCTCTCCTTCTATCCAAGCACCTAGTAAAGTGAGCTACTCTTCCCCCTCCTACATTGGTTCCACATGTCTGTGACAGAGAAGAGGTTTAATGTGGGCGCTGACTCCTGAATGCCAAAAGGCAGAGGCATGATGAAAATGGCAGATTAGTGGATTCTATGGGAGACCCAAAAGAATTTCATTTCTAATCCTTCTCCTGGCTGATAGCATGAAATAGTGGTCCCCAACTTCTTCCTTTCCCAGCAGTCCAGGAAAACTACTATCTTTAGTGAGAGTCACTCATTAGAGCAGCAATTCTAGAACAAGGGGGGAAGTCATCTGTAGTCTGAAAAACTCTTGCACTCTTCCTCTCCCAACCCCCATTCTGTTGCCCTCCTCCCTGTTAGTGCTGACTCTGCCAATAACCAACCACAAGTAACTTCAAGCAAATCTGATAGCTCTCGACATACAAAATTAAGAAGTTGTACTAGGTGGTCTGAGGTCCCTTTCTGGTCTGAATTTTTACAATCAAATAATTGAATTCTGGCTGACTGAAATTCATGGGTTAAGAGGCTGCCTAGGGTTGAGAAAATAGAAGCAGCCTTATCTTACCTGTGGAGTCAAACCAGGGTTTAAATTTTGGCTCTACCTCTTCCATATCCTGAGCATTCAATAAAAGATAGCTTTAATTATTATGATTGCTAAGTTCCCTTACAGATCTGAGATCTCATGCATAGTGATTTCTTTTGCCAGAAACAACCACTTATTCCACTGTTTCTTACCTGATAAACTCCAGCCATAAAGGTTACAGTGCTGCCAACTATAATTGCATAGCAACTTTTGTCACATATCTTGCCTGATGGCTGGCTTAATGATGTGCTCTCATTTGAAACCACTCCTAAAGAAGCGGCAACATGGGCAGTGTCATAGCCAGCTTTGTATAGTTCTCGGTCAACTACTTCACCAATCATAAGGCACAGTACTCCAAAAATGCCCACAGAAATGTGACGGGAGGTACCCAGTAGGAAATAAATGAAGCTGGCAAAAAAAGATGTGTACAGACCATAGACAGGTTCTTGGCCAGCCAGGAGAGAATAAGCAATGGATTGGGGCACCAATAAGATGCCCACAATCAAGCCAGACATCACATCTCCTAAAATGTTTTTCTTCAGATTATATTTTGGGAGCCACTGCAAAACAGGAAGGAAGCCGAAAATGATATTTCTGGCTTTGTTTGAACTGCACTGGCAACTCTTCTCTAGTTTTTTGATGACAAATTGCTTGAAGTTAGTATCCGGTTTCTCTTGAGGCTCCAAATGGATCCTAGCATGAGGTCTGCATTGATCATTGGTCTCAAATTGCTGGAAGTCATTACATGATTCCTCTTCATGCTCCAGATGGATCCTAGATGGAGGACTGTATTGGCCATCTTGCTCTTTATTTTTCAAAGACATTTCTGGAGATAGATGTTTCAGCCTCCTACTCCAGAGAAAATACGAGGGTTAACTGATTAAGTAATTCTCAGTACTCACACATTTTAACAGTCCTACTTGTCATTCATGAGAGTTAAGAGGAGTTCACTTGGGGGTAGTATCTTATATTCACTTTCCTTAGTTGAGCCTCATTTGTCTTGATCCAGGAAAAAAGAATCAGACCAAGTTAAAGCAAATAAGTCACTGAGCACAGGACTTCCCAAAAGTATAAACTATCAAGGATTCTTCTCCATCTCTGCCTGGCTCCTCCTGAAATTTTTTTCCCCAGAAACGGTACTGGGGTAGCCTGTCTCCTCCTTTCTATATGCTACTAACAGTCTTATTTTCAGATTTTTCACGTCCATGAATACTGCAGAAGAGGATCTGGTCTCAAACCTTGACACCTACCTTACCTGCAAAAGTCCCTGAAACAAGGAAGATGGTTTTTTTGTTTTTGTTTTTTCAGGGGGTGGGTCCTTTTTAAGATAACCTACTAGTTGTTGAAAATAAACAGAAAGAAAATGTGAGTGACAGAGTAAAGGTATGTTTTGAGAAAAAAAAAAAAAACTAGCACAGAATGCATTTGTGTCTTTGAACAACATGCTCTGGTTTGGTAGCAAAGAAAAGAGAGAAGCTGATAAGCGACTGCTGAAGGAAAGAAACATCAACAGCATGCAGTAGGCTGATGGGGCAAGCGTCTGATCTCTGAAAGGTTTTGTTCTATTCTACTTTGTTCTAGTATAGAGTCATATCTGCCCTAAGGGCAGGATCTATATTCATGCAAAGAAAGATTCGCTTTACTATCCTAAGTATACACTCTAAAACATAAGCTGAATAGAGGAATAATGTTGCCCAACACTTCAACTAGGAGGAGATCCAGGTGATACTGCATCTCCGGATCCTAAACTATAAAACTACTGCCATAAGACCTACCGCTAAGAACTACAGGAAAACAAAGAAGGTAAAAATAAGCAAAAAGAGAGGAGGGACAACAAAAAATAAGTCTTGTAATAAGAGTAAAAGAGAAGGAAAAAGAAACAGACCTTCAGAGGAACAGAGTGTAAACTGCCAAACACTTCACAAATCAGTGGCTTTGTGTTGGCTGTTTGCTTAGTTTAGAATGGCCATCCAACTCTCTATCAAGACCCCAATCATTTTTAAAACCCAGTTAAAATGCTCTCTCTTCTTCAAAGCACTGACCCCAGCCCAAATGAATCTGTGTCCCATAGTACTTCACGCCTCTGTTACAGTACTAATCATACTTTTGTATTAGTTAAGGAAGAGTCTCTCCAGGTCCTGGAGGAAAGGACATCTTGTTCATCATTGTAATCATCGACAACGTACGGTAACTCTGAGGTATCAGGCTTACAAAATATTTGAATGAAGGAAATAATAAATGAATAAACAAATTTATGACTGTGGCCAATAAGAGATAAAATATATTAGACAAAGGACTCGGGTAGTTTCCTGCCTCAGAACTGACAGAAGGATAGGCTCTTGTGAGGTTCTATAAGCCTAATGTTGCCTAGGTCTCATAATCCAGGACCCATGACCCATTCAAGAACACAATATTTGTAAAAGTAACCCACATTAATTTTGTTTAGGATAAAAGGGCTATAGCTGGTCATCCCACTGAACAAGAGTAAAACAGTAGTTACACTGATGGTCTTGTTAAATAGATAAGGAAGAAAAGAACATTTAGATTTAGATGACCACTTACCCTGGGTAAGTCAATCAGATTGGTGAATACACACAGCAGCTCTTCATTCCTCAGTGCAACTGGTCTATAACTCTCTTCTCACTTCCTACTTTCACGCCAATCTAGTTTGAGTGCATTCCTTATGTCCTTCTATTTTGGAATAGTTCTTAGTGAGTTCTGGGCCAAAACGCTTTTCCAAACCTAAAAGAGGCATAAGAAAAAACTAACAAAATTCAAATCTCACCCTATATGGCAGCTAGCTGGAAAGTAAAAAGATAAAAATTAATACTAGAAAGTGCAACAGGATGATGGAAACTGTAAGAAAGAACTGAAATGTAATACTAAAAGTGAGAAACGTGGTAACAGAGATAAAGAATGCCTCTGACAGGACCATCAAACCTGACAGAGCCAAAGAGAGAATCAATGAAATTGAAGATAGGTCGATAGACATTACCCAAACTAAAACAGAAAAACAATTTTAAAAAAATGAAAAATAATAATTTAAGAGAAAATCCAAGAGCTGTGGGATGTATTAAACAAACTAACTTATGCATAATTAGAATCCCAAAAAGCGAAGACAGAGAATGGGTGGAAGGAATATTTGAAGACATAATAGCCAAGAATTTTCCAAAATTAATGACAGATACCAAACTATAGATCCAAGAATCTCTGAGAATACCAAGAAGGACAAATACAAAACCAAACCAAACAATACAGCACCACACACCTACACATATCATATTCAAACTGCTGAAAACAAAAGACAAAGATAAAATTCTAAAGACAGCCAAAGGAAAAAAAAGAAAAAACACACTACATACACAGGAACAAAGATATGAATTACAGCAGACTTCTTATTGGAAACCATACAAGCCAGAAGATGGAGTGATACCTTTATCACAGAAATATAACTGTCAACCCAGAATTCCATCCCCAGAGAAAATATTTTTTGAAGGATGAAGAAGAAATAAAAACTTTCTCAGACCAACACTAAGAGAATTTATTGCCAGCAGACCAGCACTACTACACACACACACACACACACACACACACACACACACACCCCAGACAAAAACTCAGGTCTACACAGTACACAACAAATAAAGTCTAAGAAATGGAACAAATGAAAACAATATTTATTTTTAACTAAAAAAATCTTTAATTGCTCTAAAAAAATAACTGTCTAACTCAAAAATAGAAATGCATTTTTACAGCACATGCAAAATAAAATGCACAAAACAAGAGCATAAAGAATGGTAGGGGGAATTAAGAATTGTAAGGTCTTATACTATATATGAAGTAATATAATACTATTTGACTGGGCATATACCCTGAGAAAACCAAAATTCAAAAAGAGTCATGTACCAAAATGTTCATTGCAGCTCTATTTACAATAGCCCGGAGATGGAAACAACCTAAGCGCCCATCATCGGATGAATGGATAAAGAAGATGTGGCACATATATACAATGGAATATTACTCAGCCTTAAAAAGAAATGAAATTGAGCTATTTGTAATGAGATGGATAGACCTAGAGTCTGTCATACAGAGTGAAGTAAGTCAGAAAGAAAAAGACAAATACCGTATGCTAACACATATATATGGAATTTAAGGGGGAAAAAATGTCATGAAGAACCTAGGGGTAAGACAGGAATAAAGATGCAGACCTACTGGAGAACGGACTTGAGGATATGGGGAGGGGGAAGGGTGAGCTTTGACAGGGCAAGAGAGAGTCATGGACATATACACACTAACAAACGTAGTAAGGTAGATAGCTAGAGGGAAGCAGCCGCAAGGCACAGGGATATTAGCTCGGTGCTTTGTGACAGCCTGGAGGGGTGGGATAGGGAGAGTGGGAGGGAGGGAGATGCAAGAGGGAAGACATATGGGAACATATGTATATGTATAACTGATTCACTTTGTTATAAAGCAGAAACTAACACACCATTGTAAAGCAATTATACCCCAATAAAGATGTTTAAAAAAAAAATACTATTTGAAGGTAGGCTCTGATTAAAGATGTACATTGTAAACTCAAGGGTAACCAATAAATGTTTTAAGATATAAATGATAAGCTAATTGTGGAGACAAAATAGAATCATAAAAAACTCTCAATTAACCCAAAAGAAGAATGAGACCCAAAACAGAACACATTGAAAACAGCTAGCAAGATGGTAGAATTTAATCCAAACATATTAAAAAAACCCACATTAAATGTGAATAGTCGGGGCTTCCCTGGTGGTGTGGTGGTTGGGAATTCGCCTGCCAATGCAGGGGACACGGGTTCGATCCCTGGTCCGGGAAGATCCCACATGCCAGGGAGCAACTAAGCCCGTGCGCTGCAACTACCGAGCCTGCGCTCTAGAGCCCGCGAGCCACAACTACTGAAGCCCGCGTGCTGCAACTACTGAAACCTGCGTGCCTAGAGCCCGTGCTCCGCAACAAGAGAAGCCACCGCAATGAGAAGCCCGTGCACTGCAACGAAGAGTAGCCCCTGCTCACCGCAACTAGAGAAAGCCCTTGCACAGCAACAAAAACCCAACGCAGCCAAAAATAAAATATTTTAAAAATGTGAATAGTCTAAACATGCCAATTAAACAGATTGCCAGATAAGATTTAAAAAATAAGACCCAACTATATGCTGTCTATAAGAAACCCACATTAAATATAAAGATATAGATAGATCATAATAAAGTGAAATGTCTTTACCAATTTAGTAATTCATTTAGCTTGTGTAAGTGACTGAGCCAGATAATAAAATCCAGATTTTAAGACTCCAAGAATAGCTCTTTTTTTGAGCATGTTACTATTCCTATCACCTACCTAATTAGCTTTCTCTAACTTCAGGTACTTCTAAACACTTTGAAATTCAGTTATCCTACACATCCCAGTTTCCCCTACCTGCTACCCAAAATGACCTGGCACTGACATCTACAAACTTGTGCCCAACTCTCCTTTCTCTATACTCATGGCCATAGTCCTTTTCCATCTCCAGCTCTCAAAAAATTAGGTATTCACTCACAAACAGTCCTAGAAGTGGAAATGATTTAGCCATCAGTCTGAATCCAAAAACCATCTATAGTCTTTTACTGATCCTAGTCACTCCTTAAAATTCTCCTCAAAACTACTTTTTTTCCCTTTTTTCAAGGCTACTTTAAAACCCCAAACAATATAAAACTACATTAAAAATTATCTTAAACTAAATTGTAGGTATGACCTCCATACAAATTAAGCTCCTTGAGAGCAAGCTCCATTCTGTTTCATCTTTGTACCCCCTGAAGTGTCCAAGTACATGCTTTCAAAAATAGAAATGAAAAATATTTGCTAACCAAATAACTGAAATACAGAAAAAGTAGGATGCAAAGCAATATTTATTTTCAGGTGGAAATATCTACTCTGGAACAAATTTTTCAAGTATCCCTTTTTGCACAAAAATCCTCTCATTCCCCCAAGCCTGTTACTGCTTTCAATTACAGTACTCACCAATTGCTTCATGAAAAATGAAGTTACAGTGTTTATCCTTGAAATACAGTCTATAGCCAGACTCCCATTTTCAGAAAGTTGGAATACATACTACATATTCCATGAAATTCAGTAAAATAGGATTCTCCTGTATCATCTAGGGTAGTTTCTCCCTTTATCAACATTGATAATTGAGAGTGAAGAAGAGAAAGGTTCAAGAAGAAAACACTTGAACCTTCCACATTACATTGCAGGAACTGGAGGAAAAAAATCAACAAAACATTTGAAAAATACATTTACATATTCATATATTAAAGTATAATGGCAGTGCAGGCAACACAAAAAGGAAAAACATTTCTGTACTTTTTTCTTTAATTAGGCACATGCAGTGTGACTGCTTAGAAAGCTGTCTTATCCTGGTGACTAAACAGCAGCACTGGCACTGTTTCCCGTGTGAATTACGGAGAGTCTAAGAGAACTGAACTAAAAGAGAGGGATATCCCTTCTATGTAAGCCTGACAGCGGTCAGCCAACTTCTTTTGGAAATTTTGCAGATATAAGAGAAACAATGTCTACTTTTGGTAAGTAATTACAGCATATAATTTTAACCAATAATGCATATGAAACAGTTTTGCAATTTGTGAAACTGAAATGCCTTTTTGGAAGGCAACAGTGTTCAGAGATTGGTAAAGTCTGCCTCTGAAACATAACGATTCCATATTCATGCTCTGCTCTGTGTATGTATGCCACAACTCCCTGCTACATAGAACTGAAGCTGCCAACTACTAGGATCAGAGCATCTAAGCAGGGAAGAAATCTGCAAGAGACAGAGCAGTTTAGAAAGGCTTCCAGGGAACAACATATCTCACCTGGGATCTGAAGTCTGGGTCGGAGATGAAAGAATGAGGGAAGGACTTGGAAAACGGATGAGGGAAAAGAAAACACAACTAGCAATAGTTCTGGGGTTGGAGGGAAAGAATGAGAAATAGTATGATACGTTTAGAGCACCAGATGCATATGGAAGATCAATGAGAGAGAAAGTGGCAAAGGTGCCTAGGGGAGATTCTGGAAGGCTTTTATGCCAGGTTAAGAAAGGCAGACTTTCACCTGCAGACAGTGCATAGGCGCTGAAGGTTTTCGAGAAAATCACTTACTGTATCACTCATTTGACAATAATTATCTTATTACATCTTCTGGTCTGTTATGTTATTCAATTCTTTTTCAAGCAAGCAAGTAATATTTTCCTTTTTTGCCCTTTATGAATAAAAATTTAAAAAAAAATTAGCTTAAGATTTTTTTTTATTTTTATAAATTTTTTTATTTATTTATTTTTGGCTGCATTGGGTCTTCGTTGCTGCACGCGGGCTTTCTCTAGTTGCAGCGAGCGGGGGCTACACTTCATTGAGGTGCGCGGGTTTCTCTCACTGTAGTGACTTCTCTTGCTGTGGAGCACAGGCTCTAGGTGCGCAGGCTTCAGTAGTTGTGGCTCGTGGGCTCTAAAGTGCAAGCTCAGTAGTTGTGGTGCACGGGCTTAGTTGCTCTGCGGCATGTGGGATCTTCCCGGAACAGGGATCGAACCTGTATCCCCTGCATTGGCAGGTGGATTCTTAACCACTGCGCCACCAGGGAAGTCCCTAAGATTATTTTAGAAAAAAAACTAAACTAAACCATAAACAGGTAAAACCAAGACAGAGTCTCCATTTACACTGTTCCATCTGATCCTCCAACTCACTGTTGTCAGACAAGTTCAGGGAAGATAACAGCATTGTAAGGCCCGGGAAGCTAAGGATGAGCAAAGGCTTCTGTATCCATCTCCATCCCACTTACAGGTGCTTGCAACCAGGACAGCTGGAGCCCAGGCCACTGTTCCTTCGCCCTAGACTAGGAAGTTAATACTGTGAGTGGACTGCCCCCCGCCAGAAATGAAAATTCAGACCCATCTTTGTTCCGTGAAGTGCCAACAAGCCTTCCAAGGATGGATTGGTTAACTTTCTATGTGAGCTCCTAGAGACTGGGTACTGGCCTGCTTATTACTGTAAGCTAACCACTGTGCTAGACACAATGCATCAGAACCTAGACTACAAATCTAGGAGTCAATACTTCTTTTCCTTATCCCCACCCGACTCCCACATACAGTCCATCAGTAAGTCCTGTCTTCCCTGCCTTGAGTAATAAATCCATCCTCTCCCCACTGCCCAGAGTATCTGGAATCCAATCACTTCTCACTACCCTCCACCATCAGATCTCACATGGGCTACTCCAATAGCTTATAATACCTGAACCCTGCCCACCTCTCCACCCTCATTTCCTACTGGCCTTCTTGCTGTTCCTGGAACATGGCAAGTTGATTCCCTTCTTAGGGTCTTTGCACTTGCTCAAGTTCTCTGCCTGGAACAATCACACCCTCAGATCTCTGCAGGCCTTTTCTCATCCTTCATGCCTCAGCTTATATATCCTCTCCATACAATGGCCTTCCTTGACCATCCCAAATAAAATAATACTGCCACTCCATCATTCCCTAAACCCTCATCTAGCTTTATTTTCTTCACAGCATTTTCATAGAGACTTTTGAAAATTATATTATGTATTTAAACTTTTTAAAAACTATTATTTATAGTCTTTCTCATATCTACTGTATCCCCAGTACCAAGAACAATGCTTAGCACATAGTAGGAGATCAGTAAATTCTTACGAAAATGAATAAGAAACTCAGTTTCTACCCACAATCAGTGGGTTAAGACAGATTTATAAACAGATAAATTATAACATTCTAAGTGCCATAACAGAGGTTTGGCATACTCTGAGAGAGCAGAGAATAGGCTGTAGGCCAATGTGTGGAAGTTGCAAAGTAAGAAAAGAAAGGAAACTCAGGCAAGTGGAGGGTCCCAGGAAAACCCAAGACCCAGGAAGAAGTCACCTAGATTGCCAGATTCCTGGGGTAAAACTGCATTAGGTAAGACTGGAGTGAGGGACTTCCCTGGTGGCACAGTAGTTAAGAATCCACCTGCCAATGCAGGGGACACGGATTCAATCCCTGGTCTGGGAAGACCCCACTTGCTGTGGAGCAACTAAGCCTGTGCGCCACAACTACTGAGCCTGCACCCTAGAGCCCGTGTGCTGCAACTACTGAGCCCACATGCGGCAACTACTGAGCCCGCATGCTGCAACTACTGAAGCCCGCGTGCCTAGAGCCTGTGCTCCGCAGCAAGAGAAGCCACCGCAATGAGAAGCCCACTCACCGCAACAAAGAGTAGCCCCCACTCGCCGCAACTAAAGAGAGCCTGCATGCTGCAATGAAGACCCAACGCAGCCAAAAATAAAATTAAAAAAAAAAAAAAAAGACCGAGTGAAAGACCAGTTTCTTATGTAATCCCTTGTCAGCCTGGACTTCATCCTGTAAACTATAGCTGACAAAGGCATAAATTCCAAGACAGGGCAGGAACGGAGGTTTGACATTTCAGTGGTGCAATTAGACACAAGATGGTGCTTAAAGGAGATGGACACGTCTAACATGAATTCTGTTAGGTGGACCACACAAAAGGATAGTGCATGAGAATATGGAGGAGGAAATGGAAAGATAAGAAGCAACAAAAAGTTTGACTTATATTTCATAGGTTTGAGATTTCTATTAGATATCCAAATGAGAATGTCCAGTAGGCAATTAGAAATGGGGGTGTCAAGCATAGGAGAGAAGCCAAAATTGAAAAAATAAATGGGGAAGGGAAGAGCATATAGGTCATCAGCACATAAATAGTATCTCATTTTTCTCTGAATTCCCATTGTTTAGATGCTCAATAAATGTCAGATGAATGTATGCTTTATCTTCCCAACTAGATTAAAAATTATTCAAGGAGATATTTTCTGCTTTTTGTGAACTCTCACAGCACCCTGCATAGAACTGGGCACCCAGGAGGCACTTAGTAAGTCTTCTGTTGATGCATAGAGTGGTTTCTATTTTTAAAAGTTATTTTAACAAAAAAAAATTTTTTTTCAAAAAGAATTAACTGACTTTTGAAAGATAATTAATACATTGCGCTGGGAATGTAAAATGGTACAAACACTGTAGAAAACAGTTCGGTAGTTCCTCAAACTGTTAAACGGAATTACTATATGACCCAGCAATTACACTCTTAGGTATACCCTCAAAAGAACTGAAAACAGGGATCAAACAAATACTTGTACACAAACGTTCATAATAGTGTTATTCACAATAGTCAAAAGGTGGAAACAACCCAAGTATCCATCAACAGATGAATGGAAAAAAAATTATGGTCTAAGCCACACAATGAAATATTATTTAGCCATTTGAAAGAAATGAAGTTCAGGGATTTCCCTGGTGGTCCAGTGGTTAAGACTCCATGCTCCCAATGCAGGGGGTCCGGGTTCAATCCCTGGTCAAGGAACTAGATCCCACAGGCCGCAACTAAAAAAGATCCCGCATGCCACAACTAAAGACCCAACGCAGCCAAATAAATAAATATTTAAAAATACATAAATAAAAGAAATGAAGTTCTGATACTCTTCATCTACAACACTGATGAGTGAAAGAAGCCAGACACAAAAGGACAAATATTATATAATTCCACTTATATTAAATATCTAGAATAGGCAAATTCATAGAGACAGAAAATAGATTAGAGGTTACCAGGGACCAGGAGGAATGGAGAGTTATTGCCTAATTGTTATAGACTTGCTGTTTCAAGTTTTGGGAATAGATAGCAGTGATGGTTACAAAACATTGAGAATGTACTTAATGCTACTGAACTGTACCTTTAAAATGGTTAAAATGGCCAATGTTATGTTATATATATATTTTAACATACAGAAAGCCAGGAGAGAAAGCATAGTATTGCAAGGTTCTTACACTATACATGAAATGGTATAATGTCACTTGAAGGCAAACTATGATAGTTAAAGATGCATACTATATTGGGACTTCCCTGGTGGTGCAGTGGTTAAGAATCCGCCTGCCAATGCAGGGGACACGGGTTCGAGCCCTGGTCGGGGAAGATCCCACATGCCACGGAGCAACTAAGCCCAAGCGCTACAACTACGGAGCCTGTGAGCTACAACTACTGAGCCTGCATGCCACAACTACTGAAGTCCACGTGCCTAGAGCCTGTGTTCCGCAAGAGAAGCCACCACAATGAGAAGCCCGCGCACCACAACGAAGAGCAGCCTCTGCTCGCTGCAACTAGAGAAAGCCTGCATGCAGCAATGAATACCCAACGCAGCCACAAATAAATAAATAAATTTTTAAAAAGATGCATACTATAAATTCTAATGCAATCCCATTAATAACGAAGAGTTATGGCTAATAAACAATGGAGATAAAATGGAATTACAGAAAATACTAAATAATCCAAAAGAAGACAGAGAAGGGGATATAAACAGCTACTATATAAAATAACCTCAATCTAAGGTTTGCGGAAAACTTGAGAAGTTTTTTTTTTTTTTTGGCTGCACTGGGTCTTTGTTGCTGCGCGCAGGCTTTCTCTAGTTGCAGAGAGAAGGGGCTGCTCTCCGTTGCGGTGCACAGGCTTCTCATTGCGGTGGTTTCTCTTGCTGCGGAGCACAGGCTCTAGGCGCGCGGGCTTCAGTAGTTGTGGCAGGCGGGCTCAGTAGATGTAGTACACGGGCTTAACTGCTCTGCAGCATGTGGGATCTTCCCGGACCAGGGCTCGAACCTGTGTCCCCTGCATTGGCAGGCGGATTCTTAACCACTGCACCACCAGGGAAGTCCCGAGAAGTCTTAGCATTAACCTAATATTAATGTGAACAAGTCATCTACCAAAAAAATCTCTTCTCCTAAGTGGAAAATTCCAGTTAAACTAGGCTGGAATAGGTGTGGACTATATAGTTCGGAAATAATTTTCCAGTACTCACACAGCTTATAAGCAGTAGAACCATGATGAGAATCAAGACCTGTCTGATTCAAACCTACTCTCTGTCTCTGGACTGCTTATTTTGAAGCTTTTCAAATATTCAGAAAAGTTGAAAGAATGATACATGGAACACTTATTCACAATTCACCCATTTAACAATATACCAATTGTTAATGTTTTGCTACATCTGCACTACTTCTGCACTCTTCATACACTCAGGTTGGTTTGTTTGGGGTTTTTTTTTTTCCCTCAACTATTTGAAAGTTGACGACATACTTCAGCCTTAAACACTGAATTGAACCAATGTTTTTAACCACCATCCCATGATGCTTCTTCTTCAAAAGAAGCATTCTGTAACAACATGGCATCAAACCATTTGGATACACTCTTCAAAAATCTGCAATGGCTCTCCACCTCCTACTGAAATATAGTCAAATAACTTTAGTATAGTCTTCTCTCTGTGAATGAGCCTGCAACTGCCTTTCTCTTGCTTCTTTTCATGCACCAGTGTTCCAATCACCAGTCCATGAAAATACTAATAAGCATCCTTTGCCCTTTGGGACCCTTGCTCATGTTGTTCCTTCAGTTGGGGATGTCTTTCCCTTCTATCTCCATCTATCTTGGTCCTTTTTCTAATCTCTTAAGTCCCACCTCAAATGACATAGGAGAAGGGGGCTGAAACTTCTTAGGCTATGCTTCCCCAACACATGACATATAGCTATTTAGAACTCAAGTTTACATGTGTCTCAAACGAGAGTACCACTTTAGGGCAGACACCAAGTCATCCTCGTGTCTACATAACCCAGAACCTAACACAATGCCTCCCACTTGCTATGTATGGTTACAGATCTATGTTTATTGAAATGAACAAACAGGTGAAGTTTCAAGTTAATATAATGAAGCCAAAAAAATATTCCTTGTTTTCCAGTTATCACAAATGATTAACAACGCCCATTTATTTCTGTGATGCAAAAAGAAGAACTACCACAAGGCTTATATCAGTAGTAAAAGCACTACGATATATTTTTTCTTGTATAAAGCCCAATATAAGACAAAATAATAAAATACCCAAGAGGAAAATAGCTTAATGTAAAACCATGGTAAAATAATTAAATAGTTTCTTGCATAGTAATTCACTGCTTTCAAAAAGATTTCATCTAAATAAAAAAACCAAAAAGATAAAGAAAAAAAGAAAAAAAATTTTAATAAAATTTTAAAAAAGATTTCATCTACATCTCCCACTTGCCTCCTTAGTAAATCTGAGAATCAGAGTATGAATTCCTATTTTCCAGTATGAAAAACATCAAAGTTTAGTCACTTGCTCAACTGGTAGGACCAGATTCTCAGTCCTCATCTTCCAATTTCCAAGCTTAGATCTCTTCTAAAATACCACACGACCCCCAAATTTATTTCCTTGCTAAGAGCTCTTAGGAGCTAGTTCAAAGCAATAATTTTATGGCCAAGTGCTCACCTCATTTCTGAGCCTATTATTAATTTTAATATTTAATACAGTTCATAGTTGTATTCCCAGTACCTTGAAACATGTAGAGCACCTAATAAGTGCTTAACAAATATTTGTTGAGTGAACGGACGAATAACAGTTTAAGAGCTATGTGGTAAAGGGCTTCCCTGGCGGTGCAGTGGTTAAGAATCCACTTGCCAATGCAGGGGACACAGGTTCGATCCCTGGTCCGGGAAGATCCCACATGCTGTGGAGAAACTAAGACCGTGTCACAACTACTGAGCCTGTGCTCTAGAACCTGCGAGCCACAACTACTGAGCCCGCATGCCACAACTACTGAAGCCCACGTGCCTAGAGTCCATGCTCCACAACAAGAGAAGCCACTGCAATGAGAAGTCCAGCACCACAGCAAAGAGTAGCCCCCACTCATTGCAACTAGAGAAAAGCCCACACACAGCAACGAACACCCAAGGATGGGAGGGAGGGAGGGAGGAAAGAAGGGAGAGAAAGAAAGAAAGAATCCGCCTGCCAATGCAGGAGACTTGGGTTTGAGCCCTGGTCAGGAAAGATCCCACATGCCGCAGAGCAGCTAAGTCCGTGCACCACAACTACTGAACCTGCGCTCTAGAGCCCGCGAGCCACAACTACTGAAGCCTGTGCACCTAGAGCCCGTGCTCCACAACGAGAGAAGCCACCGCAGTGAAAAGCCGGTGCACCGCAATGAAGAGTAGCCCCTGCTCACCGCAACTCGAGAACGCCCGCGCGCAGCAACAAAGACCCAACGCAGCCACAAAAAAAAAAAAAAAAAAAAGAAAGAATAAAATTTTTAAATATATATTTAAAAAATCTTTAAAAAGAAAAGAGCTATGTGGTGAAGAAAAATCAGTTACTCCTCCCCCTCCACCCCCATACACCATAACCAAGTTTGTGTCAAGAAATTAGTCTGGGGCTTCCCTGGGGGCGCCGTGGTTAAGAATCTGCCTGCCAATGCAAGGGACACAGGTTCAAGCCCTGGCCTGGGAAGATCCCACATTCCGCAGAGCAACTAAGCCCGTGTACCACAACTACTGAGCCTGTGCTCTAGAGCCCGCAAGCCACAACTACTGAGCCCACATGCCACAACTACTGAAGCCTGCACACCTAGAGCCCGTGCTCCGCAACAAGAGAAGCCACCGCAATGAGGAGCCTGCGCACCACAACAAAGAGTAGCCCCCGCTCACCTCAACTAGAGAAAGCCTGCGCACAGCACCAAAGACCCAACACAGCCAAAAATAAATAAATTTATAAAAACAAATAAACCAAAAAAAATATTAAAAAAAAAGAGAAAGAAATTAGTCTGGCAATCATCTACCTGGGGGTTTATAATCATTAAAAGTAATATCAATGCATAAAATGATCCCTAGTGAATCTAATCTAGTCACCAAATCCCTGAATAGGTCATCTCTAGATCTTCCTCCAGGAGGCAGCAAATTATAGTACAATACAATGATATCAAACATGAAGATCTGTTAAAATGCAGATTCTCAGACAAATCCAGGGATGAGATCCAAGACTGCTCCCTGGGTGATTCTGAGTCAGTGGGCTGAGGGCCTATTTGGAGAATCACTAGGTATGTTCTGGAGTCAGACAGATCTCTATTCAGATCCCAGCTAAACTGTTCAACAGCTGTATGGCACTGACTGAAAAATTTCATTTTACTCAGCGTTAATTTCTCACCTGTAAAATGGGGATAACATTACTCAACTTGCAGTGCTGTTTTAAAACTAACCCAAGTAAAGTACCTAGCACAGCGCCTGGCACTAGTCTCCGTCCCTTGAGATTACTGAAGAAAAAAAAAGGGGGCTTATTTCTTGCCAACAGCTTTGGCCCGCCATTTCTTCTTTTTTTTTTTTTTTTTGAGGTACGCGCGGGCCTCTCACTGTTGTGGCCTCTCCCGTTGCGGAGCACAGGCTCCGGACGCGCAGGCTCAGCGGCCATGGCTCACGGGCCCAGCCGCTCCGCGGCATGTGGGATCTTCCCGGACCGGGGCACGAACCCGCGTCCCCTGCATCGGCAGGCGGACTCTCAACCACTGCGCCACCGGGGAAGCCCCCTCCATTTCTTCTTGACTCAACTTTCAAAGACAAGAACTTCTGCTTAACCCAATACTGGATATCACATTAGTTCCAGATTTCACATAAAAAGCCTCAGGGACAAGGAGGAAAAAGGTACTAGAATGAGTGCCAGAAAGGAGTTTAAGTCCTGAATGCGTCTAACTCATCGTGATCCCCAATCTGTGCAAGGAAGGGCCCAGCCTAATAGTCTATGAGTTTGGTAAAGCTGGGTACAAGTCCTAGTTCTGCAAATGACTTGCTGTGTAATTTTCGGCAACGCTCTGTCCCTCTGTGTCCTTTCAGTGTCTCCATCTATCCAGTGAAAGAATTTCAACTTAAGTCTATGAGTCTTGAAAAACTAAAGGTCCTGATTTGTACTTAACCAGGTGTGTGGTTTAAAAAACCAAGGTAATCAAGTCCTCTCTCCTGCCCAAGCCTCAGTTCCCCCATCAGTCTAAGGTGGTGGTGGCGGCTCTTATCTCCTTGGTCCTGCTGCCAGATATCTGGGTTCGAGAAGGCGCTACGAGGACTCTGGCGGAAGAGCCGCACCGTTACCAGCGGGGTGCGGGGCACCCGGCGCGAAGTGTTGGGTGGAGGGTGGGCAGCCCTCTGCCGTCGGAGTTGGGTCGGGATCACCCGGGTTGGGGGAATGGGGCTTTGACGCTGGCCCTGCCTCCGCTCCTGCCGACAGAGGAAATAACTCCTACGCACACCCACCTCGCACGGCCCAGCTACGACCGCCCACGGCTACCGTTGGTGCGCGCTTCCTCCCACCACACCCGGGTCAGAGGCGAGGACGACCCCAAGAGGGGCCCGCTGACCACGGGAAGGCCGGCACCGCTGTCTCCCCCGCGTCTCGAGTCCCTCCCCTCTCCTCACCTCTGGAGTCTGGGCCGCCCCGTGCGACCTGGATCCAAGGCGCGTCCTCTGCCGCTGCGGGGCTGAGGGGACAGGGTGGCGCGGGCAGAGGCAGACCACTCCCGGGCCGGCCTCCCTTTAACCCCCCAGCCCCCTTGCCCGCCCATCGTCCGGCCCCTGGAGGAGGCGGGGCCCAGGGGAGCTGCGAGAAGGAACCTGCGGGGAGGTGCTGAAGGCGACTCTAACCGCGAAAGTTCAGTATGCACAGTCACGTGGCACCGCGGAAGAACGACGCGGCTGTCAGCCAATGACGCGGCCAGGACAGGCAAGGGTGCTGCCCCCTGGCCGCTTTCCTCCTTGCGATTGGCTGCCCTGTACAGACGGAGCCACGCGTCCCTTACGGAGATTCCTCCTGACCTTTGTACGGCGATGAATCATCTTCGAAGTAGGCAGATTGCTGGTTCTCTGCCTTAACCCCGAGGGTATTGCGAGGAATCAGTATCAAGGGAAACGCGGAAATGATCTAACGAGGGCTGTAAACTGCTCTTTGTTTGCGAGGGGTATCGTCTTCATCTTCGATTCCTTAGGACCCGCGTTCCCACCCACCCTCCTTTATTGATAGAGAAATGGAGGCCCTGAATGGGAAAAGGTCTGCTAGAAAGTTAGAGGGGCTCTTGCCCCAGTGTAACTTACTTTCCACCAAAGTTCCCAATAGCCAGAGGCTCTTTTTAAGATGTAAAAGAAAATATAAAAATAAATATGAAATTCCAATCCTCGGTTAAAATCCTCAGTGGCTTTCCTTGACATTTACAGATAATATCAAATTTCTCCCTATGCCCCCAAGCCCTGAATGCTCTGGGCCCCGGCCCATTACGCCTCACGCTCCTCACGTGGCATCTCTCCCTCCCTCAGCCCTCTCCCACCCATCCTGGCCTCCTTTGCTTGCCAAGCTTGTTCTCTTTCCGGACCTGAAAACTTGTTCCAGTACCTGGTTTCTACTTGTCTCTCAGGTCTCAGGCTAAACCCCCAACTGCCCTTTCCTCAGCGACTTCCTGCTAGTCACTTCCTAGCAGGTACTCTTGATTTAATTATCTGCCACGAACTGGGCACTATCCGATATAGAGTATATGTTAATTTGTTCACTTTTCCTCTTGTACTGCCTGCGGAGGCCCACAGATGACGATAGGATAGATGGGAGTGGAAGAGAACCGATGAAGGAAGCAACATGGTTAACTTCCTTTTCTTCCCTTTCCCATGAACTTCTTCACAGTCGTTTAAGGAACTCCCTTTCTTAACCTGAGATGAGCCTCAGATTCTGTCACCCACCAGATTCAGAACTTCCAAAGTCACAAGCCATATCAGAATCAGAACACCTGGGTTCTAATCCTGGTGCTGTCCCTTACCACTGGGGACAAATCACTTAATTGACGTTCTTACCTTTCCAAGGGTAATTAATGGCCCCACACTCAGAGTCCTGGAGGGGATCAAGTAAAACAATGGGTGTTAAAGTACTTTGTCAACTCCCTATAAGCTGCAAAACAAGCAGAATGACAACAGTTGACGGTTTCTGGATATTTATTTCTGGATGCACAAAACTTCACATTTATTATATTAAGCCTCACAGAAGCTTTTGAGGAGGTGCTATATTGTGAATCTCCCTTTATAGTTGAGGAAATGAGACTCAGAGATGTTAGGTGACTTGTCCAAGTTAATAAATGACAATAGCGTGATTTTAACCCAGTTACATCTGCCTGCAAAGCCCACTGTTAACCTCTACACTCCCTGTGTTAGTCAAATGTAAGAATCTATCCCCATCCTTGCATGTAACAGACACCACTAAAGACTGGCTTAATTTAATAATGGCTATCATTTTCTCTCTCTTATTCCATACATTCTGATCTACTTTACAGATGAGGAAACTGCATCTTGGAATATTGTTACTTAACAAGGTCACTCAACCGACAAGTAGTGGATTTTGAGGTGGGACAGAGACGGGTTTTCTTACTCGTAGGTGTCAGTCATTGGTGCCTCTCTCCCTCCCAATTCAGCATCCCAGGCTGCTATTTAATGTTGTAGTCCCCCTACCTTCCCAATACATATCCCCAGGGACCTCATAGAGCTAGATTTTGGTCTGCCACTCCTACCTTACCTTCATCATGCTCCAGTTCTCTGCAGCAGGAACCTAAGGTGTGAAACAGATAGCCAAATCCCTGCTAATGGAGAGCTGGCTAAATAATAATCTGCTTTTCCTCAATAACAGTACGTCAACAGCCAGCCAGCCAGAACCCAGATCTCTTCACCCCTCCCAACTAAGCCTGGGCATTTTCCCTCCTGTTGGTCTCAGGGTTCACAGAGGTGACTGGCAGCTAGAGGGTTACATATTGTAGCCATTACTCTGTCCCAAACTGCTTTCCAAAGAGTAACTAATGATGTGTTAACTAGGGATGTTATGGGCCAGCAAAGAAGTCATCTCAGGTTAGAGACCACTTCAGGATTCACTTCCTCAGCCCTTCCTGACTACCCACTCTTCTCAGGAAGGACAGGTCACCTCCTCTGAGACCCCATTATTGAGTGGACTGTTCCGATTTGCTATTTGGGATTCATTTCCGCTGCTATAGCTAGTTTTTAATTTAACTTGATTTTTGGGACTTCCCTGGCAGTCCAGTGGTTAAGACTCCATGCTACCAAAGAAGGGGGTGCGGGTTCGATCCCTGGTCAGGGAACTAAGATCCCATAACCCACATGCCATGTAGTGTGGCCGAAAAAAAAAAAAAAAACTTGATTTTTCTTAGAAATAGGTAACATGTGCAAGTAAACAAATTCAAAATATCAAAGAGTTTACAATTAAAAGTAAATCTCCCTCCCATACTATCCATTCTTACCCAAGCATCCCTTTCTGGAGGCAAACACAGCACCAGTTTCCTGTGTTGCCTTCCGGGTTAGTCTGTACCAGCAGTTCTCAACCCTGCTGCACATCAGAATCTCTTGGGGAAGTTTTAAAAGATAAATATATTTTGGCCTCATCCCCAGATATTATGACTGAATTGGTATAGAGTGGGCTCAGGCATTGATATGTTTTAAAAGCCCTCCAGAAGATTCTAATGTAACCTAGGGCTGACAAACCAGTGATCTATGCATGTACAAGACTCCCCCAATCAATCAATCTTTCTCTCTCTCTTTCTCTCATATATATGCTTTTTAAAAAAAATAAAATAGGCATTCAATATATCCTATTCTATACTCTTAAAAATTAATAATATTAAACCTTAAAACTTGTTCCATCTGAGTGCATAAAGAGCTTCTTTATGGCTATCTACTGCTAAGTAACAAATCACTCCAAAACTTAGTGGCTTAAAACAACAATAATCATTTTGTTACTTCTCATGTTATAATAATCATTTTGTTATTAGAAATTTGGTAAGAGCTTTAATTAATTAAAAAAAAAAAACAAATAGTGCTTTGAACAATTGTAGGTATTTTTTCTCTGCCACCTCTCCCCCAATTCCTAAAGGGGGCTTGGCCCTTCATTTTTATTTATTTATTTTTTAATCTATTTATTTATTTATTTTTGGCTGCGTTGGGTCTTCGTTGCTGCGCAAGGGCTTTCTCTAGTTGCGGCGAGCGGGGGCTACTCTTTGTTGCGGTGCACAGGATTCTCATTGCGGTGGCTTCTCTTGCTGTGGAGCACGGGCTCTAGGGGCACGGGCTTCTGTACTTGTGGCTTGTGGGCTCTAGAGCCCAGGCTCAGTAGTTGTGGCAAATGGGCTTAGTTGCTCCGCGGCATGTGGGATCTTCCCGGACCAGGGCTCGAACCCGTGTCCCCTGCATTGGCAGATGGATTCTTAACCACTGCACCACCAGGGAAGTCCTTGGCTTGGCCCTTCTTGATCACTTGCCTCTCAGGGCTGCTCTGTGGCAGGGCAGGAAGTAACTATTCTCAGACTCAAGAAGAGATCCTCTCTTCCTTTTGGCCTTTGAGGGAAATTAGACTGAATTGTCCCAGAGAGGGAAAGAATGGAGGGCCAGGAGTCAGGAGGAAAGGAGATTGTTGAACGCTTCCCCCATGAGGGCTAGACTTTGCAAAATCTTTGAGTGGCAAGGACCTGGGCCTCTTCCTGCCCTGGAGATGTGGGAGGGTTTGCCACATGGGTGACTATTGGTGGCTCTGGGAGACTGGAGCCACAGCAAGAACCTTGGAACCCTGGCAACGAGCAGGACTGTTTCAGGGGCCTCACCAGCTTGGACGAGGGGCACATTTGTGGTAGTAGGATGGATCAAATAAAGGTTACAGGGCTTTTCTCCGGCTGGACTGAGTTAGACCAACAGGTCTTCACATGACCCTGGGGTGGGGCAGTGGTCACAGTAATTATTGAGATCGGATATCCTGCCAGCACTGTGGGATGGGGGCTTGGAACATATAAAATTTGATTTGGAGAAAGAAAAGAAATGTAACTCTGACACCTGGGGTGAAGAAGTACAAGTCGCCCTTGCTATAATATTTAGGTACAGAAAGTGAACTGTTAGTTGACGTTTCATGGCGATCACAAGCCCTGGCATCCCAGATTTGTTCTTTCAGGATTATGAGCTAGGTGCTGTGGGAAATGGCCATTCAAAATGGAACATGACCTTTGTGCTAAAATATTGACTTCTCAATATTTCTTTACTTAAACTCTTATATCTTTCGGATAGCCAGGACATCATCTTAAAAGATCAGTAGTTGAAGTTGTTTTTTCTGGCCATATTTTTTGGTAAGAAGATAAGAAAGTAAGCAAGTGTACAAAGATTTAACAAATGTTCATTAAGAATATCAAAAAAAAAATAGAAGCAGCTTAAATAACCGACAGTTAGAAATATATTAAATAAATTATGGTTACAGCCACCCAATGGAAGTCTATGAGGCCATTAAAAATCATGTGGTAACGGAATATTTAATAGCACAGAAAGATATTTACATATATTGTTAAACAAACAAAATATATATTGTGCAACCACAGTTTTGCTTTAAAAATTATACTTATATGATTGGGAAAGAAGGATATATATCAAAATATTTCTCTGGATGGTAACTGTTATATGCTTTTTGTTTACCTGTATTTTCTCAATTTTCTACAACACAATGATATATTACTTTATAAAAAGAAAAATAATAAAAATAGGAAAATAATTATATTTGCATTACTTCTGCTTTCTACCGAATATCACTGCTTCATACTAAGCTTATGTTATCATTATTAATGACTACATTTATTGAGAACTGGTCACGAACCAAGTTCTGTACATATACTGCCTCTAAGCCTCACAACAGTCCTATAAAATAAGTATCATTATTATCCACAATTTGAGACCAGAGATTAAGAAATTAGCCCAATGTAAAAGTTTGAATTACAGGACGAGGATTCAAACTCAGGTCACTCTGGTGCTAAAGTCCAAGGATACCCTCCTGCCTGTTGCCTTTCTCCTTACTACTGTGGTTACAAAGTATGTATTTAGGACTTAACTTTACCTGACTTTTCAGTATTCCCCAAGCTCCTAACTGTTTTTGAATCACAGATTGCTTTCAGAATCCAGACTTTAGAAAAATGATGTAAAGGTTAAAATGCACCTAAGGAGAAACTTTTACATGGCTCATCCATCACCCAAGTGAGATCGTCAAAGTAAAACAAAGAGAACTTCACAGACTAGCCATGCTCTAGAGACACACTCAACAGGAAACCCAAGTAGCTGAATAAAATTACAAAGTCAACAGGTGGCCGGACACTTAGGAACTGACATCAACTCTAGGTCAGGGTAAGAACAAATGAAATATGGGAGAGAGCCAAGGTTAAGTATAAAATGAGGGTGGAGCCCCACAAAATAAGGGTGGAGGCTGTCCCACCAGTTCTAAGGGCTAGCTGGTGGGGCCAGAGAAACTCTTCCTTTCTGTGGCTTCACAGAGGACATGGGGTTTGGCAAGCCAGAGGTGAAAGTCCTCTGATCAGGAAATGGAGGCTAAATCAACATATAACGCCAGTGAAATGTACTGAAGGGGGACACTCAATGCCCAGTGACATGCAAATTACCCAGGCTTGCAGCACTGTTTCTCAGGCCTCCTCTCCCAGTCAGTCAATGTGTCTTCCACACCTTCTTTTATTTTTTTCTTTAACATCTTTATTGGAGTATAATTGCTTTACAGTGTGGTGTTAGTTTCTGCTTTATAACAAAGTGAATCAGCTACACATATACATATATCCCTATATCCCCTCCCTCTTGCCTTTCTCCCACCCTCCCTAACACACCCCTCTAGGTGCAAGCTGATCTCCCTGTGCTATACGGCTTCTTCCCATTAGCTATCTATTTTGCATTTGGTAGTGTATATATGTCCATGCCTCTCCCTCACTTCGTCCCAGCTTACCCTTCCCTCTCCCCGTGTCCTCAAGTCCATTCTGTACATCTGCGTCTTTACTCCTGTCCTGCCCCTAGGTTCTTCAGAACCTTTTTTTTTTTTTTTTTACATTCCATATACATGTGTTAGCAAATGGTATTTGTTTTTCTCTTTCTGACTTACTTCACTCTGTATGACAGACTCTAGGTCCATCCACCTCACTACAAATAACTCAATTTTGTTTCTTTTTATGGCTGAGTAATATTCCATTGTATATATGTGCCACATCTTCTTTATCCATTCATCTGTCGATGGACACTTAGGTTGCTTCCATGTTCTGGCTACTGTAAATAGAGATGCAATGAACATTGTGGTACATGACTCTTTTTGAATTATGGTTTTCTCAGTGTATATGCCCAGTAGTGGGATTGCTGGGTCATACAGTAGTTCTATTTTTAGTTTTTTTTTTGTTTTTTTGCGGTATGCGGGCCTCTCACCGTTGTGGCCTCTCCCATTTCGGAGCACAGGTTCTGGACGCGCAGGCTCAGCAGCCCAGCCGCTCCGCGGCATATGGGATCCTCCCGGACCAGGGCACGAACCTGCGTCCCCTGCATTGGCAGGCGGACTCTCAACCACTGCGCCACCAGGGAAGCCCTATTTTTAGTTTTTAAGGAACCTCCATACTGTTCTCCATAGTGACTGTATTAATTTACATTCCCACCAACAGTGCAAGAGGGTTCCCTTTTCTCCACACCCTCTCCAGCATTTATTGTTTGTAGATTTTTTGATGATGGCCATTCTGACCAGTGTGAGGTGATACCTCGTTGTGGTTTTGATTGGCATTTCTCTAACGATTAGTATATAATGGAGAAAAGACAGCCTCTTCAATAATCAGTGCTGGGAAAACTGGACAGCTACATGTAAAAGAATGAAATTAGAACACTTCTTAACACCATACACAAAAATAAACTCAAACTGTATTAAAGACCTAAATGTAAGGCCAGAAACTATCAAACTCTCAGAGGAAAACATAGGCAGAACACTCCAGGACATAAATCACAGCAAGATCCTTTTTGACCCACCTCCTAGAGAAATGGAAATAAAAACAAAAATATACAAATGGGACCTAATGAAACTTAAAAGCTTTTGCACAGCAAACGAAGCCGTAAACAAGATGAAAAGACAACCCCAGAATGGGAGAAAATATTTGCAAACGAAGGAAATGACAAAGGATTAATCTCCAAAATATACAAGCAGCTCATGTAGCTCAATATCAAAAAAAGAAACAACCCAATCCAAAAATGGGCAGAAGACCTAAACAGACATTTCTCCAAAGAAAACATACAAATTGCCAACAAAGACATGAAAGGATGCTCAACATCACACCTTCTTCTTGCTTCTATGCCCACACCCTTCCCTCCAGTCTCTCAGTCCCCATCCTAGGCCAGTTCCTCATTCCTCTGGGAAAATTGCAAATCAACTATACGCCAGTAAAGATTATTAAAAAAAAAATTGTAACAGCTTCCTTACTGATTGACTAGATTCATCTTCCTATTTAAATGCTGATGTTTGAATCCTCTTTGCCTTGTCCTGGGCGTACCTACCTTCTATGACAGGGCTTTTGCTATCTTTAAGGTAATCCAGTTAATATTAGATAGTTATGATAACTAATAATGATTGAATGACTACTATTAAATTGAACAGTATGAAACTGCTGTCCCTGTAGGAGAAAAATAGTCAAAGAGGGGCAATTTCATATGGTTCAACTTAACATGCACTGGATGCATAGCTGTGCACTCTACAATATATTATCTCATTTAATCTCCACAACCGCCATGTAAAAGAATTCTAATTTTACAGCTAAGTAAAGTGAGGTCCAGGGAAACTGAATAATTTACACACCACCTCTTAAGCACTATGGGTATTGCCTTTTTTTTTTTTTTTTTTCTTTTTCTTTTGGCCTTGCTCTGAGGCGATCTTAGTTCCCCAACCAGGGATCAAACGCAGGGCCCTGGCAGTGATAGCGCCAAGTCCTAACCACTGGATCACCAGTGAATTCACGGGTGTTGCCTTCTTATAATAACTTCTGTCTCAACCTGCTGGCTTGTCTGGCTCTCTGGATGCTCCCTGAACAAGCTGGCACACTCCACCCATGACAGCCTTTCAAAGCTTCCTCCTAATTGAACATACTCAGTTGTCTCACCACTGATATTAACAGGAGTGATGAACAGTTGGGGGCCTGTGGAGACCTCTTCACCCAACACTGGGATTTGTGGTGGACACTGATACGCTAACCAGCCCATTCCCATTCAAGCAGGTCCTGAATTTCCAAAAAGGTGCCTTACAAAACACCTTTCCACAAATATCTCTCCTTCACCCAGCTGATTCCTTGCTGTGTCCTATTTCTTTCCTTTATTCCCCCACTTTATCTCCAAACTCAGTCTTAAAATCACCTGTGGATTTAGCAGTTCCACTCGTGGGTATATACTCAAAAGAATTGAAAACACATGTCCACACAAAAACTTGTACACAAATGCTCATAATAGCCCCAAAGTGAAAACAACCTAAATGCCCATCAACTAATAAATGGGTAAACAACATGTGGTATAATCTATAAAATGGAACATTATTCAGCCATAAAAAAGAATGAAGTTCTGATACATGCTGCAATATGGATGAACCTTGAAAACATTATGCTAAGTGAATGTAGTCAGACACAAAAGATCACATATTGTATAATTCTATTCATATGAAATGTCCAGAACAGGCAAATCCATAGAGAGAGAAAGTAGAGTAGTGGCCACCAGGGGATGAGAAGACAGATTAGTGGTGGCACAACATAACGAATACACCAAAACCCACTGAATTGTACACTTTAAAAAGATGAATTTCCCAGGCGGTCCACTGGTTAGGACTCCATGCTCCCACTGCAGAGGGCATGGGTTCGTTCCCTGGTTGGGGAACTAAGAGCCCACATGCGGTGTGGCACAGCCAAAAAAAAGATGAATTTTTATGTAATGTGAATTATAGCTCAAAAAATATTTTAAAATCACCTATAATTTGAGTCACCTAACTTTTCAAAGCTTTCCAGTTTTCTTATCTGTGAAATGTAGATCTTAGAGTAGAGATTATGCTAAGTAAATAGTTCCAGCTATTCTTCCAGGAGGATCTTTTGGCGAGGCTTGCGGTCAGGAACAGAGAAGTCAGCCATTCCCGGTCAGCCCAGCTTCACTCTCAGCCCATCTGGAGTCATGCAACCAGGAGTGTTAGAGATATGTTATTCAACCCTCCTGTTTTGTTCTTAGGAAAATCAACAAAGCCTTGAGAGAGGACAGGACTTTTTTCAAGGTCATAGAATGAGTCAGTGGTATTGTTGGGTCTACAGTCCTGTTTTCTTTTTTCTAGTAGAACATGTTCTGTAGGTCTGGACTACAGAAAGCACTCTCTCCTACCCATACCGGTAGCCCCTGCTTCCAATGAAAGAAGCTTCAAATTTCTTCCACTGACATCTGAAATCAGGCCCATTGAACAGGCATGTTAGGAGGTGACCTGCTACAAATACCAGCTTATCTGTACCTACCCAATAATTAGGACTGAAGATTTTTAAGCAGGTTTGACTGTCTCATTCTGGCATATTGAAAAATGAGGTAAAAGTAGATTTCCTGCAAAACAGTTGCTTATATTCCCAGCCAGAACTAAGCCTGGTGGGCATATTATGGGAAAGGACCTGGGCTGGGCTCTTTTGGAGTTTTTTTTAAAAGGGGTAAAGCTTTACCCCTATCCTCAGAGAGGTTGAGTTTGGTGAGAGTACAAATATGTAGAAATAACACAGCCTAGAATGTAGAAACTCCCATTGAAATGGAAGCAAACCGATAGTTTGGGGTTCTAAGTAAGAAAAGTCTAACTGGAACATCAAAGAAGCCATGGAAGGAATGGAATTTGGACTGGGTAGTAAGGGACAGGCTGAGGGCACAGAAAGAATGAAGGGGCAAAAGCCAGAGGAAATGAGAAACACTAGGGTGGAGCTTAGAGTATGTGTAGAGAAACTGTGCAAAACAAAGTAAGAAGGAATATTGGGGCCAAATTTTGGAGTGCTCTTAATGCCAGGATTAAGAAAGATGGCTCAATTTTTGAGGGGTGGGGTAGCGATAAGAACAGCTTCATGCACTCTGATACAGCCTTGGAGAGCAAAATTTGAATTATTTGTCCAAACACTAAGACAGCTGCGAGCTCTTTGGGCCTGGGATTTCACTTCTAGATGTTTTCACTAAGAAATATAAATGTTCATTACAGCATTATTTACAATACTAGAAAATTAGAAACAACATAAATATCTAACTGTGGAGCAGTGGTTTTCAACAGGAGTGATTTGACCCCCAGGGGACAATTAGAAACATCTGGAGACATTTTTGATTGCCACGACTTGAGGGGAGGTGGTACTGGCGTCTAGTGGGTAGAGGCCGGGGTGCTATACTACAATGTACAGGACAGCTTCCCACAACATAGAATTACTGAGCCCAAAATGTCACTATGGGGACTTCCCTGGTGGCGCAGTGGTGAAGAATCCACCTGCCAATGCAGGGGACACGGGTTCGAGCCCTGGTCCAGGAAGATCCCACATGCCGCGGAGCAACTAAGCCCGTGGGCCACAACTGCTGACCCATGTGCCACAATTACTGAAGCCCACGTGCCTAGAGCCAGTGCTCTGCAACAAGAGAAGTCACCACAATGAGAAGCCCGTGCACTGCAATTAAGAGTAGCCCCCGCTCACCGCGACTAGAGAAAGGCTGTGCACAGCAACGAAGACCCAACGCAGCCTAAAATACACGACGCCAAAGTTGAGAATATATATATATATATATATATATATATTCTCCAGGAAAATATTTTAAAATATACAAAGAATATTGGTAATGGTAATATCTGGGATTATGTTTGATTTCAATTTTTTCCTTTGTGACTTCCTGTATTTTCTAAATTTTAATCAAGAATATACAGCCAGGGGTCTCCAGACAATTGGCTCATGTGGTTATAGAGGTCGAGAAGTCCCATAGTCTTCTGTTGGCAAGCTGGAGAGCCAGGAAAGCTGGTAGTATAATTCAGTCTAAGTCCAAGCGCTGAAGGTTTAAGTCCTGGTCTGAATCCAAGAACCAGGAGTGCCATGTCCAAGGGCAGGAGAAGATGGATGTCCCAGCTCAAGCACAGGGCCAATTCACCCTTCCCCCACCTTTTTGTTCTATTCAGTCTCTTGGTGGGTTGGGCGATGCCCACCTACGGCAGTGAGTGTGAAATTCATTACCTTGTCTACTGACTGAAATGCTAATCTCTTCTGGAAACACCCTCAATGACAAACCCAGAAGTAATGTTTTACCAGCTATCTGGGCATCCCTTAGCCCGGTTGACACATAAAATGAACCATCACAAACTTAATTTAAAAACATTACTAAGGAGCTTCCCTGGTGGCGCAGTGGTTGAGAGTCCGCCTGCCGATGCAGCGGATACCGGTTCGTGCCCCGTTCCGGGAAGATCCCACATGCTGCAGAGCGGCTGGGCCTGTGAGCCATGGCCGCTGAGCCTGCGCATCTGGAGCCTGTGCTCCGCAGCGGGAGAGACCACAACAGTGAGAGGCCCGCGTACCGCAAAAAAAAAAAAAAAAAAAAATTATTAAGCATCAAGAATTATGCCAGGCAGCCTTGCATAAGCCTCGGGAATCATCCCTGAGAGGTGTCTGCCCTCACTGGAGCTCACAGTATAGACGAGAAGACATATAATAAGCAAGGAAACAAAAAACAAGCAAAATACATTTTAATAGTAATAAGGGAAATAAATGGATGACATGACAGGCAGGAATTGGGGAGGGGGTGGTTGAGATAAGACAACTTCGGATGACTAGCATGAGCTGAGACCTTGATGCTGAGGAGCTGGCGAGCTGGGGAAGTGCATTCCAGACAGAGGGCTCACGTTAGTTACGGCGGGTGTGTTTGGAAAAGTTGCTGCCGTGGTCCGCCAGACCAAGGAGTCACCTGCGTACACAGTGCTGAATGGGCACGGTATATTTATTACACTCTACAATAACGGAAGTAATCTACTTTCCACTGAAGTTCATTTACACAGTTCAAAGTGCCAGCCACAGTCTACGATCCTACATTCTGCAGTGTTTACAACAGAGACATGCCAGGCTTTCACATATATATCCATAGTAACTAAAATGTATCTCATCCAGGAAGAAAGTGCTCTTCTCTTCCTGCCCTAGTGGGTTCGGAGAGACACTCCAATGAGGATTCTGGTATTTTGAGATTCACTGGAGCTGATAACATCCATACTATTGTGTGCATTTCTGACTGACAACCCAAGAAGGTACAGATTGTCGCGAGAAAAAAGCACCTTAAAATGTCAAAAGAAAGATCAGGGGGTTGAAGGAAAATAGATTAGAAAGTTAAGCCTCTATGGAAAGGAGAGAAATGAAAATGTTAACTAAAGCTTACCTCTGAGTGGCAGGATTATGGGTGACTTTAACGGACTTCTTTCTGTATTTTCTACAGTAAACATGTATTTTGTAGTAGAAGAAAAAACTATGAAAGGTGTTGTTTTTATTTTATTTTTAATTTTTTTAATTTTTTATTTTTTAAAGGGAACTTTGTTTTTTATTTATTTAGTTATTTAGTTAGTTACTTAGTTGGTTAGTTATGGCTGTGTTGGGTCTTCACTACTGTGCAAGCTTTCTCTAGTTGTGGCGAGCAGGGGCTACTCTTCATTGCGGTGCACGGGCTACTCATTGTGGTGGCTTCTCTTGTTGCGGAGCACGGGCTCTAGGCACACGGGCTTCAGTAGCTGTGGCATGAGGGCTCAGTAGTTGTGGCTCACGGGCTCTAGAGCGCAGGCTCAGTAGTTGTGGCACACGGGCTTAGCTGCTCCATGGCATGTGGGATCTTCCCAGACCAGAGCTCAAACCTGTGTCCCCTGCATTGGCAGGCAGAATCTTAACCACTGCCCCACCAGGGAAGCCCGAAAGGTGTTGTTTTTATAAAGGTCCTTCAAATTCTGAAATCAGAGAATTGTTGAAATCTAAAACTGGGATAGGCTATGATGTGGAGATTGTGAAATCAGGGCCCATAATGTACCCAAGGGAAGCAGGCTGAGTGGTGAGCATTCAGGGTGAAGCCCTGTACTGGTGAGGCCCTGGGGAAGGGGCTGCAGAAGAGTGGGGCCAGAGGACAGGAGGTGGGTAGGCAGTCCCTCTCAGCTCTAGCCATTCCTGCCACGGAGGAATTGGACACGGAATTGACTCTCCAAGAGAAGCCGAACGGATCTCTTAAACAGTAAATGTAGGCTTCCATGTCGAATGTTGAAGAAAAATACCATACGGGGCAGAGAAAGCATGTCTATAACACTCTGACGTCTTGTGCTGCCAGTTTGCAGCCTCTGTTTCAGTGCTTTCTTTTAGTTGAGCCTACCTCCTGCCCTGTGCAGAAACCTCTTCTGTTAGAAGACCAAGGTGAAAAGAAAGCTCTCACCTTCTCCCATCTGGGGCCCAGAAGCATATGGAACACCCTGATCCTCATAATCCTTGTTCTGAGGAAATATTAATGATTTAATCTCCCAAGCTCACTCTCTCTCCTCTGCAGCCACACCAGTGAGATTCACAGGTAAGACCCAGAGAAGTCTGGGCTGGAGCAGAACGCATCCTGACTCAGTTTTGTCACAAAAAAAGAGGCCAGCCTCAGCCCCCTCCACAGAAATAGGCAGTAGAATTCCCAGCCATGGGCGAGGTGACGGCAGAGGAGGTGGAGAAGTTCCTGGACTCCAATGTCGGCTTTGCGAAGAAGTACTACAACCTCCGCTATCGGGCCAAGGTCATCTCGGACCTCCTGGGGCCCAGGGAGGCAGCCGTGGACTTCAGCAACTACCACTCGCTGAGCAGCGTGGAGGAGAGTGAAATCATCTTCGACCTCCTGCGGGACTTTCAGGAGAATTTGCAGGCCGAGAAATGCATCTTCAACGTCATGAAGAAGCTGTGTTTCCTCCTGCAGGCAGACCGCATGAGCCTGTTCATGTACAGGGCCCGAAATGGCATTGCTGAGCTGGCCACCCGGCTCTTCAATGTCCACAAGGATGCTGTCCTCGAGGAGTGCCTGGTGGTGCCCGACTCAGAGATCGTGTTCCCCCTGGACATGGGAGTGGTGGGCCACGTCGCGCTCTCTAAAAAGATCGTGAACGTCCCCAACACAGAGGAGGTAACCTCTTCCCCGTGAGAGGGAGGGCAGGGAGGCATTATTCCATGGGGTTCTGGGGTGCAAGTGGGATGGGGAGCTGCTAGCCAACAAGACTGGGCTGGTGACAACTTGGCACTTTTCTTTCTTTTTTTTACTTGTTTACTGATAACTTTCTATTTTGAAAAAAATAATCAAATTTAGAAGAGTTCAAAAATAGTACCAAGAAATGTATACCTTTCATCCAAATTCACCAACTGTTCACAACTTACCACATTTGCTTTATGTCTCCATTTTTTCCCGACCCATTCGGGAGTCAACATATCCTTTTAATCACAGGTACTTGGCTGTGTATTTCCAGAACAAGGACATTTCTATTATATCCAAAGCACAATGATCAAATTCAGGAAGTGTGACACTGATACAATACTATTATCTAATAAACAGTCCGTATTCAGTTTTTGCCAATCATCTCAATGATACCCACATAGCACTGTCTCTAAATAGTCTCCTCCAATCTGAAACAGTTTCTTGATCTATCTTTGTTTTCCATGATGCTTATGTTTTTGAAGGGTGCGGGCCGACTATTCTGGAGAAATGTCCCTCCATTTGGGCTTGTCTGAAGTGTCTTCATGTTTAGATTCAGGCTATGCATTTCTGGCAGGTATATCATAGAGGGGATGTTGTGTTTTTCTTCATGCTTTGCATCGAGGGATATAGGATGGCAGTCTGTCTCATCATGGAAACGTCAAGTTGACCACTTGGTTAAGCACTTGGCTCTGTCTTCTAAGAGTCCAGTGTTCGGTGGGATTCTCCTGGCAGCTCTGACAAAGACTTCTTTGATCACTGAGAGCAAATCACTTAATGCAGTTCTCCCCATAGCCCTCTGCCAGGGTCAATTCCTACTCATCCTTCAGATCTCAGCTTAAATTCACTTCCTCAGGGAGACCCTCCCAGGTCCCTTTGTTAGTTTCCTTCCTAAAACTATCTATCACAATAAACCCTGGAGGCCAGGGACCATGCCTGCCTTATTCTTCACTTTATCCCAGGACCCAGCAAATATCTGGGACAAAGCAGATGCTCAGTAAACACTTGGCGAAGAGACTCACAATCAAGTAATTATGCAATAATCCCTTTAACACCTGGGCCTTTGTGGGAAATGGTTTTCTCTGAAGCACACTGGGCTGGATCTCCCATGGGGCTCATCTCTCCTTGACCCTCCAGGGGTAAGGGTAAATGTTCTGCACCCAGGGGGCTTCCCTGAGGACTCATCCAACTGGATTGGAGTCTGTTTTCCCTTCGATTCTCTCTAGACTTTAACTGTAGCCAACGTGGGTTGTCACAGTCTTATAACTGATTATCCCTGTTTTACAGATGATGAAACTGAAATCCAGAAAAGTTAAGTAACTTTTTCTCCGAGTCACAGAGAGAGAAAGTGGCAGAGCAGGGATTTGAATTCAGGCACTCTGGCTGGTGCCCTCACCCTTCACTGCTTTGCTGTTCTATACCTCCTCATTATCTAAAATACGAGGGCGTTAAACAAAGTGCCGTTTACAACAGGTCATTTCAAATTGCATGGCAGAAAGTTAAGATGTTAAGCTTTGAGGTCAGATCTGGGTGCGTATCAAGACTCAGCCACTTTCTAAGAACATGGCCTTGGCAAATTGTTTAGCCTGTTTGGGCTCACTTCCTAATTTATAAAACGGAGGGAGAAACCTAGTTTCTCTAAGTGTTGTTGTAGGATCAAATGAGGGAATTATTCCTCATCTAGCAAAGTTCTTGGCACATAGTAATGGCTTTTACTGGCAGCTCGTCCTCCTTGTTAATATTATTACTATTTTGTTGTTGCTGTTAAGGGTCTATTTACTCTAAGGGATGAATGCTGTACCAGGTCTGCGTGGGATTTGGAGAAGAATCCAGTCCTGCCCTTCTGGAGCTTTCAGTTTAGATTCTATTTGTGGGGAAAACAGAGAACAGAGGTGCCGAAAGCTTCTATGGACTCTGGTGTTGAGGGATTGAGGATTTAGGAAGGTTCTCTAATTCTGAAATAGCCCTAAGAGTTTGCTGAGCCCTGCGCTAAGGAACAGCTTGCTGTTTCCTGTTCAGCCCTGAAGTTCACTCTGGACGTGATGGCTGTGCTTCCCCAGAAGATTTCTGGACATGCAGCCCCCTTGGTGGGTGCCCTCAGGCTTGGAATGAAGTCAGTCCAGGTCAGCAAGCCTGTGTCCTCCACACGTGCATGTGTTCTTCCTTGAGATATCGTACTTTATTTGGGCCTTTGGATAGAAACTGGGAGTTGGATGGAGAAGAGGCAGGAACATGGTGTAGACTGGGGTCTGGGTCATCCCTGAACCACCAACAAGTGATACTCTTAGCCTTTAGCTCCACCCCCGCCCTCCAAAACCTGGGACATGCTTACAATCACTGAATTTTAAAAATGTGAAACCATGAACGGAGTTTCCCAGGGTTGGAATGTGGCTCCCATGCCCTAGCACATTCCTACTTATCCTTGGGATCTCCTCAGGGAGACTTGTCATTAGGGCTGCCAGATAAAATATAATATGCCCAGTTAAATTTGAATTTTAGATAAGCAAAGAGTACTATTTCAGTATGTGTTTTGTGCCGTCTCAAACTGCCAATAATCAATGTTGTGGTTGGACAAGGCCTTGTGGTTCTTATGATGAATGCAAGATACCCTTCAGCACTAACCATCAGGAAACTTTGAAAAAATAAAGGTTTATTACTTACAAGACCTGGAAATTACATAGCACACCTGGGGCCACACAGGGAGGTCTCAGGTAGAGTGGGGTCCAGCCTAGGGTTTTTCTTTTTCTTTTGCGGTACGCGGGCCTCTCACTGTTGTGGCCTCTCCCATTGCGGAGCACAGGCTCCGGACGCGCAGGCTCAGCGGCCATGGCTCACGGACCCAGCCGCTCCGTGGCATGTGGGATCTTCCCGGACCGGGGCATGAACCCTTGTCCCCTGCATCAGCAGGCGGACTCTCAACCACTGCGCCACCAGGGAAGCCTAAGGTTTTTATGGCGGTCGAGGGTAGGGGCATAGGCTTCCACAGGCTCACTTTTTATTAGTTAATTTAAAACATAAGAGCAGAAATTTAAATCATGGTAAGAGAAATTAGAAAACAAAAAGTGGCCCCAAATGATCAGTTATTGAGATCAACCAAGATCTTCAAAACAAAGGAGCCTCAGTGGGAGGAGGTAGCCTGGCTCTTTATCTGTGTGTGGCTGACAGCAGCAGTGTGTTTATTTGAGATAGCCAAATAGCCATCTTTGAGGTGGATGTCTCAGCAATGAAAGCCTAAGTCATGCACTTAAATTACAAAAGTGAAAACAAACAAAAAACTACAAAAAGTGTCAAGCTCACACTACCGTACACCCTCTGCAATATTTACGATATACTAAAAAATTACTTACCTGAAATTCAAATTGAATTAGTCATCCTGTGTTTATCTGCTAAATCTGGCAACCCTACTTGCCATTCAGTATTTGTTTATTTATTCTTTACCCTTTCTCCTTAGGAAAGCCCATAAGGCCTGTTTGTTCCTGTGCGTCTTATTTACCACTGGTGCCCAGACCTAGTCCAGTGCCTGGGACAGAGTGGGTACTCATTACAGTTTATTTATTGAGTGAATGAATAAATGATGGCCCTGTCCCAGTGATATTGTGATTTATAAAAAGAAATATTTATTTGGTCTTTGTCCTGGTTCCTGGCACAGAACTGATCCTTGTAATTTCCTGAGTGTTAGAACCACCTGACACCGAGCTCCTAAATCCCTTGGAATTTCCTAGGTGGTCAGTGGTCTTTTGTTCTAATGTGGGGACTCTTGGTGGGCTCCTGGATGGGGGCCGGTCATGAGAAAGATAAAGGCGTGATTAGACACTTGGAACTTTTAGCCCATCCCCTATTCTCTTAAGAGGGGAGAGGGGCTGGAAATGGAGTTAATAATCTATCATGCCTTTGTGATGAAACAGCCATAAACATCCGTAAAAGTACAGGGTTCACAGAGCTTCTGGATTGGTGAACACACGCATGTGCTGGGAGGGTGGCGCATACCCCAACTCCAGGGGGACAGAAGCTCCTGCACACAGGACCCTTCTGGATTTCACCTTATGTGTCTCTTCATCGGACTGTTCACCTCTACCCTTATTATACAATAAACCTGTAAATGCAAATACTTCCCTGAGATCTACGAGCTGTTCTAGCAAGTTATCAAACCCAAGGAGGAACCTCGATTTATAGTCAGGCAGGCAGAAGTATAGATGGCAACCTGTGACTTGTATTTGGTATCTGAAGTGGGGGCAGTCTTCTGAGACTGAACCCTTTCACTGGTAGGTTCTGATTCTCCAGGTGAACAGCGTCAGAACTGAACTGAATTGTTGGATACCCAACTAGTGTCAGAGAATTGGCCAGTGTGGGAAAAAACACCTACGCATCTAGTTTGAGAAGTGTTGTGAGCGTGGCAGTAGTGTGAGAGTAAAGGAGAACAATGAGCTTTTTCTAGACACTGACAAATCGCACTTCTGAAGACTGAACCTGAAAACACTGCCATTTCCAGAGAATCTTACATCTGTTGTCTTGCGCTCCTTCCCTCACTGTGACACCTGGAACCCAGCATGCCAGGCCGGAAAGAAACCTCGAGGAGGACCTGGTCCAACACTCCAATTTTACCAAAAGGAAAATTGAGGCTCAGAGAGGTTTCTGCTACTGACAGTTTACTGACTGGCTCATGAAGCCACTCAGAGAACAAGTCCCTCCCTCCTGGGGCCCCAGGACATCACCCATCTGGTGGGGGCCTCCTTCACACTATGGTTTGAATTGTGAGTGCATGTTTTACATGATGTCCCACTGTACAGTGATAACCCATTGATAACTCACCTTTCTTACTGATCTTGGCATATCCAACGCCTCTCACAGAGCCAGTGCTCAGTAAATATAAGGAAATGAATGAATCAATCCAGGAATGAATCAATCAGCGTATCAATGAACAAATTAATGAATGAATGCAGTGGCTGTGCCATTTACCAGCAGGAGAATAATTGTCTATAAAAACAGGGAAGGAGAGAATTCTGTGTGACAGGGCAGATGTGAGAGTTAATGAATTGTCTGGCTCTGGGCCAAGTACATCATTATTATCCAATAAATAGATGTCATCATGGGATGCAACAGAGCTTGGCACTGCGAATGTCTGAAAAGAGGAACTGGGGTTTCCAGGAATGAGAAGCAGTCTTGCATTACATTGGAATAAAATCTAAGCTCTTTACAGTGGCCTCCAAGGCCCTGTCAGATAAGGCCTCTGCCCATCTCTCTGACTTCCTTACCCTCCAATCTCCCTCACTACACTGGTGTTCTTCCTGTTTTTCAGATCAGCCAACTCACTGCCCCCTCCCGGCCTTTGCATTCTCTGTGGTCTCTGCTTGGAATGCATTTCACCTGCCTGGCTCCTCTGAGCCTTCAGCTCTCCGCTTACCTCTTGGAGAAGCGTCCCTACCCACCATGACTGACCAAAGCAGCTTCAATCTGCCACCACTTCCATCACTGTCTATAGCATCATCCAGTTTCTCTCCTTCAAAGCAGCTGTTTACTTGCTTTTTGTCTGCCCACCCCATTTGAATGGAAGCTTCTCTAGGGAACATCCACCCCTCTTGTTCACTGCCTACCCTGAGGGTCTAGAACAGTGCCTAGCATACAATAGAAGGCACTCTGTTAATGCTAACTGAATGAATGAACAACTTTGGGCTTTCCTTAGCTCGACTTCTGATTCCTGGGCTTTAAAATGAACAGTTTGAGCTAAATTGTTTCTAAGGCCCCTCCGTCTCTGATAAGCTGAGGTTCTATGACACGGTTGTTTAGAACACTGTATATGCTGAAAATATAAGGATGACAATGACTATGCAAACACCAGTCAGTTGGCAGCTGTACTATTTGTGAGAAAGTTCCAGGGCCGAGAACTCAGTGGGAGAGAAGGTACTGGTGGATTTAGTAGTATCTGCCTCAGATGAGGGTAAGGCCCAAGTACTGTTTTCCTTGACGGAAGTGAATATTGCAAGACTGAACTGACTTCATGAAATGAATCTGAGCATGCCCCACTCAGGCCTGTGTTTAGGGATTCATCAGTGTCCTTAGAGAGCGTCGTGGAAAACCCCTGTGGCTAATGCCTCTTTAGAGATTTTGCTTAATCCTTGAACACTAATTCAAGTAGAGCACTACAGGCTTCTCTTAATTCCTTTACCCTTCACCTGGTTTGAGACAGCTTCCTTGACAATAGTGCCTTGTTTATTTAACCCCACTCCAACCGGAAGAAATTAACAGAGGCAGAGCACCACACTCTGAACTTCTACATCGTGGAAAAAACACCGCACACCCGGTTCTAGCAAAGCTCTGTGAATTGGCTCTATGAAATACATTTCCCTTCTCAGAACAGCATGAACTGTACATGTCTGGGCTGGCTTGTGTCCAAGCAATGCTGACCGTTGGGAAACCTCACAGTGCTACCAGGAAACAGAAAGGTGGATTCTTTGGGATTTAAGACAATTCGGGTTCTGTCTCCCCTTTCTGACCACCTGGACTGCAACGCCCTGTACTGGCCTCCATATTTGCCTTCAGGGTGAGGTGTGGGAGGTGTGTGCTCCTCTGAATTTCCACGGCTTTGAGCCAACACTTACGTCCTGCATTACTAGTACTGATTTATCTGTGTGCTGGCCTGAATCTTAGTCTTCTCTGTATCCCTAGCGCTTAGCCTAAGTCCTGACACAAAGTGGGACTTCCATTAAGATTTGTGAAATGGGGGGCTTCCCGGGTGGCTCAGTGGTTAAGAATCTTCCCGCCAATGCCGGGGACATGAGTTCGAGCCCTGGTCCGGGAAGATTCCACATGCCGCGGAGCAACTAAGCCCGTGTGCCACAACTACTGAGCCTGCGCTCTAGAGCCCGCGAGCCACAACTACTGAGCCCACGTGTTACAACTACTGAGCCCGCGAGCCACAACTACCAAGCCACCGCAATGAGAAGCCCACGCACCGCAACAAAGAGTAGCCCCCGCTCACAACTAGAGAAAGGCCGCGCGCAGCAACGAAGACCCAATGCAGCCAAGAAAAGAAAAAAAAAAAGATTTGTGAAATGGGGATATCCATTGGACTGGCTGTGTGGTGCTAGAACTGGATTGGAAAAAAAGCTGAAAGTAACAAACTATTTGGTTCAACCACCTAGACCCAGGTCTGCCCTTATCCAGCCTTCCCTGAAAGGCAGCAGAGCTGAGGGCAGGTTCTGGAATCACACACACAGACAAGTAGTAAGTAACGTTAACTTTCCTGAGTTTCAGTTTCCCCTGCTGTAAGATGGACTAACGGTCCCATCTCACAGGTTATCGGGAGGAATAAAGTGAGCTGATGCGGGCAAAGCGCCACACACAGTACCTGCTGGCTACTGTGATTATTATACTCACTAAGGTCTTTTCCGCGCTCAAGTTTCTACTTTGGGCTAAGCTGCCATCACCTCAGGAGAGCCTTCTCGAAACCTTCCTCCACAGATAAAGTCAACCCTCCACCCCCATCCTCGGGCCCCTACAGTGCTGTGCTCACATTTTCTCCACAGCCCTTAGTGGGTCGTATTTCAGACTTTCTTCTACTGGATTTTGGAGGCTTCCAGGGCAGAAATCATCTCTAATTGCCTTCCCCCGCTGAAGCGAAGTAGATGGAAATGTCTTCATGCTTTTGTCAACAAGAGAATGGGGAGGCCCCTTACCCTACCCCTACCATGGGCACCTGGGGCTCTGTGTTGTTTTACTGTCTTTGCTCTTCATCTGCCCACTCAGACTTGTCTCTGTCTTCCTTCAGGATGAGCATTTCTGTGACTTCGTGGACACCCTCACAGAGTATCAGACCAAGAATATCTTGGCTTCTCCCATAATGAATGGGAAGGACGTGGTGGCCATAATCATGGCTGTGAATAAAGTGGACGGGCCCCACTTCACCAAGAGAGATGAAGAGGTAAGAATGCTTTAGAAATTGCCGGGGTGGCCATGCTAGCACATTCTCCCAGCTCACAAATCCTCTGAACCTTGCTATTCGGCCTGGCCTCGGTTTCCCCATCTGTAACACAAAGAAGTTAGTAGTCTGATGCTCTGTGAGGAAGGCAGGGCAGGATAATCATTAAGATGTTGGACTTTGGAGCCAAGAACGTAGGGAAAATTGTTCTGGTTCTGCTAATATCTGTTTGACTTGGGCATGTTGCATAAATTTCTCTGAACCTCAGTTTTCTTATTTGTAAAATGGAGATGACTTTTTAGTATCTCTCATATAGAGTATCTATAGTATCTCTTGAGGTAGTTGTGATGAGCAAGTAAGATAACATATATCAGTGACTTATCACAGGGCCTGCGAACTCAATAAATAGCAGTTTTTCATGAATACACCCCTATTAACGTAGACATTCTACATTCTGTGAGTTTTGCCCTCTTATAATGCATCATTTTATGAGTCAGCTTCCATGATCCATCTGCTCAAACTGTCTCAGATGAAGCTTTGAAAATGTTCAGACTTATTTGCTGATGGTGGAAGTGGCCACAGGAGGAATTTCTCCTTCTCATCTGTTTCCCCTCATGCTGTTTGATTTTCAGATTCTTCTCAAGTACCTCAATTTTGCAAATATAATCATGAAGGTGTTCCACCTGAGTTACTTGCACAACTGTGAGACTCGGCGTGGCCAGGTAAAGGGCTTGGCTCATTGGAATGGACTGGATGTGCCCTTTTCCTGAAGCACTGATATGCTCAACTGGAAAGGCAGTGATAAAAGGGCCTGGGAACCATCATACTGTCTCTGCTCAGCACCTCTGGGGTTGATGAGGTAGTAGGTGTTTGTAAAGCTGTATCCCAGGTACATGTAAAAGTATGAGATTAGATCACTCCCTAACACCATACACAAAAACAAGCTCAAAATGGATTAAAGACCTAAATGTAAGGCCAGAAACTATCAAACTCTTAGAGGAAAACATAGGCAGGACACTCTATGACATAAATCACAGCAAGATCCTTTCTGACCCACCTCCTAGAGAAATGGAAATAAAAACAAAAATAAACAAATGGGACCTAATAAAACTTCAAAGCTTTTGCACAGCAAAGGAAACCATAAATAAGACCAAAAGACAACCCTCAGAATGGGAGAAAATATTTGCAAATGAAGCAACTGACAAAGGATTAATCTCCAAAATTTACAAGCAGCTCATGCAGCTCAATAACAAAAAAACAAACAACCCAATCCAAAAATGGGCAGAAGACCTAAACAGACATTTCTCCAAAGAAGATATACAGATTGCCAACAAACACATGAAAGAATGCTCGACATCACTAATCATTAGAGAAATGCAAATCAAAACTACAATGACGTATCACCTCACACCAGTCAGAATGGCCATCATCAAAAAATCTACAAACAATAAATGCTGGAGAGGGTGTGGAGAAAAGGGAACACTCTTGCACTGTTGGTGGGAATGTAAATTGATACAGCCACTGTGGAGAACAGTGTGGAGGTTCCTTAAAAAACTACAAATAGAACTACCATATGACCCAGCAATCCCACTACTGGGCATATACCCTGAGAAAACCATAATTCAAAGAGTCATGCACCAAAATGTTCATTGCAGCTCTATTTACAATAGCCTGGAGATGGAAACAACCTAAGTGTCCATCATCGGAAAAGACACAGACCTACTAGAGAATGGACTTGAGGATATGGGGAGGGGGAAGGGTAAGCTGTGACAAAGCGAGAGAGAAGCATGACATATATACACTACCAAACGTAAGGTAGATAGCTAGTGGGAAGCAGCCGCATAGCACAGGGAGATCAGCTCGGTGCTTTGTGATCGCCTGGAGGGGTGGGATAGGGAGGGTGGGAGGGAGGGAGACGCAAGAGGGAAGAGATATGGGAACATATGTATATATATAACTAATTCATTTTGTTGTAAAGCAGAAACTAACACACCATTGTAAAGCAATTATACTCCAATAAATATGTGGGAAAAAAAAAAAAGCTGTATCCCAGACTGATTGCATGAACAAGCTTTCAAGTCAGGCAGCTTGGATTTGAATCCCTGCTAAGCCATTTACTAGCTCTAAGAGCGAATCACTTAACCTCTCGGAGCTTCAGTCTCCCCATTTGAAAAATGGGGAAAATTATGGGATAATGTATGTAGGGCACTTGTGCTCAGCCAATGTTTGTTATTATCATTCTTATTAACAACCTAGGAGATAAAAGAAATGGGAAGAGTTGGACCCAGTAGAAGCTGCCCAGTTATTCACCTCTCCGAACCTCAGTTTCTCCATAAATAAAATGGGGACAATTATTGTATCTCTTGGTTATTGTGAGCCGCTGCTCTGTGCCTTAGAAACACTGACTATGTTTTTGTATTTTTTCAGATACTACTGTGGTCTGGGAGCAAAGTCTTTGAAGAACTTACGGACATTGAGAGGCAGTTCCACAAAGCCCTGTACACAGTCCGAGCCTTCCTCAACTGTGACAGATACTCCGTGGGGCTCTTGGACATGACCAAGCAGAAGGTGAGAAGACTTCAGGGGCAGACATTTCCAAGAACAGGTTAAATATATAGCAGGTGGAGCCCAGACTTCTATCACAAATTCAGTGCTCAGGGAAGAGTCTGCGAGGATGTGGATGGTTGTGAAAAGGTTTTCATAGGTCTTTTACACTGAGAAGAGGACTACCAACCTTTAAAGAGGAAAAGTCATTCTAGGGCACAGGGGAGTAAAAATAACCTGTATCTTCCCTAGTCTGTTGGAAAAAAATGAGTATGAGAGAAGAAGGCGTGATGAGGTGGTGAAGGTAGGTGATAAAGAAGTTTCCATGCAGGATGAAAGTCCAGAAAGAAGAAAGTTGCCAACTTCAGGAATTCTCAGAAAATGCACTCAAAGGTGGGCAGAAACCTTTCCTATGGCGTATGGAGCCCAAGGCTCAGCCAGGCAATTGAAGTGGATGCTTCTGCTTAGATCTGGTCCCTCAGAATGCTCTGGGGTCACGTTGGCTAAGGCGGCAGAGACTCAACTGGCCCCCAGTCATGTTCTTCAGCTAGCTTTTCCCAAACCAACTCTCCCATTGCTCTTTCTCTACCTGTCTCTGCCTCCTGGAGCGAATCATTTTCTGCCTTGGAGCAGAGTTCCAGAGTTATCTAGATATGTGATTTCCTCTCCCAAAGTCCCAAGATCCCCGTCGGTTTCATTTTGCGTGCTTTATCATGCTGTGTGTGGTACACAGCCCAGTGGAGACCCTCTAAGTATTTGGTCGAATGAATAAATGAATTGCAGAATCCGGGGTTGGAAAAGACCTTAGGTCTAGTCCAGAGGCTCCCAAATGTGACAGTAAATTAGAATCTTCTGAAGAACTGTTTAAAAATTGCTGGGCTAATCATCAAAAAGTCTACAAACAATAAATACTGGAGAGGGTGTGAAGAAAAGGGAACCCTCCTACACCATTGGTGGGAATGTAAATTGGTACAGCCACTATGGAGAAGAGTACGGAAGTTCCTCAGAAAACTAAAAATAAAATTACCATATGATCCAGCAAGCCCACTCCTGGGCATATATCTGGACAAAACTATAATTCAAAAAGATATATGCACCCCTATGTCCATAGCAGCAGTATTCGCAATAACCAAGACATGAAAGCAACCTAAATGTCCATTGACAGAAGAATGGATAAAGAAGATGTGGTACATATATACAATGGAATATTACTAAGCCATAAAAAAGAATGAAATAATGCCATTTGCAGCAACATGGATGGACCTAGAGATTATTATGCTAAGTGAAGTAAGTCAGACAAAGACAAATATCATATGATATCACTTATATGTGGAATCTAAAATAAAAATGACACAAATGAACTTATTTATGAAACAGAAACAGACTCACAGACTTCGAAAACAAACTTATGGGGCTTCCCTGGTGGCACGGTGGTTGAGAATCTGCCTGCCAATGCAGGGGACACGGGTTCGAGCCCTGGTCCGGGAAGATCTCATGTGCCGTGGAGCAACTGGGCCCGTGAGCCACAATTACTGAGCCTGTGCATCTGGAGCCTGCGCTCCGCAACAAGAGAGGCCGTGATAGTGAGAGGCCAGCGCACGGCGATGAAGAGTGGCCCCCGCTTGCCACAACTAGAGAAAGCCCTCGCACAGAAGCAAAGCCCCAACACAGCCAAAAGTAAATTAATTAATTAATTTAAAAAAACAACAAAAAAACAAACTTATGGTTACCAAAGGGGAAATGTGGAGAGGAGGGATAAATTAGGAGTTTGGGATTAACATATACACACTACTATATATAAAATAGATAATCAACAAGGACCTGTAGCACAGAGAAATCTACTCAATATTCTGTAATAACCTATATGGGAAAAGAATCTGAAAAAGGATTGATATATGTATATACATAATGGAATCACTTAGCTGTATACCTGAAATTAATACAACATTGTAAATCAACTATACTCCAATAGAAAATAAAAATTAAATTCAAAAAATAATAAATAGAAAATCTAACTAGACCTATAACAAATAAAGAGATCAAGTTAGTAATTTAAAGAAGACTTCCTACAAAGAAAAGCCCACAGCCACATATTTTCACGGATGAATTCCACCAAATATTCAAAGAAAAATTAATGCCAATCCTTCACAAACTCTTACAAAATAAAAGAGGATGGAACATTTCCCTACTCATTCTATGAGGCCAGTATTACCCTGATACCAAAGATATCACAAGAAAAAACCCTACAGACCAAAAACCCTACAGAATACAGATGCAAAAAATCTTCAACAAAATACTAGCAAAGTAAAACCCTGGTCACATATAAAAACCATGGTCAATTGATTTTCAACAAGGGTGGCAAGACCATTCAAAGGGGAAAGAATAGTCCTTTTAACAGATGGTGCTGGAACAACTGGATATCCACATGCTAAAGAATGAATTTGGGGTCCTACTTCACATCATATACAAAAATTAATTCAAAATGGAGCACAAACCTTAAACTATAAAATCTCTTAGAAGAAAACATAGATGTAAATCTTTGTGGCCTTGGATTAGGCAACAGTTTCTTCGATATAACATCAAAAGCACTAGTAACCAAAGGAAAACCAGATAAATTGGGCTCCATCAAAATTTAAAACATTTGTGCTTGAAAGGACACTAATGAAGAAAGTGAAAAGACAATCCATAGAATAGGAGAAAATATTTGCAAATTGTATGTCTGATAAAGGTCTAGTATGTAGAATATAAAAAGAACTCTTAAAATTAGAAGTATGGACAGACTTAGAGAACGAACTTATGGCTACCAAGGGGGAAGGGTGGGGAGAAGGGATAGTTAGGGAGTTTGAGATAGACGTGTACACACTGCTGTCTTTAAAATGGACAACCAGGTAGGTCTCTGCCGGGGACATGGGGAAAGTGAGGGGTCTGCAGGCCTGGCTGCACCAGGCTACCGTGAGGCCCACAGTGGAGGCCACGCCTGGCCCCAGGCCCCCCACATGGGAGGCAGCCCCTCTGCAGGCCTCGGCTGGCAGAGTCGGGGGGACAGAGTGGCATGAATGCCAATGTCTTTGCTGGGACCACAAAAGACCCCAGTGCCTTGGTGCTGAAGATGGGCATGGACGCAAGGGGCATCACCTCCATCAGGAGAGGTGCCGAGGCCAAGGCTGTTTTGCCCAAGAAGGAGAAGCTGAAGCTGAGGTGTAAGAGGTGGCTGTAGAGGGATGCAGTTTCAATCCCTGGTCTGGGAACTAATCCCATATGCAGCGGGGCAACTAAGCCTACGCGCTGCAAATACTGAGCCTGCGCGCTCTGTGCCACAACCAGAGAGAAGCCCGTGCACCACAACGAAGAGCCCACGTGCCGCAAGAAAGAGCCAGCGCAGCCAAAATAAAATTTAAAAAAATAAATAAAATAAAATAAAATGGATAACCAACAAGGACCTACTGTATAGCACAGGGAACTCTGCTCAACGTTAAGTGGCAGCCTGGCTGAGTCACTCTGCTGTACACCTGAAACTATCACAACATTGTTAATTGGCTATAATATAAAATAAAAAGTTAAAAAAAAATTAGGAGTATGGGATTAACAGATACGAATTACTATACGTAAAATAGATGAGCAACAAGGATTTACTGTATAGCACAGGGAACTATACTCAACATCTTGTGATAACCTATAATGGAAAAAAATATATATATAACAATCACTGCTGCACACCTGAAACTAACACAAAATTGTAAATCCACTCTACTTCAATTTTTTTTTAAGTTTGATGTTTTGCTCATGAAGGAAAAAAAAAAACCTCCTACAACTCAACAATAAAAAGATAACCCAATTTAAAAAAATAAAGTAAAATGAAATAAATAAACATTGCTGGGTTACACGATAGTCTGCCTTTTTTACATAATGTTCTGTGAACATAATTTTTATCCGTACGTGTGGATTCTTTTAAGACAACATACATACACATAACATACACACAGAAAAGAGCGCTAATTACAGGAGAATAGTTCGATGAATTACCACAGAATGAACATCCCACTGAACTACCACCAAGATCAAGAAATAGAACATAACTGACCCCTTTCCAGTAACTCCCACCCCTTCCTCCCTAAAGGTAACCACTATCTGACCTTTAAAGCCATGTTAGTTTTGCCTATCTTTGAAGTTCATATAAATGGAATCATATAAATACATACTGTTTTGCATCTGGCTTCTTTTGATCAACATTTCGGTTGTAAGATTCATTCTTATTGCTCCTCATAGCATTAGTTCATTAATTTTCATTCTTGTGGAATATTCCATTATATGAATAATCTGCAAGGTATTTATTTATTCTACTGTTGATGGACATTTGCATTTTCAAGTTTGGGCTTTTATGAATATTGCTATTATGAACACTCTAGTACATATTTTTTGGTACACAGTTGGACCCATTTCCCATTTCAGTTAGGTATTTACCTGGGAGTAGAAATTCTGGGTAATAGCTTTTTTTTTTTTTTTTTTAAATATTTATTTATTCATGGCAACGTCAGGTCTTAGTTGCAGCATGCAGGATCTTTCCTTGTGGTGCACGGGCTTCTCTCTAGTTGTGGTGCATGGGCTCCAGAGCACATGGGCTCGGTAGTTTGCGACGCACAGGCTCTCTAGTTGAGGTGCGCGGTCTCAGTAGCTGTGGCACACGGGCTTAGTTGCCCCGTGGCATGGGGGATCTCAGTTCCCTGACCAGGGATCGAACCTGCGTCCCCTGCATTGGAAGGCAGACTGTCAACCACTGGACCACCAGGGAAGTCCCTAGCTTTTTTTTTAATTGAAGTACAGTTGATGTACAATATTATATAAGTTACTGGTGTACAATATAGTGATTCACAATTGTTAAAGGTAAGAATTACCTTTAATATTACTCTTCTGGGTAATAGTTTTGATATTGCCAATCTGATTTTCAAAATTATTGTACCATTTTACCCTCCCACCAGCAATGTAGGGGGTGTCCTCACTAACACTTGGTATTGCCATCTTACTAATTTAGCCACTTTGGTGGGTGTGTGGTGTTATCTCTTTGGGTATTAACATGTGTCACCTAATGACCAGGAAGATTTATGTTTATTGACCATTTGGATACCTTTTGTGAAGTGCCTGTTCAAGTCTTTTCCCCATTTTTTAAATTCTATTGTATGTTTTTATCTTACTTATTTGTCAGAGTTCTTAACAAATTCTGGATATGGGTCCTCTGTTGAATGCAACATTGCAAATATCTTCTCCCATACTGTGCCCTCATTAACTCATGTAAGTTTTAAATTATCATGTAGCCCAATTTATCAATCTTTTCCTTTATTGGTTTTTATGCCCTATTTAAGAAATCTTTCCTGGCCCCAAGGTGATAAAGATATTCACCTATGTTAACTTCTAAAAGCCTTATTGTTTGAACTTTCACATACAGCTCTACAATCTACCTGACAATTCTAAAATGTATAGCATGAAGTAGTGTCAATATTAATTTTTCCCATACAGATATCCAATTGACCAGTACTTGAAAAGACCATCCTTCTCCCCCACTGTTCTACTGAAAAGACCATCTTTCTCTATCATACCTCTATCATCAATCAAGTGTCCATATATTGGGTCTGTTTCTGGACTCTCTATTTTGTTCCCTTGGTATATTTATCTATTCTTCTGCAATACCATACTGTCTTAATTATAGTAGCTCTATAAAATATCTTGATATGCAGTGGTAAAACACCTCTAAGTTTGTCATTATATACTAGAGTTTTTCATCATGTTTTATGTCTCTTACACTCCTTTCTGTATTTCCCACCCTTTTATATTTTTGTTTTTTAGTTTGAATATTTCTTCTGATCTATCCATGAATCTTCAGTTGTGTCTAATTGGCTGTTAAAACTATCTATTGAGTTCTTAATTTCAGGTATTTTTCAATTTTAGAATTTCCATTTCATCTTTCTTGAGGTTTCCAGTGCTCTTCTAAAATTCTCTATTCTGTATCTGATTTCTTGGACATAATCAGTTATTTTAGAGTCTGGGTCTGAGAGCTATAATATCTGTAGATATATTCTATGGCTGTCTTTCTATAGTCTGTTTTATCTCTTGATTTTTCAGTTAATCCTTATCTTGTACATGACTATTTATTTTTGTTTGAACATTAGAGACATGTATAAAACATTTTAGAGATGATTTGAAACTCTGGGCAATGTTATGTTCCTCCAAAGGGGATTTATGTTACTTCTGGCTAGAGGTTGAGATAAAGGCAGAGCATCTGACTCCAATCAGGGACTGAGCTGATTTGAAGCTGGTCTTCAGTTTTTGCAAGGGATGTTCTGTTTCTGATTCACTTTTACTCCTAGGGTATAAACCTTTAAGAAGGGCCAGCTGAAACCTGGGTTGATTTCAAGGGTCCCTCCTCCTTGGCAGGCCCTGAATTCCAGTTTTATCCCACTAACCCAGTAAGTCTGTGCAGCTTCCCAGCTGCTCCACAGCATCTTTGGTATCAGCAAGGCGATCAAGAGGAAAAGCTGAATCAGACATTAGGCTCACATCTCTGGGCTTCCCTTCTCTGTGGAATCTTGGCCCATCAAGTCCTTGCTGCCTTGCTAGCTCTATGATTCCTTCAAACAGATGTTTATATACACATATGCACACATACACATATACAGTCCAGATTTCATAATAATTCTCAGTTGGAGGACTGGTCTGAAACAAACTGGCCACCATTAATAGGAGTAGAAATCCTCTTTCTTTGTTCTTTAGTCCACATAGATTTACCTCATTCTTCTAAATAGTATGGATATACCATAATTAATTTATCCTTTCCCCTATTTCTGGGCATTTAAATCATTTCTAAATAGTCTTGCAATTAAAGACAATGCTACAATGAACAACCTTGGAGTTAAATTCCTGCACACTTGACAGAGACTATCTATAGGACAAAGCTGTGGAAGTACATTACTAAGAAAAAATTTTTATTTTGCTTTCCCAAAATTTTCCCTCTAAAGGCTAAATCATTTTATACTCTCACTCGCACTGCATGAGAATTCCATTTCTCCAAACTCCTGCCAATTTTGTATATCATAAATCTTTTTATTTTTCCTACTTAAATGGGCAAAAAATGTTATTGGTTTTTTCTAACTGTTTTTTCACTGATTACCAAGTGAGGATAAATACATTTATATGTTTATTTGTGAGTTAACTTTTTTTCTTCCGTATATTGCCCAGATTTTTCTGGGCAATATATGCCCATTTTTCCACCTTTAAAATTGAATTCTTTGTCTATTTCTTATTAAAATATAGGAGTGCTTTATCCGTGATAAAGACTATATCTCTGTCACATAGGCTGCAACGATATTTTCCCTTTCTATGGATTATATTTTAACTTTGTTTATGACATCTTTCATCATACAGAAGATTTAAATTTTCTTTTATGGCTTCTGCCTTTTGAATTTTGTTTAAAAAAGACTTCCTCAATCTTAATGTTATAGTCTGAAATAATCTGATGTGTTTTGATTAATATATCTTCATCTTTCACTCATCTTTTGAAATTATCAATATGTTATGGTATAAGGTAGGGATAAATTTTGTGCCCCCCTCATAATTCCCCATTTAAAGAACAATCTACCCTTTCTCCACTGTTTTGAAATGCCACCATTTTGATATGCCATTTTACCATATAACAGATTTCCATATACTTATGGGTTTATTATTCTGATTTTTGCCTTTAAAATAGCTCTCTAAGTGATTCTGGTGCAGTTGGGCCTTATACTGATTTTAGGGAACCTCTGGTACTAGTCCAACTGTCCATTTGATTTTTGTAAATTCTTGAATCAAGTATTTTGCCAAATATGGCTAAATCCAGCAATAAGCACTTTTATACTCCTTCAGGAAGTAGCAAATGAATTCATACAAATGAATGGTTCTTTTTTTAATCAAAAGAATTTCTGAGTAGTTAAATTCAAAAGAAATTTGGAGGTGCAAACTGAGCACTATTTTAAGGTGTTCAGTTTGAACCTTAAAGGATCTGAACACAGCTCTGAGCTGCAGTGTTCTGCCCTCTGTTTCTTTTGAACTCCCCCTCAAAAGGGAAAGTCACATTTAAGCAAGAATATCCTGACTTAGTCATCCCCAATAGATGGAACAATCTAGCAATGAGAAGTGGGCTGGGCTGCCTATAATCATTCTAAGAACCTATGCTTCTCCACCTCCCCCGACACCACCCCACCCCAGGTAGCTAAGCTCTTATCTGAAGTATTGACATTATGAAAAAAGTCAATAAAGGTCACTGAATTGTACACTTAAACTGGGTGGATCATATGGTATATGAATTATATCTCAAAAAAGCTGTTTATAAATAAAAGAGAGAGAGAGATTGAGACAGAGGAAGGCAAGCATAAACATGCCCCATATTCCACCCAACCCTTTGTTGATAACATCTGCTTCTCCTTGGGACAATCTTCAGAATCACTCAGAGTTTGACCTTGACAGTGTCAGCCCCATGTCCTTCTCCTGGTCTCCTCTAACATTTGTGTTCTCCTTTTATTACTGTTTTGGTTCTTACCCCATCTACCTTATTAAAGTTACTAAAGTTACTTGAGGGCTTAATTCTCTCCTCCATGACATAGCAGATTCCTCCAGGGCATAAACTGTGCCTTGTCCATCTCTCTCTATCTAACAGCCAGCATGTTGTGGAGCTTAGGTAAGTCCCCAGTTCACATTTTCACCCAGAATTGAATTGCTTCCTGTTGTTGGTAGTCAAGAGAAGAGCCCAACCGGGCAGAAGGGTGAGGATGTGAAATCTGAATTTCATGTGGAGTCCCTTCTGCTTGTCCCCTGGATGATATCAGAACAAACCACCATGACAAACATGTTCAGACAAGAGAGAGAGGTCAAGAAGCATCCTGCCCACAATAACCCAGAGCTAGTGATCACGGTCCCTAAATACCAGCAGATAAATGAACAGAGAGGCACTGGAGGACAGAGGCCTCCTCCGCCAGGCCCAGATTTGGCCCAACACAAGCTGTGCAGCTGCGTGTGCGGTAGGAAAACCAGCGGAGAAGTAGCAAGGGAGCGCCTGCATGGCTTCCCAGGTTCTTCTCCTGGGGCTGTGTGACCATGCAGAGCCTTTGCCAACCCTTTTCTCTCGTCTCTCTGCCCCTGTCTTTGCCAGTTGTCTTACAGGTGTCATCCTTTCCTGTTGGAGCCCAGATATGGGTCTATCCATCCATATTTGGCACCATTGTTTGTCCTTTCTTTCTTATCTGGAAAAAAAATTTTTTCCCTATTACAAAAGCCATAAATTTTATTAGGGAATAATTGCTAAATAAAGTATAATCTCATTCCAATCCCCCAGAGAAAACCAGTTGTTAGTGCTTTGTTGTGAATTCTTTGACAGCATTTTCTATATAAACACTGGGGTCACATGATTTATCTATTTTTGTCAGCTCACATTTTTTACTCATCAGTGTATCGTGGACATCTTTTTAATCAATACCTACACAACTGTAACATCATTGTTACTAGACGTACCATAATTGATTTAATAAGTCCCCTCCTATTGGACACTTAGGTTTTTTCTGATTTTTCACTGCTATAAATGATACTGCAAGAAACATTGTTCCAGCTAAATGTTTGCTCACATGTTTAGCATGTATTAATACTTAAGGTAAATTTCTTAGCCATAGAGTCCCCATTTTCCCTCTCATGTCCCACAGCACAGGGAGTATGAGGGTGGTCCAACCTAACTCCCATTTCTTGGTTATTGATTAGATAGATCCAGTTCTTTTTTTTTTTCATTTTTATTTATTTTTTGGCTGCGTTAGATCTTTGTTGCTGCACGCAGGCTTTCTCTAGTTGTAGCGAGTGGGGGCTACTCTTCGCTGCAGTGCATGGGCTTCTCATAGCAGTGGCTTCTCTTGTTGTGAAGCACGGGCTCTAGGCACATGGGCTTCAGTAGTTGTGGCTCGCAGGCTCCAGAGCGCAGGCTCAGTAGTTGTGGTGCAGGGGCTTAGTTGCTCCACGGCATGTGGGATCTTCCCAGACCAGGGATAGAACCTGTGTCCCCTGCATTGGCAGGCAGATTCTTAACCACTGCACCACCAGGGAAGTCCCTAGACAGATCCAGTTCTGATGATATTGATATATCTCAAAGCACAGACATGACTGACATTCTCCAACTCGAGTGAATCTTGTAGCCCTTTCAACCTTTGGTTTCACTGAGCTCTGCCCATCTTCCAGATTTCAGTGATAGATGACTCATACAGGTAGTCTTTTTTTCTTAATCTTTTTCTGATCTACTTTCAAGACACATAATTATTGTTTTTCTTATTCCTAGGAATTTTTTGACGTGTGGCCAGTCCTGATGGGTGAGGCTCCACCCTACTCTGGTCCCAGGACTCCAGATGGAAGGGTAGGTCTCTCTCTAGCCTGTCCAATATGATCAAATGTTTAATGAAATGCAAACGAGTAAGGCACTGTAGGCCCTGCTGAAGTGTCTTTACCACTTCAGTATTTATCTTCTCTGGGTTGGGTTGTCTCCCTTGAAATTATGATAACTCCTCACAATTGCTCAAGCCCTGTAATTTGCAAGGTATTTTAATATCTCACTGGAGTTTCACAATAACCCGGTGGGACTGACAAAGGAGGAATAAATATGCTCATTCCATAGATGAGGAAAGAACTCCAGAAAGATCAAGCAACCTGCTCAAGGATCCACCCAGCAGGAAAACTGTAGACAATTAAAGCTACAAATAACCTTAAAATCTAATCTAAAATGTACAAATTGATAGCCAGAAGTCAATTCCAGCCAATAGGTAAATATGTTTGGCTACATACGTTTTTTTAGTTTTTCTTTGTTTTCACCTTAAAACAGTTTTGAATTGGCAGCTTAGCACTTAAAAATCAAGGTATTTCTGATAAACATCTAGATTCTCAGCTTCTTTTCAAAAGGTGGCAGATCAGTCAAAACTGGACCCACAGTCCTGCAGGGTAAGTTTGATTGGAGCTGAGTAGCGGCCACCTCCTTGCAATGTGTGGCCTGAACTCTCTAGTTTGCACAGTGCCCCCGACTCCCTCTTGTACACCCCTGGCCTCCTCCTCTCATTTATGTTTCTATCAGGTCTCTCTTGGCACTTCAGTTTGTGACCTCTGGTTTCCTACTATTGCTACATTTTAAAGATGAGGCACAAACGCTTTAGAGAAGCTGAAATGAAACGTGTGGGGATGTAACGATGCAGCAGGGTAAACAGACCTGGCACTTAAATGGCCTATAGAAGCTGTAGAATGACAGAATGACTTTAGCTGAGGCCACATACAATAGGTAAGCAGCAGAGTCGTGTCCTGAATTGAGTTTTAGTCCAGCGTTCTTTCCACAAAACCTTCCAGCCTGTCTGAAATGGTATGTCAATTTCTGCTAGGAGGCCTGATTCCCCCCAGCCAACACTAACCCTACCCAAAATAAAGATAAAGGACAGCGTGTGTATGTGTCTGTGTCCATGTGTGTGTGTGTGTGTGTGTGTGTGTGTGTGTGTGTGTGTGTGTGTGACAGACTTTATTTAATCTTAATTCAAACTCTAGGGATTTAGAATTAACACCCTGGCCTGTGAGCTTCATATACACACCAGAAAAGATTTCAACCTTGGAATCTAAACTGTCTGTTCTACTTTACCCAAAATGACCTTTATAACCTGGCATTGTCCAGTTTCAAACTACTCTTTTGCCCACACAATTTCATGATTTCATTTGGGAAGACTGAGTCTTCAAGGCTTACATCATGTGCTGCTGTCAGAAAGCTATTTGGGGACGTTTTTCCTTTTTAAGTACAGCTTTTTGTGTTGGCATAGCTGAGATGTTACTACTGAGCTTTTCATCTAATTCACATATGAGCTGGACTTGTTCCTAAAATTTAGAATTCTAGGAACTATATAGAAGAGCGATTACCATAGCTTTCAGACACCACCAACTTCAATTAATTTCAGTTTCCCAGGCTGCTTTAATATTCAGCTCTCTGAGTTGAGCCCTGAGGTCAGAGGTCACCTCCAATTCCAGGACAGCCAGAGAGCTATCAGGCTCTAACTTATCCTTTTGCCTACTAACATCACTCTCACACTTTATCTGCCACATTCACATTAGAAATACAATCTTCATCTGGATTTTGACCAATTAACCTCCCCAAATCTTGGTTCTGAAGTTCCTCCAAAGCAACTATACCTCACTTCATCTCCTCTTAAAAATAAAGCGTTGTGTGTGTTTTTTGATTATGAAAAAGGCTAAGTAGACTTCATGGGAAAAAAAAATAGCACTTCTTTTAAAACCGGTATATTTCCATGCATGATGATTTGGCTCTCGCTGTATGTGGCTCTTTCAAAGACCCTGTGTTACAGCGTCAGCTGCTTAGGTGCAAGGTGACAAAGGCACTCATTGATGGCTTGGTTTTGACTTTCCGAAGGCTGGTGAATTCCTACATGAATATGGCCTTGAAAGCAACTTGGCTGAGCTACAGTGTGTGGAAAAATTTCTGTTTACCTAAAGCACACTGAACTTTTTGTTGCTTTCTGTGAAAGCAAAATTGATTCTCCTGTGGGTTTAAAAGAAAAAAAGTCCATTTCTCACCTTTCTAAAAGAATCTCATGGAGACCCCTGGGTAGGGCAGTTTACCAGGCCTAGGGAGACAGCAGCTTCCCTGGGAGAGCAGTGAACAGCCCAGGCCCAAGGACAGATGGTCCTGAAGCAAGAAGGCCATCTCCCCCTCCCAGAAGGAAACAGCTCTACCAAAGTCCCAGCAGATAACGGGGCCACCTTTGATTTCTAGAACCGCCCATAGGATATGACCTGTTTTAAAATGTTCTTACCGCAATGTATTTATATTTATTGAAAAAGTAATACATGAGCACAGAGAACAGCTCACACCATACAAAAGAGCACAGCACAGAAATCCAGCCTGCCCTGAGACAGCCACTGTGCCATTGTGAGCGGTCTACCTTTCCCAAATGTCCATGGACATTCCTGGGTGTGTGTATGTATGTGTATGTGTGTGTGTGTGTGTGTGTGTGTGTGTGTGTGTGTGTGTGTGTATACATATTCCACCACCACTACCCTTGACAAGTGTGATGATTCTATTTTGTGCCTTACTTTTCCCACTTGAGTATATTTTGTCATCTTTCCCTATCAGCACAGATACAGCTATTCGCTCTGGAGACATGCAAAGTATCCACTATGCGCAGGAACTCAGTTTGCTTAACCATCTCCAAGTGATAGATATCCGCTATCTCCAGACTTTTTAAAGCAGTCTGGTTGAAAGCCCTAGATGGGGAAAACAATGCTGTTACCTACATTTGGGAATATATCGATAGGATTTATTAGCAGAATTACTGGGTCAAAGAATATGTGCATTTTAATCTATGAGAGACTATCTATCTATGCTAACTCTCCAACCATAGTCTTAGAATCATAGCTGGAAGGAGCTTTAGGGATTCCCTAATTCAGTTTTTTAAATTCCCAGATTATCTTTAGAACCCAAGGCTCCCACAGTGGCTGCCTGGGCCAGGGGTGAATGGGGGCAGAGGAGGACAGGACAGGGAGTGAGGGAAAACCAGGAGAGATGCAGGATCTCCATGTACCCAACTCTGCTTCCATTAGGGCGGCATTACCTTCCTCTGCTTTATAGTATTAGGGCCCATGCTTTGTTAGGGGAAAAGGTTCTGCTACTTGACACCAACAAAAAACAAACACCACCGATTTTACAGCTGGGGAAACTGAGGCCCAGAAAGGACACATAGTGGAACCAAGACCAGAGCCTGAGTCTTTGCACTCTAGATCTATTCCTAACTCCATTTCATCGCGCTGTTGGGTTCACCTGGTCTTCCCTTGGATGCTCCCTACTGCAGGGAGCTCATACCTACCCTGGAGCAGCCAGTGCCATGGGAGCCGCTCTAGAAGAGTTCAATCACTGTAGCTGCTTCCAATGGTGGGCGTTGAGGAGCAGAGCCTCTCTCTCCCTCGTGAGCCTGAAGAGGGTCACGACTGCCCATCAACTAGACACCCTTGACTAGATGAGGAATTTCCCTTTGTGGAGGTTCTGAGTCAAGAGGCCTTGATGGGGCCCAGGTATCAACATTTAAATCTCTAGGGCAATATTTCTCAAAATAACCTGTAGTAGAGGCACAATTTTTTTTTAATTTCCAATTTATCTTGGACTGATACTTTTCAAGATATGATAAAAATCTATTATGCAAAAAGTAAAAAATTTAAAAGACATACAAAACTTGTCTTTTTTAAATTATCAGTTTCAACAGACCTAACCTAACTCAGTCAAATTGCTGTAAAAGTTTCTAAACACTGACTGTCAATTTCTGTTTTTATCTCATCATGGAATAGTGACAAATAGTTTGCAGCCTGGTACCAGTCCAGGGACCACACTTTGAGTAGCCCCCTTTCTAGGTGAGAGTGCTACAGAGAGAAAAACACTATTTTAAGCTATTAACCTTAAGTGACAGTAGAAAGAGCTCTGAGCACAGGAGTCAGGGGCCAAGGTTCTGGTCCCGGCTTACTGTCTTACTATAAATGAGGCCTTTCCTCTCTCTGGGTCTCAGTTTTCCTATTTGTAAAATGATTATTACTAACCTGCCCATCACGTTCCAATAAGGTAATGGATTTTTCCCTGGAGAGCTAGGGAAAAGGAATCACCTGCCAGCATCCAACCCCATGTTAGGAAGTCATGGAATTGAACAGGTCTAATTTAAGAGAATAGGGGTTTTAATGGTGTAAGGAGGTGGGAGGGATGGAAGAGGTGGAATGTGAGTTGGGAAGCCTGAGGGATGATTGGGAAGGCAAGTCTGCAAGAGCTGACGCAGCAAAGAGCAGCTGAGTGGAGGAGTGAAGGAGAAAGGGGACCGTGACCATGGAGCTCACCCCACATGGAAGATGGCTGCGTTGATGATGATGCTAAATGGGACAGAAGCCTCCTTCCACCTCCCTCTCTCACTAGACTCCACCAGCAATCTTTATCTCTTTTTCCTTGTATTGAACCCCCAGATTCCCTTGGAACGCTTCCTATGTCTCTTCCCAGCCCCAGATCCCAGCCCCTGCCTGGCCACTGTGAGCTGGTTCCAAGGAGGAGCACACTGAACCCTGAGAGTCAGCTGAGGACAGTGAGCTCCAGGGGCACCGGGACACGCCCTTAGAAGGTCAGGCTGGTGCTTCTGGGAAACCACAGGGCACAGGGTAAAGAACAAAGCCTTTCTCAAGAACACACTCCTGCTGAAGCACTGTCTCAGGCTCTCTCTTTTGCCTAGGAAATCAACTTTTACAAGGTCATTGACTACATCCTGCACGGCAAAGAAGACATCAAAGTCATCCCGTAAGTCTCTTCTCAAAACATGTAGAATTGCAGGCACATTATCAGTGTCCAGAAGATACTCATTCCAAGATCGACACTAACCAAACCCAAGAAGGCCACACACTCTGTTCGAGGCAGGGAGAGCAGTAAGGAGGCAGTGTGGAAGGGTGGAAAGACCATGCAGTTTGGAAAATGAGGCTGGATTCTGACTCAGCTGCTGTGAGTTCAAGTCCCAAGTCCAGTGTCAATAAGTGGCCTGGGGACTTCCCTGGTGGTGCAGTGGTTAGGAATCTGCCTGCCAGTACAGGGGACATGGGTGTGAGCCCTGGCCTGGGAAGATCCCACATGCCACGGAGCAACTAAGCCCATGTGCCACAACTACTGAGCCTGTGCCCTAGAGCCCACGAGTCACAACTATTGAGCCCACATGCCAGCAACTGCTGAAGCCTGCATGCCTAGAGCCCATGCTCTGCAGCAAGAGAAGCCACCACAATGAGAAGCCCGTGCACCGCAATGAAGAGTAGCCCATGCTCATAGCAACTACAGAAAGCCTGAACACAGCAACGAAGACCCAACGCAGCCATAAATAAATAAATAAATAAATAAATAAATAAATAAATAAATAAATAAATTTATTTAAAAATAAATAAATAAGTGGCCGGTTTGGGCCTCTCTATAGAATGAGGCCATGGTGTCCGATCACGGCTTTTCAATGATTTTCTATGGAGGCACATCTGGGGCCTAATGCAGAGGGTGAGACAAAGGCAGGAAGTTGGCAAAGAAAGTGACTCAGCCCCCAAGCAAAGCTTATTCTCTCTTTTTTTTTAAAATATTTTTTTATTTATTTAGGCTGCCACAGGTCTTAGCTGTGCCACGCAGGATCTTTAGCTGCAGCGTTCGAGCTCTTAGTTGCGGCATGCATGCGGAATCTAGTTCCCTGACCAGGGGTCGAACCCGGGGCCCCTGCATTGGGAGCGCATAGTCTTATCCACTGGACCACCAAGGAAGTCCCAGAAAGCTTATTCTCTAATGTCTTCTTATATGACCTAGGAGGATAATGAAAAGGCAAGAACTCCCAGAGGGTGAGGCCTCCAACCTACCTGCGGGTGGTGGAGGCTCAAAGGCCATTTTAAGATTTCAACAGTCAAGAACGTTTTTAGTATCAGCTTGTACTTTTTGATCAGTAGAGCACTCTCCAAAACTTAGCTGCCTTGTTACCTATGTGAATCCTCTGTGGGCACCAAGAGGCACCCCACAGTTTTGTCTGAGGCTTGGCTCTCTTTCCCAACTGAACTGCAGACTCCGTGAGGCTGTGATCAGCCTCTGTGGGAGAGCCTCACCTTTGGTCTCTTTTCTGGTCCAAATGAAGGGATTTATAGCAGGTCACCTTAATCCTTAAATAGTGGTTGTGAGAGGTCGCAGCTGTTGCCAAACAATTTTGATAATCCTGTCACTCAGATCACTCAGTTCTCTGGTTTATCTTTTACTGGTTGGGTATAAGAGACTGCTTCAGGTTCCTGAGTTTCTGGGTTCTCTCTGTTCCGTCTTGTTTGCATGAAGACTGAGTCTTTCCTAAACTCGTCGCTTTCTTGTTCTTTTTTTTCCTTGTCAGCTGCATACTCTGCCACCATTCTGTTTTCTAACCACTTCTCTAGAGGTGCCAGTTTATCAAACTCATTGTCTGTATGCTGAGTTATCACAGATCACAGTTCTCCCCAATGTCTCACCACTCCTCACCAAGTATCACACCCTTCTAGCCGCTGATAACATCCACCTTGCTGCCTTCTACAGTGTGGCTGTATCCACATTGAATTTAATATAAATTCTTAGAAGTAACTTAAAGAGATTATACTATGATGCAGCACGGAAACAAAAAGTGCCTTTGAATGGCACAAAAAGCCAGGAAAAAGGTATGAGATATGATAAAAATCTATACCTAAATGCTAAAAGAGCTCTGTTGATATTCGTAGAGTAATAATTATAAGTTCAAAAAGCACTGCATTACAGATTAATTGGCAGAATATTATCTTTCTCAGTTGCATATAAGAGACGGTTCTTGGGAATTCCCTGGCCATCCAGTGGTTACGACTCCACGCTTCCACTGTAGGGGGCATGGGTTCCATCCCTGGTAGGGGAGCTAAGATTCTGCAGGCCACATAGCACGGCCAAAAAAAAAAAGAAAGAAAAAAACAACCAGTTCTTGTAAGAACTGATGAGTTCTGAGATATACGTAAAGAAATACCATATATCCTATTTACAAGAGAGCTATCTAAAAGATAAGAATGCAGATAGAATGAAAGTAAAAGAATGAACAAAAGATATGCCTTGCAAATGATAATCAAAAGAAAAGCAATGTAACTATGTGACTATCAGATAAAAATAGGTCTCAAGATGCATTATTAGAGGGACTTCTCTGGTGGCGCGGTGGTTAGGAATCTGTCTGCTAGTACAGGGAACACAGGTTCGAGCCCTGGTCGGGAAAGATCCCACATGCCGCGGAGCAACTAATCCTGTGTGCACAAATACTGAACCTGTGCTCTAGAGCCCACGGGCCACAACTACTGAGCCCACGGGCCACAACTACTGAAGCCCGTGTGCCTAGAGCCCGTGCTCTGCAACAAGAGAAGCCACCGCAATGAGAAGCCCACACACTGCAAGGAAGAGTAACCCCCGCTCACCACAACTAGAGAAAGCCCGCACGCAGCAACGAAGACCCATAATCCATGGGTAAAAGAAGAAATCAATGGAAATTATGACATATTCTGAAAGAATGAAAACATTACATGTCAAAACCAGTATGATGCAGAAATCATGCTTAAGGTAAAAATTTACAGTCTTAAATATTCATATGAGAAAAGAATACAATATAAAGTAATAAACTCTGTACCCACTTGTATCAGTAGGGGTCCCAGCAGATAACAGGCGTCACATTCAAATTAGGGTAATTCAAGGAGGCTTTACTTATAAAGGGATGAATTACAGAGGTGTGGGTGGAATGAAGGAAACTGAAAGAGAATATGCTAGTAGTGAGGTTGTTGTAAGCATTCCTGGGCCCAAAGGAAATTTCTAGAACCTGGACGGAGAAAGTATCATGTAGAGCAGGGCATCTTGAGAGAAGTGTTGCCTTTCAGTCAAGAGACGCAGCAAACCCAGAGCAACCCTGCCAGGGGGAACCCAGGGAAATAAGTAGCCTGACCTAACTGTTCTACCTGCCTCTAGTTTTGGCCAGGTCTCCTCATTGGGCTAAATTCAATCAGAAGCTGGAAGGCCAGGCACCCTATTGATGGAGTCCACACAGACTGGCCTCCTGGGACACGGAGGAGCAGGTTGGAGAGCGGATCTGGAGGGTAGACAGAAGCTATCCATCACATTATCTCAAGAAACTAACAGCAAACAAGCAAATAAATAAACCCTCCCCAAAAGAATAAAGATAAGCCCAGAAATTAATGAAATATTAACAGAATAATGAACAAATGCCAAAAGCTGGTTTCTTGGAGAGATTAACAAAATTGATGAATTTCTGGCAAGACTGAGCAAGAAAAATAGAAAATCAAATGAGCTGTATCAGGAAGGAAAAGGGGGATAACCACAAAGACACAGAAATTAACAAGATAGTAAGAGGATATTATGCCCAAAATATTTTAAATCTAGATGAAAGAGGCAAATTCCTGCAAAAATAAAACCTACTAAATATAAATCACAAAGAAATAGAACACCACAATAGTCTTATAACAATAAAATACATTAAAACCTTCCCACAAAGACATTCCAGGCCCAGATGCCTTCAGGGGTGAGTTCTACTAAATATTTACGGAAGAAATAATGCAATTCTCATACAAATTATCCAGGAGACTAGAAAAAGAAGTGGCTAGCATAAACTTGACACCAAAACTCAACAAAGACTGTATGAAAAAAGAAAATTCAGACCAAGCTCACTTGTGAACATAGATGCAAATATGCTAAGTAAATAAAATTTTAGCAAATAATAACTAAAAAGGATTATACATCATGACCCAATTGGGTATATTCCAGGAATGCAGGGCTAACATTAGAAAAATGAATAAATACAATCTGCCACGTTAAGAGAAACATGACATAATTATCTCCATAGAGGAGAACTTCCTTAATCTTCTAAAAGTAATTTTTCTTTTAATGTCTGAAAATACTAAGTATTGACAGAGACGTGGAGTAAAGGAAGCTCTAATATACTGCTGATGGGAGTATTAATTGGCATGATCACTTTAGAAAACAGTTTGGTCTTACCTAGTAAAGTTGAAGACATGCACATCTTATGACCCAGGATTTCTACTCCTAGAATTAGCACATGGAATTGAATGCACATATACACCAGAGTGCTGGAAGCAGCAATGCTCATATTAGCCTCGCACTGAGGGAAATGTCCATCAACAGTTGAATGCATAAATTATATGCAACCTTACCAGGGAAAACGGTTGAAGTCAATCAAACAAATGAATTACAGCAACATGAAAAAGAAGTCCAATGAAATAATGTATGCACGTTGATTCTACCTAAAACAGGTGAAACAGGCTACAGGAAAACAGGCCACAGAAAAGCAAGAATCATAATATTGGAACAATGGTTACCTTTGGGGTTTGGGAGAAGGTTGCGAGTGGCGGGGGCTCAGGTCAGGGATTTCCAAGGTACCGACAAGGTTGTTCTTTCTTGTTTTTTTTTTTAAAATAAATTTATTTATTTATTCTTGGCTGCACTGGGTCTTTGTTGCCGCACATGGGCTTTTCTCTAGTTGCGGCAAGCGGGGGCTACTCCTCCTTGCTGTGCGTGGGCTTCTCATTGCGGTGGCTTCTCTTGTTGCGGAGCATGGGCTCTAGGTGCGTGGGCTTCAGTAGTTGCAGCACACGGACTCAGTAGTTGTGGCACACGGGCTTAGTTGTGGCTCGCAGGCCCTAGAGCGCAGGCTCGGTAGTTGTGGCGCATGGGCTTAGTTGCTCCGCGGCATGTGGGATCTTCCTGGACCAGGGCTTGAATCTGTGTCCCCTGCATTGGCAGGCGGATTCTTAACTGCCGCGCCACCAGGGAAGTGCCAGGTATAATTTCATAGGAGTTCACTTTCAAACAACTGATGAAGTTTTTCATGCATTTTTCCATGTGTGTAAATATTTTTTGCAATAAACAAGTAAAAATAATACCCAAAATTGTGATATTGCTGTGTGGGATAAATAAGTATGTAAAGCACCTAGCTTAGTGCTTGGTATGTGGTAGGAGCTCATCCTAGGGGGGTTTCCCTCACTCTACATGATATTAAGCTAACTCTCTGTATGTAAGTACTAAATGGAGGGAAATGACGGCATCTGTTTTTGCTCAGCAGCCAATAACAATCTGTTGGATGAATTTTGTCTCTTTTCTTAGGGAGTCAAACTCAGTGTGAAATTAATAAAACTGATTTATCGCTTTTTTCTCAGTGTCTACATTTGGACCTTAAGATGCTTAGCCAAGATTTGGGGCTTGGTCTGGTATAGTAAGTGGGCGCTTGGAGCCACCAGAGAGAAGAGGGAGGGTAAGATCCAGTTTCAAGTTTTTAGTCCAACTGTCCCTACATCAGAAGTTACCACTGGGGGATTCCCTGGTGGCGCAGTGGTTAGGAATCCGCCTGCCAGTGCAGGGGACACGGGTTTGAGCCCTGGTCTGAGAAGATCCCACATGCCGCGGAGCAGCTGGGCCCATGCGCCACAACTACTGAGCCTGCACTCTGGAGCCCGTGAGCCGTAACTACTGAAGCCTGTGCGCCTAGAGCCTGTGCTCTGCAGCAGGAGAAGCCATCGCACTGAGAGGCCCTTGCACCGCAGCGGGGAGTGGCCCCCCTCGCCGCAACTAGAGAAAGCCCGTGCACAGTGACAAAGACCCAACACAGCCAATAAATAAATAAAATCTATTTTTAAAAAAAGAAGTTACCACTGTCTTTGGCCTTTACAGGAATCCACCTCCGGACCATTGGGCTTTAGTGAGCGGCCTTCCCACTTACGTTGCCCAAAATGGCCTGGTAAGTAATACAACTTTGAAGGGGGAGAGTTTTGAATCAGGTAGAAAGGTGAAGGGATTTCCGATCAAGAGAGTGGGAAAAACGATGGGAAGTGTGTATCTCTAAAAGCCCGGTTCTCCCATTTCTCAATTCGCTCGACGGCTGGTCCAAGGGGATGTGCAGAGAATTGACATTTGAAGAAATATGAAATACACAGAGAAAGAACCCTCAGATGGAAAGGTGCACAGTCTCAGTGACAACTAAAGATACTTACGCAAATGTCAGGGATAAAGTCACAGTGGCTGGTCCACCAGGCTCACCACAGAACAAGTCCCATCCTCTCATCCCAGAGACTTAGTTGCCACTCCCAACACCCCCCCAACCCCGTTCCTGCCACATTTCCAGCCACACAGCAGAGCTCAAATGCTCTATCTCCCCGCATGCCCTACCCGCTTGGGGTGCAGGGTAGAGTGAGAGTATCCCCTAGAGAGAAGGGTCATAGCTGCACATCACCCCAATATTTGAGCCTGCTTATCTCTGTATCCTTCCCCAGGCACACACACTACACAGTGCTGTTCATGTATCAGGGTGTTTATTTATTGGGCATTTTCTATGTGCCAGGTGCTGTGCTTGGCTCTGGGGATACAATGATAGATGAATCAAATAGTTTCTCTTCTGAAGCTCATCATCAAATGGGAGATATCTTTATGAACAGATACTTAGACTATAATGTGATAAGGCCAGATAGAGATGTACATGGTACATTCTATGAACACAAAGTAGGAAGCATCTAAACCAGCTTTACTTGCCAGAGTGTTTTGGTCTGAGTTTTAAAATAAATAGGGGTTAGGCAGGTGGGGCATGAAAGGGGATTGCAGGTGGAGGAAGCAACATGGGCAAACAACTAGGGCTTGGAGGTTTGAAGTGACACAGAGTGTGCAGTTCCGTGTTGCTGGAGTGTTAGGTTTGAGACAGGAAGATGGCAAGAGATGAGACTTGAGAGGGAGGGAGGGGCCAGATCACAGTAGCCTTGGACGCCAGGTCAAGAGGGTGGAACTTTAATCTACAGGCGATGGGTTTTTAAGCAAAAGGTTGGCACAATGAATTTTCATTTCAGAAAGAAAACTCTGAACGCTCCCTAGAAAATAGATCTGAAGGGACTAAGACTGGAAGCAGAGCAAAAAGTGTGTCCTTACAAACAAGAGATGAAGAACATCTCAACAAAGGCAAAGGCAGTAAAGAACACTGTCTTCATTGCTAACAGCCATGGAGTGCTTATGATGAGCCAGGCAGTGAATACATTTGCTCATTCAATACTCATGACTCAGACAGAGATGAGGTGGAGAGAGGGATATCAGGGCTCAGATCTAACACTGAAAGGGCTTTGTGATTGGTTGTGAGCAGAGAGGGAGGGAGAGAAGGACCAAAGCCAATTTCAGGCTTCTAGATTGGACAGATAATGCTGCCACCAGGTTTGGATGTAAGATGCTGAGATCACTTTCAGACAAGGTACAACAGAGACTTTTTTCAGAAGCAAGTGTCCAGCAAGCAGCTAAAGAGATGACTCTGATGCTGTGGAGCTAGAGGACAGATGGAGATAGAGATTTGTGTCAACAAAAGGTAGAGATCTGTACTGACTACACTACAGACCATATGATAGTATATCTGGTCCTTGACCACTTTGCTCCTAGGAGCAGATGGTACTTGAAACCATGAGTGCGGATGAAGTCACCAGGGAGAGTGAGGGAGACTCGGGGTAGAATACTAGAGGATGCCAGCATTTAAAGATTGGGTGGAGGAAGAAGAGTGTGTGAAGGAGAATCAGAAGAAGGGTTCAGAGGTGTCTGGAGGCCCAGGAGAGGGTAGTGTCATGGAAACCAAAGAAGTAGAAACTTTCAACAAAGAGAGAGAATAACAAATGCAGCAAAAGTGATCCAGTGAGATAAGAACCAAAAACTCCCATTGGGCTTGGCAGTTAGGAGGTCATTGATGGCCCTGATTAGAGCAGGCTTGGTGGCAAGGTGGAGGCAGAAACCAGCGGGTGGTCTGCTGAGGTGTGGATGGGTAATGAGAAGGTAGAAAATGCAAGAGAAGGTAGAAAATGCAAGAGAAGGAGGAGAAAACCTGATGGTCACTACAAAGACCACATTGGGCCAAGGGAGGATTTTGTTTTCGAGGTTGGGAGAGAATCAAGCATGCCCATGGACTGAAGCTAAAGAACCTTCAGAGAGGTTAGAAATCAGGAGAGAACAATAGCAACTGATGGAATTGGCCCAGGGAGAGGCCAGAGGTGTGGTACAGTGGGTGGGCAGTCTTGAACAGGAGCAGGCACAGCTCATCCTCTCAGACAACAGAATGGTCTGATCTACTGGGATAGGCAGGGTCAAAGCAAGCTCACATGGTACCTTTTTGAGAACTAGAAAATGTGTCCCTTCTTGATGGATGAAAAGAGAAAGACTAGGGCCATTGTTCTGAAAGTCAAGAACAGGCTGGATTTCAACTCCCAGTCACCCCCTCAGCCAGATGCCTTTGTGCAGTGCACATGCTACACAACTGTATACAGTGGCTCCATAGGCAGGACTCTGGAGGGATCAGATAAGTGTTGTCTGCATGATAGGGTAAACTGGTCCAGTTTTCAGGAGAGGAATCTTGCAATATACATACAACCAGAGCTACAGCACATTTTACTTCTTCATTTGCTGTGAAGTTTACAGCACAAGGAAAAACTCCTTCCTGACAAAACAAATATAATTGATTCAAAGATGTTTAGAGTGGTATTATTTACATTAATTAAAAAAACTGAACATAACCAAATACTCAACAAAAGGGGGCAAGAAAATGGGACACCTTACTATAAAACTACAGTCATCAAAACAGTATGGTACTGGCACAAAGAACAGGAGAGAAAGCCCAGAAATATGCCCACACATACATCATCATACATCACTGTTGTATGATCAATTAATCTACAACAAAGGAGGCAAGAATATACAATGGAGAAAAGAAAGTCTCTTCAATAAGTGGTGCTGGGAAAACTGGACAGCTACATCTAAAAGAATGAAATTAGAACATTCTCTAATACCATATACAGAAATAAACTCAAAATGCATTAAAGACCTAAATGTAAGATCAGACACTATAAAACTCCTAGAGGAAAACATAGGCAGAACACTCTCTGACATAAATCACAGCAATATCTTTTTGGATCCACCCCCTAGAGAAATGAAAATAAAAACAAAAATAAACAAATGGGACCTCATTAAACTTAAAAGCTTTTGCACAGCTAAGATAACCATAAACAAAACAAGAAGACAACACACAGAATGGGAGAAAATATTTGCAAACGAAGCGACCAACAAGGGATTAATCTCCAAAATTTACAAACAGCTCATGCAGCTCTATATCAAAAAAAAAAAAGACAACCCAATCAAATAAATAGGCAGAAGATCTAAATAGACATTTCTCCAAAGAAGACATACAGATGGCCAAAAAGCACATGGAAAGATGCTCAGTATCACTAATTATTAGAGAAATATAAATCAAAATTACAATGAGGTATCACCTCACGCTGGTCAGAATGGCCATCATCAAAAAAAAACATGATACAAATGAACTTATATACAAAACAGAAACAGACTCACAGACTTAGAAAACAAACTTATGGTTACCAAAGGGGAAAGGTGCGGGGGGTAGGGATAAATTAGGAGGTTGGGATTAATATAGACACACTACAATATATAAAATAGACAATCAACAAGGACCTACTGTATAGCACAGGGAACTCTACTCAATACTCTGTAATAACCTATATGGGAAAAGAATCTGAAGAAGAATGGGTATATATAAATAAATAAAATAAATAAATAAATAAATAAATAAATAAAAGATAAATAAATAAATAAATAAATAAAATAAATAATAAATAAATAAATAAAAGATGAATGAGATATGAAAAAAGCTAACATTAAAAAGAAGAAAGTGGGACACTATACAGCTATTAATAACAACAAATTGTAGCCTTAACTTTCTCAAAGCTTGGCAATGACTCAGAAGTGAAGCAAATGGTAAGAAGCCATGTTTATAAGGCAGTTTTCCTGTTCGGCAGCCTCATTTAATAATTCAAAACCATCTTAAGCATGTCTACCTGATGAAAAGAATGTGAATGCCTTGGATAAGGATGTGATATTTCTGAAAATATCATGCCCATTGCCCTCAACGGGTACTCTATCAAGTCTAATCATAACTCCATTATTCCTTTTCATGGCTTTCAGATCTGCAACATCATGAATGCACCTGCAGAGGACTTTTTTGCATTCCAGGTAAGTTATTTTTTATTTACTCTCTGTCATATGATATTTCCCCCCCCCCAAAGAGGATTCAAATACATTAGAATCCATCTACTTTATTGGGAAGCAGTCTCAACAAAGCAAAAATGTGAGTGCAAAAATGTCATGTGCCCATGGAAGTGGGGAGAGAGCTAATTTGGTAAATCCAAGGTCCCATTTGGTCTTAAGGTTTACACCCTTTGCTTTCTGGCCTCAGGACCTTTGCTTATGCTGTTCTATGCCTTACTACCGTCTCTTGTCCAAATCCCCTTTGCCCTTCAATGATAACCCCAAATGCTATGAAACTTCTATGAAGTTTTATTCTGCTTCCCCTGGCTGAATATCATTTCTGTCTCCTTAGGATTATCATGGAATGTTGTTTAGTATTGCATTTGATTTTGTTTGTTTGTATTTTTAAAAAATGTTTGCAGAGGGCATGCTCTGGGCCAGGCATGGGCACGATGCTACACCAGCTACAGAGGTGGACCAGACAGGCATGGTCTTTGTCTTCAGGGAGCTCGTGATCATATGGGGAAAGAGGCATGTGGAGTGCTGATCAGGACAATAGCAGAGGGACAGAGGAGGGACTCTCCCAGGGGGGGCTTGACTTCATCTGGGAAGAGTCAAGGAACATGTCCCTGAGAAATTATGTTTGGGCAGTAAAGAAAGGAGAGAGGATTGCAGGAAAGAGAGGGCTTGTTGGAAGGAACCAGAGTAGACCAATGAGACTAAGGGGAGAGTGGCAGGACGAAACTCTAGAGAGGTAGACACAGGGCAGGTCACACAGGGCCTGGAAGGTCATGCTAAGGAGTTTGGCTTTCTTACTCTATTTCCCTTACATCATCTTTCATGATCCTTCCTTGTCTTTTAGATTAATTCCTCTTGGCAAAATATAGGCTTCCTTTGGTCAAAGGTCGGGGCTTATCTTTCTTAACATGTGCAGCTCTGGGTGCCCTGTCAATATTTCTTGAGTTTAGCATGCTAGGTGTATGAAAACCAAATAATGAGCAGTCAGGAAATAATTAAGAAGGAAATAAAAATGGCTCATAGCAAAATTAGTGGTTTTTTTTTTTTTTTACTCCTTAAATAACATTATGAAAGACCTTAGGGAGAATATCCTTCCAAGGTTAAGACCGTATGTCTTGTGTTGTGATGTTGACCACATCAGTGTGACAAGGCAAATTGTTGCTGAGAGTTGCTAATCTGATTATAACCACAACAGAACTTGATCTTTACCCAAGTCATCTGATTAACTGTAGTTTACCCACTTTAATAAATAAAGTCTAACCTTGTTTTTAGATTCCAGTCTTCTGTCTCCCAACTCTTCCTCCACAAAGTAGCCTGAGTGATTTTTCAAAGAAAAACATAAGTTGCATCAAGTAACTTTGCTCCTTAAAATGTTTAATACTAAAAAAAAAAATGTTTAATACTTTCCCATTTCACTTTTTTTCACTTCCAATAAAATCTGCTTCTTCATCATGGCCTTCAGAGAGGCTGTGATAGAAAAGGTTAGGGAGAGAGCTGGGAACTTGAATTCAAGTTTCCTGACTGACAGCTCTATGCTCTTTGGACTGTATTCTACATCCCTCTGAAGTCACTCTCCTACCAGGTGCTGAGTTCAAGTGCTACTTAAATAATAATAATTATCATCTCACCCCCTTTAAAATCTTGGAACTTTCGAGCTAGAAGACTCTCCAACTCCAGGAAGCCTTCCTTGACTTCCTTCCCTCCTCTGGCTCCCAAAGTACTTTGCAGAACTTCCCACATGCAGTGTGATTGCCTGTTTACCTTCCAGATGTGAGCAACCTGAGGACAACACCTCTGCCTTATTTTTCTTAGTTCTCCCATCTTCTAGCTCAGGTTCTTGTACATTGTAAAATACTTGATAAATCTTCAATGAATCAGTGGAAAAAAGGCTAGAAATTGTCTAGTTATCCCCATTTTATAAATGATGAAAGTGAGGCTCAGAGAGATGGGAAATGACTCACAAATGGTACCTTATGATTGACCAAGATATTTCACTTCTATTTTCTCATTTGTTCCATGAGGTACCTACTCTTACTACCAGCCCCAACTATAAATGAGAAAATTGAGGCTCACAGAGATAAAACAACCTGCCGAAAGGAGCAGAGAAAGGCAGGTCTGGAGACAAAAGGTACAGGTTATATCCAGTTGATTAGTTCAAAGTTACAAGCATCACCAACATGGCCCCTTTTAAGCCAGTCCCCTGCAGTTAGCTCCTGTATCTGAAAGGGAAACACTACCTCCCTGGACTGTTTGTTTGCATCATTAGATCTCCAATACACAACTCGTTGCCTGGCACATGATGGCCCTGACATGTTGGGCATGAAAACAGTATAGCTATCTGGCTTACGGCGCTCCCACCAGATGGGCAACCTGCTCATGGCGTTTGGCGACTAAAATCATGCAAAGTCCAACAAGGTCTAACCTCTTGCCACCCCCTCAGCCAGTCAGGGTCATAAGGCAGCATGAAGTCCATTACAGATGCCTCTGCAGCCTGGTACCTGAAGCAAACTTACTCTGGCTCTTCTCTTGCAGAAAGAGCCTCTGGATGAGTCCGGATGGATGATTAAAAATGTCCTTTCTATGCCAATTGTGAACAAGAAGGAAGAAATTGTTGGGGTGGCCACGTTTTACAATCGCAAAGATGGGAAACCCTTTGATGAAATGGATGAGACCCTCATGGAGGTACGGTTTTTGAGGAGGCCCCTAGACGTGGTATTCAGAGTCGGCTCACCAACGAACTTGGCCCCCAGAGCCGCATGGTGGGGCCCTTGTGTGCTGCTGCCCCAGCTCAGGAGGGATGGGAGCTCACCTTGTAGACACTTTCCTGACTCAACATTTATTCTCTTTGCTCTCCCTTCTGCACTGCAGCAGTTGTCAGAGAGATCTATATTCCCTTTTTAAAAAAATTAATAAACTTTACCCTTTAGAGAAGCTTTAGGTTCTCAGCGAAATTGAGCAGAAAGTACAGAGAGTTCACTTATATCCCATGTCTCCACATACGCACAACACGTTCCGCTTTTGTGAAATGATTAGACATCAGGATGGCGCTTCATGTGTGTTAGAGCTTTATTCAAAGTGCATTCCCATCCATTATTTCATCTTATCCTAACAACATCTCTTTGAGGAGGGCAGCACACAGCTAATCAAACCCATTTTGTAGCTGAGAAAATGGAGGTTTACAGAGTCTTGCCCTAAGTTACAGAGGCAGGATCAAACCTGGATGTTCTGCCTCTGATTCTTCCTTTCCTTCCTTTCAGTCTTTGACTCAATTCCTGGGCTGGTCTGTCTTAAATCCTGACACTTATGAGTCAATGAACAAACTTGAAAACAGGAAGGATATTTTCCAAGACATGGTGAAATATCACGTGAAGTGTGACAATGAAGAAATCCAGAAAATCTTGGTGAGTAGTGTTTTTTTCCTGTTTCTACTCTAGAAATGGCTGCTATGGGGACAGCTGTCCCTCGCAGGGTTACCTCAGTCTTAGAACCAGACCTTGGCTTAACAGCTCTAGAAACTCCATTTTTCTCTGTGCTCAGGGCTAACATGGTACTAGAGATGGAGTCACCAACCACAGTCCCTACTCTGAGAGGAAGCTCTATCTGAGAGACCAATGGACAATGGTCAGCTGCTCAGAGCCTCCCTCCATGAGGTCAGCTCACTTAGAAGACTCAATTTTTCTGAGCAAAGAAATAGTTCAGAGGGGGGGTTAGATGTTTGTAGGAAGCCCTCACATAGTTTCATCACTATACAGTATATAAGGTAATTTCACACTTATGATGCTTACAATAGCCCAGTAAGGTGGGCAGGGAAAGGATTTGGTTTCTTTGGCCGTGCCACATGGCATGTGGGATTGTAGTTCCCTGACCAGGGATCGAACCCACGCCCACTGCATTGGAAGCTCAGAGTCTTAACCACTGGACCACCAGGGAAGTCCCAGGGTAAGAATTTTTACCCCCATTGTAGAGATGAAGAAATTGAGCCCGAGAAGGGGGAAGTAATTTGTCCCCAAATCACCCAGCTCGTTAAATAGGTCTCATTTAACATTCAGGGTAATGAGCAAATTATCACTGTGCTGAAAGGGCTGCCTTGGGAGGTAGTGAGCACCCCATCATGAGAGGTATCTAAGCATAGGCTGAGTGATCATATATCAGGGAAGCTATAGAGGGAAATCCCACCTGGGTGGGAAATTGGATGACAGGCTTTCAAAGATATGTGAGAATCAGTGATCCACCATTCCTGGGATTTTGGTCTCAAAGAGATCAAGATTTTAGAAGTAAACAGAATTAGCCAAAAGGCATTGGATATGATGCCCAGCTGAGTTCCCAAGACTTTGGTTTATACACTGCACAAGTTGAAACAACATAAACCAATGTTTTCAGAGGGCATTTCTTAAGCTGGGAAGATACAACAAATTTGATCATTTTGATCCCAATAACTGATAAAGTCAAAGGAGAAAACATCCAGTATGGATGAACTGACCCATGGTTTGCTTGTCTCAGTCCATAATTTTAAGCCAAATGATGGATATGTAGACCCTATGGAGGCGTAGCTTCAGTGAACCAGTTAAAAGTTAATAGACTATACTCTAGATCAAGAAATCCGAAACCAGTTATTAGGTCCAGGTTCCCCCCTCCTGTAGCACATGGGGAAATAGGCCCAGAGAGGGAAGGAACTTGTCTCAAGTCACACAGTAAGTGAGAGGAAGAGCCAGGACCATGAGCAAGGATTCCAGATGCCCAGTCAGCGATAATAACAATATCAACAACAGCATTACTTAATTTTAGCACTTACTATGTGCTAAGCACTGCTCTTGGTGATTTACATTCATTATTTAATTTAGTTGCATATATGTTTTTGGAAATGACTTTGCATAAGGGAATTCCCTGGCAGTCCAGTGGTTAGGACTCTGCGCTTCCATTGCAAGGGGCATTGGTTCGATCCCTGGTCTGGGAGCTAAGAACCCACGTTTAAAAAAAAAAAAAAAAAGACTTTGCATAATCTAATTTTAACTTGCCAGTTAAGTACTTTTATTATCCCCATTTTACAGAGGAGGAAATGGGAGATCCAAGCCAGTAACTGGCAGAGCTCGAATATGCACGAATGGCTCCATGGCTCCAAAGCACATGACCTTGAATTTACTTGTCAATAAATGTTGAATGACAGCCTCTCTGAGTTGGTAGCTCTGTTGCAAGAACTTTGGTGGAAGAAGAAAAAAGGAAATGGAAAAGTAGAGATACATTTAGACCTTAGATGTAGTAAACTAATTCTTTTCTCTGCTATTTCGGGCCCTGGCAGAAAACCAGAGAAGTGTATGGGAAGGAGCCATGGGAATGCGAGGAAGAAGAACTGGCTGAGATCCTGGTGAGCTGGGCAGCAGCGCCGGCCCTGACCGGTTACAAGCGCGGGGTGTGCCCCAAGCGTGGGCGGGGAGTGTCTCTGCCAAGCATGACCCTTGCCACTCTGCTCTGATCCTTCCAGCGGACTTGGGATAGGGACAGGGCTTGGGTGGGGGGGATAGGAGAGGGACCCAGGAACTCTTCATGCGTCCCAGTCACTTGACTCCATGTTTCACACAGCAAGAACAGCTGCCAGATGCAGAGAAATATGAAATTAATAAATTCCACTTCAGCGACCTGCCCTTGACGGAACTGGAGCTGGTGAAATGTGGAATACAGATGTACTATGAGCTCAGGGTGGTGGATAAATTTCACATTCCTCAGGAGGTGAGGTCGAAACAGACGTTTGATTTCCCTTTTTCTTTTCCCTGTTTCTTTTTTGCTTGCTTAAAAAAAAAAAAACTCAATCTGTAAACTGCCTTAAAAAGAGTGTACCCTCAGCTTTTAGGATTTAAAGCATTAGTCACACTGCACAGATGCGTCATTTCTCAGAAAACAGACACATGGTTCCTCTGAACTGTGGTGTCTCTCAAGGTGGGTATTGAGGCACTGAGTTCTGAAGACTATGGATAAATGGGACTCCAAAAGCGGTCCTACAGTCAAACAGAGTGGGAAAAGTGGGTTAAATCCATTTAAACAGGACTTTTTCCCCTGCAGAATTCCTTAGGTGTGCTGTGCATCTAGGGGGACGGGGATGGACAAAAAGGTGGGGGTGGGGGATATATCGCGTGCAGAATTTCCCAGACTTCTTTGATTAAAGCAGCGGTTCTAAATGTGTTGCCCCAAAGCACATCAGCATCACCTGAAAACGGATCAACACGGGCGCATGGGCAGGCGCACCCCCCCATCCCCCCGCCCCCAACACACACACACACACACACACACACACACACACACACACTCCTAGCTGTAAGGAATCAGAAACTGTTTTCACAAGGCCTCCCCACAGCCCGGAGCGCTTCAGACGTGCACTCAAGTCTGAGAACCACTGATGTAAAGACCCCTTTGATTTTTCTCCTGTACAGTTCCTTTAAGCTTCTCCCAGGGCCTTGTTTCATAACCACGTCCACTGTCATAGTACCTAGCAGTCTGCAAAGTGCTCTCACAGCCTTATTGCATCTATTGCTAGTTCCCACACGTGGTCCAGGGCGGGGGCTGGAGCATCTGGGGTTCAGCAGGCAGCATCCCCACCACCATCACCCCCAAGCCTTGGCGCAATGCTGCTTCCTCACTGATGTGCATGTGTTCACAGGTTCTGGTGCGGTTCATGTATTCCCTGAGTAAGGGCTACCGCAGGATCACCTACCACAACTGGCGGCACGGCTTCAACGTGGGGCAGACCATGTTCTCCTTGCTGGTGGTACGACGGTGGCGGCATCTGGGCGGCGTGGTGGGTGGGGCGGCGGGCGGCTGCGAGCTCCCGCCACACTGGGACGACTTTGTGCAGCTCCCCTAGCAGCAGCAGCAGCATTCTTCTACCTACTACTTTTTTTTAAAAAAATGCAAAAAGAGTACATGCTTAGCATAACTGAATTCCAAGAAGAGAGAAGTATATAAAATAAAAAGTAAAAGAAAGCTACATTCTTCTCCCACGCCCAAGCCGGTATTTGGAGAAAACCATGACACAACTCCTTCAAGATTTTCTTTTAAGAATCATCGAGACATATTTGTTAACACACACATACACAAAGTTTATTTTGTTCATAACCAATTAAATATTATTATTCTGTAACATGCTTTTTTCATTTGAAAATATATAAATATATCAATCATATTCTTTAAATATATTGTTATTGTGGTAAAATATACATAACCTAAAATTTACCATTTTAACCATTTTTAGGTGCACAATTCAGTGGCATTCAGTATGTTCACAATATTGGGCAACCATCACCACTCTCCAACTCTCGAAATTTTCCAACTTCCCAAATAGACACCCTGTCCCCATTAAACAACAATATTAACGCAGCTCCCCATCTCCCCTGTCCCCAGGCCCTGGCGACCACCATTCTACTTTTTCAATCTCTATGAATTTGATTATAGGTATCTCCCATGAGTAGAATCACACAGTATTTGTCCTTTTGTGTCTGACTTACTCCACTGAATGTTTTCTTTTTAAAAATTTTTTATTTATTTATTTTTTTACATCTTTATTGGAGCATAACTGCCCCACAATGGTGTGTTAGTTCCTGCATCACAACAAAGCGAATCAGCCATACATACACACACGCCCCCATACCTCCACCCTCTTGCGTCTCCCTCCCACCCTCCCTATCCCACCCCTCTAGGTGGTCACAAAGCACCGAGCTGATCTCCCTGTGCTATGCGGTTGCTTCCCACTAGCTGTCTATTTTACGTTTGGTAGCGTATATATGTCCATGCCACTCTCTCGCTTTGTCACAGCTCACCCTTCCCCCTCCCCATATCCTCAAGTCCGGTCTCTAGTAGGTCTGTGTCTTTATTCCTGTCTTACCCCTAGGTTCTTCATGACATTTTTTTTTCTTAAATTCCATATATATGTGTTAGCATACGGTATTTGTCTTTCTCTTTCTGACTTACTCCACTCTGTATGACAGACTCTAGGTCCATCCACCTTATTACAAATAGCTCAATTTCGTTTCTTTTTATGGCTGAGTAATATTCCATTGTATATATGTGCCACATCTTCTTTATCCATTCATCTGATAATGGACACTTAGGTTGTTTCCATCTCCTGGCTATTGTAAATAGAGCTGCAATGAATATTTTGGTACATGACTCTTTCTGAATTATGGTTTTCTCAGGGTATATGCCCAGTAGTGGGATTGCTGGGTCATATGGTAGTTCTATTTGTAGTTTTTTAAGGGACCTCCATACTGTTCTCCATAGTGGCTGTACCAATTCACATTGCAAGAGTGTTCCCTTTTCTCCACACCCTCTCCAGCAATTATTGTTTCTAGATTTTTTGGTGATGCCCACTCTGACTGGTGTGAGATGACATCTCACTATAGTTTTGATTTGCATTTCTCTAATGATTAATGATGTAGAGCATTCTTTCATGTGTTTGTTGGCAGTCTGTATATCTTCTTTGGAGAAATGTCTATTTAGGTCTTCTGCCCATTTTTGGATTGGGTTGTTTGTTCTTTTGTTATTGAGCTGCAGGAGCTGCTTGTAAATTTTGGAGATTAATCCTTTGTCAGTTGCTTCATTTGCAAATATTTTCTCCCATTCTGAGGGTTGTCATTTGGTCTTGTTTATGGTTTCCTTTGCTGTGAAAAAGGTTTGAAGTTTCATTAGGTCCCATTTCCTTATTTTTGTTTTTATTTCCATTTCTCTAGGAGGTGGGTCAAAAAGGATCTTGCTGTGATTTATGTCATACAGTGTTCTATGTTTTCCTCTAAGAGTTTGATAGTTTCTGGCCTTACATTTAGGTCTTCAATCCATTTTGAGCTTATTTTTGTGTATGGCGTTAGGGAGTGATCTAATCTCATACTTTTACATGTACCTGTCCAGTTTTCCCAGCACCACTTATTGAAGAGGCTGTCCGTTCTCCACTGTACATTTCTGCCTCCTTTATCAAAGATAAGGTGACCATATGTGCGTGGGTTTATCTCTGGGCTTTCTGTCCTGTTCTATTGATCTATCTTTCTGTTTTTGTGCCAGTACCATACTGTCTTGATTACTGTAGCTTTGTAGTATAGTCTGAAGTCAGGGAGCCTGATTCCTCCAGCTCCATTTTTCGTTCTCAAGATTGCTTTGGCTATTTGGGGTCTTTTGTGTTTCCATACAAATTGTGAAATTTTTTGTTCTAGTTCTGTGAAAAATGCCAGTGGTAGTTTGATAGGGATTGCATTGAATCTGTAGATTGCTTTGGGTAGTAGAGTCATTTTCACAATGTTTATTCTTCCAATCCAAGAACATGGTATATCTCTCCATCTATTTGTATCATCTTTAATTTCTTTCATCAGTGTCTTATAATTTTCTGCATACAGGTCTTTTGTCTCCTTAGGTAGGTTTATTCCTAGATATTTTATTCTTTTTGTTGCAATGGTAAATGGGAGTGCTTTCTTGATTTCACTTTCAGATTTTTCATCATTAGTGTATAGGAATGCCAGAGATTTCTGTGCATTAATTTTGTATCCTGCTACTTTACCAAATTCATTGATTAGCTCTAGTAGTTTTCTGGTAACATCTTTAGGATTCTCTATGTATAGTATCATGTCATCTGCAAACAGTGACAGCTTTACTTCTTCTTTTCTGATTTGGATTCCTTTTATTTCCTTTTCTTCTCTGATTGCTGTGGCTAAAACTTCCAAAACTATGTTGAATGAGAGTGGTAAGAGTGGGCAACCTTGTCTTGTTCCTGATCTTAGTGGAAATGCTTTCAGTTTTTCACCATTGAGGACAATGTTGGCTGTGGGTTTGTCATATATGGCCTTTATTATGTTGAGGAAAGTTCCCTCTGTGCCTACTTTCTGCAGGGTTTTTATCATAAATGGGTGTTGAATTTTGTCGAAAGCTTTCTCTGCATCTATTGAGATGATCATATGGTTTTTCTCCTTCAATTTGTTAACATGGTGTATCACATTGATTGATGTGCGTATATCGAAGAATCCTTGCATTCCTTGAATAAACCCCACTTGATCATGGTGTATGATCCTTTTAATGTGCAGTTGGATTCTGTTTGCTAGTATTTTGTTGAGGATTTTTGCATCTATGTTCATCAGTGATATTGGCCTGTAGTTTTCTTTCTTTGTGACATCCTTGTCTGGTTTTGGTATCAAGGTGATGGTGGTCTCGTAGAATGAGTTTGGGAATGTTCCTCCCTCTGCTATATTTTGGAAGAGTTTGAGAAGGATAGGTGTTAGCTCTTCTCTAAATGTTTGATAGAATTCGCCTGTGAAGCCTCCACTGAATGTTTTTAAGGCCTATCCATGATCTAACTTTATGGCTTCAGCGTATTCTGCATTGTTCAAGTAGACCATAATTTCTTTACCCAGCTCCCCTATTGTTGGACATGGGGGCTGTTTTCGATCTTTCACTATTACAAACAGTGCTACCGTGTCCTTGGATGGACATACCTATGTGTATGTGTCAGTCTTTTTGTCTCAGAGGGTTTGCAGTTTCTATATTTCATTTAAAAGTGTTTTCCCATCCAGGTTATGACACACTTCTCTGTCCTTGCCCAGGCTCCTCATCTTCATTCCTTTCCCTTGTGGCCGGAATGGTCAGGGCAGAGTAAGCTCTAGGGCCAGGAGGCAGGAATTCTGGCTAGGCTGTCATTGAGGGTGAAAAACACACCCCTTAAACTTGATTTATTTCTTAGAGTCACAGAGTCAGCATCACCTCCCCAGGGCTCTTTCCACCCTTGACTCCAACAACCTGCACAAACAAGGAGTTAAGTACTTGCAAGACGCTCAGGGAAAAATTCTTCTGGGCTGTGCTTGAATCGGTAGACCAGGCTTGGAAGGTTCGCTTTACCAGTCTGGTCATGTTCAAAAACACTCTAAATCCTAAAACTCGAGGGCTGTCAGTTTCTCAACAATCATCCAGTCTGATGCCCTCCACCTTGAGTGTGCACAATGAGATACTGAGGCCCAGAGGGAGATGTGACCAGCTAAGGTCACTCAGGAGTAAGGTGACGCACCAGCCCCATTTGCCTGGGACTGTCCCAGTTCTAGCACAGAAAGTCCCACATCCCAGAAAACCCCTGAGTCCCGGCAAACATCTGGTCACCCTGTGGCGCCATGGGTCGAGCCAAGATCAGACCTATGTTTCCAAGCTCCAGGCCCTCCCCCTCACACCTGAGTTCTCAGCCCTGCTTCCGACCCCCACAAGAAAGGAGTGAGTGCTATCTCTGACTGCTCTTCCAGACTGGAAAGCTGAAGCAATACTTCACAGACCTGGAGGCCCTGGCCATGGTCACCGCCGCCTTTTGCCATGACATTGACCACAGAGGCACCAACAATCTCTACCAAATGAAGTGAGTCAGTGCTTGCTGGCCCTCCTCTCTACCTCCTGCCTCCAGGATTGATTACCTAGATCTGAATGGGTCTCAGATAGACTCGCTTGCCAAGGAGAAGTCCCGCAGTCCACAGCTTCCCACTTCTTCCTGCCCTTTGGATCTGGGTAAACTCCTGTGATAGACAGAATAATGACCCTCAAATATGTCCACACCCCAATGCCTGGAGTCTGGGAATATGTTGCCTTACATTCAAAAAAAAAAACTTCATGCGTGTGATTAAGTTAAGGATGTTGAAATATAGGGATTATCTTGGGTTATCCAAGTGGGCCCCACATAGTCAGAAGGGTCCTTATAAGAGGGAGGTGGTGGGGATGTCAGAGAGGACAGAAGATGCTACACTGTTGGCTTGGAAGATGGAGGATGGGCCACAAGCCAAGGAATGTAGGGGGCCTCTAGAAGCTAGAGAAGGCAAGGAAACAGATTTTCCGTTACAGCCTCCAGAAGGGAAGCAGCTCTGCAGACCCATTTTAGACTTTGAACTCCAGAGCTGTAAGACAATAAAATTTTATTGTTTTAAGCCATTCAGTTTGTGGTAATGTGTCAGAGCAACAACAGGAAACTAATACATTAAACTTCTTCACTCTTCTCCTTCCCTTCCTACCTGTTGAATTAATTCAAGCCAAGATGTTAGTAATTGAGAACGGTTCATTAATTCACCTTGGGTTTACAATGCCCCTAACACCAGTGTGGTAGGCCCTAGGCTAGGCAAAGGAGGTTCCAGGGTGAGCAAACCAGACACAGACCCTGTCCTCACAGAGCTGATATTCTAGATAGTCTCTGAAGCAGCGTCCTTGAACCATGTTCTGGGGGACCCTCATGACCACCCTGTGGGCTGGGCAGAGCAGGGACAAGTGTGATACCCATATTATAAATGAGGAAACTGAGGCTCTTCCCAGGGCCCACAGCCTGTAAGTCATTAACAAGCCCTAGAACATGCTTCTCTGAGTCTTCTCAGTTCTTTCCTGCTGCTCCAAGGTTAGAGATTGTGTTTACATTTTACCTCGTGGGAAGCTAAGTACTGATCTCAGTGCTTGGTGCATAAAAAGGGCTCAACAAATATTTATTGAATAAAGACATGAATAAATATATTGCTTGTGGGAATTCAGTGGCTTCCCCTAAGAATCAGGTATGGAGGATCTGGGGCTTTGTGATGTTCAAAGTACGGCCCAGTGCCAATGTCCATGGATTGGCACTGGGCCGATAAGTTTCTAAAAGTGCACGTGGCATTGTGTTTGTGTCTTTTTCTGGGGATAAGGGTCCACACTTCTAGGGAGTGCACAACCTCAAAGAGGCCCAGAGTCAATTGTGGAGAAAACTAAAGCCTGAGGGTCAGGACACCTGCTATCTAGTCCTATTTCCCACTGTCCTAGTGTGTGGCAAATTCCTTCTTATTCCTGAACTTCAACCTCTCTGCCTGCAGAACTAGGAGGTGACAGGAATGGATGATGTTTTTAGCCTTCACCTCAGCCATTTCATACTGATCCTCTCTCTCTCTGTGTCTCTCTCTTTCTCTCCCATTCAGATCCCAGAACCCACTGGCCAAGCTCCATGGGTCCTCCATCTTGGAAAGACACCACTTGGAGTTTGGCAAAACATTGCTGAGAGATGAGGTAGGGTGAGGACCCTCTGCACTGGCTTTGTGGCCTGAGAAGGAGCCCCCATCTCACAAGAAGCCTGAGTGTGGCCAGGCACTGGCCTGGGCTGCCTCTCCCATCACCTGGGGCGGCCATCAGTAGCTGAACAACTTTACTGCCAGCATCACCTCTTATATCTCTCCTATGGTTTTCTCTCTAGAGCTTGAATATCTTTCAAAACCTCAATCGCAGGCAACATGAGCATGCAATCCACATGATGGACATCGCGATCATTGCTACCGACCTCGCCTTGTATTTCAAGTTGGTGTTTCTTCTTCATTTTAAGAATAACAATGATTAGGGAATTCCCTGGCAATCCAGTTGTTAAGACTGCCATGAGCCCGGGTTCCACCCCTGGTCGGGGAACTAAGATCCCACAAGCCACCCAGCGTGGCCAAAAAAAAGAATAGCAATGATTATAATGATAATGAACACCACAGTTCTAATTGATTTAGTATATCCTCTGTGCCAGGCACCATACTTTTGCTATGGACACATCGACTCTCACTACAGCTCTATGAGTTAGATATTTTTACCCCCATTATACAGATGGGGAAACTGAGCTCCAGGGGAAGATTAGCTAAGATCAGATAACAAATCCATGGTAGAGTCTGAGTTAGAACTTAGGTCTTCGCTCCCAGGCGTTGGTTCTTTTCACCTTTTTTTTTTCTTTTTTTAAATTACGTTGTTTTAATTAGCCTCTGTCTGAAACAGCCAACATTAGAAGGCCAGGGGTTGCCTTATTCTAAGATGTGCTCCTTTAACAAACTGGTGTGTTTTGTAGGAAGAGGACGATGTTCCAAAAGATCGTGGATCAGTCTAAGACATATGAGACTCAACAGGAGTGGACGCAGTACATGATGCTGGATCAGACACGGAAGGAAATCGTTATGTGAGTTGAGACAGGGCTCAGACCCTGATCCCCTTAAGCCCGGGGTCATAAGGCAAAATTCTGCACTGACAGGCCTTGCTGCCCTCAAGAGAGCCCTGGGACACTTTCCATTATGGAGGCCTCTGACATATGAAGCAAAGAAGTTATGCCAAAACAGCATTGCAGAAATTATATGTTTAATCTTTACTCTAACACAAAAATATGAGAAAGTATACTATCGTTTTACTTCTTTGTATATAAAAAGTACACTATTTGAAGTATTTCTATCTTAAAATGCAGAATTTTTGTGGTAAAGTGATGTAACTTTAAAGTTTTTGATAAAACATAGAGCATTATACCAATTATGGTTTGAGTGATAGCTAAATGTCACTCACAATCTGTAGGCTTAATTTCTTGAGTGTTCTTTTATGCATGGCAATGGCCTGCAAAACAGCTGTGCGATTCACAAATTAGTTCCATGAGTTGTGTGATATTTAGTGCTTCGCTGGCATGAGCTCTGGTAATGAGATGCAACTTTAAGTTTTCGGGTGAATGTCTTCTTTTAGTTTCTCTCAGTGTGCTTCCATGATTCACTTCAGTTGATGATGGGGTGAGAAGTGTAAATCTGAGGCTTTTCTTGAATATGTGGCCCAAGCCAATGGCTCCCCTGGCTCCCCTGTGACAGGTCCTGGGTGTTGATGCCAAAGGAAACAAGTCCTGACCCAGTACCCAAAGAGGTGTTGTTAGTTTATCTCCAGATGCTTCTGTGGAGATGAGGTTTAATTAAGTCACAAATGTTACAAGTCCCTGCAACAGAGAAGGGGCAGCTGCTGGGACAGGCTCAGGGAAGACTAGGCAAGTGGCCAGTCTTTCCCTCAGCTTTGAAGTTGTCCAAGAAGGCCTCCCCAAAGGTCCTCCCATCCTGGGGAGCAGGGTGACCTGCACCACTGAACAAGGAGGCACACGCTGGCTACAGCTGCTCCCGGGCAGACCAGGAGCTGCCCTGCTGGACATTTCAAAATGGTGCTGCAGAAGAACTGAATGATTGGAAAGAACACCAAGTTCTTGGACAGGGGGTCTTACTATTAGGAAAGCCGTCTATTCTCCCTATTTAGTTATTCATTTAAAGTGATTCCAAGGAAAATATCGATTTTATTTTGGAGAGAATTAGGAAGCCAATTCCAAAATCCTTATGAGAAATAAGTATGCAAAACGAGCCAGAAAATTCTGGAAGAGAAAGGAAATAATAGGGACCAGCAGAACTGAAGGCAGTTCAGTCCCAGGCATGAGAAGGACAGGTCAATGAACAGACTCAAAAGACAATGCCTATGCTAAAAGTGAATTTTCTGCCAGTGGAGAACGGGATAATTTCATAAATGGTGTTGGGACAATGAGGTGGTCTGATTGTTTTTTTCCAAGACCAGCAAGCAATTCTTCAGTTCTCAGTGAGCACTGACTGCTTGTCCTACAAATTTCACTCAATTCTCACACTATCAACCCGGAGATAGTGTCAGACCCCACTTACTAAGGGCTCAGCACCACGAGACTGGCTTCCTTTCAGACACCAATGGCAAGTCCATGTTGCCTGTGCTTCTGATTGACTAGCTATAAATTGGATGCTCCCATGACCACCTCCTTGGGTTTGATTAGTTTGTTAGAGTGGGTCACAGAACTCAGAGAAATGTTTACTTACATTACCAGTTTATTATAAAGGTTATTATAAAGAATACAGAAGAACGGCCAAACAGGTACATAGGGTAAGGCCAGAAAGGCGCTGAAAGCAGGGGCTTCCATCCCCATGGAACTGGGGTGTATTCACCAACCCTGAAGCTTATTAAATCTCATTGTTCAAGAGTTTTTATAAAACTTAATCTGGGGCTTCCCTGGTGGCGCAGTGGTTGAGAGTCCGCCTGCCGATGCAGGGGACATGGGTTCGTGCCCCGGTCCGGGAAGATCCCACATGCTGCGGAGCGGCTGGGCCCGTGAGCCGTGGCCACTGAGCCTGTGCGTCCGGAGCCTGTGCTCTGCAACGGGAGAGGCCACAACAGTGAGAGGCCCGCGTACGGCAAAAAAAAAAAAACAAAAAACTTAATCTGCAGCTCCTCCCAACCCTTTCCAAGAGGCCAGCAGGTGGGGGTGAAAGTTCCATCCCTCTATTCACTTGGTCTTTCTGGTGACCAGCCCTACCCGAACCCACCTAGGGACCCTATCCTAAGTCGCCCTATATCACCTCATTAGCGTAAATCCAAAGGGGGGCTTCTTGGGAAGGATAAGACACTCCTATCACTCAGGAAATTTCAAGAGTTTTAGGAGCTCTGTGTGAGGAACCAGGGACAAAAACCAAATATATTTCATATTCTACAATATATTTCATATTCTACCACAGAGGTAAATCCCTATTTCACTCCTATAGCAAATAAATTCTTGATGAATCAAGGATTTTAAAATAATGAGAAAACAAACTAAAAATATGGAGAGAGGAAGAAAGCACGGGAGAATTAAAAAGAGTAAGCTTTTCTAAGTGTGACATAAAATTCAAGACATGAATAGATCAATAAATTTGACTACATAAAAATTAGAGATTTCTGCACAACACACACAAGAACACATAGCTAAAGTCAGAATGCAAATGATACACTGGGGGAAAATACGTGCAACACTTCTGACAGAAAAAGAGCTAATTTCCTTAGTAGTGTTAATACAATTCAAGAAAAAGCCTAATCCCACAGAAAAAAGAGCAAATGGCATGAATAGATATAACCCAGAAAAGGAATTACAGTGGGATGTAAACATATGAATAGATGATGACCTTACCCATAGTGAGAGAAATGCAAAATAGAAGTACCTCGAGATATAATTGTTCATCCCTCTTACTGGCAAAGATTAAATGTTTGCTAACACATGGTGTTGGGCAGAGTGAGGGGCAACAGGCAATCCTATTCACTGTGGTGGGAATGTAAATAGGTGCAGATTTTTGTTTTGTTTGTGTGTGTGTGTGTGTGTGTGTGTGTGTTTTAAAATTTGCTTATCTTTGATCTTAGTTTCCTGACCAGGGACTGAACCCGGGCCATGGCAATGAGAGCGCTGAGTCCTAACCACTGGACCACCAGGGAACTCCCCAGTAGGGACGGTTTTACGGAGGGCAATGCCTATCAAAATCGTAACCGGCCATACTCTTTGACCCAGCAATGCCACATCTAGGATTTGCCCTCCAGATTTTCTCCCACATGTGCTTCAAGGAGTATGCACAAAGTTATTCATTGCAGCATTATTCGTAATCACAAAAAATATTGGAAAAACCTTAAATAACCATCATGGGGCACCAGGTTAAATACATTATGGTATTTTCACACAACGCAATGTCATGCAGACTTTACAAAGAAATGATATTAAGGGTTTCAAAAAATTTTGAAAAGCCAGAGGCAGGACTTCTTCAATCACTGTAAAAGCCAAGGTAGTCTTAAGTGGAAGTCTTCACTGAGCACACATACCCCTCCCAAGGCCTTCCAAGACAAATATAGGCTTGGATAGCCTCAAGGGAATCAGTGTTCTCTCTCTTCACACTATCTTCTGGAGAAAGCACAGTAGGTGAGGCATGGTCAGTTCCTCACTCTTCTCCCATGTTACAAAATAAAGGCAAACTCACCCTTTTTTGAAGTCTATGGTGCAAAGACCTCTGGGGCATCATACAGAGGGACAATAAATACTGGTGTCCTCAAAGCTTCTTTTAATCGCGGCATTATAAACCCAAGGGAGGGCTTCTGATAGATACATTTGGAAGAATTTAAAGAATGGAATGACATTGTGACAAAACTCCTTCCATTCCCAGGGTTTCTAATTATTGCATCTAATCAGTCTTGCAATAAGAAGTATTCATTCGTTAACTGATTTTTTTTCTTTTTGGCCGCACCACACGACTTGCAGGATCTTCTCCCCAACCGGGGATTGAACCCGTGCCCTCAGCAGTGAAAGCACAGAGTCCTAACCACTGAACCGCCAGGGAATTCCCAATTCGTTAACTGATTTTTAAAAAATAGTCCCATCCTATCTCATCAATAGATGAATTTCCAAAAATATTTGAGTGTTTAATAATTTCTAAAAATAGGTAATATATTTTATTGTATTGGTTAAGCGTGTAATAATAATAACTCAATCCAAAAGAAAAGTTTTCAACACTTGGAGACCTATGGTCAAAGACAGCATTGTTTAGTTATATAATTTCAACTAATGGACATATTTGGTTGCAAATAAGTATGAAAGGGTAATCAATACATTTCATATATATGTTTTTGAATGTCTGTGATATGTATACAGTTATACACATATATACATACATACATACACACACACACACACACACAAAACATTAGGATAAAAATCTGTGGGGGAAGTCAACTGGAAATACAAGTTTATGAAGTAAAGGAAGGATGCAAAATTCCAGACTCTTTTTTTTTTAATTGAAGTATAGTTGATGTACAATATTAATATGTTACAGGTGTACAATATGGTGGTTCACAATTTTTAAAGGTTCTACTCCATTTATAGTTATTATAAATTATTGGCTATATTCCCCGTGTTGTACAATATATCCTATAGCTTATTTTTTACATAGTAGTTTGTACCTCTTAATTCCCTACCTTTATATCGCCTCTCCCCACTTCCCTCTTCCTACTGGTAACCACTATATCTCCAGCTTGTTCTTCATATCTGTGAGTCTGCTTCTTTTTTTTAATCACATTCACTAGTTCGTTGTTTTTTTCAGATTCCACATTTAAGTGACATCATACACTATTTCCCTTTCTCTGACTGATTTCACTTAGCATAATACTGTCCAAGTCCATCTATGTTGCTGCACATGGCAAAATTTCTTCATTTTATGGCTGAGTAATATTCCCTTGTATATACATACCACATCTTATTTATCCATTCAACTGTCGACAGACACTTAGGTTGCTTCAATACCATGGCAATTGTAAATAATGCTGCTATGAACATTGGGGTGCATGTACCTTTTCGAGTTACTGTTTTTGTTTTTTTTGAATATATACCCAGGAGTGGAATTGCTGGGTCATATGGTAGTTCTATTTTTAGTTTTTTGAGAAACTTTCATACTGTTTTCCACAGTGGCCGCACCAATTTACATTCCCACCAGCAGTGTACGAGAGTTCTCTTTTCTCCACACCCTCACCAACGTTTATTATTTGTGTTTCGTTTTTTTTTTTTTTTTTATGATAACCATTCTGACAGGTGGGAGGTGATATCTCATTGTGGTTTTGACTTGCAGTTCCCTGATGATTAGCAATGTTGAGCATCTTTCCATGTGCCTATTGGCCATCTGCATTTCCTCTTGGGAAAAATGTCTATTCAGTTCTTCTGCCGTTTTTTTTTTTTTTTTCCGCGGCACGCGGGCCTCTCACTGCTGTGGCCTCTCCCGCTGCGGAGCACAGGCTCCGGATGCGCAGGCTCAGCGGCCATGGCTCACGGGCCCAGCTGCTCCGCGGCATGTGGGATCCTCCCGGACCTGGGCATGAACCCGTGTCCCCTGCATCGGCAGGCGGACTCTCAACCACTGCGCCACCAGGGAAGCCCATTCTGCCCATTTTTTAATCAGGCTATTTTGTTTTGTTTTGTTTAGGTTGTTTATTTTTTTGATGTTGAATTGTATGAACTGTTTTACATTGTTGGATATTAACCTCTTATTGGTCATATCAATTGCAAATATTTTCTCCCATTCTATAGGTTGTCTTTTTGGTTTGTCAATGGTTTCCTTTGCTGTGAAAAAGCTTTTAAGTTTAATTAGGTCCCATTTGTTTATTTATTTATTTTTAATATATATATTTTTAATTTTATTTTTGGCTGCAATGGATCTTCGCTGCTGTGCGCGGGCCCCCTCCAGCTGCGGAGAGTGGGGGCCACTCCTCGCCACGATGGCTGGGCCTCTCACTGTGGTGGCCTCTCCCTTTGCAGAGCACGGGCTCCAGAGCGCAGGCTCAGTAGATGTGGCACATGGGCTCAGCAACTGTGGCTCACGGGCTCCAGCGCACACACTCAGCATCTGTGGCGCTCAGGCCCAGCTGCTCCCGGCATGTGGGATCCTCCCGGACCAGGGCTCGAACCCGCGTCCCCTGCATTAGCAGGCGGATTCCCAACCACTGCGCCACAAGGGAAGCCCCATTTGTTTATTTTTTGCTTTTATTTCCTTTGCTTTAGAAGACCAATCCAAATATATATATATATATATTGCTAAAATTTATGTCAAAGAGTGTTCTGCCTATACTTTCCTCTAGAAGTTTTATGGTTTCTGATCCTACATTTCAGTCTTTAAAATTCCAGACTCTTAAAGAAAAGCTTATCTCTTTGCTTTTAAATGGGTGATGTGCTGATGGTTGATACGAAAATGCTATGCTATTTAGATTCCTTTATACTTAAAGAATGATGTAATCATTTTAATAGCAAGATGTCAACTTAAAAATGTACAAGAAGGTAAACATTCTTCAGAATTCTTCAGCTAGGCACTCAGTGAAAAATGTTGAAGATCAAAGCAGGGTTCTCAATCTTAACACTATTGACATTTGGGGACAACAACTCTTTGTTACAGGGGCTATTCTGTGCATTTTAAGATTTCACTTAGTAGATGAAATCCCTGGTTTCTGCTCACTAGAAGCCAGTAGCAGCCCCTGGTTTCTGCTCACTGGATACCAGTAGCAGCCGCTCCTCCCCAGTTGTGACAAGCAAAAATATCTCCAGGCATTGTCAAATATCCCTGGGGGCAAAAACTGCACCTGGTTGAAAACCACTGCTGTAAAGCAGTCTCGGAGTTGGTCCATCGATTAGGAGATTAGATACATAATTAGAGCTGCTTCATACTTGGGTACATTGTACCTGTTACACACTTGTGCTTCGGCACCAGAGAGTCTGGGTTCAAGTCTCAGCTCTCTCACTTTTTGTTGTTTGACCTTGAGTAGTTTACTTCACCTCTCCATGCCTCAGTTTTCTCATCTGCTGAAAGAGGATACTGGTAGCACCTACCTTATGAATTATGACAGGAGCTGAGCTGAGACATGTGGAATGCTGTGCAGCGTTGCTCACGGCAGGTATGGTGTTAGGCTCTTCCTGTGGTATAAAGAGACATATATATTTGGCCTTTGTCCCCATTTCCCGACACTGAGCTCTAAAACCCTTGATAGCAGTAAGAGTCATAGGCTTGGCAGGAGTGTCTTTTGTTCTAATGAAGCAACTCTTGGTGGGACCCCAGAGGGCTTCAGGGTAGGGGCTGATCACCAGAAAGATGAAGCCTTGATTAGAAACTTGGAACTTTCAGCCCCAGCCCAACCTCTGGGGAGGGGAAAGGACTGGAGACTAAATTAGTTACCAACGGCCAGTGATTTAATAAATCATGCTTATGTAGTAAAAATGCCATTAAAAACCTCTAAACAACAGAGTTCAAAGAGCTACTAGGTCAGTGAACACATCTACGTGCTGGGAGGGTGACAAGTCTGAAAAGGGCATGGAAGCTCTGTAGGCACCCCCGACCCCATACCTTCTCCTATGCATCTCTTCCACTTGGCTATTCCTGAGTTATATCCTGTATATTAAGAGTTTTCTGAAGTTTTATGAGCTGTCCTAGCAAATTTTTGAATCTGGGGCCTGTGGGAACCCCCTGACTCTGTAGTCAAGTCAGAAGTGTGGGTAACCTGGAAACCTGATACTTGCAGCTGACTTCTGAGGCGAGGGTAGCCTTGTGGGACTAAACCCTCAAACCTGTGAAGTCTGACGCTAGTGTCAGAAGTGAATTGTATTGGGACTTCCCTGGTGGTCCAGTGTCTAAGACTCCGTGCTCCCAATGCAGGGGGCCCAGGTTTGATCCCTGGTCAGAGAACTAGATCCCACATGCCGCAACTAAGAGTTCGCATGCCGCAGCTAAAAGATCCCACATGCTGCAACTAAGACCCAGAGCAGCCAAATAAAAAAAAAAAAAAAAAAAAAAAAGTGAATTGTATTGAATTGAATTGAATCGAATCAGAGGACACCTAGTTGGTGACAGAATTGGTTGTTGTGTGGAAAAAACCCAACACCCCCCCTCCTGTGCTCTGATTATCTTGGAGTACTCACCTCAATCCTTGAGGCATCTTAAGCCGATTGACTTTTGTGAGTCTCCTGCATTGCTATCTCTTGGGTCACCCCACTTTAGTGTGTTTACTGTAGGACCAAGATGTTACAGTACCTCCAGAATCGGGGTGTGACTTTCACTCGTCATTAAACCCTTTACGTCTCCACCCAATTGCAGGTCTCACGCTGGATAGTCTGACCAAACCATGCACTTGAAGGTTTCTGTGCATGGATTAGAGATCCTCTAGTGGTAGAACGTGAGGCCTGCCACCTGCCACGAGCTCAGATGGCGATTACATTTTGAAACGGTTGGGAAAAAAAAAATCAAAAGAATAATATTTCCTAACAAATAAAAATGATAAGAAGTCAAATTTTAGTACCCATAAATAAAATGGTATTCTTGTATGGAGGGCCACACCATGACTTTTGTGGGTCATAGGCACTTTTGCCTTCATGGCTTCTTCCTCCTTTTAAATACGTAAATAAAAATCATATTTTATGACTGTGTTGGTATAAAGACAAATATAATCCAGGCTGAAGTCATTCATTATTAATAAATTTACTATTACTATATTCTTTTTTTAAAAGAAATTAAGATTTAAATATTTTCATGGGCCCCTAAAAGTATCCTGAACCCTAGGTACTGCCTAAGAGATAAGTGACCCTGTCTTTTTTTTTTAACTGAGCAGCCCGTCCTCCCCTCCCCCATCCATCCTTCCATCCATTCATCGATCTAGGAATGAATATTAAGAATTTAGAAACAGCCCCTTGCCCTCTGACATGGCCCACACTCTGTCTGTGGACTGTTTCTCCCAGGGCCACTCTCACCTTTTGAGATGGACCGCATTCCATCTATGGAATGTGTACCTCTCTAAATAAATCCACTTCTTATCTATCACTTTGTTTCCCACTGAATTCTTTCTGCCACGAGACATAAAGAACCTGAGCTTCAGTAAGTCTTGGCACCAGGAACTAAGGCCCCCACCCAGGCGAAGGATGGAATGACGATGTGGACCCTCCTGACGTCAACTAAAGCTTGGTCTCTGTCTACCTTCGCCCCGATTCTGTGCTGAATTCTCCTCTGCTTAAGCCTTCTCATGTACCCTGAGTTTACACATGCACCCTTAGTTTAAAACTTCCCCAATTTTGCAGTTGGGGGAGACACTACTTTGGGAAAAGATCCCTGGTGTTCTCCTTACTTGCTGCAAGTAATAAATCCTTCCTTCTCCCCCACAGCCCCCCTCCAAAAAAAGAATTTAGAAACACCGTTTGTGCTTGAATCCAAAAGGCGACCACTGTGCTAAATACATACTTCTAATATACATCCGCAAATAATGAAACAGTGGCCAAGATTCTCAAAATCCTTAATCACTCTCCTCAAGCAGCTGTGGTCAAGGAGCAATTAAGGGCCACTTTAAACCCAATGAGCTCATCAAGGCTCCAACCTCAGCTGCTCTCTGACGTTGGGCACTCACTGTGTTCAAGAGAGGGGAGCTTTGGGAAGACTGGACGGAAAGTATGAAAACCACGAAGACACCGAAAACACTGCAAACCAAAACTCATAAATCCCCAACAATGTGGGGCTAATGGATTAAGAGTTGTTTCAGTGGTAAATGCCTCCAGGGCGGCACTCCTAAATCCTAAATCCTCAGAATCTATCTGGGGCCTGGCATGCAGTAAGCACTTAGCAAAATGTGCTTGGTGAGTTAACAACCTCCAACCCCTCTCAAGCCCTGGGTCACGCAGCTCAGGCCTCACCGGTCACCTACCCAGTCACCTTTCCGGAGACTGGATGCCAGGCGCCAACTGACCTTGTCTTGACTTATCAATGGCTGCTTTCGCATCGCGATGATGAAACTGAGTAGCTGCTATCGAGCCTACATGCTCTGCGAAACCTAAAATATTTACTATCTGGCCCTTTACAGAAAAAGTTTGCCAGCTCCTGGTTTAGTGTTTTACAAATGAAAAAAGTGAGGCCCAGAGAGACAAAGTGACTTACCTAGTGTCACACGGGCATTCGTGGAACATCAAGGACTGGAATCCAAGTCAACCCACCCCTCTCCCGGACACCCACAGATTTCTCAGGCTCCCTTCAAACTTTCCCTGTGGGCTACAGCCTCCAGTCCAGGTGTAATTCCAAGAAGAATCTGAATGCCTCTCAAGGGTGGCTGGGATGCTTTCAGGGGTCAGCCAAGGGTCAGGGAGAAGCACCGCTGAGCATCCCAGCTGTGGGGAAGTAACGTTTGCTTTGGGCCAGGTGAGCGGGAGCCCATCCTGGTGATTGTGATGAAGGTGATAACGATGAAGATGAGGACCATGGGGCACTTATAAAATCATCTTATGTGACGGTCACAGTAACTCCTAGGACAGATAAATTGCATTGAACCCTGTGAAACTGCTGACTTACGACAGTTTTTGACCCACAAAATCAGAATTTCATATGATCCAACCTAATACGCTTATCTCATTTCACCAGAGAACAGAGAAAGACTCAAAGACATTAAGTCACTTGCCCTAGATAATGGCAAGTAAGGACAAGAGTTAGAATCTAATTGCTCTAATTCCAAAGCCTTGTACAGAGTTTTATACTGTTCTCCCATTCAACTCCACCCCCTCCTCTCGCTGACTGACTCTCACCTACCTTGGGGCTAAGGTTCAAATTTCTCAGCAAGTCTTCATGACTTACTCTCACTCTCTTCTGCGTAATAACCCTGTTGTCCTTTACTCTCTTTCATCCTAAAATCTTCCTCTTCCTCACTTTGCATGTCTAATCTATCCCCAAACCCTGTTGAGTTTACTTCTTAAATGCCTTGTCTATCTGGACACTTCTTTTTATTGCCACGTCCATCTCTTGTCTGGATCCTGAAATGGCTTCCAAACTGGGCTCCCGGCTGGCATTCCTGTGCCCTCCGTACCGAAGCCACTATGTTCTCTGTAAAATGCAAATGTGACCCCTTCCACTCTTCAGTGGCTTTTCCCGCTGCTCTTAGCATAAAGATGTCCCCTCACCGCAGCCTGGGTTCTGTGGGTCTGCCCTGCTCATCTCTTGGGTCCCCTCTCACCCCCTCTGCCACCTGCTCCCTGAGCTCTTCCTCCCTTCCAGCTCTTTGAGTGTGCCAGGCTTCCTTCCACCAGGGCCTTTGCACTAGATGTTCTCTCTGCCTGGAATGTGTTTTCCCACTGCCTTTGTCACCAAGTTCACTGCTATACTTCCAGCAGATATCAGCTCCAGGGCCACTTCCTCAGGGAAGCCCTCCCTGACCTCCCAGACTTAGGTCAGTTTCTCTTGTTACATTATCTCCTAGAATAGGACTCCTTTCCTTCAGAGTATTCAGTTGTTTACACATTTACACATATTTGTGAGATACATATGTGACTCCCCAACACCAGCTCTCTGAGAGCAGGGGTGCTGTGAACCAGCCCCTGCCTGACATCTGGCATGCATACACGTACAAGGATGGATAGATGAATGCTCCCACAGTCACATGCTGGATGGCCCTCTGCCCTGTGGCAATGCCGTGTACCCTCCACCACACCTCTGCCCACTATACCCTTTCTTCTCTCTCCTCCTGGAGAGCTCCTATGCACCCCTCAGGGCCCCGCCTCACTGTCACCTCTCCGAAGGGCCCTGCACCGAGCTAGCTGCTCTCACCTTTGGATTTTTATTTCTTTTCTTTTTTTTTTTTGAGGTACGCGGGCCTCTCACCGCCGCGGCCCCTCCCGTTGCAGAGCACAGGCTCCAGACACGCAGGCCCAGCGGCCATGGCCCACGGGCCCAGCCGCTCCGAGGCATGTGGGATCCTCCCGGACAAGGGCATGAACCTGTGTCCCCTACATCGGCAGGCGGACTCTCAACCACTGTGCCACCAGGGAAGCCCATGGATTTTTATTTCTTTGCACCTTGTACTTCTACCACCCATCCCACTTATTGTGATAACAGTTTTTGTGTTTTTCTTCCCCTCTATGTTCCTTAAGTGACTATGAGCTCCCTGCAGGCCTCTCTGGATCCCTAATGCATAGCATAGCATCTTGGCCTCGGAACACCTAAGGCAGTGGTGCTGAAGTGAATGTAATGCCTTGTCTTTAGAGCACGAGACTTTGGATTGGCTTTTCTGGTGTCCAGGTGTGTCCCCCACGCCCCCTTCCCCACCACATCCCACGAACGTACTAAATCTCTATCTCTAAAACACTTAGTTGTTTCCTTAATTGCTGGGAGTGATTTTCACATGATTTCTCCAGCCAAGGAAAGTAAACCTCCAGTGCTCTCCTGAAGCCACACCTGTGGGCTTAAAATGTAGACACTGATGGGTAGCAGGGAACCGGTGACTCCTGGATTCACAGCCAAACATTCATTTGCTTAATGTGTGTGATGGTAAACATAGCGTCTACAACACAACATGAAGCATTAGGCATGTGTTCTGAAGTTATTACAAAGTATAAAGGTGTTTCTAAGAGATGTATGCATTCCTGAAAACTTACTTACTTAAAGATTTCTATGAGTTTTTGAGGGTTTACTTAATCAAAGATAGTTAAGGGCTTCCCTGGTGGCGCAGTGGTTGAGAGTCCGCCTGCCGATGCAGGGGACACGGGTTCATGTCCCGGTCTGGGAGGATCCCACATGCCGCGGAGCGGCTGGGCCCGTGAGCCATGGCTGCTGAGCCTGCGCGTCCGGAGCCTGTGCTCCGCAGCGGGAGAGGCCACAACAGTGAGAGGCCCGTGTACTGCAAAAAGAAAAAAAGAAGATAGTTAAACCTGTTAATATTTCATAACTCCTCAGGCCTCCCAGACCAGCTTATGTAACCTATGCCAGATACAGCTGGTAAATTGTAAAATCATCCAAGCCACTAGTTAGGTTCAGAGCCCCAACCTTCTCCAACTATCCCCTTCCCAGCCCATGCCCATCATCTCACCAAGTCGGGTTGGCTCTACCACGTGAGGTTGACCCCATGCTCTTCCAGCCCGCGGGTATTGCTGCAGGTCAGGCCCTCCTGCCATCCTGCCTGCCTTGCTGCAGCGTCTTCCTTCCTTCCTTCCTTCTTCCCTCCCTCTCCTGTCGGCCCCATCCTACAGGTGCTGCCAAGCAGCTCTGATGAGGTCATGACCTGGCCTTGAACCTTCAAAAGCTCTTTCTGCTTATTGGATACACCTACACTTAATTCCAGCATGGAATTAAGGCCCATAGTACATGGCCCCGGCATTCCCATCCCAGACGCTCATGCCACTACACCCCGACTCTGAAACACATTCTCAAATTCGCCCCTTTCTCCAATTCTTTTCCCATGTCCCCTCCCTTCTGTCTTATATTGTACCTACCTATGTAATAATACCTGTCTTACCTTCCTATTATTGTGAAACTCCTTTAAGAATTTATCTTTTAGAGACTTCCCTGGTGGCGCAGTGGTTAAGAATCCACCTGCCAATGCAGGGGACATGGGTTCGAGCCCTGGTCCGGGAAGATCCCACATGCCACAGAGCAACTAAGCCCGTGTGCCACAAATACTGAGCCTGTGCTCTAGAGCCCGTGAGCCACAACTACTGAGGCCATGTGCCATAACTACTGAAGCCCATATGCCTAGAGCCCGTGCTCTGCAACAAGAGAAGCCATCGCAATGAGAAGCCCGCACACCACAACGAAGAGTAGCTCCTGCTTGCCACAACTAGAGAAAGCCTGCACGCAGCAACGAAGACCCAATGCAGCCAAAAAAAAAAAAAAAAAAAGAAATCAAAATATTAAAAAAAAAAAGAGTTTATCTTTTAACCGTTTCTTTCTTTCCTCAATCCCTTCCTCTTCTTCTTAACGTAAGGCTTCCTCACAATGACCAGGGTCGCCCTTCTCCCTGCATCATGCATTACTCAATGGGGCAAAAAGCGGTTCTTAGGAGAGGAGCAAAAAATCTTAGACATTACAATGGTCTGTGGCCCTCCAGACAGATATACAGTATGTCTGTGCTATTAAAATTTCATGGTACAGCGATTATAGGAAAAATGTCTAATAAAAAAGCTCTTTGACAGTGGAGCAGGGAGGATGATGAGAAAAAGGTTGAGAAACATTGTTCTATATTAGACAGGAGAGAAGGAACTTTGAGGATGTGATGGGATTTAAATGAAATTGATGTCTATAAAATGCCTAGAACAGTGTGTGGCACATAATGGAAACCCAATATATGTTCCTGATCATCGCCAGTGTTTATTATGCACATACTATATCCAGGCACCATGCTAAGATTTTTCACACATTATCTCATTTAATCTTGCACCCACTCCATGAGGGACGTACCATTATTATTACAGAAGGGAAACTGTGGCATAGAGAAGTTGGTTTAATTGCTCAATGTCAAACTCCTGGTAACTGACAGAGGCAGGATTTAAACCTCTATTTGATTTCAAAGCCTGACCTTCAGATGCAATGGGGAAGCGACCCCTCTTCTCACCATGGGATGAGGTCACCTACTAGTAGGGGCAGAGAAAGGAGAGATAGATGGAATTAACCAGATATACAGCCATGACTGGCTCCGGACTGATGGATGGTGTGCTTGTGTGCAGGGCCATGATGATGACCGCCTGTGATCTCTCAGCCATCACCAAGCCTTGGGAGGTGCAGAGCAAGGTGTGCACTCCTCCTGACCCGAGAGAAGGAGCATCCCAGTCCTGGTGACAGCAGCTAATGTGGCTTGGATTCTCCAGCTCCTGAGGCAGCCCACCTTTGCTCCATCCTCCTCTACCAAGACATGGCAATCACCTGAGGACCTCTCCCATGATGACATAAAGTGGGGTGGCAGGGCAGGAGTGGGGTTCATGTCTTTGCTGAGCTGGAAACCCACGTGGGATGTGAGCAAGGGTAGGAGGATTGGGGCTGGGGCTTGACTCCATGGCGGGTGTCTGCCTGTTGCAGGTGGCGCTACTGGTTGCTGCCGAATTCTGGGAACAAGGTGACCTGGAGCGCACGGTGCTGCAACAGAATCCCATTGTGAGTAGAGAAGGGACTTCAGCCTGATACTGGGCATGTGATCTCATCCTGGTGGAGAGCAGTGACCTCGCCATGATGGAGAGATGTGCCTCCTCACCCTTGACACAGGGACGTGTGACCTTACCACAGAGATGATCTTTCCTTAATGCAGTGGTTCTCAAAGTATGGCCCCTGGAGACCACCATCAACCTCGTTACTTGGGAACATATTACAGATGCAAATCCACAGACCCACCCTGGACCTACCTGAACAGAAACTCTGGGGGTGGGCCAGCAATGTGCTCTCTCCTAAAGTTTGAGGACCCTGCTTTAAGCTATGTGTCCTTAGCACACTCAGCTAAGTAGTGATTGACAAGTGGACACCAAAACTTAGATTTCCCTTTCAGTTCTGACAGTCTAGGAGTCCACCTCCCCTGGCTCTGTTCTAACAGCACAGACCGTGCAAGGGGATGACCTGGTCAAGCTGAGAACCTATCGACTTTGAAAGTAAACTTGGCTGGAACTGTCAGCCGGCCCCCCACCAGACACAGGGAGACCAGTTAGAAGGTTTTTGTTTTGCAAGAATGTTTCATTGGTAGGGTGGGTCCCCTTGCTGCATCAGGCCAGGAGGAGCCCAGTGCAGTTAACTCTTTCTCCCCCCCGACAGCCCATGATGGACAGAAACAAGGCGGACGAACTCCCCAAGCTTCAGGTCGGCTTCATTGACTTCGTTTGCACCTTTGTCTACAAGGTAAGTCCTTTGCTTTCAAAGGCCCAACAAGATGTCTTTGATGAGCCCGGGATTCCCAAATGACATCAGGAATAAAAAACCCTGGCAAGTGATGAGTGATACTTTACAAAGCGCTTCTCACCTCCAATGGCATTTGGTCCTCAGGACAGCCCCATAGGAGCTTGTGTGACTGCATACCCAGGCCAGAGCCCGGAGCTTTGTATATCCTAGTTGCTCAATAAATAGTTGCGGGACAAATGACATATTGTGTTTTCAGGCAGAGAAGTGGGGAGCATAGCAGAAGTGGGGAACATGCCTTCCTAACTTCCCCAGCTTGTGGGAATATGACAGGTCACAGTTACTCAATTGCCAAAAGATAATCTGGAACTTCACTTTGAGTTTTGGCTCAAAGTTAGTCTCTCTCTTGAGAAACCCACCACGCCCCAATCCATGTTATCTGTGCCACACACCCCCCTCTCATTTGTTATTTTTATTTTGGCCATGTTACATGAGGAGACAGAGGTCAGAGAGGAGAAATCACAGGGCCAGGTCACTGGAGTCAGCTAGAGACAGCATCAGGGCCGGGACGCCTGACCCCTAGTCTAGGGCTCTTCCTGCTACGTAAGCTGCAGCCCTTCTGCTCCCAGAGGGCGTACAAGTGCATCTCTGATATAACGCAGACTACCTGGGGTCCTCTGAGCAACAGGGCAGCATAGTTGACGCTCTCCATGACCATCAGTAATATATGAAATGAAGACTGGGCTATGTGCTTTACGTGCATTTTCACAGCAACCCTATGAGGTGCTGTCCTGATTTCACGGTGTCCTGCCCAAGCTCACACAGCTGGTGGCAGCATCTAGATCTGAACCCAGGCAGCTCTGAGCACAGCTGGCTCTGGCTGAACTCCACAGTAGACCCTGGATTTGCCATTCTTACCTTGTGCAAATCTCCACCAATCTGCATCTCCATTTCTTCACCTAGAAATCTGGGAGTAATGAGTCTCATTTTCCCACCTCGCAGGAGTTTCTGAGGATCAAAGGAGATAAAGCACTTCATAAACTGTCACGTGCTGTGCTCAAAGAAATTATTTTTATTCTTAGAGCTAAGAGACCTTAAGAATCCTCTTCCTATCCCGATTTCACTCGGCAAATATTGACTGTCTTTGTGCCCCAGACCCTGTACTAGGCCAAGGCCACCCCAATGGATGAGCAGAGATGTCCCTGCCCTGTCCAGCTCACAGCTCCAGGGGCAGACTGGCAAATGGAGTCATTACAGTGAAGTGAGATGTAGGAAGAGAAGGTTTGGGGAGCTGCTAATAGAGGACCTGACTTACCTTGGGGATCAGAAGAGGCTTCCCTGAGGAAGTGATGTCTAAGTGGAGGCCTCAAGGGAAAAGAAGGGATAAGTTTGAGTGTTCCAGCAAAGGCAAGAGCTGGACTGAAGCCCACAGAAACTGACAGATTTGCAATGTCCGGAGGGTTCAAGTTGGTGAAGGGGGAGAGCACTGGGTCTGGAGAGCTTGAAAGCCTTGTGAAGGAGCTTGTGCTTCATCCTGAAGCACAGGGAGGGCCACAGGAGGGTTTCAAGCAGGAGAGGCATGGGACCTTGTGGCCAGAAGCCCTGCAGTGTCATCACACACACTGCTGGGGACGGAAGCTGCAACGCGCCCGGGCAGCTCATTCCAGTGCAGACACGACCCACTGTGCTCCACCTGGAACCCGGACCCCAGGGCTCGACTCCTGCGCCAGAGGCTCTGTCTCTCTCTTCCAGGAATTCTCCCGGTTCCACGAGGAGATCACTCCCATGCTGGATGGGATCACCAACAACCGCAAGGAGTGGAAGGTGCTCGCTGACGAGTATGAAGCCAAGATGAAGATGCAGGAGGAGGAGAAGCAGAAAGGGCAGGCAGCCAACCAAGGTTTGTGGAAGGGGGAGGACGGAGAGCCCCTACGCCACACACACCGAGCTCTCATGGCGTGCCTGGCGGGACCGCAAAGCCTCACACACGTGGACCTATTCGGGCCTCCCCACGACCTAGCTGTCCCCATTCTACGTATGAGAGCACTGAGGCCCACAGAGGTGAAGTGTCATGGCCAAGTCACACTGTGAGCAGTAGCAGAGCCTGGTTCCCAAGACTGAGGCTCCCAGCAAGGATTCCCTGACTGCCCCCAGCCAGTGTAGGACAGATTCCAATAATAAAGTGGTAGACATAGGGCCTCTGAAAGCCCTGGAGTTTGCAACTCTTGGTCCAAACCAGGTAAAAGGGAAAGCCCGCCACAGCCTCCTCTCATCTGGTGTGTTCTCTTTCTTGTCTGATTGCAGCAGCAGCCGCAGGAAATCAGCCTGGGGGAAAACCAGGCTCAGGTGGAGGCGCGCCTGCATCCAAGTCCTGCTGTGTCCAGTAGCGCAAGCGGGGATCCACGCCCAGACCGGCCCCACCCTTCACTGGAGGAGGGTACCCAAGCCAGTGGGAAACCATGCACCTGCTTGAGAAGTCAGAGTTATAGGGTTTGAAGACTGAAGAAGTTAGTTTACATCTTCCCTAGTGGCTTTCAAGGCTCTTTTTGGCTGTGAGCACTTTTTATTGAGCTACAACCAACATTTTGCCTTTCATAGACTCAGTTAAACATTAGCGCCAGACTCACTTGCTTACCTAGAATCATTTTTGTTCTTATACTTTCATTTTATAGTACACAAATTTGCAATCATCCTCAGAAGTAGAGAACTGCACAATGAATCTCCACCTACCCATCACCCAGATTCTAATATCGAGTTTTGCCACATTTGCTTCGTCTGTCCTTTTATATTTTTTTCATTTTTTTCTTAGCTGAAATATTTAAAAGCAAATTTCAGACATATCGTTTACTCCTCCATTATACATCTTTAAAGACATATGGGCGTTTTCTAACATAACCACATCCGTATCACATGCAACACACGAACCCCTAATATCCAGCTGTGGCAGGTGCTGTGATGAGCTGCATGGACCCTTTACTGAAGACTTGTGTTCCCAGCAGTGATGAGCACTGTCAGCAGACAGCCCTTGGTTTCAGCCCCTTCGGGGATTACCTCATCCGCAGGGAGACAGTTGCCCAAGGGTGGTGGCCTGCACCCAGTGACTGATCCATGGCAGGTGTTAAGGCCTGGCCATCTTGGCCCAACACAGGACAACTCCGCAGCAATAGCACACACATCCAAGACGGAAAGTCTTGGAAGAGGCCACTCGTCACTGCTCTCACTGGGAGTAAGTGAGCAAAGGAAAAAGTTTCAAGTTCACCCAAATATGGCACACAATTCAAGTTTTCCATATCCTCCGACCAGAAACCGTTTCACAGTCATCAGTTGGTGTCGTTGTCTGAAACCAAAATGTCAAAATCTCTCTTTTAGCACATATATTTAGCGTGCTTGTGTGAAAAAGCGGATATACCAAAACAAGGGAGTCCTCGTTCACAAGGTGGTACACATAGCTTTATAAGAGTCATACCGGCAAGAAGCCAGAATGGAACAATGTTATGTGAGGCAAGTCTCAATGGTTCATCATGATCCACAAAAAAAGTGCTATGAAGAAAGGACTAGCGAGCTCGGAGAGTTTTGGAGTGAGGGGCACACCTGGACTGGGGTCTTCTCTGAGAGATGACGCTGCAACTAGAATCCTTTTCCCAGTTAGTAGCCGGCGCGGCCCTCAAGGAGCACGTCGTAGGACCAGTGAAGAAAGACACACCTGGGCAGGGCTGTGGGTGGTATTTTCTTTTTAATCTCCATAGTGTATTTGTTAAGTTTATTTATAAGCAGATCACTTCACTATTTACAGTACATGAGCATAGAGATTCTACAGTTTTTGTGATGTAAACAATAACTCCACAGTGGGAGTTTGAGAAAAGAAGCCAGTTCTGAAGTATTTACAGACGTTAAAATAGAACTTTATACTCACGGAATAATAATACATAGAGCGATTTGGTTAAATTATCTATGAAACTATAGAATCTGACAATGTACAAATACAGGAAAACAGTTTCTCATTTAGAAGGTAAGACGGATAAACCACACCAGAAATAAAATGGGGACAATGCCAACCATAATAATTAAAAGCAAAGAAGTTCTCTTCCTTTGCCCTCAGGGATAATGTATTTATATAAATAAGGACACAACCCAACAAAATGGAAAAAATATATAAAAAATCCTCTACCAATTAAAAAAAATAGCAAAACTAAAAACTTGATTCTCAATCATCAGCAGTGTCCTTTAAAAAATTAAATTTTAGCTTTCTATTATAAATAACAAAGCAGATGTGTCCCTCTGTGTAGGTGAAATTCTTGCACCTTTCTCAAGAAATGCATCAATGTAATTCCATACATACACACAAACACAGGCGTGCACACATGCATACACACACACACACGCGCGTGCGCGCACACCCTTGCGCTCACACACCCCAGGCTGTAGTTACCTTGTTGAGCTTCCTAATAAATAATGCCCCCTACAGTAGTACCCCTGGGGATGCCCAAACCTCACAAGGTTAGCCATTCCCTGCTTTGACCCTGTCACAGAGCCAGGGAAAGCCCTGGCTTCCTATTGCTCAGAATTCTCTAGGCTGCATGGTCACACTAAGAGAAAAGGATTTGAGTCCAATATTTGGAAATGCTGGAAGGGACCATAGGGACCACCTTGCCCAGTCGATTAAGGCTAGCTACAGACACTGTTTCTTTAGAAACCTGGGGTTGGGGAGAGGAATCTTGTGTTGGTTTCAACATTAGCAGCTGCCTCTGGAAGAAGCAGATGCTCCAAACCAATGCTAAGCCCGTGGCACAAGTAGGTGAAGGGGGTGGGTGTGAATTTCCGGAGCAGACTGCACTGAGCCAGACTTCTGGATGGCCACCTTCCCCAGAAACCGTTTGGAAATCCAAGTGGTCCACTTCCCTGGTCCACTGACCACTCTGACCGCACACCCCTTGAGATTTCCAACCTCTTTCCATTGGAATCAGAACATTCCTCCAGAAACAAAGTTGGGAGTAGTTTATGACTTTTTATTCCTAACACAAAAACATTTGACAAGATTTTAAAATACAAAACCAAACAAACAAAAAAAATCTATTTGGCTATTCGGTGGACCATACCAAAGGCCATGGCCAGGCCCCCCACAGAATCCTCACACTCAACCTCTTTGCTTGTCCCGAGGGTCCAGTGGGGGGCACAGAGCAGAGGTTCACTTAACAAGGTCAGCAGCTGCGCTGCCAGTATTGCAGTTACAGTAAACCCCTCCTGGGCACCTGGGCACAGGGTCCACTCCTGTCTCTGCTGCCAACAGGATAGCTAGTGTATTACTTCTCAGTCTGCGTGGCTGCTTCTGGGGCTTCTGACTGGTGTTACACTGTGCTCTAAAACACACAGACAGTTTGCTCATGACCTTGCATTTCATTCCCAAAGTTGGCGTTGGACAGCAAGGTAGCCAAAAGGATTTATTTGCCTTCCATCTGGGTAGCTGGTAGATACAGTCTTTGGCCACTAGATGGCGGCTAGACGTTGATAAGGCAAAGTGCTGAGGTGGAAGATGACCAGTCCCTTCAAAAGTCACCCACGAGCAAGGCTGGCAAAGTGAAAAAGGAGGCTTGGAGGATCCTTTGACAAAAGGTACAGCAGAGGGGGGTTTCTGGCTATAAAACATGTCTTTGAGACACTGTTGCACAGCCCAGGGAACGACCACCTACAAAACCCTATTTTCCGAGCCCCCAGTTAGGGCAGTTGGATTTCTGTGCTGCTTCTGAACGTGCAAGGCATTCTGATGGAGTACCTAAACATCTGTCCCCCGATCTTGAAGCCTCAGTCACCGCTGCTATAATGAAACAAAAAACAAAAGTTGCCCTAAACATATGCAGTGTGATCCACGCCTCCTGTTGCCCCATATGTTTTACAATCATTTGAAAGAAATGTGTGAAAAGTGCCTAAGTTAAGCTGTTTTGGAAAAACAAGTGTATTGCTAGTATTGTCTGTGAGCAGTAGAGAATCAGCCAAGTGGTCACAACATTCGGACTGAAAGCTGCTCGGCGGGGACAATGACGAGGCTCATGTGAGGCTCGACATCGCCACCTAGCCAAGCTGGGGTTTACTTCTCACCACCCCACCAGAAACTATGGCTTAGATCTGTCCTGGGGAGCCGGCCTCCTCATATAAGGTAACTCGGCCAGGACCATGTGGGTCTGAATCCACCGCGGGTTGGTTACCTTGCAGAGAACTCTCACCCTGAATGTGAGCTGGGCAGTCAGAGAATGGAATTGGTTTCGTGGGTTAGTGATGGATTCCTGAGGCTCCAGGATGGGAATCTGAGTCTATCAGAGGTGAAAGGGACTTACTTTAGTGCTCATTCCATCCCATATTCCCATTTGTAAATGAGGAAACAGTGGCCCAAGACCACATAGCAAGCAAGAAACTCTGGGTTTCTCACTTTGAGATGGCTTATAGATAAATGATTTGCTCTGCAAATCCATTTCAATCAGCTGTGGTGTTTTCTTTTTTTCTTTTTTTTTTTTTACAGAAATAGGTACCAAGATTGAAAAGCACCACTCCATTTTTAGGGCCTCCAACAAAGAGGCCAGCAAAGGGCTGGCCCTAGAATGGGCTCTCCTGTGGCTGATGTCTAGGAAGGCATCTCTGCTCTCTCCTCCCTCACCAGCCCCTTTCCTGATCCCCTGTTCCAATCCCTAGGAGAAGGCCTCACACAGCCCAAGGAGATCCATATTCGCCAGTGTAGAAACACGGAGCCAGGCTGAGTGCTGCGGTTTTCTCAAAGTGCTTTTATTGGTTCCATGCAAAGGTAGCCTCTGCCTACTTTCCTGGACATTCTACAGCCCGCTCTCAGGGGCCCTCCACCTCACGTCTGTTTTGGGCCAAGGGCATCGCTATGCATGAGGGTTTCCCAGCTCCCAAGCTCTCCCTCCATTTACCCCGTACCCCTGGACCCGGCAGACAGCCCTGGAGCCCATCTATATGTGCAAATGCCTCAGGGACTTGGGGAACAGCTTAAACATATTGCACGTAAGCACAGACCGGTTTCCTTCTGCCCCGATGGGAAGGATCCCTCTTCTTTGGCCATTGAAACCATTAGGTTCACTTTATTTGCTACTGTACATTCAATTTCTTTCCTTGGTCATATCTGAGGACAACTGCTAAATCTCAAATGGTAAGAAAATACTGCAGTTTTGACGTCAGTGAGTCAGATCAACAAATCCTTTGGGGTTGATTCTGCTTCACAGCTGGGATGTCCCATCTCTCAAGCTGCAGGCTCAGCTGTCATTTCAACTGAACCTAAGGCCTAGGATAGGGTTCCAAGCCATCCCTGCAGAAGGGCTGCACTGTCATGCCTCCCCTGTCCCCTCAGTACGTATACTGCATACATCTAGAAGAAATCGCTCTCCAAACATCAACAAGCACAGGCTTTAGGCGAGAAAGATTTCTGATTGCATGTCTTCCCACATCAGGACCTGGGTACCGAGTCTTTGCAGCTTAGAGCATTCTTCCCTTCCTCTTCCCACCCTGGAACCCCTGAAGCCCTGCCTCTCTGCTGGGCACATTTGACACGCAAGGCTGTGAGAACTCACAGCAGATGCAGACACCTGACTGGTGCTTTGGGTCTCAAAGCAGTGTTCTGGTTGGGGGGCAAGGTATGATGGGGGGAAGGGGGTCACCGCCGTAGCTGCACTCCATCCACTCATATTCTTTACCTCTTTGATGCATTTTCCTTCGGTAACCAGAGCCCCCAGGAGTGAGGATTCTGATTCAGCCTGTACCGACTGAGGAAGGAGATGGAAGAATTCCACTTAGCGTTTAGATCGGACATATTTGGAAAACACCAGCACGGCACAGAGATGGACAGTACAACCTGCCTTGCATGGGTGGCTACCAACACAGTCTACTGTAAGCTTTTATGGCAATCACATGTAAACATGATCAAGAGCAAATACTAGGACAGAGCTACAATGAGATGGTTGCCAATGGCAGCTGCTCCCTCTGGGTTACTCCTTAATTTGGTGGGAAAGAGACCAAGGTTGACTAGTTGTCTGGAGAGACCTTGGAGTCTCCTTGGTAAATAATATAGAGCACCGAATGAGTCTTCCAGATGGAGGTTGTCTGCAGGGTTGGTCAGTTTTAGAACTTGCAGCCTTTTATGTACGGGATGGAGAGAAGAAACTTCTTGATGCCTTTGGTGGGCACCCTCTCCCGTCAGCGGGCCCCAGCCCCGACCTTAGGCATATCACGTCCCAGTACTACACTCAAGGGCCAATGTCTAACTACCTTCAAGTGCCTTGTATTAATCTGAAGTGAAAGGGCAGCTTCAGCTGACCCAGAAGAGGGGACACGCTTGTCCTTCACTAAAAATCTGCATTTCTTTACCCTAAGGTACCGTCTTCTCATGGTAGAATCTCTAGGCTAGTGCAATCAAGGAAGAAGCAAATAGGAGGGGCTTAGAGATCATCTAGTCTGACCCCTTCTGGCACACCAAGGCTTAGGGAGAGGAAGGGACTCTGTGGCTTATCAAAGTCACAAAGACAGTTTTTGGCAGAGCCAGGACTCAACCCAGTTCTCCAGACTCTGAATGTAGAGTTCCTTCCTACTTTTTCCACAGGATGAAATCTCAGTTTACTCCTTGGTGCAAATCAGGACTTAGGGGGAGGCATCGGGTGGATTTAAATTCTATTCCATTCCATTCTATTCCATAACCATTTATTGTGTGCCTACTGTATGCTAGGCAGTGAACAGCTATCAAAAGAATTTAGAATGTGCAGGTCCATGCTGTGCAAAGTCCCCTTTTGGTCCACCCTCATAAACCCTGCCTTCCCCAAACATGTTCCTGCCCACTATTCCACTTGGCCCCCACCCCGAAATGGGATTGTGTTGGAGTAATATTGGGAGTCCTGTGCCAAGGAAGGGCTTTAGGGGAATTTTCTCTCATAGATCAGGGATGGGCCTGCATGAAACCCACCACCATATAGTTCTGTATAACAGAAACCATTCAAAGATTAGACCAGAAGGTTAAACAGGTTAAACTCTGATCAGTTAGTAATGGCTGCTCGGAACTGTGTTGAGGATTCTAATAGCATGACCAAGTTCAGAGGACATGAGTACTGTGGTTGATTAGTTATGTCTGCTACTGGCCGAGGACATGGGAGCAGTGGCCCATATGCCACTATGTATTTGCTAGATACCACCTTAGGAGAAGCTAAGACTATCAGACCTGGCAAGGACCTTAGAGATCAGCTTGCCTAATTCTCCCCCTCAGCCTATTACACAGAAAAGACAATTGGGGCCCAGAGAGGTGAAGTGACATGATACACAGGAACTCAAATTCTCTGTTCCTCTAACGCCTGTCTCCTCCAACCTTCTCTGCCAGCTTGGAGCATGCTCACCTCTCAGGAGAGGTTCAACGGCCCAGTTAACCTACTGAGGTATTTTATAATCTTAAAAACAAACAAACAGGGCTTCCCTGGTGGCGCAGTGGTTGAGGGTCTGCCTGCCGATGCAGGGGACACGGGTTCGTGCCCCGGTCCAGGAAGATCCCACATGCCGCGGAGCGGCTGGGCCCGTGAGCCATGGCCGCTGAGCCTGCGCGTCCGGAGCCTGTGCTCCGCAACAGGAGAGGCCACAACAGTGAGAGGCCTGCGTACTGCAAAAACAAACAAACAAACAAACAAACAAACCAAAACCCCATAACTACCAATTCCCAAAGAAATAGGCCCGGCATTAATAATAGATTAAATCACCTCGTTTAGTTAAATGAGTCAAGTTCAAACTTTTTTTAAGCAGCAAGACCTTTTTTCTTTTAAACACAAAAATTTCCCAAGGAACCCTGATGTGTGAAAGAGTCCAAGTTGGAGCCGCTCTGTCTGAAGCAGAAGCAATGCACTCTTACCCTGCCTGGCCATGCTCTCCCTCACAAACGGCCCCCAAGGCACCTGCAGAACATCCAAGCTGGACATGGCTCTGACATCACTCAAGAACACAAATTTTAAAGTAAAGCCCAATGAACGTTTTTTAAGTCGGAGAGGAGCTTGGAGATTGTCTTGTCCATCCCCATCCCTCATGTCTCCCTCCTGCTCCCCTTGCCCCATGCCACCAAAACAACTTTACAGGTGAAGAAAAGGGAAATCAAGATGAAGGAGGATGGGCTGGTGACTGGCCCAAAAAGGGTGAATGACCGCTCCCAGGTTGCCTCTCTGTGTCAACCCAGGTGCATCACTGAAGCTGTGATGGCATGTCCACAGGTATAAGCAAACCACAGGACCCCTTGGATCAAGACTGGTACCAGAGCCTAAACTTGCCCCATGCTGGTGAGGCAGCCATTGACTTACCCCCACAAAATGAGCCTGGAAGCGTCTAGCCTGTTGTCCTTTTTAGCTGAACCCACCTCTACCAGTCCTTGCAACTTTGCCTCTTTATCCTAGGATAGGCCCGGGCTGGGCCGTTCCTCTGTAGTCTCACTGGTTGTGGGACCCCGGGCAAGTCATTTCGCCTCTTGGGGCACTGCCTGGAAAACGGGAATAACGCAGCTCACCCCACCTTCCTTCCAAGGTCCGCAAGGATCTGAGCACTCACGGCCAGGCACAAATTCTAAGCGTGAGCTGGACACCAGATGAGGGCTCTGATTGTAAATGGACCCAAACTTGCTCAATGAGAGACAAGGCAGCACTCAGCAGAAGAGGCCCAGAAACCTCTCTCCATTCCTCCCAGCTGTGGCTGTATGCCACACCTCCCCGGTGACCAGGCTTCTGGCCACCCAGCACCTCTGGGGCATTCTGGCAAAGGGAGCAGTGCTGCTCAGTGGCAAACACCTCACGACAGTGCATAGTTAAAAAATCAAGGAAGCAATACAATAATCCCAGGCACAGCACATCTGAGCCATAAATACATTAAGGATCTACTTTTTTTTCTTCAATTAAAAATGAGTTTATAATCCTGATTCTATTCACAAGTAACGATTTCATCATCACACACTACAGACAAGAAATGGTATGGTGAACACAGCTGCACGTCTACGAGGGGACGTCGGTCGGGGAGGAAGGGGAGGCGGGTGACGGACTCAGCGTCTGGAACGCACCCAGGACAACCCGTCAGAAGCGAGGACACTAGTGTGGCAGTGGAACGTCAACACCATGGAAACTCACAGACAGAAGCAGCTTTGTTCAATGTAAACATTGATTTTTTTGTTTGTTTTAAAAGGACAGCAGTTCCAAGTCTCTCTCTCTCTCTCTCACGCACTCGCTCTCTCTCCTTCTCATATACTTAATTTCTTTGAAAACGTAAACATATTGGAAGGGCCTTGTCTGAGGTATTGAGGTATTCCTCGAAGGTTAAGGCTGTTATCAGTGCAGGCTCTGCTGGGCCTCCTTCAGTAAGCTGTCAAAATCCATGGCTTCGTACTTGGTTTTCACTGACGCAGGCAGGGCCTCTTCTGAATTAGAATCTGGGTGGGGGTGGAGGAGGCAGTGAGAGGGGAAGGCAGCGAGCAGCTCAGAAAGGCCAGCGGACCAGAAAATCTGCCGCTGGGGTCAGCACCACAGAGCGGATGCGGCCCGAGGCCTCAGAGAGCACCGGGCGGCGGGCAGCAGCTCTGCCCTCCTGCTGGAACACCTCTGCCATGTGAGCAGTGTCTCAGGGCCTGGGTCGCCCTGGTTGTAGGATGGGGAGGCCTGAAGCAGAGTCCCCCAGAGCTCCTTTCCAGCTCCAAAAGCCTCTAATTCTACTTCCCTTAACAGTTTCTTGCCCATTAGGAAACCAGTGAGGAGGTCACGTAAGGCAGCCAACGAAACTATGAATCCCTCAGCGCATGGCCAGGGAAATGGGTCCCCACGGGGGACATGCAGTCAGGAGCGCTGCCTGGCCGGGAGCCTCCGGGGTCTCCTGACACTCAGCCCTGCACTCCGGAGGCTGCACCGGACTCTCCCCTATAAAGAACTCTCTCCTAAATGGTACTTTGTCCTTCTTCATTGACTTGTCCCCAGTTGGCTAGGCATGGTGACAACAGTTTCACTGCAGCCCATTAATGGACAAGGCTGCTGCCTGTCGGGGCCGCCGTGGATGCCCCTCAAGGGGGCAGGTCAGTTACTGGCCCTGTGAGGTCAAAGAGATGGTAGCCATGGTTCTGCCAGGTGGCTGTGAACACGAGATTGGACCTTCCAAGAGGCCATGAGAGGCTTCATCTCTTTGGTAGCAGTCCTGGCACAGGACAAGATGCACCAGAGGCCAGCCTCCGGGCCAAGTGGCTGCCAAGTTATACTCACCAGCACAGGGGAGTCTGGGTGTGGCAGCTGTGTCCAGAGTGGGCTTTAGGTTTCAATAAAGGAGGTCACTGCCCCTGACGTTTTGGGTCTGACTGGGATGTGCGGGGCCTACGTACTCACCGTAGTCAGTGTAGCGGGGCCAGCAGAAGTGCCGGAGCCCCCCGTAGCTCAGCTGGAAGGAGGGCTCGCTGCGTTTCCGCAGGGCAGCGCCGTTCCTCAGAGAGAGGGCGGCGTGCTCAGAACACCGGTAGGTGATGAAGCCGTACTTCTCGCCTCTGGGGAGAGAGGACAAGGGGAGCGCGTCACTGGGCCAGCTCGGTCGACATCGTCAGACCACCCGCCACTAGGTGAGGAGCAGAAAGCCATGAAGACTCTGTAACTGTCTCGCATGGCCCCTCGATAGACACAACGACAGTCACGGGGCTGACCTCCACGATGGAGTCATAGTAAGAACAGGCAAACTACTGCATGTTGGCCCGGGGCTGGCCACCACCAATCGCCCCACACGCTCTTCAGACCCCCCTGTGATGGGGGGCTGTTGTCACCTCCCCCCTCTGGAGTGAGAAAACAGGCTCTGAGTTCAGAATTTGCCCAAAGACGGGTGGCAGAGCAGGGAAGTAAACTCAGGCTTCCCGCTGCGAAAGCTGATCCTTTTCACGCTCCCCTCTACTTCCCTCAGGATTCCCATTTTCTAGGATTTGCCACACCTATGCCCCCATCCTCCCAGTCCTGCACCCTTCAAAGGCAGCCTCAGCCAGCCCTTCCTTGGCTGCTAACTTGGCCTTCACCTTCGCTGAGATCGATGGTACTCCGTACACATCTCATCCTTCATGGGAGACGTGTCGTGCCCGCCTGCTCAGCCTCTACTCCCCGTCCTCTGACAACAGCGCCCTGTGCTCAGCTGGGCTCAGGGCGCCAGGGTAAGTCACACAACGGTGGCCCTCCTTGGCCAGTGATTTGTTGAAGGATGAACCCGTCAGCCAAAGCAGAACCCCCAAGACTCCATCCCGCGTCTTTGCTGGAACCGTGAGGGAGACTCCTGCTTCTCCGAGTAGGAGACAAACTTAGAGCTGGAGGCAGCCACTTTGCTACCAGGAGGGAAGCCTGCCTGAGAAGGATGCCGAGGTGAGGGGGACCTAAAGTCAGTTCTACCTGGCTCCTCAGTTCCACAAACAACAAGAGAACGAACCCCGACCTACCCATCTGCCAGACAGACTCCTCACGGACAGAGACCATGTGGACCCTCCTACTACTCAGCACAGGCCTAGTGACAGCAGATGCCTTGTAAACACTCAGCTGTATCACATTTCCTGACACCTCTCTGAACCAGGCCAAAGTTGGGACCCTTCTGATTCTTCAAATGTCTGAGACTCATGCCTGCTTTTTAAATCTTAACAAATTGACCCTTCTCCTTAGAGATTAATTTGATCGCTTTGTCTTTACAGGTTATCTTCACTTGACATCCTGAAGACTGCACACAACTTAAAACAGTTCTATTTGTGTAATGACTTTTTTTAAAAATTGTGATAAAAACACATAACATAAAATTTACCATCTTGAAGTGTACGGTTCAGTTGTGGTAAGTTTGTGTGATGGATCTCCAGAACTTTTTCATCTTGCAAAACAAACTCTGTACCCATTAAACAACAACTCCCTATACCCCCTCTTCCCAGGCCCTGGCCACCACCATTCTACTTTCTGCTTCTATGAATTCGACTACTTTAGATCCCTCATGTAAGTGGAATCACACAGTATGTGTCTTTTTGTGACTGGCTCATTTCACTTAGCATAACATCCTCAAGGCTCATCTATGCTGTAGCATGCGACAGGACTGCTGCCCATCCTTTTTGAAGACTGACTAATATTCCACTGCATGCATATACATTTTGTTTATCCATTCATCTGTCAACGGACACTTGGGTTGTTTTCACCTCTTGGCTATTGTGAATAATGGTGCTATGAACAGGGATGTGCAAATATCTCTTCAAGATCTTCCTTTCAATTCTTTTGATTATATACCCAGAAGAGGAATTGCTGGATAAAATGGTGATTCTATGTTTAATTTTTTAAGGAATCTCCATACCGTTTTCCACAGCGGCTGCACCTTTTATATTCCCACCCATAGTGCGCAAGGTTCTAATTTCTCCACATCCTCACCAACGCTTGTTATTTTCTGTAGCCACCCTAAGGGATGTGAGATGTGTAATGATCCTTATGCAGAAACTATTTTCTCACTGAAGTTTTTAAAAATTATTATTAAATTAGAATTTTAATAACTTAGTTTGCAAGGATAATGGGAGATACTTTAGAATTATTTCAAAACCGACAAAGCTTTGACATCTAAGTTGTACATTTATACGCAACCTATTCTTGCAGATCCCCTGACAGATGAAACACTGCTTCCCCAGGTGAGTGAGACACCTGGGCCGCAGCTGCAGAGGAACAGAGGGATGGAGCAGCGTGGAGCTTGCAGTGAAGTAAGACTGCAATGCAAGTGTGCCTTCAGCCACCAGGAGCTTTTTGCAGCCCTGTACCAGGGTCTAGGACGGAAAACCAGAAGCTGACACACGGGCTGCAGATCTGGCTCTGCCACTAGGTAGCTGTTCAATTAACTCGTCTGAGCTCCCCAGAAAGGAGAGCAATAGAAAGAGTAAGAGTGCATACATCACAGGCAAGTTGGGAAGTTAAGCAAAAGAATGAATGCATGGAGGGCTTCCCTGGTGGCGCAGTGGTTGGGAGTCCGCCTACTGATGTAGGGGACACGGGTTCGTGCCCCGGTCCGGGAAGATCCCACATGCCCCAGAGCGGCTGGGCCTGTGAGCCATGGCCACTGAGCCTGTGCGTCCGGAGCCTGTGCTCCGCAACGGGAGAGGCCACAACAGTGAGAGGCCCGCGTAACGCAAAAAAAAAAAAAAGAATGCATGGAAATTGTCTCGCACTTTAGCAAATTATCAGTACATGTTCCCTGCTATTACTGGGTTGCATGACGGTTACCAGTCCTTCCTTCCCCTGCGATGGCAGTAGATTTGTTCTGCAAATCTTCTCAGGCATCTTTTATGCTTCCAGACCTGAACTGGAACCTCTGTGCGCCCTCCACTCCCCTCCTCTGCGAGAGCCTGACTCACCTCTTGCTTCTCGTGAGCACCTGGCACTCCACAATCTCTCCAAACACCTCGAAGCGCCTCTTCAGTTCACGGGAGCTCATGTCACTGGAGAGATTTCGAACGTACACCACGCGGCCTTCACCCTGCCCGAGGGGGACACAGAGGGACCCGTCATCATTGCCTGGCTTCCTGGAGCCCCCTTGGTGGCAGGCTCCCATGGAGTCCTCGTCCCCAGTCCACATCACTTGGCTAAGCGAGTGACACCAGGTGGGGCTGGAGTCAGAGAGGACAATGACGGTCGCTATCCCAGAGGACCTGCCTTGTGAGAGGAGGGGGCTGTTTAGCATCGGATGGGGAAGTGGCCCCAAAGGAAGCAGCTGTTTACTTGAAGGGAATGAGCAGAGACTGGGCGCAGACGGGAGAGGGAGCCGTCACTATGGATGTAACTGCACAGTGAGTAGCTTCTGTATTTGTTTTGAGTCTGACTTTTTCTGGTAGTGGGGGAGGTCCGAGGATGGTAATGGACGAGCAAAGGGGGCCAGGTCGCTATGGGTTAGAGTGGGCTGGGAAAAAAGCAATGGGACAGGGGCATAGGGCTTGGAGCCACCATCATCTTTGGTTTCGCCAGGGTACTGTGTAGACACTGTGACCAAGAGGTGATCTTCAGGTGAGCTTGGTACCAGGCCCCTAGAACTGCCCAGCAGTGGGAGGGGAGAGGGGAAGCCCAGCTGGAACCTCCCCTCCTCCTCTACCGTCTGTGATTGGAAGTTAAAGCCACAGCTATCGGAAGAGTGGCTTTGATTTGCTGGAGAAACTCCAGCTGTGCTCCTGTGGGCAAAATCACCAGGTTCTGGTTTAGATGGGCTTTCTCCGGAACAGGTTAAGGCCTGTGGTTCTCCAGCCATCCCCTTCTGCGCCACTGAGGGCAGGGAGGAAAGCAAGGGCCCGCAGTCCACAGCAGGGCGCTGCTGTACGGTCACGGGAACTGTGCACGTTCCCTAGGATGGCCTAGGTTCAGCTGCGTGTAGCAATGTCCTCTCCCAGCCTCCTCCGGCACCTTGAATTCACAAGGCTCTTTCCTGCCTCTGCCCCACTGTCCTCCAGAATCTTTGCTTCATTGGCTCCTTTCATCTCTTGGGGCCCAGCTCCTTGAAGATGCCCCTCCTAGACGACCATATAAATACATCAGCCCCACACAGTCAAAACACGACTGTTTCAGACATTTTAGTCATGACGTGATTAACTTCATAGTGCACCTCCCAATCTGTAATTACAATGTTTATTGATTTGTTTATGAGTCTGTTGTCTCTCTCTCCCTTCTGGTCCAACCATGGGAAGTGGGGACCTTGTCTGTCTCGTTCACTCTTGCCATCCAGCACCTAGAACAGGGCACGTCACAACTGCTGAATGGTCACACATGGTTTCCAGGAAGACGCTCCACATGGTTTTAAGTACCTGCTTCGAGACAGCTGCATGCGTACCTCTGGGGTATGCATACCTCATGTGTTCCCTTCCCCGAAGCACCATGCTGGGGGGGAGGTGGACAATCCAGTGAGAGTCTGTCGGTCTGTTCGTGCTTCTGTCTTACTTTCCCTTCCCTCCTTTCTAAGTGATATGGAGGAGATGAGTCCAGCTCCTCGCCGCAGCTTCCTGATGAATTTTCCCTACGGGGTGCTTTGCAGTGGGTCCACCAGGCACAGCCTGGCCTGTGAACTAACTCTGGGAGAAGATTAAGGAGCTGGATCAGGAGGAAGGGACAGTCTCTCTTGGTCCCTCAGCCCCGATCGCACCGGGGGACCCTGTGTACAGATGAGTAAACTGAGGCTCAGGGAAGCTGGGGAGCAACTGACGGTCACACCGAAGTGGAAGCAAGGCCGGCTCTGCTCCCCCATCACCGCCTGTCCCCCGGGCCCTGTCAAGCCTCTGACGCTGAGCCCTACGTGCTCACCAACTGCACGCCTCCCAGCCAGTCCCTTGGCTGCATTTTGCACGGTGCCACCTTTGATGTCCTTTGGTGACCCCTGTGCTTTTTTAAATGAGAGAAATATAACTACCTCCTTCAGGCCACAGATGACCTCAAAGGGCTTCAGGTCTACGAAGCCCTAGCACTTCCTGATGCCCCTGCTCATCCCCATTCACTCTGGGCTCTGGGGCCCCATTTCACTTACAATGGCCTTTTCCCGCCGCTTCCTGGTGTGCCGGACACTTGGCGTTCTGTCTGAACACGACCCTCTGCTCTCACATCTGTCAGTGAACAAGCAAAGCAGAGGCACTCACTCTCGGCAGGAACCACAGGGGGACGGGGGAAGGACTTGCTCAGGAGGCAAGGGGTGCTTCCTCCGCTTCTTTCGGACTCGTTCGTGAGGGCAGAACTATGAGAAGGCCCTCCTGAGGGAGCCTGGCTTTCCCCCTCAGCGGTGACCGCCCAGGGTCGCCTGTGGGTCTGAACACGTGACTGACACATACCTTCTGCCAGCTTCTGGGACGAGATCACTGAGAACCACCACTTTGCTAATCATAACCCTTGTGAACCTTTCTATGCCAACGGGGGTGGAAAGGCCCTCTCGCTTCATTATGGTATTTGACCTGAAGAAAAAAAACCATCCTCTGAGGTCTCATGTTTCCCCACTTTCCAGATGAAAACCCTGAGGCTCAGGTTCAGTATGAAATTCGCGCAAAGCTAAAAAGTAAGGAAGCCAGAGCTAGTGGGAGGTCTGCTGATTCCAGACCCACACTGCTCTCCCTCCAGTGGTTGGAGCCTGGCCAAGCAGCAGCCCCAGCAGCCATCACAGCCTCCGGGCCCTGGGGGTCAGGGGACCAGTCAGCCCAGATGCACAGCCTGAGAGGCTCCTGGATGCCGCACGCCTGCGCCCTCCTGACTGTCTGCACACTGCCTTCTCCTCCTGAGCACCAGGCTGCTAGAGTGGAAGCAGCAAGGCGTGTGGGGCACGGGTGAGTCCCAACTCTGCCACACGCTGTCTGCGTCCTTGGGTATAAAGCAGAGTATGAGAGCAGGGGCTCCGGAGTCAGAGAGCGTTCCAATGCTGACTCTACCACCTCCCTGCTGGTGACCTTGGGCTGGCTACTTAAGCCACCTCAGCTCCAGTTCTTCACCTGTAAACTAGGGAGAATCAATTGTATTTGCCTCCTAGGCCATTTGGGAGGATCAGATCAGAACATGCCCGTAAATGCTTAGCCCAGGAACAGCTCAATACTTGCTGGCTATATTTTTCTATTGAACATTTTTGAGCCTCAGCTTCCTCATCTATAAAATGGGGATAAGAGGCAGACGCACCCTCCAAGTGCATCTGTGAAGCTCACATAGGGTAAAAGAAAGGGATGTGACTTGCAAACTTTAAAGTACTACACAATAATAGTATCATCATCCATTTGCAACGGAATCGGCAGCCTCCCCCCACGAAGAACTGAGAGTGACTGGAAGGTGCTGTAGGGCTTGTTAAACCAGCTCCAAGTGCTTCCTGTTGACTGTTGTTTGGTAGCAGAAGCACAGGTAAAGAAATGCCGGTCTGGAGAAGACTGATGACTAGTTTTTCAGGTTTACCAGCCACCAAGCTCTGCCAGGCAGCTGAGCAGGAACCAAGTTAACCAATTAACTTTCTCCAGTGGCAGAGAAAGCCAGCCCTGAACTTGGCCCAAAAGGGAGAAGAGGAAAAGGAGAATCCATGGGGGTTTCGAGAGAGGCCCCCAACTCTTTGCAGACAAGCCCATGGGTACAGGCCCTGAACAGCTCAGGAGGGGAAGGAGGCCGAGAAACTCCAGCTCCTGCCTTGGGGGATGCGCTTCAACAGGACAAGAACCGTAGCCGCTTCTAAGCAGAGGAAACCGCCTAATGAGAACACAGGTGGGCTAGCTCACAGCGACCACTGGAGAAGGGAGAACGGAGCTGGAAGGAGGGCTCAGAGAGATCTGACGGAAGATGGCTCTGACTGATCGTCCTGGCTTATTACGTAGAAGGGCTTTTAGAGAAATTGCTCAAAATAAGCTCATTTCGAGTGACAGATAGTTCAGGGCTTCAGCACGTTAGTGTCTGGGGAGTCCACAAATCCCCTAAAATTGAATGCTCAGTTAGACGTCTATGCTCATTTTAATGGGGAAAGGAAGCTTTGCTTTTAATCAGATTTTCAGTTAAGAGCTACTGGCATAGATAAGGAAATATAAAGCAGAATTTTCCTAAGAAAAGGTATCTTTCTATTACCTGAATTCTGCTTCTCAGAGCATGGCACTCTGGCAACGTCATCACTCCCTGGGAACTTGTTACAAATGCAAATTCTCCACCTCCACCCCCAGACCTACAAAACCAGACATTCAGGAGGTGGGGCCCTGCCATCTGAGTGGTAACAAGGCCTCCTGGTGACTCTGCACTGCTCCGGACCCAAGAGCACCATCTGGTGGTCACTCAGGTGCATCTCGGGCAGAGGGTTTGGGACCTGCACCCACCCTCCTCAGGCCTCCCTCAGTAAGAGCCAGGTCCTGCTGTGAGCAGGGAGAGAAGCAATCTATCTCCACCAAAATATGCCAAACTTCCATTCTTTCTGCCCAGCCCCCCACGGAATTCTGGACCAGCTCCTTCTACAGTCCGGTTCAGTGAGCAAAGATGGTACGAGCAAACAGGCTCATGACACATCATCCCTGTGCGAAGGTAAAAGAGCTCCCACGGGGGCGGCTGACTGCCGGAAGACACTGTACAACTCAGCAGCACGGAGAAATGGGAATAAACCTTATCACTGCTTTAAATCCCGGTATTTTTTTTTTTGAACATAGATTAGAATTATGCTGATCTTTCTTTCACATGTAAACATCACATAGGTATTACACTGTGTGGGTATATTGACCCTTGAACAACATGGATGTGAGCTCTGTGGATCCCCTTACACTGGGATTTTTTTCAACAGTAAATACGACAGTACTACACTGTCGGCAGTTGTCGAATCTGCAGATACGAAGGAACCTCGGATAAGGAGGGCCGGCTATAAATTACACGGGATTTTTGACTGTAGGGAGGATTGGTGCCCCTAACCCTCGCCTTGTTCAAGGGTTAACTGTATATGTTTACACAAAAACCTAACCATTTTACAAATATAAAAACAGAAACAGATGAATGAGGGGCAAGTTCATTTGGATATCAGGCCACAATAGGCCAGAAAGTGAGTTTTCTTCCTCCCCCGAGGCCAGGAGATTTGGGCCACTCCTGACTGCCACACAGCAGGCTTTGCCTGGATACAGGACTTGCCCACAACTCCCCAAGGAGTCCACCTCCAGGGCCTCCGACCAGGACACTGACCACACAGGGAGACGCAGCCCCAGTTTCAGGGCTCCTCTCTCCCCTGACACCCTGAAACTGGGGGGTCCTCAGGGGTCCACCACCCAATCTGAGGCCACCCGTCTATCCATACCTGAAGGTCCGTCGCGTGGCTGGTGACCGGGAGCGGCAGGACGAGGAGCCAGAGCTGGAGCGGCTGCGGGAACAGAGCTGCCGGCTGACCTTGCCTGGTGGGCTCTGGTATGGGCAGTGGTCAGAGCGAGGGGGACTGACCCCTGAGTCCTCTTCATCATCCTCCTCCTCGTCGTCCTCCTCTAGGAGGAAGTTGCTCTCGCCACTGCTGCTGCTGCTGTCCTCAAAGACGGTGTCGTATTCGGGGCTCTTGCAGGAGGCCAGGTCTTCATCCTCCAAGGCTGTCTCCAGGAGGCCAAAGTGCTTGGTGAGGCTGGCGCGGATCTCGTGGTCTCTCAGCAGCGTACTGTCCTTGGTGGGGGCACCGACATCACAGCTCCCGTCTTCCTCCCTGCCAGAGGCCTGTGCCTCAGCCCGCAGGGCCCCTTGCTGGGGCCAGTCCTCAAGGTGGACCCCAGATGGCTCCCAGGACCTCAACACCTTCCTCTGCAGGGCGCCATCTGGCTTGAGCACCTGGCAGTAGTCGTGGTCTCCAAAGGAATAGGAGAAGGGGCGCTTCTGACCAGCCTGGGAGGCTGGCTGGGCTGCGGCATGCCGCAGGTGGGACAGGAGCTCGCTCCGCTCTGGGTGCTTCTTTGGCAGCTTGCGGGCAGCCTCTGCGGCGGCCCCGAGCTGGGGAACCTCCGGGGTGGGAGCTATGTCTTTGCCTGGGCTGTGCTTGATGTCTGGCTTGAAAGGGTCTTCCTCTGTGGGCTTGTACGGAGGCGTGGTGGGTGGAGTGAGTCCTATCCAAGCAAGAGGAAACACATGTGAGGCAGAGCCAGATCACTTCTCCAAGGAACACTGAAACCCTAGTTTGGGATGGCAGGGAAGTAGCATATATGGCACCACTCCCCAGAGCCAATGGATGGCAGGCATCACTAATCGATTACCGCACTGCGGACTGAGCCTGGACGTAGCCTGGGACTCCTTCTCACACAGTCCATCAGTAATTTTTCAGAGCTGGCATGTGATGAAAGCCCTTTGCCATCCCTTCTGTAGTCTGGCAACGGTAGCCAAAGCCTCCAGATCATCCAAGATCTCTCTTCCTGCTCCATACCCAATCATTCCACGAGCCCTCCCACTGGTCGTTCCAAATGCCTCTTAAGTCTCCCAGGGTGCAGAGGGGGCAGGTACCATAGGTAACATCTCCCACCTGGATTTGACCACCACAGTGACCTCAGTGGTTCTGCAACTGACCTTGGACTCCATCGTCCCCCGGGCATCAGCCAGAGAGCTCTTCCTTTCTGGTGCTCCCGAAGCCCACAGGATCTAGACGAACCCCTTCGGCCTGGCATTCCTCTCAGCCTTTGGTGGTTGTGTTTGCCTGACCCCCCAGTTCTGCCACAGAGCAACACCGGGTGGCCAGTCTCCTCTGATGCACCTATACTGCCGCTCCTCTGTGCCTCTGCTCGTGCCAATTCTGTGGCCGGGGATACCCTTCCCTTTTTTTTTTGTCTCTCCAGCTTCCATGCACCCTGCAAGCCTAGCTCAAATGCCTGCTGCTCTGGGTACTTTGTAAATCTTCTCAGGCCACATCCTGCCCCTCCCCACTCTTCCCCTTCCTCTGTGCTCCCAGAGCTCTTGCACGGTCTTTGGAACAAGCGCATATCAAACAGTACTTGTCATGGTGTGAGTCTGTCGCCCACATAAGACTGTGGGCTCCTTCAGGGGAAGACACGTGTCTCTTTTCATGTCAGATCATGTGCCGACTGTTGGCAGCTAAATAGCTGAACCTGGGCCCTGACTCTCCTTATAACGCCCTCAATGTGTAGCTCAAGACCCGGCGTAGCCTGTGCAGCGGCGGCAAGGAAGGCTTGATGGGGTACTCCCTAACTGCCCGAGGGGCTGCGTCCCCAAGGGCACCCCACCAGCTGAGCCCCTGGCTCACCTGCTGTGCCACAGAGCTCCACTGTCAAGGTCTGCTCGAAGCTCTTCTTGCCAAAAGGAGGGTCGCCAGTGGGGCTGGGGAGCACAGGAAGGAGAGAAGTCAGTCAGCAGCAGGCTCCACCTCCCCGAGCATGGCAGGAAGGCAAGGGGACATTGTGCCAGACCCTGGTTCTGCTGCCCACGAAAGCGATGCCTGGGGAGAATTTTCAGGGGAACTCTCTCCTGGTTGTTGGAGGAAATCAAAGCTGTACAGCTCTTTCAAGGAGACACGGGAGAGACTCGAGGGAGGTGGAGACAGGACAAGCATTGTCAGCCTCCTTATTTTATGATGGAACACCTGAGGCCCAGAGAGGAGAAGACACTTGCCCAAAGCCACACAGCACTGTCAACTTTTCCCCATGAAATTCTCCATCTTTCCCCTGGGCCTGCTTCTAAAAACAAACTCCCTTTCAAGGGAGCCCAGATCCTAAGAGTCCCATATGGCAATGAGGGCAGGGGTGTGGGGACAAGGACCAGGCTTAGGGGCCGATGAACCACCCTACACCCAACCAGATAAGGTCTCCTGGAGTCATAAACCAACAATTTCTAAAAATCTACCTTTGCGACAAGGCCAGCATGAGGCACCTGGGAGAGTCTGAAAAGAAGACAAAAAAGAAAAAAATAAGATTTTTCCCAACATGGCGTGGCTAGCAGATGTTTCCCTCTGAACTTCATCGGTACCAAGCACAGCTTCTTTCAGGCGTGTGACCCAAAAGCCTCTGCCACTTTTAGGGACTGTCGGGAACAACTCAAATCCACCTTCATTCCCCCAGACTCAGCAACATTAACAGCTGGCGGATCTACTGATTCTGCAGAGTTGATGGGAACCAGGGCGACCCCTTCTGGCCAATCAGTGTAGCATAATGGTGAAGCGTTCCAGCTTCCAAGGCTAGTAGTGGCTGTGGGCTCTGCCCCAGACAGATGCAGGACTAACTCGCTGAACCGACCATTAGCTATCTCTGTGCCTTTGTTTCTGTGTCTTAAAATGGGAATTATAACAGCACCCACCACACGGGCTTCCTGTGAGGATCAATGGGGATAATCCGTGTCAAGTCTTAGGCCAAGCCTGGCATAGCAAGTGCTTAAAAGATAACTGCTGTATTATTATCCCCACTATTGTTATCATTAAAAATGCCACTTCACTGTGGAGCTGAATTTATAGACTCACACCCTCCATCACATTGCTACCCAGGGAGTCTTCTTTAGAGCACTTATCACAATTTGTCATCACTTTTCCTTTCTTGCCCACTTTTTGACTGCCTGTCTCCCCCACTGAAACCCAAACCCCAAGAAGGCAGGCATCTTGCTGCTCGTTCATTAAGGACACCTGGCCCATGCATGATGAGAAACTCAGAGATGGGTAGGAGGTTCCTGAAGATCTGCCCAACGAGCCTACTGCACAGGAAGGGAAGCTGAGAGACAGAGAGGGAGAGGGATTTGCCCAACCCAGGGCTCCTGGCTCCCGGGCAGTGGGGTCTGCCACACCCTGGCCCTGCCCCCTCTCTCGGACCACCAACTCCGACTACCTCCAGAAGAGAGCTGCGGACAACTGGGGTCCTCGTCGGTGTCCCCACACCCGCTCTCACAGGGGCTCTCCAGAGCTGGGATCTGGGGTCCCCGTCGGAGCTGCTGGTCTTGGCCACTGTCCTCGTCTGCAGGGCTGCCCAGCTCCCCCTCCACGTGGTAGGCCTCAGGGGCCAGGCGCAGCGAGGGCAGAGCCCCTTGGGGCTCCGCGGGGACCATGGGCTCATCGGTGAACATCAGCCAGGGGCCCAGCTCCGGGTTCAGTCTCCTGGAACGCCGCACGGGGCACACAGAGCTCTCCTGCTTCCTCCCCAGCTTGGTTCCCGGCAGGCCCCGGCCCGGCCTTTTCCGGCCCCACTCCTCTTCCTCTTTTTCTTCTTCTTCCTCCTCCTCTTCCTCATCTTCCTCCTCAGGCTGCAGCCTGGCCAACCGGCTGATGTGCCCTTTCACCTCCAGCCGCAGCGGGCGCAGGCTAGGTCCAGGCCCCGAGCTCTGGGGTGAAGCCGCGACCCGCACCTCCTCCACGGGGGAGGGGTGGCCCGCAGAGGCCTGGCTGTCTTTGGGCCTGGGCCGGGCCCGGGGTGTGAGGGAGGCGTAGACAGGCGTGGCCAGGCGGTAGGGTTTGCTGACATCACAGAGGATATCTTGAGCCAGAAGTTCCCTCAGGATGGAGAACTCAGCCCAGGTGGCTTTGGAAGGGTGCTGGCACCGAGGCCGGGGTCTGACCTGCTTGGCGGGGCTGCTGCAGGGCTGGGGGTCTGGCTCTGGGGCCTGTGCGGGCAGCTTCCTCTGGGGAAGGCAGTAGGTGTGCATGTAGCGAATGAGCTGCACCATGGCCTGCATGTCCTCCTGGGACACCTGGGCGCCAGGGTCTGCCCTGCCCGGTGCTGGGGAGTCCCAGGGAGAGGCTGGAGCCGGCTGGGGACTCGGGCAGTCCTCACCCCCCTCCTCATCCTCCTTGGCAGGGACCCAGGGACTCAGGGGTGGTGGTGGCTGGAGGACCCTATCAGGGGAGCGAGCTTTAGCCCGGGGGCAGGACGGCACCGAGGTGAGGTGCTTATGCAGCTCTGTGCAACTCCGGGTCTGAGACTGCATCATGGGGGCCTTCCTGTCCTGGGCGCTGTCCATCTGGAGAGGAAAAGAGGCCAGAGTGAGGAAGGAGACCCACACTGTTTCTCCCCGCTGCCCACCCCTGCAGCCACTGGCGAGGCCCAGCGTGTCTCACCTGGATCGTCAGAATTGCCAGGTTTCACCACTTCATCCCCAGCTTCCAGCACAGAGCCTGGCACTTAGCAGCGCTCAGGGGATGAGGAATGAAGGAATGGTCAGCCTCCTAACAGGTCTCCTAGCTATGGATTTCGCCTTTTCTAGATTTACTGCCAAAGCCCTGCTCTGACTACCCCACTCCCCTGCGCGGAGCCTTCAGAGAGAGTGCCAGGAAGTACATTAGTGGTTGCCTGGGGCTGGGCGTGGGAACAGGGATTAACTGTAAACAGGGACACTGGGGATCTTCCTGGGATGATGGAAACGTTCTAAAACTGGATTGTGGTCGTGGCTGCACGACTCTGTAAATTTACTAAAAATCACTGAATCATACTTTTAAAACAGGTGCCTTTTATGGTATATAAGTGGCACCTCCATAAAGCTGTTAAAAAAAGAAAAAGAAAAAGAACAATTCAGTATCTTCCCAGTACCCGTGGGGTAAAGGGGAGGCCCCCTGGCCAGGGGTGCTCTGCAATGTAGCCCCACCCGACCGCTGTCTCCAGCCTCATCTGCCCCCACTGGTCCACACAGGGCCTTTGCTCCCAGTGCAAATGTCTCTTTGCTGGGGCCAGACTGGCTGTCAAGGGTGTCTCACGCCCCTGGTGTGCCCCCTAGCACTCCAGAGGGCAGGCTGGCTCAGGAAGGAGCTTAGCTGCTGCCCTGTTGACAGAATGGAACATGAGGGATGGACCTCTGTTTTGGGAGGTCAGCCAGGACAAGTAGGGAGGGGGCACAGGGACAGGGTCCACCCACCAGGGGAGCCCACGCAGGGGACAGACTCCTACAGAGCCACTGTCTGAGGAAGATGCCATCCTGATTCTGCCCCAAGGGGTGGGACTGTCCGCAGCAGTCCCCTGCAGCAGTGTCTGGGGACAAGAGGGGAGGGCTGGGTGCAGGCTTTGAGTAACAGGAACGCTGGGAAATTACCTCTGAAACCTCTCCTTGGAAGTCTCAGAAGACAGAGCCCAAGGAGGAAAAGGGACTTGCTTCCCTCCTGGGTGCTCAAGATAGAGTTTTCAGCTCTCCGATGGCTCCCCACAAAGAGAAATGCAAACTCCTTATGGCCTCCATGGTGCCAGTGAGGACCTTATGTTTCCTTCCGTCAGCTCATTAGCATAAGCTTCCTGAGGGCAGGCCACGTCCTCCTCGTCCCTGCTCTAACCCAACAACTAACACAGTGCCTGGAACACTGAGGTACAGTTGACTCTTGAACAATGTGGGGGTCGCGGGGGGTAGAACAGCCGCGCGCGCGGTGGGAAATTCACATATGACTTCTAGTCAGCCCTCAGCAGCCACGGTTCCTCTGCATCTGTGGATTCAACAACTGTGGATCCTGCAGTACTGTAGTATTTACTACTGGAAAAAAATCCACGTGGAAGTGGCCCCGTACAGTTCAAACCCACGTTGTTCAAGGGTCAAGTGCACACGAGCAAGCCCAAGGCTCTTTCTAGAAGCCCAGACTGGCCTGGGTCTCAAGCAGTGCCCAGCATATCAGCGACAAGGGTTATGTGATGAGCAAAGAGGGAAGCTGGAAGTGGACTGAACTTGATGGCCTCTAACAAGAGCGGAAAGGTGCACACCGCCCTCCCCAGAGACCCCCAGAGGCCTGGGTGGGTCTGGGGGCATGTGCAGAAATACCTTGACCCAAGGCCGCTGACTTCTAGACCTGAGGCCTGCCTGGCGCCAGGCGGTCCCTTCCTTCTGGCTGTCCGAGGTCGAGGCTGGGTAGGACGTGGTGAGAAGGAGTTTCTGCAGCTGTGGGAGGAACAGAGAGGAGAGGAGCCGGGGATGAGCTGCAGCCAGAGACAGGGGAAGTGCACCTCAGGGAGAAGCCTGGCCCGGAGCCAGCCCCTCAGGACCAACCACACCCTGACCCCAACATCACAGGGCCATGGTGGAACACAGGAAGGGCACTTAATGACCCAGAATATGTTCCCAATATATTAAGTACAGAAAGCAGGTGGTCTAACAATCCCAAACCCATACAGGCATCCCGATAAAATGTAAGTCCTTTTGAGAGTTAATAACCTAAGAGGAATATCTGTGATCTTGAGAAACCCAGACAGATGTTGGGTGATGTCTAGCCATCTTACTGTTGAAATATGATGCACACACTTGATTGGGACATTCTGCATATACTCGTAGTACACATACACCACTTTCTGTGACCTTTCATGAGGTGGGATTCAATCATACAGGAATATATATATACACATCACTTCCAACCCAGCCAGCTGTTTTCACACAAGTGGAAGCTGCTTAAGCTTGTCTGGCTTTTCTAAATTTTCTATAAAAGTTGCTGAGCTTCTGTACCCGGAGGAAAAGTGCTCAGTGTATCCCAGCCAAGAAAGCAGGGAGCTGAGTACGCCTGGGGGTTTCACCAGGGATCCTACCACAGCCAAGCTTGAGAACAAGTCAAGAAACATGATGGGCTTTTGCTACAGCATCAAGTGTTTCCTCAAGGGACATGACCCCCAGGAGGATTGCCAAAGGCCTGGGGACCAAAGTAAAGGTCACTCCCCACTCCCCTAGGAGCTGGATGAGCCACACCACCCTACCTCGACCCCAGACCAACACACACATCTGTGATTCTCTGGCATGGACAGGAAAAGATTCTTAGACCAGAGGCAAGGGGCCTAGTTCTGATTCAGTTCAATCCCAGCTCACTGTGAGACCCTGGGCGAGTCCTTTCCCTCTCCCAGCCTTGAGGAAGAGGGAAAGGACTAGGAGAAACCAGCCTTGGTTTCTCCAAGGTAGGGGGTATGTGTGTGGGGGGTGGTGGTGGGGGGTGGTGTCTGTGTGTGTGTGTCTGTGTCTGTGTGTGTATAAAACAGGGGCAGGTAGACTAAATGATTGGGTCTTTTTTGACTCAGGAGTCCCTCTAAGAATATGAGAGAAGCTACTGACCTCAGAAAAACACACATATATGTAGAGGTCCACGGGTCCCCATTAGTCCAGAGGTAGACTCTCTGGGACCCATGTCTCCAGGTTAAGAACCGGGTGTCTGTATAAATTCTCAGGGCCTTTCTAGAACTCTGTTGGTATGCGGGGAGTCTCAATGGTGAATCTGTTTCCTGTGTGCCTAGCCCAGTGCCTGAAACAAAAGTGCCATCTAAGGCATGAGAGGGAACAACCGGTGACCAGCAAGGGTCACTCTCTACCTCTTCCAGGGTGGTCCCTCTCCAGAGTCCTATACAGAATTCCTCTTGTTCCATGACCACCACCACCAGTTGTGCTGGGACTGTCACTCAGATAGCACTTTTTGAGACACTTCTTTGTACCAGGCACTGTTCTAAGTTCTTTATATGTATAAATCCGCTGTACTCCTCCCAACCGCCTTTGAGATAAGCACTATTATTAACCCCACCTTACAGACCAGGAAGCTGGGTCAGAGAGAGGCTGGGTGCCTAAGGGACACATAAGCATTCATTGGTGGGGCTGGGAATCAAACCCAGGAGGTCTGATTCTAGTCTGAAAGGAAGCACAGCACTTATCAGCAGGAGCCACAATGTGGGGCTGAACATATGCTTGTATCCGGCACACATAGGTGCTTACTAAATATTTCACACTGCTTTGGGGAACTTGCAGGCAGCGGGAAAGAGGGCAAGGGGTCCTGGACCAGGGCAAGGGGTCCTGGACCAGGGCAAGGGGTCCAGGAGTCAGAGTACCTGAGCTCTGGTCCTTGCTGGCACACCAACTTGCTGTGTGACCCTGGGAGAGGCCCTCCCCTCGCTGGGCCTCAATTTCCCCAGAGTCGCACTTTACGGTCACCAAGGGCCTGTCCGGCTCTAACTCTTCACAACCAAAGACCCGTTCCACCTCCAACAGGCTCCGATTTTCCAGCTAAGTCTCGCCAGCCCCTAGGAGCTACAGTGTCAAGGTGAGGAGCCCAAGACAGATGAGCTGTTCTTCACAAGCCAGAACACCTGGCTTTCTGGCACCCTAAGCCCGAGTCAAGGGCAACTGCTTTCAGCAACTTCTGAGGTCCGGAACCCTTTGGAATCTGAAAAAGCTGAGACCTTCTCCCTAGAAACCTGCAATGCCATGTGTACGTTTCTACATTCCACGGACACTCAGGTAGCAGTTAACTTTTGCTGGTGGAAGTACGAACCGGTCCAACCTCTTTGGAGGGCCAACTGGAAGTATTTGTCTAAACTGAAAAACCACATATCCTACGACCAAGGAATTCCTTTTCTAGGAATGTATCCACTTACAAATGGCCAAGGCCAGTAACAGGACACAGACTGAAGCCATAGAACAATAAAGGAGTCGAAACAATGTACTATCTGCCAACGAGGGAACTGGTTTAAAGAGTATGGTACATCTTTATGAAGGAACACTATGTAGCCAACAAAAAGGATAAAACAGAGATACCTCTGCTCATTTGAAAGAGTTCCCAAGACACACAATTCACTTGAGAAAAGCAAGGTGCAGGGCAGTATATAATGGAGGCTTCCTTTTGTAGTTAAAAAGAAAAGTGGAAGAGGAAAGTCACACAACAGATCGGTAACCATGGTTACTTCTAAGGTAGGAAAAAACAATTATGAGATGGGTAAGGAGGTTTTGCTTTTAACTATCCATACTTCCTGCTTGAATTTTCACTGTGTAAGCATAATCTTTAGGAAAATGTTTACATTTAATTTCAAGGGTTTCACACACACTTAGCGTCAATCCATGAAATCCCAAAGGGCCTACAGTGTTGCAGGCGAAGCCCAGGGAGGCCTCCCATGGCCAGTCCAGGCTGCTGCCCTGAACCTTTGCCAGTGATGCACGGAGACCCCTGCAGGGGCTGGAGCTGGTTTTCCAGCACCCACCACCTCTACCACCAGACACCACATCTCAAGCCACCACCATCATTTCAGTTGGAAACAG